>NC_135232.1:755104270-756304270 GCF_051348905.1 Ranitomeya variabilis
CGGGAGTCATGCACATGGTAACCTGTGTCCAAAACTGCGGTTTATTTTTTGCCAATGGCGTAGAGTCAATACCCCTAAGAGGGATAGGATTTTCCAATGGCTCAAGCACAAATCCGCAGCGCTTGGCAAATGACAGATCCATAAGGCTCAGGGCAGCACCTGAGTCCACAAACGCCATGACAGGATACGATGACAGTGAGCAAATCAAAGTTACAGATAGAATAAATTTAGGTTGCAAATTACCAATGGCGACCGGACTAACAACCTTAGTAAGACGTTTAGAGCATGCTGAGATAACATGTGTAGAATCACCACAGTAGTAACACAAGCCATTCTGGCGTCTATGAATTTTCCGCTCATTTCTAGTCAGGATTCTATCACATTGCATTAAATCAGGTGCCTGTTCAGACAACACCATGAGAGGATTTGCGGTTTTGCGCTCCCGCAACCGCCGGTCGATTTGAATAGCCAGGGCCATAGAATCATTCAGACCTGTGGGAATGGGAAAACCCACCATCACATTCTTAATGGCTTCAGAAAGGCCATTTCTAAAATTTGCAGCCAATGAACACTCGTTCCACTGGGTCAGCACGGACCATTTCCGAAATTTTTGGCAATACACTTCGGCCTCGTCCTGGCCCTGAGACATCGCCAGCAAGGCTTTTTCTGCCTGAATCTCAAGATTGGGTTCCTCATAAAGCAAACCGAGCGCCAGAAAAAACGCATCAATGTCAGCCAATGCCGGATCTCCTGGCGCCAGCGAGAAGGCCCAATCCTGAGGGTCGCCCCGTAAAAAAGAAATAACAATTTTTACTTGCTGAGCGGAGTCTCCAGATGAACAGGGTCTCAGGGACAAAAACAATTTATAATTATTCCTGAAATTTCTAAATTTAAATCGGTCTCCGGAAAACGGTTCAGGAATCGTTATCTTAGGTTCTGACATAGGACTTCTGATAACATAATCTTGTATGCCCTGCACACGAGCAGCAAGCTGGTCCACACTTGTAATCAAGGCCTGGACATTCATGTCTGCAGCAAACACAAGCCACTCAGAGTTAAAGGGGAAAAGAAAAAAAAAATGAGAGAGAGAAAAAAAAACTCAGAACTTTCTTTCTTATAATCCCGCTTCTGCAATGCATTTAACATTTAATACGGGCCTGGCAAACTGTTATGACCCCAATGGCGAGGGTCTCAGAGATATCAGCAAGTCTGCGAAGTACAAAAATCCAGCTCATAGGGCAGTGGTAACTGGGTTGACCATATATCTACTCCTAACGCCAACACTAGAAGTAGCCGGGGAACATGCCTACGTTGGTCGCTAGATGTCTCGCGCCAGCCGGAGGACTAACTACCCCTAGAAGAGGAAAACAAAGACCTCTCTTGCCTCCAGAGAATAGACCCCAAAAGTAGGATACAAGCCCCCCACAAATAATAACGGTGAGGTAAGAGGAAATGACAAACACAGAGATGAACTAGGTTTAGCAAAGAGAGGCCCGCTTACTAATAGCAGAATGTAGTAAGATAACTTATATGGTCAACAAAAACCCTAACAAAATTCCACACTGGAGATTCAAGAACCCCCGAACCGTCTAACGGCCGGGGGGAGAACTCCAGCCTCCCTAGAGCTTCCAGCAAGGAAAGGATACAGATAATGAACAAGCTGGACAAAAATGCAAACAAAAACAAATAGCAAAAAGCAAGAAAGCGGACTTAGCTTAATCACGCAGGAACCAGGATCAGTAGACAAGAGCACTACAGATTAGCTCTGATATCAACGTTGCCAGGCATTGAACTGAAGGTCCAGGGAGCTTATATAGCAACACCCCTGACCTAACGACCCAGGTGAGCATACAAGGGATGATAGACATACCCAGAGTAAAATCACTAGTAGCCACTAGAGGGAGCCAAAAGGTAAATTCACAACAGGTGCCTATGCCACCTCCAGTCTTGGTGGATGGTAACCTAGAATTTGAAGTCTCCAGGGTGGTTGACTCTCGTGTGGTGCACCGCACTTTACAATATTTGGTACACTAGAGTGGTTATGGGCATGAGGAGAGGTCCTGGGTACCAGCCTCAGACATTCATGCGGATCGGCTGGTCAGGTGTCTTCATCGTCGCCATCCGGACAAGCCGGGTCCTATAAGCCGTTAGGGCCCTGGGGTCCCTCGTAGAAGGCGGGGTACTGTCATGTTGGACACTGTTCAGACCAGGTCATCTGACAGACAGCGGTAATTCCACGTTTGACCACTGTTTGCTCATTGGCGTCGACTAGTTTTCGTCTGGCTGCTCCGGGGTTAATTTATCTGATCCTCGGATTGGAAGTTGGGCCATGCCCATTTCCTTTAAATGGTTCTCCTGATCTTTGGGCGTCGCCGATTATAGCTTCTGTCTTATCCGTAGTTATCTCGGTCCGGAGTGGAGAGCTGGTTGTTGGAGAATCGATGCTGTTGGTGTATTTTCCTCTGTCTTATTTACTCCTTCCTATATTTGTATTTATTTTGCCCTGCACCTTTACAGTGTATTCCTGATTGACTGCGGCGTGGTGTATATTTTCCTTTATCCTTGTTTGTTATAACTGTGGGTATTGGTCTATTGCATTCACTGGGTGGTGGGCGGTGGTGTTCAGTCTAGGGCTGAATCAGGAGTCAGGGTGAGGGTGGAGGCCTGAACATGCACACCTTCAGTGTAAACTTCAGGTAGAGGGTCAGACAGGGTTTCCCTAGTCTGAGGGAAATTGCAGGGGCCCGGGTTATTAGCTCTCGCCCTCCTTGTATCCCCGTGACAACGTCAAACTTCCCTTAAAAATTACAAAAGAAAAAACTGACTTTTAGGATCTTCAGCGTACAGTTGATCAATTTGGAAGTATCAACAATACCATCTATCGAAAAGAAACAAGTACAAATTTGGTACTCCATGCTAAATCTGTGCATCCAAAACATAATATCAGAGCAATTCCCAAAGGACAATTTAAAAGAGCAAGGAAAATTTGTGATTCTATTGAGGAATTTGAAACTCAGGCCAAAGATGTAACCTCCAGGATCCTTCATCGAGGATATAATTTTTCTGATATCAGTCAAGGATATCAACAAGCTAAAATTATGGACCGTAACATACTTCTCCTTAATAAACAATCAAAAAAAGAAGATTCCTGATTTGAATCATAACGAATTATCATGGTAGATGGAGGGATATGACTACCATTTTCAATCGTTTTTGGCCAATTTTAAAACAGGACCCTGAACTCTCAAAATTGAGGACCGACCATGAATTATAGAGAGGAAAAGCAGAATCGTGAGACAATAGCACATAGCCACTATGTCTCTCCCAGATCAAATGTTATCTGTAAGGCGCTAAATGGGGCAATTGCAGTTCATGCAAATACATGATAAGAATTGAGACTGTGAGTGATTCCTAAAATCTACATAGCTTTGAAATTGTTCATGAAATAGATTACAAAATGGCATCTGCAATTTATCTGACTTGTCCATGTGGCCTTATTTACATAGGTCTTACATCGAGACAACTAGGTGTTCGTATTGTGGAGCATGTAAAAGATATAAGGATGACCAAGCTTATCAATTCGGATGATACTCATAAGGAAGAAATTGCAGAATTTAAGATTTTATGTTTCTATTATCGGGAATTTCACCCATCTAGAGTCATTGATATGAAAGTCAGAGGTATTGATGTTGATCATTTAGATATTCATGGTGGCCGTCTCATGAACAATTTAGCCCAAAGGGAATGTCGCTGGATCAGTACCCTCAGAACTATACAACCATTTGGTTTGAATGATCAGTGGGGGTTTTCCAGCTTTTAATGAGCTGCCTTTAGACTAGGTCTGCTGTAGAGATTCTACAGTCACTGTTTATTTATTTTCTTCTTTATTTTTTTTGTCTTTTAGTAACTTTATTATTTATTTTGCTATGGCCACTGATATGTTATAGATGTACATTTTAACTATTTAGGAGTAGGGGGCTTTTTGGTTATGCTATTAATTTGCAGTTGTTTTTCTGGTGTCATATAGATGGTTTCTATGTCTTATATTATTCAATAACATTATGCTGTATTTGTTTATCTAGAATACCGGGATGACTACTTATTTATCATGTTGCAGTTGATCGGTACTATTGTGAGGAAGCGCCAGGGCAGTAGTCGTGGCTGAGAATAATGGCTCTTGCGCACCCTGGTCTCCATCACAAACAATGTCCTTTTGTCAAGGTACTTTCCTGTCTGCTTTATGGACCTTCAGGGTCTCCTGTGAGTTGCTGTAGACCCCCTCCATATGATTGCGCACAAAAAAAAGACAGTCCAATTTCAATGAATAACTTTACTTCTTTCCTTTCGCAGCACATCCATTTCAGATACAGCATCAGTGTAGGGTTCCATGCAATTCACATCCTTCACTTTCCCTGTGCTCTTCTCTACGCCTTTCAGTGGGTGCCCTGTTTGTACCGTTCCATCTGGTACTGCAGTGTCCTCCCTGTTCAGCCTTACTACTTTCAGGTGTTCCCTCATCCACTTCACCCCAGACAAGAAGGCATCTGCCCATGAAGTAAGCTGCCACATTTTGAACGACCTGTGTCCCTGTACCGCTGTGGCTTTGGCTACAACTTATGTTCCCATTGCTGCTGTCACTGCTGCCCTTCGGGTCCACTGTCCCTGGATGGCTGGGCTTCCTGCCTTGAATGTTGCGGAGGCAACAGCACTGTACAAGCTCTAAGGCCCTACTACTCTAAACAGGAAAAACCCTCTATCTTATCCACGGTTGGCTCCTCCTAAATAACTATATTCATTAATGTACCCCATCTAGTGTAACAACTGAGGTACTGCACTTTCCCTATTAATCATGTACAAATAGCTAGATACAGCAATAAATATACAATAATACAAATAAGGCAATATATATAAAGGAAGGAAGTTGAGCATCACACGGTCCCGGTACAACCCTTACATTCCCCCTCCCTTTTACAATGGTCATCCCTGTTATGATCTGGTGACCTTGGAGCTGCATGAAACTTTCTCTGGAGTCGGTGGAACCTGTACTGACCGCAAATCCTGAACTAACACCGCAACTAGAAGTAGCCGTGGGGTGTGCCTAACATACCCTAGACACCTCGACACAGCCGGAGGACTAAATACCCCTATAGATGGAAATAGGAATGCTACCTTGCCTCAGAGCAGACCCCCAAAGGATAGGCAGCCCCCCACGAATAATGACTGTGAGTAGGAGAAGAATAGACACACGCAGGAAGAAAACAGGATTTAGCAAAAGAGGCCACTCTAGCTAAATAGGAAAGGATAGGACAGATTACTAGGCGGTCAGTATTAAAACCCTTCCAAAAATATCCACAGCAGATGATACAAAAAGTTCCACAATCTAACTAAAGACATGGAATGTATATCTGCCACTCCAGAGAATCCAACAAGACTGAGAAAATACTGACACAATCTAAGCTGGACAAGAAAACACAAAGAATAGCACTGAATTGTGAAGCACATAGCATGTGTGCCACAGGAAAAAAAAACAGACACTTATCCTTGCTGATTTGGCAGAAAGGCAGGAGGAACCAAGCAGAGGTCCAACACCTTCCAACAACAATTGACAACTGGCAAGGACTAATGAATCCTGCACGCCTAAATACCCCAGTCAGAATTGCAATCAGCAGATACACCTGACCAGGACTGCAACTCAGGGGCAACTGCATTACCACCTACAACCACCGGAGGGAGCCCAAAAGCAGAATTCACAACAGTACCCCCCCCTTGAGGAGGGGTCACCAAACCCTCACCAAAGCTTCCAGGCCGATCAGGATGAGCCAGATGAAAAGCATGAACCAAATCAGCAGCATGGACATCAGAAGCAAAAACCCAAGAATTCCTCCTGGCCATAACCCTTCCATTTGACAAGGTACTGAAGCCTCCGCCTCGAAAAACAAGAATCCAAAATCTTCTCAACCACATACTCCAACTCCCCATCAACCAAAACAGGGGCCGGAGGATCAACAGAGGGAACAACGGGCACCACATATTTCCGCAATAAAGATCTATGGAAGACATTATGGATAGCAAAAGAGGCCGGAAGCGCCAATCGAAAAGACTCCGGATTAATAATCTCAGAAATCCTATAAGGACCAATAAACCGAGGCTTAAACTTAGGGGAAGAGACCTTCATAGGAACATGACGGGAAGACAACCAAACCAAATCCCCAACCCGAAGCCGGGAACCAACACACCGACGACGGTTAGCAAAACGTTGAGCCTCCTCCTGAGACAACACCAAATTGTCCACCACATGAGCCCAAATCTGCTGCAACCTGTCAACCACAGAATCCACACCAGGACAGTCAGAAGGCTTAACCTGCCCAGAAGAAAAACGAGGATGAAAACCAAAATTACAAAAAAAGGCGAAACCAAAGTAGCCGAACTAGCCCGATTATTAAGGGCAAACTCGGCCAATGGCAAAAAGGCCACCCAATCATCCTGATCGGCAGACACAAAGCATCTCAAATAAGTCTCCAAAGTCTGATTAGTTCGCTCGGTCTGGCCATTTGTCTGAGGATGAAATGCAGAAGAAAAAGACAAATCAATGCCCAGCCTAGCACAAAAGGCCCGCCAAAACCTAGAAACAAACTGGGAACCTCTGTCGGACACAATATTCTCCGGAATACCATGCAAACGAGCCACATGCTGAAAAAACAACGGAACCAACTCTGAAGAGGAAGGCAATTTAGGCAAAGGCACCAAATGAACCATCTTAGAAAACCAGTCACAAACAACCCAGATAACCGACATCCTCTGGGAAACCGGAAGATCAGAAATAAAATCCATAGAATTATGCGTCCAGGGCCTCTCAGGGACCGGCAATGGCAACAGTAACCCACTAGCACGGGAACAACAAGGCTTGGCCCGCGCACAAGTCCCACAGGACTGCACAAAAGAACGCACATCACGTGACAATGAAGGCCACCAAAAGGACCTACCAACCAAATCTCTGGTACCAAAAATACCAGGATGACCAGCCAACACAGAACAGTGAACCTCAGAAATCACTCTACTAGTCAATCTGTCAGGAACAAACAATTTCCCCACAGGACAGCGGTCAGGTCTATCAGCCTGAAATTCCTGAAGAACCCGCCGTAAATCAGGGGAAATGGCAGAAAGGACCACCCCTTCTTTCAGAATGCCGACCGGTTCAAGGACCTCAGGAGAATCAGGCAAAAAACTCCTAGAAAGGGCATCAGCCTTAATATTCTTAGAACCCGGAAGATACGAAACCACGAAATCAAAACGGGAAAAAAACAAGGACCATCGAGCCTGTCTAGGACTCAGCCGTTTGGCAGACTCGAGGTAAATCAAATTCTTATGATCGGTCAGGACCACAATACGGTGCTTAGCTCCCTCAAGCCAATGTCGCCACTCCTCAAACGCCCACTTCATAGCCAACAACTCCCAATTGCCGACATCATAATTGCGTTCAGCAGGCGAAAACTTGCGGGAGAAGAAGGCACACGGTTTCATCAAAGAACCAACAGAATTCCTCTGAGACAAAACGGCCCCTGCCACAATCTCAGAAGCATCAATCTCAACCTGAAACGGAAGAGAAACATCTGGTTGGCGCAACACTGGAGCAGAAGTAAATCGGCGTTTAAGCTCCTGAAAGGCAGAGACAGCTGCAGAGGACCAATATACCACATCAGCGCCTTTTTTCGTCAAATCAGTCAAGGGTTTAACCACGCTGGAGACGTTAGCAATGAAACGGCGATAAAAATGTGCAAAACCCAAAAATTTCTGAAGGCTCTTCACGGATGTGGGTTGAATCCAATCATGAATGGCCTGAACCTTAACCGGATCCATCTCCATAGATGAGGGAGAAAAAATAAAGCCCAAAAAAGAAACCTTCTGCACCCCAAAGAGACACTTAGACCCCTTCACAAACAAGGCATTGTCATGAAGGATCTGAAATACCATCCTGACCTGTTCCACATGAGACTTCCAATCATCGGAAAAAATCAAAATATCGTCCAAATATACAATCAAGAATTTATCAATATAAGTCCGGAAGATATCATGCATGAAGGATTGAAAAACAGATGGAGCGTTAGTGAGCCCGAATGGCATCACAAGGTATTCAAAATGGCCTTCGGGCGTATTAAACGCAGTTTTCCATTCATCACCCTGCTTAATACGAACAAGATTATATGCCCCCCGAAGGTCAATCTTCGTAAACCAACTAGCCCCCTTAATCCTAGCAAACAAATCGGAAAGCAAAGGTAAAGGGTATTGAAACTTGACCGTGATCTTATTCAAGAGGCGATAATCAATACAAGGTCTCAAGGAGCCATCCTTCTTAGCAACAAAAAAACCTCTGCTCCTAACGGTGAAGAAGATGGCCGAATATGCCCTTTCTCCAAAGACTCCTTAACATAACTTCGCATGGCGGTATGTTCAGGCACAGACAGGTTGAAAAGTCGGCCCTTAGGAAACTTACTGCCTGGAATCAAGTCAATCGCACAATCACAGTCCCTATGCGGTGGAAGGGAACTGGACTTGGGCTCATCGAATACATCCTGAAAATCAGACAAAAACTCTGGCATTTCAGAAGAGGAAGAAGAGGAGATTGACATCAAAGGAACATCATTATGAACCCCCTGACAACCCCAACTTGTCACAGACATAAATTTCCAATCCAACACAGGATTATGTACCTGCAACCACGGGAAACCCAGCACGATAGATCATGCAAATTATGCAACACCAGAAATCGACAATCTTCCTGATGGGCTGGCGCCATGTGCATGGTCACCTGTGTCCAAAACTGGGGCTTATTTTTAGCCAAAGGTGTAGCATCAATCCCCCTTAAAGGAATAGGGTTCTGCAAAGGCTGCAAGGGAAAACCACAACGCCTGGCAAACTCAAAATCCATTAACCCTGCTGTTCTTTTAGGTCAAAAATGACCGTTTTTGAAATTCTATAATGTTATAAAAATTCAGCGTGTGATTCTGAGACTTGAGGCTCCCTGACTTTTCGTCATTAGGGGGGTACTCTCTGTGGGAATTTTTTTTTTTTTTAATTTTTGTTTACTTTATTTGGTACAATTTTTTTTACACTTGTACTGTTCGGTCAAAAATGACCGATAGGCCTTTATTCAGCTCTCCAGACAATTTTTGACAAAAATAAAGGTGCTATCACCTCATTTTGAACTATATATTGCATCTACTACTATTTATCAATGTATCTGACTACTTTTGGTCAGAACAGATTTACACATACCAACATTTTCAAGTTGCGATACAGCCGACGGATTCGCTTCCAGTATAGCTATGCGCAATTTATTTCACTGGTTTTTATTTACCCTGCTGTTCATATAGATCTAGTTCCATTCAGTTGTCAACATTTCATATTGTAAATCATGATTTTCTGATTTTCCATGTGTTTGCTGGTTGTACAGTATTACACTGTACATAAATGTTAATTTATTTGATTCAAAAAATAAAAGTTTTTGATTTAATTTTTCATCTGATTATTGAAAACCATGTTCACATACAGTAAAACAATGCAACAGGTAATGAAATAACACTTGAATTAGGTACAAATCACAACTTTGTTAGGTCCGGTCAAAAATGACCGGGAACAGTATAAGTGTATAAAAAACAACGTTTTTTGGCATTTTATAGAGAAAAAAGCTTTTTTTTTTTTTTTTTTTTGCCTTTGAAAAAAGTATATCTACATTATGTTTGATATTATTACTTATAGTTAACATTTAGATCAAGATTTTTTTTTTATCTGCAAAAATAATCAATTTTTACAAAAATCGAAAAAATACCATGTTCCCTTTTGGATATAAAAAAAATATAAAACAAGCTTTGTATTTATTTTTTTTTCTGGTATTTGAACAACCATCTTCACAAGCAATATAATAGTGCAAAAACTGTTTAAAAAAACCACTTAGATTAGCTAAAAATGATTATTTTATAAGGACGGTCAAAAATGACCGGGAACAGTACAAGTGTATGTGAAATCTAAACAGAACAGCAGGGTTAAGTTCAAGGCGGCACCTGAATCCACAAATGCCATGACAGAAAATGATGACAATGAGCAGATCAAGGACACCGATAACAGAAATTTAGGTTGTACAGTACTGATAGTAAATGAACTAACGATCCTTTTTGTCTGCTTAGGGCAGACTGAAATGACATGAGAAGCGTCGCCACAATCACTTTGCTCTAAGGACGATGCCACAGCGCGCACAGTTTGACGCTCCCGCAAGCACCGATCAATCTGAATGGCCAGAGACATAGAATCACTCAGACCGGATGGCGTGGGAAACCCCACCATAACATCTTTAACGGATTCAGAAAGACCCTTTCTGAAAATTGCCGCCAAAGCATCATCATTCCATTTAGTCAACACAGACCATTTTCTAAATTTCTGACAATACAATTCTGCCGCCTCTTGACCCTGAGACAGGGCCAACAAGGTTTTCTCCGCTTGATCCACAGAATTCAGTTCATCATATAATAATCCTAAAGCCTGAAAAAAGGAATCTACATTAAACAAGGCCGGATTCCCAGATTCCAGGGAAAATGCCCAATCCTGTGGATCGCCACGCAGCAGGGAGATGACAATTTTAACCTGCTGAATGGAATCACCGGAGGATCGCGGTCTCAGAGCAAAAAACAGTTTACAATTGTTTTTAAAACCCAAAAATTTGGACCTACTATCACCAAAAAACAAATCAGGAGTAGGAATCTTTGGCTCTAAAGCAGGAGTCTGAACAATATAATCAGAAATACCCTGTAGTCTAGCAGCAAGCTGGTCTACATGAGAAGCTAATTCCTGAACATCCATGCTGGCACAAGACTCCTCAGCCACCCATAAATAAAGAGGGAAGAAAAGACAAAACAGACTACAGAAAAAAAAATGGCTCAACACCTTTCTTCCCTTCTTCTGAGATGCATTTAACTCATTATGGGCCAGTTGTACTGTTATGATCTGGTGACCTTGGAGCCGCATGAAACTTTCTCTGGAGTCGGTGGAACCTGTACTGACCGCAAATCCTGAACTAACACCGCAACTAGAAGTAGCCGTGGGGTGTGCCTAACATACCCTAGACACCTCGACACAGCCGGAGGACTAAATACCCCTATAGATGGAAATAGGAATGCTACCTTGCCTCAGAGCAGACCCCCAAAGGATAGGCAGCCCCTCACGAATAATGACTGTGAGTAGGAGAAGAATAGACACACGCAGGAAGAAAACAGGATTTAGCAAAAGAGGCCACTCTAGCTAAATAGGAAAGGATAGGACAGATTACTAGGCGGTCAGTATTAAAACCCTTCCAAAAATATCCACAGCAGATAATACAAAAAGTTCCACAATCTAACTGAAGACATGGAATGTATATCTGCCACTCCAGAGAATCCAACAAGACTGAGAAAATACTGACACAATCTAAGCTGGACAAGAAAACACAAAGAATAGCACTGAATTGTGAAGCACATAGCATGTGTGCCACAGGAAAAAAAAAACAGACACTTATCTTTGCTGATTTGGCAGAAAGGCAGGAGGAACCAAGCAGAGGTCCAACACCTCCCAACAACAATTGACAACTGGCAAGGACTAATGAATCCTGCACGCCTAAATACCCCAGTCAGAACTGCAATCAGCAGATACACCTGACCAGGACTGCAACTCAGGGGCAACTGCATTACCACCTACAACCACCGGAGGGAGCCCAAAAGCAGAATTCACAACACATCCCCGACCATTCACTCGGAAAGTTTTATTATTTACAAAGTATACTCTATTCAGGGAGACAATTGGAGTAGAAATACAGCTCTGGCAAAAATTAAGAGACCACTGCAAAATGTTCAGTTTGTCTGATTTTTCTCTTTATAGGTATATTTTTGAGTACAATGTAAATTGTTGCATTCTATAAACTTCTGACAGCATGTTTCTGAATTTCCAAGAAATACATTTTCTATTTTTTTCTGACAAAGAAAAATGGTCAAAATTAAAAAGAAAACAAACAGTGATTTCAGACTTCAAATAACGCAAAGAAAGCAAGTTCATAATCATTTAGAAACAACAATACTAAGAGGAAGAGTTCAGAAATCAATATTTTGTGGAATAACTATGATTTTTAAATCACAGCTTTCATGCGTCTTGGCATGCTTTCCACCAGTTTCTAACATTGCTTCTGGTGCAAAAATGTAAGCAGTTCTTCTTTGTTTGATGGCTTGGGACTATCCATCATCCTCTTGATTACATTCCAAAGGTTTTCAATGGGGTTCAAGTCTGGAGATTGGGCTGCCCATGACAGGGTTTTGATGTGGTGGTCTCTTAATTTTTGCCAGAGCTGTATACTGTTCAACATGAGCAAAGTCTCTTTTGATGATGCATGAGAGTCCGTTTCTCTCTTGAGGGGTGCCTGACACGCAGTCCTTCAGGTAACCCTCACAGTCTATCAAATGCCAGTCTTGTCCAACGGTATCAAATATATTTTACAATTAGGTGACCCTTAGGTCAACAGTCCTTGGGGGACGGAAGGCATCCCCCTCCCTTTTAGCATAGCACTGCCCTTTAATGATGTGTTTACTGCCTGCCCAAAACAGTCTGTTGCCGCAGCTACACACGGTCCATACCTCAGTCCAAGGGCAGAGTCCTGCTATCCAGTAGGAGGCGAAACAGACGCAACAAAAAAATTAATAAAGAAAACAACATTCACTCTTGGCTGTACCGGCCGAATTACCCCGACTCTGGGAGTGCTCCAGGGCTCCTTTGCCTGCAGGGACGTGGAACAGTCCCGTATATTCATTTATTATTATTATTTTTTTGTGGTGCAACGAAAGTCCATTATGGTTCAACGACACGCATCCCGTGCCATCTTATCTGTTTTAATGTTCCATGCCCATGTTCGGGCTGATGAGGACTCTACAGCCGCAGAGTCCGTAGACTGCCAGAACATAGCAGAGGCAGTGTTGGACTGGGAGGTAGATGAGGAACAGGGAACTGACCAAACTTGGTCTGGGCCCGTATACAGCTCTAAGTCCTCCTCTGGACACAAAGTTACTGCCACTGCAAAGTCCGCTTCTGTTAGGGCTCTCCCAAATTTCACTGAGGCAGCATTAACATATATTTTATTGTTAGCGCCCGTTTCACATATAAAGCCAAAGCTTTGATGAACATCTGTATAGACGAGCTGGCCGCAAGTGCACCAGCCGCCATAGCTCCCCCTCCTGGTCGGCGCAGCCTCGCCCAGATCTCCTTCTCACGCTGCTTTCATGCCCCATCTAGTGTGACAACTGAGGTACTGCACTTTCCCTATTAATCATTCCCTATTAATCAAACCTATTTGAACCAGTTATAGAAGAAGAAGTAAGCAGGCTCCTTGCATCTTCTCGCCTGACCACTTGCACCAGTGACCCCATTCCGTCACATCTCCTCCAGTCCCTTTCCCCGGCTGTCACCTCTCACCTAACAAAAATATTCAACCTTTCCCTCACTTCCGGTATTTTTCCCTCCTCATTTAAGCATGCCATCATACATCCATTACTTAAAAAACCCTCCCTCGACCAAAATTGTGCCGCTAATTATAGACCTGTCTCTAATCTTCCCTTCATCTCCAAACTCCTCGAACGCCTGGTCCACTCCCGTCTTACCCGCTATCTCTCAGATAACTCTCTTCTCGACCCTCTTCAATCTGGCATCCGCTCTTTACACTCTACTGAAACTGCCCTCACTAAAGTCTCTAATGACCTACTAACAGCTAAATCTAATGGTCACTACTCCATGCTACTTCTCTTGGATCTCTCCGCAGCATTCGACACTGTGGATCATCAGCTCCTCCTCACTATGCTCCGCTCCATCGGCCTCAAGGACACCGTTCTCTCTTGGTTCTCCTCCTATCTCTCTGATCGATCATTCACTGTATGTTTTGCTGGTTCCTCCTCCTCTCACCTTCCCCTTACTGTTGGGGTTCCTCAAGGATCAGTCCTAGGCCCCCTCCTCTTCGCTTTGCATACTGCCCCTATTGGACAAACAATCAGTAGATTTGGTTTCCAGTACCATCTCTATGCTGACGACACCCAATTATACACCTCTTCGCCTGTTATCTGTTGTGGATTCTGTTTGTGGGCTCCCTCTGGTGGTTACTGCTGGTACTGGGTGACTTTGGTGGGTTGCGGCCTTTGGTTTCCACCTGTCCATCTGAGGCTGGGTGTTTCCTATTTTACCTGGCCTTTCTGTCATTTCCTTGCCGGCTATCAATGTATTCAGATGTGCTCTGTTTGGTTCCTGCCTACCTGCTCCCAGATCTTTCAGGATAAGCTAAGTGCTGATTTTCAGTTGTTTGGTTTTTTGTCCAGCTTGCTTATTATGTCTCTATGCTAGCTGGTAGCTCTAGTGGACTGAGGTTCTCCCCATGTGCCATGAGTTGGCACATGGGTTCTTGTAATCTCAGGATGGTTTTTTGATTAGGGTTTTTTGCTGACCGCTCAGTCCCCTTTTGTATCGTTCTGCTTTCTAGTTTACAGCGGGCCTCAATTTGCTAAATCTATATATATCATCTCTATGTGTGTGCCTTCCTCTCATTTCACCGTCAATACATGTGAGGGGGCAACTATATCTTTTGGGGTTCATTCCTCTGGAGGCAAGTGAGGTCTTTATTTTCTCTGCAATACTAGTTAGCTCTTAGGCTGGTGCGTGGCGTCTAGAACCAACGTAGGCACGCTCCCTGGCTATCTCTAGTTGTGTTTGTCAGGCGTAGGGCAGCGGTCAGCCCAGGTTCCATCACCCTAGAGCTCGTCCGTTATTTATTTGTACTTTGCTTGTCCTGTGCTATCCCTAGCCATTGGGGATTCATGACAGTATAGCCGGCCCACAAAGTGTTAATTGTTTGGGCTGAAGCAGGAGAAAAAGAAGTGTTTAAGGGACTTTTTTTTTTTTTTTTTTTCCCTTCAGAGTTTTGCTGCCTAGCCCTTAATTGCTGTCTAGCTGCTTCTTACCTCCTCTTAACCCTTGAATGGCTCTGATCTTAGCGGTTTAACATGGATGTCCAGAGTTTGGCTTCCAGCCTGAGTAATCTCGCGGCAAAAGTTCAAAACATACAGGATTTTGTTGTTCACACTCCCATGTCTGAACCTAGAATTCCTATTCCAGAGTTCTTCTCTGGAGATAGATCTACCTTCCTGAATTTCAGGAACAATTGTAAATTGTTTCTTTCTTTAAAATCTCGCTCCTCTGGAGACCCTGCTCAACAGGTCAGGATTGTAATATCTTTCCTGCGGGGCGACCCTCAGAATTGGGCATTTGCATTGGCACCAGGGGATCCTGCATTGCTCAGTGTGGATGCGTTTTTTCTGGCATTGGGATTGCTCTATGAGGAACCCAACCTGGAGATTCAGGCTGAAAAGGCTTTATTAGCCCTCTCTCAGGGGCATGATGAAGCGGAAATATATTGTCAAAAATTTCGGAAATGGTCGGTGCTTACTCAGTGGAATGAGTGCGCCCTGGCTGCAAACTTCAGAAATGGTCTTTCTGAGGCCATTAAGGATATTATGGTGGGGTTCCCTACGCCTACAGGTCTGAATGAGTCTATGGCTATGGCCATTCAGATTGATCGGCGTTTGCGGGAGCGCAAACCCGTGCACCAGTTGGCGGTGTCTTCTGAACAGGCACCTGAGACTATGCAATGTGATAGAATTCAGTCCAGAAGTGAACGGCAAAATTATAGGCGGAAAAATGGATTGTGTTTTTATTGTGGTGATTCAGCTCATGTTATATCAGCATGCTCTAAACGCACAAAAAAGCTTGATAAATCTTTTGCCATTGGTACTCTGCAGCCTAAGTTCATTTTGTCTGTGACTCTGATTTTTTCACTGTCTTCCATTTCCGTTGATGCCTATGTGGATTCGGGCGCTGCCCTGAGTCTTATGGATTGGTCATTTGCTAAACGCTGCGGTTTTAGTCTGGAGCCTCTGGAAGTCCCTATTCCTCTGAAGGGAATTGACTCTACACCATTGGCTATGAATAAACCGCAGTATTGGACACAAGTGACCATGCGCATGACTCCCGTTCATCAGGAGGTGATTCGCTTCCTTGTACTGTATAATTTACATGATGTACTAGTGCTGGGTCTGCCATGGTTACAAACTCATAATCCTGTCCTGGACTGGAAAACAATGTCTGTGTTAAGCTGGGGATGTCAGGGGGTTCATGATGATGCACCTCCGATTTCTATCGCTTCATCTACTCCTTCTGAGATCCCTGAGTTTTTGTCTGACTATAGGGATGTTTTTGAGGAGCCTAAGCTCAATTCGCTCCCTCCTCATAGAGATTGTGACTGTGCTATAGAATTGATTCCTGGCAGTAAGTTCCCTAAGGGTCGTTTATTTAATCTGTCACTGCCAGAGCATACTGCTATGCGGAATTATATTAAGGAGTCCTTGGAAAAGGGACATATTCGTCCATCTTCGTCCCCTCTGGGAGCAGGTTTTTTTTTCGTGGCAAAAAAAGATGGTTCCCTGAGGCCTTGTATAGATTATCGCCTTCTGAATAAGATTACAGTCAAATATCAGTATCCATTGCCATTATTGACTGACTTGTTTGCTCGCATTAAGGGGGCTAGGTGGTTCACTAAGATAGATCTTCGCGGTGCGTATAATCTGGTGCGGATAAAACAAGGTGATGAGTGGAAAACCGCATTTAATACGCCTGAGGGCCATTTTGAGTATTTGGTAATGCCTTTTGGACTCTCCAATGCTCCGTCAGTCTTTCAGTCCTTTATGCACAATATTTTCCGTGAATATCTGGATAAGTTTATGATTGTGTATTTGGATGATATTTTGGTGTTTTCTGATGACTGGGAGTCTCATGTTCTACAGGTCAGGAAGGTGTTTCAGGTTCTGCGGGCCAATTCTCTGTTTGTGAAGGGCTCAAAGTGTCTCTTCGGAGTCCAGAAGATTTCTTTTTTGGGGTACATTTTTTCTCCTTCTACTATTGAGATGGATCCCGTTAAGGTTCAGGCAATTTGTGACTGGACACAACCTACATCTGTTAAGAGCCTACAGAAGTTCTTGGGGTTTGCTAATTTTTATCGTCGGTTCATTGCAAATTTTTCCAGTATTGTTAAACCTTTGACTGATTTAACTAAAAAGGGTGCTGATGTTGCTAATTGGTCTCCTGCGGCTGTGGGGGCCTTTCAGGAACTTAAGCGCCGGTTTTCTTCTGCTCCTGTGTTGTGTCAACCAGATGTTTCACTTCCTTTTCAGGTTGAGGTTGATGCTTCCGAGATTGGAGCGGGGGCGGTTTTGTCACAGAGAAGTTCTGATGGCTCGGTGATGAAGCCATGTGCATTCTTCTCTAGAAAATTCTCGCCCGCCGAGCGCAATTATGATGTGGGTAATCGGGAGCTTTTGGCCATGAAGTGGGCATTTGAGGAGTGGCGTCATTGGCTTGAGGGTGCTAAACATCGTGTGGTGGTCTTGACTGATCACAAGAATCTCATTTACCTTGAGTCTGCCAGGCGTTTGAATCCTAGACAGGCTCGTTGGTCGTTGTTTTTTTCTCGTTTCAATTTCGTGGTTTCATACCTGCCAGGTTCAAAGAATGTGAAGGCAGATGCTCTTTCCAGGAGTTTTGTGCCTGACTCTCCTGGAGACTCTGGGCCTACTGGTATCCTTAGGGATGGGGTA
Source organism: Ranitomeya variabilis (assembly GCF_051348905.1). Taxonomy (NCBI): domain Eukaryota; kingdom Metazoa; phylum Chordata; class Amphibia; order Anura; family Dendrobatidae; genus Ranitomeya; species Ranitomeya variabilis. The sequence goes on from NC_135232.1 coordinate 755,121,967, forward strand.
ATATTGTCCGCCGTATCCCCAGACTTGCGACGTGCATTGCAGGAGTTGCAGGTGGATAAACCGGATCGTTGTCCACCAGAAAGACTGTTTGTTCCGGATGATTGGACCAGTAGAGTCATCTCCGAGGTCCATTCTTCTGTGTTGGCTGGTCATCCTGGAATATTTGGTACTAGAGACTTGGTGGCCAGGTCTTTTTGGTGGCCTTCCTTGTCTAGGGATGTGCGTACCTTTGTGCAGTCTTGTGAAGTGTGTGCTCGAGCTAAGCCTTGCTGTTCTCGGGCCAGTGGGTTGTTGTTATCCTTGCCCATCCCGAAGAGGCCTTGGACGCACATTTCCATGGATTTTATTTCTGATCTCCCGGTTTCACAGAAAATGTCCGTTATCTGGGTTGTGTGTGACCGCTTTTCTAAGATGGTTCATTTGGTGCCCTTGCCTAAGTTGCCTTCCTCCTCTGAGTTGGTCCCTTTATTTTTTCAGAACGTGGTTCGTTTGCATGGGATTCCGGAGAATATCGTTTCTGACAGGGGATCCCAGTTTGTGTCTAGATTTTGGCGGACGTTTTGTGCCAAGATGGGCATTGATTTGTCTTTCTCGTCTGCATTCCATCCTCAGACTAATGGCCAGACGGAGCGAACTAATCAGACCTTGGAAACTTATTTGAGGTGTTTTGTTTCTGCTGACCAAGATGACTGGGTTGCTTTTTTGCCACTGGCCGAATTTGCTCTTAATAATCGGGCTAGTTCTGCCACGTTGGTCTCTCCTTTTTTTTGTAATTCGGGGTTTCATCCTCGTTTTTCCTCTGGTCAGGTGGAGTCTTCGGATTGTCCTGGAGTGGACATGGTGGTGGACAGGCTACATCAGATTTGGAATCAGGTGGTGGACAATTTGAAGTTATCTCAGGAGAAGACTCAGCAGTTTGCTAATCGCCGTCGCCGCGTGGGTCCCCGACTTCTTGTTGGGGATTTGGTGTGGTTGTCTTCTCGTTTTGTCCCTATGAAGGTCTCTTCTCCTAAGTTCAAGCCTCGGTTCATCGGTCCTTATAGGATCTCGGAGATTCTTAACCCTGTATCTTTTCGTTTGGATCTCCCAGCATCGTTTGCTATTCATAATGTGTTCCATCGGTCGTTGTTGCGGAGGTATGAGGTGCCCGTTGTTCCTTCGGTTGAGCCTCCTGCTCCGGTGCTGGTGGAGGGAGAATTGGAGTATGTTGTTGAGAAGATCTTGGATTCTCGTGTTTCCAGACGCAAACTCCAGTATTTGGTTAAGTGGAAGGGTTATGGTCAGGAGGATAATTCCTGGGTGATCGCCTCCGATGTTCATGCGACTGATTTGGTTCGCGCCTTCCATAGAGCTCACCCTGATCGCCCTGGGGGTTCTCGTGAGGGTTCGGTGACCCCTCCTCAAGGGGGGGGTACTGTTGTGGATTCTGTTTGTGGGCTCCCTCTGGTGGTTACTGCTGGTACTGGGTGACTTTGGTGGGTTGCGGCCTTTGGTTTCCACCTGTCCATCTGAGGCTGGGTGTTTCCTATTTTACCTGGCCTTTCTGTCATTTCCTTGCCGGCTATCAATGTATTCAGATGTGCTCTGTTTGGTTCCTGCCTACCTGCTCCCAGATCTTTCAGGATAAGCTAAGTGCTGATTTTCAGTTGTTTGGTTTTTTGTCCAGCTTGCTTATTATGTCTCTATGCTAGCTGGTAGCTCTAGTGGACTGAGGTTCTCCCCATGTGCCATGAGTTGGCACATGGGTTCTTGTAATCTCAGGATGGTTTTTTGATTAGGGTTTTTTGCTGACCGCTCAGTCCCCTTTTGTATCGTTCTGCTTTCTAGTTTACAGCGGGCCTCAATTTGCTAAATCTATATATATCATCTCTATGTGTGTGCCTTCCTCTCATTTCACCGTCAATACATGTGAGGGGGCAACTATATCTTTTGGGGTTCATTCCTCTGGAGGCAAGTGAGGTCTTTATTTTCTCTGCAGTACTAGTTAGCTCTTAGGCTGGTGCGTGGCGTCTAGAACCAACGTAGGCACGCTCCCTGGCTATCTCTAGTTGCGTTTGTCAGGCGTAGGGCAGCGGTCAGCCCAGGTTCCATCACCCTAGAGCTCGTCCGTTATTTATTTGTACTTTGCTTGTCCTGTGCTATCCCTAGCCATTGGGGATTCATGACAGTTATCACGCCGACCTTTTTAGAAAACACCAGTGATTGTCTTACCGCTGTCTCTAACATCATGTCCTCCCTCTATCTGAAACTGAACCTGTCAAAAACTGAACTCCTCGTGTTCTCTCCCTCTATTAACCTACCTTTGCCTGACATTGCCATCTCCGTGTGTGGTTCCACCATTACTCCAAAGCAACATGCCCGCTGCCTTGGGGTCATCCTTGATTCCGAGCTTTCATTCACCCCCCACATCCGATCACTGGCTCGCTCTTCTTATCTGCATCTCAAAAACATTTCTAGAATTCGCCCTTTTCTTACTTTCGACTCTGCAAAAACTCTTACTGTCTCACTTATTCATTCTCGTCTGGACTATTGTAACTCTCTACTAATCGGCTTCCCTCTTACCAAACTCTCCCCGCTCCAATCTGTCCTGAATGCTGCTGCCAGAATCATATTCCTTACCAACCATTACACCGATGCCTCTACCTTGTGCCAGTCATTACACTGGCTACCCATCCACTCCAGAATCCAGTACAAAACTACTACCCTCATCCACAAAGCACTCCATGGCTCAGCACCACCCTACATCTCCTCTCTGGTCTCAGTCTACCACCCTACCCGTGCCCTCCACTCCGCTAATGACCTCAGGTTAGCATCCTCAATAATCAGAACCTCCCACTCCCGTCTCCAAGACTTTACACGTGCTGCGCCGATTCTTTGGAATGCATTACCTAGGTTAATACGATTAATCCCCAATCCCCACAGTTTTAAGCGTGCCCTAAAAACTCATTTATTCAGACTGGCCTACCGCCTCAATGCATTAACCTAACCATCCCTGTGTGGCCCATTCAAAAAAAACACAAAAACAATCAGGTTCCTCGCATCATGTTCTCATACACTTTATGCAGTTAATAGCACTCTGTGTCTGTACTGCTACATACTTAGGCAGTTAACTGGTTCATGCAGCTTTACATGAACACCCGAGCCTTACACTATGGCTTTTCCAAATAGCTAAAGCAATTGTTACCATCCACCTCTCGTGTCCCCCCCTTTTCCTCATAGTTTGTAAGCTTGCGAGCAGGGCCCTCATTCCTACTGGTATCTGTTTTGAACTGTGATTTCTGTTATGCTGTAATGTCTATTGTCTGTACAATTCCCCTCTATAAGTTGTAAAGCGCTGCGGAATATGTTGGCGCTATATAAATAAAAATTATTATTATTATTATAATCATGTACAAATATCTAGATACAGCCATAAATATACTTGGCAATACAAAATACAATACATACAAGGCAATATATAAAGGAAGGGAGTGGAGCATCACACAGTCCTGGTACACCCCTTACACTATCATGAAGACTGCTTGGTTAGCTGCCTGTTTGTTCCGTTGTGGCTGTTGTGAACAATGACGTTGAATTCTCTCATCTGGTCTTGTTCTGACTTTTGTAGTCCATGGTTCAGCAATTGCTGTTCGGGGATCTCCCCTGTGTTTTTTTCTTATTTATATTTCATATTTTTTAAGGGCGTTATTTGTGATATACAGTAGGTACGGAAAGTATTCAGACCCCTTTAAATTTTTCACTCTTTGTTTTATTGCAGCCATTTGGTAAATTCAAAAAAGTTCATTTTTTTCTCATTAATGTACACTCTGCACCCCATCTTGACTGAAAAGTACAGAAATGTAGACATTTTTGCAAATGTATTAAAAAAGAAAAACTGAAATATCACATGGTCATAAGTATTCAGACCCTTTGCTCAGTATTGAGTAGAAGCACCCTTTTGAGCTAGTACAGCCATGAGTCTTCTTGGGAATGATGCAACAAGTTTTTCACTCCTGGATTTGGGGATCCTCTGCCATTCTTCCTTGCAGATCCTCTTCAGTTCCATCAGGTTGGATGGTGAACGTTGGTGGATAGCCATTTTCAGGACTCTTCAGAGATGACTTTTGAGCACAACTGTATTGTGAGGCAGTGAGGGGAATTATATGTGAAGGACGGTATATATTCCCCAGGATGCGCATAGAAGCATATTAAGGCCGCTGGAGTGCATTGCAGTCACAGACATGGCTGTGGTTGTGAGTCGCCCGCCAGGGCCGTGGGGTACTCAGTACCGGGTCCTGCATTCACAGAGGGATGTCACGGTGGCAACCCGGTCCGTGGCCCTGGGCGCCCATGTAAAAAGGGGAAATGTCTTTAAAGGGAATAAAGTTTATGTTCGTGACGCCACCTGTGGTATTCGGTCAGTGGGGACCGACGCTGCTTTAAGGGGTCCTCTGGGGTGATGTTATGGCAGCTAGATGGTATACCTTCCCACAGTTGAAGTATATCCCCAGGGCTCCCAGTGTGTAGATGGAAGATGGTGAGGAGTGCAGTGAAGAAAGAGGACACAGGTTTGCAGGCTCTTTACCTTATTTACTGAAGACTTCAGCAGCCACAGTCCAGAGCACCAGATCACAGGGCAGGCAGGGTCCGGCCGGCTTGGAAGCGAATCCAGAGTCCCCTTTACCAGGTGGAGTTAAAAGCCTTCCTCTAGCGCGGTGGTGTTGTAGTCCCTTACTGCCTATGGCTTCAGATAAGGTCCTCACAGATGTTCTCTCTGTCCCCCATATAGGATAGGACAATACCTGCAAGACAGGTAACTCGAGCCTGTTTATAGGGACTCTAGCACGACCCTGGCTCTATGTGTTACTGTGTCTCAGGTGTGTGTGGCGGACAGGTAATTTGCAGTTCAGCTGTCCTGCTGGTCTCTGATGTAAGTCGTGGAGGGCCTTACAACCTCTGTGTTCCGGCAACCGGTCTCTGTGCCTCAGAGGGAGGCAGCCTGCTCGTGGCTGGTCTCCCACTGGTATCCTCTCCTGTGCTTCGCTCTCCTGCATGTTCACTGCAATGTATTTGGCTTTCTGTGTGTCTCTTTCCAGAAACTGCTGCACTGCGGCTACACAGCTCCGTAAACCCTCTTCTGCCTCAGACTGCTCCAGTCTCTTTCCTGGCAAGAACTCACTAACTTTCCCTACAGACTACCATATATATATGGATCAAAAGCTCCCCCTAGTCGCCTGGAGTGTGAATGTGTTGGATGCTTGTGTTTACCTGGTTACAATTATCCCTTCTTGCCTCCAAACGTAACATCACTTTCCCCGTGAGGGGGAGTAGCAATGCTACTGTGATGACCAGGACACTTTTCAGCTATTACTATGGGCATACATGTAATAGAAATGTTAATCTAGTCTTACCTCTATACCCCATAGTTGCTGTCTAGATGTGGAGAAATAGACTTTTATTTCAGTATGCTAAGGATTTCATCCAGGCTCCGGGGCGTGCGGTGCCTGGAAGAAATCCCTGCCCCCTCTCTTTATTATAGTATGACTCCTCTCCCATGCATGTCACACAAGTACATGATTAGTGCTCTATGTAAAACTAGGCTGTTCTGCGCCGATTTTACTGCCTGATCTAATTTTGCACTTTTGCCCTTCTCTTTGCCCTTACATATTATGGCCACCCAGATGCTTTGCTCTTGACATCCTTCCTCTGTGTGCGTGTGCTCGTTCACACTCCTTGCCTGTGAGGTTACAGACAGTGCGACTGTGCCTACTGGTGATGTCGTTGCAAGGCTCACGATGGAGACGCTATCGTCGCAGCAATATGTGTTGCGCCCGAAAATTGCTCAAATAGCTGCTTACTGCTTATATAATCATTACCTTGCCCTCATACCTCATCACTCCCTGAGAAAGCAACATGTGAAACGCGTGTTGGAGTGTGGGGCAGCAGTGGAAGCACATAAAACATGAACTCTGATCAGTAATCTCACCTACTTATTGTTTTTGGGGAGCTATGATTTTTAATATGCGTAATAATGTACCAAATGGATCGATATTGCCTCTCATGACAGGTATGGATGATTATTATTTATTATAAACATAAGGATGAATGACCTCGGGGAAATCAAAACATCCAACACCGTGGAGACACCATCACGTGTTTTTCAACGCAGTGATCCAGAACACTGCCCCATCCCTAAAGGGAAATATGCAAATGCATGTAGAAAAGCTGCGGAGACACCATCACGTGTTTCGTTATTGGATGCTGCCCTTCCCGTGGTTGTTCCTTCCCAGTGAAAGACCTGGCTATTCATTGCTTGCGTTGAGAAACACGTGATGGTGTCTCCACGGCTTTTCTACATGCATTTGCATATTTCCCTTTAGGGATGGGGGCAGTGTTCTGGATCACTGCGTTGAGAAACATGTGATGGTGTCTCCGCGATGTTGGATGTTTTGATCTCCCCGAGGTCATTCATCCTTATGTTTATAGTCTTTTCACTAGGCAGTGCTCCTAATAGCCAGTTTCCTACTCCACACTGAAGAGGGGCAAATACCCCGAAACAGCTGTCTGTGGATGGATACCATGTTTTGGCATAGGTTGTTTTCCTTTATTGGATGCTGCCCTTCCCGTGGTTGTTCCTTCCCAGTGAAAGACCTGGCTATTCATTGCTTGCGTTGAGAAACACGTGATGGTGTCTCTGCGGCTTTTCTACATGTATTATTTATTATAATCCTTACATAATATTTCAAAACACACTTTTTCAGTGATTACTTTGTATCTCCGTTCATACTGCACCCACTTACACAAATGATACACCATTCGAAAGGTAAACTTGCCCCTTCAACGAGAAAATAGACAAACAAACCAAACATTCATGATGTTTTCACAAAATACATTTTAAACATTAATTTTCCAAAAACTGCAGTAAGGAAAAATGTCCTGCAGGTGGCACCATACTACCCCAAAGCATGCTAATACAAAGCTGAAACAAATCCTAACATTTGCCTTGGGGGCTTTCTAGCTTGCCGAACTCCTTGCCCAGCTGACTTAAGGCAGGTACATATAAAATATTTGCTACATATGTGGAAGTAGAATAAAAGTAAAACTTTACCTTTTTAAGACTTCAGCTGTAAAACTGAAGATATAAATGAATGCAGCCTAAAAGGTACTGGACAGGTTCTCAACCATCAGATTTTCCGTATTATTGGACAGTCATTGAAAGTCTATCTTCCTTTTAAGGTTGCAGCTTATTGGTGACCTGGAGTCACCTCTGGTTCCAAGTAAAAAACTGCAGCTTTTACATAACTCAGACTGTACATTGTTTCCCGATGGGAGAGATTGGTGGAAACAACATTGCAAAAATTGAAGCAAAAAATCCAACTATAGGGAAAAAAAAGGTAAAATAATCAGCAGATATTACTTTTTTTTAAAGGGATATTCCCAATTATTATACAATGATGTAAATACGCTCAGTTATGGGGTCAATTCTCCTTCATCATTTTTACTGTCAAAGTGGCACTGCTGTACAGGGAGCTGCTCCATTCACATATATAGGGCTGTGTTGCACTTCCCTACACTGCAGATAGATGGCCGTGCTGCTGTGGAGGGGAAAAAATGCTGATGCCCCTGTTCCTTTGCAAGGTCCTGACAATTGGACCCCTTCTGATCAGTAAGTAAAATACCATTATGTTTAATGTAGGGGATCTCCTTTAGGCTGGAGTCATACACAACGTATAAAAAATAGGTCCGTTTAGCACGGATGAGAATCGCAGAAATGTTCCCTGAACAATGATCCATATGTCATCTGTGTGCAGTGCGAGGATGCGATTTTCTTGCCTGTAAGCATCAGTGTGACATCCGCATGACATCCGTATGGCAAAATTTCCTCACTGGCTTGGACATATAATGGATCCATGGGCTCAAATATTCATGAAGACATATACACAGTATATATATATATATATATATATATATATATATATATATATATATATATATATATATATATATATATACTGTATATATATATACATATATATATGTCAGTGAGACACATACCTTTCTGTGTTCATCATCTCATTTAATACATTTACATTTGACCAGCTTGATTTCCCTGAAATTGCTTGCGCCAACCAACCAATGTGCGACAATTTCGCACGGGCCAACTAGTTGGTTCTAATTTGTATTTATTAGGATGATATTTTGGCTAATGTTAGCTCTTTATGCACTGCACTTTACACTGCTTTATCTATTACACTTTGTATAAATTGTTTATTGTGAGGGGTGGTGAAACCTTTGACTCCACTATATATTGCAGACTTTAACATCCATTGTTGCTGTATGTGCTGCCCTACTTCCTCTTTTTAATCAATTGTTCTTCATTTTTTTATCGTGTCTTGTTATTCTTTGTTTTCTAATCAGGCTTACCAATTTTGGAGTCTCTAATAGAGATTAGCGAACTTGTTCGGAAAACGTTTGCCAATCTCAAATTCGGCACGAACGAAGCACATTCGGATTCATGTTCGCATTCACGAGCATTTTTACTCAAAGTCAACAAAATTCGGTCACAGTTAAGTAAATCATTGTGTTTCCACTCATGCTTTTGTTATTACTTTGGCTAGGATAGTGGTGTTGTGTGATGAGCAGGGAAGATGGGCAGACATGTTTGATGAGGAAAGGGGGTGTGGAGAGGTTAAAAGAGCGTGATTACTGTATTACCTATACAGTATATACAGAGCTCCTGTGTGTAATGTCACTAGTGATCACTGTATTACCTTACATTATACACTATATACAGAGCTTCTGTGTGTAATATCTCTGCTGATACCTGTATTACCTGTAAACTATATACTGTAAACAGAGCTTTTGTGTATAATGTCACTGATGATCCCTGTATTACCTGCACACTATACCCTATATACTGAGCTCCTGTGTATAATATCACTGGCGATCCCTGTATTACCTGTATACTATACAATATTTACAGAGTCCCTGTCTATAATGTCACTAGTGAGTCACTGTATTACCTGTACACTGACACTATAGTATATACACTGTCACTGTACACTGGCATGGTATACTATGTGCAGAGTAGTGTTGAGCCACCCCCCTAGTGTTCGAGTTCGGTTCGTCGAATTGGGGCATGTTCGATGAATGTTCGTCGAACGTTCGACTAACACCGTCGAACCCCATTGAAACCAATGGCAGGCAAACACAAACACATACAAACACATAGAAAACACATAGAAAACACCTTAAAAGGTGTCCAAAAGCTGACAAACTGCTCAGAAGACACAACAAAAACATAGAAAAGTCACAAGTACATATAGTCATGTGAAAAGAAAAGAGGTAGAGGAGTAAAAGGAGGAGGAGACACATATATAGGCATGTCATGCCCTTCTAAAATCAAGAAAGGCTGGAGTAAAAATCTAAAATCAGCCTACCAACAACCAGACGTCGTGAGTCGTGACAAAAAATTTAAAAAAATAAATATCTTTAGGTAGAATGGCGGGTCCATTCAGCACACTTTCCTTAGAAGACGTAATGGTATGCCCGTTGGGAGTCGTGCCAAAAAAGGAACCCAATGCATTCAGACTAAACTACCATTTGCCATATCCAAAGGGCAGGTCAGTAAACGACAATATCGACGCGGAACTAAGAACAGTACTATATACTGTACCTCCTTCGACGAGGCAAGCAGGCGAGTCAAGAAGTTGGGAAGGGGCACCCTAATGGCCAAAACAGACATTGAGGGGGCGTTACTACCTGTGCCTCCGAATAGTGTCCGCCTATTGGGTTGCTTCTGTGAAGGAGCATACTACATAGATCGCTGTTTGCCTATGGGGTGCTCCATATCCTGCTCACTATTTGAGGCGTTTAGTTGCTTCCTTGAATGGGTCGTCATAGACGCTTCTAAGGGGGGCACATATTATCCACTACCTTGACGACTTCTTATGCCTGTGCCCAAAAGATTCGCCATAGTGTGAATACACGCGGTAGTCCACCTATGAGAAGGAGAGAGCTGGAGGGAGAGCGAACACCCCAGAGCCGAGGGGTTAGATTGAGAAAGGAAGAAGGCAGTGTAGCTGGCTTCATGGGTGGAGTACTCTGCTGAGTAGCAGACACTGCTACTAGGCCCAAAGTATTGCCTGGGCTAGATGCAGTTAAAAATTAGTAATTAGATAAACAGGTGGTGTAGCTTGCTTCATGGGTGGGGTACTCTGCTGAGTAGCAGAAACTGCTACTAGGCCCAAAAGGATTTCCTGGGCTAGATGCAGTTAAAAATTAGTAATTAGATTTACAGGCAATTTATTATTATTATTTATTGTTATAGCGCCATTTATTCCATGGCGCTTTACATGTGAGGAGGGGTATGCATAATAAAAACAAGTACAATATTCTTAAACAATACAAGTCATAACTGGTACAGGAGGAGAAAGGACCCTGCCCGCGAAGGCTCACAATCTACAAGGGATGGGTGAGAATACAGTAGGTGAGGATAGAGCTGGTCATGCAGCGATTTGGTTGATCGGTGGTTACTGCAGGTTGTAGGCTTGTCGGAAGAGGTGGGTCTTCAGGATCTTTTTGAAGGTTTCGATGGTAGGCGAGAGTCTGATGTGTTGTGGTAGAGGGTTCCAGAGTAGGGGTGATATGCAAGAGAAATCTTGTATACGATTGTGGGAAGAGGAGATAAGAGGGGAGTAGAGAAGGAGATCTTGTGAGGATCGGAGGTTGCGTGTAGGTAAGTACCGGGAGACGAGGTCACAGATGTATGGAGGAGACAGGTTGTGGATGGCTTTGTATGTCATGGTTAGGGTTTTGTACTGTAGTCTCTGGGCAATGGGGAGCCAGTGAAGGGATTGACAGAGGGGAGAGGCCGGGGAATAGCGGGGGGACAGGTGGATTAGTCGGGCAGCAGAGTTTAGATTAGATTGGAGGGGTGCGAGAGTGTTAGAGGGGAGGCCACAGAGCAGGAGGTTGCAGTAGTCAAGGCGAGAGATGATGAGGGCATGGACTAGGGTTTTTGCAGATTCTTGGTTAAGGAATGTATGGATTTGTGAAATATTTTTGAGTTGAAGTCGGCAGGAAGGGGAAAGGGCTTGGATATGTGGTTTGAAGGAGAGATCAGCGTCAAGGATTACCCCGAGGCAGCGAGCTTGTGGGACTGGGGAGAGTGGGCAGCCATGTACTGTAATGGATAGGTTCGTTGGGGGGTTCGCGTGAGATGGGGGAAAGATGATGAATTCTGTTTTGTCCATGTTAAGTTTCAGAAATCTAGCGGAGAAGAAGGATGACATAGTGGACAGACATTGAGGGATTCTGGTTAGTAGGGAGGTGATATCTGGTCCAGAGATGTAGATCTGTGTGTCATCAGCATAGAGGTGATACTGGAAGCCATGAGATTCTATGAGCTGTCCCAGGCCAAAGGTGTAAATGGAGAAGAGCAGGGGCCCAAGGACTGAACCTTGTGGGACTCCGACAGATAGGGGGTGAGGTGAGGAGGTGGTGTGTGATGACAATGTAGCTTGCTTCATGGGTGGGGTACTCTGCTGAGTAGCAGACACTGCTACTAGGCCCAAAAGGATTTCCTGGGCTAGATGCAGTTAAAAATTAGTAATTAGATCTACAGGCAGTGTAGCTTGCTTCATGGGTGGGGTACTCTGTTGAGTAGCAGACACTGCTACTAGGCCCAAAGTATTGCCTGGGCTAGATGCAGTTAAAAATTAGTAATTAGATAAACAGGCGGTGTAGCTTGCTTCATGGGTGGGCTACTCTGCTGACTAGCAGACACTGAAGCTTTGGAGCAGACCTCTGAAACCCCGGCCACAGTATGAGTAAACAGCTCTGCAGACTCAACCATCTGTGTTACCCCAAGCCATAGTGTATATAGTTTCTAAAGGTTAAAAGGGGGGGGGGCGTGACCCCACCCACCTGGAATTGACGATGCCAACGTCATGTAAAACACAGCAAGCGGACTCCAAAAAGAGTCTCCATTTTTTCCAAAAATTGGGCCACAGACACCACTTAAGTGGCATCAATTTCCCCAGAGTTTCTTAAAATGGTTGGTGAGGTGATTTTCAAAAATCATCAAGCTTTTAGTCTCTCCAGGATTACACAGGGGTAGAAAAGTCCTTGCGGATCCAAGATTTGTTCATCTTGATGAACATTAGTCTGTCTACATTCTCACTGGACAGCCGCGTGCGCTTATCTGTCAGCACACCACCAGCAGCGCTGAACACACGTTCAGAGAGAACGGTGGCTGCGATGCACGACAAGATCTCCAAGGCGTGAGTGGCGAGCTCAGGTCATTTTTCCAGATTGGAAGCCCAAAATGAGCAAGGGTCCAGTTCCACAGTCATGGCATCGATGTTAACTTGGAGATACTCCTGTACCATCCTCTCTAGGTGTTGGCTATGCATCTGACTTCTTGTCTCTTGTGGCCTTGCAAAGGATGGTCTAAAACATTGTTGAAACGATTGGAAAAAATTGCTGTTACCACCAGTTACGATGTTACTGTTACGGTTTGAGTGATGACTCGACAGTCCCACGGTTGGCAAGTTAGAACTCAGAGATTCACTACGTGCACCACTGGTGTTTTGTGGACAAGCAGATGTAAGATTCTGTAACAGTCTCTGCTGATACTCCTGCATGCGTGAATCCCTTTCTATGGCAGGAATTATTTCACCAAATTTACTTTTGTACCAGGGATCTAAGAGTGTGACAACTCAGTAGTCGGCATTACTTCGGATTCTGGCAATCCGAGGGTCATGTTGCAGGTAGTGCAGCAAGAAGGCACTCATGTGTCTTGCGCATCCAGGAGTACCAAGTCCTTGTTGTCTTGGTGGCGGCGAAGTGAGAATCATGCTTCCTTCCTTTGCCCTCTCCCCCTAACCTCGCACAACAGAAATTTGATCAAGGTCTCCCTCATCTGATGAGTCTTCCATGCACAGCGCCAGTTCGTTCTCCACTTCTTCCTCGCCTCCTGCACCTTCCTCAACAGTTTGGCTGCTACCATGCGCCCTCGGTAATCTCTCTTCCCCACCCTCCAATGCCAGCCGCCTTGGTGCTGCCGACCATCTGGACCTTGGAGATATTATCCCTTCCGCATACGACTCCTCCTGTTCCTCCTCCTCCTCCTCTTGTCCCACCACCTGACTCCGAATACTGTTTAAGGTGTGCTCCAGCATGTAATTGACCGGAATAGTCATGCTGATAATGGCATCGTCAGCAATAAACATCTTCGTTGCTATTTCAAAACTGTGCAGAAGGGTGCATAGGTCCCTGATCTGAGACCACTCCTCCAGCGTGATTTGCTCCACCTCTGGATCTCGTTGGCCCAGGCTATATGTCATAACGTATTGCACCAGGGCTCGTCGGTGCTGCCACAGTCGCTGCAACATGTGCAGAGTTGAATTCCACCATGTGGGCACATCGCATTTCAGCCGGTGAACTGGCAGGCCCAACTACTTCTGTAGAGATATAAGTCGTTGAGCTGCGGAATGCGAACGGCGGAAGTGAACACACAGCGACTGTGCCCTCTGCAGAAGCCCATCTAGACCAGGATAGTCGGATAAAAATTGCTGGACAACCAGGTTCAAAACGTAAGCCATACAAGGCGCGTGTGTGACATTGCCCCGGCGAAGGGCCGCACCCAGGTTTGCAGCATTGTCTCACACGGCCTTCCCTGGCTGCAGGTTCAGTGGAGACAACCATTGATGGAACTCGATCTCCAGAGCTGACCACAACTCCTCAGCTGTGTGACTCACATTTCCCAGACATTTCAAGGTAAACACCGCCTGATCCTGATGCCGTTGAGCCCTGGTGACAGCATAGTAAGGAGGTGTGCAGGATTCCTTCTGCGCAGTTAGAACATGGGTGGCATTACCAGACAGGCTTTGGGTGCAGATTGAGGACCGAGAGGAGGTTGAGGAGGCAGAAGCAGTGGAGGAACTTATAGATACAGAGGATCGACGCACAACTCGTGGGGACGGCAAGACTTGAACAGCAGCCCCTTCTCCTGCTGTCACCATAGTTACCCAGTGCCCAGTCACCAACATGTAATGCCCCTGTCCATTTCTACTCGTCCAAGTGTCTGTGGTGAAATGCACCCTGTCACACACAGAGTTTCTCAAGGAAGTGGTGATGTTGTGTGTGACATGCTGGTGTAGCGCTGGCACAGCTTTCTTTGAGAAGTAGTGGCGACTGGGCATCTTTTACTGGGGCACTGTGACTGGCATAAGGTCTCGAAAATACTCTGTGTCCACCAGGCAGAAAGGCAGCATTTCTGTAGCCAACAGCTTGCAGATGGTGAAATTCAACCTCTTAGCTTTGTCATGGCTAGGAGGAAATGGTCTTTTACTTGTCCACATCTGAGGGACCGAGGGCTAGCTGCCGTGCTTAGACGGGTTTGAGTAGGGTGTCCCCGGCAAACTGCTGGTCTGTGAGGAAGGTGCAGGCGGAGATATTATGTTGCCTTGATCAAAGTGTGGTGGTCTCGATGTCGGAGAGCGCTCAACACCAGCAGGTGTTTCCACTTGCAAATGTACTGACGACCTGCCAATCACACTGGCTGTTGCGGTACAGAGGTGGAAGGTCTGTGTCCAAAACCATGTGCGACTGCTGTCCCCACAGTCACAGAGGATGAAGAGGCCGCGGATGCACTTGGGGCAGACGGTGGTTGACCCGGCCCACTAGGCCGCATTGTAGCACAGTGAGCTTCCCACTGCAACTTATGCCTCATATCCATGTGACGGTTCATGCATGAAGTACTCAAACTATTCATTCTTTGGCCTCTACTGAGATTTTGGTGACAAATCTTACAGACAACATGAGTTGGGTCATCCTTTGTGATCTCAAAAAATGCCCAGGCTATGCAAGCCCATGCGACTTGAAGAGCCACCATGACTTGTGCTCAGAGGCACAGTTGTGGTTGAGGAAGCAGTTGTTGATGTGCTTCCAGTACTCCGTCTCTGTCCAGGAAGGCGCAACCTAACCTCATCGTCACTAGCATCCTCCTCCACCTCCTCTGCTGACCTCATGGACTGGCGGACTGTGGGTTGACAGTAAGTGGTGTCTCCAACCTCGTCAACATCACCCTGTGTGTTCTCACACCTGTCGTCCTCAGAGCCAACCTCTTCCTGCCCTGACCGAAAAGTAAAGTTTTCGTTCCAATCAGGTATCTCAGTCTCATCATCATCTTCCTCATTGTCTCCACCAACAGGAGTTATACTTTGGGAACGAGGGTCTACATTATGCTCAGAACCTTCTTCATCTGGGCCTGGATCTGACTCACAAAGATTCTGGGCATCAGTGCAGATCAATTTCTCGTCTGAATTCAAAGAAGCTCTGGAGCAGACCTCTGATTCCCAGGCTATAATATGAGTAAACAGCTATGCAGACTCAACCATCTGTGTTACCCCATACTCAGACAGGTGGCTGGAGACTTGAGAGCTGTGTGGAAGCAAGTGCGATTGGGGTGAGACCTCTGAGGACTGGAGTATTTGTGATGTTGAAGTTGAGGAAGAGGAGAGCCCACTTGAAGGAACACTTGATATCCGTTCAAGCACCTGCTCTTTTTGCGCCTCATCTGAAATTTGTAGCTATGGTCGTAAGAAAGGGATCATATCAGGTATCTCAGTCTCATCATCATCTTCCTCATTGTTTCCACCAACAGGAGTTACAGTTTGGGAACGAGGGTCTACATTATGCTCAGAACCTTCTTCATCTGGTCCTGGATCCGACTCACAAAGATTCTGGGCATCAGTGCAAATCATTTCCTCATCTGGATTCACAGAAGCTCTGGAGCAGACCTCTGATTCCCAGGCTATAGTATGCGTAAACAGCTCTACAGACTCAACCATGTGTGTTACCCCATGCTCAGACGGGCAGCTGGAGACTTGGGAGCTGTGAGGAAGCAAGTGCAATTGGGGTGACAACTCTGAGGACTGGAGTAGTTGTGATGTTGAAGTTGACATGGAGGAGAGCCCACTTGAATGAGCACTTGATATCCGTTCAAGCACCTGCTGTTTTTGAGCCTCATCTGAAATTTTTGGCGATGCTTGTAGCGATGGTCGTTAGAAAGGGATCATATCAGATTGTCCACGAAAAGAAGTAGACATCTTACTTTGGCTGGAAGATGGTCTTTCTTCTGCAGATGTTACTGTTGCTTTACCACCTACCCCATGGACACAACCTTTTTTTCCCTTTCCAACACACCTATTCCCCTTTCCACCAGCAGCAGGCCTTTTGACACTCATTTTGGTGCTTAACTAATTGGCAACTCTGTAGTTGTTGGCACAAAAAACGATGGATGGAAACCAAGCAGAGCTGAGTGGCCAAACTGTGGTACTAGCCCAAAACGATTTACTTGGTTAGATGCAGTAAAAAATTATTAGATACACAGGTGGTATAGCTAGCTTCACAGGCGGGCTACTCCGCTGACATGTAGACACTGCTACTAAGCCCAAAACGATTTACTGGGTTAGATGCAGTAAAAAATTATTAGATACACAGGCGGTGTAGCTAGCTTCACAGGCGGGCTACTTTGCTGACGTGCAGACACTGCTACTAGGCCCAAAACGATTTACTGGGTTAGATGCAGGAAAAAATTATTAGATACACAGGCGGTGTAGCTAGCTTTACAGGCGGGCTACTCCGCTGACGTGCAGACACTGCTACTAGGCCCAAAACTATTTACTGGGTTAGTTGCAGTAAAAAATTATTAGATACACAGGCGGTGTAGCTTGCTTCACAGGCGGGCTACTCCACTGACGTGCAGACACTGCTACTAGCCCAAAAGGATTGGATGAGCTAAATTACATCAAATGCTGTGACAAACACTTGCACAGCACTGGCACAGACCTGCCTGGCAAAAAGTGCTATGAACTGCTGTAACCTACCCTGAAAAGTGCTGATATTACAACTAGTCCCGTCTCCCTAAACCTATCTCTCTCTATCTAACTGCAAATTCGCTCACAATTCACACTTGTATACTGTATAGCGCCTACAGCAGCAGCGGTGCCGTCTAACACTAAGCTGCAGCAGTGAGGAAATGGTGGCGACGGAGAAAATGGCTGGTTCTTATAGGGCAAGGACTTGTGACATACACAGCCAATGACACATGCCATTGCTTGTGAGCATCACATGCACTTTGCTGTGTGTGTGTGTGCACTGCTGATAGGCTGAGAGACTGCACCGCCCCACTGTAAATGCGGGAAAGAAAAAAAAAATGGAGATCGGCATTATTTTAGCACAGATCTATCCCCCGCCCCCCCACACTATACACTAAAACAGTCTATTAACATTGATAAACAGTTTTAACGTGAAAATCAAGTTAAGCTTTTGGTGAACGAACAGTTATCGAACAGAAACTCGAACAGCCGAATTTTAAGCAAATTGTTCGAGTTCGTCGAACGACTCGAACACCGCCCAAAACAGTTCGAATTTGAAATTTGCGAACAGTTCGACTCGAACACCGCTCATCTCTAGTGCAGAGCTCCTGTGTATAATGGAACTTATGGTAATATTTATATTGCCTTATTTTAATTACTGATCAGTGTTGTGGTCTTCAGTCACTATGTGGTAGTAATATGTGGTCTGGTCATGGTGTGGCTTTATTTGTTCCTTGTATGTGTTATTATTCAGTCACTATGTGGTGGTAATATGTGGTCTGGTCATGGTGTGACGGTATTTGTTTCTTGTATATGGTACTATTCAGTCACTATGTGGTGGTAATATGTGATGTGATCATGATGTGGCACCATGTTTCTTGTATGTGGTCTTATTCAGTCACTATGTGGTGGTAATATGTGGTTTGGTCATGGTGTGGCGGTATTTGTCCCCTGTATGTAATATTATTGGTCATTTTAAAAATAAAAAATTAAAATTAAAATTAAAAATATACCTAAAAAGAGTATTGTATATTTTAACAAATGTTTATTGGGATAGAGTAGAGTAGGCCCAGCCAAAAGAGTCTACCTTGTCCATGGTGATAGCTTAAAAAATCTTTTGGCCAAAACAAAAGCTGATGGCTATGTATTGTATGTGATCTGGTGTTAGATGGGAACTGTGTCATGATCTCCATGGCCAGAGAACTAGCATAAGCCTCAATAGGAACAAGCTCTTGGAAGATGTAACTATACTGACCATGAACTAAACCTACCGCATCATCTAGAAGTAGCCAGGTAGCATGTCCTACTTTTTATCCCTATATGCCCAGCGCCGGCCGGAGAACTAAATAATGCTAGCAGAGGGAAATATAAGACCTGACTCACCTCTAGAGAAATGCCCAAAAAGGAGACAGATGCCCCCCACATATATTGGCGGTGATATGAGATGAAACAACAAACGCAGCAGGAAAATAGTTTTAGCAAATTTGAGGTCCGCTTTCTAGATAGCAGAAGACAGAAAGCATACTTTCATGGTCAGTAGAAAACCCTAACAAAACACATCCAGAAATTACTTTAGGACTCTGGCATTAACTCATAATACCAGAGTGGCAATTCCTGATCAACAAGAGCTTTCCAGACACAGTAACGAAACTGCAGCTGTGAACTGGAACCAAAATACAAAAACAAAACATGGACGAATGTCCAACTTATCTAGTAGATGTCTGGGAGCAGGAACAAGCACAGAGAGGCTTCTGATAACATTGTTGACCGGCAAGCATCTAACAGAGAAGCCAGGTTATATAGCGACACCCAGATCTAATCAGAACAGGTGAACAGGGAAGATGATGTCACAAGTTCAATTCCACCAGTAGCCACCGGGGGAGCCCAGAATCCAAATTCACAACAGTACCCCCCCCTCAAGGAGGGGGCACCGAACCCTCACCAGAACCACCAGGGCGATCAGGATGGGCCCTATGAAAGGCACGAACCAGATCAGAGGCATGAACATCAGATGCAGTGACCCAAGAATTATCCTCCTGGCCGTATCCCTTCCACTTGACCAGATACTGGAGTCTCCGTCTGGAAACACGGGAGTCTAGGATTTTTTCCACAACGTACTCCAACTCACCCTCAACCAACACCGGAGCAGGAGGCTCAACGGAAGGCACAACCGGTGCCTCATACCTGCGCAATAACGACCGATGAAAAACGTTATGAATAGAAAAGGATGCAGGGAGGTCCAAACGGAAGGAAACAGGGTTAAGAATCTCCAATATTTTATACGGACCGATGAACCGAGGCTTAAACTTAGGAGATGAGACCCTCATAGGGACAAAACGAGAAGACAACCACACCAAATCTCCAACACAAAGCCGAGGACCAACACGACGGTGACGGTTGGCAAAAAGCTGAGTCTTCTCCTGGGACAACTTTAAATTGTCCATCACCTGCCCCCAGATATGATGCAATCTCTCCACCACCGCATCCACTCCAGGACAATCCGAGGATTCCATCTGACCGGAGGAAAATCGAGGGTGGAACCCCGAATTACAGAAAAACGGGGACACCAAAGTGGCAGAGCTGGCCCGATTATTGAGGGCGAACTCCGCCAATGGCAAAAAAGCAACCCAATCATCCTGGTCAGCAGACACAAAACACCTCAGATATGTCTCCAGGGTCTGATTAGTCCGCTCGGTCTGGCCATTAGTCTGAGGGTGAAAAGCAGACGAAAAAGACAAATCTATGCCCATCCTAGCACAGAATGCCCGCCAAAATCTAGACACAAATTGGGTTCCTCTGTCAGAAACGATATTCTCAGGAATACCATGCAAACGAACAACATTTTGAAAAAACAGGGGCACCAACTCGGAAGAAGAAGGCAATTTGGGCAGGGGAACCAAATGGACCATCTTAGAAAAACGGTCACACACCACCCAGATGACAGACATCTTCTGAGAAACAGGCAGATCTGAAATAAAATCCATCGAGATGTGTGTCCAAGGCCTCTTAGGAATAGGCAAGGGCAACAATAATCCACTAGCCCGAGAACAACAAGGCTTGGCCCGAGCACAAACGTCACAAGACTGCACAAAGCCTCGCACATCTCGTGACAGGGAAGGCCACCAGAAGGATCTTGCCACCAAATCCCTGGTACCAAAAATTCCAGGATGACCTGCCAATGCAGAAGAATGTACCTCAGAGATGACTCTACTGGTCCAATCATCAGGAACAAACAACCTATCAGGCGGACAACGATCCGGTCTATCCGCCTGAAACTCCTGCAAGGCCCGCCGCAGGTCTGGAGAAACGGCTGACAAGATAACTCCCTCCTTAAGAATACCTGTGGGGTCAGAGTTGCCGGGTGAATCAGGCTCAAAACTCCTAGAAAGGGCATCCGCCTTAACATTCTTAGAACCCGGTAGGTACGATACCACAAAATTAAACCGAGAGAAAAATAATGACCAGCGCGCCTGTCTAGGATTCAGGCGCCTGGCGGTCTCAAGATAGATCAAATTTTTGTGGTCAGTCAATACCACCACCTGATGTCTGGCCCCCTCGAGCCAATGGCGCCACTCCTCAAACGCCCACTTCATGGCCAAAAGCTCCCGATTCCCAACATCATAATTCCGCTCAGCGGGCGAAAATTTACGGGAAAAGAAGGCACAAGGCCTCATCACGGCGCAGTCAGAACTTTTCTGCGACAACACTGCCCCAGCCCCGATCTCAGAAGCGTCGACCTCAACCTGAAAAGGAAGAGTCACATCAGGCTGACGCAACACAGGGGCAGAAGAAAAACGGCGCTTAAGCTCCTGAAAGGCCTCCACAGCATCAGGGGACCAATTAGCAACATCAGCACCCTGTCTAGTCAAATCGGTCAATGGCTTAACGACATCCGAAAAACCAGAAATAAATCGACGATAAAAGTTGGCAAAGCCCAAAAATTTCTGAAGACTTTTAAGAGAAGAGGGCTGCGTCCAATCACAAATAGCTTGAACCTTGACAGGATCCATCTCAATGGAAGAGGGAGAAAAAATATATCCCAAAAAGGAAATTCTCTGAACCCCAAAAACGCACTTAGAACCCTTGACACACAGAGAATTAGACCGCAAAACCTGAAAAACCCTCTTAACTTGCCGGACATGAGAGTCCCAGTCATCCGAAAAAATCAGAATATCATCCAGATACACTATCATAAATTTATCCAAAAAATCGCGGAAAATATCATGCATAAAGGACTGGAAGACTGAAGGGGCATTAGAAAGACCAAAAGGCATCACCAAATACTCAAAGTGGCCCTCGGGCGTATTAAATGCGGTTTTCCACTCATCCCCCTGCCTGATCCGCACCAAATTATACGCCCCACGGAGATCAATCTTAGAGAACCACTTGGCCCCCTTTATGCGAGCAAACAAATCAGTCAGCAACGGCAATGGGTATTGATATTTAACCGTGATTTTATTCAAAAGCCGATAATCAATACATGGTCTCAAAGAGCCGTCTTTTTTTGACACAAAGAAAAAACCGGCTCCTAAGGGAGATGACGATGGACGAATATGTCCCTTTTCCAAGGACTCCTTTATATATTCTCGCATAGCAGTATGTTCAGGCACAGACAGATTAAATAAACGACCCTTAGGGTATTTACTACCCGGAATTAAATCTATAGCACAATCGCACTCCTGGTGCGGAGGTAATGAACCCAGCTTGGGTTCTTCAAAGACGTCACGATAATCAGACAGGAACTCAGGGATTTCAGAGGGAATAGATGATGAAATGGACACCAAAGGTACGTCCCCATGAGTCCCCTTACATCCCCAGCTCAACACAGACATAGCTCTCCAGTCAAGGACTGGGTTGTGAGACTGCAGCCATGGCAATCCCAGCACCAAATCATCATGTAGATTATACAGCACCAGAAAACGAATAGTCTCCTGGTGATCCGGATTAATACACATAGTCACTTGTGTCCAGAATTGTGGTTTATTATTAGCCAATGGGGTGGAGTCAATCCCCTTCAGAGGAATAAGAGTCTCCAAAGGCTCTAAATCATACCCACAACGATTGGCAAAGGACCAATCCATAAGACTCAACGCGGCGCCAGAGTCGATATAGGCGTCCGTAGTAATAGATGACAAAGAGCAAATCAGGGTCACAGACAAAATAAATTTAGACTGTAAAGTGCCAATGGGAACGGATTTATCAAGCTTTTTAGTACGCTTAGAGCATGCTGATATAACATGAGTAGAATCCCCACAATAGAAACACAACCCATTTTTCCGTCTAAAATTCTGCCGCTCGCTTCTGGACAGAATTCTATCACACTGCATGTTTTCTGGCGTCTTCTCAGTGGACACCGCCAGATGGTGCACTGGTTTGCGCTCCCGCAGACGCCTATCGATCTGAATGGCCATTGTCATGGACTCATTCAGACTTGCAGGCACAGGGAACCCCACCATAACATCCTTAATGGCATCAGAAAGACCCTCTCTGAAAGTAGCCGCCAAGGCGCACTCATTCCACTGAGTAAGCACAGACCATTTACGGAATCTTTGGCAGTAAATTTCAGCTTCATCTTGCCCCTGCGATAGGGACATCAAAGTTTTTTCTGCCTGAAGTTCCAAATGAGGTTCCTCATAAAGCAAGCCCAAGGCCAGAAAAAACGCATCCACATTGCGCAACGCAGGATCCCCTGGTGCCAATGCAAAAGCCCAATCTTGAGGGTCGCCGCGGAGCAAGGAAATCACAATCCCAACCTGCTGTGCAGGGTCTCCAGCAGAACGAGATTTCAGGGACAAAAATAACTTACAATTATTTCTAAAATTCTGAAAGCTAGATCTATTCCCTGAGAAGAATTCCGGCAAAGGAATTCTCGGCTCTGATACCGGAGCATGAACAACAAAATCTTGCAAACTTTGTACTTTCGTGGCGAGATTATTCAAACCTGCAGTTACACTCTGTAGATCCATTATAGACAGGTGAACATAGAGCCATTCAAAGATTAGAAGGAGAGAGAAAAAAAAGAAAGACTGCAGCATAGACAGACTGGCAAGTGATCCAATTAAGAGCACACTCACAACTAGAGAAAAAAAAAAAAAAAAAAATTCTCAGCAGACTTCTTATTTCTCTCCTTTCTCAGCCAAGGATTTTAACCCTTTAGTGGGCCGGTCAAACTGTCATGATCTCCATGGCCAGAGAACTAGCATAAGCCTCAATAGGAACAAGCTCTTGGAAGATGTAACTATACTGACCATGAACTAAACCTACCGCATCATCTAGAAGTAGCCAGGTAGCATGTCCTACTTTTTATCCCTATATGCCCAGCGCCGGCCGGAGAACTAAATAATGCTAGCAGAGGGAAATATAAGACCTGACTCACCTCTAGAGAAATGCCCAAAAAGGAGACAGATGCCCCCCACATATATTGGCGGTGATATGAGATGAAACAACAAACGCAGCAGGAAAATAGTTTTAGCAAATTTGAGGTCCGCTTTCTAGATAGCAGAAGACAGAAAGCATACTTTCATGGTCAGTAGAAAACCCTAACAAAACACATCCAGAAATTACTTTAGGACTCTGGCATTAACTCATAATACCAGAGTGGCAATTCCTGATCAACAAGAGCTTTCCAGACACAGTAACGAAACTGCAGCTGTGAACTGGAACCAAAATACAAAAACAAAACATGGACGAATGTCCAACTTATCTAGTAGATGTCTGGGAGCAGGAACAAGCACAGAGAGGCTTCTGATAACATTGTTGACCGGCAAGCATCTAACAGAGAAGCCAGGTTATATAGCGACACCCAGATCTAATCAGAACAGGTGAACAGGGAAGATGATGTCACAAGTTCAATTCCACCAGTAGCCACCGGGGGAGCCCAGAATCCAAATTCACAACAGAACTGTTACTGTGTGATTGGTGAGGACGTGGTTCAGAAGTGAAGTTTTTCCAAGAGTGAGCGGTGGGACTGTGGAAGGTTTGAGGGGTGGAGGCAGAGCTGGGGGTGGAGCCTTGGTGGAGTCTCAAGGGGGCCCAAAAATTTTGCTAGTATTGGGCCCTGAAATTCCTGGTGGCAGCTTTCAGTGCAGGGTATTGTCTAAAAAGCTTATTCAAAAGGTAGTTGGGGTGTAAAGTTAGATAGTTAGAAAGGACATTTTAGGTACCACTAGTGTTGAGCATTCCGATACCGCAAGTATCGGGTATCGGCCGATACTTGCGGGTATCGGAATTCCGATACCGAGATCCGATACTTTTGTGGTATCGGGTATCGGTATCGAAACAACATTAATGTAATAATGTGTAAAAGAGAGAATTAAAATAAAAAATATTGCTATACTCACCTCTCCGACGCAGCCTGGACCTCAGCGAGGGAACCGGCAGCGTTGTTTGCTTAAAATTCGCGCGTTTACTTCCTTACTTGAAGTCCCGGCTTGTGATTGGTCGCGTGCCGCCCATGTGGCCGCGACGCGACCAATCACAGCAAGCCGTGATGTAATTTTAGGTCCTTCAGGATTTTAAAATTACGTTCTGGCTTGTGATTGGTCGCGTCGCGGTCACATGGGCGACGCGACCAATCACAAGCCGTGACGTCACGGGAGGCTGGACACGCGCGCATTTTAAAATGCGCGCTTGTCCTGCCTCCCGTGACGTCCCGGCTTGTGATTGGTCGCGTCGCCCATGTGACCGCGACGCGACCAATCACAAGCCAGAACGTAATTTTAAAATCCTGAAGGACCTAAAATTACGTCACGGCTTGCTGTGATTGGTCGCGTCGCGGCCACATGGGCGACGCGACCAATCACAAGCCGGGACGTCACGGGAGGCAGGACAAGCGCGCATTTTAAAATGCGCGTGTGTCCAGCCTCCCGTGACGTCACGGCTTGTGATTGGTCGCGTCGCCCATGTGACCGCGACGCGACCAATCACAAGCCAGAACGTAATTTTAAAATCCTGAAGGACCTAAAATTACGTCACGGCTTGCTGTGATTGGTTGCGTCGCGGCCACATGGGCGGCACGCGACCAATCACAAGCCGGGACTTCAAGTAAGGAAGTAAACGCGCAAATTTTAAGCAAACAACGCTGCCGGTTCCCTCGCTGAGGTCCAGGCTGCGTCGGAGAGGTGAGTATAGCAATATTTTTTTATTTTAATTCTTTCTTTTACACATTAATATGGATCCCAGGGCCTGAAGGAGAGTTTCCTCTCCTTCAGACCCTGGGAACCATCAGGGATACCGTCCGATACTTGAGTCCCATTGACTTGTATTGGTATCGGGTATCGGTATCGGATTGGATCCGATACTTTGCCGGTATCGGCCGATACTTTCCGATACCGATACTTTCAAGTATCGGACGGTATCGCTCAACACTAGGTACCACCCCTTTAAAGTGCTGTCTTGGCTTGGAACAAAAGTTTGCTATCACTCTAGTTGACTGCCAAATTGTTACAGTCTGTTGTAGATACGTTCTTATGATTCCCTATTATACCCTGTGCTAGTTAGCAGTCACGTGACGACATACAGCTCTGGCAATAATTAAGAGACCACCACACCAAAACCCTGTCATGAGCAGCCCAATCTCTAGACTTGAACCCCATTGAAAACCTCTGGAATGTAATCAAGAGGATGATGGATAGTCACAAACCATCAAACAAAGAAGAACTGCTTAAATTTTTGTGCCAGATTCAGTGTGAAAGACTGGTGGAAAGCATGCCAAGACGCATGAAAGCTGTGATTAAAAATCATGGTTATTCCACAAAATATTGATTTCTGAACTCTTCCTGAGTTAAAACATTAGTATTTTTGTTACTAAATTATTATGAACTTGTTTTCTTTGCATTATTTGAGGTCTGAAAGCACCTTTTTTTGTAATTTTGACCATTTTTCTGTCAGAAAATAAAAAAAATGTACTGCTTGGAAATTCGGAGACATATTGTCAGTAGTGTTGAGCGATACCGTCCGATACTTGAAAGTATCGGTATCGGATAGTATCAGCCGATACCCGAAAAGTATCGGATATCGCCGATACCGATACCCGATACCAATACAAGTCAATGGGACACCAAGTATCGGAAGGTACTCTCCTTCAGGCCCTGGGATCCATATTACTGTGTAAAATAAAGAATTAAAATAAAAAATATTGATATACTCACCTCTCCGGAGGCCCCTGGACATCTCCGCTGGTAACCGGCAGCCTTCTTTGCTTAAAATGAGCGCGTTTAGGGCCTTCCATGACGTCACGGCTTCTGATTGGTTGCGTGCCGCTCATGTGACCGCCACGCGACCAATCACAAGCCGTGACGTCATCCTCAGGTCCTAAATTCCAAATTCTAGGAATTTAGGACCTGAGAATTACGTCACGGCTTGTGATTGGTCGCGTGGCGGTCACATGAGCGGCACGCGACCAATCAGAAGCCGTGACATCATGGAAGGTGCTGAACGCGCTCATTTTAAGCAAAGCAGGCTGCCGGTTACCAGCGGTGATGTCCAGGGGCCTCCGGAGAGGTGAGTATATCAATATTTTTTATTTTAATTCTTTATTTTTTACATGGATATGGATCCCAGGGCCTGAAGGAGAGTTTCCTCTCCTTCAGACCCTGGGAACCATACACTGGGAACTTCCGATTCCCGATACCACAAAAGTATCGGATCTCGGTATCGGAATTCCGATACCGCAAGTATCGGCCAATACCCGATACTTGCGGTATCGGAATGCTCAACACTAATTGTCAGACGTTTATAGAATAAAAGAACAATTTACATTTTACTCAAAAATACCTATAAAGATGAAAATCAGACAAACTAAACATTTTGCAGTGGTCTCCTAATTATTGCCAGAGCTTTATATGTGATTTGCATAGACTGACTAGACTCATTTGGCTTCCCTCAATTTACGTCCATTGAGAGAAGCCAAACATTTAACCAGAAGAACTCAAATCACATAGAAAATAGATAATGGCTGCACTCAAGTTTATTGTGCTAAAGCAAGGAAATGTGCAATACATGAAATGTGAACAGCATAATGGCTTGTGAAATTTATGAAAAAACACATGAGATTTTTAGCACAAAATTTGGCCAAATATTGTGAGCCCATTCACCAAACGTCAAGGTAATCTCAGATCGAATGGGTAACTAACCTGTCTGCCTAGTGTGAACACTTACCTATGGCTAATAAAATGGTAAAGCCTGTATTTATAGAGGAGGTTAGAACCAACTGTGTTTGGATGTAGTTAAAATCACAGCATGGTGAAGGGCGGGGCGTTCAAGTCAGAAAAAGCAATACATAGTAAATATAGAAAAACTGACTGAACAGCCATCTAGTCTGAACTGGTGCATAACCAAAAAGTCTTACATAGCAAATAGATAATGGCTGCACTCAAGTTTATTGTGCTAAAGCAAGGAAATGTGCAATACATGAAATGTGAACAGCATAATGGCTTGTGAAATTTATGAAAAAACACATGAGATTTTTAGCACAAAATTTGGCCAAATATTGTGAGCCCATTCACCAAACGTCAAGGTAATCTCAGATCGAATGGGTAACTAACCTGTCTGCCTAGTGTGAACACTTACCTATGGCTAATAAAATGGTAAAGCCTGTATTTATAGAGGAGGTTAGAACCAACTGTGTTTGGATGTAGTTAAAATCACAGCATGGTGAAGGGCGGGGCGTTCAAGTCAGAAAAAGCAATACATAGTAAATATAGAAAAACTGACTGAACAGCCATCTAGTCTGAACTGGTGCATAACCAAAAAGTCTTACATAGCAAATAGATAATGGCTGCACTCAAGTTTATTGTGCTAAAGCAAGGAAATGTGCAATACATGAAATGTGAACAGCATAATGGCTTGTGAAATTTATGAAAAAACACATGAGATTTTTAGCACAAAATTTGGCCAAATATTGTGAGCCCATTCACCAAACGTCAAGGTAATCTCAGATCGAATGGGTAACTAACCTGTCTGCCTAGTGTGAACACTTACCTATGGCTAATAAAATGGTAAAGCCTGTATTTATAGAGGAGGTTAGAACCAACTGTGTTTGGATGTAGTTAAAATCACAGCATGGTGAAGGGCGGGGCGTTCAAGTCAGAAAAAGCAATACATAGTAAATATAGGTTTTTCATAAATTTCACAAGCCATTATGCTGTTCACATTTCATGTATTGCACATTTCCTTGCTTTAGCACAATAAACTTGAGTGCAGCCATTATCTATTTGCTATGTAAGACTTTTTGGTTATGCACCAGTTCAGACTAGATGGCTGTTCAGTCAGTTTTTCTATATTTACTATGTATTGCTTTTTCTGACTTGAACGCCCCGCCCTTCACCATGCTGTGATTTTAACTACATCCAAACACAGTTGGTTCTAACCTCCTCTATAAATACAGGCTTTACCATTTTATTAGCCATAGGTAAGTGTTCACACTAGGCAGACAGGTTAGTTACCCATTCGATCTGAGATTACCTTGACGTTTGGTGAATGGGCTCACAATATTTGGCCAAATTTTGTGCTAAAAATCTCATGTGTTTTTTCATAAATTTCACAAGCCATTATGCTGTTCACATTTCATGTATTGCACATTTCCTTGCTTTAGCACAATAAACTTGAGTGCAGCCATTATCTATTTGCTATGTAAGACTTTTTGGTTATGCACCAGTTCAGACTAGATGGCTGTTCAGTCAGTTTTTCAAATCACATAGAAGTGGTCAAGCAGTCAATTGACTGATAGCTCATATCGTGAATACAGAGCGATCATAAGAGTATCTGCACCACTCACTGTCTTGTTTTGTAAGTCGGAAATCACTTAGCATTGCTGCAGACTTCCGTTTTAAGCCTGGACAACCCATTTATTAGTAAGTCATAAGCCCTTTTGCTACTGAAATATCCTAGAGAGTCTAAATTTAAGTTTCTTTTCCCTCCCTCTCAACTGAAATCTAATTTGGAAATTGACGAAGTAGGGGAACATTGCATCTTTTTCATCTTCCTTCAATCTTTAATTGATACATTTGAAACCAGAAGTTTACATACTATATCCTACTGTATATAAAAAGACACATATCCATGTACTTCTCAATATCTGACATGAAATCAGAATAAACCTTAGGATTAGGATTACCATAATTATTAATATTGTCGAATGCCAGAATAATGAGAGAGAGAATGTTTAAGGCATTTTTATTATTTCCTGCAAAGTCAAAAGTTTGCATACATTTCATTAGTATTTGTTACCATTGCACTTAAACTGAATGACTTTGGTCAAATGTTTCAGATATCCTTCAACAAGCTTCTCACAATAGCTGGTCAGAATTTGGGCCCATTCCTCCTGATAAAACTGGTGTAACTGATCCAGGTTTGAAGGTCGCCTTGCTCGCACCTGTCTTTTCAGCTTTGCCAATAAATTTTGAATAGGATTGAGATCAGGGCTTTGTGATGGCCACTCCAAAACTTTGACTTTCTTATCCTTAAGCCACTTGGTTACCATTTTGGCAGTATGCTTTGGGTCATTGTCCATTTGGAAGACCCATTTTCGCCCAAGCTTTAACTTCATGCCTGATGTCTTGAGATGATGATTCAGTATTGCCACATAATCTTCTTTTCTCATGATGCCATCTATTTTGTGAAGTGCACCTGTCCCTCCTGCAGCAAAACAACCCCACAACATGATGCTGCCACCCCCATGTTTCACAGTTGGGATGGTTTTCCTCCAAATGTAATGATGGTCTTTATGCAAAAAAGTTCAATTTAATTTTCATCAGACCACAGGATATGTCTCCAAAATGTAAGGTCTCTGATCCTGTGTGCATTTGCAAACATTAATCTGTTTTTTCTATGTTTCTTTTGGAGTAATGGCTTGTTTCTGGCCGAGTGGCTTTTCAGCTCATGTTGATACAGTACTCGTTTCACTGTGGATATTGACACAATCTTACCAGCTTCCGCCATCATCTTAACAAGGTCTTTTGCTTTTGTCCTTGTATTGATCTGCACATGTTGGACCAAAGCACGTTCAACTCTGGGACACAGAACTTGTATGCTTCCTTCCTGGACATTCCCATCTTTTTTGTACTTGTGTATAACTGTTTGTACAGATGAAGGAGGCACCATCAGAAATCTTGAAATTGTACCCAAGGATGAGCCAGACTTGTGCAAGACCACAATTCTCTTCCTAATTTCTTGGCTGATTTCTTTAGACTTTCCCATGGTGCTACACAAATAATCAGTGTGTTTCAGGTGTGCATTAAAACACATCCCCAGGTGTGTCTCTAGTTAACTCAGATGTGGCCAAACAACCTATCAGACACTTCCAAACACATGACATCATCACATGGGCAGTCCAGAATTGTTTAAAGGCATAGTAATCTTAGCATGTGTAAACTTTGAGTTTGCAGTAAGTTATAAAAATGCCTTAAAACATTCTCTCTCTTATTATTCTGGCATTTGGCAAATATTAATAATTATGGTAGTCCTAATTGACCTAAAACGGGAAAGATTTATTCTAATTTCATGTCAGATATTGAGAAAAACATGTATATGAGTCTCTTTATATATAGTGTATGTAAACTTCTGGTTTCAACTGTATTTCCCTGTCTGCAAATTTTCTCAAAATATCTGGAAACTTTCTCAGTCACCAAAAAATTGTTCTATAGGAATACAATAAGTGAAGGTTTGGGTGAAACTGCAATTTCTCTCTTAATGTAAGCCAACTTCTGCATTAGATTCTTCGTTAGCAGATCCAGCGGAAAATATCAAACAAAATAACATAGCATGCTTCGCTTTTTTGTCCAGTGAAATGCCAGGCTTATTGACAAAAACATGATGGATTCCATTATAGTCAATGGGTTACTTCTTGGATTGTTGGTTTCTGTCATGTCAGAGATTTAGTATTTCTGTTATTTTCATTTCTCTGCTCTATGATGGAGCACAACAACAGAAATAACCATAAAGAGAAAAGTGTAATAACCAATTCATGATAGCACCCCTACAATAATATCCTCTACCTCGTTTCCTGGAATGGATTTAAAGGAAAGCGACTAGAATAATAATTGAGATACAAGATAGAAATTTTGGCTTGTTCGGTTTGAAAAACAAGATGCCAAGATGATAGGAGGATATACACAAAACAAATGTTGGCTTTCTGGCCACTAGTTCATTTCCTAATGACCAATGATGCCCATTTTTGTCTTAGGCTATGTGCACATGGTATCGTTTTAATGTGGATTTCAGCCAGAATCAACCTGAAAACCTGTAGCTAAAGCTCCCCCAAAAATGTACATAATGCACAGCAATGTTCTAACGATATTGCTGTGAATAGGTTTGAAATCATGATCAAAAGAAGTGAGATGCTAATTATTTGGAAAGCTTCCCTTAGGATGCAGCCCACTCTCTATACTTGCTTTTATAGAGTAAAGTATATGCTGTTGCAAAACTGACACAAGAACAATGGTTTCAGGAAAATGACCTTCTAAAAGATGCTGTGTGCACATAGCATAAGGAAAGAAAGAAGCCAGCTCAGGAGCTGAGACAGTTTCATAAGCAGCTAATGTTAGCTGCTACATCTGCCTGTAACTGCAGTGAATGGACCTTGCAACAGTTACCATTGGCTCCAGATGAGTTACCATGACAGTGGGGGGCCTTCTGTAACTGCCATTTAAGTCCTTCTGTGAAGCTCAGCCACAGGCTGGGCTTCATAGGAGAACTGTGGTTTCAATATATATTGCAATATTTTGGTATTTCAGCAATTATGTGGTATTACTACAATAGTGTGCTATTACTGCATTAGGGGTATTACAAAAATAAGCAACTAGGTGATCACATGGTCAAGTTCTGTAGGGGGGATAAAAAATAATATAAAAAAGTGTTTGTTTTTTAAATAAGTTTAACTCAACTCCTTTTAAAAAAAAAATAAAATTTGGCAGTGCTAGCGCCTTACAAAAACTGATCTGTCAAAATAATTAAAACAATATGTAAAACGTAAAAAAAAAATGCAATTTAAATCCCAGATTTACGTTTTTTGGTCTCTGCCTTTCTCTAAAATATATACAATCCAGTAAAAAGTGATCAAGTAATCAGACTAATATATACCCCTAAATGGCATCAATAAAAGCATCAACTCAGTGCACAAAAAACAAGCCCTCACTCCGTTCCATAGATGGGAGCTTTATTGATTCCAAAAAGCTATTTTAAAAGCTCATAAGGGTGAAGATACAGTGGGTATGGAAAGTATTCATACCTCTTTAAAGTTTTTACTCTTTTTTTCATTGCAGCCATTTGGTAAATTCAAAAAAAGTTAATTTTTTGTCTCATTAATATACACTCTGCACCCCATCTTGACTGAAATAAACAGAAATATCATATGGTCATAAGTATTCAGACCATTTGTTCAGTATTGAGTAGAAGCACCCTTTTGAGCTAGTACAGCCATGAGTCTTCTTGGGAATAATGAAACAAGTTTTTCACACCTGGATTTGGGGATCCTCTGCCATTCTTCTTTGTAGATCCTCTTCAGTTCTGTCAGGTTGGATGGTGAACAGCCATTTTCAGGTCTCTCCAGAGAGGCTCAATTGGGCTCTGGCTGGGCCAGTCAAGAATGGTCAAAGACTTGTTCTGAAGCCACTCCTTTGTTATTTTAGCTGTGTGCTTAGGGTCATTGTCTTGTTGGAAAGTGAACCTTCGGCCACGTCGGAGGTCCAGAGCACTCTGGAAGAGGTTTTCATCCAGGATATCTATTTACTTGGCCACATTCATGTTTCCTTCAATGACAACTAGTCGTCCTGTCCCTGCAGCTGACAAATACCCCCATAGCATGATGCTGCCACCACCATGTTTCACTGTTGGGATTGTATTGGGCTGCTGATGAGCATTGCCTCTTTTTCTCCACACATACCGCTTAGAAATATCACCAAAAAGGTCTATCTTCATCTCAGCAGACCAGAGAATCTTATTTCTCATTGTCTGGGAGTCCCTCATGTGTTTTTTAGCAAACTCTATGAAGGCTTTCATATGTCTTGCACTGAGGAGAAGCTTCCGTCGGGCCACTCTGCCATAAAGGCCCAAATGGTGGAGTGCTCTAGTGATAGTTGACTTTGTGGAACTTTCTCCCATCTCCCTACTGTATCTCTGGAGCTCAGCCACAGTGATCTTGGGGTTTTTCTTTATCTCTCTCACCAAGGCTCTTCTCCCACGATTGCTCAGTTTGACTAGATGGCCAGGTCTAGAAAGATTTCTGGTGGTCCCAAACTTCTTCCATTTAAGGATTTAGGAGGCCATTGTGCTCTTAAGGTACCGTCTCACAGTGGCACTTTGGTCGCTACGACGGCACGATCTGTGATGCTCCAGCGTCGCTCCATTATCGCTCCAGCGTCGTAGACAGCGGTCACACTTCGCAATGCACGGCGCTGGAGCGATAATTTCATGACGTATTTGCGATGTAGAAGTCGTACGGGACAGTCGTACGGGCATGTCATATCGTGACACCAAACACGATGTGATCATGCCGCCACAGCGGGACACTTGACGACGAAAGAAAGTTTCAAACGATCTGCTACGACGTACGATTCTCAGCCGGGTCCCTGATCGCAGTAGCGTGTCAGACACAGCGAGATCGTATGTATATCGCTGGAACGTCACGGATTGTGCCGTCGTAGCGACCAAAGTGCCACTGTGAGACGGTACCCTTAGGAACCTAGAGTACTGCAGAAATTCTGTTGCAAACTTGGCCAGATCTGTGCCTTGCCACAATTCTGTCTCTGAGCTCCTTGGCCAGTTCTTTTGACCTCATGATTCTCATTTGGTCTGACATGCACTGTGAGCTGTGAGGTCTTATATAGACAGGTATGTACCTTTCCAAATCAAGTCCTAACAGTTTAATTAAACACAGCTGGACTCCAATGAAGGAGTGGAACCACCTCAAGGAGGATCACAAGGAAATGGACAGCATGTAACTTAACCCCTTCCCGACCTTTGACGCCACGTAGGCGTCATGAAAGTCGGTGCCAATCCGACCCATGACGCCTATGTGGCGTCATGGAATGATCGCGTCTCTGCAGATCGGGTGAAAAGGTTAACTCCGATTTCACCCGATCTGCAGAGAGAGGGGGAGTTGTACTTCAGCCCAGGGGGGGTGGCTTTGCCCCCACATGGCTACGATCGCTCTGATTGGCTGTTGAAAGTGCAACAGCCAATCAGAGCAATTTGCAATATTTCACCTATGAAAATGGTGAAATATTGCAATCCAGCCATGGCCGATGCTGCAATAGCATCTGCCATGGCTGGAAATCATGTTCTGCCCTCCCCCACCGCCCCCGATCTCCTCCCCAGTCCTCCGTTTTTGTCCGGTACCCCCCTCCGTTCCCCTATCCGCTCCCCCGTGCTCCTGTCCGCTCCCCCGGTCCTCCGATCCCCCCCCTGTGCTCCGATCCACCCACCACCACCCCCTCATACTTACCGAGCCTCCCGAAGTCGGTCCATCTTCTCCCTGGGCGCCGCCATCTTCCAAAATGGCGGGCACATGCGCAGTGCGCCCGCTGAATCTGCCGGCCGGCAGATTCATTACAAAGTACATTTTGATCGCTGTGGTAGGTTCTATCACAGCGATCAAAATAAAAAAATAATAAATAACCCCCCCCTTTATCACCCCCATAGGTAGGGACAATAATAAAATAAAGAAAATATATATTTTTTTCTTTTTCCACTAGGGTTAGGGTTAGAACTAGGGGTAGGGTTAGGGTTAGGGTTAGAACTAGGGGTAGGGTTAGGGTTAGGGGTAGGGTTAGGGTTATGGCATGTGCACACAGTGCGGATTTGGCCGCGGATCCGCAGCGGAATGGCCGCGGATCCGCAGCGGATTGGCCGCGGATCCGCAGCGGATTGGCCGCGGATCTGCAGCGGATTGGCCGCTGCGAATTTGTAGCAGATTTCCATCAGGTTTACAGTACCATGTACACCTATGGAAAACCAAATCCGCTGTGCCCATGGTGCGGAAAATTCCATGCAGAAACGCTGCGTTGTATTTTCCGCAGCATGTCAATTCTTTGTGAGGATTCCGCAGCGTTTTACACCTGTTCCTCAATAGGAATCCGCAGGTGAAATCCGCACAAAAAAATACTGGAAATCTGCTGTAAATCCGCAGGTAAAACGCAGTGCCTTTTACCTGCAGATTTTTCAAAAATCGTGCG
The DNA here is from genome assembly GCF_051348905.1 of Ranitomeya variabilis. NCBI lineage: Eukaryota > Metazoa > Chordata > Amphibia > Anura > Dendrobatidae > Ranitomeya > Ranitomeya variabilis. The sequence continues at coordinate 755,157,002 of NC_135232.1, forward strand.
GAAAAATCTCACACGAATCCGCAACGTGGGCACATAGCCTTAGGGCTAGGGTTGGAATTAGAGTTAGGGTTGGAATTAGGGCTAGGGTTGGAAATAGGGTTAAGATTAGGCTTGTGGTTAGGGTTACGGATAGGGTTAGGGGTGTGTTGGGGTTACAGTTGTGGTTAGGGTTGGGATTAGCGTTAGGGTTGGGATTAGGGTTAGGATTAGAGTTAGGGTTGGAATTAGGGTTACGGGTGTGTTGGGGTTAGGGTTAGGGGTGTGTTGGGGTTAGGGTTGTGATTAGGGTTATGGCTACAGTTGGGATTAGGAGTGTGTTGGGGTTAGTGTTGAAGTTAGAATTGAGGGGTTTCCACTGTTTAGGCACATCAGGGGTCTCCAAACGCAACATGGCACCACCATTGATTCCAGCCAATCTTGCGTTCAAAAAGTCAAATGGTGCTCCCTCCCTTCCAAGCCCCGACGTGCGCCCAAACAGTGGTGTACCCCCACATTTGGGGTACCAGCGTACTCAGGACAAACTGGGTAACAACTGTTGGGGTCCAATTTCTCCTGTTACCCTTGCAAAAATAAAAAATTACTTGCTAAAACATAATTTTTGAGGAAAGAACAATTATTTTTTATTTTCACGGCTCTGCGTTATTAACTTCTGTGAAGCACTTGGGGGTTGAAAGTGCTCACCACACATCTAGATAAGTTCCTTCGGGGGTCTAGTTTCCAAAATGGGGTCACTTGTGGGGTGTTTCTACTATTTAGGCACATCAGGGGCTCTGCAAATGCAATGTGACGCCCGCAGACCATTCCATCAAAGTCTGCATTTCAAATGTCACTACTTCCCTTCCGAGCCCTGACGTGTGCCCAAACAGTGGTTTACCCCCACATATGGGGTATCAGCGTACTCACAACAAACTGGGCAACAAATTTTGGGGTCTAATTTCTCCTGTTACCCTTGTGAAAATAAAAAATTGCTTGCTAAAACATCTTTTTTGAGGAAAGAAAAATGATTTTTTATTTTCACGGCTCTGCGTTGTAAACTTCTGTGAAGCTCTTGGGGGTTGAACGTGCTCACCACACATCTAGATAAGTTCCTTGGGGGGTCTAGTTTCCAAAATGGGGTCACTTGTGGGGGGTTTCTACTGTTTAAGCATATCAGGGGCTCTGCAAACGTAACATGATGCCCGCAGACCATTTTTATCAAAGTCTGCATTCCAAAACGTCACTACTTCCCTTCCGAGCCCCGGCATGTGCCCAAACAGTGGTTTACCCCCACATATGGGGTATCAGCGTACTCAGGAGAAACTGGACAACAACTTTTGGGGTTTAATTTCTCCTGTTACCCTTGGGAAAATAAAAAATTGTGGGCTAAAAAATCATTTTTGAGAAAAGAAAAATTATTTTTTATTTTCATGGCTCTGCGTTATAAACTTCTGTGAAGCACTTGGGGGTTCAAAGTGCTCACCACACATCTAGATTAGTTCCTTGGGAGGTCTAGTTTCCAAAATGGGGTCACTTGTGCGGGAGCTCCAATGTTTATGCACACAGGGGCTCTCCAAACACGACATGGTGTACGCTAATGATTGGAGCTAATTTTCCATTCAAAAAGCCAAATGGCGTGCCTTCCCTTCCGAGCCCTGCGGTGCGCCCAAACAGTGGTTTACCCCCACATATGGGGTATCATCGTACTCAGGACAAACTGGACAACAACAGTTGTGGTCCAATTTCTCCTATTACCCTTGGGAAAATAAAAAATTCTGGGCTAAAAATCATTTTTGAGGAAAGAAAAATTATTTTTTATTTTGATGGCTCTGGGTTATAAACTTCTGTGAAGCACCTGGGGGTTATAAGTGCTCACTATGCATCTAGATAAGTTCCTTGGGGGGGTCTAGTTTCCAAAATGGGGTCACTTGTAGGGGAGCTCCAATGTTTAGGCACAAGGGGGCTCTCCAAACGCGACATGGTGTCCGCTAACGATTGGAGCTAATTTTCCATTCAAAAAGTAAAATGGCACGCCTCCCCTTCCGAGCCTTGCCGTGCACCCAAACAGTGGTTTACCCCCACATATGAGGTATCAGCGTACTCAGGAGAAATTGCCCAACAAATTTTAGGATCCAGTTTATCCTGTTGCCCATGTGAAAATGAAAAAATTGAGGCTAAAAGAAATTTTGTGTGAAAAAAAAGTACTTTTTCATTTTTACGGATCAATTTGTGAAGCACCTGAGAGTTTAAAGTGCTCACTATGCTTCTAGATAAGTTCCTTGGGGGGTCTAGTTTCCAAAATGGGGTCACTTGTGGGGGAGCTCCAATGTTTAGGCACACAGGGGCTCTCCAAACGTGACATGGTGTCTGCTAGCGATGGAGATAATTTTCCATTCAAAAAGTCAAATGGCGCTCCTACCCTTCCGAACCTTACCATGTGCCCAAACAGTGGTTTACCCCCACATGTGAGGTATCGGTGTACTCAGGAGAAATTGTCCAACAAACTTTAGGATCCATTTTATCCTGTTGCCCATGTGAAAATGAAAAAACTGAGGCTAAAATAATTTTTTTGTGAAAAAAAAGTACTGTTTCATTTTTACGGATCAATTTGTGAAGCACCTGGGGGTTTAAAGTGCTCACTATGCTTCTATATAAGTATATAAGCCAATTTTTCATTGAAAAAGTCAAATGGCGCTCCTTCCCTTCCGAGCCCTGCCGTGCGCCCAAACAGTGGTTTACCCCCACATATGAGGTATCAGCGTACTCAGGACAAATTGTACAATAACGTTCGTGGTCCAGTTTCTCCTTTTACCCTTGGGAAAATAAAAAAATTTCGCTAAAAATCATTTTTGTGACTAAAAAGTTAAATGTTCATTTTTTACTTCCATGTTGCTTCTGCTGCTGTGAAACACCTGAAGGGTTAATAAACTTCTTGAATGTGGTTTTGAGCACCTTGAGGGGTGCAGTTTTTAGAATGGTGTCACTTTTGGGTATTTTCAGCCATATAGAACCCTCAAACTGACTTAAATGTGAGGTGGTCCCTAAAAAAAATGGTTTTGTAAATTTTGTTGTAAAAATGAGAAATCACTGGTCAAATTTTAACCCTTATAACTTCCTAGCAAAAAAAAAATTTGTTTCCAAAATTGTGCTGATGTAAAGTAGACATGTGGGAAATGTTGTTTATTAACTATTTTGTGTCACATAACTCTCTGGTTTAACAGAATAAAAATTCAAAATGTGAAAATTGCGAAATTTTCAACATTTTTGCCAAATTTCCATTTTTTTCACAAATAAACTCAGAAATTATCGACCTAAATTTACCACTACCATGAAGCCCAATATGTCACGAAAAAACAGTCTCAGAATCGCTAGGATCCGTTGAAGCGTTCCTGAGTTATTACCTCATAAAGGGACACTGGTCAGAATTGCAAAAAACGGCAAGGTCATTAAGGCCAAAATAGGCTGGGTCATGAAGGGGTTAAATATGAGTGTCTGAGCAAAGGGTCTGAATACTTATGACCATGTGATCTTTCAGTTTTTCTTTTCTATTAAATTTGCAAAAATTTCTACATTTCTGGGTTTTTTTAGTCACGATGGGGTGCAGAGTGTACATTAATGTGAAAAAATGAACTTTTTTGAATTTACCTTGAATGGCTGCAATGAAACAAAGAGTGAAAAATTTAAAGGTGTCTGAATACTTTCTGTAACCACTGTAAGTTCTTTGTTAGGTGTAGATAGCATAGGGAGATACATAGGGAGATTGAAAGGCAGGCACCTGGATGCTATCAGTTCACATCATCATTGCAAGTGCATGCTGGAGATCTCTGCTAATTTGCATTGTGTGTTGTATAGTTTAGGATTAGGAACAGACTGTGGGATTAGGGAGAGACAGACAGGATTTCTTCAACTACCATAATCTACAAATTAGCTCTTTTTAGAGGCAAATAATATTAGTTAGTATCAGCATATACAAAACCAGTTTTTTTTAGCTACATAATATTCCTGCGTACCAGCATATAAATTGTTTTTATACAGCTAAATAATATTCCTGTGCTAGCATATAGTAAAATCCTTTTTAAATGCTAATTCCTAAATAATATTCCTTATCTATTGCTTAAATAGCTAATATTTATCTAGCAATTGTGTGACTGGCACAAAACCTGCTGAGCTACGGAAACGTCACTATTCATCAGTAATTTCCCTAAGTCTGCTGTTGGCATGTCTCATAAATGCAAACTAAAAAATAAAAAAAAAATTCCATTGATTAAATAAATAGCTTATCTTTACCTAGCAGTTGTGCGACTGGCTCAGTCCAGGCAGAGATAAGCAAACATCACAATATACAAGTAGCAATAATTTTCATAAGGGTACTGTCACACTCTGCAACTTTCCAACGATCACGACCAGCGATACGACCTGGCCGTGATCGTTGGAAAGTCGTTGTGTGGTCGCTGGGGAGTTGTCACACAGACAGCTCTCCAGCGACCAACGATGCCGAAGGCTGTTGTGAATTCCGTAACAGTAGAGATTAAGGGGAAAAAAAAGACAAAACAAGCTACAAAGGAAAAAAAAATGACTCAGAACTTTCTTTTCCCTCTTTTGAGATGCATTTAACACATTGTTGGCCAGCTGTACTGTTATGACCTGGTGGTTAAGAGGCCACACTGATATGAGCTGGTGGCTAAAACGCAACATGGGACGAGCTCTGAGGAAGTGGTATCTCTACTGACCGCAATACCTAATCCTAACAACAACACTAGTAATAGCCGTGGGATGTTCCTGACTCTCCCTAGACACCTCTTCACAGCCTAAGAATTAACTACCCCTAAAGAAGGAAATAGAAAGCTATCTTGCCTCAGAGAAAACCCCCAAAGGAAAGATAGCCCCCCACAAATATTGACTGTGAGTGAAGAGGGAAATGACATACACAGAAATGAAATCAGTTTTCAGCAAAGGAGGCCAATACTAAACTTGATAGACAGAGAGAAAAGGATACTGTGCGGTCAGTAGTGTTGAGCATTCCGATACCGCAAGTATCGGGTATCGGCCGATACTTGCGGTATCGGAATTCCGATACCGGGATTCCGATACTTGCCGCGTATCGGATACCGGAATCGGAAGTTCTAAGATTCAAAAAGCAGAAATTCAGCCAATGAGATTGATTCCAAGTGTGGGCACATCCTGTTTAGCATGGAGGGCATGAAACTACTGGCAAGGCTGTGATTGGCTGGTGTAATGATGTCATGATGCAGTTTAAAAGTCGCTGGCGCCATTTTGCGATCACTCTGCTGTGAATTCAGTTAGTGACAGGACGCTGTTTGCTGACTGAGGGACAGTTTAGAGATAGCGATTTGCTTCTTTGTGCTTTCCAAAGGCTAATTTAGCAACCGCTGTGTTCACCTACTATTCACCTTGCTTTTGCCTTGTAGCGCTGTTTTCACAGCGATCTGCAGGGTCTGTGTGTGTGTGTGTGTGAGTGCAGCCCAGTCTCCAGTCTGAGTGCAGCCACATAGGCCATCCATAGCTGGTTGTATTCAGTTCAGGGAGGGTGGTTCATTGCCTCATACTGTTCCTTTTTTTTTTTTTTTTTCCCAAGTAGTGTAGTCTGCTGCTAATTTATTCAAAAAAATCCTATTAGTGTCTTTCCACCCGTCTCCAGCTAATTTGTGGAAAAACACTACATAGGATAAAGTAGAGGAGGGTTTTTGGGCCTTGCAGCGCCGTTTACGGCTGTCTGCACGGTCTCCGTGTGACTGCAGCTCGCCCTGTAATCTGTGAGCAGCTATAGCCTGGTTGTCTCCAGCTCAGGGTTTTTCACTGCGTCATACCGCCAAATCAATTTTCTTTTTTTTCAAAGTAGTGTAGTCTGCTGCTAATTTATTTAAAAAAATCCTATTAGTGTCTTTCCACCCGTCTCCAGCTAATTTGTGGAAAAACACTACATAGGATAAAGTAGAGGAGGGTTTTTGGGCCTTGCAGCGCCGTTTACGGCTGTCTGCACGGTCTCCGTGTGACTGCAGCTCGCCCTGTAATCTGTGAGCAGCTGTAGCCTGGTTGTCTCCAGCTCAGGGTTTTTCACTGCGTCATACCGCCAAATCAATTTTCTTTTTTTTCAAAGTAGTGTAGTCTGCTGCTAATTTATTTAAAAAAATCCTATTAGTGTCTTTCCACCCGTCTCCAGCTAATTTGTGGAAAAACACTACATAGGATAAAGTAGAGGAGGGTTTTTGGGCCTTGCAGCGCCGTTTACGGCTGTCTGCACGGTCTCCGTGTGACTGCAGCTCGCCCTGTAATCTGTGAGCAGCTGTAGCCTGGTTGTCTCCAGCTCAGGGTTTTTCACTGCGTCATACCGCCAAATCAATTTTCTTTTTTTTCAAAGTAGTGTAGTCTGCTGCTAATTTATTTTAAAAAATCCTATTAGTGTCTTTCCACCCGTCTCCAGCTAATTTGTGGAAAAACACTACATAGGATAAAGTAGAGGAGGGTTTTTGGGCCTTGCAGCGCCGTTTACGGCTGTCTGCACGGTCTCCGTGTGACTGCAGCTCGCCCTGTAATCTGTGAGCAGCTGTAGCCTGGTTGTCTCCAGCTCAGGGTTTTTCACTGCGTCATACCGCCAAATCAATTTTCTTTTTTTTCAAAGTAGTGTAGTCTGCTGCTAATTAATTTAAAAAAATCCTATTAGTGTCTTTCCACCCGTCTCCAGCTAATTTGTGGAAAAACACTACATAGGATAAAGTAGAGGAGGGTTTTTGGGCCTTGCAGCGCCGTTTACGTCTGTCTGCACGGTCTCCGTGTGACTGCAGCTCTATCTGTTGTCAGTTCAGCCCCCAAAAAATAAATAAATAATACAGTTCACCAAACACACCAGTTACACCACTTTACATTTCTGTAGGCCACATTAGCTCATATTAAAGTCTAGTCCACACTTTAGATAATTAGTGCTTCTTATACCTGTTAGGAGGAGTTGCTCAGGAATAAGCACACAAATCCGTTAGTACTTTTCTGCTTATCTTTATCAGTCAACCAAGATGAAGAAGGCAGTGAGTAAGGCACGTGGGCGTGGGCGCGGAGCAGGGAGGGGACGTGGGGATTCTGTGCCTGCTGCGGGCACCGGTGACTCATCAGCACCCACATTCACCAGGCAACAGTCGTTCATGCGAAGCTTTGTGTCAGAGCGCCGTACACCGCTGCTGCGTGAAGAACAAATTGAAGCTGTTGTCGGATGGATGGCAGCTAATGCATCAACTTCCATTAGTGCCACATCCTCTCAGACACAGAGCACTGGAGAGCAGCCATCTGTCTCTTCACCACCTGCCAAATTGCCCAGGCAGACAGAGAGCCCAGGACAGGAGCCGTCTCTACTTCTGTTCTCTGAATCTCTTGGCTTGGAAACAGGGGGCCAGCCAAGCAGCATTGGAGAAATGGAAGAAGAGGCAGGGTGCAGTGATGCCCAACAGCTTTTTCTGTCTTCCTCTGAAGAGGCGGGTGGGCCAGTGGCTCCGGTCACCACATCGCAGGCCGCATCAGCTGATGATGACACTCAGGTGCCACTTACTGGTGCGTGCTCTGCTGCTGAGACTACCCAGGAGGAGCAGTTGGGGGCAGAGGGTAGTGTAGATGATGAGGTCCTCGACCCATCTTGGCGTGAGGGACAGGAAGGTGGTGGGAGCAGCTCTGAGGAAGAGATTCCCCGTACGGCCCAAAGAGGGAGAGGGAGGGGGAAGACTGCGGATCCTGCAGCCTCCGCTTTGGCACCCGTTAGGAGCATGTCTCTTCCAAAAGCCAAAAAGGGCGCTCCCAAGACTTGCAGTGCCTGGTCCTTTTTTGACACAGTTGCAGATGACATTTGCTATGTCAGATGCAACGTGTGTCATCAAAAAGTCAAAAGAGGGAAAAATGTCAGCAACCTCAATACCTCCAACATGTGGAAACATGTGCGCAACAGGCACCCGGCGGAGTTAGAAAAACACACTGAAGAGGTAGGCCAACCAACAGCGGCAGCTACCACCTCTTCAGCTCGTGTTGCCTCTTCCTCTACCTCACACGCAGCTGGTTCGGCGTCCTCCCAGGATCGCCGTGGAAGAACCTCTGCCCCTGTTGTCCAGAGACCCGCTGTAATTCCACCCGCAGCGCCACTTTCCCAGTCATCCACACACTCCCAGCCCAGTCTACAGCCATCGGTAGTACAGGCATGGGAGAAAAGGCGGCCTTTCTCGTCAAACCACCCACGAGCACAGGCTCTGACTGCAGGCATTGCCAAACTTCTGTCACTGGAAATGCTGTCATTCAGGCTGGTGGAGACTGACAGCTTCCGTGACTTCATGTCATTGGCAGTCCCACAGTACAATGTGCCCAGCCGCTTTTACTTCAGCAGGCAAGCCGTCCCTGCCCTGCAGAAGCATGTGGAGGGACACATAAAACACGCGCTACTGAACGCCGTCAGTAGCAAGGTCCACCTCACCACCGATGCGTGGACCAGTCAACATGGACAGGGGCGATACCTTTCCCTCACTGCCCATTGGGTTAATGTCGTTGAGCCGGGTACAGACCGTGCGAGTGGCGCAGGACGTGTCCTGCCCACTCCAAGGATTGCAGGAATCCATTCTGTACGCATTGACTCCTCCTCCTACACCAGTTCCTCAGAATCATCGCTGCAGGAGCCGTCACAGTCCACCTCCACATGGACCCGTGATGAACGTGTACCTGTTACGACCGACATGAGCACAGCCGTGGCCAAACGTCAACAGGCCGTCTTGAAATTAATTTTCTTGGGGAATCGTAGCCACACAGCGCAGGAGCTCTGGAATGCCATCAAGCAGGAGAGCGATGTGTGGTTTGTGCCAGCGAATCTCCAGCCAGGCATGGTAGTGTGTGATAATGGCCGAAATCTGGTGGCAGCTCTGGGCCTCGGCAACCTCACTCACATCCCATGTCTGGCACATGTGCTCAATTTGGTCGTGCAGAGCTTTTTGAGGGACTATCCGGATCTTGATGCACTGCTGCACAAGGTCCGCCTAGAGTGTGCTCACTTGCGGCGTTCCAGCACGGCAAAAGCGCGCATTGCGGCTCTGCAGCGCCGACACCGCCTGCCGGAACATCGCATCATATGTGACCTACCTACCAGGTGGAATTCCACGTTACATATGTTGGAGCGGTTGTGTGAGCAGCAGCAAGCTGTAATGGAGTACCAGCTGCTTCAGGCGCAAAAAAGTCGCAGTCAGCGCCGTACAGACTTCACAACCACAGAGTGGGCCACTATGAATGACGTCTGCCAGGTTTTGCGTCCCTTTGATTATTCCACGCGGATGGCGAGTGCAGATGATGCACTAGTCAGCATGACTGTCCCCCTTATCTGCCTGCTTGAAAAATCACTGCAAGCGCTAAGGGATGATGTTGTGGAAGAGGTGGAGGATGAGGATTCACCATTTCCATCATCTTCTGGACAGTCAGCGCCACGTGGTTCCTCACAAACGCGTAGGCAGGGGACCGTTTGTGAGGAGGATGAGGAGGAGTCAATGGAGGAGGAAGACATCCGTCCAGAGGAGGGAGTTACACAATTGTCCAGTAGTCAGTGTGTACAGCGAGGGTGGGGTGATGACGAGCGGGCAGAGATCACGCCTCCAGCAGGGGACAGCGTTTCTTGGGCAGTTGGCAGTCTGCAGCACATGGTGGATTACATGCTGCAGTGCCTGAGAAACGACCGCCGCATCGCCCACATTCTCAACATGTCTGATTATTGGGTGTTCACCCTCCTCGATCCTCGCTACCGGGACAACGTAGAAAGCCTCATCACACCGTTGAACCGGGAGCGAAAAATGCGGGAGTACCAAGACACACTGGTCAATTCCATCATCTTCTCCATTCCAACTGAGAGAAGTGCTGCTAGTGCATTCCAAAGCAGCTCAGTGCGTCCAGGCCGTGGTGGAGGCTCTGCACAAAGAGGGAGCAGAAGCAGTGCCTCTGCCCAAGGCAAGACCAGTATGGCCGAACTGTGGCACAGTTTTCTGTGCCCGCCACAAAAGTCTACACCATCACAGACGGCTCCAGTCAGCAGGAGGCAACGGTTCCGTCAGATGGTGACAGACTACATGTCTTGCCCTCTTGCTGTACTCCCAGACGGCTCTTCCCCTTTCAAGTTTTGGGTCTCAAAGCTGGATACATGGCCAGAGCTAAGCCAGTATGCATTGGAGGTGCTGTCTTGCCCTGCGGCCAGTGTATTATCGGAACGTGTCTTTAGTGCTGCAGGTGGTGTACTAACTGACCGTCGCATGCGACTATCCTCCGATAACGTTGACCGGCTTACTTTCCTGAAAATGAACAAGGCCTGGATCTCGCCGGAATTTGCCACTCCTCCTCCTGATTGAATAATTAGGTCACTGTATACGTTATCCAGGTCTCCTGTTGTGTTCATCTTTCTACCACCTGAACTTAAATTCCTGGGCTCCAACACCGCCAGTTGAGGCTCAGACGTGCCGTCTGCACAGTCAAAACATACGACCCAGTGTTATTGGGTTTCAGTAACGTCAGCTGATCCCCAGCTGTGTAGCCGGCAATGTGTCATGCGACCGCCACGCTGACACAACAACTGAAATGTAAGGGAATCTGTCCCCCCCCCCCCAAGGCGTTTGTTACTGAAAGAGCCACCTTGTGCAGCAGTAATGCTGCCCAAGGAAAAGGTAGCTATTTTTGTTTAGCTCCTTGCACACGCAGAACTTAACACTTATAAAATGTGTCCACTGATACCGTAAAACCGTCCCGGAGGTGGGACTTTCCTTCGTAATGTGACGCAGCCCAGCCGTCATTCCTACCCCCCCGGCGCCGCGCACCGGCTCCTCAGCGTTGTTTTATTCCGTCCTGGAGCCTGCGCTGTTATGTTATCCCGTGGCCAGGCACACTTAGCGCTGCCCGTCTTCTGGCATCATTTGGTGTCTGGATGGCTGCGCCTGTGCGGCCGCGCTGGCATAGAGCCCGCCTCGCAGTGTCTTCTGATTTAATCCCACTGGGGGCCTGGGATCCATGGACATGCGCAGTGCATATCTGAACCTCCACCTCTCACTCATTTCCCTATGGCTTCTTCAGACTGTTCGGTGTCAGCTGGTCCCTAACAGCATGCCACGGCCGTGACACCGCACAGTCTGAAGAAGCCATAGGGAGATGAGTGAGAGGTGGAGGTTCAGATATGCACTGCGCATGTCCATGGATCCCAGGCCCCCAGTGGGATTAAATCAGAAGACACTGTGAGGCGGGCTCTCTGCCAGCGCGGCCGCACAGGCGCAGCCATCCAGACACCAAATGATGCCAGAAGACGGGCAGCGCTAAGTGTGCCTGGCCACGGGATAACATAACAGCGCAGGCTCCTTGACGGAATAAAACAACGCTGAGGAGCCGGTGCGCGGCGCCGGGGGGGTAGGAATGACGGGTGGGCTGTGTCACATTACGAAGGAAAGTCCCACCTCTGGGACGGTTTTACGGTATCAGTGGACACATTTTATAAGTGTTTAGTTCTGTGTTTGCAAGGAGCATGATGAAAAGAGCCACCTTTTCCTTTTGCATCTTTTGTGCTGCACAAGCTGGCTCTTTCAGCTACAAACGCCTTGGGGGGGGGTTAAAGGTTCCCTTTCGACTTTCTCAGGCTTCGGCCTACATTGTGTTCCTCTGCTTTTCCACCTGTCCCTGGGCTCCAACACCGCCAGTTGCCGTCCAGAAGTGCTGTACGCACAGTCAACAGTCCCTCCTCTGTTATTGGGGTTCAGTAACGTCAGCTGTTCCCCTGCTGTGTGTGTGGCAATCCCTCCTACCTCCTCCAACCTCCTCCTCCTCCACCCGTCCCTGGGCTCCAACACCGCCAGTTGCCGTCCAGAAGTGCTGTACGCACAGTCAACAGTCCCTCCTCTGTTATTGGGGTTCAGTAACGTCAGCTGTTCCCCTGCTGTGTGTGTGGCAATCCCTCCTACCTCCTCCAACCTCCTCCTCCTCCACCTCCTCCACCTGTCCCTGGGCTCCAACACCGCCAGTTGCCGTCCAGAAGTGCTGTACGCACAGTCAACAGTCCCTCCTCTGTTATTGGGGTTCAGTAACGTCAGCTGTTCCCCTGCTGTGTGTGTGGCAATCCCTCCTACCTCCTCCTACCTCCTCCAACCTCCTCCTCCTCCACCTGCCCCTGGGCTCCAACACCGCCAGTTGCCGTCCAGAAGTGCTGTACGCACAGTCAACAGTCCCTCCTCTGTTATTGGGGTTCAGTAACGTCAGCTGTTCCCCTGCTGTGTGTGTGGCAATCCCTCCTACCTCCTCCAACCTCCTCCTCCTCCACCCGTCCCTGGGCTCCAACACCGCCAGTTGCCGTCCAGAAGTGCTGTACGCACAGTCAACAGTCCCTCCTCTGTTATTGGGGTTCAGTAACGTCAGCTGTTCCCCTGCTGTGTGTGTGGCAATCCCTCCTACCTCCTCCAACCTCCTCCTCCTCCACCTCCTCCACCTGTCCCTGGGCTCCAACACCGCCAGTTGCCGTCCAGAAGTGCTGTACGCACAGTCAACAGTCCCTCCTCTGTTATTGGGGTTCAGTAACGTCAGCTGTTCCCCTGCTGTGTGTGTGGCAATCCCTCCTACCTCCTCCAACCTCCTCCTCCTCCACCCGTCCCTGGGCTCCAACACCGCCAGTTGCCGTCCAGAAGTGCTGTACGCACAGTCAACAGTCCCTCCTCTGTTATTGGGGTTCAGTAACGTCAGCTGTTCCCCTGCTGTGTGTGTGGCAATCCCTCCTACCTCCTCCTACCTCCTCCAACCTCCTCCTCCTCCACCTGCCCCTGGGCTCCAACACCGCCAGTTGCCGTCCAGAAGTGCTGTAGGCACAGTCAACAGTCCCTCCTCTGTTATTGGGGTTCAGTAACGTCAGCTGTTCCCCTGCTGTGTGTGTGGCAATCCCTCCAACCTCCTCCAACCTCCTCCTCCTCCACCCGTCCCTGGGCTCCAACACCGCCAGTTGCCGTCCAGAAGTGCTGTACGCACAGTCAACAGTCCCTCCTCTGTTATTGGGGTTCAGTAACGTCAGCTGTTCCCCTGCTGTGTGTGTGGCAATCCCTCCTACCTCCTCCAACCTCCTCCTCCTCCACCTCCTCCACCTGTCCCTGGGCTCCAACACCGCCAGTTGCCGTCCAGAAGTGCTGTACGCACAGTCAACAGTCCCTCCTCTGTTATTGGGGTTCAGTAACGTCAGCTGTTCCCCTGCTGTGTGTGTGGCAATCCCTCCTACCTCCTCCTACCTCCTCCAACCTCCTCCTCCTCCACCTGCCCCTGGGCTCCAACACCGCCAGTTGCCGTCCAGAAGTGCTGTACGCACAGTCAACAGTCCCTCCTCTGTTATTGGGGTTCAGTAACGTCAGCTGTTCCCCTGCTGTGTGTGTGGCAATCCCTCCTACCTCCTCCAACCTCCTCCTCCTCCACCCGTCCCTGGGCTCCAACACCGCCAGTTGCCGTCCAGAAGTGCTGTACGCACAGTCAACAGTCCCTCCTCTGTTATTGGGGTTCAGTAACGTCAGCTGTTCCCCTGCTGTGTGTGTGGCAATCCCTCCTACCTCCTCCTACCTCCTCCAACCTCCTCCTCCTCCACCTGCCCCTGGGCTCCAACACCGCCAGTTGCCGTCCAGAAGTGCTGTAGGCACAGTCAACAGTCCCTCCTCTGTTATTGGGGTTCAGTAACGTCAGCTGTTCCCCTGCTGTGTGTGTGGCAATCCCTCCAACCTCCTCCAACCTCCTCCTCCTCCACCCGTCCCTGGGCTCCAACACCGCCAGTTGCCGTCCAGAAGTGCTGTACGCACAGTCAACAGTCCCTCCTCTGTTATTGGGGTTCAGTAACGTCAGCTGTTCCCCTGCTGTGTGTGTGGCAATCCCTCCTACCTCCTCCAACCTCCTCCTCCTCCACCTCCTCCACCTGTCCCTGGGCTCCAACACCGCCAGTTGCCGTCCAGAAGTGCTGTACGCACAGTCAACAGTCCCTCCTCTGTTATTGGGGTTCAGTAACGTCAGCTGTTCCCCTGCTGTGTGTGTGGCAATCCCTCCTACCTCCTCCTACCTCCTCCAACCTCCTCCTCCTCCACCTGCCCCTGGGCTCCAACACCGCCAGTTGCCGTCCAGAAGTGCTGTACGCACAGTCAACAGTCCCTCCTCTGTTATTGGGGTTCAGTAACGTCAGCTGTTCCCCTGCTGTGTGTGTGGCAATCCCTCCTACCTCCTCCAACCTCCTCCTCCTCCACCCGTCCCTGGGCTCCAACACCGCCAGTTGCCGTCCAGAAGTGCTGTACGCACAGTCAACAGTCCCTCCTCTGTTATTGGGGTTCAGTAACGTCAGCTGTTCCCCTGCTGTGTGTGTGGCAATCCCTCCTACCTCCTCCTACCTCCTCCAACCTCCTCCTCCTCCACCTGCCCCTGGGCTCCAACACCGCCAGTTGCCGTCCAGAAGTGCTGTACGCACAGTCAACAGTCCCTCCTCTGTTATTGGGGTTCAGTAACGTCAGCTGTTCCCCTGCTGTGTGTGTGGCAATCCCTCCTATCTCCTCCACCTCCTCCTCCTCCTCCTGTCCCTGGGCTCCAACACCGCTAGTTGCTGTCCAGAAGTGCTGTACGCACAGAGCCAAACACCTCGCCAATGTGTTAGTGGGGTTCAGCACCGCCAGCTGTTCCCCTGCTGTGTATACGGCAACGTGTACTGCGACCGCCACGCAGGCACAACAAGTTAAATGTAAGGGAACCTGACCCCCCCCCCCCCCCAGGCGTTTGTTACTGAAGGAGCCACCTTGTGCAGCAGTAATGATGCAAAGGGAAAAAGTGCCTCTTTTCGTGATGCTCCTTGCACATGCTGAACCAAACACTTATGAAATGTGTCCCCACACAGCGTTAAACCGTCCGGTAGGTGGAACTTTCCTTTGTCGTGTGACGCAGCACAGCCATCATTTTTACCCCCTTGTCGCCGTTTGCCCCCTCCTCAGCGTTGTTTGAATCTGTCCCGGAGCCTGCGCTGTTAGGTTAGCCCATGGCCATGCACACATGTTGCGCTGCCCGTCTTCTGACCTCATTTGGTGTCAGGCTGGCTGCGCCTGTGCGGGTGCGCTGGCCGAGATCCCGCCTCGCAGTGTCGTCTAATGTAATCCCACCGCGGGCCTGTGATCCGTGCCCGTGCGCAGTGCATATCCTCTCCTCTCACTCCCCTCCCTACGGCTTCTTCAGACTGTGCGATGTCAGCTGGTCCCTAATAGCATGCCACGGCCGTGACACCGCACAGTCTGAAGAAGCCGTAGGGAGGGGAGTGAGAGGAGAGGATATGCACTGCGCACGGGCACGGATCACAGGCCCGCGGTGGGATTACATTAGACGACACTGCGAGGCGTGATCTCGGCCAGCGCACCCGCACAGGCGCAGCCAGCCTGACACCAAATGAGGTCAGAAGACGGGCAGCGCAACATGTGTGCATGGCCATGGGCTAACCTAACAGCGCAGGCTCCGGGACAGATTCAAACAACGCTGAGGAGGGGGCGAACGGCGACAAGGGGGTAAAAATGATGGCTGTGCTGCGTCACACGACAAAGGAAAGTTCCACCTACCGGACGGTTTAACGCTGTGTGGGGACACATTTCATAAATGTTAGGTTCCGCATGTACAAGGACCATAATTAAAAGAGCTAAGTTTACCTTTTCCAGCATTAGTGCTGTACACAATGGCTCTTTCAGCTACAAACGCCTGGGGGGGGGGGGGGTTAAAGGTTTCCTTTCAACTTGCTCGAGTGCAGGCTTCGGCCTACACTCCGCTCCCCCTGCTCCTCCTGCTGACCCTGGGCTCTAACACCGCCAGTTTTTGCCCAGATGTGCTAGCTGCACAGAGAAAAACACCAGCCAATGTGTCAGTGGGGTCCAGCACCGCCAGCTGTTCCCCTGCTGTGCAGCCGGCAACGTGTCCTGCAAAAGCCACGCAGACACAAGAACTGAAATTGAAGGGAACCTGTCCCCCCTCCCCCAGGCGTTTTTACGTTATCCAGCCACCTTGTACAGCGGTAATGCTGCATGTGTGCAAGGTGGCTCAGAAACGTATTCTCCTCGCACATGTGGAACTGAAAACACGTCTGCAATGTGTCCTCTGTGTGACCATTTAACCGTCCCGGTGGTGTGACTTTCCTTTGTAATGACACGCTGCAACCCCCTTGGTAGCGCTGCCCGTCTTCTGGCATCATTGTTTGGCTGCCTGCGCCTCTGCGGCCGCCCTGACCCACACAACGCCCCTCGGTGTCTTATTTATTGGGACTGCGAGGGTGTGATTGATGGGCAGGATCAGTGCATCAGTTCGCCTGTCCCTCCTCTCCTTCCGCCTTCTTCGGACTGTGCGGCTTCATGGCCGTGGCATGCGATAAGGGATCAGATGACGCCGCACAGTCTGAAGCGGGTGTAAGGACCCGAGTGTGAGAGGCGAACATATGTGCTGCGCCAGGCCCTGAATCCCAGCCCCGCAGTGTTTTAACAATGTTAAGACACTGCGGGGCTGGGATTCATGGGCATCGCGAACCGCACCGGCCGACATTACATGATGCCAGAAGATGGGCAGCGCTAACGGCGCTAGGCCAGGGGATAACACGACAGCGCAGACTCCTGTACAGCAAATAACAACGCTCGGGAGGCTGCACCCAGCACCAAGGTGGGATTCTTGACACCTGTGCTGCGTCTCATTACAAAGGGAACTCTCGCCTCCATTACACAGTTTGACTGTCTAAAGGGCTAAATGTTATACGTGTTCCATTCAGCGTGTGCAAGGAGAAAAATTACAAGAGCAACCTTTGACTTGCGCAGCACTGCTGCTGCATAAGCTGTGGCTCTTCTACTTTGTAACCCCTGAGGGGGGGTTAAAGGTGACTTTTGAAATCGGTTCAATTAGGCTTCGGCCTACACTCTGCTCCACCTGCAGAGCCCGGGCTCCAACAACGCTAGTTGCTGTCCGGAAGTGCTGGCTGCACAGAGCCAAACACCTCGCCAATGTGTCAGTGGGGTCCAGCACCGCCAGCTGTTCCCCTGCTGTGTAGCCGGCAACGTGTCCTGCAAAAGCCACGCAGACACAACACACCCAAAGCTGCCGCCTGTGCAGGCTTCGGCCTACACTCCCCTCCCCCTGCTCCTCCTCCTCCTGCTCCTCCTCCTGCTGTCCCTGGGCTCTAACACACCGCCAGTTTTTGCCCAGATGTGCTAGCTGCACAGAGAAAAACACCAGCCAATGTGTCAGTGGGGTCCAGCACCGCCAGCTGTTCCCCTGCTGTGCAGCCGGCAACGTGTCCTGCAAAAGCCACGCAGACACAAGAACTGAAATTGAAGGGAACCTGTCCCCCCTCCCCCAGGCGTTTTTACGTTATCCAGCCACCTTGTACAGCGGTAATGCTGCATGTGTGCAAGGTGGCTCAGAAACGTATTCTCCTCGCACATGTGGAACTGAAAACACGTCTGCAATGTGTCCTCTGTGTGACCATTTAACCGTCCCGGTGGTGTGACTTTCCTTTGTAATGACACGCTGCAACCCCCTTGGTAGCGCTGCCCGTCTTCTGGCATCATTGTTTGGCTGCCTGCGCCTCTGCGGCCGCCCTGACCCACACAACGCCCCTCGGTGTCTTATTTATTGGGACTGCGAGGGTGTGATTGATGGGCAGGATCAGTGCATCAGTTCGCCTGTCCCTCCTCTCCTTCCGCCTTCTTCGGACTGTGCGGCTTCATGGCCGTGGCATGCGATAAGGGATCAGATGACGCCGCACAGTCTGAAGCGGGTGTAAGGACCCGAGTGTGAGAGGCGAACATATGTGCTGCGCCAGGCCCTGAATCCCAGCCCCGCAGTGTTTTAACAATGTTAAGACACTGCGGGGCTGGGATTCATGGGCATCGCGAACCGCACCGGCCGACATTACATGATGCCAGAAGATGGGCAGCGCTAACGGCGCTAGGCCAGGGGATAACACGACAGCGCAGACTCCTGTACAGCAAATAACAACGCTCGGGAGGCTGCACCCAGCACCAAGGTGGGATTCTTGACACCTGTGCTGCGTCTCATTACAAAGGGAACTCTCGCCTCCATTACACAGTTTGACTGTCTAAAGGGCTAAATGTTATACGTGTTCCATTCAGCGTGTGCAAGGAGAAAAATTACAAGAGCAACCTTTGACTTGCGCAGCACTGCTGCTGCATAAGCTGTGGCTCTTCTACTTTGTAACCCCTGAGGGGGGGTTAAAGGTGACTTTTGAAATCGGTTCAATTAGGCTTCGGCCTACACTCTGCTCCACCTGCAGAGCCCGGGCTCCAACAACGCTAGTTGCTGTCCGGAAGTGCTGGCTGCACAGAGCCAAACACCTCGCCAATGTGTCAGTGGGGTCCAGCACCGCCAGCTGTTCCCCTGCTGTGTAGCCGGCAACGTGTCCTGCAAAAGCCACGCAGACACAACACACCCAAAGCTGCCGCCTGTGCAGGCTTCGGCCTACACTCCCCTCCCCCTGCTCCTCCTCCTCCTGCTCCTCCTCCTGCTGTCCCTGGGCTCTAACACACCGCCAGTTTTTGCCCAGATGTGCTAGCTGCACAGAGAAAAACACCAGCCAATGTGTCAGTGGGGTCCAGCACCGCCAGCTGTTCCCCTGCTGTGCAGCCGGCAACGTGTCCTGCAAAAGCCACGCAGACACAAGAACTGAAATTGAAGGGAACCTGTCCCCCCTCCCCCAGGCGTTTTTACGTTATCCAGCCACCTTGTACAGCGGTAATGCTGCATGTGTGCAAGGTGGCTCAGAAACGTATTCTCCTCGCACATGTGGAACTGAAAACACGTCTGCAATGTGTCCTCTGTGTGACCATTTAACCGTCCCGGTGGTGTGACTTTCCTTTGTAATGACACGCTGCAACCCCCTTGGTAGCGCTGCCCGTCTTCTGGCATCATTGTTTGGCTGCCTGCGCCTCTGCGGCCGCCCTGACCCACACAACGCCCCTCGGTGTCTTATTTATTGGGACTGCGAGGGTGTGATTGATGGGCAGGATCAGTGCATCAGTTCGCCTGTCCCTCCTCTCCTTCCGCCTTCTTCGGACTGTGCGGCTTCATGGCCGTGGCATGCGATAAGGGATCAGATGACGCCGCACAGTCTGAAGCGGGTGTAAGGACCCGAGTGTGAGAGGCGAACATATGTGCTGCGCCAGGCCCTGAATCCCAGCCCCGCAGTGTTTTAACAATGTTAAGACACTGCGGGGCTGGGATTCATGGGCATCGCGAACCGCACCGGCCGACATTACATGATGCCAGAAGATGGGCAGCGCTAACGGCGCTAGGCCAGGGGATAACACGACAGCGCAGACTCCTGTACAGCAAATAACAACGCTCGGGAGGCTGCACCCAGCACCAAGGTGGGATTCTTGACACCTGTGCTGCGTCTCATTACAAAGGGAACTCTCGCCTCCATTACACAGTTTGACTGTCTAAAGGGCTAAATGTTATACGTGTTCCATTCAGCGTGTGCAAGGAGAAAAATTACAAGAGCAACCTTTGACTTGCGCAGCACTGCTGCTGCATAAGCTGTGGCTCTTCTACTTTGTAACCCCTGAGGGGGGGTTAAAGGTGACTTTTGAAATCGGTTCAATTAGGCTTCGGCCTACACTCTGCTCCACCTGCAGAGCCCGGGCTCCAACAACGCTAGTTGCTGTCCGGAAGTGCTGGCTGCACAGAGCCAAACACCTCGCCAATGTGTCAGTGGGGTCCAGCACCGCCAGCTGTTCCCCTGCTGTGTAGCCGGCAACGTGTCCTGCAAAAGCCACGCAGACACAACACACCCAAAGCTGCCGCCTGTGCAGGCTTCGGCCTACACTCCCCTCCCCCTGCTCCTCCTCCTCCTGCTCCTCCTCCTGCTGTCCCTGGGCTCTAACACACCGCCAGTTTTTGCCCAGATGTGCTAGCTGCACAGAGAAAAACACCAGCCAATGTGTCAGTGGGGTCCAGCACCGCCAGCTGTTCCCCTGCTGTGCAGCCGGCAACGTGTCCTGCAAAAGCCACGCAGACACAAGAACTGAAATTGAAGGGAACCTGTCCCCCCTCCCCCAGGCGTTTTTACGTTATCCAGCCACCTTGTACAGCGGTAATGCTGCATGTGTGCAAGGTGGCTCAGAAACGTATTCTCCTCGCACATGTGGAACTGAAAACACGTCTGCAATGTGTCCTCTGTGTGACCATTTAACCGTCCCGGTGGTGTGACTTTCCTTTGTAATGACACGCTGCAACCCCCTTGGTAGCGCTGCCCGTCTTCTGGCATCATTGTTTGGCTGCCTGCGCCTCTGCGGCCGCCCTGACCCACACAACGCCCCTCGGTGTCTTATTTATTGGGACTGCGAGGGTGTGATTGATGGGCAGGATCAGTGCATCAGTTCGCCTGTCCCTCCTCTCCTTCCGCCTTCTTCGGACTGTGCGGCTTCATGGCCGTGGCATGCGATAAGGGATCAGATGACGCCGCACAGTCTGAAGCGGGTGTAAGGACCCGAGTGTGAGAGGCGAACATATGTGCTGCGCCAGGCCCTGAATCCCAGCCCCGCAGTGTTTTAACAATGTTAAGACACTGCGGGGCTGGGATTCATGGGCATCGCGAACCGCACCGGCCGACATTACATGATGCCAGAAGATGGGCAGCGCTAACGGCGCTAGGCCAGGGGATAACACGACAGCGCAGACTCCTGTACAGCAAATAACAACGCTCGGGAGGCTGCACCCAGCACCAAGGTGGGATTCTTGACACCTGTGCTGCGTCTCATTACAAAGGGAACTCTCGCCTCCATTACACAGTTTGACTGTCTAAAGGGCTAAATGTTATACGTGTTCCATTCAGCGTGTGCAAGGAGAAAAATTACAAGAGCAACCTTTGACTTGCGCAGCACTGCTGCTGCATAAGCTGTGGCTCTTCTACTTTGTAACCCCTGAGGGGGGGTTAAAGGTGACTTTTGAAATCGGTTCAATTAGGCTTCGGCCTACACTCTGCTCCACCTGCAGAGCCCGGGCTCCAACAACGCTAGTTGCTGTCCGGAAGTGCTGGCTGCACAGAGCCAAACACCTCGCCAATGTGTCAGTGGGGTCCAGCACCGCCAGCTGTTCCCCTGCTGTGTAGCCGGCAACGTGTCCTGCAAAAGCCACGCAGACACAACACACCCAAAGCTGCCGCCTGTGCAGGCTTCGGCCTACACTCCCCTCCCCCTGCTCCTCCTCCTCCTGCTCCTCCTCCTGCTGTCCCTGGGCTCTAACACACCGCCAGTTTTTGCCCAGATGTGCTAGCTGCACAGAGAAAAACACCAGCCAATGTGTCAGTGGGGTCCAGCACCGCCAGCTGTTCCCCTGCTGTGCAGCCGGCAACGTGTCCTGCAAAAGCCACGCAGACACAAGAACTGAAATTGAAGGGAACCTGTCCCCCCTCCCCCAGGCGTTTTTACGTTATCCAGCCACCTTGTACAGCGGTAATGCTGCATGTGTGCAAGGTGGCTCAGAAACGTATTCTCCTCGCACATGTGGAACTGAAAACACGTCTGCAATGTGTCCTCTGTGTGACCATTTAACCGTCCCGGTGGTGTGACTTTCCTTTGTAATGACACGCTGCAACCCCCTTGGTAGCGCTGCCCGTCTTCTGGCATCATTGTTTGGCTGCCTGCGCCTCTGCGGCCGCCCTGACCCACACAACGCCCCTCGGTGTCTTATTTATTGGGACTGCGAGGGTGTGATTGATGGGCAGGATCAGTGCATCAGTTCGCCTGTCCCTCCTCTCCTTCCGCCTTCTTCGGACTGTGCGGCTTCATGGCCGTGGCATGCGATAAGGGATCAGATGACGCCGCACAGTCTGAAGCGGGTGTAAGGACCCGAGTGTGAGAGGCGAACATATGTGCTGCGCCAGGCCCTGAATCCCAGCCCCGCAGTGTTTTAACAATGTTAAGACACTGCGGGGCTGGGATTCATGGGCATCGCGAACCGCACCGGCCGACATTACATGATGCCAGAAGATGGGCAGCGCTAACGGCGCTAGGCCAGGGGATAACACGACAGCGCAGACTCCTGTACAGCAAATAACAACGCTCGGGAGGCTGCACCCAGCACCAAGGTGGGATTCTTGACACCTGTGCTGCGTCTCATTACAAAGGGAACTCTCGCCTCCATTACACAGTTTGACTGTCTAAAGGGCTAAATGTTATACGTGTTCCATTCAGCGTGTGCAAGGAGAAAAATTACAAGAGCAACCTTTGACTTGCGCAGCACTGCTGCTGCATAAGCTGTGGCTCTTCTACTTTGTAACCCCTGAGGGGGGGTTAAAGGTGACTTTTGAAATCGGTTCAATTAGGCTTCGGCCTACACTCTGCTCCACCTGCAGAGCCCGGGCTCCAACAACGCTAGTTGCTGTCCGGAAGTGCTGGCTGCACAGAGCCAAACACCTCGCCAATGTGTCAGTGGGGTCCAGCACCGCCAGCTGTTCCCCTGCTGTGTAGCCGGCAACGTGTCCTGCAAAAGCCACGCAGACACAACACACCCAAAGCTGCCGCCTGTGCAGGCTTCGGCCTACACTCCCCTCCCCCTGCTCCTCCTCCTCCTGCTCCTCCTCCTGCTGTCCCTGGGCTCTAACACACCGCCAGTTTTTGCCCAGATGTGCTAGCTGCACAGAGAAAAACACCAGCCAATGTGTCAGTGGGGTCCAGCACCGCCAGCTGTTCCCCTGCTGTGCAGCCGGCAACGTGTCCTGCAAAAGCCACGCAGACACAAGAACTGAAATTGAAGGGAACCTGTCCCCCCTCCCCCAGGCGTTTTTACGTTATCCAGCCACCTTGTACAGCGGTAATGCTGCATGTGTGCAAGGTGGCTCAGAAACGTATTCTCCTCGCACATGTGGAACTGAAAACACGTCTGCAATGTGTCCTCTGTGTGACCATTTAACCGTCCCGGTGGTGTGACTTTCCTTTGTAATGACACGCTGCAACCCCCTTGGTAGCGCTGCCCGTCTTCTGGCATCATTGTTTGGCTGCCTGCGCCTCTGCGGCCGCCCTGACCCACACAACGCCCCTCGGTGTCTTATTTATTGGGACTGCGAGGGTGTGATTGATGGGCAGGATCAGTGCATCAGTTCGCCTGTCCCTCCTCTCCTTCCGCCTTCTTCGGACTGTGCGGCTTCATGGCCGTGGCATGCGATAAGGGATCAGATGACGCCGCACAGTCTGAAGCGGGTGTAAGGACCCGAGTGTGAGAGGCGAACATATGTGCTGCGCCAGGCCCTGAATCCCAGCCCCGCAGTGTTTTAACAATGTTAAGACACTGCGGGGCTGGGATTCATGGGCATCGCGAACCGCACCGGCCGACATTACATGATGCCAGAAGATGGGCAGCGCTAACGGCGCTAGGCCAGGGGATAACACGACAGCGCAGACTCCTGTACAGCAAATAACAACGCTCGGGAGGCTGCACCCAGCACCAAGGTGGGATTCTTGACACCTGTGCTGCGTCTCATTACAAAGGGAACTCTCGCCTCCATTACACAGTTTGACTGTCTAAAGGGCTAAATGTTATACGTGTTCCATTCAGCGTGTGCAAGGAGAAAAATTACAAGAGCAACCTTTGACTTGCGCAGCACTGCTGCTGCATAAGCTGTGGCTCTTCTACTTTGTAACCCCTGAGGGGGGGTTAAAGGTGACTTTTGAAATCGGTTCAATTAGGCTTCGGCCTACACTCTGCTCCACCTGCAGAGCCCGGGCTCCAACAACGCTAGTTGCTGTCCGGAAGTGCTGGCTGCACAGAGCCAAACACCTCGCCAATGTGTCAGTGGGGTCCAGCACCGCCAGCTGTTCCCCTGCTGTGTAGCCGGCAACGTGTCCTGCAAAAGCCACGCAGACACAACACACCCAAAGCTGCCGCCTGTGCAGGCTTCGGCCTACACTCCCCTCCCCCTGCTCCTCCTCCTCCTGCTCCTCCTCCTGCTGTCCCTGGGCTCTAACACACCGCCAGTTTTTGCCCAGATGTGCTAGCTGCACAGAGAAAAACACCAGCCAATGTGTCAGTGGGGTCCAGCACCGCCAGCTGTTCCCCTGCTGTGCAGCCGGCAACGTGTCCTGCAAAAGCCACGCAGACACAAGAACTGAAATTGAAGGGAACCTGTCCCCCCTCCCCCAGGCGTTTTTACGTTATCCAGCCACCTTGTACAGCGGTAATGCTGCATGTGTGCAAGGTGGCTCAGAAACGTATTCTCCTCGCACATGTGGAACTGAAAACACGTCTGCAATGTGTCCTCTGTGTGACCATTTAACCGTCCCGGTGGTGTGACTTTCCTTTGTAATGACACGCTGCAACCCCCTTGGTAGCGCTGCCCGTCTTCTGGCATCATTGTTTGGCTGCCTGCGCCTCTGCGGCCGCCCTGACCCACACAACGCCCCTCGGTGTCTTATTTATTGGGACTGCGAGGGTGTGATTGATGGGCAGGATCAGTGCATCAGTTCGCCTGTCCCTCCTCTCCTTCCGCCTTCTTCGGACTGTGCGGCTTCATGGCCGTGGCATGCGATAAGGGATCAGATGACGCCGCACAGTCTGAAGCGGGTGTAAGGACCCGAGTGTGAGAGGCGAACATATGTGCTGCGCCAGGCCCTGAATCCCAGCCCCGCAGTGTTTTAACAATGTTAAGACACTGCGGGGCTGGGATTCATGGGCATCGCGAACCGCACCGGCCGACATTACATGATGCCAGAAGATGGGCAGCGCTAACGGCGCTAGGCCAGGGGATAACACGACAGCGCAGACTCCTGTACAGCAAATAACAACGCTCGGGAGGCTGCACCCAGCACCAAGGTGGGATTCTTGACACCTGTGCTGCGTCTCATTACAAAGGGAACTCTCGCCTCCATTACACAGTTTGACTGTCTAAAGGGCTAAATGTTATACGTGTTCCATTCAGCGTGTGCAAGGAGAAAAATTACAAGAGCAACCTTTGACTTGCGCAGCACTGCTGCTGCATAAGCTGTGGCTCTTCTACTTTGTAACCCCTGAGGGGGGGTTAAAGGTGACTTTTGAAATCGGTTCAATTAGGCTTCGGCCTACACTCTGCTCCACCTGCAGAGCCCGGGCTCCAACAACGCTAGTTGCTGTCCGGAAGTGCTGGCTGCACAGAGCCAAACACCTCGCCAATGTGTCAGTGGGGTCCAGCACCGCCAGCTGTTCCCCTGCTGTGTAGCCGGCAACGTGTCCTGCAAAAGCCACGCAGACACAACACACCCAAAGCTGCCGCCTGTGCAGGCTTCGGCCTACACTCCCCTCCCCCTGCTCCTCCTCCTCCTGCTCCTCCTCCTGCTGTCCCTGGGCTCTAACACACCGCCAGTTTTTGCCCAGATGTGC
This sequence comes from Ranitomeya variabilis, assembly GCF_051348905.1. Lineage (NCBI taxonomy): Eukaryota > Metazoa > Chordata > Amphibia > Anura > Dendrobatidae > Ranitomeya > Ranitomeya variabilis. Next base: position 755,182,355 of record NC_135232.1, read on the forward strand.
TAGCTGCACAGAGAAAAACACCAGCCAATGTGTCAGTGGGGTCCAGCACCGCCAGCTGTTCCCCTGCTGTGCAGCCGGCAACGTGTCCTGCAAAAGCCACGCAGACACAAGAACTGAAATTGAAGGGAACCTGTCCCCCCTCCCCCAGGCGTTTTTACGTTATCCAGCCACCTTGTACAGCGGTAATGCTGCATGTGTGCAAGGTGGCTCAGAAACGTATTCTCCTCGCACATGTGGAACTGAAAACACGTCTGCAATGTGTCCTCTGTGTGACCATTTAACCGTCCCGGTGGTGTGACTTTCCTTTGTAATGACACGCTGCAACCCCCTTGGTAGCGCTGCCCGTCTTCTGGCATCATTGTTTGGCTGCCTGCGCCTCTGCGGCCGCCCTGACCCACACAACGCCCCTCGGTGTCTTATTTATTGGGACTGCGAGGGTGTGATTGATGGGCAGGATCAGTGCATCAGTTCGCCTGTCCCTCCTCTCCTTCCGCCTTCTTCGGACTGTGCGGCTTCATGGCCGTGGCATGCGATAAGGGATCAGATGACGCCGCACAGTCTGAAGCGGGTGTAAGGACCCGAGTGTGAGAGGCGAACATATGTGCTGCGCCAGGCCCTGAATCCCAGCCCCGCAGTGTTTTAACAATGTTAAGACACTGCGGGGCTGGGATTCATGGGCATCGCGAACCGCACCGGCCGACATTACATGATGCCAGAAGATGGGCAGCGCTAACGGCGCTAGGCCAGGGGATAACACGACAGCGCAGACTCCTGTACAGCAAATAACAACGCTCGGGAGGCTGCACCCAGCACCAAGGTGGGATTCTTGACACCTGTGCTGCGTCTCATTACAAAGGGAACTCGCGCCTCCATTACACAGTTTGACTGTCTAAAGGGCTAAATGTTATACGTGTTCCATTCAGCGTGTGCAAGGAGAAAAATTACAAGAGCAACCTTTGACTTGCGCAGCACTGCTGCTGCATAAGCTGTGGCTCTTCTACTTTGTAACCCCTGAGGGGGGGTTAAAGGTGACTTTTGAAATCGGTTCAATTAGGCTTCGGCCTACACTCTGCTCCACCTGCAGAGCCCGGGCTCCAACAACGCTAGTTGCTGTCCGGAAGTGCTGGCTGCACAGAGCCAAACACCTCGCCAATGTGTCAGTGGGGTCCAGCACCGCCAGCTGTTCCCCTGCTGTGTAGCCGGCAACGTGTCCTGCAAAAGCCACGCAGACACAACACACCCAAAGCTGCCGCCTGTGCAGGCTTCGGCCTACACTCCCCTCCCCCTGCTCCTCCTCCTCCTGCTCCTCCTCCTGCTGTCCCTGGGCTCTAACACACCGCCAGTTTTTGCCCAGATGTGCTAGCTGCACAGAGAAAAACACCAGCCAATGTGTCAGTGGGGTCCAGCACCGCCAGCTGTTCCCCTGCTGTGCAGCCGGCAACGTGTCCTGCAAAAGCCACGCAGACACAAGAACTGAAATTGAAGGGAACCTGTCCCCCCTCCCCCAGGCGTTTTTACGTTATCCAGCCACCTTGTACAGCGGTAATGCTGCATGTGTGCAAGGTGGCTCAGAAACGTATTCTCCTCGCACATGTGGAACTGAAAACACGTCTGCAATGTGTCCTCTGTGTGACCATTTAACCGTCCCGGTGGTGTGACTTTCCTTTGTAATGACACGCTGCAACCCCCTTGGTAGCGCTGCCCGTCTTCTGGCATCATTGTTTGGCTGCCTGCGCCTCTGCGGCCGCCCTGACCCACACAACGCCCCTCGGTGTCTTATTTATTGGGACTGCGAGGGTGTGATTGATGGGCAGGATCAGTGCATCAGTTCGCCTGTCCCTCCTCTCCTTCCGCCTTCTTCGGACTGTGCGGCTTCATGGCCGTGGCATGCGATAAGGGATCAGATGACGCCGCACAGTCTGAAGCGGGTGTAAGGACCCGAGTGTGAGAGGCGAACATATGTGCTGCGCCAGGCCCTGAATCCCAGCCCCGCAGTGTTTTAACAATGTTAAGACACTGCGGGGCTGGGATTCATGGGCATCGCGAACCGCACCGGCCGACATTACATGATGCCAGAAGATGGGCAGCGCTAACGGCGCTAGGCCAGGGGATAACACGACAGCGCAGACTCCTGTACAGCAAATAACAACGCTCGGGAGGCTGCACCCAGCACCAAGGTGGGATTCTTGACACCTGTGCTGCGTCTCATTACAAAGGGAACTCGCGCCTCCAACACAGTTTGACTGTATAAAGGGCTAAATGTTATACGTGTTTCATTCAGCGTGTGCAAGGAGCGAAATTAAAAGAGCAACCTTTGACTTGTGCAGCACTACTGCTGCATAAGCTGTGGCTCTTCTACTTTCTAACCCCTGAGGGGGGGTTAAAGGTTACCTTTGAAATTGGTTCAAGTAGGCTTCGGCCTACACTCTGCTCCCCCTGCAGAGCCCGGGCTACAACACCGCTCGTTGCTGTCCGGAAGTGCTGGCTGCACAGAGCCAAACACCTCGCCAATGTGTCAGTGGGGTCCAGCACCGCCAGCTGTTCCCCTGCTGTGCAGCCGGCAACGTGTCCTGCAAAAGCCACGCAGACACTTGCTCTTGTACCTTCTGCTCCACATCCTGGTTCCAGTACCGTCAGCTGGTTCCGGGCAGAGCCTTTGGCTTAGGTGCCTCCCTCTGGGTATCCGAGTTCCACCAACGTCAGGTGGTCCTTGGTAGTGCTTTCAGGCACGGGTACCTCCTGCTTAGTAACCGGGTTCCAGTAACGTCAGCTGGTCCTCGGTAGTTCCATTGGCTCTTGGACCTTCGGCTACCCATCCGGGTTCCAGCACCGTCAGCTGGTTCTCGGCAGTGTCTTTTGCTCTTGTACCTTCTGCTCCCCATCCTGGTTCCAGTACCGTCAGCTGGTTCCGGGCAGAGCCTTTGGCTTAGGTGCCTCCCTCTGGGTATCCGAGTTCCACCAACGTCAGGTGGTCCTTGGTAGTGCTTTCAGGCACGGGTACCTCCTGCTTAGTAACCGGGTTCCAGTAACGTCAGCTGGTCCTCGGTAGTTCCATTGGCTCTTGGACCTTCGGGTAGCCATCCGAGTTCCAGTTCCATCAGCTGGTTCTCGGCATTTTCTCAGCCTTCTTGTACCTTCTGCTACATTTCCAAGTTCAAGAGACTAAACACGATGACCCGGAAGAACACCCCTAAGATGACGACGACACCAGAGACGACAACCACCGTGATGACGACGACCCTGGAGACGATGACCCTGAAGACCACCCCGATGACGACGACCCCGGAGACCACCCCGATGACGACGACCCCGGAGACGACGACCCTGGAGACGACGACGACCTGGAAGACCGAGAAGCAGAAGAACAAGAGGCTGCAGAACAAAGAGCAGAAGGACATTAAGCATAACACAAAATATCAGAGCAAAAAAATATTATGTAAATTATAAGCAGAAGAAGACTAAGCAGTGTATGGGGGTGAGTCCGTTCCTCCTCGTGGTGCCCCTGGATAAAGCCTGATGCTGCAGGCCAAACTGAACGCGGACAAATGTAACTGGTTTGTGACAGGCAGAACGGAAGGTGTAATCTTCAAACTTTTATAGATAACAACTACGGGAATGCCTGTCACAAATAAGAATATGATGAAGAAGTTGAATATGATGAAGATAATAGTAAAATAAAAAGAATATGAACAATGTAACCCAAAAAATAATAGGTAGAAGATGAAGAAGAAGATGAATAAGGTGAAGAAGTTGATGTCAAAGAAGCTGATGATGAGGATAATTAAGAAGAAAGCGTGGGAGAAGTAAAAAAGAAGGTGAAGGGCGTGGAAGTAGTGAAACATCAATATCTGACATAAAAAAAAAAAAAAATAACATAGTCAAATTCTTTCTAACGCCGAACTTCATAAAAAAAAATTAAAAATCCTGCTATTCTATTACATTGGGCTAAACCTCTGTCCCTTTAATATCTCCGCCACGTCCCCCAATACATCCTACATTATTCTTAGTTGTTTTCCTTCATGTAGAATGAACCTACAAGTTTATAAAGGGTTTATTTTAATTCCGATATTTTCGTCCCATTGACTTGCATTGGGATCGGGTATCGGTATCGGATTGGATCCGATATTTTGACGGTATCGGCCGATACTTTCCGATACCGATACTTTCCGATATCGGAAAGTATCGCTCAACACTAGCGGTCAGTATTAAAAACTACAAAAATCCACGCAGAGTTTACAAAAATGAACTCCACACCGACTCACGGTGTGGAGGGGCAAATCTACTTCCCAGAGCTTCCAGCTAGCCTGACTATGACATAGTGACAAGCTGGACAAAAAGAGACATATTTGCAAAACAATAAGTCCAAAGCAAATGGACAAACAAGAACTAGCAGAAACTTATCTTTTGCTGAGAAGGACAGGCCATATGAGAAATCCAAGGAGAGAACAAAATCCAACCTAAGACATTGACAGCTGGCATGAACTAAAGCCCAGAGCAGGTTTAAATAACAAACCCAGGCAAGGCAATCAGTGATGGCAGCTGCTACAGCTACCTAAAGGAGCAGCAGTTCCACTCGAAACCACCAGAGGGAGCCCAAGAGCAGAACTCACAAAAATACCATTAGCAACCACAGGAGGGAGCTCCAGAACGGAATTCACAACACCCCGGGTAACCAGGGTAAACATCGGGTTACTAAGCGCAGGGCCGCGCTTAGTAACCCGATGTTTACCCTGGTTACCATCATAAAAGTAAAAAAAAAAAAATGTACATACTCACATTCCGGTGTCCGTCAGGTCCCTAGCCGTCTGCTTCCCGGACTGACTGAGTGCCGCCGTAAAGTGAAAGCACAGCACAGCGGTGACGTCACCGCTGTGCTCTGCTCTTACTTTACGTCCGGCAGTCAGTCAGAGCGGGAAGCAGACTGCGAGGGACCTGACGGACACCGGAATGTGAGTATGTACTGTTTGGTTTTTTTTTACTTTTACGATGGTAACCAGGGTAAACATCTGGTTACTAAGCGAGGCCCTGCACTTAGTAACCCGATGTTTACCCTGGTTACAAGCGAACGCATCGTTGGATCGGTGTCACACACACTGATCCAACGATGACAGCGGGAGATCCAGCGACGAAAGAAAGTTCCAAACGATCTGCTACGACGTACGATTCTCAGCAGGGTCCCTGATCGCTGCTGCGTGTCAGACACAGCGATATCGTATGGATATCGCTGGAACGTCACGGATCGTACCGTCGTAGCGACAAAAGTGCCACTGCGAGACAGTACCCTTAGTCTGCTGTTGCAGTGTGTCAGCAAGGAACTATAAAAAAATACAAATATTGTATTGGTTTAATAATAGCATATCTTGATCTAGCAGTTGTGTGACTTGCGCAATCTGGGCAGAAGTAAGCAAACAACAGAATTTACCAGTGGCAATAATTTTCATTAGTCTGCTGTTGTAGTGTGTCAGCAAGGTGATCTAAAAATATTCTATTGGTTTAATAAATAGTGTATCTTTATATAGCAGTTGTGCGACTGGCACAATCCAGGCAGAGATGAGCAAACATTACAAATTAACAGTGGCAATAAATTTCATTAGTCCACTGTTGCAGTGTATCAGGAAGGCAATATACAAAAATAATAATTTTCCAATGGTTTAATAAAAAGCGTATCTTTATTTAGCAGTTGTGCTACTGGTGCAATCTGGGCAGAGATAAGCAAACATCACAAATTAACAGTGGCAATTATTTTCATTAGTCCAATGTTGCAGTGTGTTAGCAATTCGATATAAAAAAATGCAAATTTTCTATTGGTTTAATAAATAGTGTATCTTTATCAAGCAGTTGTGCGACTGTCGCAAAGCCTGCTGTGATATATGCAAACAAGACTATTTACCTATAATTTTTGTGAGTCTGCTGTTGCCCTGTGTAATAAATCTGATATCAGTAAAAAATAGCTACACATTGCTAGATATGGTTAATTTGTACATAACACCTCTGTGAGGGTACTTGTGACGAAGGAGCTGTGCGTCCGAAACGCGCGTCGGGGTGCACCATACCCCATTGGCGATCCGTCTAATTACCCCATATATCCAAAAGTAAGTGACTTCATATGCTGATCCAGCCATTAGCACTTTATCTATTTAGATTTTTTTGCACTTATCGCATCTGCACCTTGCACTGATTGCACTTTATTTTTGCTCTCTTCCCTATATGCACATTGCTGCACTTTATTATAAATAGAGCTCTTATGCACATTTTTGCAAAAAATTCTTTGTTATTTTACACTATTATTATTTTTTACTATGGTAAGTAATCTTGAGTCCTTATGGGTATGAGTATACATATAATATATATGATGGCCGCCAAATGGGTATGGGCACTAATATAATTGTTACATACATGTATGTGGAATGATACTTTGATTTTTAATATTGATTGTTTATAAACTGATTTATACCAAGTAATAAATAAATATTTAATTATTCATACTCTCTGCTGTGAATGGTTTTTTTTGGCCTTGCCATGCTATGAGCACGTTCTTTTTAGCTTTTTGTAGTGTTATACTACGCTATTGACACATTTGGTGATCCTGGGTATCTTGATTTTACAACGTATGGTTTTATATTTCATATTTATTTATATTCTATATGATACCTTGGCATAACTAGTGTGTTTAACTAATTAATAACTGTGGTACACCTGTAGGGCAGAGAGGGATGAATGCATAACACAAAAACAGGCAGAAAGAGGTAGTGGTTTGACCAGAAAGAGAAGTCAGTCAGCTGTTCAACAGGGCTCCCCTACTCAGCTAGATAACAGGCCAAGGGTGTGTTGTTCCCCTGTATGGCAGTTTTTTTCTGAAATTCCTTCTGAGAAAGCAACTGTAATTTGCAGTGTCTGCCAAACCAAGCTAAGAAGAGGCAAGAACACTGCCAACCTGAGCACCACCAGCATGCAAAAGCACATAGCAGCCAAGCACCCAAGCAGGTTGGGTGGAACGCCTGGGTACAAAAGCTTTGTCTGAGGATGAAACCACTGCCCCTTCCCCTGTGATACGACCTTCCTAATCTGCTGCCCATGAAGTAGAACCTGGCTTCTGCTGTTCACATTAGTCCACTTAAAATGGTGTTAAGCCAAACTACTGCCTGCTACCAAGCATGCACCAGGCCATTTTCCCCTCTGTTTTTGTGGTCACAGACTGCCTTCTGCTGTCCACATTAGTCCACTTAAAATGTGGTTAGTGCCCTATGCAAAGCAGTAGTCCAAACATTTCCTACTGCCTGCTACCAAGTACGCACCAGGCCATTTTCCACACTATTTTGGCTGTGACAGCAAACTTGGCTTGTGCCATCAACATCTGAAAATATGTGAGCAAAACCCAAAATGCCAAAAAAAAGCCTGTTGGTAAGGGCCAGGGATGTGGACATGGTGTTGTCAGTGGTGCACAAGAAGGCACTGAGTCTGTGTCAGGTCAGAAGAAGCTTGATGCATCCACTATGTTTCTGGAAAAAATTCCTGGTCTGGAACGTAAACGTTTGTGGAAGTCAGAAAAGCGAGAGAAGATTCTGTCTTGGATAGCAGACAAGGCCTCTGCGCATTTGTCAAGCAGCAACAAATCTTCCACAACCACACAGTCTACTATCGATACACAGAAGGCTGGCCCATCCAATCCACCCTTATCATTTTCTTGTTTTACATACTCCTACCTACTTTTTACTGACTTACTAAAGCACTTTTTTTGGTTTTGTAACCTCATTGAGCTTTGAACTTCATAGCCAGGTGTATGCAATCATGAGAAAAGCTACTTAAAGTGGCCACTTGCAAGTTGTTCTCCTGTTTGAATCTCCTCTGAAGAGTGGCATCATGGGCTCCGCAAAACAACTGTCAAATGATCTGAAAACAAAGATTATTCAACATAGTTGTTCAGGGGAAGGATACAAAAAGCTGTCTTAGAGATTTAACCTGTCAATTTCCACTGTGAGGAGCATAGTAAAGAAATGGAAGAACACAGGTACAGTCCTTGTAAAGGCCAGAAGTGGCAGGCCAAGAAAAACATCAGAAAGGCAGAGAAGAATGGTGAGATCAGTCAAGCACAATCCTCAGACCACTTCCAGAGAGCTGCAGCATCAACTTGCTGCAGATGGTGTCACTGTGCATCGGTCAACTATACAACGCACTATGTTTTTTTGCCGCCATGCATAACGCCTTTTTGTATGACCAAACAACTCAATCTTGGTTTCATCAGTCCACAGGACCCTCTTCAAAAAAGAAATTGGCTTCTCCAAATGTGCTTTTGCATACCTCAGCCGACTCTGTTTGTGGTGTGCTTGCAGAAACGGCTTCTTTCGCATCACTCTCCCATACAGCTTCTCCTTGTGCAAAGTGCGTTGTATAGTTGACCGATGCACAGTGACACCATCTGCAGCAAGTTGATGCTGCAGCTCTCTGGAGGTGGTCTGAGGATTGTCCTTGACTGATCTCACCATTCTTCTTCTCTGCCTTTCTGATGTTTTTCTTGGCCTGCCACTTCTGGCCTTTACAAGAACTGTACCTGTGTTCTTCCATTTCCTTACTATGTTCCTCACAGTGGAAATTGACAAGTTAAATCTCTGAGACAGCTTTTTGTATCCTTCCCCTGAACAACTATGTTGAATAATCTTTGTTTTCAGATCATTTGACAGTTGTTTTGAGGAGCCCATGATGCCACTCTTCAGAGGAGATTCAAACAGGAGAACAACTTGCAAGTGGCCACTTTAAGTAGCTTTTCTCGTGATTGCATACACCTGGCTATGAAGTTCAAAGCTCAATGTGGTTACAAAACCAAAAAAAGTGCTTTAGTAAGTCAGTAAAAAGTAGGAAGGAGTATTTAAAACAAGAAAATGATAAGGGTGCCCATACTTATGCACCTGTCAAATTTTGTTTGAATGCAGATTGCACATTTTCTGTTTGTACAATAAACCTCATTTCAAGGCAGAAACATTACTGTGTCCAACAGTTATTAGATATATGAAACTGAAATAGCTGTTGCAAAAAAAAACAATTTTTATAAAACATTAAGCTTAAGATTAATAGGGCTGCCCAAACTTTTTCATATAACTGTAGATAATGGTCCTAAACACACTTCAAAATCCACAATAGACTACATCAAAAAGCACAAGCTGAAGATTCTATTATGGCCCTCACAGTCTCCTGAACTGAACATCATTAAAAATCTGTGACTAGACCTCAAAATAGCAGTGCATGCAAGATGACCCAGGAATCTCACATAACTGGAAGAATTTTTCAGGGAAGAAAGGATGAAAATTAGTGATGAGCGAATGTTTTTTGTAGCCAGAAGAGTCTTTCAAATTTTGTGTGATGAGTAGTGTTGAGCGATACCTTCCGATACTTGAAAGTATCGGTATCGGATAGTATCGGATATCGCCTGTTATGATCCCAGTGGCTGGGGATCACAGGAAATACCAGCTAAGTTACTAAGCAAAGTACAAGCTCTAGGGAGGTGGTAACTGGACTCACCGCAAATCTGATCCTATCCAAACACACTAAAGGTAGCCGGTGAACGTGCCTAAAATCCTGGACGTCTCGACGCAGCCTGAGAAACTGACTACCCCTAAAGGGAAAGCAAGACCTCACTTGCCTCAAGAGAAATAACCCCAAGGATATAGGAAGCCCCCAACAAATAATAACGGTGAGGTAAGGAGAAAAGACACATGTAGGAATGAAAACAGATTCAGCAAATGAGGCCCGCTAATACTAGATAGCAGAAAACAGATAGAGAACTGTGCGGTCAGCAAAAAACCCTACCAAAATATCCACACTGAGAATTCAAGACCCCCACACCAACTAACGGTGTGGGGGGGAGAAACTCAGCCCCCTAGAGCTACCAGCAAGCTGAGAAATCACATATTAGCAAGCTGGACAAGAAACATATCGAACACAGATGATCAAAAAATGAACAAAACGAAAACTTAGCTTCTCTTGAAGAGACTGGTAGCAAGGTAGTCAGAAGAAATCAGAATAGCACTGAATACATTGACAGCCGGCAACAAGTGGAAGTGAAACAGAGCTAAATAGGAAACTCCCAAGTGAATAACGAGGCAGCTGATCAGCCACAGACCCGCAGGATAACAAACAAAGCCACCAGGGGGAGCCCAAAACAAAAGTCACACAATACCACCTGTGACCACAAGAGGGAGCCTGAAAACAGAGTTCACAACAGTACCCCCTCCTTGAGGAGGGGTCACCGAACCCTCATCAAAACCCCAGGGCGATCAGGGTGAGCCACATGGAAGGCACGAACCAAATCGGCCGCATGAACATCAGAGGCGACAACCCAGGAATTATCCTCCTGACCATAGCCCTTCCATTTAACCAAATACTGAAGCCTCCGTCTAGAAATACGAGAATCCAAGATCTTCTCCACCACGTATTCCAATTCTCCCTCAACCAGCACAGGGGCAGGAGGCTCAACCGGAGGACCCACAGGCACCACATACCTCCGCAACAATGACCGATGAAACACATTATGAATAGCAAACGATGCTGGGAGGTCCAAACAAAATGACACAGGGTTAAGGACTTCCAAAATCTTATAAGGACCGATAAACCGAGGCTTGAACTTAGGAGAGGAGACCTTCATAGGAACAAAGCGAGAAGACAACCACACCAAGTCCCCAACGCGAAGTCGGGGACCCACACAGCGACGGCGGTTAGCAAAGCGCTGAGCCTTCTCTTGTGACAGCTTCAAATTGTCCACAACATGATTCCAAATCTGATGTAACCTATCCACCACAACATCCACTCCAGGACAGTCAGAAGGCTCCACCTGACCCGAGGAAAAACGAGGATGAAACCCCGAATTACAAAAAAAAGGAGAAACCAAAGTAGCAGAACTAGCCCGATTATTAAGGGCAAACTCGGCCAATGGCAAAAAAGTCACCCAGTCGTCCTGATCAGCAGAAACAAAACATCTCAAATAGGTTTCCAAGGTCTGATTAGTTCGTTCGGTTTGGCCATTCGTCTGAGGATGGAAGGACGACGAAAAAGACAAATCAATGCCCATCTTAGCGCAAAAGGTCCGCCAAAATCTAGACACAAACTGGGATCCTCTGTCGGAAACAATATTTTCAGGGATCCCATGCAAGCGAACCACATTTTGAAAAAACAGCGGAACCAACTCGGAGGAGGAAGGCAACTTAGGCAAGGGCACCAAATGGACCATCTTAGAAAAACGATCACACACCACCCAGATGACAGACATTCTCTGAGAGACAGGGAGATCCGAAATAAAATCCATGGAAATGTGCGTCCAAGGCCTCTTCAGGACAGGCAAAGGTAACAGCAAACCACTGGCACGAGAACAGCAAGGCTTAGCCCGAGCACAAATTCCACAAGACTGCACAAAGGAACGCACATCCCGCGACAAGGAAGGCCACCAAAAGGACGTGGCCACCAAATCTCTGGTACCAAATATTCCAGGATGGCCCGCCAACACCGAAGAATGAACCTCGGAAATAACTCTGCTGGTCCATCTATCCGGGACAAACAGTCTCTCCGGTGGACAACGGTCAGGTCTATCCGCCTGAAACTCCTGCAGCACTCGTCGCAAATCTGGGGAGATGGCAGACAAAATCACCCCTTCTCTGAGAATACCAGCCAGCTCTGAATCTTTAGGAGAGTCAGGCACAAAACTCCTAGAAAGAGCATCAGCCTTTACATTCTTCGAACCAGGCAGGTACGAGACCACGAAATCAAAACGAGAGAAAAACAACGACCAACGAGCCTGTCTAGGATTCAGCCGCTTGGCCGACTCGAGATAAATCAGATTCTTGTGATCAGTCAAGACCACCACACGATGCTTAGCTCCCTCGAGCCAATGTCGCCACTCCTCAAATGCCCACTTCATAGCCAACAACTCCCGATTACCGACATCATAATTCCGCTCGGCAGGCGAAAACTTTCTTGAAAAGAAAGCACATGGCTTCATCACAGAGCCATCGGCGCTTCTCTGCGACAAAACAGCCCCCGCTCCAATCTCGGAAGCATCAACCTCGACCTGGAAAGGAAGAGAGACATCTGGCTGACATAAGACCGGAGCCGAAGAAAACCAGCGCTTCAGCTCCCGAAAGGCCTCCACAGCCGCAGGAGACCAGTTAGTAATATCAGAACCTTTCTTGGTCAAATCCGTCAAATGCTTAACAAAACCAGAAAAATTAGCGATGAAGCGACGGTAAAAATTAGCAAAACCCAAGAACTTCTGAAGACTCTTAACAGATGTAGGCTGTGTCCAGTCATGAATAGCCTGAACCTTGACTGGGTCCATCTCAATAGTAGAAGGAGAAAAAATGAAACCCAAAAAAGAAACCTTCTGGACTCCAAAAAGACATTTTGAGCCCTTCACAAATAAAGCATTGGCACGCAGGACCTGAAACACCATCCTGACCTGCTTAACATGGGACTCCCAATCATCAGAAAAAAACAGAATATCATCCAGATACACAATCATAAATTTATCCAGATATTCGCGGAAGATGTCGTGCATAAAAGACTGAAAGACAGAAGGAGCGTTAGAAAGTCCAAAAGGCATCACCAAGTACTCAAAATGGCCTTCGGGCGTATTAAATGCAGTCTTCCATTCATCACCCTGCTTAATACGCACAAGGTTATACGCACCACGAAGATCTATCTTGGTGAACCAACTAGACCCCTTAATGCGAGCAAACAGATCAGATAACAATGGCAAAGGATACTGAAATTTGACCGTGATTTTATTTAGAAGGCGATAATCAATACAAGGTCTCAGAGAACCATCCTTCTTAGTTACAAAAAAAGAACCCTGCACCAAGAGGGGAGGAGGAGGGGCGAATAAGTCCTTTCTCCAAGGACTCCTTTATATAACTCCGCATGGCAGCATGCTCCGGCACTGACAAATTGAAAAGTCGTCCCTTAGGAAACTTACTACCAGGAATCAAATTTATAGCACAATCACAATCCCTATGAGGAGGTAGAGAACTGAGTTTGGGCTCATCAAATACATCCTGGTAGTCTGACAAAAACGCAGGGACTTCAGAAGTAGTGGATGAAGCAATTGACACCACAGGAGCGTCGCCATGAATTCCCTGACAACCCCAACTTGACACAGACATTGCTTTCCCATCCAGGACTGGATTATGAGTCTGCAACCATGGCAGACCCAACACGACAACATCATGCAAATTATGCAGCACAAGAAAGCGAATCACCTCCTGATGAACAGGAGTCATGCACATGGTCACTTGTGTCCAGTACTGAGGTTTATTCGTAGCCAATGGCGTAGCATCAATTCCCCTTAGTGGAATAGGGAATTTTAAAGGCTCCAAAACAAAACCACAGCGCCTCGCAAATGACAAGTCCATCAGACTCAGGGCAGCACCTGAATCTACAAAAGCCATAACCGGGTAAGATGACAAGGAACAAATCAGGGTAACAGACAAAATGAACTTAGGCTGTAAAGTACCAATGGTGACAGATTTTTTTTTTACATAGTTACATAGTTAGTAAGGCCGAAAAAAGACATTTGTCCATCCAGTTCAGCCTATATTCCATCATAATAAATCCCCAGGTCTACGTGCTTCTACAGAACCTAATAATTGCATGATACAATATTGTTCTGCTCCAGGAAGACATCCAGGCCTCTCTTGAACCCCTCAACTGAGTTCGCCATCACCACCTCCTCAGGCAAGCAATTCCAGATTCTCACTGCCCTAACAGTAAAGAATCCTCTTCTATTTTGGTGGAAAAACCTTCTCTCCTCCAGACGCAAAGAATGCCCCCTTGTGCCCGTCACCTTCCTTGGTATAAACAGATCCTCAGCGAGATATTTGCATTGTCCCCTTATATACTTATACATGGTTATTAGATCGCCCCTCAGTCGTCTTTTTTCTAGACTAAATAATCCTAGTTTCGCTAATCTATCTGGGTATTGTAGTTCTCCCATCCCCTTTATTAATTTTGTTGCCCTCCTTTGTACTCTCTCTAGTTCCATTATATCTTTCCTGAGCACCGGTGCCCAAAACTGGACACAGTACTCCATGTGCGGTCTAACTAGGGATTTGTACAGAGGCAGTATAATGCTCTCATCATGTGTATCCAGACCTCTTTTAATGCACCCCATGATCCTGTTTGCCTTGGCAGCTGCTGCCTGGCACTGGCTGCTCCAGATAAGTTTATCATTAACTAGGATCCCCAAGTCCTTCTCCATGTCAGATTTACCCAGTGGTTTCCCATTCAGTGTGTAATGGTGACATTGATTCCTTCTTCCCATGTGTATAACCTTACATTTATCATTGTTAAACCTCATCTGCCACCTTTCAGCCCAAGTTTCCAACTTATCCAGATCCATCTGTAGCAGAATACTATCTTCTCTTGTATTAACTGCTTTACATAGTTTTGTATCATCTGCAAATATCAATATTTTACTGTGTAAACCTTCTACCAGATCATTAATGAATATGTTGAAGAGAACAGGTCCCAATACCGACCCCTGCGGTACCCCACTGGTTACAGCGACCCAGTTAGAGACTATACCATTTATAACCACCCTCTGCTTTCTATCACTAAGCCAGTTACTAACACATTTACACACATTTTCCCCCAGACCAAGCATTCTCATTTTGTGTACCAACCTCTTGTGCGGCACAGTATCAAATGCTTTGGAAAAATCGAGATATACCACGTCCAATGACTCACCGTGGTCCAGCCTATAGCTTACCTCTTCATAAAAACTGATTAGATTGGTTTGACAGGAGCGATTTCTCTTAAACCCATGCTGATATGGAGTTAAACAGTTATTCTCATTGAGATAATCCAGAATAACATCCTTCAGAAACCCTTCAAATATTTTACCAACAGTAGAGGTTAGACTTACTGGCCTATAATTTCCAGGTTCACTTTTAGAGCCCTTTTTGAATATTGGCACCACATTTGCTATGCGCCAGTCCTGTGGAACAGACCACGTCGCTATAGAGTCCCTAAAAATAAGAAATAATGGTTTATCTATTACATTACTTAGTTCTCTTAGTACTCGTGGGTGCATGCGATCCGGACCCGGAGATTTATCTATTTTAATCTTATTTAGCCGGTTTCGCACCTCTTCTTGGGTTAGATTGGTGACCCTTAATATAGGGTTTTCATTGTTTCTTGGGATTTCACCTAGCATTTCTTTTTCCACCGTGAATACCGTGGAGAAGAAGGTGTTTAATATGTTAGCTTTTTCCTCGTCATCTACAACCATTCTTTCCTCACTATTTTTTAAGGGGCCTACATTTTCAGTTTTTATTCTTTTACTATTGATATAGTTGAAGAACAGTTTGGGATTAGTTTTACTCTCCTTAGCAATGTGCTTCTCTGTTTCCTTTTTGGCAGCTTTAGTTAGTTTTTTAGATAAAGTATTTTTCTCCCTATAGTTTTTTAGAGCTTCAATGGTGCCATCCTGCTTTAGTAGTGCAAATGCTTTCTTTTTACTGTTAATTGCCTGTCTTACTTCTTTGTTTAGCCACATTGGGTTTTTCCTATTTCTAGTCCTTTTATTCCCACAAGGTATAAACCGCTTACAGTGCCTATTTAGGATGTTCTTAAACATTTTCCATTTTTTATCTGTATTCTTATTTCTGAGGATATTGTCCCAGTCTACCAGATTAAGGGCATCTCTAAGCTGGTCAAACTTTGCATTCCTAAAGTTCAGTGTTTTTGTGACTCCCTGACAAGTCCCCCTAGTGAAAGACAGGTGAAACTGTACAATATTGTGGTCGCTATTTCCTAGATGCCCGACCACCTGCAGATTTGTTATTCTGTCAGGTCTATTAGATAGTATTAGGTCTAAAAGTGCTGCTCCTCTGGTTGGATTCTGCACCAATTGTGAAAGATAATTTTTCTTGGTTATTAGCAGAAACCTGTTGCCTTTATGGGTTTCACAGGTTTCTGTTTCCCAGTTAATATACTGGTAGTTAATGTCCCCCATAACCAGGACCTCATTATGGGTTGCAGCTTCATCTATCTGCTTTAGAAGTAGACTTTCCATGATTTCTGTTATATTTGGGGGTTTGTAACAGACCCCAATGAGAATTTTGTTACCATTTTTCCCTCCATGAATTTCGACCCATATGGACTCGACATCCTCATTCCCTTCGCTAATATCCTCCCTTAAAGTGGACTTTAGACAAGACTTTACATAGAGACAAACCCCTCCTCCTCTCCGATTCTTACGATCCTTTCTAAACAGACTGTAACCCTGTAAGTTAACTGCCCAGTCATAGCTTTCATCTAACCATGTCTCGGTTATTCCCACTATGTCAAAGTTACCTGTAGATATTTCTGCTTCTAGTTCTTCCATCTTGTTTGTCAGGCTTCTGGCGTTTGCGAGCATGCAGTTTAGAGGATTTTGTTTTGTTCCAATCTCCTTGCTGTGGATTGTTTTAGAAATGTTCTTACCTCCCTTCTGAGTATGTTTTCCTGGGTCTTCTTTGTTCGAGTCTAATGTTTTTCTTCCCGTCCCCTCTACTTCTAGTTTAACGCCCTCCTGATGAGTGTAGCGAGTCTTCTGGCGAATGTGTGTTTCCCAGGTTTGTTGAGGTGTAGTCCGTCTCTGGCGAGGAGTCCATCGTACAAGTAATTTACACCGTGGTCCAGGAATCCGAATCCTTGTTGTCTGCACCATCGTCTTAGCCAGTTGTTCGCATCAAGGATCCTGTTCCATCTCCTGGTGCCATGCCCGTCTACTGGAAGGATAGAAGAAAAAACTACCTGTGCATCCAGTTCCTTTACTTTCTTCACCAACTCTTCAAAGTCCTTGCAGATTGTCGGTAGGTCCTTCCTTGCCGTGTCATTGGTGCCAACATGTATCAGCAGAAATGGGTGGACTTCCTTGGAGCTGAAGAGCTTTGGTATCCTATCGGTCACATCCTTGATCATCGCACCTGGAAGGCAGCATACTTCTCTTGCGGTTATGTTTCTTTTTTGCTTGCTGGTATTGCTTCATCCTTAGGTATCAACCTTTTTTTTGCACTTAGAGCATGCTGAGATAACATGAGCTGAGTCACCACAGTAAAAGCACAACCCATTTTGCCGTCTATAATTTTGCCGTTCACTTCTGGTCAGAATTCTATCACATTGCATAGACTCAGGTGTCTGTTCAGAAGACACCGCCAAATAGTGCGCAGGTTTGCACTCCCGCAAACGCCGATCAATCTGAATGGCCAGAGTCATTGACTCATTCAGACCTGCAGGCGTAGGGAACCCCACCATGACATTCTTAACCCCTTCCTGACATCTGACGTACTATCCCGTCGAGGTGGGGTGGGCCCGTATGACCGCCGACGGGATAGTACGTCATACGCGATCAGCGGCGCTCACGGGGGGAGCGCCGCCGATCGCGGCCGGGTGTCAGCTGATTATCACAGCTGACATCCGGCACTATGTGCCAGGAGCGGTCACGGACCGCCCCCGGCACATTAACCCCCGGCACACCGCGATCAAACATGATCGCGATGTGCCGGCGGTGCAGGGAAGCATCGCGCAGGGAGGGGGCTCCCTGCGGGCTTCCCTGAGCCCCCCGCAGCAACGCGATGTGATCGCGTTGCTGCGAGGGTCTTACCTCCCTCCCTGCAGCTCCCAGACCCGGATCCAAGATGGCCGCGGATCCGGGTCCTGCAGGGAGGGAGGTGGCTTCACAGACGCCTGCTCAGAGCAGGCACTGTGAAGCAGCCTGCACTTTCCTCAGATCGGTGATCTGTCAGAGTGCTATGCAAACTGACAGATCACCGATCTGTATTGTCCCCCCCTGGGGCAAAGTAAAAAAGTTAAAAAAAAATTTTTCCAAATGTGTAAAAAAAAAAAAAAAAAATATTCCAAAATAATGAAAAAAAAAATAAAATATTATTCCCATAAATACATTTCTTTATCTAAATAAAATAAAAAAAACAATAAAAGTACACATATTTAGTATCGCCGCGTCCGTAACGACCCAACCTATAAAACTGCCCCACTAGTTAACCCCTTCAGTAAACACCGTAAGAAAAAAAAAAAAAAAACGAGGCAAAAAACAACGCTTTATTACCATACTGCCGAACAAAAAGTGGAATAACACGCGATCAAAAAGACGGATATAAATAACCATGGTACCGCTGAAAACGTCATCTTGTCCCGCAAAAAACGAGCCGCCATACAGCATCATCAGCAAAAAAATAAAAAAGTTATAGTCCTGAGAATAAAGCGATACCAAAATAATTATTTTTTCTATAAAATAGTTTTTATCGTATAAAAGCGCCAAAACATAAAAAAATTATATAAATGAGATATCGCTGTAATCGTACTGACCCGACGAATAAAACTGCTTTATCAATTTTACCAAACGCGGAACGGTATAAACGCCTCTCCCAAAAGAAATTCATGAATAGCTGGTTTTTGGTCCTTCTGCCTCACAAAAATCGGAATAAAAAGTGATCAAAAATGGTCACGTGTCCGAAAATGTTACCAATAAAAACGTCAACTCGTCCCACAAAAAACAAGACCTCACATGACTCTGTGGACCAAAATGTGGAAAAATTATAGGTCTCAAAATGTGGAGACGCAAAAACTTTTTTGCTATAAAAAGCGTCTTTTAGGCTGGTTTCACACTTGCGTTTTTATCTGCATGCGTTTTTTAAAAAAACGCATGTGTGAAAAAACGCATGTAAACGTGGTAAAACGCATGCGTTTTTAGACGCATGCGTTTTTATAGAAAAACACAAGAAAACAAACAAAACAAAAAAAACCCTACCCCTAACCCTACCCCTAACCTGAAATACGTGGCACTAAAATATACGTTTATATACGTATATAAGTGCCACGATATTTCAGTGGCCACGTATATAAGTGCCACGTATATAAGTGCCACGTATATAAGTGCCACGTACTTAAGTGCCACGTACTTAAGTGCCACGTACTTAAGTGCCACGTACTTAAGTGCCACGTACTTAAGTGCCACGTATTTACGTGCCACGTATTTACGTGCCACGTATTTACGTGCCACGTATTTAAGTGCCACGTACTTAAGTGCCACGTACTTAAGTGCCACGTATTTACGTGCCACGATATTTCAGTGCCACGTATAACCACATAGTTATAGTATTTATAGTACGTGGCACTGAAATACGTGGCACTGAAATATCGTGGCACTGAAACACGTGGCACTGAAACACGTGGCACTGAAACACGTGGCACTTAAATATGTGGCACTTAAATATGTGGCACTTAAATACGTGGCACTTAAATACGTGGCACTTATGACTGTCAGAAAATGTTCATTAAACGGTTAGAGGTGAGGTTAGGGGTAGGGTTAGGGTTACCGTTGGGATTAGGGTTAGGGGTGTGTTTGGGTTAGGGTTTCAGGTAGAATTGGGGAGTTTCCACTGTTCAGGCACATCAGGGGCTCTCCAAACGCGACATGGCGTCCGATCTCAATTCCAGCCAATTCTGCGTTGAAAAAGTAAAACAGTGCTCCTTCCCTTCCGAGCTCTCCCGTGCGTCCAAAAAGGGGTTTATCCCAACATATGGGTTATCAGCGTACTCGGGACAAATTGAACAACAACTTCTGGGGTCCAAGTTCTCTTGTTATCCTTGGGAAAATAAAAATTTGGGGGGCTAAAAATCATTTTTGTGGGAAAAAAATATGTTTTATTTTCACGGCTCTGCGTTGTAAACTGTAGTGAAACACTTGGGGGTTCAAAGTTCTCACAACACATCTAGATAAGTTCCTTGGGAGGTCTAGTTTCCAATATGGGGTCACTTGTGGGGGGTTTGTACTGTTTGGGTACATCAGGGGCTCTGCAAATGCAACGTGACGCCTGCAGACCAATCCATTTAAGTCTGCATTCCAAATGGCGCTCCTTCCCTTCCGAGCTCTGTCATGTGCCCAAACAGTGGTTACCCCCCACATAGGGGGTATCAGCGTACTCAGGACAAATTGGAAAACAACTTTTAGGGTCCAATTTATTCTGTTACCCTTGTAAAAATACAAAGCTGGGGGCTAAAAAATCATTTTTGTGAAAAAAAAAAAGAATTTTTATTTTCACGGCTTTGCGTTACAAACTGTAGTGAAACACTTGGGGGTTCAAAGTTCTCACAACACATCTAGATAAGTTCCTTGGGAGGTCTAGTTTCCAATATGGGGTCACTTGTGGGGGGTTTGTACTGTTTGGGTACATCAGGGGCTCTGCAAATGCAACGTGACGCCTGCAGACCAATCCATTTAAGTCTGCATTCCAAATGGCGCTCCTTCCCTTCCGAGCTCTGTCATGTGCCCAAACAGTGGTTACCCCCCACATAGGGGGTATCAGCGTACTCAGGACAAATTGGACAACAACTTGTAGGGTCCAATTTATTCTGTTACCCTTGTAAAAATACAAAGCTGGGGGCTAAAAAATCATTTTTGTGAAAAAAAAAAAGAATTTTTATTTTCACGGCTTTGCGTTACAAACTGTAGTGAAACACTTGGGGGTTCAAAGTTCTCACAACACATCTAGATAAGTTCCTTGGGAGGTCTAGTTTCCAATATGGGGTCACTTGTGGGGGGTTTGTACTGTTTGGGTACATCAGGGGCTCTGCAAATGCAACGTGACGCCTGCAGACCAATCCATTTAAGTCTGCATTCCAAATGGCGCTCCTTCCCTTCCGAGCTCTGTCATGCGCCCAAACAGTGGTTACCCCCCACATAGGGGGTATCAGCGTACTCAGGACAAATTGGAAAACAACTTTTAGGGTCCAATTTATTCTGTTACCCTTGTAAAAATACAAAGCTGGGGGCTAAAAAATCATTTTTGTGAAAAAAAAAAGAATTTTTATTTTCACGGCTTTGCGTTACAAACTGTAGTGAAACACTTGGGGGTTCAAAGTTCTCACAACACATCTAGATAAGTTCCTTGGGAGGTCTAGTTTCCAATATGGGGTCACTTGTGGGGGGTTTGTACTGTTTGGGTACATCAGGGGCTCTGCAAATGCAACGTGACGCCTGCAGACCAATCCATTTAAGTCTGCATTCCAAATGGCGCTCCTTCCCTTCCGAGCTCTGTCATGCGCCCAAACAGTGGTTACCCTCCATATATGGGGTATCAGCGTACTCAGGACAAATTGGACAACAACTTTTGGGGTCCAGTTTATTCTGTTACTCTTGTAAAAATACAAAAGCTGGGGGCTAAAAAATCATTTTTGTGAAAAAAAAATAATAATTTTTATTTTCACGGCTCTGCGTTATAATCTGTAGTGAAACACTTGGGGGTGCAAAGCTCTCAAAACACATCTAGATAAGTTCCTTAGGGGGTCTAATTTCCAAAATGGTGTCATTTGTGGGGGGTTTCAATGTTTAGGCACATCAGGGGCTCTCCAAACGCAACATGGCGTCCCATCTCAATTCCAGTCAATTTTGCATTGAAAAGTCAAATGGCGCTCCTTCCCTTCCAAGCTCTGCCATGCGCCCAAACAGTGGTTTACCCCAACATATGGGGTATCTGCGTACTCAGGACAAATTGCACAACGTTTTTTGGGGACCAATTTCTTCTCTTACCCTTGGGAAAATAAAAAATTGGGGGCGAAAAGATCATTTTTGTGAAAAAATATGATTTTTTATTTTTACGGCTCTGCATTATAAACTTCTGTGAAGCACTTGGTGGGTCAAAGTGCTCACCACACATCTAGATAAGTTCCTTAGGGGGTCTACTTTCCAAAATGGTGTCACTTGTAGGAGGTTTCAATGTTTAGGCACATCAGGGGCTCTCCAAACGCAACATGGCGTCCCATCTCAATTCCAGTCAATTTTGCATTGAAAAGTCAAATGGCGCTCCTTCACTTCCGAGCTCTGCCATGCGCCCAAACAGTGGTTTACCCCAACATATGGGGTATCTGCGTACTCAGGACAAATTGCACAACATTTTTTGGGGACCAATTTCTTCTCTTACCCTTGGGAAAATAAAAAATTGGGGGCGAAAAGATCATTTTTGTGAAAAAATATGATTTTTTATTTTTACGGCTCTGCATTATAAACTTCTGTGAAGCACTTGGTGGGTCAAAGTGCTCACCACACATCTAGATAAGTTCCTTAGGGGGTCTACTTTCCAAAATGGTGTCACTTGTAGGGGGTTTCAATGTTTAGGCACATCAGGGGCTCTCCAAACGCAACATGGCGTCCCATCTCAATTCCAGTCAATTTTGCATTGAAAAGTCAAATGGCGCTCCTTCCCTTCCAAGCTCTGCCATGCGCCCAAACAGTGGTTTACCCCAACATATGGGGTATCTGCGTACTCAGGACAAATTGCACAACATTTTTTGGGGACCAATTTCTTCTCTTACCATTGGGAAAATAAAAAATTGGGGGCGAAAAGATCATTTTTGTGAAAAAATATGATTTTTTATTTTTACGGCTCTGCATTATAAACTTCTGTGAAGCACTTGGTGGGTCAAAGTGCTCACCACACATCTAGATAAGTTCCTTAGGGGGTCTACTTTCCAAAATGGTGTCACTTGTAGGGGGTTTCAATGTTTAGGCACATCAGGGGCTCTCCAAACGCAACATGGCGTCCCATCTCAATTCCAGTCAATTTTGCATTGAAAAGTCAAATGGCGCTCCTTCCCTTCCAAGCTCTGCCATGCGCCCAAACAATGGTTTACACCCACATATGGGGTATCAGCGTACTCAGGACAAATTGTACAACAACTTTTGCAGTCTATTTTCTCCTGTTACCCTTGGTAAAATAAAACAAATTGGAGCTGAAATAAATTTTGTGTGAAAAAAAATTAAATGTTCATTTTTATTTAAACATTCCAAAAATTCCTGTGAAACACCTGAAGGGTTAATAAACTTCTTGAGTGTGGTTTTGAGCACCTTGAGGGGTGCAGTTTTTAGAATGGTGTCACACTTGGGTATTTTCTATCATACAGACCCCTCAAAATGACTTCAAATGAGATGTGGTCCCTAAAAAAAAATGGTGTTGTAAAAATGAGAAATTTCTGGTCAACTTTTAACCCTTATAACTCCCTAACAAAAAAAAATTTTGGTTCCAAAATTGTGCTGATGTAAAGTAGACATGTGGGAAATGTTACTTATTAAGTATTTTGCGTGACATATGTCTGTGATTTAAGGGCATAAAAATTCAAAGTTGGAAAATTGCAAAATTTTCAAAATTTTCGCCAAATTTCCGTTTTTTTCACAAATAAACGCAAGTTATATCGAAGAAATTTTACCACTATCATGAAGTACAATATGTCACAAGAAAACAATGTCAGAATCGCCAAGATCCGTTGAAGCGTTCCAGAGTTATAACCTCCTAAAGGGACAGTGGTCAGAATTGTAAAAATTGGCCCGGTCATTAACGTGCAAACCACCCTTGGGGGTGAAGGGGTTAATGGCCTCAGAAAGACCTTTTCTGAAATTTGCAGCCAGGGCATACTCATTCCACTGAGTAAGCACCGACCATTTCCGAAATTTCTGGCAGTACACCTCTGCTTCATCTTGCCCCTGAGAGAGGGCCAACAACGCTTTTTCAGCCTGGTTCTCAAGATTAGGTTCCTCATAGAGCAATCCAAGGGCCAGAAAAAACGCATCAACACTGAGCAATGCTGGATCCCCTGGCGCCAATGCGAAGGCCCAATCTTGAGGGTCACCACGCAAGAAAGAAATTATAATTTTAACTTGCTGAACGGAATCACCAGAGGAACGAGGTTTCAAAGAAAGAAACAATTTACAATTGTTCTTAAAATTCAGGAACCTAGATCTATCTCCAGAAAACAACTCCGGAATAGGTATTCTAGGCTCTGACATAGGACTGTGAACAACAAAATCCTGAATACTTTGTACCCTTGCAGCAAGATGATCTACACTGGAGGCCAAACTCTGAATATCCATATCAGCAGCTGAGTTCAGAGCCACACCAAGATTAAGAGGAGGAGAGAAGCTAGACACACAGCAGCTAGACACACGGCAAAAAAAAAAAAAAATCTCAAGGCTTCTTTTCTCCTGCTTCTGCCATGCAATTAACACTTTACTGGCCTGCTGTACTGTTATGATCCCAGTGGCTGGGGATCACAGGAAATACCAGCAAGTTACTAAGCAAAGTACAAGCTCTAGGGAGGTGGTAACTGGACTCACCGCAAATCTGATCCTATCCAAACACACTAAAGGTAGCCGGTGAACGTGCCTAAAATCCTGGACGTCTCGACGCAGCCTGAGAAACTGACTACCCCTAAAGAGAAAGCAAGACCTCACTTGCCTCAAGAGAAATAACCCCAAGGATATAGGAAGCCCCCAACAAATAATAACGGTGAGGTAAGGAGAAAAGACACACGTAGGAATGAAAACAGATTCAGCAAATGAGGCCCGCTAATACTAGATAGCAGAAAACAGATAGAGAACTGTGCGGTCATCAAAAAACCCTACCAAAATATCCACACTGAGAATTCAAGACCCCCACACCAACTAACGGTGTTGGGGGGGAGAAACTCAGCCCCCTAGAGCTACCAGCAAGCTGAGAAATCACATATTAGCAAGCTGGACAAGAAACATATCGAACACAGATGATCAAAAAATGAACAAAACGAAAACTTAGCTTCTCTTGAAGAGACTGGTAGCAAGGTAGTCAGAAGAAATCAGAATAGCACTGAATACATTGACAGCCGGCAACAAGTGGAAGTGAAACAGAGCTAAATAGGAAACTCCCAAGTGAATAACGAGGCAGCTGATCAGCCACAGACCCGCAGGATAACAAACAAAGCCACCAGGGGGAGCCCAAAACAAAAGTCACACAATACCACCTGTGACCACAAGAGGGAGCCTGAAAACAGAGTTCACAACAATCGCCGATACCGATACCCGATACCAATACAAGTCAATGGGACACAAGTATCGGAAGCTATTCTGGATGGTTCCCAGGGTCTGAAGGAGAGGAAACTCTCCTTGAGGCCCTGGGATCCATATTCATGTAAAAAATAAAGAATTAAAATAAAAAATATGGATATACTCACCCCTCCGGCGGCCCCTGGACCTTACCGATGTAACCGGCAGCCTCCGTTCCTAAGAATGAGGAGTTTAGGACCTTCGATGACGTCGCGGCTTGTGATTGGTCGCATGACCGCTCATGTGACCGCTCACACGACCAATCACAAGCCGCGACGTCATCGCAGGTCCTAAACTCCTCATTCTTAGGAACGGAGGCTGCCGGTTACATCGGTAAGGTCCAGGGGCCGCCGGAGGGGTGAGTATATCCATATTTTTTATTTTAATTCTTTAATTTTTACATGAATATGGATCCCAGGGCCTGAAGGAGAGTCTCCTCTCCTCCAGACCCTGGGAACCATACACTGGGAACTTCCGATTCCGATTTCCGATATCACAAAAATATCGGAACTCGGTATCGGAATTCCGATACAGCAAATTTCGGCCGATACCCGATACTTGCGGTATCGGAATGCTCAACACTAGTGATGAGTGAAAGTGCTTGGATAATGTGTTTTCCGAACATGCTCACGTGTTATCCAAGTATCTTGGGCACGCTTGGATAATATCTTCAAGTCTCTGCGGCTGCATGCTTTGCGTCAGTAGACAGCCGCAACACATGCAGGGATTGCCTGTTTGTTTGGCAATCTCCGGATGTGTTGCATCTGTCTACTGCTGCAAAACATGCAGCCGCATGGACTCGAATATGCTATTTGAGCATGCACAAGATACTCAGATAACACCCGAGCTTGCTCGGATAACACATTATCCGAGCATGTTTGCTCATCACACAAAAATTGAAAGACTTCTGGCTACAAAAAAGCATTTATAACCTGTGGTACATTCAAAAGGGGGTGCTACTGGGTACTATACATGCAGGGTGCACAAACTTTTGCATGGGCCCATTTTCCTTTTTGTAACTTTTAAAATGTAAAGATAATATATTTTTTGCCTGAAATACAAATGAAATGTAAACTCTTTAACTTCATGCCTTTTAAATATCATTCATTTCATCTTCAACTTGCTTAATTGTTTACAATAACAGTAATTTTGGCCAGGGGTGCCCAAACTTTTACATGCCACTGTACCTGCCCCTTAGTTTCTCTGCTTTCAGCTGAGCCTCAAAATGTATATTTGCAAGTTCAATATGCAAAGAATTGTACAGGATTCACAATATTCAAAAAAGGACTAGATGATTATATAAGAGATTACTGCTTACACCTGTGATATCCTCACTGTAATACTAAAGTTATGCTAAATGCAAATAGGATATGTTCAAAGATTGGGTCTATTAGTGCTGTTTATATCCTGATAGAATACATAGTTTATTTATGGGTAGGATTACCCCTGCATTGTTGCATTTTGAGAGTCTTTTTTAATATATTTTTCTTTGATGACCTTTTTGTCGGGGGGGAAAAGTTATATTTTTCAATAGCACCATTTTGAACTACAGTACATACGTACTTGGACTCTACATGCCTGGTTCCCACCGTGAAGCATAGAGGAG
This sequence comes from Ranitomeya variabilis, assembly GCF_051348905.1. NCBI lineage: Eukaryota > Metazoa > Chordata > Amphibia > Anura > Dendrobatidae > Ranitomeya > Ranitomeya variabilis. The sequence continues at coordinate 755,208,853 of NC_135232.1, forward strand.
GAGTTGTGATGGTGTCGGGGTGCTTTGCTGGTGACACTGTTAGGGATTTATTCAAAATTGAAGGCTTACTGAACCAGCATGGCTACCACAACATCTTGCAGCAGCATGCTATTCCATCCGGTTTGCGTTTAGTTGGATCATCATTTATTTTTCAACAGGACAATGACCCCAAACACACCTCCAGGCTGTGTAAGGGCTATTTGACTAAGGAGGAGAGTGATAGGGTGCTACGCCAGATGACCTGGTCTCCACAGTCACCAGACCTGAACCCAATCGAGATGGTTTGGGGTGAGCTGGACCACAGAGTGAAGGCAAAAGGGCCAACAAGTGCTAAGCATCTCTGGGAACTCCTTCAAGATTGTTGGAAGACCATTTCCGGTGACTACCTCTTGAAGCTCATCAAGAGAATGCCAAGAGTGTGCAAAGCAGTCATCAACGCAAAAGGTGGCTACTTTGAAGAACCTAGAATATAAGACATATTTTCAGTTGTTTCACACTTTTTTGTTAAGTATATAATTCGACATGTGTAAATTCAAAGTTTTCATGCCTTCAGTGTGAATGTACAATTTTAATAGCAAATAGATAATGGCTGCACTCAATTTTACTGTGCTAAAGCAAGGAAATGTGCGATACATAAAATGTGAATAGCATAATGGCTTGTGAAATCTATGAAAAAACACATGAGATGCTTAGCACAAGATTTGGCCAAAAATTGTGAGCCCATCCACCAAACGTCAAGGTAATCTCAGATCGGATGGGTACCTGACCTGTCTGCCTAGTGTGAACACTTACCTATGGCTAATAACATGGTAAAGCCTGCATTTATAGGAAGGTCAGAACCAACTGTGTTTGGATGTAATTAAAATCACAGCATGGTGAAGGGCGGGGCGTTCAAGTCAGAAAAAATAGTACATAGTAAATATAGGAAAACTGACTGAACAGCAATGTAGTCTGAACTGGTGCATAACCAAAAAAGTCTTACATAGCAAATAGATAATGGCTGCACTCAATTTTACTGTGCTAAAGCAAGGAAATGTGCGATACATGAAATGTGAATAGCATAATGGCTTGTGAAATCTATGAAAAAACACATGAGATGCTTAGCACAAGATTTGGCCAAATATTTTAATAGTCATGAAAATACAGAAAAATCTTTAAATGAGAAGGTGTGTCTAAACTTTTGGTCTGTACTACACATATAATTTATTAATTAGGTTTTAAGAATTTTTTTGAATGAAAATAAAAACAGTATTTCCTCCTTTTTAAGCTTTTTATTCCGTTCCTGGTTACCATGTATTAAAAATTGTAAGTTAAGTATATTTTGCGGGTTAGAATGAATATGCACTGCAAAATAAGTATAGAATTTTCACAGTAAAAGCAAGATGTAAAAAAATTAATTCTATATTACTGCATTACTGAGAGGAATAACTTTTTGATTTTTCAGTCGGCCTTGTTTTATGCAGGACAGGTTAAAGATTTTATTGGAACTATCTTGGGATAAAAGCCTCTCAATGTCTGATTTACAAACAATATACAGTAGGCATCAAAGAGTAGAAGGATTCTTAGGCTTTTAAAAAAAAATAAGGACAGCACATGTTATAAAGCCCCCCCCCCCAAAAAAAAAAAAGGAATACTCACCTCTCCAATCCCCACTGAAACAATGCAGAAATTCCACGAGTTTCTCCTAAAGCTTGGGTGACTGCTGGACCTTCTGTACTTGAATTATAGAGATTTGGAGAGGTGTGTTTTTTTTCCACTTTTGCTGTTTTCAAACATATGCCTCTGTATTCATCTATTTTTTTCTAGCGTCCAATAACCGCTTTAATACTGGTTGCTGTCCAACAACAAGACATTTTATTCCTAGTGCTCAGACATTGAGACAATCTTTTTAGATTTGGATCTACTTGCTTATAACAGATCTTATTTTCTTGGCGTGAAATGCCATTTCTTACCAGGCAGAGGTTTCCCACTGAGCATATTAGACGCCAACAATTCTTGCAGTCACTACCGCTGATAACCAGTTGCAAGCAGCAGATTAGCAATTCGTTCTTTAATAGATTCTCAGCTAGTGGTGTCCTTGTAAAAACCTAAAATCTCATGTAAATTTTTCTCAAAGTAAAACATTAAACCCAAATACATCACAAAAACCTATTTCTAAAGCTAATGGTAAACGTTGCCTGTCACATCATTTAACTGGATATTGTTGAGGCCTAGAAGGAAATTTGTAAATTCACAGGCACCTTCCTCGTCCTTGCCTGCTTTTGCTTTAAAACATCCTAAAACAAAAAGGGTTGAAACTTTTAATATTGACTGTACACATCATGCATTATGCAAGCTGCGCAAAGAATAAAACATTTGAAAAAAGTTGCCTTTGCTTTTTTGTTGTATATCAAGCCCCATACGATGACAGATTGATATGGAAATATTCACAGCCCTCCATCTCTCTCAGAAATGTTTTTTGAAATAAACATGAACTGAAAACTAAAGCAACAGCTTACTGAAAGCTGTTTGTTTTAAAATAAATGAAGCCCCATCAGCTATGGAATATGAAGAGGTCTCCTGCTTTGCTGTGCGTCTTCAATGTCTCACTTCATCCACATCTCAGTTCTCCGTAAGTTTCCGTTTCCAGATGTTGGCATTTAATTGTAAATTACTATTAAAGTCTGAAGTGTCACAGGAATAAAGTTCTCCCTGTTTTCTATATTTCTCATCCAATTAGGTACCCAAAACCTTATTTTAAAAGGCAATCAAACTATTTAGTATGGGAAATCCGCTGGTCTCCTGGTGCGTCCAGCGTTTTCTTTCTACATGTTTTATTTTCACATTTTGCCTTTATTTTCCCTGGAAATAAATCAAGAAAATGATCCAGGATATATCTCAGCTCATGCTTTTATTTTAAATAGTAAATAGTGCCTATTAGATTGAACTAAAATAATTCATGCCACAGAAAGGTAATAACATATAAGATAGTGCTCTCCGAGGAGTAAACAGGATGGTCTAACGATGAACAATGCTCTTTATTAGCATAAAACATCTCAAACTAATAAGACCTGATCATTAAAAGAAAGAATTTGAGATTTTAAGAAGTCGGAGTTTGTGGTCTGCAATTCTTTCCCTTAGGTAATATTTACGTATTATTTATTTTTCCAGGGTTGGCTGCATGATTGCTTTTGTTCCATTTGTCACAGCAGCCTCATTGACTAATAATGGGCGTTTGAGGTATTCTGAAATCTCCAATCTCTTCAGAGGTTCAGACGGCAGGTCTGTCACTCACCATGCTTTACACTCCATATCTTCTTGGTAAATATCATCAACAGGCATCTAGCACATATTTTTCAGTGTTAGTGGGGTCTTGGACATTCTCTTTAAATTGGACCTGTCGCCAGATAAAAGTGTCCAGTTTTTGCTCTTATTTTATTTCCTCTGCTCCCCTGAGTATACTGTTTTTTTTATTTTTTTTATTAAATCCACTTATAGTTACGGAGATATGGGTCTTTTATCTTAGAGGCTATTTGTTATGGTTGCATTGCTCGCAGGGTAATAATACAGATTAGCCTATAGATATGTCCCAGAGAATCCTGTGAGCGATCCCCCTTGTTAAAACGATATTAAGGGTATGTGCACACGTTCAGGATTTCTTGCAGAAATTTCCGGACAAAAAACAGGCATTTCTGCCAGAAATCCGCATGCGTTTTTTTTTGCGCGTTTTTTTATGCGTTTTTTGTGCGTTTTTTACGGGGGTTTTTTGCGTTTTTTCCCAATTCATTAAATAGCGGGAAAAATGCGAAAAATCCGCAAAATTAATGAACATGCTGCTTTTTTTACCGTGATGCGTTTTTTTCGTGGAAAAAAATGCACCATGTGCACAAAAATTGCAGAATGCATTCTAAATGATAGGATGCATATGTATGCATTTTTTAATGCATTTTTATTGCGTTTTTATGGCAAAAAAAAAGCGAAAAATCCTGAACGTGTGCACATACCCTGAAAACCAGTCAATTTAACATCGCTAACTGTTAGTATAAATAAATCTGTTTAAATCAATGCTCTTTTAAATGAATACAAGCTCCAATTTTTATAGAAAAAAATATGATTTTTTTTTGTTATTTTTATAACACCATTGATTCCATGGTGCTGTACACGAGAAGGGGATACATACAAAACACAAGTAGCAATTACAATGAGCAAACTAATAGTGACAGGTACAGAGGGGATAGTACACTACCATTGCGGCCTTACATTCTACAGGATAATGGGTAAGGAGACAGTGGGTTCAGGGGTTTCAGCAGTGACGGTGTTGTGAGGGTGGCATCTCTGGTAGTGGTGATATGGTAGCAGGATCTTTGCAGGCCGTAAACTGCTCAGAAGACATGGGTTTTCAAGTTCCTCTTGAATGTTTTGAATGTAGGGGATAATCGGACATGTTGGAGCACAGAGATTAAGAGGATGGAGGATACTCGGGAGACCTAGCAGGCAACTGGATGAGGAACGTACAATTGTGGCGGAGAGAAGAATGTCTTGGGAGGCCCAGAGATTACTTGTGCGAAGATATCAGGAGATGATTTCAGAGATATACTGTATGGGGGAGACAAATTATGGACAGCTTTGTAGGTCAGTGTTAGTGGATACGATGGGGAATTAGGAGCCAATGAAGGGCTTTGCAGAGGGGAGGAGCAGAGGCGTAGCGAGGAGAGAGGTGGATTAGTCATGCAACATAGTTAAGGATGGACTGGAGGGGTGCGAGAGTGTTAGCAGTTAGGCCACAGAGGAGGATATTGCAATAGATGAGGCGCGAGATGATGAGTGCATGCACTATTATCTAAGTAGATTGAGAGTTGAGGAAAGGACGGATTCTGAAAATAATCAATAAAAAATGCCTCTATTTGGCTCCAATTATTTTATAGTGTACTAGTATTAATAGCACTTTTATTTTTTTCTAAAGCAGGATGCACAGTCTTTTTTTATTCATAAGTTAAATGTTGTTTAACCGATTTCTGCTGCAGACAATGCTCATTGTTGTGCTTTTGTTTACTCCGCCCCTTCTTCCAAGAAGTTTTTTTTTTCCTTTTTTGTGTGAGATAGCCATAAAGGACTTGTGAGACATGTTGTAGTTTTGAATGACACCATTTGTTTTCCCATACAATGTATTAAAATATTGTTAGGGCTAGCGGAAAGCACCAAGTAATAGGGTGATAGATACCTTGAAAGGGCCTATGTAGCGAGGTGCAAACTTAGTGGACTCAACTCACAGCCTGGTGTTATGGGCGGAGAGCCACACTAAGTCGCCAAGAGCAAAAGTTGGAGCGGGGCGCCGGTGTGCATCAGCATAAACCCTCATTCTCTCCTTGGAGGCCTGGATGGCATCCTGTGTGTGGTCCCAAATGTCACGTGCCTTCACCGCCCAAGTCTGCCACCCTAGAATCGGTGGATGACAGGGGCACAGGGACACGCGGATGTTGGCGGTAATTAAGGAGAAATGGAGTCTGCCCTGTAGAGTCAGCTACGGCGTTGTTCATATCAAATTCTGCCCAAGGTAAAAAAGATGCCCAGTCATCCTGCCTGGTGGAGACAAAATGTCGCAAGTATGTGACCATAGTCTGGTTGGCCCTCTCAACCTATTCGTCTCGGGATGGTATGCAGAAGAGAGATTCAGCTCAATGCTGAGTAAACGACAGAGCTCTCTCCAGAAATGAGATGCAAACTGAGGACCCTGGTCACTGACAATTTTGTCAGGCATGACATGTAGACGGAAAACATGTTTAATGAACAACGCCGCTAAGGCCCGTGCAGAAGGTAACCATGGAAGCGGAACCAAGTGCACCATTTTAGAAAAATGGTCGGTGACTACACAGATAACTGTGCAGCTACGAGACTTGGGTAAGCCTACCACGAAGTCCATCCTGACCATCTCCCAGGGCCTGTCTGCCACCGGCAGGGGGTAAAGTAGCCCAGCAGGCCATTGCCGAGGAGACAGATTCTTGGAGCAGGAGACCACGCCCAAATATAGTCCCCGACATTACGGGCCATATGTGGCCACCAGTATGTCCTCGCCAAAAGCTCAGATGTCCGCTTGGTCCCAAAATGTCCACCCAACCTGGGCGAGTGAGCCCAAGAGAGAATCTCCGGTGGCAAATTAGATGGAATGAAAGTTTTGCCAGGGGGCACAGACTCTAGCAAAACCGGAGCCACAGTTCTCAGGCTCTCTGAAGGGACAATAAGCCGAGACTCCTCCTCTGATGACACTAAGGAGCGGGAGAGAGCGTCGGCACGAGTGTTCTTCTGCCCGGTGAAAAAATGGAGGGTAAAGTGGAACTGGGAGAAGAACAGGAACCATCTGGCCTGGCGAGAGTTTAGCCGCTGGGCGGATTGCAAATACACCAAATTTTTGTGGTCGGTAAAAACTTGGAAGGGAAAACAAGCCCCCTCCAGGAGGTGTCTCCACTCCGAAAAGGCCAACTTCATGGCTAGCAACTCCCTATCCCCGAAGGTCTTGGAGAAGAAAAAGAAAGGATGCTTCTGACCTTGAGCATCCTTCTGGAAGAGAACTGCTCCAGCACCAACAGAAGAGGCCTCCTTGATAAATGGTTTATCAACATCAGGGCAATGTAAAATTGGAGCGCCAGCAAAGTGTGACTTGATAGAGAGGAAGGCCTTGGAGACCTCTGACGACCACAATTTGGGATTAGCTCCCTTCTTGGTGAGGGCAACCAGAGGAGCTACCAAAGTTGAGAAGTGGGGAATGAACTGGCGATAATAGTTGATAAACCTCATAAAGCGCTGCACCGCTTTGAGAGAATGGGGTTCCTGCCAGTCCATCACAGTCTGTAGCTTGGCGGGATCCATAGCCAATCCTTGGGCCGAGATGATATAGACCAGGAAAGGCAAAGACTCCCGCACAAACACACACTACTCCAACTTGGCATAGAGGGAATTTGCCCATAGGAGGTCAAAGACTTTGCAAACATCTCTCCGGTGGGAGTTTATATCTGGAGAGTAGATGAGAATATCATCCAGGAAGATTACAACCAAGGTGGAGAGCATATCCCGGAAGATATAAAAGTTTAAATCACCCCCCTTTCGCCCCATTCAAAATAAAACAATAAAAAAATCAAACCTACACATATTTAGTATCACCGCGTTCAGAATCGCCCGATCTATCAATAAAAAAAGGATTAACCTGATCGCTAAATGGCGTAGCGAGAAAAAAATTTGAAACGCCAGAATTAAGTTTTTTGGTTGCCGTGACATTGCATTAAAATGCAATAACGGGCGATCAAAAGAACACATCTGCACAAAAGTGGTATCACTAAAAACATCAGCTCAGCACTCAAAAATAAGCCCTCTCCCAACCCCAGATCACGAAAAATGGAGACGCTACGGGTATCGGAAAATGGCGAAATAGCAAAAAAGCCAAACAAAAAATAAGTGTGGGATTGCACTTTTTTTGCAATTTCACCGCACTTGGAATTTTTTTCCCATTTTCTAGTACACGCCATGGTAAAACCATTGATGTCGTTCAAAAGTACAACTTATTTCACTAAAAATAAGCCCTCACATGGCCATATTGATGGAAAAATAAATAAGTTATGGCTCTGGGAAGGAGGGGAGTGAAAAACGAACACGGAAAAACGGAAAATCCCAAGGTCATGAAGCGGTTAAGGTACATACAGTGGGTACAGAAAGTATTCAGACACCTTTAAATTTTTCACTCTTTGTTTCATTGCAGCCATTTGGTAAGTTCAAAAAAGTTCATTTTTTTCACAATAATGTACACTCTGCACCCCATCTTGACTGTAAAAAAAACGGAAATGTGGAAATTTTTGCAAATTTAATAAAAACGAAAAACTGAAATATCATTTAAGTGACATGCTGACCATTTCCTTGTGATCCTCCTTGAGATGGTTCTACTCCTTCATTGGAGTCCAGCTGGGTTTAATTAAACTGATAGGACTTAATTTGGAAAGGCACACACCTGTCTATATAAGACCTCACAGCTCACAGTGCATGACAGACCAAATGAGAATCATGAGGTCAAAGGAACTGGCCAAGGAGCTCAGAGACAGAATTGTGGCAATGCACAGATCTGGCCAACATTATAACAGAATTTCTGCAGTACTCAAGGTTCCTAAGAGCACAGTGACCTCCATAATCCTTAAATGGAAGAAGTTTGGGACCACCAGAAGTCTTCCTAGACCTGGCCATCCAGCCAAACTGAGCAATTGTGGGAGAAGAGCCTTAGTGAGAGAGGTAAAGAAGAACCCCAAGATCACTGTGGCTGAGCTCCAGAAATGCAGTAGGGAGATGGGAGAAAGTTCCACAAAGTCAACCATCACTCCAGCCCTCCACCAGATGGGCCTTTATGGCAGAGTGGCCTGACGGAAGCCTCTCAGTGGAATAAATAAGGCAGCACACTGCAGCGCTAAAATATGCAAACATGAAACATGAAAATTGAACTGCATTACTGCACTAGAAATATGAGTTGGTGACTCTAGGTTCAGCACCTGTTCACACTTAGTCTATGTTTGGATGTGACGGTCAGTTTTTAGAAATTTTTAATCTCCTCAGTGGAAGACATGAAAGCCCACATAGAGTTTGCTAAAAAGCACAGGAAGGACTCACAGACTATGAGAAATAAGATTCTCTGGTCTGATGAGATGAAGATAGACCTTTTTGGTGATAATTCTAAACAGTATGTGTGGAGAAAATCAGGCACTGCTCATCACCTGCCCAATACAATCCCAACAGTGAAATATTTTGGTGGCAGCATCATGCTTTGGGGGTGTTTTCCAGCTGCAGGGACAGGAATAACTGGTTGTCATTGAAGGAAACATGAATGCGGCCAAGTACAGAGATATCATGGATGAAACCCTCTTCCAGAGTGCGCTGGACCTCAGACTTGTCCAAATGTTCACCTTCCAACAAGACAATGACCCTAAGTACACAGCTAAAATAACAAAGGAGCAGGAACAACTCTGTAACCATTCTTAACTGGCCCAGCCAGAGCCCTGACCCAAACCCAATTGAGCATCACTGGAGAGACCTGAAAATGGCTGTCCACCAACGTTCACCATCCAACCTGACGGACCTGGAGAGAATCTGCAAGGAAGAATGGCAGAGGATGCCCAAATCCAGGTGTGAAAAACTTGTTGCATCATTCCCAAGAAGACTCATGGCTTACCTCACCATCGATTTTGGGGGTGACAGGTTCGCTTTAAAACCTTTGCAAAATATGTCTTTGGATAATTCTTGGCCCAGTCTTAATCTTTCAACTTCTGTGTCTTATTCAGAGGTGGTCAGATTTCAGCCTTCTTACCTTGACCATGAACACCTTGTATTTCTGGGCTCTTCAGGGAAGTTGCATTTCTGAAATATGACAGCAGTGGAGAATAATGTCTTCCTGGTCACTTCACTTCTCAAATCTTTGGCTGTTAATGTGCATCTTTTTTCATCTACACTTTTTTGCCACCATGTTGACTATTTAAAACAATACTTTTGATGGTTCTGTGATCACTCCCCAATATCGTAGAAATTTCTACAGTACTGCATCCCTCTGTAAGACTTAACAATTTTTGACTTTTTGGAGTCAGTTAATTCTCTTTTTTGGCCAATTCTGCATACCTTGTGTCACGGGGCTACCACGGCAGAGAGGTTCCAGAGAACCGCAGCGCTCTGGGCCTTGTTCACACATGGTGAACAGAAGCTCTTCTCCTGAATTCTAACCTGGCTGTCTTGTGCCAGCAGGGCAGGAGTTAAACCTTGTTGCTGAAGTTGCTGAGAACTTGGTCTCTCAGCTGAATTGGTTTTTGTAATTTCCTCTCCTATATAGACTCAGCTTTGACTACAACTGTTGTCAGTGATCAGTTCTGCTGCCTGGCTTGAAGTGGGAAGGAGCGTGGTGTTAGGAGCTTGGAGGTTTATCTACAGAGATTGTTGTCTGCTGCTTTGGTTGCATGATAAACATGTTTTCCTTCTTAGTTCCCCCCCCCCCTTCCCTTCTCTGTGTTTCCTCTGTGGCTGTGTGAGCATTTGGTAGAGTTTGAGATTTTAGTTACCTTGTCTGCATACCCTGTTTACTTGTCATATTAATACACTGGTGCAGTCCTCCTCCCTGGCGGGGAGAGGGGGCCACTGATAGGGCCTGCACAGGAGACAGGGATACGCTGGTGGCTCAGGCCTCCTAACCATTATAGGTACCCCTGAGATAAGGGTAAGCCAGGGCCCCTTTATAGTGGCAGGGACAGGTGCGGGTCCCAGTACGCCGTCCTGCCCCTTTATTGCCGTTAACGGCGTGACACCTTGATAAAGGGTGTTGTATCCTCAGGGCTCACCCTCTCTCATTACACAGCTACACATAACCTGATCTGCCTCATTCAATAAGCATTCAACTATATTCAACTTGCGGTTGGAAAATCAGTATAAAAATGAGGATACGGTCAAAATACTCACTAGTCTAAAAATTCTACCTTTATGTATTTTGCAGGAATATTTTGTTTTACCGTATGCTGTACATTTACAAAAGCCCAGGACCAAGAGTCAAAAATTTACAGCACTCAGACCTCATGAAATTAAATAATAATATTGAAGTAGAAATGTGTGCAGGGCAGGCAATCCATACTTCTCAAATTTAAAAGATATAAAATGCTGCAGAATCCATTGGTGCTAAATAAATAAGATTATTATTATTATACACTTGCATGTAAAATATGGCAGTCTTGCTTTAATATATACAGCAATTTATTTACTATGAAAACAGATTTTCTGAACAAACTACACAACAAGAAAGGAAATCTTTCTAGACAAGAGTTCAGTAACCACATAAGAGAAAGGAAAACTTTAGACACAGCTGTCAGCTTCCATTAGCCATTTTTTTGTTTCAGAGAATAGAGGATTATGTTGCAGCTGGGTAGCAAGTAATGACCCTAACATCTTGGAGGAAGAGCTTTGGTTTGAATGACAAGTCTACTTTACGTAGTTCCTAGAACGATGGGATTGTTTGGTGTTGGATAGAAATATAGCTTGGGAGAATTTAAAAGCTGCAAATACTACTTTTATCAGTCCCCATCAGCCCCAAAAGGGCTTATAGCTGGACCTTTCTATCTAAAAATCGGAATGCTTTTAGAAATCGGCACTATTCTGTTAAAAACCTTCTGTCATGAAATAACACTTGATGGTCCATTCAGATAAATGGCTTTGAGGTGTCTAAAATAACAATGCTTACAAAAAGGGACTTTAATCACAGCAAATCATGAGATGGCTTGATATTTGGCTCTGAAGATAAATATATGTATTGATAAAGCTATTTGTGCCCTAGTAAAAAGCAAAATCCAAGTGGTTTATTCCGAAAAATGGAAGATATTGGAAATTGAATGTTAATAGTGAGCATTATATGGGATTTAGCCAAAAAATGAAGGATATGACACAGATAAGTGAAAAAAGGTGTCATTTAACTCAAAAGCTTACATAGAAGAAGATGTTGAAATGTATCAACTCTATTAGTCTACAACCAGTTATAGGATTTCCCAATTTCAGAAAATGATTTAATATTTGACCATTATTGTCAGAAGTGATGGGGAAAACTTTTTGTTAGAAATCCTGTCAGTATTTTTTAGACACAAATTTCCTATTACAGAGCGGTATTTCCAATAGATAGGATAAATGAAAGTTCAACTATTTTAAAAAGACATTTCCATTTTATCCACTTTCGTCTTATAAAGAAGAAATATGCCAGTGAGATCTAAAATTGTCCTTGAACAAAACAACAGTGAAGTGAATTACTCACTCATTTGATTAACTATTGTAAGATTTAACACTTTTTATTGTGGTATAGATTTCATATGAATTTTCGAAGAGTAAAGCAAAGAGCAAATACAAAGCTTGTGCATTTCAGTACAGCAACAAAACCTCAGTCTGAAAATTTAATTTTGGTATTAAAGATGACAAACATATTGAAAAGAATGAGTTATCACTTTATCCATTCTAAAAGTATTTTCTAGAGATTTTACTGTCTGCTACCCTATCTGTCATAAATGTCCTCCAGTCTATTACAATTTGCTCATGGGCTCACAGAATTTAGAGTGTAGCATTAGTTGGGTATGCAATAATAACAACTTTATTTCTATGACACCGATATATTCCGCAGCACTTTAAAATTAAGAGGGATGCAATATACTGTAACAATGGCTGACTAATCTGGGCTGCAGATGGATTCCCTAAGAAATGTACCTTAATCACCAGTCAGCATTCTTCAGTGAAGACTTCTTTAAATACATTACTTGAGTGGAGAGGAGTGTGAGGCTGCCGGTGACCGATGATTGAGGCCACGTCTGACTAGAGGTGTTGCCTCAGGCATACTCCCACTGACCGCCCGATCCTCCACTGTGACACAGAATAAATTAAACAGCTCCTCATGACTAAAACATTTAAACATATCAATCACACACTAGACATAATGTATTCTTCTGCTTCTGGATTTGGGAGATTGATAGGGAACACATTTGATATTAATGGCATCAGTCATTCCCTCAAGTAAGCATCATACTCATGGTACTCATCCATGGCTCTTACAATGAAATGTCAACTTTTTTTAACATGTAAAATATATTTTCATAGTCTTCCCACAGTTTAAAAACAAATAAAAAATGTAAATGTTGAAAAATTATTGCGACACTGTTAAAAATTGTTATTTGTGATTTCCATTAAAGATAAGTTCATATTTACTTAACCTTCTTCTAGGTCCATTTTCTACTTGTATAGTTGTCTGTTTATACTACCATATTTATGTTTTACTAATGCAATTGCTTTAAATTAACCTTTGATTAAAATATGCTGTTGGAAATTGTTTCTACCTTGTAATTTACTCACAGGCTTAATGCATAGAATGTCATTGTTTCTGACAATAGAATACTGCAACATTATATATAAAAATGAGCTATATGCCCAACAATAATACTGGATACCTTTTCTTTCTACCTTGTTTTGAAAATGAATGTGAATAATAATCATAATATTATTTCTAATGCTATACAACCGTCAACAAATTGCATTCTTACAGATAACAGAAATACAGATCAGTAAATACCACCTCATTTTATGAAGATTAACAAATCTGCAAACATTAACATGTTTTCTAACATATACAGGAATCACAGGAATTACCTACTCATCTGTAAGTCTACAGAAAATACAGTGACCCGCTTTATTTCTGTTATATAGGTCTTTCAAAAAGATAGATTGGTTGGAGACTCACAAAGAATACAGATTGTGGTTAATGTATATATAGAAAAAGTATCAAGCACTTGAAGTTCCTTGGCTCTGGAGAAACAGTTGAGCACCTCACCAGTCAATCAGTGGCACAGTGTATTATCCAATATCATGATTCCATGCTGGACAAGATCTATAAAATCTGAATAAATCATTAAGTGACTATTTGGGATCAACAATCTTTTATTATAAGCATGTTATGCACAAAAAACTATAGAAAATTAAGCATTTCAGATCACATTGACAAGTATAAACCTGGACTTAGAGAAAATGGAAAGTGAGTACCAGATACCATGCCAGACTCGTTAAAGTGAGCGTGTCAGGTTATTGACGCTGTCCAAACAATGGTTGGCATGAATCAGGGTCCGTATCCCTAACTCCCTATATGTATGTTTTACTTCATAGTTTAAACAGGAACCAGGAAGAGAGAGACTAGTCATGCAAGAGGGTCCAGGTTTTGAGTCATTGATAGGTCCTTCCCTATATATAAATAAGGAAATACCTCATAACCAAGCAGAGTAGTGAGATTATATCCCAAAGAGAACCTAATACTATGATTAGTAGTGATGAGCGAATATACTCGTTACTCGAGATTTCTCGAGCACGCTCGGGGGTCCTTCGAGTATTTTTTAGTGCTCGGAGATTTAGTTTTTCTTGCCTCAGCTGAATGATTTACATCTGTTAGCCAGCATAAGTACATGTGGGGGTTGCCTGGTTGCTAGGGAATCCCCACATGTAATCAAGCTGGCTAAGAGATGTAAATCATTCAGCGGCAGCACTAAAAACTAAATCTCCGAGCACTAAAAAATACTCGGAGGACACCAGAGCATGCTCGGGAAATATCGAGTAACGAGTATATTCGCTCATCACTAATGATTGGTCTTCCCATTCCTACCTCCTGTTTAACCTCTTACTGGCATCCACTGTAAGTTGGTAGCAGGTGTATGGAGTGGGCTCAAGGGGTGAGCTCACCCCATACATGGCAGGTAATGACTGTGCATTATAGCCAAGACCTGCCTTTAACAACCTCAGGTGACAAAATTAACAGCGGGCTGGCATGAGGGCCCGTCATTCTATACGTACATCAGCGCACCCGTGATGTGATCGCAGGTGATTGATAGGTTGTTATGACAGTCTTTTGAAGACCTTTCAATGTTTTTTATTAAATTTAAATTTATACATAGGGAAGGAAGTGGAGGAGAGGGAAGTTAAGGAAAGAAGGGAAGGAAAATTATTGGGGGTGGGAAAAATGTAAGTTAGGTCAAATGAAAGGAAAGAAATGAGAACCCAGATTATATAACAAATCTAAAGTTTGACACAAAATACAAATAAAACAGTTAAACAATAGAATAACATTGATTAAACATTCAAGGTAAAAACAACACTAATGAAGAAGGTTTAACATTCACAACTAAAACAACTAAACTGCCACTTTAGACTCTACCCTCAGGGAAAACATTGGTTCAAAGTCCCCATTTTCTCTTATGCTTTTTATGCAAGTTGTTTGTAATAGCATGTTTACATTCGTAAAATTTACTAGAAGATATCTTTCCTAAAATGTCAGAAAAATTGGGAGAAATAGTTCTTTTCTAATAGACTGCTATGGAATTTTTAACTACAGAAAAAATCTGAATCAAAATGGGCTTCAGAGAAGGCTCTAAATGTTCCATATCTAACGAAAGGAGAGCCTTTTGGGGACTAGTAAATAAGTTTCTTTTAATTATTTTATTAATGAATATTGAAACCTGAGACCATAAGTCTTTTATTTTGCTGTAATTCCAAAATATATGTAACAGGTCACTATTGTGGCCACAATTCCGCTAACATTCAGGAGATTGATTAGAGAATGCATTAGCTAACCTAACTAGGGTGAAATACCACTTAGTAAAAATGTTATAATAGGATTCATGAAGAGACATGCAAATGTTGGAAGCATAAGTTAATTTGAGACCTGTCTCCCACTGATCTTCTGTAAATGTTTTAAGTTCTAACTCAGATTTAACCATATGTAAATCTTAACAAAGGAAGTATCGTAAGTGAAGTAATTACAAATGCTTCTTGTTTGCCAAAATAATTTATTTACTTTCCGGAGGAGTAACCGCACTGCCCCAGAAGTAGAAAATCTACCAAATAAAAGTGTTTTGTTTCCTTTATAAGCATATAATAAAGAAATTCTATGTTTGAAAGTCTGTGATTTTGTTTGAGTACCCAGAATGGGATGCAATTCTCCCCATCATGTACATCTTTAATCTTTCTTATTCCTGCAGGAGCCAAGGATACAGAAATTATCTCCTTACTCATAAATTCAATAAAGGATAGTGGAATATTTTTTATTTGATAATATTTTGAGGTTTTCCTATTAGCTTTAGCCAAAATTTTTCAGGCCAAAATTGTAGCCTGGAAAATTGGATGCAGCAGGTCCAAAAATTAGGGATTAGTTAATTGCCTTATCAACGTCAATGCTTTTAATTACCGGTACCCTTGAAACCAGTCTGTATCTGGGCTTCAAATGAAACTGTTATTTTTGCTATATGCAGTAATACTGTGGTATTGCTGTATATAGCACAAGCGATCAGATGATCCCAGGTTCCAGTCCCCTAAGGGGACTAACAAGTACAGTGAAAAGTAAAAAAAAAAAAAAAAAAAACTTTAAAAAATCTAAAAAAAACCCCCAAAATATAAAACTTCAAATCACCAGTTTCCACCATTAAAAATGAAGACAAATATAAAAAATACACATATGTGGTATCATCAGCATTCACAAAAGTCTGATCTATCAAAATGTAAAAATAACTAACCAAATTCAGTAAACACCAAAAACAGGAACAAATTAAAGAAAGCCAAAATTAAGGTCTTTTGGCTTCTTCACTATGACAAAAAATGCTGTAACAAGCTATTAAAATGTCATATCTATCCTAAAATGATAACTTTTGATATTTTTTTCACCAATAAAATAATAAAATAATTGAACATGTTTGATATTGCTGTAATGGCAGAATCATAATGCAAGGTCATTTTTACCACACACTGTAAGCTGTAAAAACAATTCCCAAAAAACTATGGCAGAATTGTGTTTTTTCACAATTTCATTACACTTGGAACTTTTTTCCTGTTTTCCGGTACGCTATGTGGTAAACTGAATGTCATTCAAAGTACACCTTGTAATGAAAAAGCTCTCTTATTCTATGTGGACAGAAAAATAAAAAAAACGTATGGTTTTGGGAAGAAAAAAATGAAAATGCAATGCAACAATTGATCTTGTTGGGAAGGGGTTATAGTTTCACCAGTTTCAGCATGTTAATATTATGAAGTAGTGGCTGCACAGCTGAGTAAAACATTTTTATATTTTTTCATTTCTCTACTGCAAAGACATTAGCTTGTAAAGTTCAGGCTATAATTTATGTTAAGTCCAAGGTGGTGTTACCAGAGATATTTTTCAAAGAGGACGTGTACTTTTTCCCTGCATAAGGTTGACCAATAGTAGGTAGAGAACAATATACTGGGGATAAAAGTACACAATCCCACAATAGTTTAGAGCAGGTTTCTAAATGTGAGATATGTAATGAAAGACACCCCTGGTTTCCATCCAGGTCTGTTAGAGACGAGATTTTCTCTCTAATGGAAACCAACCTCAGGTATTGTTCGATAGGTACCTATAGTATGGAGAAATAAATCAGAGAGACAGACAACTGTATGTCTTTGAGAGATATTCTACTTTATTGCTGCCCCAGCCTTCTTTTATAACCCAAAAGTCACAAGGGGTATAGGTTACAAACATTTGGCAAAAACACACTTTTCTTGATGACCTGTCACCGACTCCCAAGATAGAATGCGGGAATGTTCTTCACATATTTCTTGTCAACAAGGGATTTAGCCAAAATATGCTGATTACCTTGAAATAAGGGTGAATCAAATGTACTTCCTTGAAAGGATATCAACTCCCAACCTATTAATGTTCCTCTCAGAATAACTGACCTTTTCCCAGGAGGAATGTGGGGGAACAGAACTATGGGAGACTTAGATGATAATACTGACCCTTCACATATAAAGTATATTTTATTTATTCCAAGTTAACCATTTCTTTCACAATTCCCCTCTTTTTATCATCTAATTTTACCTTTCCCTATCTGACCTCTTCCTAGCACTAGGTCTGCAGGATAGCCCTACTTCACGAAATACACAGCTTACCTAATGTATATCATGGGATGCCAGTCCTGCTGCGCATCCATTCAGACTATACCTGGGGATCAGACCCACTTTCCCTTGTTAACCCTGATTAATACAGAAGGCACTAACTATGGGGAATTGCTATATGCATAAATATTGGGTTAATATAGTATATATGTGAGTAAATAAGGTAAATAGATATATATATTTTAGCGTATAAATGCAAAGTTCAAGTTTATATTTAAGAAAAGTTCATTTTTAAAAGAATTCTTGTCAAGGTCTTGTAAGCATCCTTCTTTTCGTTAGACCAACGGCTTTCCACATTGCATACAATCCGTCAGGTCCACGGAAGTTTGTTTGTTGCAGAAGATGCATTCACGTTGGAGTGAAGTTATAAAGGTAGTCATCATTACTTGAGTGGACTTTATTTCTGAATCGGTATCGATCTTTAATTCACGTTTGCCTGGAAAACAGTTGCATTTAGAACTGAGAATTTTCTTAATTAACAGCACAAACAGCTTTACAGCTACCACAAGGATCAGAATAGCGAACACAACTTGAATAAGAAAATGCATTATTCCTGATAACCATCCGCCTATTCCCTTGAACCAATTTAAAGGATTTAGCCAAGAGAGCCACTCAGGGAAGGGCAAATTTTCTAGTGAATTAGCTTTTCGCACTCCTTCCTTGATTAGCCTTGCTTGCTCTATGTCATGGCTAACTCTCATAAGTCCAGTAGGATCTATATAGTGACAGCATGCAGGTCCCACCACCTGACAGAATCCTCCCTGTGAGGCAGTGAGATAGTCAAGGACCATAGAATGCTGGTTGGTAATTACTATGAGCTGTTTAGTATAGGCGGATTCGACATTAAGTGCGTCAAATAAGTATTCAGTTACATTGTCAAAAATATCTCCCAGTTCTTCTATCATCTGAGCATTTCTCACAGTTCCAAACATAAGTCCAAGGGGACCTGTCATTATCATTCCTGTTTTAAGAAACCAGGGGGTTTGCATTAAATGGCCTTTTTGGTTTTGTGTGGATGGCGCACTTCGTTTTATTATCATGTGGTCTGGGATATTATGGTATGGGAAATCTTTTTCTTCCCACACCCATGTAGCAGGCTCTAGTCTGGCCAAAGTACAGGCACCTTCTGCCCCCCGGGGAATCCACCTATATGCATTGTTTCCGCATACTATATATATTCCCTTGGGCAGTTCAAACTGATATTCACTTGTGAGAGCCACTGCTATTGAAACCAGGAGTGTGGTGTCGGAATATAGGCACCAGGAGTCATCTAAATCGGTTGTGACCGACTTATAATATCGTAGTGACTGACATTGGGGAGTAGTATTAATGCTTATAGACATTTCAGCTGCGCCATCCCCAAGCTGGCCCTCCCTGGTCTCTTCATCTATGTGTACAGCTTCTCTTTCCTTACATAGGTTGGTGTCTCCTCCCATAAAGAAATAATTTCTTGACCAGTTGGTGCTATGCAGCATCCGTTCTAGACAGACTCCCCTGTAACATTGGAGTTTATCTCCTTTGGGGAAAGGAACTTTGGCAGCGAAGCTAACTCTTAGTTCCTGATCCGGAACCCTTCCTATATAGTTTCGGTCTACTTCTCTATTTCCCCAAGTGCCATCATTGTCCTTGAATTCAAACAGATTATTTGTACGTTTACTTGAAGGATCTTGGTTTCCAGTAAGATTGAATTGAAACCATGGTTGTCTAGTCCATCCTGTGATGGGCAAAGCAGCAGCTGTTTTACTCTGCTGCTCGGACAGATCTAAAGGCCGCATGTCCCAACATCCCCTTATAAACAGGTCTTGTTCAGATAACGGAGTTACAAAATAAGGCATAGTCTTAGCAGCTATAGGGGCATGGGAACAGATCCAACAGTTAGACAAGTTTCGGGCCTGTACAATATAATTATGATACTGGACAAATTTATTAGTCCATTGTTTTGACAGATCACTATCCCAAACCTTAGGCAGCTCATTGCTTATTTCACCATGTACCAAGGAGACAAGCATGAGAAATATGAAGGGATAGTACTTTCCTAGTATCATTTCTTCTCAGTTCTTGTGGAATCTTTTACAATGAGATGCGTGGATCCAGGCAGGTTTTCCTTCCAACTTGACTGAAGTTGGTGTGGTCAGCTGGACTTGGTACGGTCCCTCAAATCGGGGGTCAAGGCTTTTTCTCAGATGCTTCCGAGTCACCACCCAGTCTCCAGGCTTGAGATCATGTGAACCTGGCAAGGAGGAGGGATCTGGAATGGAACTAAAAACACGGATGTGAATTTGCTGCAATATTTGCTGCAATGCGCCGACATAAGCTGTCATATTTGAATGAGAGACCTGCATCTGCTGAGGGAAATACAACCCTGTTTTTGGAGGTCCCCCAAAAAGAATCTCGTATGGGCTCAGGCTGGTCTTTTTAGTTGGTGTAACCCTTACAGTATACAATGCAATGGGAAGACACTCAGTCCATGGTTTACCAGTTTCTGCCATTGCTTTTTGGATTTTCATTTTAAGAGTACCATTCAACCTTTCCACCTTTCCACTACTTTGTGGATGGTACGGAGTGTGGAATGATTGCTCAATTCCCAGGGCTCGAGTGATTTCTTGACACACCTGCGAAGTAAAGTGACTACCTCTGTCGCTTTCAATGACCTCAGGTACTCCAAATCTGCAGACTACCTCTGATAACAATTTCTTTGCAACAGTGCGTGCATTAGCACAAGCACAGGGCCAAGCTTCTGGCCAGTTGGAAAATAAATCAATGCATACTAGCACATACTCATAGGTGCCTACCCTTGGAAGCTGTATAAAATCAATTTGCACTCGCTGAAAAGGGTACAATGGTCTGGCGGTGCACTTTGGCGGCACCTTCACCGTTTTTCCTATGTTATGGCAGGCACAGATCACGCATCCCTGTATGAATTTAGCAGCAGCATAGTGGAAACCTGGAGCGACCCAACTTGCTTTTACCTGACTTACCATTGCGTCTTTAGACTGATGTGTTTTACCATGAGAGAGAGAGCACATCATGGGGAACAATGCCCTTGGAAGGCAGTACTTACTGTTGACTCCCCACAGGCCGTCTTCTTCCTTCACACATAGGTGCCTTTGCCATTCTTCTTTTTCTGGTGTAGAGGCCTGTTCTTGCAGGCTCTGGAGTAGTTGTAGGTCCATCCCCCCGGACACCTGTACAGTGTATATTTCTGCGGGGAGAGGAAAAAGTGCAGCAGCTTTTGCTGCTATGTCAGCTCTATTATTACCTTCGGCTTCTCTAGTGCGCTCTTTAGTATGAGCCTGCACTTTGATTATTGCAACTTTCTTTGGCAGTTCCAGTGCTCTCAGGAGTTGGGATACCAATTCTGCATTTTTAATGGGTTTACCAGAAGAACCAATAAACTGTCTGCTCTTCCATATGGGACCGTAATCATGGCAAATGCCAAATGCATAGCGACTATCTGTATAAATATTTGCTATTTGATGTTCTGCCATTATACACGCTTCAGCAAGTGCCCTTAGCTCAGCTTCCTGAGCAGACATTCCAGGTGATAGTGCTTCACTTTTTACTACATCATGTTGGTCAACTACAGCATACCCCGTGTGGGGTACTCCATCCTGATAAAATCGTGACCCATCTACATAGAGCTCTAGATCTGCATTAGGAATCGGTGTCTCTTGCACATTGGCAAGCGGTTGTGTTTCTGCATCCATTAGCTCAAAACAGTCATGCTGAGCTTCAATTTCTTGATCATCATTTGTGTCAGGCAACAAAGTGGCTGGGTTCAAAACCGTACATCTTTTTATTGTGACATTTGGAGGTGTCAGCAAAGCCACTTCGTATTTTGTTAGCCTGTTCATGGACAAATGTTTTGTCCTGGCTTGGAGCAATAGCTCCTGTACAGAGTGTGGTACTAAAATTTCCAAAGGATTGTCCAGTACCAAATCTGCAACTTTTTCTTTTAGTACTGCACACGCAGCAACTGCTCTGATACATGTAGGTGCTCCCTTGGCAACTATATCCAATTGAGCGGAATAGTATCCCAAAGGACGATGTTTTCCTCCATGTTCCTGTGTTAATACACCTTTAGCATGTCCTCCCGATTCATGACAGTACAAACGAAAAGGGAGGTCATAGTTTGGTATTCCTAGTGCTGGGGCTGAGAGAATGGCTCCTTTCAGGTCCCTGAACCCCTCTTTGGCTTCCGGGGTCAGTTGGTATGGCTGCCCCTTGTTACATGTGGACAATACGTCAAAGAGGGGCTGCATCAATTGAGATGCAGCAGGAATCCACTCTCGGCAATAGCCTATCAGTCCCAGGAATGTTCTGAGTGCAGGGATTGATGCGGGCTCTACTGCTTGGCTAATAGCCTTTTTCCTTTCTGGTGTTATGTGTTTCAACTGTGATGAGATGCAATGTCCCAAAAACGTGACCTTTTCTTTTGCTATTTGCAATTTTTCTTTGGACACTTTGCATCCCTCTTGATACAAGAAGATTAGTAGAGAAACAGTTTCACTTAAGCATACTTGTCTGTTAGGAGTGCACAGTAGTAAATCATCAACATATTGAAGTAGCTGTACCTCACCATTTTCAGGGTGCCAGGAGAGTAGAATTCCCGCCATTGCCTCAGAAAACAAAGAGGGAGATGTTGCTCCTCCTTGAGGCAGGCGCGTCCAACAATACTGTTTACCGGCATGGGTGAATGCAAACAGCAGTTGGCTTTCCTCATCAATTGGCACCGAGAAAAAAGCATTGCTTAGATCTATTACAGTGAAACATTTTGCATTGCTTGGAATTTGATTTAGTAAAGTGTGTGGGTTTGGCACTATGGGTAGGTCAACAATCATTAGTTTGTTAATTTCTCTTAAATCGTGTACCATGCGGTAAACCGCTGGTTGTCCCTCTATCCGCTTCTTTTTTACCGGAAAAAGAGGTGTATTATATACGGATCATGACGTTCAGAAGTTCTGATCCATGCAGCCACTTGCTCCTCATACCCATGCTTGCCAATCCACTCAGTATGCTCTCTGCTGAACCGCTTCCATCTCTCAGCATCTAAACAACCGGTTTTAGGCATTCCTGCCTTCTCTAAAATCCTTGCTGCATTCCTGACAGCCTTTTTACCATGCTCTAGAGACACCAGGTCCTTCATTGTATATCTTGGATCCATATCTTGTCCTGACCTAGTAAATCTAGCACCCATAACAGCTGTCAAAGGGAGCGACCCCTGTCTTCAGTCCTGCTATGTACTCACAAGAATCCACTGTCCTATCAAAATAATCAGTGATTCCTGTGTCTATGGCAATTAGCTGTACTGCAGCTCTCTATTCCTTCCTAACGCTGGAGTAAATTCTTTCAAACAAATAAATGCATACCCATATGAATATCGCAATTCCAAAAATCAATGCTATGTATTCGTCACCCAACATCAGAGATCCCACAACAATATGAATTTGGCAGAACAATTTAAGAATTAAAATAATATTCATGGGTAATCATGTCCTGCCACCGAGGCATATACCATCTAGTATTTATGATGTGTGTCCAACTTTGACTCAACGCCTGAGGGTGTGGGACTATGTGACAAGAGAACACTCTATGTAACTTATTTCTTCGACTATACTGATGTGGAAATACAGGTAACAAATGCACTTTCTTTAAAAACCAATCTTCCTCACTTCCTACTCGCTTCTTAACTATGGTGACAGAACACAAACAGTATGTACAAGGCATACAGTATGGACAGAAGAAAAGAAAAAAACTTTCCTAATTTCCAGCAACTTATGGATGTCACAACCAGAGAACACTAAGTGCTTTTCCTGAACTACTGTAGATTTTACAAGGTATGTAAACAAACTTAATAATCTTGGTCATCCAAACAAACAACATTACAGTAATAAACCATAATAATGTATAAGCCTTCTTTTATAACCCAAAAGTCACAAGGGGTATAGGTTACAAACATTTGGCAAAAACACACTTTTCTTGATGACCTGTCACCGACTCCCAAGATAGAATGCGGGAATGTTCTTCACATATTTCTTGTCAACAAGGGATTTAGCCAAAATATGCTGATTACCTTGAAATAAGGGTGAATCAAATGTACTTCCTTGAAAGGATATCAACTCCCAACCTATTAATGTTCCTCTCAGAATAACTGACCTTTTCCCAGGAGGAATGTGGGGGAACAGAACTATGGGAGACTTAGATGATAATACTGACCCTTCACATATAAAGTATATTTTATTTATTCCAAGTTAACCATTTCTTTCACAGGTCTGCAGAGCTGTGCATGTCTACAAAGTGCTAGGAGCATAGATGAATGTGAATACAAACACCTTTCGACTTTGATCTCACAGTAGTCAGTGTGGTGGAAAGGGCAGTACAGCAGAGCTGAGCTTTGTCTTATTATAAACACCTTAGCAACTGCAGTTTTCCTCTCACAGTACTTTCAGTTCAACTGTATCCATTTCCACTCAATTCATGTTATTCTTCTTAACAGTTGTGTCATATGTTCTCATGGTGACCCCTCTATGAATTACATTATATTAAATTCATGAGTCACTATCTCAGTCACTAGAACGGCCTGTATGATTAAATTGTATCAGTGAAGTTGCCACCAGTAGGAATAGGGGGCCAGAAACTCCTATCACAGTTACTGATGATGACTATACAGCACCTGTCACAATGATATATGGAGATCACAGTTCAGCCTATCTGACTGTATACTATATTTTCTTATTTTGGAAAATATAGAGGGAAGGATAATCACCCTCTTCCTACAGTAGGCATAGATGGTATTGGCTTTAGCTACAGCTACCTGTGTGATGCTGTGCTGATGCATCTTGAGATTCACAGCAGATCATAGAGGAATAATATGCATAGAAAAATCTAGAAATCAAGATGGAGGGTGAAGAGAAGAAAAAGGAGACTGAACTTCATAGATGTAAGCACACCATATGTAAAATAAGCATAGATTGTGAAATACAGACAGGTGGGGGAAAGGAAGCCGGGATGGGAAAAAAGCAAATCATTGGACTGCTTCATGAATGATAAATAGATCACAGTGTCCCCCTTCCTAGAATCAGTTGTAACTTGTGGAGAACCTGTCAGTAAATGTTCAGTTTTCCCTGCAGCACCACCGCAGGAGAATTAAAAAATTACACATTGCCCATTCAAATGGATTGTGTAGAGCAAGACAAATCTGGCCTGATCACAGGACCCCCTATTTCCTGTGATAGGGTAACATGAAAATGGTTCCCTAAGGCTCATTTCACACTAGCGTTTGGCAGGGCTGCGGACGAAAGCGTTCTTCCTCTGTGAAGCCCCACCCACTGCTGTGCCTCTTCATCTCCGCCTACATCGGTATGCATCCTAAGTACCCTATGTTTAACATTGGGTACACAGGCCATGCAGATGTATGCGGATGCTTCCGCATGCCTCGTTTTGAAACTGCGCCGACCGCAACAAAATCCTAACATGTTGCATTTGACGCAGGTCAGCGCAGCGTCAAGATGACACATGGGGAGGCATCCACATGGCCTGCATACCCAATGTTAAAGATAGGGTATGCAGGATGCATACCGATGTAGGTGGAGCTGTAGGAAGAGGTGTGACTGTGGGGGGCTTAACGGAGGAACTACGCAGCCCTCCGCAAACCCCTCGTCTGCAAATGTGAAACCAGCCTATCCTAGACAATTCATGCAAGCAGATATTTATCAGAACACTTATGCATTGAAGTAATGTTTAATCATTTTAAATTAAAGTAATGCTATTTTCAGTTTTCTAATAAATGCATTCATTTGATTTGAAACATTGGTGTTCTTCACTTAAAATAATTAAATTAGGTAACATTGGTGAAGAAGTAAA
This sequence comes from Ranitomeya variabilis, assembly GCF_051348905.1. Taxonomy (NCBI): domain Eukaryota; kingdom Metazoa; phylum Chordata; class Amphibia; order Anura; family Dendrobatidae; genus Ranitomeya; species Ranitomeya variabilis. The sequence goes on from NC_135232.1 coordinate 755,234,170, forward strand.
TGGCAAATAAAATGAACAGAAGTGAAACGCATTTAAGATCTTTCATAAATGTGGTAGCTGGTTATTATTTAACTCCCACGTGGCTGAAATTGTGATAGAAAATGAAACACATCGGCTTGCTTTGATAAATTGTGCCTGGTGTGCCATCAGGAAAGTGACTGATTTTCAAAGAGTTGATTCAATCAATGCATAAGTGACTGTTAGCTGATATGTGTTTATTGTCTTTAAATGCCCTTGTCTTTCTCTTCATCCTTTCAGAGCTTGCCCAAGAGTCAAAAAGAAACATGAGTAGCACAAATACCCTTGTAAGAGAATGAACTAACATGGAGTACTATGGATTTTCTCACTTTCCATGTGCATGTTTATCTGTGAGCAGGGAAGACTTTTGATCCCATCTGATCTGAATGCTGAGCCTTGTCTGAAGCTGGAGACAGGATGAAATATGCAGTGAAGGGGAGAAGGCATTCTCACACATCAAGAGAGCCCACGGAGTGTGTTATATTACAGAGCTCCTAATGGCATGTCCCTTTGCGGCCATTGATTTAGATGAAATAACCCAGCCGGGTGTGTAATTGTGTACAGATATTGTAGCTTTTTTACATGCCTTTTTGCAGGTCTTGGGGCACACTCAGGAAATGAAACTTTTCAGACTGATAGCTATTTATTTTTTAGCACTGCGAAGAGAAGATTACTGGGGAAGTTGGTGGAAATAGAAAAAACTTTTATTTCTATGATTCCTAGAAGTCCAACCATTATAACAGAGCAGGTTTCTATCCATGCAGCAGGGAAATAATACGTATAGGTATGAAGACATATTTGGCATCCACTGCTAATACTGGATCTGTTTCTCCATATGTATTTTAGTTCATGCGTAATGCTGCTCTTGTGCGAATGCCCTCAGCTGATTTTATGTAATTAGGTCCAAGTTCCCTCGATGCTCTAAAATGTATTTTAAGCCTATGTTATTAATGTTTTAGTAATTGTCTGATTCGTATTAGCTTTATATCTTTCCCCAGTGCTTCCTATGTGGTGTGGCAAAGCTTACAAGGTCAGACAGGTTCCTGATTGCTAACTTGGCTCCCAGCAGCGGTCACTAGCCCCACGATAGACAGTCACGCTGGGTATGTTTACACGATGATTTCTATTCATGAGCACACCAATCAAGAACAGCATGAGGCAGTTCAACTGAATAAAATATCCGCAGCTCAAAGATAAATATGCAGGGTTATGTTTTTTTATTATTTCAGGTCTGGCAGTGCTTATAAATACCTAGAAACCCAGGGAGTCTCAAGTTAAAAGCCCTATTTGCACTTTTTCGGTCACTTAAGAAATGCATAGCTTTCATTGTGTTGAAAAGTCGGCTACAGACCTGAATGTAGGAAAGCTCTGACTCCTTTATTAATTAAAAGCATAGAAAAAAATGGATCAATGATCAATTTAAGGTGTCTCATAACCTAGGGGGTAAACCAGTCTAAATGGATATGTTTATTGAGTGAAATAAATTTGCAGTCTTCATAAAATCATAGTTGGTTTTCGACAGTAAATGAAGTAGCATTCAAATATTGTGCCTGTGCTTAGAGATACTAATAGTAAAAGTAAGTCTGTTTCCTATATATACGAGGAATGAATATTTATCACCAGATATGAAAATAAAGGAGGAAATTTGCCATTAGATTTTTCTATTGTAAATGGCTTTGATCATTGTGTTGTAATGTGTATGTATTTTACCATCGCAGCCTGGCATAGATTATTAGCTCTAGGAGGTTCCAAAGATGCTCCGGACCCGCTTATCAGGCCACTTGGAATTTACATGTAGTGTGAGACTGGAAAAAATCAATTGCATTGGTTAAATAAATACACATTTGACAATTAATGCTGAGATGGGACTATTGAAGAGGTTGTCCACTACTTTAAAATTGATTACCTATCCTTAGGATGCATCATCAATATCTGATCAGTCAGGGTCCAATACCCGGCACCTATGCCGATCAGCCGTTATCGATGTGGGTGGCTGGAAATGCTCAATTGTGGAGCTGCTCCATCTTCTGATATGTCCAAAAGAAAAGGGAGGTATCACACAGAAAGCAATATAAAATTCGGATTACTTTATTGAAGGTAATTAAAACCAAGAAATAAATTTTTGAACAAAAATATAATAGAACAGGGGTATAGAAACAAGGCAGAGTGGCCCCACAGCAGACCACATAAGAATCAAAAACACATGCATATGCACACAAAAATAGTAGAGTTATGTAAAGTATATCGTGAAACTCTATGCAACAGCAGGCTCAGGATTTGTAATAGCATAAAGATATTTCTATATAAATAGATATCAAGGCTCACAGGGGTGTATATATAAATGTGTCCCATAAGGAATATATTGCACATGCATATATGCTGAAAGGTACATAACCATATCATGGGGTAGATCAGAAACTAGTAAAGTGTCAGTGCACGCAAAAAGCTAGCCGTTCAGCCTATGAGTAGTAATAAAGGGACAAAATACGGGTACAGGAAAGTGTATAGCACTCGATATCTGATAATTACCTGCTGGTACGAGGGCTGCGGTGGGGGGAGGAACCCCGACGCGCGTTTCGCAACGTAGCTTCTTCCTGGGGGTCGTGGTAATACAGGGGGCATGGTGCAAACCTTATATAGCGGTGATCTCGGCGCTTAGCGTCCATCAGATCCAAAGCAGGAAGCGGTGGGTCCGGCGTCCCACGTCATCAAGTCCCGCCCACCTCCGACGTGTCAGAGGAGTGAGGAACAAGACGACGCTGTTGGACACGTTACCACGGCAACCCAAGATGGCCGACGGACGCAAGCGCACTGCGCTGTAGTAAGGCAGCAATGTGAAAGTGGAGGAGAATGATAAGTACGCAGTATGAGGCAGATATCGTGCACAGCCAATAGGGGAATGCATAATATTGAACATAGCCGGAGACAAATGTGTAGTAAGTAAGGGGCATATGTCTATAATTCACAAAAGAGTGCAAATGTAGCAATAAAACCAATAAGAATGAAAGTGCCACAAAATATATAAGTTTGAAAATATCGGATAAAAAAAAGCAGCAATACTGTGAATTGACATGTGAAAGATCGTGTTATAAAAATGTCGTGCATAACCAAAGGTAGTGTACACCATATAAGAATACATAATGGATATATATTCACAGTTCATATACAGAAGTGCAAATATATCATACATAAAGAATATATATATAAATATATATAAGTGCCACTAAATATATAAATAAGTAAATCAATACAATAACGGGGAGAAAAATGACTGGACATATATCCAAACAGGGGATACCATATAAAAACCACATGAAAATACATGTAAGCAAATATATAAATATACAGCAATAAGTTGATATACAAATATCGTGCATAGCCAAAGAAAGTGTACATAGTGCAAGAATACATAATGAATATATATTCACAGTTCATACATAAAAGTGCGTATATGAAAAATATATATAGGTGCCGCTAAATATATAAATAAATAAATAAATACAAAAAAAGGAGAAAAAATGACTAGACATATACCCAGACAAGAGATATCATACAAAAACAGAATAAATATACCTATGGGCAAATATATAAACATACAGTAATAAATTAGTATACAATGGTAATAGCAATAAGTCTAGTAATAATAATTTTAATTTAATGAGGTCCGACTGGATATCATTGTATGGAAGCAATAGGTACACGACGGCTGTTCAAAGCGTACTCTCATGTAGAAGACGTAAACCACTAAGAGGGAGATAACACACACAATTAGTACAAAAAAACAGTTAAAAGGTATAAAAATACATGTCCAATTAAATGCATATACAGACATGCAAATCATTAAAAATTAAAAACAGACAGAAAGGACCACACCAACAATACCCAGATAACAATACTTTAGAGAAAGGGAGCGAAGCTCATAACTTCGTTTAAACCCTTGGGTTGAAGTGAACCAATTTTGGAGATCCATTTAGTCTCAAGTTGAGCCAGTCTGGTCTTGATATTGCCACCTCTTGAATCTACCAGAATTTTATCGATACCGATTACCCTCAATCCGCTTGGATCACAATTGTGGGCTAATCTAAAATGCCGCGGTATCGGTTTTAGAAGTGTCAGGTCAGTAACCCCACATGCACTGGTTATGTCCCGAACGTGTTCACGGGTTCGTACTCTGAGTTGTCTGGACGTCATGCCCACATAAATCAGGTGGCACGGACATGTGGCATAATAAATCACACAGTCCGTGCCGCATGTGATATTGTGGGTAATATCAAAAGTATTGCCATATATATCCTTGAGTTCCTGGGCCCTGTCCATGTTACGACAAGCCAGACACATACGGAGGTATATAGGAAAGAAACCTCCGTCAATTCGGTACTACATGCCACCTCCTCACACCCTAGACCACTCAAGGACAGCATCCCATATGGGCAATTCCTAAGAACCAGGAGGATCTGTTCTACTGAATCTTCATTTCAAACCCAAGCATCTGATTTGGCACAACGATTCCTAGAGAGGGGATACTCTAATCGGGTGATTAAACAGGGTTGGTCTAGAGCTAATAAAAAATCTAGGCAGGATTTGTTGAGATTGAAACCAAAAAATGTATCGAATATGCCAGCCACAGTCAGATTTATATCGGACTACAATGAAAAATGGAAACCAATGAGACAAGCTCTATCTAAGTTCTGGCCTATTATCACAAATGACCCCCTTTTGGCACAAAATATCTCTGCAAATCCTACAATCACTTATAGGAGATCCCGTAACCTTAAAGACATACTGGTTCATAGCCAATACAAGGGGATCACTAATCCCAATGTGTTTGGCACCAAAGGACCCAAATGGGGTTTCTTCCCCTGCAAGAAGTGTCTGGCTTGTCGTAACATGGACAGGGCCCAGGAATTCAAGGATATATATGGCAATACTTTTGATATTACCCACAATATCACATGCGGCACGGACTGTGTGATTTATTATGCCACATGTCCGTGCCACCTGATTTATGTGGGCATGACGTCCAGACAACTCAGAGTACGAACCCGTGAACACGTTCGGGACATAACCAGTGCATGTGGGGTTACTGACCTGACACTTCTAAAACCGATACCGCGGCATTTTAGATTAGCCCACAATTGTGATCCAAGCGGATTGAGGGTAATCGGTATCGATAAAATTCTGGTAGATTCAAGAGGTGGCAATATCAAGACCAGACTGGCTCAACTTGAGACTAAATGGATCTCCAAAATTGGTTCACTTCAACCCAAGGGTTTAAACGAAGTTATGAGCTTCGCTCCCTTTCTCTAAAGTATTGTTATCTGGGTATTGTTGGTGTGGTCCTTTCTGTCTGTTTTTAATTTTTAATGATTTGCATGTCTGTATATGCATTTAATTGGACATGTATTTTTATACCTTTTAACTGTTTTTTTGTACTAATTGTGTGTGTTATCTCCCTCTTAGTGGTTTACGTCTTCTACATGAGAGTACGCTTTGAACAGCCGTCGTGTACCTATTGCTTCCATACAATGATATCCAGTCGGACCTCATTAAATTAAAATTATTATTACTAGACTTATTGCTATTACCATTGTATACTAATTTATTACTGTATGTTTATATATTTGCCCATAGGTATATTTATTCTGTTTTTGTATGATATCTCTTGTCTGGGTATATGTCTAGTCATTTTTTCTCCTTTTTTTGTATTTATTTATTTATTTATATATTTAGCGGCACCTATATATATTTTTCATATACGCACTTTTATGTATGAACTGTGAATATATATTCATTATGTATTCTTGCACTATGTACACTTTCTTTGGCTATGCACGATATTTGTATATCAACTTATTGCTGTATATTTATATATTTGCTTACATGTATTTTCATGTGGTTTTTATATGGTATCCCCTGTTTGGATATATGTCCAGTCATTTTTCTCCCCGTTATTGTATTGATTTACTTATTTATATATTTAGTGGCACTTATATATATTTATATATATATTCTTTATGTATGATATATTTGCACTTCTGTATATGAACTGTGAATATATATCCATTATGTATTCTTATATGGTGTACACTACCTTTGGTTATGCACGACATTTTTATAACACGATCTTTCACATGTCAATTCACAGTATTGCTGCTTTTTTTTATCCGATATTTTCAAACTTATATATTTTGTGGCACTTTCATTCTTATTGGTTTTATTGCTACATTTGCACTCTTTTGTGAATTATAGACATATGCCCCTTATTTACTACACATTTGTCTCCGGCTATGTTCAATATTATGCATTCCCCTATTGGCTGTGCACGATATCTGCCTCATACTGCGTACTTATCATTCTCCTCCACTTTCACATTGCTGCCTTACTACAGCGCAGTGCGCTTGCGTCCGTCGGCCATCTTGGGTTGCCGTGGTAACGTGTCCAACAGCGTCGTCTTGTTCCTCACTCCTCTGACACGTCGGAGGTGGGCGGGACTTGATGACGTGGGACGCCGGACCCACCGCTTCCTGCTTTGGATCTGATGGACGCTAAGCGCCGAGATCACCGCTATATAAGGTTTGCACCATGCCCCCTGTATTACCACGACCCCCAGGAAGAAGCTACGTTGCGAAACGCGCGTCGGGGTTCCTCCCCCCACCGCAGCCCTCGTACCAGCAGGTAATTATCAGATATCGAGTGCTATACACTTTCCTGTACCCGTATTTTGTCCCTTTATTACTACTCATAGGCTGAACGGCTAGCTTTTTGCGTGCACTGACACTTTACTAGTTTCTGATCTACCCCATGATATGGTTATGTACCTTTCAGCATATATGCATGTGCAATATATTCCTTATGGGACACATTTATATATACACCCCTGTGAGCCTTGATATCTATTTATATAGAAATATCTTTATGCTATTACAAATCCTGAGCCTGCTGTTGCATAGAGTTTCACGATATACTTTACATAACTCTACTATTTTTGTGTGCATATGCATGTGTTTTTGATTCTTATGTGGTCTGCTGTGGGGCCACTCTGCCTTGTTTCTATACCCCTGTTCTATTATATTTTTGTTCAAAAATTTATTTCTTGGTTTTAATTACCTTCAATAAAGTAATCCGAATTTTATATTGCTTTCTGTGTGATACCTCCCTTTTCTTTTGGACATACTTGATTGTGGTGGTACACCGTATTTATTTATTGGTCGAATTTGTATTGGTGAACTAATCCATCTTCTGATAGTAGCCGTGGCTGGGTACTGTTCATCAGTCTCCTATTCAAATCGATAGTAGGTGGATGTGCAGTATATCAGAAGACAGAGCAGCTCCACACTTGAGCATTTCCGTCCGGCAGCTGCTGCTGACGACGACAGGAAGACTGCTGATAAGCAGGAGTGCGGAGTGTCAGACCCTGACCAATCAGACACTGATGACCTATCCTTAGGATATACCATCAATGATCAAGTAGTGGACAACCTCTTTAAGTACAGGCAAACTAGATTACAGGCTTCATTGTAAGGATCAGGATTCCTTTATATTTTGGTGGAAATTGTACATTTCTAGAGTATATTACATTCTAAGACATAGTTTTCATTTCAGTGAATAACATCTATTCATTGTATAATGAAAACTATACAATTTTCCATTATACTTTCTGTGTCAATTCCTCATAGTTTTAAAATCTCTGCCTGCAATCATTCCATAGAAATTGTCATTGTTCACTTTCAGGAGAAAATATTCTGTCCTGTTGCTAGGCCTTGATATAAGACACAACTCTGATAAGTGCTCTGTAACAAGCCATCTACCTATTTATTCATCACATGAACAGGGCAAATTATGAAACTTTGCAAGTGAATAGTAAAGTTTCATATTAAATGACCCAGAAAGAGGTGCTGAGGATAATGAAGAATTTATACGAAAAGTGTTTTGAAGAATTGAATTACTTTACTTTATCAGGTACATAGGACTTAGGGTACTGTCACACAGTACCATTTTGATCGCTACGACGGTACGATTCGTGACGTTCTAGCGATATCGTTACGATATCGCAGTGTCTGACACGCAGCAGCGATCAGGGATCCTGCTGAGAATCGTACGTCGTAGCAGATCGTTTGGAACTTTCTTTCGTCGCTTGATCACCCGCTGACATCGCTGGATCGTTGTGTGTGACAGCGATCCAGCGATGTGTTCGCTTGTAACCAGGGTAAACATCGGGTAACTAAGCGCAGGGCCGCGCTTAGTAACCCGATGTTTACCCTGGTTACCAGCGTAAACGTAAAAAAAACAAACAGTACATACTCACATTCCGGTGTCTGTCCTCCGGCGTCTCAGCTTCTCTGCACTGTGAGCGCCGGCCAGCCGGAAAGCGAGCACAGCGGTGACGTCTGACGTCACCGCTGTGCTTTCCGGCTGGCGCTTACACAGTGGAGAGAAGCAGAACGCCGGAGGACAGACACCGGAATGTGAGTATGTACTGTTTGTTTTTTTTACGTTTACGCTGGTAACCGGGGTAAACATCGGGTTACTAAGCGCGGCCCTGCGCTTAGTTACCCGATGTTTACCCTGGTTACCCGGGGACTTCGGCATCGCTCCAGCGCCGTGATTGCAAAGTGTGACCGCAGTCTACGACGCTGGAGCGATAATCATACGATCGCTGCGACGTCACGGATCGTGCCGTCGTAGCGATTAAAATGGTACTGTGTGACGGTACCCTTAGCTAGTTATTTACCCAAACTCCTTCAAAGGAAATGTGTCACAAAATTCTTTTTCTCAATGTCTGAAATGTATGTTAAAAGTGTATAAAATTTAGTGATGTGATTTTTTTAATAACTTTTTTTATTCAGCCATTGGGGGCTGCCATTTTTATTTTCTTTTGTGTATTTGAACCTGACACATATAGCAAATATGGCAGTCACAGACCATAAAAGACTGTGGCTGGTGTCCAACCTGTCACCCATACTGTAGCTGTATCGGCTGTGAACTAAGCACTGGCTTACCCAGCTCACCCAGCTGTAGTTTGAGCAAGGTGCCATTTTGTTGAAGCCCAGCGAGAGGCAATGGGTTACAATTTCCCTCCATTACTGGTACTACCTGGATCAGAACAGAGTTGTCAAATTATTGTGGGTCGCAGCTCTCAGATCACTGTAATTACTGGTAAGTGCTCACTAGGTCCAGACACCAGGTGTATTAATGTGATTTCATTAAGCGGTGAGAACACATCACTGAATTAAGACACCACTGCAATGATATGACTCAGAGGCGTAGCTAGGGTTTTGGTTCAGGGGGGGCGAAACTTCTGAGTGGGCCCCGAACCAGGTAACCTTGATTACAACTGGGTGACACACCCTAATAGTGGAGGAGAACCTCAACAGATGACCGCACTGTTGCTGAAAATATTCTCTATATAAAGACCAATATTGATATTACGGCCATATGGTGACAGCGGTAGATATCAGCCCTACAGAATATATAAGAGGTCACTGCACAGTTACAGATAATGTCTTACCGCTGATGTCCTTTCTGATGGAATCGTTCACTTTTCCCGTTTTTTCCATCTGGCCCAGACCAACATGATAACTTCTTCCAGCCAGGACTTGTCTGCAGATAATATAACAAAGACACGTTTCACTTCTCGCATTCCAGCCCCATCACCATCTATTCCCAACCTGCACAAACTCCTCATCCTTCTGATACACCAATACTGAGCCGCTGCTGCCGTATGTGTCCCTATTAGTGCACCTGATACCCCAATACTGAGCCGCTGGTGCCGTATGTGTCCTTATTACTGCACCCAATACCATAATACTGAGCCGCTGCTGCCATATGTGTCCCAATTACTGCACCTGATACCCCAATACTGCGCAGCTGCTGCCGTATGTCTCCCTATTACTGCACCTGCTGTGTGATTCTCTGTACCCTCTAAATTCTAAAGCACCCCTCTATAATGTAGTAATGCCAGGTGCAAGTGCCCTAGAAAACAGAGCCCACATTTTGCCCCCTAGAAAGTAATATTGCCCTGTTTGCCCCTTTAATAGTCACAGTAATCTGAGTTCCCCTATAACAATACGTGCTCACTTTACATTTAATAATGTCCCTAGTCTCCCCCCCTGTACAGCTCCCCTATACACAGTATGGTACTCTCATATACACAGTATAATGCCCCCTCACTGTATAGTACCACCCACATAGTATACTGGCCCCTTAGTAGCCTCCAAACTGTTTGATGGCTCCAGCACTGTATGATGGCCCCTTCACTGTAATCCCCACACTGTACGATGGCCCCCTCACCGTAATCCCCACACTATACGATGGCCTCCATATAGTGTAATGCACCAGATAGTCCTCAATATAGTATAATGCACTCCCCATAGGCAGACTATATAGCACAAGGCAGCACCCATAGGCAGACCCTGTATTATAAGGCAGCACCCCAAAGGCAGACCCTGTAGTATAAAGCAGCACCCCATAGGCAGACCCTGTGGTATTAGGCAGCACCCCCATAGGCAGATCCTATAGTATAAGGCAGCACCCCATAGGCAGATCCAGATCCTGTAGTATAAGGCAGCACCCCATAGGCAGATCCTATAGTATAAGGCAGTACCCCTATAGGCAGACCTTGTAAGTATAAGACAGTGCACCCCATAGCCAGACCCTGTAGTATAAGACAGTACCCCCATAGGCAGACCCTGTAGTATAAGACAGCACCCCTATAGGCGCCGATACACTTACAGTAGCGTAGCTCCGGGTGGGCCCCCTCTGAGCTCCGTGCCTGGGGCGCTCGCACACTCTGCCCCCCCGGTAGGTACACTACTGATATGACTACACAGTTCTGATTTCTGTAAAGACCAGCACCGACTAACTGCCTCCTTCCCTAACTCCTCTTTTCGTAACAGCAATTGAAGATCCAGGTATCTGTTCCTGGGACCAACTTTCCAAAGCTGTTCTACTTTACTAAGTGCACACCTTTCCCAGGAACAGATACAACTAAGAAATTTGTTTATTAAAATAAACAAATTTATTATTGCTGCATCCCTAAAAACCAAAATATATAATTAATTCTCACCTAAGGCAAAGGCCGTAAATAAATCAAATTAAATAAAAAAATTAATTAATTAATAAATTAATTAGTAAATTAATCAAAATGCCAGAAATATGTTTATTTGATTGCCCCATCTCTCTAAAAATGCAATAAAGGCGATCAAACCATTATATGTAGCCCAAATAAACACATCAGCTCTCAACGCAAAAAACAAGCCCTCTCACAGAACAACGGAAAATAAAAAAAAATTACAGGTCTAAGAAATGTGCAAGACAAAACAATTTTTAATTTTTTGGGGGGATATATAGTCATCATCACAATGAAGTAGAGAATCATGTTACCAGGTCATTTTTACCATACAGTGACCACCATAAAAACAAACCCCCCAAAAGCGATGACAAAATTATGTTTATTCACTGTATATTTATATTGCACTGCAGGGATGGATGCCATTTCAGTTTTCACCTCCGTTATCAGGAAAGCCAAAATTGGCTTGGCAATAGTCCTTGGTCCAAAAGACAGTATCACATAGCAATCACCAACAAAACAGTGCTGCACTGATTCCAAACTTCATCCTCTCATCGTTTTGCAAAGCCCAGAAGGTGAGGAGTGACATCAGACTCATGGAGAAGATCCTGCCCATATTTACGACTGTTGTAAGGTAAGCTGGCCTTCCACTTGGTTTTCATGACAAATGTCAGCAGCTGCAGCCCTTAGGATTTAAAACTTGAAATTATCCAAAGTTTTTAATTAATTTTTCAAGCTGTATACTATTAAAAAATATTTTTTTACATAAAATATGAATACCTTCCATTTTTTAATTGTTTTTTTTATCTTTATTTACATTTTCTTTAATTCTCTGAGGATCCTAAAAAGTAACCTACCATCCAGTACTGAGGAGGTTAAGTACATCTTGTCTTGAGGATTCTTCTCTTATTACTCCCATATCTCAAGCAGAGGAACCCATTTATCAAACTCTTTGCAATGAGCTTTTGTCATCAGAAGAGGAATGGTCAGTTGATAGAATTACTGTGTGGCTGTGAGACAGAGAACATTATGTCAAACCATTTAATAATATCCAATGTGGTGTAAAGAACTATGTGCAATGTACAGATGATCACACTGTTTGCAACCATATAATGAGTTAGATGTAATTGTTTTCTAAAATGTGTGCATTTTACTTAGAGCATCTGAGGAAATGACTTTGTTAAACTATCTAGCTGAAAAGTGATAACTTTAAGGGAAAGAAAATATTCCATGGTAAAGTCCCATTCTATATGCACAATTATGACCAATAACTGGGTTTACAGCTTCAGGTTAAGAACTTTAGGAATAAATCCATAAAGAATATCACATACAATATCATATTATATTAAACAAACCATTGAGACCCATTTAGACAGACCAATAATCCAAACAATGAGCATTCCTTTCCGCGATCGACCAATGAACAAGAAAAATGCTCATTCATTGGTTGAAATGATTCTAAAGCAAGCTTAAATATCATTGTTCTTCGCCAAATATTATCCTGTGTAATCAGGATGTGCTGTCAACAACAAAATGTTCTATTTGCACAGGAAGATAACATTAACTTAAATTTATTAGAGTGGAATAAAATTCGATTTGAATTTTACAAAAAACGGTGTTCTCCAGAATATGGATTTTTGTATTTCGCTCCAAGCGTATTCAGCAACATAGCAATCATCTAGCTGCCATTTTGCTGAATCATACTGTGTTGGCAAAAGGTTAAAAAAATAAAATAAACTGTTACCTCATCGCTCACCTCTGGCCACCTCTGCTGCTTACTATCCCCATCCGACCATCGACATCTCTTCTTACCGCTGCTGTGCACTGAAACCATTGGTCTCTACACACTAGGTCCTTAATTCCCAATGCATAAGTGTTGTTGGAAATCCCAGCCTAGCATGAAGAGGCCTCGAGTTACATTGCCTGGTGGCGGGACAAGTTGTACTTTTAAATGACACCATTGATTTTTATCATGTAGTGCACTGGAAAACGGGAAAAAAATTCCAAGTGCGGTGAAGTGACAAAAAAGTGCAATTCCACAATTGTATTTTGAGTTTTTTAATTACCATGGTCACTAAATGCTAAAACTGACGCAGATACCAAACATGTCTAGGTTCTTTTTACGTGGTGAAAAGTTTGTAAGGAAAACATAAATATTGCCAATGTTCGAGACCCGTAGCGTCTCTATTTTTCGTGATCTAGAGCTGGGTGAAGACACATTTTTTGCATGCCAAGCTGATGTCTTTATTGATACCATTTTGGGGTATATAAGATGTTTTTATCGCCTGTTATTGCATTTTATTGCAATGTTGTGGCAGCCAAAAAAAAGTAATAATGGCATTTCAATTTTTTTTATCGTTATGACATTTACTGATTGGATTAATTCACTTTATATTTTGATAGCTCGGACATTTCTGAACGTAGTGATACCAGATATGTGTATTTTTAATTTTTGGGTGTGCTTTTATACATTTTTGAAAACTTTTTTTACTTTTTATTTGCTTCATTAATCCCTTTAGAAGAATTGAATCTGCAATCTTCCGAACACCTGTGCAAACATTACAGGGCTTTAGACCCCTGGCTGTCATGACAATCCATTGGCTCCCCATGATCACATGACAGGGGTGCCGATAGGCATGTTTTGTGACATGCTTCCTGTTAGGACGAGTTAAATGCCGCTGTCAGAGATTCACATTGGCATATAGCATGTTAACAGCTGCGGGTGTATAATGATTTCATGCACGGCTGTTAGATGCACATAACAGCTGATCAAATTGAATTGAACAACACTGATATTTTGTCTGGAGACCTCCGCTATCTCCAAGACCCCAGATCCAGGAACACAGTCAACAAAGACATTTTGTTCTTTTCAAACACATTAACATTACTGAGCAGTCCATATTCAAATGTTGTTACAACACAGTGCATTGTCGTAGTTACGGTTCCTTCATACTGAGCTATCCCTCTCCTCGTTGGCATCTCTGGCCCTTGGGATACTCCCCCCAGCTCCACAGCTCTCCTAAATCCCGTCCCAATTTCCATACATGATTCTCTGTCTGACTTTCCCTTGTGTAAAGAGAATAAGGCAAGCTCCTCCATACCTAGTTCGGGTTGTAGGCCCCGGACATCCCTGGAAGGTCCACTGAAGTTTGACGTGTTTATTCTCAGGCTGCCCACACTGTCCCTCCAGTCCTCTGGCCTGTAACTTCTGATATCTCCACGTTTATCTAATCTCATCTCACTCTAATCAGGAAGTGCTCCCATATTTATCTAACCCTGCCCCCTCCATTGTCAGGGCTGTTCCAGAACAATTAAGTTATTATATACTGTGCATATCTATTTGCTGAATCTATTGTGCCTACAACTGCACTTTTACCAGTGTTAGCTTATATCTGATGCTTAACCTACATCCTTCTTCCTACATCCTTCTTCCTACATCCTATTTCCTTTTCCCTATACCTAATACATTCATCAAAAATGCATAAGGAGATCCACATAACTATTTATAAGACTATATAGACTTTTACATATCTTAGCAATACATTATGCACCTTAGTTCCTATAAGGTTCTTTGCATAATAAAACACAATTTTCAATTTTTTTTAATAAGGGAGAGATGCATGACCGTTCTTGCCACACTCTTAAACAGGGAAAGATGTGGGCACATCATGAGAGCCCACATCAAAGACAGGGACATGACGGATCTATACATCATTGTTATTACAGGCCCTAGAAACCAAATTTTCTAAAAAAAAAAAAAAGCTACATATATGCATTTGAATATAAAATACCCCTAAATATGTCCATTTATTTTTTAGTGTGTGCCCAACTATATAGAATCAGTAAGTGAGTAATGCCAACGCATTGCTCACTTACTTATATTAAAGTCTCAATTTTAAGCATGTAGCATAAAAAAGAACATACCCAGCCTTCATCACATTGCTTCACCCGTGAGTAAAACAATGCTCTTAGGTGATGTTAAAACTGTCACAAAGGAAGGTGACAATAACTAAAGTGAGCAATATATTGTCTGTCAATATGCCTTGGTTTATACATTTAGATTTGGACCCCAATTATGCTTACATTCACTGGGCTAACATTTTACTATTTTACCACTAATGTACAGTAAAAATGTATTTACTGTAGTAAGATAAAGTCTTTCTATTTCTCAGGATAACATGACAGTATGAGCATAATAATAAAGTCCATTGACTTGGAATAATTCATGAGGGACATTTTGACTTAAAAATAGTTGACATGACATAACGTTAAAGATGTATAAATGGAGTATCACTACAATCAAACAATCAACAGCTCAATTCCAGCTGCTGAGCCCCATCTAAGGCCTCCATAGCATTTATATGTTCCCCAATTAGATGTAAATCAACCCTTTATCAGTAAATCAATTTACAGCCTGTACATCAAATACTGTATATAAAGTCGTAGTCAAAATGTAAAAATATGGATCAGGTAAGAAAGTTAGCATAATCTAATGCTTTTTTAACCCCTTCACGACCAGAGGTATTTCCGTTTTTGCGTTTCCGTTTTTTGCTCCCCTTCTTCCCAGAGTCGTAACTTTTTTATTTTTTGGTCAATATGGCCATGTGAGGGTGTGTTTTTTGCAGAACATGTTGTACTTTTGAACGACACCATTAGTATTAACATATCATGTACTGGAAAACAGGAAAACAATTCCAAATTGCGATGAAATTCCACAGTTCTTTTTTGTATAAAAAATATAAAAAAGCACCTTTTCCCAAGACCTGTAGCGTCTTCATTTTTCGTGATCTGGGGTTGGGTGAGGGCTTATTTTTTGTGGACCGAGCTGACATTTTTATTGATACCATTTTGGTGTAGATAGGATATTTTGATCGCCCGCTATTGCATTTTATTGCAGTGTAGAGGCGACCAAAAACGTAATTCTGTTGCTTTGAATTTTTTTCTCACTACGTTATTTAGCGATTGGGTTAATTATTTTCTTATATTAATAGATTGGGCAATTCTGAATGTGGTGATACCAAATATGTGTATATTTGGTTTTTTTTTTATTGTTTTAGTTTGAATGGGGCAAATGGGGGGTGATTTGAACTTTTATATATTTTTATTTTTTTTAATATTTTTTAAAACTTTTTTTACCTTATGCATGCTTCAATAGTCTCCATAAGAGACTAGAAGCTGCAATACTTTTATCTCCTCTGCTGCACGCAGGTGATGATC
Source organism: Ranitomeya variabilis (assembly GCF_051348905.1). Taxonomy (NCBI): domain Eukaryota; kingdom Metazoa; phylum Chordata; class Amphibia; order Anura; family Dendrobatidae; genus Ranitomeya; species Ranitomeya variabilis. The sequence goes on from NC_135232.1 coordinate 755,250,473, forward strand.
AGATGGCCTATTTGTAGCGAAAATGCTCACTTGCTATGAGCGCCGCCACGGGCTGGCACTCATAGCAGTCTGGCAATGACAACCATAGAGGTCTGTTGGAGACCTCCAGTTATCATGCCGACCCAACCATGACCCGCGATCATGTGACGAGGTCACCGATGGGTGGTATTTTCGACTCGCTTCCAGTAAGGGTGTGTTAAATGCCACTGCCAGAGATTGACAGCGACATTTAACTAGTTAACAGCCTCGGGTGGATCACGATTTCACCCACTGCTATTGCGGGCTTATGTCAGCTGTACAGATCAGCTGTCATGTGCCCGGAAAGGTGCTTGCTCAGCACCGGAGCCCACACCAAACTATTACGTCCGATGTTGGAATGGGGTTAAATAAAGAATAAATAAAAAAACATTTTTTTTTATAAATTAAAAAAAAATTAAGCTCAGCAGTTACCCTGTCAACAGTTTCAGTCTCTATAAAAAAAATGGGAAATTTGAAGAACATGTTATCATTGGATATTTCCTGTTAGATATAAAAAGGAACGCATTCTGAAAATAAAATACTAGCAAAATTATTTGCATGTCATTTGTTAGTATAAGTTTTTCTGTGGTGTCAGTCCTTTGAATTATTCTTGTTTCATTTATTGCCACTTAATTTTTCTTATATTTCATGATTGTTCTTTTCATAAATTCAGATTTATTTGATTGGATAAGTGATTACATCATAAGCCCTCATCATTTCATCATATATTTATGCTCCTTGCACAAATAATACTTTTTTTTTCATTCTATAATTCTTTATATTTTTACCCATGACACAGGCGCAGATGTAACACTAAAGAGTGCTTGGGAGTATATGACCAAACTTGAGCATCTGGAATAGAAAATAAACACAAGCGCCCTTGGCAAGGAAGGGCTGATTTTACATGCGTCTGAAGATCCCCCAGCACGGCTTGCCAATGAGCCTGTCGATGTGGCATTTATTAAGGGATTAGCAACTTGTCTCTCTTCTCAATTGGAGATAAGTGGTGCTTCTGGTATTATCTTTCCACACTGCACAGAGAATGATGACAAAGAAAAAACATGGATGTTGTGGCCTTTGGAATATCATTAAGGGTAATTTCCTTGACAGGGCAAAAATAAGTAAAATGAACCAAACAGGAAAAATACATTATTACTAGGGTTGAGCGACTTTCATTTTTTTAAGATCGAGTAGGGTTTTGGGAAACCCGATTTTGTCCAGAGTCGAGTCGAGTGCAGTCGGCCGATTATCGCTAAAAGTCGGGGATCGACCGAAACACGAAACCCAATGCAAGTCAATGGGGAAGCATAGTCGGCAGTGAGTGGAGGCCAGGAAAACACCTACAGTGCCCATTTTAATGCCAAAAACATCCATTCTTGTTTCTGAAGCTTGCCAATCTTAATTAACTGTATAATAATAGTTGGGCATAGGGAATTGGGGGAAAGTTGTGGGGGGAGTAGGGCTGGCTCAAGTTTTTCGTGGGCCCAGGAAATGCGGACTACGTCACGGCGGTGTTGCAGGGAAAGGTAAGTATTTAAAAGTTGCAAGTGCTGTGATCCTGAGCAAGCAGGGGGGGCCCACTCGTTCGCATTGCCACTGGCACAGGGCCCCTCAAAGTACGGCGGTGTGTTTGCATGGCGGGGGCGCCTCCCACCAGCAGCGACACTTTTGCGTACTCTGAGGGGCCCTGTGCCAGTGACGTCGCCAACGAGTATGCCCCCCCACCTGATGAAGGAACCTGCACTTTCATCTGCACCTTCCTCTTTGTCCCTGTGTAAGGTGGTATAACATGCGGGAAGGGGAACCTTACTTTCAGCAGGGTCAGATTCTGGCTGTGTAGAGTACAAGGGGAATGTAGTGGTCTAGGTCAATGTACCAGCAGACTCATTTAGCAGTGGCTGGGCAATGGGCAGGATGAGGAGGAAACAGATATAGGGCCAAAGAATAAAGTAGGCTACATGCAGTTCAAAATTGGTAACAGGACTAAACAGGCGGCATTGCTTTGTTCAGTGGAGTAGCAAACCCAAGAGCAGCAGACACTGTTTCAAGGGCCTAACCACACTAGTAGGCCAAATGCAGTTTAATATCTGATAGTATAGGGCGAAAGCCAGAATGTGGAAGCTCAGCTTTGTTCAGTTGAGGACAACACCAGGGAGGGGCAGACACCTTTAGTAGGCCGGAAAAGCCTATTGCATTTTTTAAAATGGTAATTTGGAGCAGAAGGTTGAAGCTCAGCTTTATTTAGTTGAGGGCAACACCAGGGAGGGGCAGAAGCCGTTAGTAGGCCCTAACCACCATTTTTTTTTTTTTTAAAACCACTTAATGAGAGCCGGAAGGTTGAAGCTCAGCTTTATTTAGTTGAGGACAACACCAGGGAGGGGCAGAAGCCGTTAGTAGGCCCTAACCACCATTTTTTTTTTAAAACCACATAATGAGAGCCGGAAGGTTGAAGCTCAGCTTTATTTAGTTGAGGACAACACCAGGGAGGGGCAGAAGCCGTTAGTAGGCCCTAACCACCATTTTTTTTTTAAAACCACTTAATGAGAGCCGGAAGGTTGAAGCTCAGCTTTATTTAGTTGAGGACAACACCAGGGAGGGGCAGAAGCCGTTAGTAGGCCCTAACCACCATTTTTTTTTTTTTTAAAACCACATAATGAGAGCCGGAAGGTTGAAGCTCAGCTTTATTTAGTTGAGGACAACACCAGGGAGGGGCAGAAGCCGTTAGTAGGCCCTAACCACCATTTTTTTTTTAAAACCACTTAATGAGAGCCGGAAGGTTGAAGCTCAGCTTTATTTAGTTGAGGACAACACCAGGGAGGGGCAGAAGCCGTTAGTAGGCCCTAACCACCATTTTTTTTTTTTAAACCACATAATGAGAGCCGGAAGGTTGAAGCTCAGCTTTATTTAGTTGAGGACAACACCAGGGAGGGGCAGAAGCCGTTAGTAGGCCCTAACCACCAATTTTTTTTTTTTTAAAACCACTTAATGAGAGCCGGAAGGTTGAAGCTCAGCTTTATTTAGTTGAGGACAACACCAGGGAGGGGCAGAAGCCGTTAGTAGGCCCTAACCACCATTTTTTTTTAAAAACCACTTAATGAGAGCCGGAAGGTTGAAGCTCAGCTTTATTTAGTTGAGGACAACACCAGGGAGGGGCAGAAGCCGTTAGTAGGCCCTAACCACCATTTTTTTTTTAAAACCACTTAATGAGAGCCGGAAGGTTGAAGCTCAGCTTTATTTAGTTGAGGACAACACCAGGGAGGGGCAGAAGCCGTTAGTAGGCCCTAACCACCATTTTTTTTTTTTAAACCACATAATGAGAGCCGGAAGGTTGAAGCTCAGCTTTATTTAGTTGAGGACAACACCAGGGAGGGGCAGAAGCCGTTAGTAGGCCCTAACCACCAATTTTTTTTTTTTAAAAACCACTTAATGAGAGCCGGAAGGTTGAAGCTCAGCTTTATTTAGTTGAGGACAACACCAGGGAGGGGCAGAAGCCGTTAGTAGGCCCTAACCAAAGTTGAAGGCCAAATGCAGTTTAATTTCTGATACTATAGGCCGAAAGCCAGAAGGTGGAAGTTCCGATTTAGACAGTGGAGGACAATTTGAATTAGGGACTGCAGACAGACTTAGTAGGCTGTCCCCTGTGGACCATGCATCCACCACATTAACCCATTGCGCCGTAATGGACACGTAATCTTCCGTGGCCATGCCTACAGGTCCATGCGTCTGTTGTCAGGTGCACCTTTGTACTCACAGATTGCCAGAGTGCATGGACAATGCGGTCTTCTACATGCTGGTGGAGGGTTGGGATGGCTTTTCTCGCAAAAGAAGTGTCGACTGGTTAGCTTGTAGCGTGGTACAGCGTAGTCCATCATGGCCTTATTAATAGTAAATAAAATATATAACTAGGCTCTATGAACTTTTAAATAGGTTCCAGGGGTACACGGGCAGCATTGGTGTGGTCAGTGGAGGAGTATTGCAAGTAGGGGCTGCAGACAGGCTATCAAAGGCCTAAAATAACAAACAGTAGGCAGTCATGGCAGTTTTACATCGGTTACATGGATACACAGGCAGGCACTCCAGGCAGCATTGTGCTCAGTGGAGGAGTATTGCAAGTAGGGGCCGCAGACAGGCTATCAAAGGCCTAAAATAACAAACAGTAGGCAGTCATGGCAGTTTTACATCGGTTACATGGATACACAGGCAGGCACTCCAGGCAGCATTGTGGTCAGTGGAGGAGTATTGCAAGTAGGGGCCGCAGACAGGCTATCAAAGGCCTAAAATAACAAACAGTAGGCAGTCATGGCAGTTTTACATCGGTTACATGGATACACAGGCAGCTAGGTGGTGAGTGGAGGAGTATTTAAAGTAAGGACCGCAGACAGGCTATCAAAGGCCTAACATAACAAACAATAGGCTCATGGCAGTTTTACAGCGGTTACATGGATACACGGGCAGGCAGCTTGGTGGTGAGTGGAGGAGTATTTAAAGTATGGACCGCAGACAGGCTTCGAAGGCCTAACACAATAAAATGGGCTGGCTGTAGGCACTTTAAAATTGGTTCCAGGGGTACACGGGCAGCAGTGGTCTGGTCAGTGGAGGACTAGTGGAAGTATGGACCGCAGACAGGCTTCGAAGGCCTAACACAATAAAATGGGCTGGCTGTAGGCACTTTAAAATTGGTTCCAGGGGTACACGGGCAGCAGTGGTCTGGTCAGTGGAGGCCTAGTGGAAGTATGGACCGCAGACAGGCTTCGAAGGCCTAACACAATAAAATGGGCTGGCTGTAGGCACTTTAAAATTGGTTCCAGGGGTACACGGGCAGCAGTGGTCTGGTCAGTGGAGGCCTAGTGGAAGTATGGACCGCAGACAGGCTTCGAAGGCCTAACACAATAAAATGGGCTGGCTGTAGGCACTTTAAAATTGGTTCCAGGGGTACACGGGCAGCAGTGGTCTGGTCAGTGGAGGCCTAGTGGAAGGAGGGACCGCAGACAGGCTTCGAAGGCCTAACACAATAAAATGGGCTGGCTGTAGGCACTTTAAAATTGGTTCCAGGGGTACACGGGCAGCAGTGGTCTGGTCAGTGGAGGCCTAGTGGAAGGAGGGACCGCAGACAGGCTTCGAAGGCCTAACACAATAAAATGGGCTGGCTGTAGGCACTTTAAAATTGGTTCCAGGGGTACACGGGCAGCAGTGGTCTGGTCAGTGGAGGCCTAGTGGAAGTATGGACCGCAGACAGGCTTCGAAGGCCTAACACAATAAAATGGGCTGGCTGTAGGCACTTTAAAATTGGTTCCAGGGGTACACGGGCAGCAGTGGTCTGGTCAGTGGAGGCCTAGTGGAAGGAGGGACCGCAGACAGGCTTCGAAGGCCTAACACAATAAAATGGGCTGGCTGTAGGCACTTTAAAATTGGTTCCAGGGGTACACGGGCAGCAGTGGTCTGGTCAGTGGAGGCCTAGTGGAAGGAGGGACCGCAGACAGGCTTCGAAGGCCTAACACAATAAAATGGGCTGGCTGTAGGCACTTTAAAATTGGTTCCAGGGGTACACGGGCAGCAGTGGTCTGGTCAGTGGAGGCCTAGTGGAAGTATGGACCGCAGACAGGCTTCGAAGGCCTAACACAATAAAATGGGCTGGCTGTAGGCACTTTAAAATTGGTTCCAGGGGTACACGGGCAGCAGTGGTCTGGTCAGTGGAGGCCTAGTGGAAGTATGGACCGCAGACAGGCTTCGAAGGCCTAACACAATAAAATGGGCTGGCTGTAGGCACTTTAAAATTGGTTCCAGGGGTACACGGGCAGCAGTGGTCTGGTCAGTGGAGGCCTAGTGGAAGGAGGGACCGCAGACAGGCTTCGAAGGCCTAACACAATAAAATGGGCTGGCTGTAGGCACTTTAAAATTGGTTCCAGGGGTACACGGGCAGCAGTGGTCTGGTCAGTGGAGGCCTAGTGGAAGGAGGGACCGCAGACAGGCTTCGAAGGCCTAACACAATAAAATGGGCTGGCTGTAGGCACTTTAAAATTGGTTCCAGGGGTACACGGGCAGCAGTGGTCTGGTCAGTGGAGGCCTAGTGGAAGGAGGGACCGCAGACAGGCTTCGAAGGCCTAACACAATAAAATGGGCTGGCTGTAGGCACTTTAAAATTGGTTCCAGGGGTACACGGGCAGCAGTGGTCTGGTCAGTGGAGGCCTAGTGGAAGTATGGACCGCAGACAGGCTTCGAAGGCCTAACACAATAAAATGGGCTGGCTGTAGGCACTTTAAAATTGGTTCCAGGGGTACACGGGCAGCAGTGGTCTGGTCAGTGGAGGACTAGTGGAAGGAGGGAGCGCAGAAAGGCTTCAAAGGCCTAAAATAACAAACAATAGGCTCATGGCAGTTTTACAGCGGTTACATGGATACACGGGCAGGCAGCTTGGTGGTCAGTGGAGGAGTAGGGACCGCAGACAGGCTATCAAAGGCCTAAAATAACAAACAATAGGCTCATGGCAGTTTTACAGCGGTTACATGGATACACGGGCAGGCAGCTTGGTGCTGAGTGGAGGAGTAGTGCAAGGAGTGTCTGTCCCAGTACTCCCAAAATATAAATAGATGTTAATGTCTCGCAAAACAACCAAAACAAAAAAAAAGATGGCATACTTAGGTACAGGGGTGGGCTCATCTGCTGTGTTTCTGACATAGTAATTTGGCAGTAACTATTTAATGGTGCCAATATAGGACACAGACACAGACTACTTTAAGTTGCATCATAGATGTCTACAAATTTGTATTGTCAGTGCCAGACATTGAATGATGTCAGCGAATAGACTAAAGATTGGTGGAGCTGTGCGACATAATTTTGCACGTAGTACAGCCCAGTTTGAGCTGGGGTAGGGGGGAACTCTCTTGAGGCCGGCGGGACCGCCCCAGGGCCACTCATGTTACAACGGTGTGTCTGACGTTGGGTGCGCACCACCACCGCCAGAGACACTACATTGTACTATGAGGGACCCAGTAGCAATGCCGTCAACCAAAAGCGAGCACACCCACCTCTTCAGACAAACAGCAGTCTCACGGGTGCTTGCGCCAAGTCGCGATACCACGGCCCCGTGTGGGGAGTTTGGCCATTTAGGGAGGTGTAAACATGTCGTATGCTGTACAATCTGCAGCAGCAAATTAGACATTAGAAAAGTAATTCACAGGCAAGAGCTTTTCATAGGAAAGCTAGGTGTCGGCCGGGCAAGGTGGGGCAAAAGATTTTGAAATCCAGTTGTGGTTCATTTTAATGAATGTTAGATCGTCAACATTTTGGGTAGCCAGACGAGTCCTTTTTTCGGTTAATATTGACCCTGCAGCACTGAATACTCTTTCTGATAGGACACTTGCTGCCGGGCAAGCAAGCTCCTGCAATGCATATTCTGCCAATTCTGGCCAGGTGTCTAATTTGGAGGCCCAGTAATCAAATGGGAATGACGGTTGAGGGAGAACATCGATAAGGGATGAAAAATAGTTAGTAACCATACTGGACAAATGTTGTCTCCTGTCACTTTCAATTGATGCAGCAGTACCTGTCCTGTCTGCGGTCATAGCAAAATCACTCCACAACCTGGTCAGAAAACCCCTCTGTCCAACGCCACTTCTGATGTGTGCACCCCTAACACTCCTAGTCTGCTGCCCCCTGGAGCTCGTGTGAGAACGATCACGTGCGCTGTGTGCTGGGAATGCCTGAAGCAAACGGTCAACAAGAGTTGATTGTTTGGTTGCTAATATTAGTTCCAAGTTCTCATGTGGCATAACATTTTGCAATTTGCCTTTATAGCGTGGATCAAGGAGGCAGGCCAACCAGTAATCGTCATCGTTCATCATTTTCGTAATGCGTGTGTCCCTTTGTAGGATACGTAAGGCATAATCCGCCATGTGGGCCAAAGTTCCACTTGTCAAATCTCCGGTTGTGATTGGTTGAGGGGCAGTTGCAGGCAAATCTACGTCACTTGTGTCCCTCAAAAAACCAGAACCCGGCCGTGACACGCAACCAATTTCCTGTGCCCCCGTGAAAGTTTCCGCATTAAAAATATACTCATCCCCATCATCCTCCTCGTCCTCCACCTCCTCTTCGCCCGCTACCTCGTCCTGTACACTGCCCTGACCAGACAATGGCTGACTGTCATCAAGGCTTCCCTCTTCCTCTGGTGCAGACGCCTGCTCCTTTATGTGCGTCAAACTTTGCATCAGCAGACGCATTAGGGGGATGCTCATGCTTATTACGGCGTTGTCTGCACTAACCAGCCGTGTGCATTCCTCAAAACACTGAAGGACTTGACACATGTCTTGTATCTTCGACCACTGCACACCTGACAACTCCATGTCTGCCATCCTACTGCCTGCCCGTGTATCCTCCCACAAATAAATAACAGCACGCCTCTGTTCGCACAGTCTCTGAAGCATGTGCAGTGTTGAGTTCCACCTTGTTGCAACGTCTATGATTAGGCGATGCTGGGGAAGGTTCAAAGACCGCTGATAGGTCTGCATACGGCTGGCGTGTACAGGCGAACGTCGGATATGTGAGCAAAGTGCACGCACTTTGAGGAGCAGGTCGGAGAACCCAGGATAAGTTTTCAATAAGCACTGCACCACCAGGTTTAAGGTGTGAGCCAGGCAAGGAATGTGTTTCAGTTGGGAAAGGGAGATGGCAGCCATGAAATTCCTTCCGTTATCACTCACTACCTTGCCTGCCTCAAGATCTACTGTGCCCAGCCACGACTGCGTTTCTTGTTGCAAGAACTCGGACAGAACTTCCGCGGTGTGTCTGTTGTCGCCCAAACACTTCATAGCCAATACAGCCTGCTGACGCTTGGCAGTAGCTGGCCCATAATGGGACAACTGGTGTGCAACAGTGTCATCTGCCGATGGAGTGGTTGGCCGACTGCGTTCTGTGGAAGAGCTGTAGCTTCTGCAGGAGGACGAGGAGGAGGAGGAGGGGGTGCGAACGCCTACAGCCAACTGTTTCCTAGACCGTGGGCTAGGCACAACTGTCCCTAAATTGATGTCGCCTGTGGACCCTGCATCCACCACATTCACCCAGTGTGCCGTGATGGACACATAACGTCCCTGGCCATGCCTACTGGTCCATGCATCTGTAGTCAGGTGCACCTTTGTACTCACAGATTGCCTGAGTGCATGGACGATGCGCTGTTTAACATGCTGGTGCAGGGCTGGGATGGCTTTTCTGGAAAAAAAGTGTCGACTGGGTAGCTCGTATCGTGGTTCAGCGTACTCCATCAGGGCTTTGAAAGCTTCGCTTTCAACTAACCGGTAGGGCATCATCTCTAACGAGATTAGTCTAGCTATGTGGGCGTTAAAACCCTGTGTACGCGGATGCGAGGATAAGTACTTCCTTTTTCTAACCAGAGTCTCATGTAGGGTGAGCTGGACTGGAGAGCTGTAGATCGTGGAACTTTCGGGTGTGCCGGTGGACATGGCAGACTGAGAGACGGTTGGAGACGGTATTGTTTCCGCCGGTGCCCTACATGCAATATTTCCTCCTACAAAACTGGTGATTCCCTGACCCTGACTGCTTTTGGCTGGCAAAGAAACCTGCACAGATACTGCCGGTGGTGCGGAAAATGGTGGCCTTACAGTGACGGAAGGGATGTTGCGTTGCTGACTAGCTTCATTGGCCGAGGGTGCTACAACCTTGAGGGACGTTTGGTAGTTAGTCCAGGCTTGAGAATGCATGGTGGTTAAGTGTCTATGCATGCAACTAGTATTTAGACTTTTCAGATTCTGACCTCTGCTTAAGCTAGTTGAACATTTTTGACAGATGACTTTGCGCTGATCAGTTGGATGTTGTTTAAAAAAATGCCAGACTGCACTCTTCCTAGACTCTGATCCCTTTTCAGGGATTGCAGACTGAGCTTTAACCGGATGGCAACGCTGTGCTCCAACAGGTTTTGGCTTTGACACGCGTTTTGGTCCAGATACGGGCCCGGCAGATGGAACCTGTTGCGATGTTGATGCCTGCTGCGGCCCCTCCTCCACCTCCGCTTCTGAACTACTGCCGCCTGCACCCTGTTCCCCCAATGGCTGCCAATCGGGGTCAATAACTGGGTCATCTATTACCTCCTCTTCGAGCTCGTGTGCAACTTCGTCTGTGTCACTGTGTCGGTCGGTGGTATAGCGTTCGTGGCGGGGCAACATAGTCTCATCAGGGTCTGATTGTGGATCTGTACCCTGAGAGGGCAATGTGGTGGTCTGAGTCAAAGGAGCAGCATAGTACTCTGGCTGTGGCTGTGCATCAGTGCACTCCATGTCAGAATATACTTGTAATGGGCATGGCCTGTTAAATGTTTCACTTTCTAAGCCAGGGACGGTATGTGTAAAGAGCTCCATGGAGTGACCCGTTGTGTCGCCTGCTGCATCCTTCTCTCTTGTTGTAGTTTTTGCTGAGGAGGACAAGGAAGCGACTTGTCCCTGACCGTGAACATCCACAAGCGACGCGCTGCTTTTACATTTACCAGTTTCGGAAGAGGAGGCAAAAGAGCTAGAGGCTGAGTCTGCAATGTAAGCCAAAACTTGCTGTTGCTGCTCCGCCTTTAAAAGCGGTTTTCCTACTCCCAGAAAAGAGAGCGTTCGAGGCCTTGTGTAGCCTGACGACGAAACTGGCTCCACAGCTCCAGACTTAGGTGGAATATTTTTATCCCCACGACCACCTGATGCTCCACTACCACTACCATCATTACCAGCTGACAATGAACGCCCACGACGACCTCTTGCACCAGACTTCCTCATTGTTTTAAAATCTTAACCAAAGTAACTTTATTTGTTGCTATCAAACAACTTACACGGTGAGCTATAACTTCAGTATGATTTCAATATCCCTTAACAGGTTGGTGAGACCACAAGGAAAATCAGGCACAATGTTACACACTCTGTTTTCTGTGGCACAAAATCACAGAGATGACACACACGCAGGACTGTCACTCAAGCACTAATGTCAATATTAATCTCCCACCTAATTTATTTATTTTTTTTTCTCAGGGAGACTTTAGAAACCAAATAATATTAAAAAAAAAAAAAAAAAAGGCTTTCTATGGCCCACAATTAGAGAGAGAGAGGTGGCACAACCAGGAGTCAAGACTGGCGCACAAGCTGAAAGGGCAATATTACTCTCCCACTGTTTTTTATGTTTTTTTTGTTTTTTTCAGGGAGACTTTAGAAACCAAATAATATTAAAAAAAAAAAAAAAAAAGGCTTTCTATGGCCCACAATTAGAGAGAGAGAGGTGGCACACCCAGGAGTCAAGACTGGCACACAAGCTGAAAGGGCAATATTACTCTCCCACTGTTTTTTTAGGTTTTTTTTTTTTTTTCAGGGAGAATTAGAAACCAAATAATATTAAAAAAAAAAAAAATAGGCTTTCTATGGCCCACTGAATGAGAGATAGCACACACAGCAGTGGCACACAAGCCCTGACTGAGGCCAATATTTTTCTCCCACTGATTGATGTAGTGTTTTTGTGTTGAGGTAGAATTTAGAACACAAATCACGGAAAAAATAAATAGGCTTTCTATGGCCCACTGAATGAAAGGGAGAGAGGTGGCACACCCAGGAGTCAAGACTGGCACACAAGCTGAAAGGGCAATATTACTCTCCCACTGTTTTTTTATGTATTTTTTGTTTTTTCAGGGAGACTTTAGAAACCCAATAATATTTTAAAAAAAAAAAAAGGCTTTCTATGGCCCACAATTAGAGAGAGAGAGGTGGCACAACCAGGAGTCAAGACTGGCGCACAAGCTGAAAGGGCAATATTACTCTCCCACTGTTTTTTATGTTTTTTTTTGTTTTTTTCAGGGAGACTTTAGAAACCAAATAATATTAAAAAAACCAAAAAAAAAAAAGGCTTTCTATGGCCCACTGAATGAGAGGGAGAGAGGTGGCACACCCAGGAGTCAAGACTGGCACACAAGCTGAAAGGGCAATATTACTCTCCCACTGTTTTTTTATGTATTTTTTGTTTTTTTCAGGGAGACTTTAGAAACCCAATAATATTTAAAAAAAAAAATAAATAGGCTTTCTATGGCCCACTGAATGAAAGGGAGAGAGGTGGCACACCCAGGAGTCAAGACTGGCACACAAGCTGAAAGGGCAATATTACTCTCCCACTGTTTTTTTATGTATTTTTTGTTTTTTCAGGGAGACTTTAGAAACCCAATAATATTTTAAAAAAAAAAAAAGGCTTTCTATGGCCCACAATTAGAGAGAGAGAGGTGGCACAACCAGGAGTCAAGACTGGCGCACAAGCTGAAAGGGCAATATTACTCTCCCACTGTTTTTTATGTTTTTTTTTGTTTTTTTCAGGGAGACTTTAGAAACCAAATAATATTAAAAAAACCAAAAAAAAAAAAGGCTTTCTATGGCCCACTGAATGAGAGGGAGAGAGGTGGCACACCCAGGAGTCAAGACTGGCACACAAGCTGAAAGGGCAATATTACTCTCCCACTGTTTTTTTATGTATTTTTTGTTTTTTTCAGGGAGACTTTAGAAACCCAATAATATTTAAAAAAAAAAATAAATAGGCTTTCTATGGCCCACTGAATGAAAGGGAGAGAGGTGGCACACCCAGGAGTCAAGACTGGCACACAAGCTGAAAGGGCAATATTACTCTCCCACTGTTTTTTTATGTATTTTTTGTTTTTTCAGGGAGACTTTAGAAACCCAATAATATTTTAAAAAAAAAAAAAGGCTTTCTATGGCCCACAATTAGAGAGAGAGAGGTGGCACAACCAGGAGTCAAGACTGGCGCACAAGCTGAAAGGGCAATATTACTCTCCCACTGTTTTTTATGTTTTTTTTTGTTTTTTTCAGGGAGACTTTAGAAACCAAATAATATTAAAAAAACCAAAAAAAAAAAAGGCTTTCTATGGCCCACTGAATGAGAGGGAGAGAGGTGGCACACCCAGGAGTCAAGACTGGCACACAAGCTGAAAGGGCAATATTACTCTCCCACTGTTTTTTTATGTATTTTTTGTTTTTTTCAGGGAGACTTTAGAAACCCAATAATATTTAAAAAAAAAAATAAATAGGCTTTCTATGGCCCACTGAATGAGAGGGAGAGAGGTGGCACACCCAGGAGTCAAGACTGGCACACAAGCTGAAAGGGCAATATTACTCTCCCACTGTTTTTTTAGGTTTTTTTTTTTTTTCAGGGAGACTTTTGAAACCAAATAATATTAAAAAAAAAAAAAAAAAAAAAAATATAGGCTTGCTATAGCCCACTGAATGAGAGATAGCGCACACACAGCAGTGGCACACAAGCCCTGACTGAGGCCAATATTTTTCTCCCACTGATTGATGTAGTGTTTCTGTGTTGAGGTAGATTTTAGAACACAAATCACGGAAAAAATAAATAGGCTTTCTATGGCCCACTCAGTGAGAGATGGCACACACAGGGATGGCACTGTAGCAGAAATGCCAATCTTAATCTCCCCCAAAAAAAAAACAAAAAAAAAAAAAAAACTGTCCTACAATTACTATCTCCCTGCAGTAATGTAAGCCAGGTATGGCAGGCAGCAATAGGAGTGGACTGATGCACAAATTAAATAAAAAGTGTGGACAAACAAAAAAGATAGCTGTGCAGAAAGGAAGGAACAAGAGGATATGTGCTTTGAAAAAAGCAGTTGGTTTCCACAGTGGCGTACACACAGCAATACAGCTATCACGGAGCCTTCTAGGGCAGCCCAATGAGCTACAGCGCTGAGGGGAAAAAAAAAAAAAAATAGCTTCCACTGTTCCTGCACACCGAAGGTGGTGTTGGACAGTGGAAATCGCTGCAGCACAAGCGGTTTGGTGGTTAGTGGACCCTGCCTAACGCTCTCCCTGCTTCTGATGAAGCGGCAGCAACCTGTCCCTAAGCTCAGATCAGCAGCAGTAAGATGGCGGTCGGCGGGAACGCCCCTTTATAGCCCCTGTGACGCCGCAGACAGCAAGCCAATCACTGCAATGCCCTTCTCTAAGATGGTGGGGACCAGGATCTATGTCATCACGCTGCCCACACTCTGCGTTCACCTTCATTGGCTGAGAAATGGCGCTTTTCGCGTCATTGAAACGCGACTTTGGCGCGAAAGTCGCGTACCGCATGGCCGACAAGCACAGGGGTCGGATCGGGTTTCATGAGACGCCGACTTAGCCAAAAGTCGGCGACTTTTGAAAATGATCGACCCGTTTCGCTCAACCCTAATTATTACTTTTGAAGAATACCAGTAGAACTCTTATGTGTTACATTTAAAGATGGATGAAGTACAGCTATTAAGACACACATAAATAGAAATCGGAGATGATGCTGTATAAAATATATACTAGCTATTAAATCTGTTCTAAGCCTGGGTGGCAAGCATTTTTATTGGTACAATTATCCAGTATCTTCAATAAAATGGTGCCAGAGATCGCACTATGTGCACTCACTGACTCTGGTACCATTTTATTGAACTAATGTACCACAACGTCAGTACAGCAGTGCGCATGCGATTGCCATAGGGATAATGGCGATGGCTGACACGTGCGCACTACTAGGTTAACATTGTAGCAAAATTCTTAAGTAAAACGGATTCAGCACGTGAGCATCCCACGATATCCAGCTCCATTTTGTTGAAGACACTTTGATTACCAATTCTCATATACAGCGACTTAAAAAAATGGGGCTGTAGTGTGATATGTGTGTAATTTTATTGAAGAATTCTACAACAGCGCAAACATAGCAGTGTGCACGCGTGGCTATCGCCATTATGGCGTATTGCTATATTGACATTATTGCACATTACTTCAATAAAATGGCACCAGAGTTAGAGCTTGCGCATACCGTGATCTCCGGAGCCATTATAATGAAGACACTGTTTAAATGTACCAGTAATAATGTTCGCCACCCTGGCGTAGAACGGGTTTAATAGCTAGTACAGACATCAGATGTTATTTACAGGATAGTATGTGACTGGTATATATTATACTATGAGTACTGACATCAAAAGTTATATACAGGATAGTATGTGACTGGTAGATATTATACTACTGTATTTTCCAGCGTATAAGATGACGCCCCACTTTTCCAGTTAAAATATAGAGTTTGGGATATGCTCGCCGTATAAGACTACTCCTCTTCCGGTGTTTGGTGCGCTGTCATGACAGCGCGGCAAACACCGCTTCTGATCGGCGGGGAAATCATCCTTACTTCCAAAAAGGGAAAAAATAGAATTGCACTAAGAAAAAGTCTACTTACTGGTGGAGTAGGTGGGCTCTGAGTCAGTGACACTTTGCTGGGTGAAATTACGGTGATGCAGGTGCTTGCTTGGAAAACCACACGTGTAGCAATCCAAAATAGAGAAAAAAAAGCAGCAACACTCTGTTTACCGTGTCATAAAAACCTAACTCCTTTATTTAAGAAAGCTTTTCATGGACAAGGTTTTTGAGGGCAGGACGATCTGGACCCGTGGAAGCGTGTTAAATGCGAAACGGCCGTAGTCCTGTTCCATTGCCTGCATACCTGCATTCGTCCTGCCCTCAAAAACCTTGTCCATGAAAAGTTTTCTTAAATAAAGGACTTAGGTTTTTATGACACGGTAAACAGAGTGTTGCTGCTTTTTTCTTTATTTTGGATTGACACACTTACTTCTGTTCGCACTTATGCTCCGGACACACTCAACTCATGCACACCAGCTAAAAATGAAGATTTAGGCTACTTTCACACTAGCGTTTTTGGCTGCACGTCGCAATGCGTCGTTTAGGAGAAAAAATGCATCCTGCAAAGTTGTCTGCAGGATGTGTTTTTTCCCCATAGACTAACATTACCGACGCATTGCGACGTATTGCCACAAGTCGCAACTAGAGTTGAGCGACTTTCATTTTTTTAAGATCGAGTCGGGTTTTGTGAAACCCGATTTTGTCCAGAGTCGAGTCGAGTGCAGTCGGCCGATTATCGCTAAAAGTCGGGGATCGACCGAAACACGAAACCCAATGCAAGTCAATGGGGAAGCATAGTCGGTAGTGAGTGGAGGCCAGGAAAACACCTACAGTGCCCATTTTAATGCCAAAAACATCCATTCTTGTTTCTGAAGCTTGTCAATCTTAATTAACTTTATAATAATAGTTGGGCATAGGGAATTGGGGGTCATTTGGCAAAAGTTGTGAGGGGAGTAGGGCCGGCTCAAGTTTTTCGTGGGCCCAGGAAATGCGGACTACGTCACGGCGGTGTTGCAGGGAAAGGTAAGTATTTCAACGTTGCAAGTGCTGTGATCCTGAGCAAGCAGGGGGGGCCCACTCGTTCGCATTGGCACTGGCACAGGGCCCCTCAAAGTACAGCGATGTGTGTTTGCATGGCGGGGGCGCCTCCCACCAGCAGCGACACTTTTGCGTACTCTGAGGGGCCCTGTGCCAGTGACGTCGCCAACGAGTATGCCCCCCCACCTGATGAAGGAACCTGCACTTTCATCTGCACCTTCCTCTCTGTCCCTGTGTAAGGTGGTATAACATGCGGGAAGGGGAACCTTACTTTCAGCAGGGTCAGATTCTGGCTGTGTAGAGTATAAGGGGAATGTAGTGGTCTAGGTCAATGTACCAGCAGACTCATCTAGCAGTGGCTGGGCAATGGGCAGGATGAGGAGGAAACAGATATAGGGCCAAAGAATAAAGTAGGCTAAATGCAGTTCAAAATTGGTAACAGGACTAAACAGGCGGCATTGCTTTGTTCAGTGGAGTAGCAAACCCAAGAGCAGCAGACACTGTTTCAAGGGCCTAACCACACTAGTAGGCCAAATGCAGTTTAATATCTGATAGTATAGGGCGAAAGCCAGAATGTGGAAGCTCAGCTTTGTTCAGTTGAGGACAACACCAGGCAGGGGCAGACAGACACCTTTAGTAGGCCGGAACAGCCAATTTTTTAAAAAAACAGCAGTTAGTAAGAGGCAGAAGGTAGAAGCTCAGCTTTATTCAGTTGAGGACAACACCAGGCAGGGGCAGACAGACACCTTTAGTAGGCCGGAACAGCCAATTGCATTTTTAAAAATGGTAATTTGGAACTGAAGGTTGAAGCTCAGCTTTATTCAGTTGAGGACAACACCAGGCAGGGGCAGACAGACACCTTTAGTAGGCCGGAACAGCCAATTTTTTAAAAAAACAGCAGTTAGTAAGAGGCAGAAGGTAGAAGCTCAGCTTTATTCAGTTGAGGACAACACCAGGCAGGGGCAGACATTCACCTTTAGTAGGCCGGAACAGCCAATGGCATTTTTAAAAATGGTAATTTGGAACAGAAGGTAGAAGCTCAGCTTTATTCAGTTGAGGACAACACCAGGCAGGGGCAGACATTCACCTTTAGTAGGCCGGAACAGCCAATTGCATTTTTAAAAATGGTAATTTGGAACAGAAGGTAGAAGCTCAGCTTTATTCAGTTGAGGACAACACCAGGCAGGGGCAGACAGACACCTTTAGTAGGCCGGAACAGCCAATGGCATTTTTAAAAATGGTAATTTGGAACAGAAGGTAGAAGCTCAGCTTTATTCAGTTGAGGACAACACCAGGCAGGGGCAGACATTCACCTTTAGTAGGCCGGAACAGCCAATTGCATTTTTAAAAATGGTAATTTGGAACAGAAGGTAGAAGCTCAGCTTTATTCAGTTGAGGACAACACCAGGCAGGGGCAGACATTCACCTTTAGTAGGCCGGAACAGCCAATTGCATTTTTAAAAATGGTAATTTGGAACTGAAGGTTGAAGCTCAGCTTTATTCAGTTGAGGACAACACCAGGCAGGGGCAGACAGACACCTTTAGTAGGCCGGAACAGCCAATTTTTTAAAAAAACAGCAGTTAGTAAGAGGCAGAAGGTAGAAGCTCAGCTTTATTCAGTTGCAGCTTCTTGGCAATAATATAAAGAAGACGCGACAGGACAACACTCGGTGGATGCCATATCTGTGTTTTCAATGGAAAAAAACCTTTCAGTTAACTACTTGCAGGAGCAAGTTTTTGTAGCTGGTGGCCAATTTTTGTACTGTACCAGTTTTTTGTTGTATGTGTTTTTGTTTTTAATGTTAAAATGTCTGCATTTGATATCTCTCCAGTATTTTCTTTTTTATAAGCAAAATACTGCAGTTTTACATCGGTTACATGGATACACAGGCAGCTTGGTGGTGAGTGGAGGAGTATTTAAAGTAGGGACCGCAGACAGGCTATCAAAGGCCTAAAATAACAAACAATAGGCTCATGGCAGTTTTACATCGGTTACATGGATACACAGGCAGCTTGGTGGTGAGTGGAGGAGTATTTAAAGTAGGGACCGCAGACAGGCTATCAAAGGCCTAAAATAACAAACAATAGGCTCATGGCAGCTTTACAGCGGTTACATGGATACACAGGCAGCTTGGTGGTGAGTGGAGGAGTATTTAAAGTAGGGACCGCAGACAGGCTATCAAAGGCCTAAAATAACAAACAATAGGCTCATGGCAGTTTTACATCGGTTACATGGATACACAGGCAGCTTGGTGGTCAGTGGAGGAGTATTTAAAGTAGGGACCGCAGACAGGCTATCAAAGGCCTAAAATAACAAACAATAGGCTCATGGCAGCTTTACAGCGGTTACATGGATACACAGGCAGCTTGGTGGTGAGTGGAGGAGTATTTAAAGTAGGGACCGCAGACAGGCTATCAAAGGCCTAAAATAACAAACAATAGGCTCATGGCAGTTTTACAGCGGTTACATGGATACACGGGCAGGCAGCTGGTGATGAGTGGAGGAGTATTTAAAGTAGGGACCGCAGACAGGCTATCAAAGGCCTAAAATAACAAACAATAGGCTCATGGCAGTTTTACAGCGGTTACATGGATACACGGGCAGGCAGCTGGTGATGAGTGGAGGAGTATTTAAAGTAGGGACCGCAGACAGGCTATCAAAGGCCTAAAATAACAAACAATAGGCTCATGGCAGTTTTACAGCGGTTACATGGATACACGGGCAGGCAGCTGGTGATGAGTGGAGGAGTATTTAAAGTAGGGACCGCAGACAGGCTATCAAAGGCCTAAAATAACAAACAATAGGCTCATGGCAGCTTTACAGCGGTTACATGGATACACAGGCAGCTTGGTGATGAGTGGAGGAGTATTTAAAGTAGGGACCGCAGACAGGCTATCAAAGGCCTAAAATAACAAACAATAGGCTCATGGCAGTTTTACAGCGGTTACATGGATACACGGGCAGGCAGCTGGTGATGAGTGGAGGAGTATTTAAAGTAGGGACCGCAGACAGGCTATCAAAGGCCTAAAATAACAAACAATAGGCTCATGGCAGCTTTACAGCGGTTACATGGATACACAGGCAGCTTGGTGGTGAGTGGAGGAGTATTTAAAGTAGGGACCGCAGACAGGCTATCAAAGGCCTAAAATAACAAACAATAGGCTCATGGCAGTTTTACATCGGTTACATGGATACACAGGCAGCTTGGTGGTCAGTGGAGGAGTATTTAAAGTAGGGACCGCAGACAGGCTATCAAAGGCCTAAAATAACAAACAATAGGCTCATGGCAGCTTTACAGCGGTTACATGGATACACAGGCAGCTTGGTGGTGAGTGGAGGAGTATTTAAAGTAGGGACCGCAGACAGGCTATCAAAGGCCTAAAATAACAAACAATAGGCTCATGGCAGTTTTACAGCGGTTACATGGATACACGGGCAGGCAGCTGGTGATGAGTGGAGGAGTATTTAAAGTAGGGACCGCAGACAGGCTATCAAAGGCCTAAAATAACAAACAATAGGCTCATGGCAGCTTTACAGCGGCTACATGGATACACAGGCAGCTTGGTGGTGAGTGGAGGAGTATTTAAAGTAGGGACCGCAGACAGGCTATCAAAGGCCTAAAATAACAAACAATAGGCTCATGGCAGTTTTACAGCGGTTACATGGATACACAGGCAGCTTGGTGGTGAGTGGAGGAGTATTTAAAGTAGGGACCGCAGACAGGCTATCAAAGGCCTAAAATAACAAACAATAGGCTCATGGCAGCTTTACAGCGGTTACATGGATACACAGGCAGCTTGGTGGTGAGTGGAGGAGTATTTAAAGTAGGGACCGCAGACAGGCTATCAAAGGCCTAAAATAACAAACAATAGGCTCATGGCAGTTTTACATCGGTTACATGGATACACAGGCAGCTTGGTGGTCAGTGGAGGAGTATTTAAAGTAGGGACCGCAGACAGGCTATCAAAGGCCTAAAATAACAAACAATAGGCTCATGGCAGCTTTACAGCGGTTACATGGATACACAGGCAGCTTGGTGGTGAGTGGAGGAGTATTTAAAGTAGGGACCGCAGACAGGCTATCAAAGGCCTAAAATAACAAACAATAGGCTCATGGCAGTTTTACAGCGGTTACATGGATACACGGGCAGGCAGCTGGTGATGAGTGGAGGAGTATTTAAAGTAGGGACCGCAGACAGGCTATCAAAGGCCTAAAATAACAAACAATAGGCTCATGGCAGTTTTACAGCGGTTACATGGATACACGGGCAGGCAGCTGGTGATGAGTGGAGGAGTATTTAAAGTAGGGACCGCAGACAGGCTATCAAAGGCCTAAAATAACAAACAATAGGCTCATGGCAGCTTTACAGCGGTTACATGGATACACAGGCAGCTTGGTGATGAGTGGAGGAGTATTTAAAGTAGGGACCGCAGACAGGCTATCAAAGGCCTAAAATAACAAACAATAGGCTCATGGCAGTTTTACAGCGGTTACATGGATACACGGGCAGGCAGCTGGTGATGAGTGGAGGAGTATTTAAAGTAGGGACCGCAGACAGGCTATCAAAGGCCTAAAATAACAAACAATAGGCTCATGGCAGCTTTACAGCGGTTACATGGATACACAGGCAGCTTGGTGGTGAGTGGAGGAGTAGTGCAAGGAGTGTCTGTCCCAGTACTCCCAAAATATAAATAGATGTTAATGTCTCGCAAAACAACCAAAACAAAAAAAAAGGTGGCATACTTAGGTACAGGGGTGGGCTCATCTACTGAGTTTCTGACATAGTAATTTGGCAGTAACTATTTAATGGTGCCAATATAGGACACAGACACAGACTACTTTAAGTTGCATCATAGATGTCTACAAATTTGTATTGTCAGTGCCAGACATTGAATGATGTCAGCGAATAGACTAAAGATTGGTGGAGCTGTGCGACATAATTTTGCACGTGGTAGAGCACATTTTGAGCTGGGGTAGGGGGGAACTCTCTTGAGGCCGGCGGGACCGCCCCAGGGCCCCTCATGTTACAACGGTGTGTCTGACGTTGGGTGCGCACCACCACTGCCAGAGACACTACATTGTACTATGAGGGACCCAGTAGCAATGCCGTCAACCAAAAGCGAGCACACCCACCTCTTCAGACAAACAGCAGTCTCACGGGTGCTTGCGCCAAGTCGCGATACCACGGCCCCGTGTGGGGAGTTTTGCCATTTAGGGAGGTGTAAACATGTCGTATGCTGTACAATCAGCTGCAGCAAATTAGACATTAGAAAAGTAATTCACAGGCAAGAGCTTTTCATAGGAAAGCTAGGTGTCGGCCGGGCAAGGTGGGGCAAAAGATTTCGAAATCCAGTTGTGGTTCATTTTAATGAATGTTAGATCGTCAACATTTTGGGTAGCCAGACGAGTCCTTTTTTCGGTTAATATTGAACCTGCAGCACTGAATACTCTTTCTGATAGGACACTTGCTGCCGGGCAAGCAAGCTCCTGCAATGCATATTCTGCCAATTCTGGCCAGGTGTCTAATTTGGAGGCCCAGTAATCAAATGGGAATGACGGTTGAGGGAGAACATCGATAAGGGATGAAAAATAGTTAGTAACCATACTGGACAAATGTTGTCTCCTGTCACTTTCAATTGATGCAGCAGTACCTGTCCTGTCTGCGGTCATAGCAAAATCACTCCACAACCTGGTCAGAAAACCCCTCTGTCCAACGCCACTTCTGATGTGTGCACCCCTAACACTCCTAGTCTGCTGCCCCCTGGAGCTCGTGTGAGAACGATCACGTGCGCTGTGTGCTGGGAATGCCTGAAGCAAACGGTCAACAAGAGTTGATTGTTTGGTTGCTAATATTAGTTCCAAGTTCTCATGTGGCATAATATTTTGCAATTTGCCTTTATAGCGTGGATCAAGGAGGCAGGCCAACCAGTAATCGTCATCGTTCATCATTTTCGTAATGCGTGTGTCCCTTTTTAGGATACGTAAGGCATAATCCGCCATGTGGGCCAAAGTTCCAGTTGTCAAATCTCCGGTTGTGATTGGTTGAGGGGCAGTTGCAGGCAAATCTACGTCACTTGTGTCCCTCAAAAAACCAGAACCCGGCCGTGACACGCAACCAATTTCCTGTGCCCCCGGGAAAGGTTCGGCATTAAAAATATACTCATCCCCATCATCCTCCTCGTCCTCCACCTCCTCTTCGCCCGCTACCTCGTCCTGTACACTGCCCTGACCAGACAATGGCTGACTGTCATCAAGGCTTTCCTCTTCCTCTGGTGCAGACGCCTGCTCCTTTATGTGCGTCAAACTTTGCATCAGCAGACGCATTAGGGGGATGCTCATGCTTATTAGGGCGTTGTCTGCACTAACCAGCCGTGTGCATTCCTCAAAACACTGAAGGACTTGACACATGTCTTGTATCTTAGACCACTGCACACCTGACAACTCCATGTCTGCCATCCTACTGCCTGCCCGTGTATCCTCCCACAAATAAATAACAGCACGCCTCTGTTCGCACAGTCTCTGAAGCATGTGCAGTGTTGAGTTCCACCTTGTTGCAACGTCTATGATTAGGCGATGCTGGGGAAGGTTCAAAGACCGCTGATAGGTCTGCATACGGCTGGCGTGTACAGGCGAACGTCGGATATGTGAGCAAAGTGCACGCACTTTGAGGAGCAGGTCGGAGAACCCAGGATAAGTTTTCAATAAGCACTGCACCACCAGGTTTAAGGTGTGAGCCAGGCAAGGAATGTGTTTCAGTTGGGAAAGGGAGATGGCAGCCATGAAATTCCTTCCGTTATCACTCACTACCTTGCCTGCCTCAAGATCTACTGTGCCCAGCCACGACTGCGTTTCTTGTTGCAAGAACTCGGATAGAACTTCCGCGGTGTGTCTGTTGTCGCCCAAACACTTCATAGCCAATACAGCCTGCTGACGCTTGGCAGTAGCTGGCCCATAATGGGACAACTGGTGTGCAACAGTGTCATCTGCCGATGGAGTGGTTGGCAGACTGCGTTCTGTGGAAGAGCTGTAGCTTCTGCAGGAGGACGAGGAGGAGGAGGAGGAGGGGGTGCGAACGCCTACAGCCAACTGTTTCCTAGACCGTGGGCTAGGCACAACTGTCCCTAAATTGATGTCGCCTGTGGACCCTGCATCCACCACATTCACCCAGTGTGCCGTGATGGACACATAACGTCCCTGGCCATGCCTACTGGTCCATGCATCTGTAGTCAGGTGCACCTTTGTACTCACAGATTGCCTGAGTGCATGGACGATGCGCTGTTTAACATGCTGGTGCAGGGCTGGGATGGCTTTTCTGGAAAAAAAGTGTCGACTGGGTAGCTCGTATCGTGGTTCAGCGTACTCCATCAGGGCTTTGAAAGCTTCGCTTTCAACTAACCGGTAGGGCATCATCTCTAACGAGATTAGTCTAGCTATGTGGGCGTTAAAACCCTGTGTACGCGGATGCGAGGATAAGTACTTCCTTTTTCTAACCAGAGTCTCATGTAGGGTGAGCTGGACTGGAGAGCTGGAGATCGTGGAACTTTCGGGTGTGCCGGTGTACATGGCAGACTGAGAGACGGTTGGAGACGGTATTGTTTCCGCCGGTGCCCTAGATGCAATATTTCCTCCTACAAAACTGGTGGTTCCCTGACCCTGACTGCTTTTGGCTGGCAAAGAAACCTGCACAGATACTGCCGGTGGTGCGGAAAATGGTGGCCTTACAGTGACGGAAGGGATGTTGCGTTGCTGACTAGCTTCATTGGCCGAGGGTGCTACAACCTTAAGGGACGTTTGGTAGTTAGTCCAGGCTTGAAAATGCATGGTGGTTAAGTGTCTATGCATGCAACTAGTATTTAGACTTTTCAGATTCTGACCTCTGCTTAAGCTTGTTGAACATTTTTGACAGATGACTTTGCGCTGATCAGTTGGATGTTGTTTAAAAAAATGCCAGACTGCACTCTTCCTAGACTCGGATCCCTTTTCAGGGATTGCAGACTGAGCTTTAACCGGATGGCCACGCTGTCCTCCAACAGGTTTTGGCTTTGACACGCGTTTTGGGCCAGATACGGGCCCGGCAGATGGAACCTGTTGCGATGTTGATGCCTGCTGCGGCCCCTCCTCCACCTCCGCTTCTGAACTACTGCCGCCTGCACCCTGTTCCCCCAATGGCTGCCAATCGGGGTCAATAACTGGGTCATCTATTACCTCCTCTTCGAGCTCGTGTGCAACTTCGTCTGTGTCACTGTGTCGGTCGGTGGTATAGCGTTCGTGGCGGGGCAACATAGTCTCATCAGGGTCTGATTGTGGATCTGTACCCTGAGAGGGCAATGTGGTGGTCTGAGTCAAAGGAGCAGCATAGTACTCTGGCTGTGGCTGTGCATCAGTGCACTCCATGTCAGAATCTACTTGTAATGGGCATGGCCTGTTAAATGTTTCACTTTCTAAGCCAGGGACGGTATGTGTAAAGAGCTCCATGGAGTGACCCGTTGTGTCGCCTGCTGCATCCTTCTCTCTTGTTGTAGTTTTTGCTGAGGAGGACAAGGAAGCGACTTGTCCCTGACCGTGAACATCCACAAGCGACGCGCTGCTTTTACATTTACCAGTTTCGGAAGAGGAGGCAAAAGAGCTAGAGGCTGAGTCTGCAATGTAAGCCAAAACTTGCTGTTGCTGCTCCGCCTTTAAAAGCGGTTTTCCTACTCCCAGAAAAGAGAGCGTTCGAGGCCTTGTGTAGCCTGACGACGAAACTGGCTCCACAGCTCCAGACTTAGGTGGAATATTTTTATCCCCACGACCACCTGATGCTCCACTACCACTACCATCATTACCAGCTGACAATGAACGCCCACGACGACCTCTTGCACCAGACTTCCTCATTGTTTTAAAATCTTAACCAAAGTAACTTTATTTGTTGCTGTCAAACAACTTACACGGTGAGCTATAACTTCAGTATGATTTCAATATCCCTTAACAGGTTGGTGAGACCACAAGGAAAATCAGGCACAATGTTACACACTCTGTTTTCTGTGGCACAAAATCACAGAGATGACACACACGCAGGACTGTCACTCAAGCACTAATGTCAATATTAATCTCCCACCTAATTTATTTTTTTTTTTTTCTCAGGGAGACTTTAGAAACCAAATAATATTAAAAAAACCAAAAAAATAAATAGGCTTTCTATGGCCCACTGAATGAGAGAGAGAGGTGGCACACCCAGGAGTCAAGACTGGCACACAAGCTGAAAGGGCAATATTACTCTCCCACTGTTTTTTTATGTATTTTTTGTTTTTTAAGGGAGACTTTAGAAACCAAATAATATTAAAAAAACCAAAAAAATAAATAGGCTTTCTATGGCCCACTGAATGAGAGAGAGAGGTGGCACACCCAGGAGTCAAGACTGGCACACAAGCTGAAAGGGCAATATTACTCTCCCACTGTTTTTTTATGTTTTTTTTTTTTCAGGGAGACTTTAGAAACCAAATAATAAGAAAAAAAATAAATAAATAGGCTTTCTATAGCCCACTGAATGAGAGATAGCACACACAGCAGTGGCACACAAGCCCTGACTGAGGCCAATATTTTTCTCCCACTGATTGATGTAGTGTTTTTGTGTTGAGGTAGATTTTAGAACACAAATCAAGGAAAAAAAAAAAATGCTTTCTATGGCCCACTGAATGAGAGAGAGAGGTGGCACACCCAGGAGTCAAGACTGGCACACAAGCTGAAAGGGCAATATTACTCTCCCACTGTTTTTTTATGTTTTTTTTGTTTTCAGGGAGACTTTAGAAACCAAATAATATTAAAAAAACCAAAAAAATAAATAGCCTTTCTATGGCCCACTGAATGAGAGAGAGAGGTGGCACACCCAGGAGTCAAGACTGGCACACAAGCTGAAAGGGCAATATTACTCTCCCACTGTTTTTTTATGTTTTTTTTTTTTCAGGGAGACTTTAGAAACCAAATAATATTTAAAAAAAAAAATAAATAGGCTTTCTATGGCCCACTGAATGAGAGAGGTGGCACACCCAGGAGTCAAGACTGGCACACAAGCTGAAAGGGCAATATTACTCTCCCACTGTTTTTTTATGTTTTTTTTGTTTTTTAAGGGAGACTTTAGAAACCAAATAATATTAAAAAAACCAAAAAAATAAATAGGCTTTCTATGGCCCACTGAATGAGAGAGAGAGGTGGCACACCCAGGAGTCAAGACTGGCACACAAGCTGAAAGGGCAATATTACTCTCCCACTGTTTTTTTATGTATTTTTTGTTTTTTAAGGGAGACTTTAGAAACCCAATAATATTTAAAAAAAAAAATAAATAGGCTTTCTATGGCCCACTGAATGAGAGAGGTGGCACACCCAGGAGTCAAGACTGGCACACAAGCTGAAAGGGCAATATTACTCTCCCACTGTTTTTTTATGTATTTTTTGTTTTTTAAGGGAGACTTTAGAAACCCAATAATATTTTAAAAAAAAAATAAATAGGCTTTCTATGGCCCACTGAATGAGAGAGAGAGGTGGCACACCCAGGAGTCAAGACTGGCACACAAGCTGAAAGGGCAATATTACTCTCCCACTGTTTTTTTATGTTTTTTTTTTTTCAGGGAGACTTTAGAAACCAAATAATATTAAAAAAACCAAAAAAATAAATAGGCTTTCTATGGCCCACTGAATGAGAGAGAGAGGTGGCACACCCAGGAGTCAAGACTGGCACACAAGCTGAAAGGGCAATATTACTCTCCCACTGTTTTTTTTTTTTTTTTTTTTTTTCAGGGAGACTTTAGAAACCAAATAATAAGAAAATAAATAAATAAATAAATAGGCTTTCTATAGCCCACTGAATGAGAGATAGCACACACAGCAGTGGCACACAAGCCCTGACTGAGGCCAATATTTTTCTCCCACTGATTGATGTAGTGTTTTTGTGTTGAGGTAGATTTTAGAACACAAATCAAGGAAAAAAAAAAATGCTTTCTATGGCCCACTGAATGAGAGAGGTGGCACACCCAGGAGTCAAGACTGGCACACAAGCTGAAAGGGCAATATTACTCTCCCACTGTTTTTTTATGTATTTTTTGTTTTTTAAGGGAGACTTTAGAAACCCAATAATATTTAAAAAAATAAATAAATAGGCTTTCTATGGCCCACTGAATGAGAGGGAGAGAGGTGGCACACCCAGGAGTCAAGACTGGCACACAAGCTGAAAGGGCAATATTACTCTCCCACTGTTTTTTTATGTTTTTTTTTTTTCAGGGAGACTTTAGAAACCAAATAATATTAAAAAAACCAAAAAAATAAATAGGCTTTCTATGGCCCACTGAATGAGAGAGAGAGGTGGCACACCCAGGAGTCAAGACTGGCACACAAGCTGAAAGGGCAATATTACTCTCCCACTGTTTTTTTATGTATTTTTTGTTTTTTAAGGGAGACTTTAGAAACCAAATAATATTTTAAAAAAAACAAAAAAAAAAAGGCTTTCTATGGCCCACAATTAGAGAGAGAGAGGTGGCACACCCAGGAGTCAAGACTGGCGCACAAGCTGAAAGGGCAATATTACTCTCCCACTGTTTTCTTAAGTTTTTTTTCTTTTATTTTCAGGGAGACTTTAGAAACCAAATAATATTAAAAAAACCAAAAAAATAAATAGCCTTTCTATGGCCCACTGAATGAGAGAGAGGTGGCACACCCAGGAGTTAAGACTGGCACACAAGCTGAAAGGGCAATATTACTCTCCCACTGTTTTGTTTTTTTTTGTTTTTTTTTCAGGGAGACTTTAGAAACCAAATAATAAGAAAAAAAAATAAATAAATAAATAGGCTTTCTATAGCCCACTGAATGAGAGATAGCACACACAGCAGTGGCACACAAGCCCTGACTGAGGCCAATATTTTTCTACCACTGATTGATGTAGTGTTTTTGTGTTGAGGTAGAATTTAGAACACAAATCACGGAAAAAATAAATAGGCTTTCTATGGCCCACTCAGTGAGAGATGGCACACACAGGGATGGCACTGTAGCAGAAATGCCAATCTTAATCTCCCACAAAAAAAAAAAAAACAGGGACTGTCCTACAATTACTATCTCCCTGCAGTAATCTAAGCCAGGTATGGCAGGCAGCAATAGGAGTGGACTGATGCACAAATTAAATAAAAAGTGTGGACAAACAAAAAAGATAGCTGTGCAGAAAGGAACAAGAGGATATGTGCTTTGAAAAAAGCAGTTGGTTTCCACAGTGGCGTACACACAGCAATACAGCTATCACGGAGCCTTCTAGGGCAGCCCAATGAGCTACAGCGCTGAGGAAAAAAAAAAAAAAATAGCTTCCACTGTTCCTGCACACCGAAGGTGGTGTTGGACAGTGGAAATCGCTACAGCACAAGCGGTTTGGTGGTTAGTGGACCCTGCCTAACGCTCTCCCTGCTTCTGACGAAGCGGCAGCAACCTCTCCCTAAGCTCAGATCAGCAGCAGTGAGATGGCGGTCGGCGGGAACGCCCCTTTATAGCCCCTGTGACGCCGCAGACAGCAAGCCAATCACTGCAATGCCCTTCTCTAAGATGGTGAGGACCAGGACCTATGTCATCACGCTGCCCACACTCTGCGTTCACCTTCATTGGCTGAGAAATGGCGCTTTTCGCGTCATTGAAACGCGACTTTGG
Source organism: Ranitomeya variabilis (assembly GCF_051348905.1). Classification (NCBI taxonomy): domain Eukaryota; kingdom Metazoa; phylum Chordata; class Amphibia; order Anura; family Dendrobatidae; genus Ranitomeya; species Ranitomeya variabilis. The sequence continues at coordinate 755,279,390 of NC_135232.1, forward strand.
CGCGAAAGTCGCGTACCGCATGGCCGACAAGCACAGGGGTCGGATCGGGTTTCATGAGACGCCGACTTAGCCAAAAGTCGGCGACTTTTGAAAATGATCGACCCGTTTCGCTCAACCCTAGTCGCAACCGTCGTGCGACGGTTGCGTCGTGTTTTGGTGCACCGCCGCCACAAAAAAAGTTACATGTTACATTTTTTTGTGCGTCTAGTCCGCCATTTTTGACCGCGCATGCGCGGCCGAAACTCCGCCCCCTCCTCCCCGGACCTCACAATGAAGCAGCGGAAGTGTCTTAAGACTGCTTCCGCTGCCAACGTCGGGCATTTTTTTCACAGTATGCGTCGGTACGTCGCTAGTGTGAAAGCAGCCTTAGGCCGGCGTCACACTGGCGAGTTTTACGGACGTATGAGCGCAGAAAATACACCCGTAAAATACGCATAACACACATGATTCCCTATGTCCCAGCTCCTATCAGCCGTATTTTACTGATCCGTATTATATGGTCTTGTACGGCCATACAAAATCGCAGCATGCTGCGTTTGTCACCGTATTGCTCAAAAAAATTGCCAATGAAAGTCTATCGGGGCGAGAAAAATACGGATTACACATGGACCAGCAGTGTGACCTGCGAGAAATACGCACCGGTGTTAGAGAGAAAAGCCGGTAATTCAATTGCCGGCTTTTCATTTCTCCTTCCCAAACCCGACAGGATATGAAACATGGTTTACATACAGTAAACCATCTCATATCCCTTTTTTTTTGCATATTCCACACTACTAGTGTTAGTAGTGTGTATGTGCAAAATTTGGGCACTGTAGCTTGTAAAATAAAGGGTTAAATCGCGGAAAAAATTGGCGTGGGCTCCCGCGCAATTTTCTCCGCCAGAGTGGTAAAGCCAGTGACTGAGGGCAGATATTAATAGCCTAGAGAGGGTCCATGGTTATTGGCCCCCCCTGGCTACAAACTTCTGCCCCCAGCCACCCCAGAAAAGGCACATGGATAGGTGTCATAATTGATGCCTCTCCATTATTAATCTGGCTTAATGTCACCTTACAATTGCAAGGTGACATTAACCCTTCATTACCCCATATCCCACCGCTACACGGGAGTGGGAAGAGAGTGGCAAAGTGCCAGAATAGGCACATCTTCCAGATGTGCCTTTTCTGGGGTGGCTGGGGGCAGATGTTTTTAGGCAGGGGGGGCCAATAACCATGGACCCTCTCTAGGCTATTAATATCTGCCCTCAGTCACTGGCTTTACCACTCTGGCGGAGAAAATTGCGCGGGAGCCCACGCCAATTTTTTCCGCGATTTAACCCTTTATTTTACAAGCTACAGTGCCCAAATTTTGCACATACACACTACTAACACTAGTAGTGTGGAATATGCAAAAAAAAAGGGATATGAGATGGTTTACTGTATGTAAACCATGTCTCATATCCTGTCAGGTTTGGGAAGGAGAAATGAAAAGCCGGCAATTGAATTACCGGCTTTTCACATATATCGCGCTGAATTAAATATAAATACAGAATATATATATATATATATGTGTCTCAATGACATATATATATATATACTGTATATATGTTTTAACGAACATTTGAGCACATAAATCCATTAGATGTCGGTTTTGCAAGCCTGCGAGAAAATATCACAGTACGGATGCCATACGGATTACATACGGAGGATGCCATGCGCAAAATACGCTGACACACCTTGCCTACGGATGACATACGGATCACTATTTTGGGGACTTTTCTGTGTATTACGGCCGTAAAAAACGGACCGTATTTACATACGCTCAGTGTGACGCCGGCCTTAGGCCGGTTTCACACGTCAGTGGCTCCGGTACGTGAGGTGACAGTTTCCTCACGTACCGGAGACACTGACACACGTAGACCCATAAAAATCAATGCATCTGTGCAGATGTCATTGATTTTTTGCGGACCGTGTCTCCGTGTGCCAAACACGGAGACATGTCAGTGTTCGTGGGAGCGCACGTATTACATGGACCCATTAAAGTCAATGGGTCCATGTAAAGCACGGACCACACACGGACCTTCTCCGTTTGCAGTCCGTGTGGCGTGCAGGAGACAGCGCTACAGTAAGCGCTGTCCCCCCCACTGGTGCTGAATCCGCGATTCATATCTTCCCTGCAGCAGTGTTTGCTGCAGAGAAAATATGAATAATAGTGTTTAAAAGAAAGATTTATGTGTCCGCCGCCCTCCCACCCCCTGTGCGCCCCCCCGCTGTTCTGAAAATACTCACCCGCTCCCTCGCAGTGTCCTGTGCTGGCCGCCCCTTCTACTGTATGCGGTCACGTGGGGCCGACAATTAGAGTCATGAATATGTGGCTCCACCTCCCATAGGGGTGGAGCCGCCTATTCATGACTGTAAATGAGCGGCCCCACGTGACCGCATACAGGAGAAGATGGGGCCAGACCAGGAAGCAGCGACAGCCAACGAGGGAGTGGGTGAGTATTTTCAGAACAGCGGGGGGGGGGCGCACAGGGGGTGGGAGGGCGGCGGACACATAGATCTTTATTTTAAACACTGTTATTCATATTTTCTCGGCAGCAAACGCTGCTGCAGGGAACATATGAATCGCGGATTCAGCACCAGATGCTGGTAGTACGTGTGGTACCCAGCACGGTGCGTGTGGTACCCAGTGGGCACACGGGCGGCACACGTGTTCCACACTGATGTTCACCAGAAACGTAGGGGCACACGGACACGGATAATTCCGGTACCGATTGTTTCCGGTACCGGAATTATCTGGACGTGTGGGACAGCCCTTACAGAGATTTTTTCTTTTTCCCTTTTGCACTAACCCATCCAACAGCTCAGTGCACTTCCAAAGGACTGAAACCCCCAACCAGCTGCAACTTATAAACCCTTAATTATGATCCCCCACCCTTGTGAATATAACTGCACCTCAGGTTTTAAGTGCAATGTTGTTAACCCTTAAACACACAGTAAAATACGAGACTGAAAACCTGTATAAAAAAAAAAATAGGTTTCGGCTACTTTCACATGTCAGCTTTTTGCCGACAGGTTCAATCCGGCGAATTTTGAAAAAACGGATTAGTCGCAAATTATGAAAAACTGATGCGACAGATCCGTTATTTAGCCGGATCCGACTAGCTGATCTGGGTAATTGGATTCTGGGGAGAGAGAGAGAGAGACCCCAGAATAGAAAATGCATGCTTAGTTTAATAAAACTGAATTAGTCGCTGGATTCCATCATTTGACGGATCCAGCGCCATAGGGTTCCATTATAGCAAACGACGAACAGCGACGGATCAGATTTTTTGACGGACACAAAAAACGTTCCTATGTCCGTTTTCTCTAGCCGCCAGAAAATGAATTTTCGACAGATCCAGCGAAAAACGGATGAAACGTGAGGCAATCCATCGCTAATACAAGTCTATGAGAAAAAAATGGATCCGGCTGCAACTTTTGCCAGATCCGTTTTTTTAAAAATTTGCCGGATTGTGCCTGACGGAAAAAACTGATGTGTGAAAATGGCCTAAGAAAGCCCAACAAAACTAAAAACAGGTAGAAAAACACTCAGCAATTCACAATTCAGCAATTCACAATTCAGCAACTCACACCAATTCACACAGGTATTTGCTGCAGAATTCCCAAATACCTCTTCACTAGTGTTGAGCGATACCGTCCGATACTTGAAAGTATCGGTATCGGAAAGTATCGGCCGATACCGTCACAGTATCGGAATCCAATCCGATACCGATACCCGATACCAATACAAGTCAATGGGACTCATGTATCGGACGGTATCCCTGATGGTTCCCAGGGTCTGAAGGAGAGGAAACTCTCCTTCAGGCCCTGGGAACCATATAAATGTGTAAAAGAAAGAATTAAAATAAAAAATATCGCTATACTCACCTGTCCGACGCAGCCGGGACTTCAGCGAGGGAACCGGCAGCGTTGTTTGTTTAAAAATCGCGCTATTACTTGGTTACGTGAATTCCCGGCTTGTGATTGGTCAGGTCGGCCATGTTGCCGGGACGCGGACCAATCACAGCAAGCCGTGACGAAATTACGTCACGGCTTGCTGTGATTGGTCCGCGTCCCGGCAATATGGCCGCCCTGACCAATCACAAGCCGGGACGTCACGGGAGGCTGGACACGCGCTCATTTTAAAATGGGCGCGTGTCCAGCCTCCCGTGACGTCACGGCTTGTGATTGGTTGCGCCGCGATCAACCAATCACAAGCCGGGAGGCTGGACGCGCTCATTTTGAAATGGGCGCGTGTCCAGCCTCCCGTGACGTCACGGCTTGTGATTGGTTGCGCCGCGATCAACCAATCACAAGCCGGGAGGCTGGACGCGCTCATTTTGAAATGGGCGCGTGTCCAGCCTCCCGGCTTGTGATTGGTTGACCGCGACGCAACCAATCACAAGCCGTGACGTCACGGGAGGCTGGACACGCGCCCTTTTTAAAATGAGCGCGTTTCCAGCCTCCCGTGACGTCACGGCTTGTGATTGGTTAATGGCGGCCATGTTGCCGGGACGCGGACCAATCACAGCAAGCCGTGACGTATTTTCGTCACGGCTTGCTGTGATTGGTCCGCGGCCCGGCAACATGGCCGCCCTGACCAATCACAAGCCGGGACTTCGCGTAACCATGTAAAAGCGGGAATTTTAAACAAACAACGCTGCCGGTTCCTGCGCTGAGGTCCCGGCTGCGTCGGACAGGTGAGTATAGCGATATTTTTTATTTTAATTCTCTATTTTACACATTTTAACATTAATGTTGTTCCGATACCCGATACCACAAGAGTATCGGAATCCCGGTATCGGAATTCCGATACAGCAAGTATCGGCCGATACCCGATACTTGCAGCATCGGAATGCTCAACACTACTCTTCACCGAATCACAAGTCATACACTTACGCTCCGGACACACTCAGCTCGTGCACACCCACTAAGAATGAAGAGTTAAAGAGATTTTTATTTTTTTTCCCTTTTTCACTAACCCAACCAACAGCCCAATGCACATTCAAAGGACTGCCTGGCTGGTTATCAAAAATGCAGGGGAACCCATGCAGTTTTTTTTAAATTATTTATTTAGAGCACGGGTGCCGGCTGATGTCTACTCCCATCAGCCGCTGCCTGCTCTCGCTGTTATTAGTGGCAGCAGGCGTAGGCTGATGGCAGCAGTAATCCCATCAGCCTACATCAGTGACCGGAGATAAACTTTTTGTTATTTCACAGCATGGGAACAGTGGCTGTATGACCATCGGTAATGATTTTACCGCCGATCAGACGCACATGACAGCATGGCAAACACGGGATGTTCAGGCCCCCCATTCAGGTGAATGGGGTCTAGGTTCAGGTTCAGGGCCAGGCACTGTTCTGGTACCCGAACCCAAAACTTGTTTTAACTGTTCGGTTGAATCTGCAAGACCCGAACATCCAGAGGTCCGTCCATCTCTAGTATCCCCATTACTAGCCCCATAGTCAATTTTGCAATAAATACACAGCAAGAATAAAGTCTTTTATTTGAAATAAACACATAGACTCCTTTACTTGAAATTATAACTCTACACGCACTTTTACCCATTTATTTTAAAAAATTTAAAATAAAAAACTTCATATTCCTCACCTGTCTGATAATAACTCATTTGTCCCACAATGAGCTCCAACTCTGGATTTCACGGCTGAGCACTGGCATGATGCGAGTGCTCAGCTGTGAATCCAGGACTATGAACTCTGCTTCCCTTATTGACATTACGACTGGAGTTGAGTTGACAGCCTCAGTTCAGTGTCTGAGTCCTGGACTGACGGCAGAGCTCTTAAGGCTGCCGTCACACTAGCAGTATTTGGTCAGTATTTTACATCAGTATTTGTAAGCCAAAACCAGGAGTGGAACAAATATAGGAAATAACAGAAACATATGCACCACTTCTGCATTTATCACCCACTCCTGGTTTTGGCTTACAAATACTGATGTAAAATACTGACCAAATACTGCTAGTGTGATGGCAGCCTTACAGATATGGATTATCATCTCATTGGACAGGTGAGGAACCAGACTACTGGTTATTCATAAATGCTTTATGGAAAACATACCAGTCACCAAAATAGTTATGTTCTCAGTAAGGGATTAATTATCAACAAGTAATGGGACTGAACTAGGACCATAATGGACAAACTGCATACTTCATTGAAAACAAGCTATCCACAAAAACGCAGTCATAAGTCCGAATAAATGCAAATTACAAAAACCTTTATTGATCACAACAGGTTAAAAACAGCAGATAGGAAAAATCCTCGTGCAACCCTTAGCACGTACAAAAAGGACAGGAGTAGGTGCATCTAATATATAACAATAGTGTCAGTACAAATAGTGACCGTATAAAGTGCATATTAGGCCAGTTTCACATTTGCGTTTGTAGGAGCTGCAGAGGGCTGTGGACTTCCTCCGTGAAGCCCCGCCCTTGGCCGCACCTCCGCCACTAGCTCCGCCTACTTCTGCATGCGGCCTGCATGCGGCCAGCGTACCTATCTTTAACATTAGGTGCGCAGGTCGTGCCGCTGTATGCGGATGATTCCGCATGCGTCGTTTTGACGATGCGGCGACCAGCATAGAACGCAGCTTATAGCAATTTTTTTTTCCGCATCGTCAAAACAACGCATGCGGAAACATCCGCATACAGCCGCATGACCTGCGTACCTAATGTTAAAGATAAGTCACAAAAATAGGCAGCACTCCATATTCTCAAGATAATCTGCAGGTCTTTATTGAGCCCACATCTCGTGCAACGTTTCAGCTCTCAACTGAGCCTTTCTCAAGCAACAAACAGACCTTTTGACAGTGTATATATAGAGGGACATTTCCCCAACATCCCCTCTGTGCAGCCAATCAGTGAACTTCATAAATTTACGGACAATTACATTGCATCATAAAGTGTATTAAGTGCCAGCGGTGTACTATTAAAATCATATAGGACAATTACTGAATTAAACATACCCTTGGAGAGACATAGCTTTCAAGGAGGAGGCAGCATGTTTTCGGCGTCCCCGGACAGCTACTGCGCATGTCCTAATCCTCCTATGTGACTCATGATCACGTGTTAGGTAGAGGGCCAATAAGAACCGCTATTTTCCACACGGCGTATTGCGCCTGCGCAGTAGCGCTCGGAGTCTCTATATTGATAATAAACTCCAATGTTTTCCTGTGACTCATGGTCACATATATATAGAGGGCCAATAGGAGCCACTATTCTCCATTTGTCATAACGCGCCTGCGCAGTAGCGCTCATGATCCCCATCTTTGTAATGGAATCTAGTTTCTTCAGGACTTAAAGCGCATGCGCCGTAGCGCCTATGGCAGCGATATTACTCAACATCACTTAGTGTTGTATATGGCATTTTCAGGGCCACATTATATAAGAATAAATAAATAAATAAAGTGCCACCAAGTGCCTTTATATTAATAATGCCAGCACTATAATATAGAATACATTCTTTAACCCTTATGGTAAAATCCATTTTATCCATTTCTATGTTCACTAAGGCAGCTCAGCTGCTCATATGCCATAAGGACCAATGTGAGATGTGCATAATCCTACCTTGAGCTAACAGAGAGTATCTTGATTCAGATCCTCACCTGGCACTCATACAGTGTCTATAGGGTGCCCCTCACCCCTTCGAGTCAGGCGCCTCCATTCTAGACCTCTGCATAGCAGTAGCACGTAAGTCCTGGCTTGTGTGAACATATATGGTTTATGGATCCCCAATGGGTATATTGCACATAGCCCTTTTGGCCACATTTATCAATATACAAAAGCAAAAGAAGTCTATAGGACAAAAAGAAATATATTTATATTTATATAATTTATTAATTGGCCTCCTACCATCCACGTACATGGTTAATTCAATATAAAATTATATATCTTTTTCAAATAGTTATAATAACACAGCATATATATTGCTCAAATTGATTTTCCTCCTCCATCTCGAATGTCTCTCCAAATAGGATCTTCTGTTATGCATAACAGCAACAGTACCTGGACAAAAAACATATACAAATTAAAATTAGGAACATACTATTAAGAAAGTATTCCCAATTATATAAATACAACATATACCAGACTTGTTAACTACACTATCTCGATGCTGGAACATAATATTATATAACTCTATGTAATTTAAAATCTACATTGAGGCCCTTGGGCCTAAGCGTATTCAATTTATATATCCACATAAGTTCCCTTTTGCGGAGGACTAACTCTCTATCACCTCCTCTCCTCTCTATAGGTACCCTGTCAATAATCATAAACTTTAAATCCTTCTCTAAATGATTACACTCCACAAAGTGTTTTGGAACCGGGAGATCGGTCCTCTTTTTTCTAATTGAGTATCGGTGTTGATTCATTCGTACCTTGAACTCGCACGTCGTTTCACCGACGTACCACAGCTTACACGGACACATCAAAAGGTACACAACAAAGTCAGAGCTGCAAGTTAGATAATGTTTGATATTATATATTTTCCCCGTTTGCGGATGTTCAAATGTTGCTCCTTTCACCATATAGGTGCAGTTCACACAATTTAAACATGGGAAACAGCCTGTTTTGCTTGAGCCTGTCAGGGATAATTGTTTACTTACTCTTCTTGGGCCAATATCTGACTTAATCAAATAATCCTTAATATTCTTATTACGTCTATAGGAATATAGTGGCGGTAATTGCAGTTCTTTTATGTCAGGCAAGCATTTTCCCAGCATACCCCAATGTTTACTGATCACGTTGGCAACTTCCCTACTCTCCTCCGCATATGTGGTGACTAATGGGACTCTCTTTTGTTTCCTCTCACATCGGTTGTATGTCTTCTTTTGGATAAGTTCCACTCTACTTATTTGTAGTACTTTATTTTTGGTATTCTCCAATAAATTCATGGGGTAACCTCTATCCAGAAATTTTTTAACTAATTTGTCTACCACTGTATCTATGTCCTTTTCATCTTTAACTATCCTCCTAATCCTTAAGAGTTGGCTAAGTGGAATGGATTTAACCATAGATCGAGGGTGTTGGCTATCGTAAAGTAACAAATTATTTTTGTCTGTATTTTTCACAAATAATGTAGTACTTAATTGTCCCTTCTCTAGACTGACGAGTACATCTAGGAACTGAATTTCCTTTCTGGACATTACAAGTGTGAATTTGATTGTATTATCAATGGTATTTAAGAATTGAAAGAATTCTTCCAATTCGCCCTGTGTACCTGTCCATAGGAGGAAGACATCATCTATGTATCTCCACCACGCCAAAACATGTCGGTAGTGGTGGGACACATAGATGAGGTCCTCCTCCATGGCTTCCATCACCAAATTAGCATAAGAGGGGGCCATATTGGCCCCCATGGCTGTTCCTCGTTTTTGTGTGTAAAACGCGTCCCCAAACAAAAAATAATTTCTTTTCAGAATAATCTCTAATAATTTTAGTTTGAAAGCACTACCTTCAGGTGTGTACTTATTGCACTCTAATTTCCTACCAACTGCTTTCAGACCTTGTTCATGGTCTATCGAGGTGTACAATGACACTACGTCAAAGGACGCCAGTATGACATCCCCTTCAACTTGTAGTGTCTCCAATTTGTTTAAAAAGTCAGTTGTGTCTTTAATATATGACTTGCATTTTTTGACCATTGGATTAAGTACCTTATCCAGGAAGATACCCATGTTATTGAAAATAGACCCCACCCCCGAGACTATAGGACGTCCCGGGGGATTAATTAGGGTCTTATGTATCTTCGGTGTTATATATAACACCGGAGTGCGTGGGTTCTCTACCAGTAGGTATTCATACAAATCCTGGTCAATCACACCTGAATCCTGGGCTTCTTTAAGACAGGCTTTAATATCCTTCAAAATAACAAATTTGGGGTCCCCAACCATTTTAGCATACACATCCTCATCTTCTAGTTGCCTCAATATTTCGGCAATATAAATATCCTTGTCCATGACGATGTCAAAGATAGGTATGCAGGCCGCATGCAGGCCGCATGCAGAAGTAGGCGGAGGTGCGACTGAGGGCAGGGCTTCACGGAGGAAGTCCGCAGCCCTCCGCAGCTCCTACAAATGCAAATGTGAAACTAGCCTTAGTAGGTCAGTTCATATATCTACATATTTGTGCTGGTAGCTAATGTAAGCAGCAAGAACAAACATACACAAAGTATAAATACCGGTCAATACAGAGGCACAAGTGTCCACGGGTGTGGGGTTCCTGCACACTTGTGCCTCTGTATTGATCGGTATGTATATTTTGTGTATGTTTGTTCTTGCTGCTTACATTAGCTACCAGCACAAATATGTAGATATATGAACTGACCTACTAATGTGCACTTTATACGGTCACTATTTGTACTGACACTATTGTTATATATTAGATGCATCTACTCCTGTCCTTTTTGTACGTGCTAAGGGTTGCACGAGGATTTTTCCTATCTGCCGTTTTTAACCTGTTGTGATCAATAAAGGTTTTTGTAATTTGCATTTATTCGGACTTATGACTGCGTTTTTGTGGATAGCTTGTTTTCTTTACTGGTTATTGTACGGTAGACCCCCCCAAAAAAACAATTAAACAATTAAGTGAGGTCCTCCCTATATTTAACCCCTTCATGACCAGAGCTTTTTTCAGTTTTGTGTTTTTGTTTTTTGCTCCCCTCCTTCCCAGAGCCATAACTTTTTTATATTTCCATCAAAATGGCCATGTGAGGACTTATTTTTTGCAGGAAGAGTTGTACTTTTGAACAACATCATTAGTTTTACCATGTCTTGTACTAGAAAACAGGAAAAAAGATTCCAAGTGCAGTGAAATTGCAAAAAAAGTGCAGTCCCCACTTGTTTTTTGTTTGGCTTTTTTGCTAGGTTCACTAAATGATAAAACTGACCTGCCATTATGATTTTTCAGGTCATTATGAGTTCATAGACACCAAACTTGTCTAGGTTCATTTTTATCTAAGTGGTGAAAAAAAATTCCAAACTTTGCTAAAAAAAAAAGCCACATTTTGCGCCTTTTTTCGATACCCATAGCATCTCCATTTTTCGTGATCTCAGGTCTGGTGAGGGCTTATTTTTTGTGCGCCGAGCTGATGTTTTTAATGATAACATTTTGGTGCAGATACAATTTTTTGATAGCCCGTTATTGCATTTTAATGCAATGTTGCGGAGTTAAAAAAATCCTAAATCTGTTCCTTTTATTTTTTTCTCGCTACGCCATTTAGCGATCAGGTTAATCCTTTTTTTATTGATAGATCAGGTGATTCTGAATGTGGCGATAGCAAATATGTGTATGTTTGATTTTATTTTTATTGTTTCATTTTGAATGGGGCGAAAGGGGGGTGATTTGAACTTTCACATTTTTTTCATTTTTTTATATTTTTAAACACATTGTTTATTTACTTTTGGCATTCTTCAATAGTCTCCATAGGAGACCAGAAGCTGGCACAAATCGATCGGCTCTGCTGCATAGAAGCGATGGTCAGATCGCCTCTATGTAGTAGAATTGCTGACTTGCTTTGAGCGCCGACCACTGGGTGGTGCTCACAGCTATCCGGCAGTGACAACCATAGAGGTCTCCAGGAGACCTTGAGGGGGTTTGTCATGCCAACACACCGGTGACCCGCGATCACGTGACGCGGGTCACCGGTGTGTGTATTTCCGGCACGATTGCCAAAAGTGCCATTTAAATGTCGCTGTCAGTGTTTGACAGCAGAATTTAACTAGTTAATAGCCACAGGTGGATCACCATTCCAGCCGCGGCTATTGAGGGCACATGTCAGCTGTTCAAAACAGCTGACATGTCCCGGGAAAGATGTAGGCTCACCTCCAGAGCCCACATCAAAGGGAGGGTATCCGACATCGGCGTACTATTACGCCTGATGTCGGAAAGGGGTTAATAAACAGTAAAGGCTAAACAGACAGATGCATGCTGATATTAATAGCCTAGGAAAGGGCCATGGATATTGGCCCCCTCACAGACTAAAAGCATCAGCTCTCAGCCGCCCCACAAATGGCGAATCCATTAGATGCGCTAATTCTGGAGCTTAGCCTCACTCTTCCCACTTGTACTGGTCCGGTGGCAAGTGGGGTAATAGTTGATGGGTTGACATAAGCTTTGTATTGTCAGCTGACATCAACTACACAGGCTAGTAATGGAGAGGCATCTATAAGACGCCCATATTACTTACCGCATAGTCAGATTGTAATAAAGACACAGCAAGAATAAAGTTTTTTTTATTAGAAATAAATACACAGACTCCTTTATTTAAAATAAAACTCCTCACCCTCTTTTATCCATTTATTTTCAAAAATGTAAAATAAAAAACAACATATTCCTCACCTGTTTAATGAGAAGATAATCCATATCTGGTTCATGATGCTCTCCAACTCTGGTCCATCTGGATTTCATGGTTGAACAAGGGTATAATGCATGCCAACACAAACCAAAGATTGAAGCTAACCCCTTAGCTCCTTGGGTGGAACCATAAGTCCAAGAAAATACACAACTGCTATTGATTCACAACGCCCTCAGCTGAAGGCATGGTGCTGGCTTAAAATAGAAACAGAGGGGGCAGGCACCGGCACAGATTCCAACCGAATAACTTAGGAACAATTTTTACCTCAGGCTTTTACTTGCTTATCCTATCATAGAGCTGGTACACATGGACAGGAAAATCACCTTACATGTCTCATTGACACTTGGGGAAATTAAGCGGTTTTGCCTCATCGATCTGCAAACCATGGAGAATTCCATATGGGTTTGCAAATGAGCTGTATAACATTACAATCAGTTACAGCCCCACATAGAGAGACTTGTTACAGATAATTAAAGCAATAACTGGAGAGATTGATGCAACTGCCTTCTGAACAAGTCTCATTCTGCAATGTAACCCAACTGAGCAAGAAAACTCACCTCAAAAAGCGCTTCTATATGTCACCCAAATCTGGACCAAAGTTGGAGAGGTTTTTCCTTCCCAATCCCGGGTCAAAATGACAAATATTCAGCAAAAGGCTATGGAAAGAGTGGAGGATTATTTTGAGAGATTTAGGCAGGTAGTGGAGAAGGCAGTAGGGAGCCTAATAGTGGTTAAAATGCCTATAAACCCACAAGGCAAAAGATAAATAAGGAAGGGTGGACCTCAGTAAGGTGAGGTGCAACAATTGTGATGAACTGAGCCTTTTCCGGAAGCAGCGTAAGGCCCCAAAGAGAAAAAAGGCAGGAAATCAATTGTCATGAAGGGCTTATAGTGCTACCAGTCATTTCTGAACCTAGGAGTGATGATTACTTTGTCCACTTTCTGACATGCCCTTTAACACAATACAGTGTCTGGTCTACACTGAAGCAGCCAACAGTGTCTTAAAGAAATCTGAAGTCCCTACCTTAAAGGCCACAGAATTAATATAAGCAGTAGTGCTGGTTGGTAAACTCAAGGAACCAAAATAAACACAAATGTTGATAGGGCCCATCATTATCACCTCACTTTCCTTCATCCCCAATTCTGTTCCCTGCAACTTGCTGTGAAGGGATGTACTGAGGAAACTAAAAGAAAACATAAAGTGACAAATTATGGGCCCATTGTGGCTACTTCAGAGAGATCGAAAGATCATAATACTCTTGAAAGTCTGGTCCTGCTGATGGCAATCTTTAGTCCCTCAAAGCAGGAGATTCTTCCTCATCTGTAGGATGTTCTCCCAGAAATCTAGACTTGGAAGGAGATCATGTGGACCTGATAAAATGAGCAGACCCAGTGGTTATCAAACTTAAAACTGGAGCTCAAGTACACATCATTGCACAGTATCCTCTCAGCCTGAAACAAATTAATTCAAATGCATGTAGAAAAGCCGTGGAGACACCATCACGTGTTTCTCAACGCAAGCAATGAATAGCCTGGTCTTTCACCGGGAAGGAACAACCACGGGGAGGGCAGCATCCAATAAAGGAAAACCACCTATGCCAAAACATGGTATCCATCCACAGACAGCTGTTTCGGGGTCTTTGCCCCTCATCAGTGTGGAGTAGGAAACTGGCTATTAGGAGCAGTGCCTAGTGAAAAGACTATAAACATGAGGATAAATGACCTCGGGGAGATCAAAACATCCAACACCGCGGAGACCCCATCACGTGTTTCTCAACGCAGTGATCCAGTACACTGCCCCCATCCCTTAAGGGAAATATGCAAATGCATGTAGAAAAAAAATAAAAAAAATAAAAATAGGCCTGGACAAAAATGATGGTACCATTAACTTAATATTTTGCTGCAGTGAGGCAATCACTGTAATCAAACGATTCCTGTAACTGTCAATGAGACTTCTGCATCTCTCGACAGATATTTTTGCCCACTCAAGAGCAATTGCTACACTTGTCTTGTGTTTGAAGGCTGCCTTTTCCAGACAGCATGTTTCAGCTCTTTCCAAAGATGCTCAATAGGATTTAGATCAGGGCTCATAGAAGGCCACTTCAGAATAGTCCAGTGATTTCCTCTTAGCCATTCTTGGGTGGTTTTAGCTGTGTGTTTTGGGTCACTATCCTGTTGCAAGACCCATGACCTGCGACTGAGACCAAGCTTTCTGACACTGGGCAGCACATTTCTCTCTAGAATCCCTTGATAGTCTTGAGATTTCATTGTACCCTGCACAAATTCTAGAAACCCTGTGCCAGATGCAGCAAAGCAGCCCCAGAACATAACAGAGCCTCCTCCAATGTTTCACAGTAGTGACAGTTTTCTTTTCTTGATATGCTTCATTTTCCTGTCTGTGAACATAGAGCTGAGGTGCCTTGCCAAAAAGTTCCATTTTTGTCTCAGCTATCCATAGGACATTCTCCCAGAAGCTTTGCAACTTGTCAACATGTAATTTGGCAACTTCCAGTCTGGCTTTTTTATGATTTTTTTCAACAATGGCCATGTCCAGGGAGGTTGGCTACAGTCCCATGGATCCTAAATTTCTGAATAATATGTGCAACTGTAGTCACAGGAACATCAAGCTGCTTATAACTTTTACCTTTAACATATTTGTCTATAAGTTTCTTTCTAATCTCCTGAGACAACTCTTTCCTTCGCTTCCTCTGGTCTATGTTGAGTGTGATACACACCATGTCACCAAACAGCACAGTGAGTATCTGTAGCCGTAAATACAGGTCCACCCTCAGATTCCAAGATTGTAGACACCTGTGATGCTAGTTAGTGGACACACTGTGATTTAACATGTCCCTTTTGTCACATTATTTTCAGGGGTACCATCCAGAGGCGTAGCTAGGGTTTTGATTCAGGGGGGGGCGAAGCTTCTGAGTTTGCCCCTAACCAGATAACCTTGATAACAACTGGGTGACGCACCCTAATAGTGGAGGAGAACCTCAGCAGATGACTGCGCTGTTACTGAAGATAATCTCTATATAAAGACCAACACTGATATTACCGCCATATGGTTAGTGGTAAATACCAGTCCTACAGAACATATAAGAGATCACAGCACAGTTACAGATAATGTCTTACCGCTGATGTCCTTTCTGATGGAATAGTTCACTTTTCCCGTCTTTTCCATCTGGCCCAGACAGACATGACAACTTCTCCAGCCAGGACTCGACTGCAGAGAATACAACAAAGACACATCTGACTTCTCATATTCCAGCCCCATCACAATCTATTCCCAACCTGTACAAACTCCTCATCCTACTGATACCCCAATACTGAGCCGCTGCTACCGTATGTGCCCCTATTACTGCGCCTGATACCCCAAATACTGAGCTGCTGCTGCCGTATGTGTCCCTATTACTACACCTGATACCTCAATACTGAGCCGCTGCTGCCATATGTGTCCCTATTACTGCACCTGATACCCCAATACTGAGCCGCTGCTGCCGTATGTGTCCCTATTAATGCACCTGATACCCCAATACTGAGCCTCTGCTGCCGTATGCGACCCTATTACTACACCTGATACCCAAATACTGAGCCTCTGCTGCCGTATGTGACCCTATTACTGCACCTGATACCCCAATACTGAGCCGCTGCTGCTGTATGTGACCCTATTACTGCACCTGATACCCCGATACTGAGCCTCTGCTGCCGTATGTGACCCTATTACTGCACCTGCTGTGTGGTTCTCTGTACCCTCTAAATTCTAAAGTAACACTCTATAATATACAATGGTGTTCAAAAGTCCTGCATAGGCGTGAAGAAAACTATGTTTCATACGTCTGCATCTCTACAGTGAAACTGGTGGAACATATATGTTTTTGCAATCCCTCATTGTATACCATACTCATTTTTGAATGTCCCAAGTGTATAAATTGTTATGGTATGCGCATTTTTGATAATTTTTTTTACAGCATAACCATACCTACACCAGTACAGTGTGTAGAATGGTGAACAGGCTTCTAAGATCATTAACTTCCAATGCACGTTCACACAGACTTAAATTTTACTTTTTAAGATTTATTATTTTTTATTTAATTCAGAGTCCTGAAAAGGGCCTTTAGAGTGCATCTTTAGCTTCTAATACTTTATTGGCCAGCCTTTGCTCTTGAGCACCAGCCTGCATCTCTGTGGCATTGAGTGAACAATCTTCTGCAGATATTCACGAGTGATGATGTGGTTCCAGGCCTGTATCAGAGCCTCAATCAACTCACTCTTGGTCCTTGGCTGTTTTCTAGATATCTCTAATGATACCTTGTGCCACAAATTTTTTATTGGATTGAGGTCCGGGGACTGAGCTGGCCAGTCAATAGTAGCCACCTTGTTCTTTTTTTTCCATTCCGTTACTGTCTTAGCTCTGTGACAAGGAGCATTATCATCCTGGAAGATATAATCCCCTGAAAACAGGTGTTGAGCAGAAGGCAGCATTTTTTTTATTAAGGATGTCTATGCATTTTTTTGCATTAACCATACCCTCCACAATATGAAGCCTTCCAACACCATTGGCTGCCATACAGCCCCAGACCATTGCTTTCATTGGATGTTTCACAGAGAAGCTCTAACACTCTGGCTTGTACTCTTCATGTGGGAACCTTCTCACATAAGACTTGCCATCATTTCCTAAAATGCAAAAAGTGCTTTCATCACTAAATAGCACTTTTTCCCACTCTTCCTTCCTCCATTTTAAATATTTCAATGCCCACGATCCTCCACTGACAAAAATCTGAAGGCTCCCATCATAAAACTCTACAGTATGATTCACTAGATAGACCAACAGATAAAACAAACAAACAAAGCAGCAGATATGATGCAATGTAATGCAATGTGATTGGCTGCTATATCCAGGTTATGATTGGTCACAAGAACCTCATCTGTGATTGGCTAATTTTGGATCTGAAGCCATACAATATTTAGATGTGCTTTCAATTCCCATATTTTTGCAATAATTTCAGGCAAAACTGCTTCAAAAGCTAAAAATATTACAAGGAGAGAATGCAAAATTGTATTCTGAACAAAACCATATATAATATGTCATATTAGCATCGGATATTCAACAGAAAACGTTTAAAACTTGAAAATTCAATTTATCCTATGCAGAACTTTTGAACACCACTGTAGTAATGCCGGGTGCAAGTGCCCTAGAAAACAGCGCCCACATTTTGCCCCCTAGAAAGTAATATTGTCCTGTGTGCCCCTTTGATAGTCACAGTAACCTGAGTTCCCCTATAACAATAAGTGCCCACTTTACATTTAATAATGTCCCGAGTCTCCCCCCTGTACAGCTCCCCTATACACAGTATGATGCTCTCTTATACACAGTATAATGCCCCCTCACTGTATAGTACCACCCACACAGTATACTGACCCCTTAGTAGCCTCCAAACTGTTTGATGGCTCCATCACTGTATAATGCCCCCTTCACTGTAATCTCCACACTGTATGATGGCCCCATAGATAACCTCCATATAGTATAATGTTCCAGATAGTCCTCAATATAATACAAGGCAGCACCCCCATAGGCAGACCCTGTAGTATAAGACAGCACCCCCATAGGATAAGCAGATCCAGTAGTATAAGGCAGCACCCCACCCCATAGGCAGATACTGTAGCATAAGAAGCACCCCCATAGGCAGATCCTGTAGTATAAGGCAGTAGCCCCCCCCATAGCCAGATCCTGTATATAAGGCAGCACCCCCCAAAAGGTAGATTCTGTATATAAGGCAGCACCCCCATAGGCAGATCCTGTATATAAGGCAGCACCCCCCCAAAGGCAGATCCTGAATCTAAAGCAGCACCCCCCATAGGCAGATCCTGTGTGTAAGGTAGCAACCCCCCAAAGGCAGATCCTGTATCTAAGGCAGCACCCCAACAAATGCAGAGCCTGTATGTAAGGTAGCACCCCCAAAGGCAGATCCTGTATCTAAGGCAGCACCCCCCATAGGCAGATCCTGTATGTAAGGTAGCACCCCCCCAAAGGCAGATCGTGTATCTAAGGCAGCACCCCCCATAGGCAGATCCTGTATGTAGGGTAGCACCTTCAAAGGCAGATCCTGTATCTAAGGCAGCACCCCCCCAAAGGCAGATCCTAAATCTAAGGCAGCACCCCCAAAGGCAGATCCTGAATCTAAGGCAGCACCCCCCATAGGCAGATCCTGTATGTAAGGTAGCACCCCCCCAAAGGCAGATCATGTATCTAAGGCAGCACCCCCATAGGCAGATCCTGTATGTAAGGTAGCACCTTCAAAGGCATATCCTGTATCTAAGGCAGCACCCCCCCAAAGGCAGATCCTGAATCTAAGGCAGCACCCCCCAAAGGCAGATCCTGAATCTAAGGCAGCACCCCCCCATAGGCAGATCCTGTATGTAAGGTAGCAACCCCCCAAAGGCAGATCCTGAATCTAAGGCAGCACCCCAACAAAGGCAGAGCCTGTATGTAAGGTAGCACCCCCAAAGGCAGATCCTGTATCTAAGGCAGCACCCCCCATAGGCAGATCCTGTATGTAAGGTAGCACCCCCCCAAAGGCAGATCGTGTATCTAAGGCAGCACCCCCCATAGGCAGATCCTGTATGTAGGGTAGCACCTTCAAAGGCAGATCCTGTATCTAAGGCAGCACCCCCCCAAAGGCAGATCCTAAATCTAAGGCAGCACCCCCAAAGGCAGATCCTGAATCTAAGGCAGCACCCCCCATAGGCAGATCCTGTATGTAAGGTAGCACCCCCCCAAAGGCAGATCCTGTATCTAAGGCAGCACCCCCATAGGCAGATCCTGTATGTAAGGTAGCACCTTCAAAGGCAGATCCTGTATCTAAGGCAGCACCCCCCCAAAGGCAGATCCTGAATCTAAGGCAGCACCCCCCAAAGGCAGATCCTGAATCTAAGGCAGCACCCCCCATAGGCAGATCCTGTATGTAAGGTAGCAACCCCCCAAAGGCAGATCCTGAATCTAAGGCAGCACCCCCCCATAGGCAGATCCTGTATGTAAGGTAGCAACCCCCCAAAGGCAGACCCTGTATGTAAGGCAGCACACCACCCATAGGCAGATCCAGTATATAAGACAACACCCCCATAAAAAACCACAATAAATAGTCACCTCTCTTCCTCCTTGTTCCAGCGGTGCTCCCTGCTCTCGCTCATCTCCTGACAGTGGGCGCCGGACGGTGACGTCATCATGCCTGCTGTCAGACGATGTGGGGGATGATGGGAGAAGGAGCGCAGCGCAGCGCTCCTTCACTCATCACCGTGGTCAGCTGTATCGGCTAGATGCTGATACAGCTGACCTTGCGATGACGGCGGGGGGCCCACTGCTAGCACCAGGCCCCCCGCCTGCTCAGGGGCCCGATAGCGGCAGAGCAGGGAGATTGATTCTCCCTGCTCTGCCCCAGAATATAACTGTATCGGCGCGCTGCGTGCACCGATGCAGTTACAGTAGCATAGCTCTGGGTGGGCCCCCTCAGAGCGCGGGGCCCAGGGTGAAGGCCCCCTCTGCCCCCCGGTAGCTATGCTACTGGTACCATCATTTCTGTCCTGGCCTATTTCATGAGTTTTATTTTTAACAAATTCTGTGGAAGCATGGTTGAAAAGCAATATCTGACTTTCATTTTCTCATTTTCATAGATCTTTTATTTATTATTACTTTTGTCAGATTCAAGTTATTTCTGTGACCATTGTGGGTTTTTCTGTCATTATTCCCTTTCTGCCATTGGATGGAACAGTATATCCGATGGCAGAACTTCTGCTTTGATGCTGGCTCCGGCTGTGAGCCCGCATCAAAGTCGGGATATGTCAGCTGTTTTGACCAGCTGACATGTTCCCGCAATAGGCACGGGCAGAATTGCGATCCGACTACGCCAATTAACTAGTTAAATGCCGCTGTCAAACTCTGACAGCGGCATTTTACAAGCACTTTCGGCCATCTGGCCGGAAATGCGCGCACCGCTGACCCCGTCAAATGATCTGGGGTCATTGGTGCGTCGGCATATCAACCAGAGGTCTCCAGTAGACCTCTATGGTTGTTGATGCCAGATTGCTATGAGCACCACCCAGTGGTCGGCGCTCATAGAAATGCAGTAATTTTGCTACAAAGGGGAGATCTGACCATCGCCCCTATGTAGCAGAGCTGATCAGATTATGTTAGCTTCTAGCCTCCCATGGAGGCTATTGAAGCATGGCAAAAGTAAAAACATGAAAAAAATCTAAAAGTTCAAATCATCCCCCTTTCGCCCCATTCGAAATAAAACAATCAAAAAACAAACATACACATATTTGGTATTGCCGTGTTCAGAATCACCCGATCTATCAATAAAAAAGAGGATTAACCTGATCGAAAAAACAGCGCAGTGAGAAAAAAAATTAAGAATTACTTTTTTTTGGTAACTGCAACATTGCATTAAAATGAAATAACAGGCGATCAAAAGAACACATCTGCACCAAAATGGTATCAGTAAAAACATGAGCTCGGCATGCAAAAAATAAGCCCTCACCCAAAACCAGATCACGAAAAATGGAGACGCTAAGGGTATCAGAATATTGCGTAATTTTTTATTTTTTTTAGCAAAGTTTGGAATTTTTTTTCACCACTTAGATAAAAAAGAACCTAGACATGTTTGGTGCCTATGAACTCGTAATGACCTGGAGAATCATAATGACAGGTCAGTTTTAGCATGTAGTGAACCTAGCAAAAGAGCCAAACAAAACACAAGTGTGGGAATGCCCTTTTTTTGCAATTTTACCGCACTTGGAATTTTTTCCTGTTTTCTAGTACACGACATGGTAAAACCAATGGTGTCGTTTAAAAGTACAAATCGTCCTGCAAAAAATAAGCCTCACATGGCCATATTGATAGAAAAATAAAAAAGTTATGGCTCTGGGAAGGAGGGGAGCAAAAAACGAAAACGCTAAACCAAAAAACGCTCCGCCAATTTTTACAATCCTCTCCACTGTCCCTTTATGAGGTAATAACTCTGGAACGCATCAATGAATCCTGATGATTCTGGCAATGTTTTTTGTGACATATTGGACTTCATGTTAGTGGTAAAATTTCTTTGATTTGACTTGCGATTATTTGTGAAAAAGAGGGAAATTTGGCAAAAATATTGAAAATTCTGCAATATTCCAACTTTTAATTTTCATGCCTTTAAATCACAGAGATATGTCACACAAAATACTTAATAATTAACATTTCCCACATGTCTACTTTACATCAGCACAATTTTGCAAGCAAAATTTTTTTTCTGTTAGGGTGTTATAAGCGTTAAAAGTTAAACAGCGATTTCTAATTTTTACAACAATATTTTTATTTAGGAACCACCTCACATTTGAAGTCATTGTAAGGGATCTATATGATAGAAAATACCCAAAAGTGACACCATTCTAACAACTGCACCCCTCAAGGTGCTCAAAACCACATTCAAGATGTTTACTAACCCTTTACCTTTTTTTCACAAAAAATTTAATTCAGACTAAATTTTTTTTATTTTAGAAAAGTTAATAGGATAAATTGGACCCCAAAAGTTGTTGTACAATGTGTCCTGAGTACGCTGATACCCCATATGAGGGGGTAAACCACTGTTTGGGTGCATGGCAGAGCTCAGATGGGAAGGAGCACAGTGTGACTTTTCAATGCAAAATTGGCTGGAATTGAGATCGGACTCCATGTCGCGTTTGGAGAGCCCCTGATGTGCCTAAACAGTGGAAACCCCCCACAATTGACACCATTTTGGAAACGAAACCCCCCACGGAACGTATCTAGATGTGTGGTGAGCACTTTGAACCCCCAAGTGCTTCAGAGAAGTTTATAACGTAGAGCCATAAACATAAAAAATCTTTTTTTTTCATAAAAATGATTTTTTTTCACCCCCAATTATTTATTTTCCCAAGAGTAAAAGAAGAAATTGGACAGCAAAAGCTAATATGCAATTTGTCCTTAGTACTCTGATACCCCATATGTGGGGGTAAACCACTGTTTGGGCCCATGATAGAGCTCAGAAGGGAAGGAGCACCAGATTTTAGATGGTTTGCAGTTGCCATGACCCACTGGGAGAGCCCAAGAGGAGCCAAAACAGCAGAACCCCCCATAAGTGACCCCATTTTACAAACTACAACTCTCAATGAATTCATGTAGGGGTGCAGTTATCATATTGACACCATGGGTGTGTCACAGAATTTTATACCATTGGGCAGTGAGGACAAAAAAGCTACATTTTTATGATCAAAATTTTGTTTTAATCAAAGATTTTACATTTTCACACAAGAAGTGGGTAAAAATGGCAACAAAATTTGTCCCTCAATTTCTACTGAACATGGCAATACCCCATATGTGGCTGTACAGTGCTACTTAGCCATGCTGAGAGACTCGGAAGGAAAGGAGCGTTATTTGCCTAGTCAAGTGAATGGGTCTCTGCACATGTCAGTGTGCTTACACGTACCATGGAAGATGCAACCATCCCGGCTGAAAACCACTGGCGAATGAGTTGCTGGGAATGCAGCGTCAGTGACCGGGGGTGATGTCATAGATGTGACCTCCGGTTACTGAGCTCTGTTCCCAGCCAGACTGAGCTGCAATGAGTAGTGTTGAGCGATACCGTCCGATACTTGAAAGTATCGGTATCAGAAAGTATCGTCCGATACCGGCAAAGTATCGGATCTAATCCGATACCGATACCCGATACCAATACAAGTCAATGGGACTCAAGTATCGGACGGTATCCTGTATGGTTCCCAGGGTCTGAAGGAGAGGAAACTCTCCTTCAGGCCCTGGGATCCATATTACTGTGTAAAATAAAGAATTAAAATAAAAATATTGCTATACTCACCTCTCTGACGCAGCCTGCACCTTACCGAGGGAACCGGCAGCCTTCTTTGCTTAAAATGCGTGCGTTTACTGCCTTCCATGATGTCACGGCTTCTGATTGGTCGTGTGCCGCCCATGTGACGGCGACGCGACCAATCACAACAAGCCGTGACGTAATTTCAGGTCCTGAATGCCTAATTCTAGGCATTCAGGATTTGAAAATTACGTCACGGCTTGTGATTGGTCGCATGCCGCCCATGTGACCGCGACGCGACCAATCACAACAAGCCGTGACGTAATTTCAGGTCCTGAATGCCTAATTTTAGGCATTCAGGATTTGAAAATTACGTCACGGCTTGTGATTGGTCGCGTCGCGGTCACATGGGCGGCACGCGACCAATCAGAAGCCGTGACATGGCAACGATTGGGAGCCCATGGCATGCCACGGGGTCTCTGATCCAAAGGCAGAGGGGCTGTCTGCCCCTGTGACAGCTTCCGGAATGCTGCGATCCCTTGATCACGGCCATACTACTCAGTCCATGATCAAATTGACCCGGGTCACATGGACGAAATAATATGTCTCATATCAGAAAGGGGTTAAACTAGGGTTACCAACAATTTTGACCACGTGTGTATATTTCTAAAACTTGTGAGGTTTTATGGAGTGAATCATTTGTCAACATTAACGAATACTGATTAACTATTAGCCTAAGAGAGGAGTGGATTTTTTAAAATTTGAGTTTGACGACTTTACGGAGTTTTTGGATTTTCTAATGTATGTGAAAACAAGCATTTCAGGAAGTTCAACTAGAACTCAATTCTCCGCAGATCAATCCCCTTAACTCTACTTAGCACATTTTTAAGTCATTGAGTTTTTAATATAATGTGCTGTACTATTTTCACTTGGTTTAGAAATGTAATAATTTGTTTTGCTGCCTAGAGACATACTTAGTTTACTTTTCAAGTGACCTTTCTTGGTGAATAAATAAAGATATAAAGGTTTTCACTGTTCAGTGTGAAGTGTTTTTACAGCAACAGTATGCCTAAATATGCTATTTTTGTTTCTTTCGGTTTAACAAAACTGACAGCACTTAAATTATTGTTAATTCATTGAGCTTTTCAAATAACCTAATGTCCTAGTGAAAAATTAAATCCCTTATTAGTCTCTCCTGCATTTCATTTGACTTGATTATTAAAGTATATACAGTAGTTTCACGAAAAAAGCTTCAGCATGGCATCTTATTTTTAGGGATACATTGCCATTATTAACATAGGAAACTGTTTTTGGTCTTTGCTGATCTATAAAAATGCATGCTATTCAGATGCTATATGGATGAAAATCATCCATTTTTTATGCTCAAAAATCAGGTGATTTTTTTACACGCTTGTTTAAACCTAGCCTTGGTGTTGATCCTGAGAGCAAGATCGAAACCTCTAACCTAATTACACAGTTGCATCGGTCCTTAAAAGTTGACAGACAACTCCATTGTGTGAGACAAGTTTAAAGTGTTTATTGTTTATTGATACTCACTGTACGAAACTTGTTTTGCTCTCATATTAAAATGTACAGTTAAGTCAGAAAGTCATGCAACTTTTGCCGCTTTCACACCAATTTAAAACAGCTCCACCAAACTGGGTGGAGCAAGGGAGCGCCAACGCAGTCTGAGGTTACATCTGCCTGTCAATTTCATCAATAGTGGTGGTGTTTAAAAGTAAGCCAGAAATTCTGGTGAGGTGCACAGATGAGTACATCACTGAGAAGATGGGCCAAATTCATGATTCGGCAAGACATAATCCAGCTAGCCCTTCACTTGGACTGGCTTGTGATACACCAGTCTTAATAAACTTCTGGAAAGACGTATTCTTCATAGAAGAACTGCGGCCCAAAGCTATACCTTCTACCTGGAAACATGGTCAAGAGACTCAACTGCGCACAAAAAAACATGAATGAAATATATTGAAATATTTGGCTCTAACAAAAAGCAGTCTGTTTGCTGGAAGTACTATAAAATACAGAATATCATCAAAAAGTTATTTTATTTCAGTTCTTCAATACAAAAGGTGAAACTCATATTATATAGAGTCATTACAAACAGAGTAATCTTTTTCAAGTGTTTATTTCTGTTAATGTTGATGATTATGGCTTACAGCCAATGAAAACCCCAAAGTCATTATCTCAGTAAATTAGAATAATTAACAAAAACACCTGCAAAGGTTTCCTAAGTGTTTAAAAAGGTCCCTTAGTCTGTTTCAGTAGGCTCTACAATCATGGGGAAGACTGCTGACTTGACAGATGTCCGGAAGGCAGTCATTGACACACACCACTTGGGGGGTAAGCCACAAAAGCTCATTGCTAAAGAAGCTGGCTGTTCACAGAGTGCTGTATCCAAGAATATTAATGGAAAGTTGAGAAGAAGGAAAAAGTGTGGTAGAAAAAGGTGCAAAAGAAGAAAAATGTCCAGCTCCACCGAATCCGTGAAGAATACATTTCTTTATTCACAAACTTGTAACATAGAGGGTACAAACTTCAGCACAAACTATGTGAGTGTGAACCAAACCCACATGGTTTGTGCTGAAGTTTGAACCCTCTATGTTACAAATTTGTGAATAAAGAAATTTTATAAATTTCAAAAAACTGACCGTCACATCCAAACATAGATCAAGTGTGAACAGGTGCTGAACCTAGAGTCACCAACTCGTACACAGTCAAATAAATAAGGCAGCACACTGTAGCGCTAAAATATGAAAACAAGAAATTTGAAAGTTGAACTGCATTACTGCACTAGAAATATGAAAAAATGAGAGCGTTTAGCGCATAAAATGGCCAATTTATTTGTACCTGGTAGCCACATTAGGGCATCTCTCGTATACCAGGTCCTAGACTTTCCTTTCCTCGCTGAGAATAAACGTCTTCATCTGAATGGGTACCTGTGAAACCTATTCTTAGACTAAATTTCTCTCTCTCTGTGGAGGCGTAATAGACCTGCTGCGATTAAAACACCTGTGGCTAAGAGGCGGAGTGCTCGGTCAGAAGGCTAGTGAATACAAATTTCAAAAAACTGACCATCACATCCAAGCATAGATCAAGTGTGAACAGGTGCTGAACCTAGAGTCACCAACTCGTACACAGTCAAATAAATAAGGCAGCACACTGTAGCGCTAAAATAAAGAAATTTTATATTCACAGATTCGGTGGAGGTGGACATTTTTCTTCTTTTGGACTTTACACTTTTGGACACAGCGGGTCCGTGCTCTCGAAGCTCAACTAATGTATCATGGGTGAGCTGGTTTATTTTTCTTTTCTTTAAAAAAATGCTGCACAAGCAACCGAGATAACAGCAGTCTTGAAAGGATTGTTAAGAAAAAGCCATTCAAAAATTTGGGGGAGGTTCACAAGGAGTGGACTGCTGCTTGAGTCATTGCTTCAAGAGCGACTACACAAAGACATCTCAAGGGCATGGGCTACAAGTGTGGCATTCCTTGAGTCAAGTCACTCATGACCAATAGACAATGCCAGAAGCATCTTACCTAGGCCAAGGAGAAAAAGAACTGGACTCTTGCTCAGTGGTCCAAGGTGTTGCTTTCAGATGAAAGTAAATTTTTCATTTCAATTGGAAATCAAGGTCCCAGAGTTTGGAGGAAGAGTGGAGAAGCACACAATCCAAGCTGCTTGAGGTCTAGTGTTACGTTTCCACAATCAATGATGGTTTGAGGAGCCATGTCATCTTCTGGTGTACTTCAACTGTTTTTTTATCAAGGCCAAACTCAGCACAGCCGTCTACCAGGAAATTTTAGAGCACTCCATGCTTCCCTCTGCTAACAAGCTTTTCGGAGATGGAAATTTCATTCTCCAGCAGGACCTGTCACCTGTCCACACTCCCAAAAGTACCAATACCTGGGTTAAAAACAATATCACTGCGCTTGATTGGTCAGCAAACACGCCTGACCTTAGCCCCATAGACCCTCTATGGGGTAGTGTCAAGAGGAAGATGAGAGACACTAGACCCAAAAATGCAGAGGAGTTGAAGGCTGCTAGCAAAGCAACCTGGGCTTCCTTAATACTTCAGCAGTGCTACAGGCTGATCGCCTCCATGCCACACTGCATTGATGCAGTAAATGATGTAAAAGGAGCCCCGACCAAGTACTGAGTGCATTTACTGAACATAGATTTCAGTAGGCCAACATTCTAGATTTTAAAATAATTTTTCAAGTTGGTGTTATAAATTATGGTAATTTACTGAGATAATGACTTTTGGGTTTTCATTGGCTGTAAGCCATAATCATCAACATTAACAGAAATAAACACTTGAAATAGATCACTCTGTTTGTAATGACTCTACATAATATGAGTTTCACTTTTTGCATTGAATAACGGAAATTAATTCACTTTTTGATTATATTCTATTTTTTTGAGAAGCACCTATATGTCTGGAGGCAAAATAAACACGTTACGGTATGTGCACACGTTCAGGATTTCTTGCAGAAATTTCCTGAAGAAAACAGGAAATTTTCTGCAAGAAATCCGCATTTTTTTTTTGCGTTTTTTTTCCGGTTTTTTTCGCGTTTTTTTAGCATTCTGCAAGCGTAATTAGCTTGCAGAATGCTAAAGTTTTCCAAGCGATCTGTAGCATCGCTTGGAAAACTGACTGACAGGTTGGTCACACTTGTCAAACATAGCGTTTGACAAGTGTGACCAACTTTTTACTATAGATGCAGCTTATGCCGCATCTATAGTAAAAGATAGAATGTTTAAAAATAATAAAAAAAAATAAAAAAATGCTTATACTCACCCAGACATCTCCTCACCGGCGTCCGGCTCCACTTCCTATAGCTGGTCTGTGCGCACAGGACCTTCCGTGACGTCACGGTCACGTGAGCGGTCACATGACCGCTCACGACCAATCACAGGACAGTGACGTCATCGGCAGGTCTTTCGCCGCACACCAGCTACAGGAACCGAACGGCAGCGTGCAGTGGAGGCGGGAAGACATCGAGGGTGAGTATAGGACTGTTTTTTATTTTAATTCTTATTTTTTGACCACTTATATGGTGCCCAGTGCGTGGAGGAGAGTCTCCTCTCCTCCACCCTGGGTACCAACCGCACATAATCTGCTTACTTCCCGCATGGTGTGCACAGCCCCGTGCGGGAAGTAAGCAGATCAATGGACCCCTAGGTGTGCGGAATCCCCTGCAATTCCGCATTTTAATGAACATGTTGCTTTTTTTTCCGCGATGCGATTTTTTCGCGGAAAAAAAGGCTACATTTGCACAAAAAATGCGGAATACACTTAAAATAATAGGAGGCATATGTAAGCGTTTTTTTCGCGTTTTTATCACGTTTTTATAGCAAAAAAACGCGAAAAAAACGCGACAAATACTGAACGTGTGCACATGGCCTTAGAGGTTAATGTAAGTTTTGGGCTGCATTTGAGCAAAGAGTGTTGCTGATTTGGTCAAGATTAAAGGCCCCGTCTCACATAGCGAGATCGCTAGCGAGATCGCTGCTGAGTCACAAGTTTTGTGACGCAACAGCGACCTCCATAGCGATCTCGCTATGTGTGACACGTACCAGCGATCAGGCCCCTGCTGCGAGATCGCTGGTCGTGTCGGAATGGCCTGGACCTTTTTTTGGTCGTTGAGGCCCCGCTGACATTGCTGAATCGGTGTGTGTGACACCGATCCAGCGATGTCTTCACTGGTAACCAGGGTAAACATCGGGTTACTAAGCGCAGGGCCGCGCTTAGTAACCCGATGTTTACCCTGGTTACCAGCGTAAATGTAAAAAAAAAAAAACAGTACATACTCGCCTTCTGATGTCCGTCAGGTCCCTTGCCGTCTGCTTCCTGCTCTCACTGACTCCCGGCCGTACAGTGAGAAGTGAGAGCACAGCAGTGACGTCACCGCTGCGCTCTGCTCTCAGTGTACGGCGGCTCAGTCAGAGCAGGAAGCAGACGGCAAGGGACCTGGACACCGAAAGGCGAGTATGTAGTGTTTGTTTTTTTTGGTAACCAGGGTAAACATCGGGTTACTAAGCGCGGCCCTGCGCTTAGTAACCCGATGTTTACCCTGGTTACCCGGGTGCTGCAGGGGGACTTCGGCATCGTTGAAGACAGTTTCAACGATGCCGAAGTCGTTCCCCTGATTGTTGGTCGCTGGGGAGAGCGGTCTGTGTGACAGCTCCCCAGCGACCACACAGCGACTTACCAACGATCACGGCCAGGTCATATCGCTGGTCGTGATCGTTGGTAAATCGCTTAGTGAGACGGGGCCTTAATGGTCAATGCTGAGAAATACAAGCACTACTTTTGGAACCATGCAAGGGAAAACCTTATCCTTATCAAGGCTGGTCAGATAGTGTTAATCCCTTAACGACCAGAGTTATTTTTGGTTTTGCCTTTTTCTTTTTTACTCCACTTCTTCCCAGAGCCATAACTTTTTTACTTTTTGGTCAAAATGGCCATGTGAGGGCTTGATTTTTTTGCGGGACGACAGGAAAAATATTCCAAGTGCAGTGAAATTGCCAAAAAAACATATTCACTAAATTGTAAAATTGATCTGCTATTTTGATTATCCAGGTCATTACGAGTTCATATATACCAAACATTTATAGGTTCTTTTTTATTTAAGTGGTGAAAAAAATTCCAAAGTTTGTTAAAAAAAATTGCACCATTTTCCAATACCCATAGCATCTCCATTTTTTGTGATCTCAGGTTGAATGTGGGCTTATTTTTTGCGTGTCGAGTTAACGTTTTTAATTAAACCATTTCAGTGCAGATACGATCTATTGATCGCCCCTTATTGCATTTTAATACAATGTTGTGGTGACCAAAAAAATGTAATTCTGGCATTTTGTCATAAACAGAGGGTAGAAACAAAGGCGTAGTCAGTAGTGATGAGCAAGTATACTCAGTACTCGAGATTTCCCGAGCACGCTCGGGTGTCCTCTGAGTATTTGCAAGTACTCAGAGATTTAGTTTTCTGCGCTACAGCGGAATGATTTACAAATGTTAGCCAGCATAAGTACATATGGGGGTTGCCTGGTTGCTAGGGAATGCCCACATGTAATCAAGCTGGCTAACAGATGTAAATCATTCAGCTGCAGCGCAGAAAACTAAATCTCCGAGTGTACTCGCTCATCACTAGTAGTCAGTTAACAGTCCGAGGTCAAAATACCAGGAAAATACATGACAACGGGTATCCGTGACTCCTGTGAGCTGTAATATAAAACCTTTTACCTTACCTTATGACACCCCCGGGATAACGGCCACCTCCCCCTTTCATGCGGCCCAAGAATACCCCCTATTAAAACAGACGACAAATAGGTTGGATTAATTGGCCACAGCAGCCGTTTATTTAATATTTAACATACAAAATGGTATAACAATAAACCCTGGAAGTGGATGATCCTCGAAGCCCGAAAAACTGTATTAAATGTTTTTGCCAACCGTCCCACCTATTTTGGCCTTATATCCGCCTTACCCCCAGCCGCTATGCACCAGCTCGGAGGCAAACTCCACCCGCCAGGCCAAAACCGCACACCTGCTTGTGGGTCCCCTAATAATCCCCTCCACGGGATTATCGATACCACTTTTCCGATTTCAAATCACCCCGGGGAGTCCAGGACCTATTGAGATCCCCCCCCCCATCAAACCGCCATTTTCCACCTCCACCAACTTCGAGGACCACCACCCCCTGCCATGCTGCCGCGACATAATATTTTCAATATAAAATTGTACATAAGTATATACGTAGTGTTAAGAAACCAAGCACTGACTTCTTACTAACCATCACTGATTCTAACTTTAAAACCGTAACTACAAAAAGGGAGGGTGGGTGGGAGCTTCTCTTCTCTGGCTGGTGAGTACCCAAAATGGTTGCCCCCTTCACGTGGCCACTACCTTTTATAAGGTCCCTCCCCCTTGCCCTGTGTCCGAACCCTCCTTCCTTTCAAATTCAAAAAACTCCGTCCCTCCCCTCGGCTCCTGTTAACCCTATAACCCCCAACCTTCTTATGAGCTCCCTATTGTCCCACGTCACCCTGTCATGGCGGCCTCCCCTGAGGGCCGGAGGCCCAGTACGGCCTTTCTTGACAACGGGTATCCGTGACTCCTGCGAGCTGTAATATAAAACCTTTTACCTTACCTTATGACACCCCCGGGATAACGGCCACCTCCCCCTTTCATGCGGCCCAAGAATACCCCCTATTAAAACACACGACAAATAGGTTGGATTAATTGGCCACAGCAGCCGTTTATTTAATATTTAACATACAAAATGGTATAACAATAAACCCTGGAAGTGGATGATCCTCGAAGCCCGAAAAACTGTATTAAATGTTTTTGCCAACCGTCCCACCTATTTTGGCCTTATATCCGCCTTACCCCCAGCCGCTATGCACCAGCTCGGAGGCAAACTCCACCCGCCAGGCCAAAACCGCACACCTGCTTGTGGGTCCCCTAATAATCCCCTCCACGGGATTATCGATACCACTTTTCCGATTTCAAATCACCCCGGGGAGTCCAGGACCTATTGAGATCCCCCCCCCCCATCAAACCGCCATTTTCCACCTCCACTAACTTCGAGGACCACCACCCCCTGCCACAAACATAAATGCACTAACCCCTTAGCCATTTATGTCACTCCACACCCTCAAAGCTGTTTCGATGCCCTCCTGGATCGCCAAACACCACATATCGGTACCCACTGCATTTAAATGCACCCCATCCAACCTCCAATAACCTCTGGTGCCGGATTCTAGATTTATGTGCTGCACCACCACCGCTCCGTTCCTTGCCATAAACCGCGAAACAGCTTTGTTCACCTTGATTCTCGCCTTGTTTATCCCTTCTGGTGATCTAGCTCCCCGCCAAACTTTCCTCGGGACGATGTCCGACCAGACCGCCAGGACCCTTGGAAACATTGCCCACAACCTCAACATGTCGAACTTAATGTCTTTTATAAGTTCTCTGCACGGCCTCTTCCCCAAGTCATTGCCCCCCAGGTGGATAACTACAATTTGTGGAACCTGATCCCAACGCACGAAACGATGAAACTCAGGCAAAAATTGACTCCAAGTCATCCCCCTTTTTCCGATCCATCTCAGTGACGCGACGTCCCGTGAAAACCCCAATTGCCGGCCATCTGGACCAACCGCTGCCCGCTCCGCCGCCCAGAACACAAATGAGTGTCCCATTATCCACACCAGCAATTTTCCATGTTCTGTAAGAGAATAAACAATACACCGATCGAGACGAGAAATTCTGCCGAACGCATACCCCCACGAAATTAAGCCAGATCTGGGCGAACATAAGACCGGAATCTTTCTGATTCCCACCGCCCAATTCTTTTTACCACTTCCTCCCCTAAACCTCTTCTGGCTGCTTCCGTTGCAGCCCCTATCCGAAATGAGTGGCCACTGTATTTACTGGGCGAAATTCCCCCGGACATTAAACACTTCCGAAACACAGAAACAAATTGGAAGCATGACAAGAAAGAACCATCTGCATGAATCAACAGTGGGTCGGATAATACACCCCCCCTACTCATCAATTTATCCACGCAGGTTACCGGGCACAATGAACAATTTGGAACCTGAAATAACACCAATTTGCAACCCTTTCCAAACACGTCCGTTTTTGATGACCTAATAAACACCACCACCTTGTCAAACGTAACATCAACGTCCTCTCTCCGCAAACCCCCTCCTTTATATCTGGAGGGGCTGACCAGCTCCCCCAAACGAAAAGCTCCAAAAAACGCCAATGAAAACGCCGCTTGAAATAAAGTCACCTCCCAATCCGAAAAACAAACAACCCGTAATTGCCTACCAATTGTTAACAATACCTCAAAAGAGACCGGGCGTCTGCAGTCGAACGACTTTTGCCCTTTTTTCAAACCCTTTACCACTTGCATCACCATAAAAGACTTCGTCTCGTCCTGTAAACCTCTAGCCTTAAAACCGAACGCTAATCCAGCTAGAAACTTATTCACTTTAGACACCGACCAACCCGACTCCCACACATGACCTACTAGCAACAACAATCTACCCTCGTCGTCTATGCCGGACCCATAAGACCCCTTCCAATCTTCCCATGTCTTCCAGGCCTGCTCATACTGCAGCCAATACCTGTCTGATAGTGATCTAGCAAATAGATTCCTCACGGCCCTAAAGGCAGGTTCCACAGCTCCACTGGACACTCCCGGCACGCTGAGTCGAAGTAAGGCCTCGGCCCCTGAAATTGATCCCACTGTGAATGGAAAAGGACATCATCAGCATTAGTAGGCCCGGTTGACTTACAATCCGCTACAATCCACAAATTAAGCCTTAGGCCCAAGAAGACCAGGTGCTGCAATACCCTAACAACTTCTGAAGACGCCGCAGATAACGTATTGATGGTTTCCACGACATTCGTATGCTCACAAGAAAAACAGATCTTTTTATTCCTCACTGCCTCGCCCCACACCGACAACGCCACCACTCGAGGAAATAACTGTAGTAGCACCCGATTTTGTAACAAACCTCGTTCACGCCAATTAAATGGCCACTCCGCCACCACTGTCTGGCCGCGATAACGCAGATTGAAACCGCGCTTTTCAATCACAGTAATGAAAAAACCTAGATCAACCGCATTCTCAACTGACTGAATCCAAATGGATTTGCCATTGTATTCCTCTAAGAAAAGAGCCCACACCTTCAAATCCTGTCTCAACTCCTTAGTCAATCTGATGAAATGCAGTGGAGACTTTACTCCCGCCGTCGCTAAGGATAAACGCCGACAAAATGCGTGGCCCATTGGCATAATTCTGCAAGCAAAGTTCAGCTTGCCCAACAAAGATTGCAAATCGTGTAACGTTATCTTACGCCGTGTGATTGCCTTTCCAACTTCCTCCCGAAAAGCAACCAACTTATCATCAGGCAATCTACATTCCATAGCCACGGAATCAATCTCTATGCCTAGGAAACTTAGTGAAGTCACTGGCCCGACAGTTTTTTCAGCTGCCAATGGAACACCGAAACCTTTCGCTACTCTTTCCATCGTGTGCAATAGAATCGAACAAGCCGCAGACTGTGGCGGGCCTACAAACAAGAAATCATCGAGGTAATGTAGACAAGAATTTAAACCAGATACATCCTTAACAACCCATTCCAGGAATGTACTAAACGTTTCAAAATAGGCGCATGATAGTGAACAGCCCATGGGAAGACAACGATCAATGAAAAAACCTCCGTCCCAAAAACAACCTAGCAGGTGCATACTCTCAGGGTGCACTGGTAACAGGCGAAACGCCGCCTCGATATCTGTTTTCGCCATCAAAGCTCCCCTACCACACAGCCATATTAAATTCATTGCTACATCAAAAGACGTGTAAGAAACCGCACACAGTTGAGGATCAATGCCGTCGTTCACTGACAGACCCTTTGGGAAGGATAAATGATGAATAAGCCTAAATTTATTGGGCTCTTTTTTTGGAACCACTCCCAGCGGTGACACTCTCAAATTACCAATCGGAGCTGTTGGAAAAGGTCCGGCCATCCTACCCAGATCAATCTCCTTTTTTAATTTTTCAGATACAACGCTAGGAAATTGCAAAGCCGATTTTAAATTCTTTCTTGACAGACAAACATCCTGCTCAACAAACGGAATTTTAAAACCATAACAGAAACCTTCCCTTAAAAGTGACGCTGCCGATACATCGGGGTATCTATTTAGATACGCTTCCATCGCGTCCAGCCGCACTGGTGTCTCCCCTTTTTTCAACACTATCTCCCCCTGTTGTTTTTCCCCCCCTGAAACACCTAGCCGCCCCATGTGTGCCCCCACAACTTGAGCATTCATGTTTGAACTTACACTTGCTCCCAAACCTACATGCCCCTTCATTAAAGGAGAAACACAGTCCCTTCTGCATTGCGACCGAGTGTCCTGACTGTCCTGAACTCCCGGCGCCCCCTTGAAATGGCTGAGAACCCTGATTCGCTCTAACCGGTGCCGTAAGTCTCATCCATAACGCTATATCCTTATGTTCCCAACGCATGCTCGGTCGTACCGCTTTACGCTGCCTGAACTGCTCGTCGTACCTTAACCATCCGACACCACCATACACCCTGTAAGCCTCTCCAATTGCGTCCAT
Source organism: Ranitomeya variabilis (assembly GCF_051348905.1). Lineage (NCBI taxonomy): Eukaryota > Metazoa > Chordata > Amphibia > Anura > Dendrobatidae > Ranitomeya > Ranitomeya variabilis. Next base: position 755,314,751 of record NC_135232.1, read on the forward strand.
GTAACAAAAAAGTCCCGAACAATTCTCGGGCGCCTTCTCGCCTATTACACTCGCCAATATAGCAAACGCCTGCAGCCAATTAGCAAATGTACGAGGGATCAGACGGTACCTCCTCCTCTCCTCGTCCTCTTTTTTGGAGTCATCTCTCCTTAACCTATCCAGATTAAATCTTTCCAATGGCAATAACGAAAAAATATCAACATAATCCCCATTCCAGATCTTTTCTTTCACCTCTACCTTCAAATGTGACCCCAGCGGCCCCTCAAAACAAACGTATACCTCGGTCCTAGCGGAATCATCCAAACGCACCGACTCCTCATTTTCTTTATCTTTGTTAGCCCCTTCACTGCGGTCTCCCGCGTCGCCTGACCCTGACCCCCTTTCTGCTTCACTGCTACCCCCCCCAGACGCAGCTAGGACCGCTGCACTTTGTCCCCCACACTGCGACACAACCTCGGACCTTTATAACCCCCCTATCCCCGCTGGCCCTTCCGCGCTTCCTAGCCACGCCAACGCAGGTGACCCCCCACCTAGAGGGCCCCCATACCATAATCTAGCTAAATCCCTAAGGCCATGTAATATCAATCCCATCCCCCCGCTAGCCCCTCCCATAAATGACTCCCGTTCCCTACTATCAATGGGAGCTACTAAGGGGTAAAAATTGGTAAAGTGCTGGCTCTCACCTGGCTGCCTGGGCGCTGTGAACCCAGCAGCCGAAGATCCTGAGTCCTGTTGCAGGCGTGCCAATCCCGGGTTGGTTCTGTCCGCTGGTGGCTCCGCAGCTCCCGGGTCAACCTGCCTCACCGGCTGCCCACCGCCAGAAGCAGGCGAACCGGCAAGAATCGCAGGGCCCCTCGGAGCTGCCGCCGTGATCTGTGAAGCGCCGCCATCCTGGGGAGGTCCCCACAGCGCGCCGTCATCTTGGAGAAGTCCCGGGTGCTGGTGCGCAGGCGCCGGGTCCCAAAAGCCGGCGCCATCTTGCCGGAGACCTTCTCCACGAGGCACCGCACTTCCTGTATCGGCGCCATCTTGAATGGAGTCCCTGGCGAGCTGCGACGCTGCAGCGCTGCCGACCGAGGCAGCTGAATGCTGCCCGCTGTTCACCGGAGCCGCCCCCACCGTTCCCCGGGCTGAGGGTCTTCCGCACACCGCTCCATCTGGTGTGCCCGCAGACAGGCCGGCCGACTGCCGGCCGCTAGTACGTCGCCGCACAGGGGCCCGCCCCCTGGCTCCTCTCGATCCTCCACGCCGAGCGGGGCCTGCAGGGACGCTGACACCCGCCGCTCCTGGTCCCGGATCCCGTCGTCTCTGTGCCGCGGGGGGGGAGGAACCCGGCCCCTGTTGAAGGTCCCGCCTGGCAGTTGGATTCCTCCCAGCCTGAGGGCGGGGAGCAGGGGGGACGCGTCCACCGGCCCTGGCTGGAGGGTCCCTGGAGGGGCTCCGAATTCGGCGCCGGACCCGGGGGGTAGCCTCAGGACTAAAGCGCGCCGGAGGCCGGGACTTCCGCGGCCGGGGTCCTGCTGAAGGGGCGATGGAGGCTCCGGCTACCGACCCCTGAAGCAGGCTGTTAACCGAAGCCTGTAACCAATCAGCCCCTTGGGTGGCTGCTTCCCTCCGGAGCTGCTGTAGCAAGGCCTCGACACCCATCGCTTGGGTACTGCGGAGCTTCTCTTCTCTGGCTGGTGAGTACCCAAAATGGTTGCCCCCTTCACGTGGCCACTACCTTTTATAAGGTCCCTCCCCCTTGCCCTGTGTCCGAACCCTCCTTCCTTTCAAATTCAAAAAACTCCGTCCCTCCCCTCGGCTCCTGTTAACCCTATAACCCCCAACCTTCTTATGAGCTCCCTATTGTCCCACGTCACCCTGTCATGGCGGCCTCCCCTGAGGGCCGGAGGCCCAGTACGGCCTTTCTGGATTGGAACAAAAGGTGTTAAAGAGACAGATGGTCAGAACGAGGTCCACAGGTTATGAAAGATCAACAAGCAGAAGACAAGGCAAAGTGAGACCACCACACATAGCTGAATCTACGTCTGGCAGAGGTCTGGGACTAACAGCCCAGCTAAGTATAAGGGCAATCACTTGGGACAATGAACACCTGGAGACAGCCAGCACCTCCTAGTCTTTAATTGGAGCTGTCAAACAAAACAGGGATAGCTCTGCACATACCTGCATCAGACTGGGCACTGAGCTTTCAAAAAATGTGCTGATAGCTTCAACATTCCCATGTACCATATTGGACTGCTGAGCCATCAGTAACTACATCTCAGACACACTGACGGGTGGAGTCATGACACAAAAATTCCAAAATCTTTACTTGACAATATGCTAATGAGTTAGTCTCTCCCTTGCATAGTTTGAAAAGTAGTTTTTCAATGTCAATCAGTGAATGGAAGCATCAATCTCAAAGTCTGTTTATATCTCCAGCTAAGGAGGGAGAACTCCAAAAACTCTGCTGTGCTCATTTAATCTGAGCAACTTTGTTAACACGCTAACAGGGTGAGTTTCTCCCTTGCATTTTTGGAGTTCTCCCCTTCCTAGCCAGTGATACAAGTAAACTATCAGATCAATGCTTCTATTCATTGGCATTGAAAAACTTATTTTTAATTCACGCTGCTTCTTCGGAACCCCAGTGTAGATCTCAATAATTGGCAGCATTATCCATGACTGAGCTCAGAGCCCCCATGCTTGATTGCCATGTCTAAATTTACCCTGACTCAGAGTGCCAATACTATTGCCCCTAACACCTCATCTTAGAGAGAGGCAGTAACACAGTTTGCATCATGTCCCATGTCTTCTAAGTACAGAAGTTGACTATCCATCTCAGCCAGTAAATCAGCAGGAATTGGTCCTTGTGAACAATCTTCTTCAGCCTCTGTGCTGCTGTTTATTATGGTTATGGCATTAAATGGCTGAATGGATAGAACTGTTACTGACGCAATTTAAAGTGTACTGTGAAAAACATTAGGAATTATGGAAGTGGACTATACAGAAAACTAACAATGTTGCTGTCGGAGGTATCATTATCCTGCTGTGACTGAGACGAGCGATGTGTCATTCCATTATGCCCTCTGTTTCTGCCAAACTAACATGCATTACAGAGACAAAGTAGGGCAATTGTGACTCATGCTTGGTACTACTACTGCCAGGATGGCTAGAGGGTGATGTTAGCGGTGCCTACATTTTCAGTTTTTTTTTCTCTCATAGCCACTTTTAGGTGTACCAGTCATTTTGGACAGAAATTATAAATTTTACAAAATAGTTTAGCAACCTTGAAAAATAAGGAGTCAACCAGAAATGCTACCTAGGGTATATGTATTAAACCCATAAGAAAAATACACTAAGGGATCCAAATGATAAGAACAATAAATTTATTGAAAACATTAATATAAATATCATGAATAATAACAACATACAGGATTCAAAGATGGAAAAAACTACTAAATGGGACCACAGGTCAAAGGCAAATTGACATAACCAATTGTACCATCACCCTACCAAAGTAATTGCTAATGCATTTAGCCATATTTATGTTGATCAAACAAAGTTCGCAAGTTTACTGGTAAATAGTATCCAGTGATCAATGTTCAAAAAGTCAGGAAGGGAAATAAAGCCATAAAATCCAATATAGTTACCTTAGACGTGCGGTGCCACCACCCCTACGTGCGGTATATGTAGTAGCCAAATAGGCTAATGCAAGAATAGCACGCAGTATTGGCTTGTCGCATCTACTGTTCGTGTCTCCAATTAGCAGGCTTAAACAGGTGTACCAAAGCAGACCTGTACAGTGAAATCTCTAGATTAAGTGTAATAATTCCTTTCTAGATTTTTTGCTGAGGAATGTGTATCACCCTAGCCAAAGAGGATGACTTAGCAACAAATGCGAGTTAGGTATATGGGCCGGACTGGCCATCTGGCAATTCTGGCAAATGCCAGAAGGGCCTGTCTGGTCGTGGGCTGCCTGGTCTGCTACATTATTAACAGAATCTGTGTTCTCAAGACACCCATACTGTTAGGAGTTGTGACGGAGGTATCATTAGAAATTTTGGTCTTGTAGTAAATCTTGCTTTCCTCCATGCAGGGTAATATTAGTAATATATCCCATCTGGTGCTTGGGGACAGGGACAGCATGGGCTGAATTTCAGCCGCAGTCCGTACATACTTCTGGATATCTGAAGCTCCTCTTAGATTTTGATATGTTGGTGGACACTATCTTGGTTATTGGTAGGTAGGTGCATGCACAAAAAATGTGGCAATATTGTATTTAATTTTGGTAATGTTAAGATTTTCTTTTGTCTTAAAAAAAACTCCTTTAAAAAATGGTAAGGAAGAGCAAAAACAGATATCGCTTATGTTTTGTCTGTCTCACAAGCCAGGAAGCATGGTTTCTCAGAGAGACAAGACTTGGTTTAAGTATTTTGTTCAGAAGGAACTAAAACTGCCCTCTTTGCTTGTAGTGTATCAAGAATGAGACTTAAATATATTATTAATTCAATATACACTGCTCAAAAAAATAAAGGTAACACTAAAACCCACTGCCTAGATATCACTGAATGAAATATTCCAGTCTTAAATCTTTATTCATTATATAGTGGAATGTGTTGAGAACAATAAAACCTAAAAATTATCAACATAAATCACAATTAATATCCCACGGAGGTCTGGAATTGGAATGATGCTCAAAATCAAAGTGGAAAATGAAGTTACAGTCTGATCCAACTTCAGTGGAAATACCTCAAGACAAGGAAATGATGCTCAGTAGTGTGTGTGGCCTCCAGGTGCCTTTATGGCCTCCCTACAATGCCTGGGCATGCTCCTGATGAGGCAGCAGATGGTCTCCTCCCAGACCTGGACTAAAGCTTATCTGTAATTTGTATGTAACCCCTTCTCATGTACAGCACCATGGATTCAATGGTGCTATATAAATAAATAATAATAATAATCTACTCCCAGATCTGGAATAAAGAATCCACCAACTCCTGGACAGTTTGTGGTGCGAGACATGATGTCCCAGATGTGTTCAATCGGATTCAAGCCTGGGGAATGGGCGGGCCAGTCCATAGCTCCAATGCCTTCATCTTGCAGGAACTGCTGACACACTCCAGCCACATGAGGTCTGGCATTGTCCTGCACTAGGAGGAACCCAGGACCAACCGCATCAGCATATGGTCTTACAAGGGGTCTGAGGATCTCATCTCGATACCTAATGGCAGTCAGGCTACCACTGGCGAGCACATGGAGGGCTGAGCGGCCCTCCAAAGAAATGCCCCCCCACACCATTACTGACCCACTGCCAAACCGGTCATGCTGAAGGATGTTGCAGGCAGGAGATCTCTCTCCACGACATCTCCAGACTCTGTCACGTCTGTCACATGTGTTCAGTGTGAACATGCTTTCATCTGTGAAGAGCACAGGGCGCCAGTGGTGATTTTGCCAATCCTGGTGTTCTGTGGCAAATGCCAAGCGTCCTGCACGGTGTTGGCTGTGAGCACAACCCCCATCTGTGGAAGTCGGGCACTAAGACCATCCTCTTCAGACTCACCTGTGATTCCGTACAGTCAGTTGAACATTTGGATAGTTGGGACGTGGGAGGAAGCAAGGGAAATTTTGGTGCCACATCTGTGGACTGTACTAGGTATGATGTTGAGGTGGAGGAAGAGGAGGAGAGGCCACTTGAAGCTACACTTGCCATCCACTTGAGTACATGCTCTTTCTGGGCATCATCGACAAGGCGTACCGCTGCACGGCTGCCAAAAAAAGGTAGTGGTGTAGCCTGTCCAGTAACATAAGTTGTCAGTTGTCTTTGCATAGGACGTGACGTTGCTTCACTAGTGATTCCACAAACATTACCACCTACCCCACGTACACCTTGAACACCATCCTTCCACCACGCTTTTTCATAGTAATGTTGCTCAGATAGTGTGGTAGGAGCACAGTATTAACAGCCAAAAATTAGATTTTAATCTGTGCACCACCTCTACAAACAGCTGACTTTCAGCAACAGTAAATTCAAAGTTGAAATATGGCGTGCTGTATCGTGTTAGTCGCAGAAATTTTTTTTTTTTTTTGGACCAAGGATCAGTCTTCTATAACACACTAGATCCTACAAACTATTTTTCAAGTCAGGTCCCTTACTGTATGATGTTAATAACACAAGAATTTGTTTGTGGCCTATATATCAGGCCTCTATAACACACTAGATGCCACAAACTATTTTTGAAGTTAGGTCCCTAACTATATGATGCTAATGACAGAAGAATTTTTCTTTGGGCCAAGGATCAGGCCTCTATAACACACTAGATGCTACAAACTATTTTTCAATTCAGGTCCCTTACTGTATGACGTTAATAACAGAAGAATTTGTTTGTGGCCTGTGTATCAGGCCTCTATAACACACTAGATGCAAAAAAAACTATTTTTAAAGTCAGGTCCCCTACTGTATGACGTTAATAACACAAGAATTTGCTTGTGGCCTATGTATCAGGCCACTATAAGACACTAGATGCTACAAATTATTTTTTAAGTCAGGTCCCTTACTGTGTGATGTTAATAACAGAAAAAAATGTTTGTGGCCTCTGGATCAGGCCTCTACAGCTTAATTTCAACCCAAACAAGTGACAAAGTGTGATACCGCAGGTTGTCTATCTTTTTGCAACTGAAAAATTATGCTTTTTTTTAATGTGCCTTAGGTCTGCAGACAGGTTCATATCACCGCCACAAAATGACTAAGTGGATAGAGCAGGCTGTTTCACATTTAGCAACAGATAAAATTATAAGTATTTTTTTTATGTGCCTTATGTCTGCAGGTAGTTTGATTTCACCACAGCACTAAATTATAAGGTGGGATACAGCAGGCTGTTTAATATTTTTTCACTAGCTACAAGTGAATTAGAATGCTATACTCATGCATCGATCACAATAGAAGCAGTGCACAACACGTGCCCTGCTGGATTTGTTTGCACCTCAGTATGGCCCCCAAAAAAACTGGCCACACAGGACACTATCTAGCTACACTATCTGACTGATATGCAACCACCTATCTAATTAGCTAAAATGTGGGATACAGCAGGGTTTTTCACATTTAGCCACTGAAATAATATTATTTAGAATGCTATACTCATGCACGGAGCACAATTGAAGCAGTGCACAACACTCTTGTAGAACATGTGCCCTGCCAGCTTTGTCTGAGAATCTCAGTAATGCCACACAAAAAAAATTCCGGAAGGTAAATTTTACAGCCATACTGGACACTGTCTAGCTACCCTGTCTGACTGATATACAATCGCCTAACTAAGGCTGGTTTTACATATGCGTCTGTGTGCGCAGCGTTTGATCCGCATCGATCCCCACGCGTCATGCGTGCATATATTTAACATGGTGCATGCATGGACATGCGTCTGCATGCGTTCGCTTGCAGATGCTTACGCATGCATTGTTTCGCGGTCTGCGGTGGACTCCGGCGAACACATGTTGCATTTTTTGAGGTGTCAAATATTGCGCAAAAAAAACCCCGCATTACTGTCTATGGGAACGCAAGGACATGCGTATGCATGCGTTCGACACGCATGCGTATTTCACACTAATCATTTCCAGGAAACTCTGTTACCACCTGAAAAATCACTGATGTATAAAAGAGGGTCTAGAGACAGGTATTCCATTACTCTAAAGACTCTGGAAGCGATTGATTCTGCTGCTCTGAAGACTTTTGCTGATCTGAAGACTTTTGCTACTCTGAAGAATGCTTTGCTGCTCTGAAGACTTTTGCTGATCTGAAGACTGGATTTCACTCAGGATGTGAGTATAGAAGCTATGAAAATGTTTGTCTGTTTCTCTCACTGCAGTCTGTACTCACTTCTGTCTGTCTTGCGTACTTTTTTCTGTCTGGCTTGCATACTCTTTTCTGTCTCTCTTGCGTTCTCTTTTCTGTCTCTCTTGCGTACTCATTTCCATCTCTCTTGCAGCATTCCGCATCAAAGATGTCCTGCAGTGAAGAACATACCTCCCAGAGCGGACAGGACACTGACGAAGTGAGTCCATTTGCTACTGATTGGTAAATATGACTGAAAATGACACATGCTGTAAAATCATGTATTTTCTTTACAGAACAGTTCCAGTGCGGCAGAGCTGGAACAGACTCAGGCCCAAGTTTTGTTTTGTTTTATATTTACAACTATATTAATGTGTTTCTTTGATTTTTAGGTTCAACATCGTGAAGCCACCATTGACAATGACCTCCTAATACAATTGGTGCATTTCCATTGTGGCACACCTAGGATCAGCAGCACTCGGACACTGTGATTATTCTATGGGATGAAGTGGCCAAATCGCTTTTGGATGATTGGGACTATGCCACGACACAAGTCAGAAAGGTTTTTCGTAAGTATTTTTATGTGGTCTGATGCGGCAGTGAACCTTTGGTGCATTGTTTTACAATTTCTTTTTTTTCCCCTTCTCAGTGAAGAGAGTCAAAGTCCGGTGGCATTCGATGAAGGATCGCTTCAATAAGGACATGAGAGAGGAGAATCAAGTTCGAAGTGGTGCTGCTCGAAAATTAGGAAAATACAAGTACCATCGTAGTCTCTCCTTCCTGAGGCCTGCGGTTGGTCATAGAACGTAAGTATTTTTGTGTTGTATTACATGCTATAACGTCTGAATTTTTCTTTTCAGCAGGATATATTGGTGCAGTAAAAATTTTTATTTTTTGGTAGTAATGTTTTTCATTTCTTTTTCAAGCAGAATCTGGAGCAGCACCGCTGAACATAGATCGTTCTCTGTTGGAGCGGCCCTTCATTGAACAGCCACCAAACAGCCCCAGTCATCCACTAGCGATGCAGCAAGTGGGCAGGCTTCACAGGCTGGAGAACAGGCAGCTGGTCCTTCAGATTTTCCTCTGTTCCAGTCCTCTGCCGCTGTTTTTTTTTGTCTCATCTCGCCAGCGGCAGAAGGCCTGGAACAGGCCACTCATGCCCTAGTTTTTTCACATAAGCTCGGTCTTGCAGAATGGCCTAAAAGGTCATTGGAGACAGAATGTAAAGTGGGTTCATATGTGTGAACTCACTTTTCCAGGAAGTCAACCGATGCCTTGACCACCTGGAAGCTGACTCTCAGAGACCGGCACAACATTTTTTTAATGCTATAGAGCGGGCATGTCGGAAAATCTTACGCCTGATCTCCAGCTGAATGTGATGCAGGCATGCCATGTTGCTTACAGCCAGGCTAAGCAGCAGACTTGCTACTTCCAGCATTCACAGATGGCAATTCCAGCTGTTCCACCACTAACCAGGTTCACCACCATGCCAAGTCCTGCTGCACACCTGCCTCAAGCCACCACCATGAAGAGTCCTGCTGCACAACTGTCTACCTCCACCACCATGCTGAGTCCTGCTGCACACCAGCCTCAAGCCACCACTCCCACCCGCTCAAAGAAAAAAAGAAGCAAAAAGAAGTCCAGTACCATTTCACCGCAGCAAACTAAGAAGACTAGGACCAGCCAACGTACCCCCAAAACTTTCCTACTCCTCTACCCTCACCTCCCAATGTGTCTATGTTTTCTAATTTGTCTCTCCCTTCCAATGTATCTCTCCCTTCCCTCGCTTCCACTCCTAATGTGTCTACTCTCATCCCTGACCTCCCAGACCCCACGCATTTTTAGGCCCTTCCTCTGGAACCCATTCATCATCATCACATGATAGCCAATCATCCCAGCTCCACACCCTCCATGTCCATATTATTTCACGCTCTGACATTCCCCAAAGCTAATTTGCTTTCGTTAAATAAAATTTTGTTAAATAAAATTTTGATTTTGTTTGCACAATACCTGCGTGTTCTTTGTCTCTGTATGTGCTGTCACCACACTTATGTGCCGTCGCCGCAAACACACACTTATGTGTATTGTATTGTTGAGGGAAATTGCAACAGTTGGTTTACTAGAGGTTTTTTTATTATTTCAGTCAGCAAACATTACATGAACATTTTAACATTACATGTACATTTTAACATTACAGGTACATTTTGTCTTAAACCACTTCGTCTTGCCATGCCAGACGTCCATTATCAGAAACAAAATAGGCAGCAAATGTATTCCTCATTTGGGCAACTTCCACTGAAGTCCACAGAGGGTGATCTTGGTAATCACACAATGTGGTAGTAACAGGTTCCTCTAGTTCTAAGTTTGGTCGCTCTTTAGCCAGGATGTAGTTGTGCAGCACAACACACGCTTTCACAACCTCATCAATAGTATCAATTTTTAGATTAATGGCTGTTCCCAAAATGCGCCATTTAGAGACCAGCAATCCAAAGGCACACTCTACAGTTGTTCGTGTCCTTGTCAGTCGGTAGTTGAAAATATTTTTGGTGTGATTTAAGTCCCGACTTGAGTACAGTTTTAGGAGGTTGGCACACATTTGGAATGCTTCATCCCCAACCATAACAAATGGCAGTGTTGGAAGAGGTTGTGGCGGTGGAAAATTAAAATCATTACCATACAAACGTTGGCCCATGTCAGAGTTTTGAAAAGTCTGTGAGTCATTTCCTCTTCCAAATGAGCCAACGTCCACGGCGACAAATCTACAGTCAGCTTCTCCAATCGCCATTAGAACAAAAGAAAAGTATTTTTTATAATTGAAAAACTCAGATCCACTTCCAACTGGTTTCCTAATGCGAATGTGTTTCCCGTCTCCAAACAGTTAGGAAAATTACAAGTGTCCATAAATTTTGATGCATTTTCCAGCCACAGTTCCATTGTGGGTTGGGGGAAGTATTCTGCACGCAGAACATCACATAAAGCACAGCAAGTGTCGGCAACAATCCCAGAAAGGGTGGACACTCCAATGCGGAATTGGAAATGGAGAGATGATAATGTCCCTCCAGTAGCAAGGATAATGCGGAACAGAAAATGGGAAAAAAATCAGTACATGTGTAACAACACCCCATGTTCCTGGTTGTTACAGTGGCATTGCTTTCCTCACGGGCAGAGCGATGCCATGCTTGGAAGCAAGGAAGGATCCCTTTATCAGGTATTCACAACCATGCAACATGTTTTTACTCCAGGCCAGAAGGGGTAGCTCTAATCCAGCTTTTGGGTGGCTCCCCTATATATATACTGTAAAGTTAGAGTAGTCTGTCACAGAGGAGAGAGGGAGCAGACAGAGAGAGTCAGGAAGAAAGAGTGTAATAATTATAGGGGATAATTCAGGAGACTCTTTGCGTGGAACAAGACAACAGGACACAGTTTTATAAGTGGTAAAGTTTATATTATCACACGGTGATTCAAGCAGGTGCAGAGAGAAACTCAAGTCCACAACACTTGGTGCAAATAATAAACGCAGCTTAGCAGTCAATAGGAAACTTCAAAGGTAGATGCAAACAAACAGAAAGTCTATGAAGCACAGTTATACTTGAGGAAACTTGACACGAATAGATCCTTGACTTAGTCCAGACACAGATAGATATGCTATTAGGCAGTTCAAATCATATCTTAGCTCAACCAGGGAGGCCTGGTTAATAGTATCAGTCTTTTGCAGAGCAGAAACAGCTTAGGCCGGTTTCACAATTGCGTTTGGAGCAGCTGCGGAGGGCTGCGGACTTCCTCCGTGAAGCCCCGCCCTCCACCGCTAGCTCCGCCTACTTCTGCATGCGGCCGGCATGCGGCCTGTGTACCTATATTTAACATTAGGTACGCAGGTTGTGCGGCTGTATGCGGAGGCTGCCACATGCATCGTTTTGACGCTGCGGATAAAAAAAAATGCTACAGGCTGCGTCCTACGCTGGTCGCCGCAGCGTCAAAACAACGCATGCGGCAGCCTCCGCATACAGCCGCACGGCCTGCGTACCTAATGTTAAATATAGGTACACAGGCTGCATGCCGGACGCATGCAGAAGTAGGCGGAGCTAGCGGCGGAGGGCGGGGCTACACAGAGGAAGTCTGCAGCCCTCCACAGCTGCTCCAAAAGTGTGAAACCGGCCTTACATGTCCAGCAAATGCAGATGGAAGTAACATGACCAGCAGATGATGGAGGATTACTGAACACTGGTGTATGCAGCAGGAACTCAGAGCAGAGTGGCAGGATCTCCAACACAGGTTCACAGGTGCAGGTGCAAGGCCAGGGAGTAATCAGGAGCTGGATGCAAAGCAGAATAATCTAGCACAGACTGAAGGCTGGGGTGGAGTTTTATAGCAGGAAGACAAGTGCACATGAGACCAAAGATGCCATGTTGGAAAAGGGGAGTAATGCACAAAAGGTAAAAAATGTTCAGAGTCCTGACAAAGAGGGGCCGTGCAGCCACAAGAGGTGCTGCAGCTTCTGGGAAGGAGAGAGAGAAAAGGATGGAACAAGCTGTAGAGAGCGTGAAGGAAGACAAGGAGCAAATGAGAGTAAAGGGCTGGAGGGAAGCTGTGACTGAGCTCCTCCACACTGAGTGCAGATACCGGAAGCTGGGAGACTGAGATTGTGGGGGTAACTTCATGCCTCACGGCAGAAACCGGCAGACAGCTGGACTTCAAATCTCCTGTCCACCATTAAAGAAGTTGTCCACTACAATAAAAAAATGTTTTTTCATAAATCTTGCTATTATGTGCCAGCCACTGAAAAAATCCACTGTGTTTATTATTTTAGCAATATTACCTTTTATCATGCTGTAGCAGCATATCTTCAGTGCTGGATCCAGCTCTCATAGGGTTAATCGACAACTTCCTTTCTCCCGAGTTATTGTGCTCTAATACTACAAGTTCCATGATGCATTGCACTGGCCACTAAGCACGAACTTACCACACCCTCTCCAAAACACACCCACACCCCTCATTCCTCTCCCTCCTCTAGCTTCAAAAAGATTTGTGATGTCATTTCTGTCCAACCTCCTCTTTTACATTTGTCCAACCCACACTCCATTACACACAGATAGATAGATAGATAGATAGATAGATAGATAGATAGATATGGGATGGATAGATAGATACATACAGATATATCTATATATCTACGTCTACTTACATAGATATGTCCATATCCATGTTTCTAAACCCCTTCACCCCTGGAGCTTTTTTCGTTTATCGCTCCCCTTCTTTCCAGAGCCATAATTTTTCCGTCAATATGGCCATGTGAGGGCTTATCTTTTGCAGGACAAGTTCTACTTTTGAACAACACCATTGGTTCTACCATTTCATGTAACAGAAAATGTGAAAAAAATTCAAAGTGCGATGAAATTGCAAAAAAAGTGCAATCCCACACTTGTTTTTTGCTTGGCTTTTTTGCTAGGTTCACTAAATGCTAAGGCTGTGTGCACACGTTGCGGATTTGATTGCAGATCCGCAGGTTTTTTTGCTGCACAGAATTGCATCAAATCCGGAGTGTAGTGCACAACCAATGTAAGTCTATGGGAGCCGCAGACTTGTTGTGCACATGCTGCGGAAAAAGCCGCACCGAAACGCAGCTTTTTATCCGCAGCATGTCACTTCTTTTGTGCTGAACTGCAGCGTTTCTGCACTCTTAGGCCGGGATCACAGACAGCGAGATACGGCCGAGTCTCACAGGTTAAAACCAAGCTCTGGCACCGGCACTCCAGAGTGGAGTGTGCAGCCGCATAGCAATACATGGAGCTGCACGCTCCGCTCCGAAGTGCCGGAGTTTGTTTTTAACCTGCGAGACTCGGCCGTATCTCGCTGTAGTGTGACTCCGGCCTTAGACTTTCATTGAGTTGGGCACATCCGCAGCAAAACCGCAGATGTAAAAAAGATCTGCAGTTTTGCTTCGGATGTGGGTCCGAGAAATGCAGCAGTTCGTGAGGAGGGAAGTGTGTGGGCAGTGACTGTGTGCATGTACAGTGGGGCAAAAAAGTATTTAGTCAGTCAGCAATAGTGCAAGTTCCACCACTTAAAAAGATGAGAGGCGTCTGTAATTTACATCATAGGTACACCTCAACTATGGGAGACAAACTGAGAAAAAAAAATACAGAAAATCACATTGTCTGTTTTTTTTATCATTTTATTTGCATATTCTGGTGGAAAATAAGTATTTGGTCAGAAACAAAATTTCATCTCAATACTTTGTAATACATCCTTTGTTGGCAATGACAGAGGTCAAACGTTTTCTGTAAGTCTTCACAAGGTTGCCACACACTGTTGTTGGTATGTTGGCCCATTCCTCCATGCAGATCTCCTCTAGAGCAGTGATGTTTTTGGCTTTTCGCTTGGCAACACGGACTTTCAACTCCCTCCAAAGGTTTTCTATAGGGTTGAGATCTGGAGACTGGCTAGGCCACTCCAGGACCTTGAAATGCTTCTTACGAAGCCACTCCTTCGTTGCCCTGGCGGTGTGCTTTGGATCATTGTCGTGTTGAAAGACCCAGCCACGTTTCATCTTCAATGCCCTTGCTGATGGAAGGAGGTTTGCACTCAAAATCTCACGATACATGGCCCCATTCATTCTTTCATGTACCCGGATCAGTCGTCCTGGCCCCTTTGCAGAGAAACAGCCCCAAAGCATGATGTTTCCACCACCATGCTTTACAGTAGGTATGGTGTTGGATGGATGCAACTCAGTATTCTTTTTCCTCCAAACACGACAAGTTGTGTTTCTACCAAACAGTTCCAGTTTGGTTTCATCAGACCATAGGATATTCTCCCAAAACTCCTCTGGATCATCCAAATGCTCTCTAGCAAACTTCAGATGGGCCCGGACATGTACTGGCTTAAGCAGTGGGACACGTCTGGCACTGCAGGATCTGAGTCCATGGTGGCGTAGTGTGTTACTTATGGTAGGCCTTGTTACATTGGTCCCAGCTCTCTGCAGTTCATTCACTAGGCCCCCCCGCGTGGTTCTGGGATTTTTGCTCACCGTTCTTGTGATCATTCTGACCCCACGGGGTGGGATTTTGCGTGGAGCCCCAGATCGAGGGAGATTATCAGTGGTCTTGAATGTCTTCCATTTTCTAATTATTGCTCCCACTGTTGATTTCTTCACTCCAAGCTGGTTGGCTATTGCAGATTCAGTCTTCCCAGCCTGGTGCAGGGCTACAATTTTGTTTCTGGTGTCCTTTGACAGCTCTTTGGTCTTCACCATAGTGGAGTTTGGAGTCAGACTGTTTGAGGGTGTGCACAGGTGTCTTTTTATACTGATAACAAGTTTAAACAGGTGCCATTACTACAGGTAATGAGTGGAGGAAAGAGGAGACTCTTAAAGAAGAAGTTACAGGTCTGTGAGAGCCAGAAATCTTGATTGTTTGTTTCTGACCAAATACTTATTTTCCACCAGAATATGCAAATAAAATGATAAAAAAACAGACAATGTGATTTTCTGTATTTTTTTTCTCAGTTTGTCTCCCATAGTTGAGGTCTACCTATGATGTAAATTACAGACGCCTCTCATCTTTTTAAGTGGTGGAACTTGCACTTTTGCTGACTGATTAAATACTTTTTTGCCCCACTGTATGTGTGTGTGGGCAGGGTCTGTGGGCTGTTCGAGTGTGTGCGGGACTGTTCAGGTGTGTGCAGGGCTGTGCGGGGGGTCTTTTGGGGTGTGTGTGCAGGCATCATCCGTTGTGCTAAATTTAGCAGAACGTGGGCAGCGGATGCAGTTTTACAATGATGCAGTTTTACAATGCATCCGCTGCCCATTGTGATGAGCGGAGGGGGCAGAGTTCCGGCCGCGCATGCGCGGTCAGAAATGGCGGACACGTCGCTCCAAAAACGTTATGTTGAACGTTTTTTTGTGCGTCGCGTCCGCCAAAACACGACGATCCGACGCACAACAGATGCGATGTGTGCCCATCTGTTGCGATCCGTCGCTAATACAAGTCTATGGGCAAAAAACGCATCCTGCAAGCACATTTGCAGGATCCATTTTTTGCCCATAACGACGGATTGCGATGGAGCCCAGAAGACGGATGTGTGAAAGTAGCCTAATCCGGACAGTGGGCACGCACCCTACACTATCCATACATCTATCAATAGATATATCTATCCAGATATATCTATAGATAGATATATGAATAGATAGATCTATAGATGCATACATCTATCTATATGTAGATCTGTCTATCCATTTCATCTATCATCTATCTGTCTATCTGTGTGTAATTGAGTGTAGGTTGGACAAATGTAAAATAGGAGGTTGGACAATAATGACATCACAAATCTTTTTTTTTTGTTCAATAATATATCTTTATTTAGCTTTCAAAAACGCATACAAAAATGCACAAAAACCGCACCCAAAAAAATTAATAATGCATCAAAACCATGCAAAAAATGCACCAAAAACGCATCAAATCTGCATCAAAAACACATCAAAACTGCACCAAAAACTGCATCAAAACTGCACCAAAAACTGCATCAAAACCGCACCAAAAACTGCACCAAAAACTGCACCAAAACCGCACCAAATACTGCATCAAAAAGGCATCAAAACTGCACCAAAAACTGCATCAAAACCGCACCAAATACTGCATCAAAAAGGCATCAAAACTGCACCAAAAACTGCATCAAAACCGCACCAAAAACTGTATCAAAACTGCATGAAAACCGCACTAAAAACAGCATCAAAACTGCACCAAAAACACATCAAAACTGCACCAAAAACACATCAAAACTGCACAAAAAACTGCATCAAAACTGCACCAAAAACTGCATCAAAACTGCACCAAAAGCTGCATCAAAACTTCACCAAAAACTGCATAAAAAAAGCATAAAAAACCTGAATCAAAATCACGGAAAAAATCGCACCAAGAACTGCATCAAAACCGCACAAAAAATGGCATCAAAACCGCGCAAAAACTCTGAAAAATATGTGAAAAATGCATCAAAAACGCAGCTGCGTTTTCTGCAAGGAGATGCAGATTTTTGTTATGACCCCAATGGCAGAGGGTCTCAGAAGTAAATACCAAGTCTGCAAACACAAAAAACCAGCTCATAGGGCAGTGGTAACTGGGCTGACCATATATCTAATCCTAACACCACAAATAGCAGCAGCCGGGGAACGTGCCTACGTTGGTTCTAGACGTCTCGCGCCAGCCGGAGAACTAACTAACCCTAGAAGGGAAAGGATAGACCTTTCTTGCCTCCAGAGAAAAGACCCCAAAAGTTGGATACAAGCCCCCAACAAATAATAACGGTGAGGTAAGAAGAAAAGACAAACGTAAGAATGAACTAAGTATTTAGCAAAGAGAGGCCCACTGACTAATAGCAGAATATAGTAAGATGACTTATACGGTCAGCAAAAACCCTATCAAAATTTCAAGAACCCCCGAACCGTCTAACGGCCCGGGGGGAGAATACCAGCCCCCTAGAGCTTCCAGCAAAATCAGGAATCACATTTAGTACAAGCTGGACAAAAAAATAAGAGCATTGCAAATAACCAAAAAACAAGGAAGCAGGACTTAGCTTAATTTTGCAAGAACCAGGACCAGCAGACAGGAGCAAACAGAAAGGACCGATTACAACGATGCCAGGCACCAGACTAAGAATTCAGGAAGTTCATATAGCAACACCCCTGGACTAACGACCCAGGTGGGTGCTAAACTGAGGAAAGACAATCCCAGAGTCATATCACTAGTGACCACAAGAGGGAGCTAAAAAAGTCTACTTCACAACAGATTTTGTGCAGAAAATTCTGCACTCAAATCTGTAACGTGTACACACAGCATAAAACTGACCTGCCATTAGGATTCTCCAGGTCATTATGAGTTCATAGACACCAAACACTTCTAGGTTATTTTTTATCTAAGTGGTGAAAGAAAATTCCAAACTTTGCTAAAAAGAAATAAAATAATTGTGCCATTTTCCGATACGCGTAGTGTCTATATTTTCTGAGATATCGGGTCAGGTGAGGGCTAATTTTTTGCGTGCCGAGCTGACGTTTTTAATTATACCAGTTTTGTGCAGATACGTTCTTTTGATCGCCCATTAATGTATTTTAATGCAATGTCGCGGCGACCAAAAAACATAATTTTGGCTTTTGATTTTTTTTTCTTGCTACGCCGTTTAGCGATCATGTAAACTTTTTTGTTGTATTGAAAACAGCTGACATGTTGCGGCTTTGATGTGGGCTCACCGCCGAAGCCCACCTCAAAGCGTGGGATACTGCCAGCTGACATACTATTCCGTCAGCTGGCAGAAAGGGGTTAATAAACAATATGTTTCAGTTAAAAAAAAATAAAAAAAATGGCGTGGGCTCCCGTGCAATTTTCTGTGCCAGATGGGGAAAGCCGACGGCCGGGGGCCAATATTTGTAGCCTGGGAAGGGGGTAATACCCATGGCCCCTCTCTAGGCTATGAATATCAGCCCGCAGCTGTCTGCGTAGCCTTTTATTAAAATAGGAGGACCCCCCAAAAAAAATGACGTGGGGTCCCCCTATATTTTATAGCCAGAAAGGCTACGCAGACAGCTGCGGGCTGATATTCATAGCATAGAGAGGGGCCATGGATATTGCCCCCCCCCGGCTACAAATACCAGTCCGCAGCAGCCACAGAAATGGCGCATCTGTAAGATGCACCAATTCTGGCACTTAGCCTCTCTCTTCCCACTCCCATGTAGTGGTGGGATATGGGGTAGTAAGGGGTTAATGTCACCTTGCTATTGTAAGGTGACATTAAGCCGGGTTAATAATGGAGAGGCGTCAATAAGACACCTATCCATTATTAATCCTATAGTAGTGAAAGAGTTAAAAAAATAAAATAAATACACAGCCAGAAAAAAGTATTTTAATATTCTTCATTTAACCATAATTACCATACTTCAGCGCCGGCAAAAAACATGAAATAATAAACCTGTCCGCCGTAGTCCAATTAATAACGAGGGTCCCACGACTATCTCCCCTATAGAATAGTGACATCGGGTGATGTCACTGCTTTATAGAACCTTCAGTGACACACTGACAGGAGACAATGGCTCCTGCAGTGCATCACTGAGGTTACTATAGTTCAAAGTCTCACTTTATGGCAATTGCTACATGGGAAAATTTCTCACACATCAATGCCAAAAGTGAGACTAGGGACTATTTTCTCTCAGGGGCATAGGAATACATTGTGCGGAATACATTGTGGAAGGATACCTTCCATTATTGTATTCCTGAAGCCCCTGGTGGGCGGTCGCATCAGCTGATGCTGCTGTTCTCCACGGGAGATCGTCGTGGGACACTCGTTTTAATTGGATATCTGCGGATCAGGGAGTATAGTGTTTGTTTATTATTTTACTATTTTTTACAGGTGACACTGGCTTCGGGGAACAAAGTGACAAGTGATGGCGAGTATGTACTCTATGTTATATGTACTGTATGTCTATATGTATGTTGTATATATGTACTGTATGTATGTACTGTATGTGGCATGTTGCATGGTGCATGTCGCATGTTGCATGGTGCATGCCGCTGTTGTGAATTTGCTTTTTGCTCCCTCTAGTGGTTACTAGTTTTTTGACTCTGGTTTTTCTGTCATTCCTTTTATCCGCACCTGGGTCGTTAGTTAGGGGTGTTGCTATATAAGCTCCCTGGACCTTCAGTTCAATGCCTGGCAACGTAGTTATCAGAGCTAGTCTGCTGTGCTCTTGTCTACTGATCCTGGTTCCAGTTATATCAGCTAAGTCTGCCTTTTGCTTTTTGCTATTTGTTTTGTTTTTGTATTTTTGTCCAGCTTGTTCCAAATCTATATCCTGACCTTTGCTGGAAGCTCTAGGGGGCTGGTGTTCTCCCCCCGGACCGTTAGACGGTTCGGGGGTTCTTGAATTTCCAGTGTGGATTTTGATAGGGTTTTTGTTGACCATATAAGTTACCTTTCTTTATTCTGCTATCAGTAAGCGGGCCTCTCTGTGCTAAACCTGGTTCATTTCTGTGTTTGTCATTTCCTCTTACCTAACCGTCATTATTTGTGGGGGGCTTCTATCCAGCTTTGGGGTCCCCTTCTCTGGAGGCAAGAAAGGTCTTTGTTTTCCTCTACTAGGGGTAGCTAGATTCTCCGGCTGGCGCGTGTCATCTAGAATCAACGTAGGAATGATCCCCGGCTACTTCTAGTGTTGGCGTTAGGAGTAGATATATGGTCAACCCAGTTACCACTGCCCTATGAGCTGGATTTTTGTATTCTGCAGACTTCCACGTTCCTCTGAGACCCTCGCCATTGGGGTCATAACAGTTTGCCAGGCCAGTATTAAATGTTTAATGCATTGCAGAAGAGGGATTATAAGAAAGAAGATTCTGAGTTTTTTTTTTTTTTTTTTTTTTTTCTCTTCTTCCCCTTTACCTCAGAGTGGCTATGCTTGCTGCAGACATGAATGTCCAGACCTTGATTACAAGTGTGGACCAGCTGGCTACTCGTGTGCAGGGCATACAAGACTATGTTATCAGAAATCCTAGGTCAGAACCTAAAATACCGATTCCTGAACTGTTTTCCGGAGACAGGTTTAAGTTTAGGAATTTCGTGAATAATTGTAAATTGTTTTTGTCCCTGAGACCCTGTTCATCTGGAGATTCTGCTCAGCAAGTAAAGATTGTTATTTCGTTCTTACGGGGCGACCCTCAGGATTGGGCTTTTTCGCTGGCGCCAGGAGATCCGGCATTGGCTGATCTTGATGCGTTTTTTCTGGCGCTCGGTTTACTTTATGAGGAACCCAATCTTGAGATTCAGGCAGAAAAGGCCTTGCTGGCTATGTCTCAGGGGCAGGACGAGGCTGAAGTGTATTGCCAAAAATTTCGGAAATGGTCTATGCTGACACATTGGAACGAGTGTGCACTGGCCGCTAATTTTAGAAATGGCCTTTCTGAAGCCATTAAGAATGTTATGGTGGGTTTTCCCATTCCCACAGGTCTGAATGATACTATGGCACTGGCTATTCAAATTGACCGGCGGTTGCGGGAGCGCAAAACCGCAAATTCCCTCATGGTGTTGTCTGAACAGACAACTAATTCGGTGCAATGTGATAGAAAAACCGCAAATTCCCTCATGGTGTTGTCTGAACAGACACCTGATTTAATGCAATGTGATAGAATCCTGACTAGAAATGAGCGGAAAATTCATAGACGCCGGAATGGCTTGTGCTACTACTGTGGTGATTCTACACATGTTATCTCAGCATGCTCTAAACGTATAGCTAAGGTTGTTAGTCCTGTCACCGTTGGTAATTTGCAACCTAAATTTATTCTGTCTGTAACTTTGATTTGCTCACTGTCATCTTATCCTGTCATGGCGTTTGTAGATTCAGGTGCTGCCCTGAGTCTCATGGATCTCTCATTTGCTAAGCGCTGTGGTTTTACTCTTGAACCATTAGAAAATCCTATTCCTCTTAGGGGTATTGATGCTACACCATTGGCAGCAAATAAACCGCAGTATTGGACACAGGTTACCATGTGCATGACTCCTGAACACCGCGAGGTGATACGTTTCCTGGTTTTACATAAAATGCATGATTTGGTTGTTTTAGGGCTGCCATGGTTACAGACCCATAATCCAGTCCTGGACTGGAAGGCTATGTCAGTCTCAAGTTGGGGCTGTCGTGGTATTCATGGGGATTCCCTGCCTGTGTCTATTGCTTCTTCTACGCCTTCGGAAGTTCCGGAGTATTTGTCTGATTATCAGGATGTCTTCAGTGAGTCTGAGTCCAGTGCACTGCCTCCTCATAGGGACTGTGACTGTGCTATAGATTTGATCCCAGGCAGTAAATTTCCTAAGGGAAGACTGTTTAATCTGTCGGTACCTGAACATACCGCTATGCGTTCATATATCAAGGAGTCTCTGGAGAAAGGACATATTCGTCCGTCTTCTTCCCCTCTTGGTGCGGGATTCTTTTTTGTGGCAAAAAAGGACGGATCTTTGAGACCTTGTATTGATTATCGGCTTTTAAATAAGATCACTGTCAAATTTCAGTATCCTTTACCGCTGTTGTCTGACTTGTTTGCCCGGATTAAGGGTGCCAAGTGGTTCACCAAGATAGACCTTCGTGGTGCGTACAACCTTGTGCGCATTAAGCAAGGTGATGAATGGAAAACCGCATTCAATACGCCCGAAGGTCATTTTGAGTACTTGGTGATGCCTTTTGGGCTCTCCAATGCGCCTTCAGTTTTTCAGTCCTTTATGCATGACATTTTCCGGAAGTATCTGGATAAATTTTTGATTGTTTATCTGGATGATATTTTGGTTTTTTCTGATAATTGGGATTCGCATGTGGAGCAGGTCAGGTTGGTCTTTAAAATTTTGCGTGAAAATTCTTTGTTTGTCAAGGGCTCAAAGTGTCTCTTTGGTGTACAGAAGGTTCCCTTTTTGGGGTTCATTTTTTCCCCTTCTGCTGTGGAGATGGACCCAGTCAAGGTCCGAGCTATTCTTGATTGGACTCAGCCCTCGTCAGTTAAGAGTCTTCAGAAGTTCTTGGGCTTCGCTAACTTCTACCGTCGTTTTATCGCTAATTTTTCTAGCATTGTGAAACCTTTGACGGATATGACCAAGAAGGGCTCCGATGTAGCTAACTGGGCTCCTGCTGCCGTGGAGGCTTTCCAGGAGTTGAAACGCCGGTTTACTTCGGCGCCGGTTTTGTGCCAGCCTGACGTCTCACTTCCCTTTCAGGTTGAGGTGGATGCTTCGGAGATTGGGACAGGGGCCGTTTTGTCGCAGAGAGGCCCTGGTTGCTCTGTTATGAAACCTTGTGCCTTTTTCTCTAGGAAGTTTTCGCCTGCCGAGCGAAATTATGATGTGGGCAATCGGGAGTTGTTGGCCATGAAATGGGCATTTGAGGAGTGGCGTCATTGGCTCGAGGGTGCTAAGCATCGTGTGGTGGTCTTGACTGATCACAAAAATCTGATGTATCTCGAGTCTGCTAAACGCCTTAATCCGAGACAGGCCCGCTGGTCATTGTTTTTCTCCCGCTTTGATTTTGTTGTCTCGTATTTACCAGGTTCAAAGAATGTGAAGGCCGATGCTCTTTCTAGGAGCTTTGTGCCTGATGCTCCTGGAGTCGCTGATCCTGTTGGTATTCTTAAAGATGGAGTTATCTTGTCAGCTATTTCTCCGGATCTGCGACGTGTGTTGCAGAGATTTCAGGCTGATAGGCCTGAGTCTTGTCCACCTGACAGACTGTTTGTCCCGGATAAGTGGACCAGCAGAGTCATTTCCGAGGTTCATTCCTCGGTGTTGGCAGGTCACCCGGGAATTTTTGGCACCAGAGATCTGGTGGCCAGGTCCTTTTGGTGGCCTTCCTTGTCAAGGGATGTGCGGTCATTTGTGCAGTCCTGTGGGACTTGTGCTCGAGCTAAGCCTTGCTGTTCTCGTGCCAGCGGTTTGCTCTTGCCCTTGCCTGTCCCGAAGAGACCTTGGACACATATCTCCATGGATTTCATTTCTGATCTTCCGCTATCTCAGGGCATGTCCGTTATCTGGGTGATATGTGATCGCTTCTCCAAGATGGTCCATTTGGTTCCTTTGCCTAAGCTGCCTTCCTCTTCCGATCTGGTTCCTGTGTTTTTCCAGAACGTGGTTCGTTTGCACGGCATCCCTGAGAATATTGTGTCAGACAGAGGATCCCAGTTCGTTTCCAGGTTCTGGCGATCCTTTTGTAGTAGGATGGGCATTGATTTGTCGTTTTCGTCTGCTTTCCATCCTCAGACTAATGGACAGACGGAGCGAACCAATCAGACTTTGGAGGCTTATTTGAGGTGTTTTGTCTCTGCTGATCAGGACGATTGGGTGACATTCTTGCCGTTGGCTGAGTTTGCCCTTAATAATCGGGCTAGTTCCGCCACCTTGGTTTCGCCTTTTTTCTGCAACTCTGGTTTCCATCCTCGCTTTTCTTCGGGTCATGTGGAGCCTTCTGACTGTCCTGGGGTGGATTCTGTGGTGGATAGGTTGCAGCAGATCTGGAATCATGTGGTGGACAACTTGAAGTTGTCACAGGAGAAGGCTCAGCGCTTTGCCAACCGCCGCCGCGGTGTGGGTCCCCGACTACGCGTTGGGGATTTGGTGTGGCTTTCTTCCCGCTTTGTTCCTATGAAGGTCTCCTCTCCCAAATTTAAACCTCGTTTTATTGGGCCTTACAAGATATTGGAAATCCTTAATCCTGTGTCTTTTCGTCTGGATCTTCCTGTGTCGTTTGCTATTCACAATGTATTTCATAGGTCCTTGTTGCGGCGGTACATTGTGCCTGTAGTTCCTTCTGCTGAGCCTCCTGCTCCGGTGTTGGTTGAGGGCGAGTTGGAGTACGTGGTGGAGAAGATCTTGGATTCTCGCCTCTCCAGGCGGAGGCTTCAGTACCTGGTCAAGTGGAAGGGCTATGGTCAGGAGGATAATTCCTGGGTGGTCGCCTCTGATGTTCATGCGGCCGATTTAGTTCGTGCCTTTCATGCCGCTCATCCTGATCGCCCTGGTGGTCGTGGTGAGGGTTCGGTGACCCCTCACTAAGGGGGGGGTACTGTTGTGAATTTGCTTTTTGCTCCCTCTAGTGGTTACTAGTTTTTTGACTCTGGTTTTTCTGTCATTCCTTTTATCCGCACCTGGGTCGTTAGTTAGGGGTGTTGCTATATAAGCTCCCTGGACCTTCAGTTCAATGCCTGGCAACGTAGTTATCAGAGCTAGTCTGCTGTGCTCTTGTCTACTGATCCTGGTTCCAGTTATATCAGCTAAGTCTGCCTTTTGCTTTTTGCTATTTGTTTTGTTTTTGTATTTTTGTCCAGCTTGTTCCAAATCTATATCCTGACCTTTGCTGGAAGCTCTAGGGGGCTGGTGTTCTCCCCCCGGACCGTTAGACGGTTCGGGGGTTCTTGAATTTCCAGTGTGGATTTTGATAGGGTTTTTGTTGACCATATAAGTTACCTTTCTTTATTCTGCTATCAGTAAGCGGGCCTCTCTGTGCTAAACCTGGTTCATTTCTGTGTTTGTCATTTCCTCTTACCTAACCGTCATTATTTGTGGGGGGCTTCTATCCAGCTTTGGGGTCCCCTTCTCTGGAGGCAAGAAAGGTCTTTGTTTTCCTCTACTAGGGGTAGCTAGATTCTCCGGCTGGCGCGTGTCATCTAGAATCAACGTAGGAATGATCCCCGGCTACTTCTAGTGTTGGCGTTAGGAGTAGATATATGGTCAACCCAGTTACCACTGCCCTATGAGCTGGATTTTTGTATTCTGCAGACTTCCACGTTCCTCTGAGACCCTCGCCATTGGGGTCATAACAGCCGCATGTCATCGCATGTCGCATGTCATAGCATGTTGTATGTTGCATGTCGTCGCATGTTGCATGTCATCGCATGGTGCATGTCGCATGTCACATGTTGCATGATGTCACATGTCATCGCATGTCGCATGCCCCATGTCATCGCATGTCGTATGTTGCATGTCGAATGTAGTTGCATGTTGCATGTCACATGTTGCATGCTGCATGTCGCATGTCATCGCATGTCGTATGTTGCATGTTGTCGCATGTTGCATGGTGTATGTCACATGTTGCATGTCATTGCATGTCATCGCATGCCGTCGCATGTCATTTCATGTTGAATGTTGTCGCATGTTACATGTCATCGCATGTTGCATGCTGCATGTCATCGCATGTTGCATGCTGCATGTCATCGCATGTTGCATGCTGCATGTTATCGCATGTCTTATGTTGCATGTCGTCGCATGTTGCATGTCGCATGTTGCATGTTGTCGCATGTTGCATGGTGCATGTCACATGTTGCATGTCATCGCATGTCGCATGTTGCATGTCGCATGTCATCGCATGTTGCTTGTCATCGCATGTCGCATGTCACATGCTGCATATCGCATGTCATCGCATGTCACATGCTGCATGTCATCGCATGTCATCACATGTTGCATGATGTCACATGTTGCATGTCACATGGTGTATGTTGTATGTCTGTATATGTGTGTATGTGTTTTTTTTTTACATTCAACACATTAGCCGGATGATGGGACTACCACTGTCCCATCATTGGCTAATGTGTCACTCACTGTCACTGTAGCAGGCAGAGCCCAATGGGACTTGTAGTCCCATCGGACGATGCCTGCACACAGAGACACACACCAATGACCACCCCCCTCCCCCCGCAGCAGACCCCAGCACGGCCAGCAGACCCACCGCACACACCCGCAGACCCCAGAACCGCCCGCACATCCCAGCGCCGGCACGCAGACCTCGGCGCCGGCACGCAGACCCCTGGCGCTGGCACACAGACCCCCGGTGCCCGCATATCCCAGCGCCGGCACGCAGACCCCCGGCGCCTGCACATCCCTGCCAAGCCCCACCCGCCCCAGCACAGCCCCGCCCGCCCCAGCACAGCCCTGCATGCAGCCCCCAGTGCCGCCCACAGCCCAGTCACTCTTGATGAGTGACTGCTGACTGTGGAGGCTGGGTCACGCCTGCTCATGACGTCATGTCAATTTCCAGAGTCTGGAAATTGACGTGACGTAGGCGGAAATAAGCAGTGGCTGCAGCCTGGGGGTCACGTGACCCGGACTCAGCCGCCAGCATAGCGCCGCTCACAGGCAAAATCGGCAACGGAAGGTATTTACACAATTCATCAGGGGCGCCGGGGGGATACATTGGGGGGTTAATTGAAAGTAGTGGACAACCCCTTTAACACCCAAGGACACAGTAGCAGATAGAGCCGGGGTCATGACAGAGATCCTGTAAAAAGGCTCTAGTTACCTGTCGTATGGGTAGTGTCCTACCAATAAGGGGGACAGAGAGAACATGAGGACCTTGTGTGAGGCCTAAGGCAGCAAGGGACTACAACACAGCGCGTAGTGGAAGGCTTCCAATCCCACCTGGTAAGGGATATTCCAGATTTGCTTCCAAGCCAGCTGGACCATACCTTTACCTGTGATCCGGTACCCTGGACTGTGGCTAGCTGAACTCTACAGTAAAGAGGTAAAAAGACTGCAACCCTGTGTCCTCCGTTTCTTTCTACACTACCTACCACTTGTCCCTACTACACCGGGAGCCCTGGGGACCCAGTTTCACCTATGGGAAGGCATACCATCCCTGCTGCCATAACATCACCCCAGAGGAGCCCTTTAAGCAGCATCAGTCATCCCTGACCGAGTACCACAGGTGGCATCATGAACATTTATTGTTTTACAAACCCCTTTAAAGACTTTTCCCTTAACAAGTGACACGTCCCTTTAAGTACCGGACCCAACCGAGTACCCCACAGCCCTGGCAGGCATTCCACATGGCTTTTAGAAAAAAAAGAAAAAATACAGTACATAGCTTTTAGAAAAAAAATGAGAAAAGTAATTACATGGCTTTTATAAAAAAAAATGAAAAAAAAGTCAGTGCATGGCTTTTAGAACATATTAACATATTAGATCATATTAATGACAGGTGTTTCTTTTTCAAAATTACGTACCTTAGGGTCACCAACAGTCGTTCCTCAGCAGGAATTGCTCGCTGTAGCTGTGTGTCGTGCCTGGTGATAGATCTTTGCACACGTTGTAGCAAGTCATCTAAGCTCTGTTGTGACATCCTGGTGTAGTCGATAAAGTTCTGAGGGTTTGCACACAGCTCGGTGTACAAGGAGTGATAGGCTCCATGGCTCTCTTGGACGACGTGGTGTTGCCAGAAGCGACAACGACATCTTCTCTGTCTTTCTGTTTTTCTTTTTTCATAGCAAGCAACAGCAAAGGCATAAACCAAGTTCAAATCCAAATCCATATTACGATGTAAGCTCTCCATGCGAAGATCCATCTTGCAGCAGGATACATATTTCATCTGTCCAGGGGTCTATATAGAGCAGTATTTCCCAAACTCCAGTCCTCACGGACCCCATGGGTTATGTTTTCAGGATTTCCATAGTGTTGCACAGGTGAGACAATTCCTGATGACTTGATGATACTTCCAGTACTTGCGCAATACTAAAGAAATCCTGAAAACATGACCTGTGGGGTCCGTGAGGACTGGAGTTTGGGAAACACTGATATAGAGAATTTCCATGAGACATGCCCATTGGACATGGCTTGCGTCAAGGAAATTCCCCTGGAAAAGCATTGTCTTATCGAACGCATGCGCATAAATAAAGCAAACGCATGTAAAAACGCATGCAAAAGCTTGCAAACTCTGCGGGCTTTTTGCGTCATGCTTAAGATGATGCGGATAAAAAATGCTACGTTAGCATGCGTTTGCGCATGCGGATGATAAGATGCGCACATATACACAAATGTGAACTTAGCCTAAATAGTTGAAATCTTGCTAGTAACAGTGGCAGCATCATGAGCAGCCTCATTGCGCTGTATCAGTGTCAAAATGGCACTAAAACAAGATATCCGCTCTTTATATGCAGAGGGATATGTGATT
Organism: Ranitomeya variabilis; assembly: GCF_051348905.1. Lineage (NCBI taxonomy): Eukaryota > Metazoa > Chordata > Amphibia > Anura > Dendrobatidae > Ranitomeya > Ranitomeya variabilis. The sequence continues at coordinate 755,342,995 of NC_135232.1, forward strand.
TCAGCAGCCAGTGACACAAGCCATTGTGTCAGGACACTGTGGGTGTTTCCTGTGCCCTGAATGGCTAGCCGCAATGTGCACACATAAAGTTAGGTAAAAAAATGTCTGCTGTGCTGTGCTTACAAAAATGCGTCGCCTCTCAGCTCTGCAAACCCCCTCCCCTCATCAAACACATGACAAACGCTCATGATACACCACCATTTTTGTTGCTAAAGTGCTGAAAATAATTTTGTGGCAACGTAAATATTTTCCCGCACTTTTACCGAATGTTACCGATTTTTACCGATTTTATAATATTTTGCTTGGGTTTCCGATCACGAATCCGAATGTGCCATATTCGTGCCGAATTTATGTTTGGCAATCGTTTTCTGAACAAATTCGCTCATCTCTACTCACAACGCCTATGTCACCGAGCCACTGACTCACTGCAACTCTGGAGCATGCGCAGATATGAAATGAAGCTGGAGACGTACACCCAGATGCAATGCATATGCACGGGGACCTGATAGTCAGTGCGCAAGCGTGAAATTTGCTGGGCCATGGCTGTGACATCGGAGCAGTCCAGCTAATCAATCAGGCTGTGTTGGATGTGAAAAATTTGAAGAGGAAGGATAGAAAGCCCCACCCCTATGACTGAAAGAGAATGTACGTGATGCAATCACCTAAGGATAAAAAGTGTTTTTTGGAGATAAATTGTGGGAAGTTTTGCTTGTGAAAACCATGTTAGTGATGCATATTGCATCACTAGCAAGACATTGAGGGCAGTTTAATATTGAAAAAGCGCGAGACAGGTTCCCTTTTAAGTATATTTTATTTATAGGCTGAGAATATAGAAGTTGTATGCTTCCCTGGGTCTGAGGATACTAGGATAGGAAGCTAAACAAATAAGATTTGATATGCATAAGGGAATTTAATTTGAGGTTCTTACCAGGGCTTACAGTCTCAGATATTTATATTCCACATAGGTATATCATTGCATAAAAAATGTCCCAAATATCATGCAGAAAATAAAAATAAAGCATTTTCAGATAAAATGAGAATAATTATTGCATTATGTTCACAAAAGATAGAGAATTATACATGTGAGGAAACATCTACAGACCCAGCAATCATTTACCACAGATCTATTAAAACCATTCTTAAGTATGTTCACGCTCCATTATGCATTTAGATGATTTACATGATGGGAACAGCATGTTTATTAATGTCCAGAGGATAGAGCAATTGAGGAGAGAGGATTTGTATTGATTTGTATCTCATTATAGGTTAGAGTTGAAAACTCTGGATGCCTATAACAGGACACAAAAAGTACCACACCTGAAGGTACGTGATATTCTAAAACCTGGCTTTTCATAGTTGTCAATTCAACAGAAGGTATATAAAAGTAAAATAATCTTACATACGTAGATATTTCTTGAAAGATGGATCTTTTCTGTGTGAATTAATTTAGAAGTGTATGCAGCTAATGTAACCATGTGTGCACCCAATTTTTTATATTTTCAATTAATTTCTAATGAAAAATCAAACAATTTGAAAAGAGTCTTTGTTTAAAAGGAATCTGTTTCCACATTTGACCTATGTAATCTATTAATATGAACATACAGGTGTATAGACTGCTGAGGACAGTGATACAGTATGCCACATATCAGATGCTTTGTTGTGGATAAATCATTGCTTATCACTAAAGGTACCGTTACACTAAACGACTTACCAACGATCACAACCAGCGATACGACCTGGCCGTGATCGTTGGTAAGTCGTTGTGTGGTCGCTGGGGAGCTGTCACACAGACAGCTCTCTCCAGTGACCAACGATCAGGGGAACGACTTCGGCATCATTGAAACTGTCTTCAACGATGCCGAAGTCCCCCTGCAGCACCCGGGTAACCAGGGTAAAAAAAAAAACACTACATACTCACATTCTGATGTCTGTCACGTCCCCCGGCGTCCACAGGGTTAAAACTGCTTTCGGCAGGAGCGCTGCTAATATGCATGCGCTGCTGCCGAGAGCTTCCCTGCACTGAATGTGTCAGCGCCGGCCGTAAAGCAGAGCACAGCGGTGACGTCACCGCTGTGCTCTGCTTTACGGCCGGCACTGACACAGTCAACCCTGTGGACGCCGGGGGACGTGACAGACATCAGAATGTGAGTATGTAGTGGTTTTTTTTTTAACTTTTACAATGGTAACCAGGGTAAATATCGGGTTACTAAGCGCGGCCCTGCACTTAGTAACCTGATATTTACCCTGGTTACAAGTGAACGCCGATCCAGCGATGACAGCGGGTGATCAGCGACCAAAAAAAGGTCCTGATCATTCCCATCGACCAACGATCTCCCAGCAGGGGCCTGATCGTTGGTCGCTAGCGGGATCGTTGCTTACGTCACCAAAAGCGTGACGTTGCAACGATATCGTTAACGATATCGTTATGTGTGACTCAGCCTTAAGTGAATGACCTTCCAGGCTGTGAGGAGGATGCTGCCTGGAACATAACTCTGCCCCCAGAGATTATTTTCAATAGAAGGGGGCTCTTCTTTTGATTTGTGCATCACGCTGCATTGATAACATTGTGCCCGGTAGGCATTTCATGGGCCAGACTTACCGTAGAGGGGTGTGAGTGACTAACTGCTTTTTACTTGCTAGAGCCTGTGTTGGCGAGAATAGGCTTGGCCGCAGGTAGTCACCAGGTACCACTCCAGGACACCACTACCATTTCAGCAACTGACCGGAGGGTCAGAGACATAGGTATGCGGTACAGGAAGGCAAACACAAAAACATACTCAGATGGTCCGAGGTCGGGGCAGGCAGCACAGTTTCTATATATATCAAGTTGATCAAATCTCATAGAACAGGATTACACATTGGTGTACACCACCGGTACATTGGAAGTAAACTAAAGAGGGAAAAAAATGTGTAATTAAAATTTTACTTTTATTTCATATTTCATATGAATTAAAAAAAAGTTATTTTTATTATTTATAAAATTTATTATTATGTACATACAGTACATCCTGTGCGGATGTATATTGGGTCACAGGTTGGTATTAATTGTGACCCACTGATTCCTGGTAATGGTAGATTTGGGAAAATTATTCAAAATAAATGGGAATTCTAGACTAGTGTCCCTTACAATTATCATTCTGATTATGTCCCATATTTAGTAAACCAGGGATAAGAGCAAGTATTATTGGTAATTATACATATGATTTATATCTATATACAGTGCAAACATAAGCAGCAGCCCAGTATTAATGAGGTTTGGTACACATTGGCTTTGTGTCCAATGACACATACAGCAAATAAAATCATATGTATAATAACTAGTGGTGAGCCAGCATGATCGCCACTACTCGGTGCTTGGCGGGAGTTCGGGTCACCGCCCTGCATGTTTGGTGCTCTTTAGAGCGCAAATCAACATGCAGGGATTGTCTGCCACACACTGTAATGCCTCAGCCATGTTGTTTGTGGCATTACAGTGATTGGCTGGTCGCACAGCATCATCAGGTCTATATTAGACTGGACACCGCCCTGCTCGCCACAGTCAGCTCTGGACTCAGACAGTGTAGGGAGAGTTGCTGCTGAGATAGGTAGTGATTTTCAATTTTATCAGTTAGTGTGGGTATACCATCTGTAATACACAAATTCATTTCAACCAACAGTCCTTCGGAGGACTAATCAAGGTGTATATAGATATCAGTGCTAGGCAGGCATTCAGTGTATACAGTGGATACATAGATATCAGTGCTAGGCAGGCAGGCAGTGTATGTGGCAGACTTCATTGCATACAGCAAGAGGGTCCATTCCAATACTTTCTGCTGCTGCTGCCTATTACAGATATTTATATACATAGTCCCAGGTATCAGGGCCAGGAATAATTTTTTTGGATCTTAATCCTGATTATTTTCTTTAAAAGCAATCCAGAGCACACCATTTTTCTGCTCCATTTGCTTGCTGGCACTGCAGAATACAGCCAGATACTTTCTATATTACAGTGTAAAAATCCAGCTATTTTAAACAGGGGTTTGGCCGTCACACTGGTTAACATGTCAGTGCGCTGAAAATTCTGCCATTTGTGGGCTACTGTTAATTTTGTTGTAGTGTCTTAGATAAGACACCTGTTTGCTGAAGCGGGGCAAGAGGAGATGGCATGTAGCAATGCCCCAATATTTGAGCAGCAATGGTCACACGAAGGCGATGGTGGGAAAGTGTCACAAGAGGTGGACGATGATGAGACACAATTGCCAGAAAGTCAGGAGGAGGACCAGGATGTGGAAGTGGAAGACAAGGTGGTGGATGATATAGTAACTGACCCAAGCTGCCAGGAGGACATGCAGAGCGAGGACAGCAGCACACAGGGGGAGGGAAGAATAGCACCCCAACAGGCAGAAAGAAGCAGTGTGGTGGCCGTAGACAGAAGGCGGGCAACCATTCCCCGTAACACCACCACGATGGAAGTTGCCAGTCCAACTGTTAGATCTTCCCATCCTGGTTGCTTTTTAAAGACTCTGCCGATAGCCCCAAAAAGGCCATTTGCACCACCTGCCAGGCAAGCATCAGCAGGGGTAGCAAATGTACTAGCCTGACCACTACTAGCATGATCAGGCACATGGCAGCAAAGCACCTGACATTGTGGGCCGAACTCCAGGGTCCAGGAACAGTGTCTGCGGTGAGATCACTGCTTCTTCCGATGTTGTGCATGCAAGCCAATCCCCTGTCCATGGTGCATGCGTGGATGCCTCCTGCCCTCCACCTGTCTTTGCACCCACTCAACTAGCACCATCAGCAAGCACATCCACATCCTTGTCCCAGCCAGCATTCAGTTGTCCAAACTCCAGTCCTTGGAACGCAAGCGCAAATGCGCAGCCAACGCCCCACAGGCCACAGTACTAAATTCACACATTTCTCGACTGCTTGCATGCTAAATGTTGCCTTTTAGGCTCATGGAGACAGAAGCTTTCTGCAACCTGAATGTGCTGGCCGTCCCTCGGTACTCGGTCCCCAGCCACCACTATTTCTCCCATTGTGCCGTCCCCGCATTACACAAGCATGTGTCCCACAACATAAGCCATGCCCTCAACAATGCAGTTACTGGGAAAGTCCACCTAACCACGGATAAGTGGACAAGTGCTTGTGGGCAGGGACGGTCCATCTCACTGATGCCACATTGAGTTAACATATTGGAAGCTGGGACCCAGTCAGACCTAGGGATGGAACACATCCTCCCGACAAAGAGGATTGCAGGCCCAAGGTCATTCAGGGATGCCCCCAGAGTCTACAGCTTCTCCTCCTCCTCTTCAGCCTCCATCTCCAAAATGACCACACCAGTCACAAGCTGGAAGCACTGCAGTACTGCCCCAGCCAAGCGGCAACAAGCTGTGCTGAAGCTAATATATTTAGGTGAAAAACTGCACTATGTGTTGTGATTTTGCTTTTTGCTCCCTCTAGTGGTCATTAGTGATTTGACTCTGGAGCTTCTGTCTTTTTTCCTATATCCTCACCTGGGCCGTTAGTTCAGGGGCGTTGCTATATAAGCTCCCTGGACCTTCAGTTCAATGCCTGGCATCGTTGAAATCAGAGCTAATCTGTTGTGCTCTTGTCCTATGATCCTGGTTCCTGTATTTCAAGCTAAGTCTACTTCTTTGCTTTTTGCTTTTGTTTTGTTTGGTATTTTTGTCCAGCTTGTTCCAATCTGTATCCTGACCTTTGCTGGAAGCTCTAGGGGGCTGGTGTTCTCCCCCCGGACCGTTAGACGGTTCGGGGGTTCTTGAATCTCCAGCGTGGATTTTTATAGGGTTTTTGTTGACCAGATAAGTTATCTTGCTATATTCTGCTATTAGTAAGCTGGCCTCTCTTTGCTGAACCTGGTTCATTTCTGTGTTTGTCATTTCCTCTTACCTCACCGTTATTATTTGTGGGGGGCTTGTATCTTGCTTTGGGGTCCCTTTCTCTGGAGGCAAGAGAGGTCTTGTTTTCTTCTCCTAGGGGTAGTTAGATTCTCCGGCTGGCGCGAGTCATCTAGCGATCACCGTAGGCATGATCCCCGGCTACTTCTAGTGTTGGCGTTAGGAGTAGCTATTTGGTCAACCCAGTTACCACAGCCCTATGAGCTGGATTTTTGAATCTCGCAGACTTACACGTTCCTCTGAGACCCTGTCCACTGGGGTCATAACAGTATGCCAGGCCAGTATTAAATGTTTAATGCATTGCAGAAGTGGGATTATAAGAAAGAAAATTTTGAGGTTTTTTTTCCCCTCTCTCATTTTTTTTTTTTTTTTCTTTTCCCCTTTACCTCAGAGTGGCTTAAGCTTGCTGCAGACATGAATGTCCAGACCTTGATTACAAGTGTGGACCAGCTTGCCGCTCGTGTGCAGGGTATACAAGATTATGTTACCAGAAATCCTAGGTCTGAACCCAAGATTCCGATTCCTGAACTGTTTTCAGGAGACCGATTTAAGTTTAGGAATTTCAGGAATAATTGTAAATTGTTTTTGTCCCTGAAACCTTGTTCGTCTGGAGACTCTGCTCAACAAGTAAAAATTGTTATTTCATTCTTACGGGGTGACCCTCAAGATTGGGCTTTTTCGTTGGCGCCAGGAGATCCGGCATTGGCTGATATTGATGCGTTTTTTCTGGCGCTCGGTTTACTTTATGAGGAACCCAATCTTGAGATTCAGGCAGAGAAAGCCTTGCTGGCTATGTCTCAGGGCCAGGACGAGGCTGAGGTGTATTGCCAAAAATTTCGGAAATGGTCCGTGCTGACACATTGGAACGAGTGTGCACTGGCCGCTAATTTTAGAAATGGCCTTTCTGAGGCCATTAAGAATGTTATGGTGGGTTTTCCCATTCCCACAGGTCTGAATGATACCATGTCCCTGGCTATTCAAATTGACCGGCGGTTGCGGGAGCGCAAAACCGCAAATTCCCTCACGTTGTTGTCTGAACAGACACCTGATGTGATGCAATGTGATAGAAAAACCATTACGCCATTAGCAGAAAAATAAACCGCAGTATTGGACACAGGTTACCATGTGCATGACTCCTGAACACCGCGAGGTGATACGTTTTCTCGTTCTACATAAAATGCATGATTTGGTTGTTTTGGGGCTGCCATGGTTACAGACCCATAATCCAGTCCTTGACTGGAAGGCTATGTCAGTGTCTAGTTGGGGCTGTCGTGGTATTCATGAGGATTCCCTGCCTGTGTCTATTGCTTCTTCTACGCCTTCGGAAGTTCCGGAGTATTTGTCTGATTATCAGGATGTCTTTAGCGAGTCCAGGTCCAGTGCATTGCCTCCTCATAGGGAATGTGACTGTGCAATAGATTTGATTCCAGGCAGTAAATTTCCTAAGGGAAGACTGTTTAATCTGTCGATACCTGAACATACCGCTATGCGTTCATATATCAAGGAGTCTCTGGAGAAAGGACACATCCGTCCGTCTTCTTCCCCTCTTGGTGCGGGATTCTTTTTTGTGGCTAAAAAGGACGGATCTTTGAGGCCTTGTATTGACTATCGGCTTTTAAATAAGATCACTGTCAAATTTCAGTATCCTTTGCCGCTGTTGTCTGACTTGTTTGCCCGGATTAAAGGTGCCAAGTGGTTTACCAAGATAGACCTTCGTGGTGCGTACAACCTTGTGCGCATTAAGCAAGGGGATGAATGGAAAACCGCATTCAATACGCCCGAAGGTCATTTTGAGTACTTGGTGATGCCTTTTGGGCTCTCTAATGCCCCTTCAGTTTTTCAGTCCTTTATGCATGACATTTTCCGGAACTATCTGGATAAATTTTTGATCGTTTATCTGGATGATATTCTGGTTTTTTCTGATAATTGGGACTCGCATGTGGAGCAGGTCAGGATGGTCTTTAAAATTTTGCGTGAAAATTCTTTGTTTGTCAAGGGCTCAAAGTGTCTTTTTGGTGTACAGAAGGTTCCCTTTTTGGGGTTCATTTTTTCCCCTTCTGCTGTGGAGATGGACCCAGTCAAGGTCCGAGCTATTCTTGATTGGACTCAGCCCTCGTCAGTTAAGAGTCTTCAGAAGTTCTTGGGTTTTGCTAACTTCTACCGTCGTTTTATCGCTAACTTTTCTAGCATTGTGAAACCTTTGACGGATATGACCAAGAAGGGCTCCGATGTGGTTAATTGGGCTCCTGCTGCCGTGGAGGCTTTCCAGGAGTTGAAACGTCGGTTTACTTCGGCGCCTGTTTTGTGCCAGCCTGATGTCTCGCTTCCCTTTCAGGTTGAGGTGGATGCTTCAGAGATTGGAGCAGGGGCCGTTTTGTCGCAGAGAGGCCCTGGTTGCTCTGTTATGAGACCTTGCGCCTTTTTCTCTAGGAAGTTTTCGCCTGTGGAGCGAAATTATGATGTGGGCAATCGGGAGTTGTTGGCCATGAAATGGGCATTTGAGGAGTGGCGTCATTGGCTCGAGGGTGCTAAGCATCGTGTGGTGGTCTTGACTGATCACAAAAATCTGATGTATCTCGAGTCTGCTAAACGCCTGAATCCTAGACAGGCCCGCTGGTCATTGTTTTTCTCCCGTTTTGACTTTGTTGTCTCGTATTTACCAGGTTCAAAAAATGTGAAGGCCGATGCTCTTTCCAGGAGCTTTGTGCCTGATGCTCCTGGAGTCGCTGAACCTGTTGGTATTCTTAAGGATGGTATTATCTTGTCAGCTATTTCTCCAGATCTGCGACGTGTGTTGCAGAGATTTCAGGCTGATAGGCCTGATTCTTGTCCACCTGACAGACTGTTTGTGCCTGATAAGTGGACCAGCAGAGTCATTTCCGAGGTTCATTCCTCGGTGTTGGCAGGTCACCCAGGAATTTTTGGCACCAGAGATCTGGTGGCCAGATCCTTTTGGTGGCCTTCCTTGTCTAGGGATGTGCGGTCATTTGTACAGTCCTGTGGGACTTGTGCTCGAGCTAAGCCTTGCTGTTCTCATGCCAGCGGGTTGCTCTTGCCCTTGCCTGTCCCTAAGAGACCTTGGACACATATCTCCATGGATTTCATTTCTGATCTTCCGGTGTCTCAAGGCATGTCTGTTATCTGGGTGATATGTGATCGCTTCTCCAAGATGGTCCATTTGGTTCCTTTGCCTAAGCTGCCTTCCTCTTCCGATCTGGTTCCTGTGTTTTTCCAGAACGTGGTTCGTTTGCACGGCATCCCTGAGAATATTGTGTCAGACAGAGGATCCCAGTTCGTTTCCAGATTCTGGCGATCCTTTTGTAGTAGGATGGGCATTGACTTGTCGTTTTCGTCTGCTTTCCATCCTCAGACTAATGGACAGACGGAGCGAACTAATCAGACTTTGGAGGCTTATTTGAGGTGTTTTGTCTCTGCTGATCAGGACGATTGGGTGACCTTCTTGCCGTTGGCTGAGTTTGCCCTTAATAATCGGGCTAGTTCCGCCACCTTGGTTTCGCCGTTTTTCTGCAACTCTGGTTTCCACCCTCGTTTTTCTTCGGGTCATGTGGAACCTTCTGACTGCCCTGGGGTGGATTCTGTGGTGGATAGGTTGCAGCGGATCTGGAATCTTGTGGTGGACAACTTGAAGTTGTCACAGGAGAGGGCTCAGCGCTTTGCCAACCGCCGCCGCGGTGTGGGTCCCCGACTACGTGTTGGGGATTTGGTGTGGCTTTCTTCCCGCTTTGTTCCTATGAAGGTTTCCTCTCCCAAATTTAAACCTCGTTTTATTGGTCCTTACAAGATATTGGAAATCCTTAATCCTGTATCCTTTCGCCTGGATCTTCCTGTGTCGTTTGCTATCCACAACGTGTTTCATAGGTCCTTGTTGCGGCGGTACGTTGTGCCTGTGGTTCCTTCTGCTGAGCCTCCTGCTCCGGTGTTGGTTGAGGGCGAGTTGGAGTACGTGGTGGAGAAGATCTTGGATTCTCGTCTCTCCAGGCGGAGGCTTCAGTACCTGGTCAAGTGGAAGGGCTATGGTCAGGAAGATAATTCCTGGGTGGTCGCCTCTGATGTTCATGCGGCCGATTTAGTTCGTGCCTTTCACGCCGCTCGTCCTGATCGCCCTGGTGGTCGTGGTGAGGGTTCGGTGACCCCTCACTAAGGGGGGGGGTACTGTTGTGATTTTGCTTTTTGCTCCCTCTAGTGGTCATTAGTGATTTGACTCTGGAGCTTCTGTCTTTTTTCCTATATCCTCACCTGGGCCGTTAGTTCAGGGGCGTTGCTATATAAGCTCCCTGGACCTTCAGTTCAATGCCTGGCATCGTTGAAATCAGAGCTAATCTGTTGTGCTCTTGTCCTATGATCCTGGTTCCTGTATTTCAAGCTAAGTCTACTTCTTTGCTTTTTGCTTTTGTTTTGTTTGGTATTTTTGTCCAGCTTGTTCCAATCTGTATCCTGACCTTTGCTGGAAGCTCTAGGGGGCTGGTGTTCTCCCCCCGGACCGTTAGACGGTTCGGGGGTTCTTGAATCTCCAGCGTGGATTTTTATAGGGTTTTTGTTGACCAGATAAGTTATCTTGCTATATTCTGCTATTAGTAAGCTGGCCTCTCTTTGCTGAACCTGGTTCATTTCTGTGTTTGTCATTTCCTCTTACCTCACCGTTATTATTTGTGGGGGGCTTGTATCTTGCTTTGGGGTCCCTTTCTCTGGAGGCAAGAGAGGTCTTGTTTTCTTCTCCTAGGGGTAGTTAGATTCTCCGGCTGGCGCGAGTCATCTAGCGATCACCGTAGGCATGATCCCCGGCTACTTCTAGTGTTGGCGTTAGGAGTAGCTATTTGGTCAACCCAGTTACCACAGCCCTATGAGCTGGATTTTTGAATCTCGCAGACTTACACGTTCCTCTGAGACCCTGTCCACTGGGGTCATAACAACTATGCTGAAGAGTTGTGGACAGCTCTGAAAGGGCAGGCAGATCTGTGGCTGACACCATCGAACCTACAGCCAGGCATGGTCATGTGTGACAATAGCTGGAACCTGTTGGCGGCTCTGAGGCGAGGTGAGCTCACACATGTACCATGCCTGGCCCATGTGCTTAACCTCGTGGTTCAGTGGTTTCTCAAAAACTACCTGGAGCTGCCTGATCTGCTTGTCAAAGTATGCTGCCTGTGTGCAAATTTTAGAAAGTCAGCTACAACTTAAACTGCCCTTGCCATGCTTCAGCAGTGTTTGCAGCTTCCGGCTTACCGACTGTTGTGTGATGACCCATGCATTGCAACTCTACACTGCAGATGTTGGAAGGATTTGTAAGCAGAACAGGGCAGTTGTTGACTATTTGCATCAACAAGGCCATCGCTATTCAGTTCAGACTCCACACATAAGACCTCAGGAGTGGACATGGATGTCAGACATATGTACATCTTCCAAAACTTTGAGGACTCCACCAAGATGGTGAGTGGCGATGACACAATAATTAGCATCACCATCCCACTTCTCTGTGTTCTGAAACTCAACTCTCTCTGCTCACAATCAAAGAGGATGAATTGCAGGCGGAGCACGGTGAGATTGAGCAAGGAACCATACAGGGTGATTACACACAGCCCAACCTCATCTCATCCCAGCGTGGATTGGGTGACCTCGAGGAAGAGGAGGAGGAAAAACAGGAGCTTGTTTCATGCACTGTAGACGGTACCATAAGTACAACTGTCGTACCATCTGTCCAGCTAGATGGCCTGAGGACAGGGAGGAGGAAGAGGAGTAGCAGGAGGAGAGCATGGTCAGTCGTCCTCTTGGTGAGGACACAGAAGTCTTGCCAGTTAGCAGTCTGGCACGCATGGCTGAGTTTATGTTACGCTGCCTTTCCCATGACCCTCGCGTTCTCAAAATTTTGGGTGACAGTCGTTACTGGTTGGTGACACTTCTAGACTCACGCTACAAGAAGAACTTTCTTTCTCTTATTTCCGAGGTGGACAGGTCTACTAATATGGGGCAGTACCAGAGGGCCCTTGCTGCGGAATTATTTAAAAAATTCCCATCTGAAAATGCTGGTGGCCGAGGTCACAGTTTGTTGGACAACCTAGGAGTACAGGCGAGAGAGACACAACTCCAATCCAGCAGAGGCAGGGGAACACTGGCAAAGTTCAGGGAGAATTTTCTCAGACCCTCCCATCGCACTGCCCCTGAGGCATGGGGTACTCTCACAAGAAGTGCAAAGTCAAGGAAGATGCTGAGGGAGTACCTTGCTGACCGTACCAATGTCCTCCTTGATTCCTCTGTGCCTTATATTTATTGAGTATCCAAGCTGGACACTGGCTCTCTACGCCGCTGGTGGAATTATAACTGATGAGCGCATCCGCATGACAACTGAAAAGGCTGACAGGCTGACTCTTATAAAAATGAACAAGGGCTGGATTGGCCCTGACTTCTCTACACCACGAATGATAGCAGCGTAACATAAACTAAAATCCAGTGTCTTTTATTGGGAGGTCTATTCCCTTGCACCTCTTCCCACCCACACATGGGTATATGCTTCCTGATTTTGGCTACTTGCTGTTGTTCTCCTCTTTCTCCTCATCCTCATCGTACATCACCAGATCACCAGGGTGACTGTGGTCCGTAATGCAACACCCACATAATTTTTTTTTAAAGGGTGTTTATGATGTCCGTACCCCCCAAAAAATGGTTATACAGTATGCTCATGTATACCTCCCAGGGGTAAATGTTTGTCAGCCCATACACTTAGTGCATGGGCATTACAAGTATTGGAAACCAATTCCTTTCTAATGGGAACATTTTTATGAGGCCCTCCTCCAGGTCTTGTCAAAGGGGTATTGGGGTGTGCCCAATTTTTGGCAGCCCTTGCATTTACTGCATAGGCAAACACTATAGGAGACCCACTTCCTAATAATGGGAACATTGCTTTCAGGTGGCCCTCCTGTACGTGTGTTCAAATGGTTATTGGGGTGTGTCCTAATTTGGTGCAGGTGTTGCATTCACTGCTTAGGCAAGCAGCACGGGAGGACCAACTTCCTAATAATGGGAACATTGCTTTCAGGTGGCCCTCCTGTACGTCTTTTCCAAGGGGTATTAGTGTGTGTCTAAATTTAGTGCAGGGCAAGCCTTGCATTCAATGCATAAACAAACAGTATGTGAGGACCAACTTCCTAATAATGGTAACATTGCTTTCTGGTGGCCCTCCTGTACGTGTGTTCAAAGGGTTATTGGGGTACGTCCAAATTTCGGGCAGGTGTTGCATTCACTGCATAGGCAAACAGAATGGAAGGACCAACTTCCTAATAATGGGGACATTGCTTTCAGGTGGCCCTCCTGTACGTCTCCTCAAAAGGGTATTGGGATGCATCTGCATTTAGTGCAGGGCAGGTCTTGCATTCAATGCATAGGCAAACAGTATGAGAGTACCAACTTCCTAATAATGAGAACATTGCTTTCAGATGGCCCTCCTGTACGTCTCTTCAAAGGGTTATTGTGGTGCGTCCAAATTTTTGGCAGCGCTGCCACTTACTGCATAGGCAATAACAGTATAGGAAACCCACTGTTTAACAATGGTAACAACAAAGAATAGCTGGCTGATGGCTGAATGGTAAAGGCCGCCTGATGGCCCTATAAAAATATGCTTTGTGACTTTCAGAGTTCTTCCTTCATAAAATGAAACAGGATGTGTCTGATAATGTGTCACAGACCACATGGCCAGATAATGTTGTAAAATTTTAACATGACATTTCCTAGTGAATGCATTTGTCTTGGTTGAAAGCAATGCTAAAGTTCAAAAATGCATCAAAAACGTTACGTGGGAACATAGCCCAAGGTGTAGAGGAGCATTTTTGTTTTTGGTAATTTATTTTGCCTTATATACAAGTCATTACCCTGGAAAGGATGTTCCTTTAGGCTACTTTCACATTTGCGTTTGGAGCCGCTGCGGAGGGCTGTGGACTTCCTCCGTGAAGCCCCGCCCTCCGCCGCTAGCTCCGCCTACTTCTGCATGCGGCCTGCATGCGACCTGGGTACCTATATTTAACATTAGGTACGCAGGTCGTGCCGCAGTATGCGGATGCTGCCGCATGCGTCGTTTTGACGATGCGGAAAAAAAAAATTGCTACGAGCTGCGTCGTACGCTGGTCTCCGCATCGTCAAAACGACGCATGCGGCAGCATCCGCATACTGCGGCACGACCTGCGTACCTAATGTTAAATATAGGTACCCAGGTCGCATGCAGGCCGCATGCAGAAGTAGGCGGAGCTAGCGGCGGGGGGCGGGGCTTCACGGAGGAAGTCCACAGCCCTCCGCAGCGGCTCCAAACGCAAATGTGAAAGTAGCCTTACATATTTCCCAGGAAAATCCATTTTGGTTTCATTTTTGTATGTTTTATTGTGAGTCTGTATAAGTGGCTTAAGACTCTGACAAAATTGTTCACAGCAGTCGCCTGGGAGTCAGAAATGCTTCCAGGGGTCTTCCCCATATCACTTGAGAACTGTTCAAATCGATTTCTGAAATTTAGAGTCACTCTATAGTCCCCCAGGGAGGCCCCTGGAAAAATTCTCGAGTTTCCCATAGACTTACATTGGGCTCATTGCTCGAGTCAAGCACCCGAGCATTCCAATATGCTCGACTCGAGCAAAGTGCAGCCAAGTATTTTAGTGCTCTCCCATAACTAATAATAACCAATAATACTTGCTCTTACCCCTGAATTACTAAATATGGGACATAATCAGACTGATAATTATAAGGGACGCTAGTCTAGAATTCCCATCTATTTTGAATCATTTTCCCACATCTACCATTACCAGGAATCAGTGGGTCACAATTAATACCAACCTGAGACCCAATATACATCCACACTGTATGTATGTGCATAATAATGCATTTTATAAATAATAAAAATAACTTTTTTTAATTCATATGAAATAAAAGTAAAATTTTACTTACACTTTTTTTTTACAGTTTCTACAGTTGAGAAAGGGGGCAGAGCTGGTGCAGTGGCAGGGGGAGTGCCTTTCTGAGGTAATTTTCAGGTAGTAGGAGGAGCTAGAGCAGAGTGAGACAAATTGTGCTAGAAGGAGTGGTAGTAGCTGTGTGGTGAGTTATAGTTGAAAAAGACAGAAGAAGCACTGAGGGAAGCAGGTCTGGAGATGTTAGATCTTACAGCACGTGAAAAGCGAGGCAGTCTGGAAGGGTCGGTGGCTTGTCTGTGGGTTACCTCCCGTGACGTCCGGGACTTACGGTCCGAACAGGAATTGCAAAGGCAACCTGATTTTTCGCCCAGGATGGGGAAAGTGGACAGAGAGCACCTAGTATCAGAAAGCTGGAATTCCCAGGGGACTGTGGGTCTGGAAGCCACGGTGCTAGAAGATAAGCTGAAGGAAAAGACCAGGGAAAGTGCAGGAGGAGAAGTTCTTATGTCTTTTGAAGATTGTTGGATTAAGTCTGTTATGAAGATGCACGAATTGAGTAAAGTTTTATTGAAAATTAATCGGGACTTTGATAACATTTGTGTGTCTGCGATGAATTGAAGCCCTGTATGCTGTGAAGGATTCTGACTCACAGGTGGGTGAACTACTTGACACACACAGCACACCACAAAATGGACATGATATTTCTGTAGCGGAGCATTGGGGTGTGATGAGGAAGCAGCAGCAATCCCTCGGTACGGCTACCACCCTGGCCCCCGTTACATTAGCAAGGTTAAATTCCTGCAGGGGCTGACCGCACCCCCATAAGGCTAAAAAAAAGTCCCATATAAAACAGCAGTGCAGCATGAGGCAGACTAGCAGATTGGCCTGATGTGGAGACAAACTGCATGGTGAGTAGAGAGGCATTGAGGAGGCATGCGAGTTACTCACGTGAAAGATTCATCCTTTTCCAGCTCTACATTTCTAAAGCATCAATTCTTCTTCTGTCTTGTTTCTTTATCATCCAGGTTTCACATCCATCTGTTACTACCGTGAAGACCAAAAAGGTATGAGCCATTTGTTTGTCAACACTGAAATGTTTTCCTCAATTCAAAGACCTTTTCCAGTGACTACATTGTTGATTTGACCACAACTGTTCTCCTATTGATCATTGATCAGAGTAGGTTGAAGTCCTTTAAAACTTCCAGTTCATCACCATCCATCTCATATGTGTTCCAGTCGTATGTGACAGTAGTCAATATCTTTGTCTTCTTTGTATTGAGTAGCAGTCATTTGTTTGAGCTTTCCATCTTGACACTCTGTAATAAGTCCTTCAATCCATCTACGCTTGTTGCTATCAATTCTATGTCATCTGTGTATTTAAGATTGTTGATTATTCGTCCAACAATTTTTATTTCTTTTTTCTTTTTAGGAAAGTCCAGCCTACCTGAAAATATTTTCTGCATATAAATTGAAGAGAAATGGTAACAGTATGCCACCTGACACCTTGCTCTGCTTTGAACCATGACATGTCACTGTGTTCCTTTTGGTCTGTTGCTTTTGGGTCAATGTAATGGTTCCGAATCAGGCTGATGAGATGGTTGGGCACACAGATCTTTTATTTTGGGTTGTCATTATTTAAAAAGAGAAAACATATTAGTTTGACAATAAATGGTGTCACCAACCACTAACCATGAGAGGAGAATGTTTTAGTGTTATCATTCATATTCTCTGAAAAAAGGCCAAGAAAGACAAAATTCTGCCGGGGTATGTAAACTTTTGAGTACAACTGTACATCCTGTCCATTCCATATTTGTCAAGGGCAGAAAATTCTATAAGTATCCGTTGTCGTGAATATGCGCTTATTCCACTATGCACTAAGCATTTTCTAATCCCTCCATGTCTAGCGAGCACAGGTAATTTATCAAACCTAACAAACATTATTTTTAAATCCTTTCGCATATTAATTTTTTTTATATTCTCACTCATTTTTTTTAAAGTGGTTTTATCTATATGTGTAGGTTAAATTACATGTTTTTGTCCTAACCAATTCTGAATCTAAAATGTAATGTTAGGCACAAATGCTATCTCCAAACATTGCAATATGCTCCATACAGTGGGTACAGAAAGTATTTAGACCCCTTTAAATTTTCACTCTTTGTTTCATTGCAACCATTTGGTCAATTCAAATAAGTTCATTTTTTTTCACATTAATGTACACTCTGCATCCCATCTTGACTGAAAAAAACAGAACTGTAGAAATGTTTTTTTTAATTTAATATAATAAAGAAAAACTGAAATATCACATGGTCATAAGTAGGGTTGAGCGAAACGGGTCGGCAATTTTCAGAAGTCGCCGACTTTTGGCAAAGTTGGGTTTCATGAAACCCGACCCGACCCCTGTGTGGGGTCGGCCATGAAGTCGGCGATCTTCTGAATCTGGAATCGGAATATGTTTAAGATATCGGGAATTGGTATCGGAATTCAGATTTAAGTGTAAAATAAAGAATTAAAATAAAAAATATCGCTATACTTACCATCTGACGGGCCCTGGTACTAACCGGGAACCTTCCTTCCTTAGAATCAGCCTTCCAGGACCTCGCGGTGACGTCACGGTGACGTCGCGGCTTGTGATTGGTCGCGCGACCAATCACAAGCCGCGACGTCACCTTGACGTCACCGCGAGGTCCTGGAAGGCTGATTCTAAGGAAGGAAGGTTCCCGGTTAGTACCAGGGCCGGTCAGTGGGTAAGTATAGCGATATTTTTTATTTTAATTCTTTATTTTACACTTAAATATGGATCCCAGGGCCTGAAGGAGAGTTTCCGCTCCTTCAGACCCTGGGAACCATTGGAAACCCAATGCACTGCATTGGGTTTCGAGTTTCGGCCGACCCGACCCCGACTTTTTTATAGGATCGGCCGATTTCACTCGACCCAACTTTTGAAAAAGTCGGGTTTCGTGAAACCCGACCCGATCTTATAAAAGTAAAGGTCGCTCAACCCTTGTCATAAGTATTCAGACCCTTTACTTAGACACTCATATTTAAGTTACATGCTGTCAATTTCCTTGTGATCCTCCTTGAGATGGTTCTACTCCTTCATTGGAGTCCAGCTGTGTTTAGTTAAACTGATAGGACTTGATTTGGAAGGGCACACACCTGTCTATATAAGACCTCACAGCTTACAGTGCATATCAGACCAAATGAGAATCATGAGGTCAAAGGAACTGGCTAAGGAGCTTAGAGACATAATTGTGGCAAGGCACAGATCTGGACAAGGTTACAACAGAATTTCTGCAGTACTCAAGGTTTCTGAAAGCACAGTAACGTCCATAATCCTTAAATGGAAGAAGTTTGGGACCACCAGAAGTCTTCCTAGACCTGGCTGTCTAGCAAAACTGAGCAATCATGGGAGAAGAGCCTTGGTGAGAGAGGTAAAGAAGAACTCGAAGATCACAGTGGATGAGATGCAGTTGGGAGATGGGAGAAAGTTCCACAGAGTCAACTATCACTGCAGCCCTCCACCAGTCAGACCTTTATGGCAGAGTGGCCCAACGGAAGCCTCTCCTCAGTGTAAGATATATGAAAGCCCGCAAAGAGTTTGCTTAAAAATACATGAAGGACTCCCAGACTATAAGAAATAAGATTCTCTGGTCTGATGAGATGAAGATAGATCTTTTTGGTGATAATTCTAAGTGGTATGTGTGGAGATAACCAGGCACTGCTCATCGACTGCCCAATACAATCCCAACAGTGAAACATGGTGGTGGCAGCATCATGTTATGGGGGTGTTTTTCAGCTGCAGGGACAGGATGACTGGTTGTCATTGAAGGAAACATGAATGCGGCCAAGTACAGAGATATCCTGGATGAAACCCTCTTCCAGAGTGCTCTGGACCTCACACTTGGCTGAATGTTCATCTTCCAACAAGACAATGACCCTAAGCACACAGCTAAAATAACAAAGGAGTGGCTTCAGAACAACTCTGACCATTCTTGACTGGCCCAGCCAGTATAAAGCGATCAAATATCTAAGCGAAACGCGCGTCGGGGGTCTCTGCTTCTTGGTTCCAGCCCGGTGTCCTTGATAAGCCCATTCTACCTGCGGTAAGCACCACCCTTCTGTCTATCATTAGTGACTATTTGTCACTTTATTGCAGTTACTAGTTAGGTGGAGCTTTTCGGCTTTGCATGCTACCAGCCTGTTTATATTCACAGACTGGCTTACCTGCTGGGCTTTGCGCACCGGGGGGAAATCTGTTTCCGTCTTCCATCCTCACGCACTTGGTATTTAATTTCGTATATCTCCTATTTATACAGTGGGGCAAAAAAGTATTTAGTCAGTCAGCAATAGTGCAAGTTCCACCACTTAAAAAGATGAGAGGTGTCTGTAATTTACATCATAGGTAGACCTCAACTATGGGAGACAAACTGAGAAAAAAAATCCAGAAAATCACATTGTCTGTTTTTTTAACATTTTATTTGCATATTATGGTGGAAAATAAGTATTTGGTCAGAAACAAAATTTCATCTCAATACTTTGTAATATATCCTTTATTGGCAATGACAGAGGTCAAACGTTTTCTGTAAGTCTTCACAAGGTTGCCACACACTGTTGTTGGTATGTTGGCCCATTCCTCCATGCAGATCTCCTCTAGAGCAGTGATGTTTTTGGCTTTTCGCTTGGCAACACGGACTTTCAACTCCCTCCAAAGGTTTTCTATAGGGTTGAGATCTGGAGACTGGCTAGGCCACTCCAGGACCTTGAAATGCTTCTTACGAAGCCACTCCTTCGTTGCCCTGGCGGTGTGCTTTGGATCATTGTCATGTTGAAAGACCCAGCCACGTTTCATCTTCAATGCCCTTGCTGATGGAAGGAGGTTTGCACTCAAAATCTCACGATACATGGCCCCATTCATTCTTTCATGTACCCAGATCAGTCGTCCTGGCCCCTTTGCAGAGAAACAGCCCCAAAGCATGATGTTTCCACCACTATGCTTTACAGTAGGTATGGTGTTTGATGGATGCAACTCAGTATTCTTTTTCCTCCAAACACGACAAGTTGTGTTTCTACCAAACAGTTCCAGTTTGGTTTCATCAGACCATAGGACATTCTCCCAAAACTCCTCTGGATCATCCAAATGCTCTCTAGCAAACTTCAGATGGGCCCGGACATGTACTGGCTTAAGCAGTGGGACACGTCTGGCACTGCAGGATCTGAGTCCATGGTGGCGTAGTGTGTTACTTATGGTAGGCCTTGTTACATTGGTCCCAGCTCTCTGCAGTTCATTCACTAGGTCCCCCCGCGTGGTTCTGGGATTTTTGCTCACCGTTCTTGTGATCATTCTGACCCCACGGGGTGGGATTTTGCGTGGAGCCCCAGATCGAGGGAGATTATCAGTGGTCTTGAATGTCTTCCATTTTCTAATTATTGCTCCCACTGTTGATTTCTTCACTCCAAGCTGGTTGGCTATTGCTGATTCAGTCTTCCCAGCCTGGTGCAGGGCTACAATTTTGTTTCTGGTGTCCTTTGACAGCTCTTTGGTCTTCACCATAGTGGAGTTTGGAGTCAGACTGTTTGAGGGTGTGCACAGGTGTCTTTTTATACTGATAACAAGTTTAAACAGGTGCCATTACTACAGGTAATGAGTGGAGGAAAGAGGAGACTCTTAAAGAAGAAGTTACAGGTCTGTGAGAGCCAGAAATCTTGATTGTTTGTTTCTGACCAAATACTTATTTTCCACCATAATATGCAAATAAAATGTTAAAAAAACAGACAATGTGATTTTCTGGATTTTTTTTTCTCAGTTTGTCTCCCATAGTTGAGGTCTACCTATGATGTAAATTACAGACGCCTCTCATCTTTTTAAGTGGTGGAACTTGCACTATTGCTGACTGACTAAATACTTTTTTGCCCCACTGTATGTGGCTTATTATGTGTACTTACACTTTGAATATTTAATAAACTTATATACCCACTATACTCCCTTTTTCTCCTTTGTCTTCAGTGTAGGGAGAGTTGCTGCTGAGCTAGGGAAATATTTCCTTGGTTGTTACTTAGTTTGGATATACCATATATTCTACACATATCCATCTCAACCAACAGTCCTTCTAAAGACTAATAAAGCTGCATAGATATCAGTGCTAGGCAGGCAGGCAGTGTATGTTTCAGACTGCAGTGCATAAAGCAAGAGGGTCAATTCCAGTTCTGTCTGCTGCTGCTGCTGCTGCTAATACAGATATTTGTAGACATAGCCCCAGGTATCAGAGCCAGGAATAATTTTTTTTTGGATCTTAATCCTGATTATTTGCTTCATCTGCTTTTAGGCAGTGCAGAATACAGGCAGATCCTTTACATATTACAGTGCTAAAAATCCAGCTATATCAAACTGTGGTTTGTCCGTCACACAGATCACATAAACATTAGCTCAAAAATTCTGACATTTCTGGCCTCCCTTTAAATTTTGTTGCAGTGTGTTAGCAAAGTGATTGTCACCAGTTTGCTGTTCAAAATAGTTACCTACAGGCCAGATATTTGAAACTGTGGTTTGTCCGTCACACAGAGCACATAATCGTGCGCTCAAAATTCTGATATTTCTGGCCTCCCTTTAAATTTTGTTGCAGTGTGTTAGCGAAGTGATTGGCACTAGTTTGCTGTTCAAAATAGTTACCTACAGGCCAGCTATTTCAAACTGTGATTTGTCCGTCACACAGATCACAGAAACATGTGCTCAAAATTCTGGCATTTCTGGTCTCCCTTTAAATTTTTTTGCAGTGTGTTAGGAAAGTGAATGACAACAGTTTGCTGTTCAAAATAGTTACCTCCAGGCCAGCTATTTTAGACTGTGGTTTGTCTGTCGAAAGGATCACATAAAGGTGTGCTAAAAATTCTACTATTTGTAGTGAACGTGGAAAATATTGTCCTCCATTTAAAATGGGCATGGCGCGTGGCAAGGGACAGGGAACTGGACGTGATGGTGCATGCATAGGCCGAGGCCGTGGGCAAGTTGAAATTGTGCCACAGCAAACACCCAATCTCCTCGCCCGACCTTCCTGTCCCAATTATTAGGGGACCACAGAACACCACTATTGAACCCAGAGCAGTGTCAAAAGGTTGTTGGTTGGATAGCGAATAAAGCTTCCAGTCACTTTGCCACCGCCACCACCCTCTCTTCCACACGGTCAAGTCTCAGGAGCCATGAGTCTGGACTGCATATTCCTCACCCTAATAGTCCTTCCTCCCACCATGCCGAGTGCCCATAGACAGCTGATCCCACACTTGGACACTCCAAAGGGCTGTTTCATTTACAGATTCAGGTCTCATTCCTGACCCACTTGAATCGGGGCAAGAGGAGATCGCATGTAGTGATGCCCAAATATTTAACCAGCCACGGTCACATGAAGGTGACAGTGGGAAAGTGTCACAAGAGGTGGACAATGATGAGACACAATTGCCAAAAAGTCAGGAGGAGGAACAGGGTGCAGAAGTGGAAGCCGAGGTGGTGGATGATATAGTAACTGACACAAGCTGGCAGGAGGACATGCAGAGCAAGGACAGCAGCACACAGGGGGAGGGAGGTGTAGTACCCCATCCAGCAGAAAGAAGGAGTGTGGAGGCTGCAAACAGAAGGTGGGCAACAGTTCCCCCTAACCCCAACATGATGGAAGTTGCCAGCCCAATTGTTAGGTCTTCCCGAGTCTGGTTGTTTTTTAAAGACTCTTCTGATAACCCCAAAAAGGCCATTTGCACCACCTGTCAGGCCAGCATCAGCAGAGGTAGCAAAACTACCAGCCTGACCACTATCAGCATGATCAGGCACATGGCAGCAAAGCACCTGACTTTGTGGACCGAAGCCCAGGGTTCAGGAACAGTGTCTGCGGGTGACACCACTGCTTCTTCGGCTGTTGTGCATGCAAGCCAATCCCATGTCCATGGTGCATGCAAAGATTCCTCCTGCCCTTTACCTGTCGTTGCACACACTCAACTAGCACCATCAGTAAGCACCTCCACGTTCTTGTCCCAGTGCAGCATTCACTTGTCCATACCCCAGTTCTTGGAACGCAAGCACAAATATGCAGTCAATGCCCCACAGGCCACACTACTAAATTCCCACATTTTGCGGCTGCTTGAGCTCAAAATGTTGCCTTTTAGGCTCATGGAGATGGAAGCTTTCCACAACCTGATGGCGGTGGCCATCCCTTAGTACTCGGTCCCCAGCTGCCACTGATTCTCGTGGTGTGCCATACCGCATTACATAAGCACATGTCCCACATTAGCCGTGCCCTCAACAAGGCAATTACTGGGAAAGTCCACCTGACCACGGACACGTGAGCAAGTGCTTGTGGGCAGGGATAGTGCATCTCACTGATGGCACACTGGGTTAACATAGTGGAAGCCAGGACCCAGTCAGACCTTGGAATTTAACACGTCCTCCCGACGCCGAGGATTGCGGGCCCTAGGTCAATCAGGGTTGCCCCCACAGTCTACAGCTTCTGCACCTCATCTTCCTCCTCCTCCTCTTCAACTTCCATCTCCGAAATTACTACTTCAGTCACAAGCTGGAAGCATTGCAGCACTGTCTTAGCCAAGCGGCAACAGGCTGTGCTGAAACTAATATGCTTAGGTGACAAACCGCACAATGCTGAAGAGTTTTGGACAGCTCTGAAAGAGCAGGAAGATCTGTAGCTGACACCACTGAACCTACAGCCAGGCATGGTCGTGTGTGGCAATGGCCAGAACCTGTTGGTAGCTCTGAGGCAAGGCAAGCTCACACATATACCATGCCTGACTGATATGCTTAACCTCGCGGTTCAGTGTTTTCTCAAAACCTGCCCGAAGCTAATGGATCTGCTTGTCAAAGTATGCTTGCAGCTTCTGGCTCACCGACTGGTGTATGATTTCCCCACATGTTGGAATTCTACACTGCAGATGTTGGAAAGGATTTGTGAGCAGAAGAGGGCAGTTGTTGACTACCAGCATCAACAAGGCCATTGGTATTCAGTTGAGACACCATACATAAGACCTCAGGAGTGGACATGAATGTCAGACAAATGTACCATCCTCCAAAACTTTGCGGACTCCACCAAGATGGCGTCACCATCCTGCTTCTCTGTGTTCTGAAGTGCTCTCTACTCACAATCAAAGAGGATGCATTGCAGGCGGAGCATGATGAGATGAAGCAAGGAACTATACAGCTCAGCCTCATCTCATCCCAACGTGGATTGGATGACAATGAGGAAGAGGAGGAGGAGGTGAAACAGTAGCTAGTTTCATGAGCTATAGATGGTACTGTCTGCACAACTGTCATACCCTCTGTTCAGAGTGGATGGCCTGAGGACAGAGAGGAGGAGTCTTGCCCGTTAGCAGTCTGGTACGCATGGCTGAGTTTATATTACGCTGTCTTTCCCGTGACCCTCGCGTTCTCCAAATTTTGGGTGACAGTCATTACTGATTCGTGACACTTCTAGACCCACGCTACAAGGAAAACTTTCTATCTCTTATTCCCAAGGTGGACAGGTCTACTAAAATGAGGCAGTACCAGAAAGACCTTGTTGCGGAATTATTAAAAAAATTCCAATCTGAAAACGTTGGCATCAGAGGTCACAGTTTGCTGGACAACCAAGGAGTACAGGCGAGAGTGACACAACTCCAATCCAGCAGAGGCAGGGAAACACTGGCAAAGTTCTGGGAGAGTTTTCTCAGACACTCCCATTGCACAGGCCATGAAGCACGGGGTATTCACACAAGGAGTGCAAAGTTTGGAAGATGCTGAGGGAGTACCTTGCTGACCGTACCAACGTCCTCCATGATTCCTCTGTGTCTTATAATTATTGGGTATCCAAGCTGGACACATGGCATGAACTGTCTCTCTACGCCTTGTAGCTCCAGGCCTGCCCTGCCGATAGCATTTTATCAGAGCCGGTTTATAGAGCCGCTGGTGGAATTATAACTTTATAGCACATCTGCCTGTCAACTGACTCTTATAAAAATGAACAAGGGCTGGATTGGGCCAGACTTCTCAACACCAGTGAATGATAGCAGCATAACATAGACTCAAATCCAGTGTCTTTTTTTGGGAGGTCTATTCCCATGCACCTCTTCACATCCACACATTAGTATTCGCCTCCTGATTTTGGCTATTTATTGTTGTCCTCCTCTTTCTCCTCATCTTCATCCTCCACCACCATATCACCAGGGTGACCATGGTTGGTGATACAACACCCACATAATATTTTAAAGGGTGTTTATGATGCCCGTAAAAATAATTGGTTATACAGTATGTTCATGTATACCCCAAAGGGTAAATGTTTGACAGCCCATACACTGAGTGCATGGGCATTACAAGTATAGGAGACCATCTCCTTTCTAATGAGAACATTTTTTTATGAGGCCCTCCTCCACGTCTCTTCAAAGGGGCATTGGAATGCCTCCAAATTTTTAGCAGCCCTTGCATTCACTGCTTAGGCAAACACTATGGAAGACCCACTTCCTAATATTGGGAACATTTTTTTCATGAGACGCTCCTCCACGTCTCTTCCAAGGAGCATAGGGGGTGCCTCCAAATGTTTGGCATCCCTTGCATTCACTGCATAGGCAAACAGTATGGGAGACCCACTTCCTAACATAGGGAACATTGTTTTCAGGAGGCCCTGCTGTACATCTCTTAGAAGGGGCATTGGAGTGCTTCAAAATTTTTAGCAGCCTTTGCATTCACTGCATAGGCATACACTATGGGAGACCCACTTCGTAATAATGGGACATTTTTTCATGAGGCCCTCTGTTGTGAATTAGACTTTTTGGCTCCCTCTGGTGGTTACTAGTGATATGACTCTGGGATTGTCTTTCCTCAGTTTGGCTCCCACCTGGGCCGTTAGTCCAGGGGTGTTGCTATATAAACTTCCTGGATCCTTAGTCCAGTGCCTGGCATCGTTGTAATCAGATCCTTCTGTTTGCTCCTGTCTGCTGGTCCTGGTTCGTGCATAATTAAGCTAAGTCCTGCTTCTTTGTTTTTTGGTTAATTGCTTTGCTCTTATTTTTGTCCAGCTTGTACTAAATGTGATTCCTGACTTTGCTGGAAGCTCTAGGGGGCTGGTGTTCTCCCCCCGGGCCGTTAGACGGTTCGGGGGTTCTTGAATATCCAGCGTGGATATTTTGATAGGGTTTTTGCTGACCATATAAGTCATCTTACTATATTCTGCTATTAGCTAGTGGGCCTCTCTTTGCTAAATACCTAGCTCATTCTTACGTTTGTCTTTTCCTCTTACCTCACCGTTATTATTTGTTGGGGGCTTGTATCCTACTTTCGGGGTCTTTTCTCTGGAGGCAAGAAAGGTCTTTCTTTTCCCTTCTAGGGTTAGTTAGTTCTCCGGCTGGCGCGAGACGTCTAGAACCAACGTAGGCACGTTCCCCGGCTGCTTCTATTTGTGGTGCTAGGATTAGATATATGGTCAGCTCAGTTACCACTGCCCTATGAGCTGGTTTTTTGTGTTTGCAGACTTAGTAATTATTTCTGAGACCCTCTGCCATTGGGGTCATAACAGTATGCCAGGCCAACATTGAATGTTTAATACATTGCAGAAGTGGGATTATAAGAAAGGAAATTCTGAGTTTTTTTTTTTTTTTCCTCTCTTCCTCCCCTTTTCCTTTGAGTGGCTTGTGCTTGCTGCAGACATGAATGTCCAGACCTTGATTACAAGTGTAGACCAGCTTGCTGCTCGTGTGCAGGGTATACAAGATTTTGTTACCAGTAGTCCTATGTCTGAACCTAAAATACCTATTCCTGAACTGTTTTCTGGAGACCGATTTAAGTTTAGGAATTTCAGGAATAATTGTAAATTGTTTCTATCTCTGAGACCCCGTTCATCTGGAGATTCAGCTCAGCAAGTTAAAATTGTTATCTCCTTTTTACGGGGCGACCCTCAGGATTGGGCTTTCTCGCTAGCGCCAGGAGATCCGGCATTGGCAAATATTGATGCGTTTTTTCTGGCGCTCGGATTGCTTTACGAGGAACCCAATCTTGAAGTTCAGGCAGAAAAAGCCTTGCTGGCTATTTCTCAGGGCCAGGATGAAGCTGAAGTGTATTGCCAAATATTTCGGAAATGGTCCGTGCTTACTCAGTGGAATGAGTGTGCTCTGGCCGCAAATTTCAGAAATGGCCTTTCTGAAGCCATTAAGAATGTGATGGTGGGTTTCCCCATTCCTACAAGTCTGAATGATTCCATGGCGCTGGCTATTCAAATTGACCGGCGTTTGCGGGAGCGCAAAACCGCTAATCCTCTGGTGGTCTTGTCTGAACAAACACCTGATTTAATGCAATGTGATAGAATTCAGACTAGAAATGAGCGGAAGAATCATAGACGTCAGAATGGGTTGTGTTTTTACTGTGGTGATTCTACACATGTTATATCAGCATGCTCTAAACGCCTAACAAGGGTTGTTAGTCCTGTCGCCATTGGTAATTTGCAACCTAAATTTATTTTGTCCGTGACTTTAATTTGCTCATTGTCTTCTTACCCTGTTATGGCGTTTGTGGATTCAGGTGCTGCCCTGAGTCTTATGGATCTGTCATTTGCCAAGCGCTGTGGTTTTGTTCTTGAGCCGTTGGTAAATCCTATTCCTCTTAGAGGTATTGATGCTACGCCATTGGCGGAAAATAAACCGCAGTTTTGGACGCAGGTAACCATGTGCATGACTCCTGAACATCGGGAGGTGATTCGTTTTCTTGTTCTGCATAAAATGCATGATTTGGTCGTTTTGGGTCTGCCATGGTTACAGACCCACAATCCAGTCTTGGATTGGAAGGCAATGTCTGTGTCAAGTTGGGGCTGTCAGGGAATTCATGCTGATTCCCCGCCGGTGTCTATTGCTTCCTCTACTCCTTCGGAAGTTCCTGAGTATTTGTCTGATTATCAGGATGTATTCAGCGAGTCCAGGTCCAGTGCTCTGCCTCCTCATAGGGACTGTGACTGCGCCATAGATTTGATTCCAGGTAGTAAATTTCCTAAGGGAAGACTATTTAATCTGTCTGTCATTTGGGTGGTATGTGATCGCTTTTCTAAAATGGTCCATTTGGTGCCTTTGCCTAAGCTGCCTTCCTCTTCCGATCTGGTTCCTGTGTTCTTTCAGAATGTGGTTCGTTTGCACGGCATTCCTGAGAATATTGTGTCTGACAGAGGATCCCAGTTTGTTTCCAGGTTCTGGCGATCCTTTTGTGCTAGGATGGGCATTGATTTGTCGTTTTCGTCTGCCTTTCATCCTCAGACTAATGGACAAACGGAGCGAACTAATCAGACTCTGGAGGCTTATTTGAGGTGTTTTGTTTTGGCAGATCAGGATGATTGGGTGACCTTCTTGCCGTTGGCTGAGTTTGCCCTTAATAATCGGGCTAGTTCCGCTACTTTGGTTTCGCCATTTTTCTGCAACTCTGGTTTCCATCCTCGTTTTTCCTCCGGACAAATGGAGCCTTCTGACTGTCCTGGGGTAGATTCTGTGGTGGATAGGTTGCAGCAGATCTGGAATCATGTGGTGGACAACTTACAGTTGTCTCAGGAGAAGGCTCAGCGTTTTGCCAACCGCCGCTGCGGTGTGGGTCCCCGACTTCGTGTTGGGGATTTGGTATGGCTGTCTTCTCGATTTGTTCCTATGAAGGTCTCCTCTCCTAAATTTAAGCCTCGCTTCATCGGTCCTTACAAGATATTGGAAGTCCTTAATCCTGTGTCCTTTCGCTTGGATCTTCCGGTGTCGTTTGCCATTCACAACGTGTTCCATAGGTCTTTGTTGCGGCGGTACGTTGTACCTGTGGTTCCTTCTGTTGAGTCTCCTGCTCCGGTGTTGGTTGAGGGCGAGTTGGAGTACGTGGTGGAGAAGATCTTGGATTCTCGTCTCTCCAGACGGAGGCTTCAGTATCTGGTCAAGTGGAAGGGCTATGGTCAGGAGGATAATTCCTGGGTGGTTGCTTCTGATGTGCATGCGGCCAATTTAGTTCGTGCCTTTCACGCTGCTCATCCTGATCGCCCTGGTGGTCTTGGTGAGGGTTCGGTGACCCCTCCTTAAGGGGGGGGAACTGTTGTGAATTAGACTTTTTGGCTCCCTCTGGTGGTTACTAGTGATATGACTCTGGGATTGTCTTTCCTCAGTTTGGCTCCCACCTGGGCCGTTAGTCCAGGGGTGTTGCTATATAAACTTCCTGGATCCTTAGTCCAGTGCCTGGCATCGTTGTAATCAGATCCTTCTGTTTGCTCCTGTCTGCTGGTCCTGGTTCGTGCATAATTAAGCTAAGTCCTGCTTCTTTGTTTTTTGGTTAATTGCTTTGCTCTTATTTTTGTCCAGCTTGTACTAAATGTGATTCCTGACTTTGCTGGAAGCTCTAGGGGGCAGGTGTTCTCCCCACGGGCCGTTAGACGGTTCGGGGGTTCTTGAATATCCAGCGTGGATATTTTGATAGGGTTTTTGCTGACCATATAAGTCATCTTACTATATTCTGCTATTAGCTAGTGGGCCTCTCTTTGCTAAATACCTAGCTCATTCTTACGTTTGTCTTTTCCTCTTACCTCACCGTTATTATTTGTTGGGGGCTTGTATCCTACTTTCGGGGTCTTTTCTCTGGAGGCAAGAAAGGTCTTTCTTTTCCCTTCTAGGGTTAGTTAGTTCTCCGGCTGGCGCGAGACGTCTAGAACCAACGTAGGCACGTTCCCCGGCTGCTTCTATTTGTGGTGCTAGGATTAGATATATGGTCAGCTCAGTTACCACTGCCCTATGAGCTGGTTTTTTGTGTTTGCAGACTTAGTAATTATTTCTGAGACCCTCTGCCATTGGGGTCATAACAGCCCTCCTCTATGTCTCTTCAAAGGGGCATTGGAGTGCCTCCACATTTTTGGCAGGCCTTGCATTCACTGCATAGACAAACAGTATGGGAAACCCACTTCGTAATACTGTAATGGGAACAATGTTTTTAGGAGGCCCTCCTGTTCATTTCTTCAAAGGGGCATTTGAGTGCACCCAAATTTTTAGCAGCCCTTGCATTCACTGCATAGGCAAACACTATGGGAGACCCACTTCCTAAAAATGGGAACATTGTTTTCATGAGGCCCTCCTCTACGTCTCTTCAAAGGGGCATTGGAGTGCCTCCAAATTTTTGGCAGTCCTTGCATTCTCTGCATAGGCAAACAGTATGGGAGACCCACTTCCTAGTAATGGAAACAGGAAGCCTACTGTACGTCTCTTCAAAGGGGTATTGGGGTGCATCCAAATTTTGGGCATGCCTGCCACTCACTGCATACGCAATAACAGTATAGGAGACCCACTGTTTAATAATGGGAACAACAAAGCATAGCCGGCTGATGGCTCTCTAAGAATAGTAAGGGCAAACTGCTGGCCCTTTGAGAATAGTAAAGGCTGCCTGATTGTCCTATAAAAATAGGCTTTGTGACTTTCAGAGTTCTTCCTTCATAAATGAAACAGGATGTGTCTGATGATGTGTCACAGACCACATGGCCAGATAATATTGAAAAATGTTAAAATGACATTTCCTAGTGAATGCATTTGTCTTGGTTGAAAGCAATGCTAAAGTTCAAAAATGCATCAAAAACTCTACGTGTGAACATAGTCCAAGGTGTGGAAGAGCATTTTTGTTTTTGGTTATTTATTTTGCCTTATATACAAGTCATTACCCTGGAAAGGATGTTCCTTTACATATTTCCCAGGAAAATCCATTTTGGCTTAGTTTTTGTATGTTATTATTGTGAGATTGTAAAAGTGGCGTAAGACTCTGACAACATTGTTCACAGCAGTGACCTGGGAGTCAGAAATGATTCCAGGGGTCTTCCCTATGCTGTTCCCATGTCATTTGAGCACTGTTCCCATCAATTTCCGCAATTTCTAGTCTTTCTACAGAACGCCAGTGTGGCTACTGGAAAAATGCTTGAGCTTCCCATAGACTTACATTGGGCTTGTTGCTCGGGTCGAGCACCCGAGCATTCCAATTTGCTCGACCCGAGCAACGAGCACCCGAGCATTTTATTGCTCGCCCATCACTACTTATGACCATGTGATATTTCAGTTTTTCTTTTTTAATAAATATGCAAAAATTACTACATTTCTAATTTTTCAGTCAAGATGGGGTGCAGAGTGTACATTATTGAGAAAAAAGTGAACTTTTTTGAATTTACCAAATGGCTGCAATGAAACAAAGAGTGAAAAATGTAAAGGGTAACAGAAAAATCCTGTTATCAGAACATAGTATCACCTAATCTTCTTATCACCTCATATAGAAACTCATCAACTTAATGCTTACAGGTTGCCACTACTGCAGAAGTTCACTCCGCAGGGAGCAGATACAAATAATCTTACCATGCACCAGTACTAATAAAATGTTCTAGACATTCAGAAGTTGCAGCAATATGTAATTATGTGTGTTTACTGCAAAGCTGGTAAAAGGAAAACATAGACACAACTCTGCCCTCCCACACTGGCAGCATAGTGGTAAAGCTCTGTGAAAACAAATAAAATGAAATATTGATCAATTACTTTCCAGATTCCAAGCCAGAACACAGTCAGATCAATACACGGTTCCCAATCTTTGCTATCCAGGCAAACACCTATAGAGAAATGGAATAATTAAAACTAAGAAAATGAGAATGTTTCCATGCTTTGACAAAATGTCATAAAGGGGAACAAAATGCTTACAAGAGGCACAGTCAGGGCCCTATTATTTAATGGATTTATCTGAAACGTTTTATGTTTACTTGGTAGACGGTGCAGCTTTTCTAGTTCCTGTTCTACTACATCTCCTCATTTAATAGCAAAGATTGCATGTAATAATAATTTTATATATTCATCATGAAGCCATAATATTTATAAAAGATTTTTTTGTCTCTAAAGATGCAGAATATTTATTATTATTATTATCATTATTATTATTATTTATTTATATAGCACCATTGATTCCATGGTGCTGTACATGAGAAGGGGTTACATACAAGTTACAGATATCACTTAGGGTACCGTCTCACATAACGATTTACCAACGATCACGACCAGCGATACGACCTGGCCGTGATCATTGGTAAGTCGTTGTGTGGTCGCTGGGGAGCTGTCACACAGACAGCTCTCCAGCGACCAACTATGCCGAGGTCCCCGGGTAACCAGGGTAAACATCGGGTTACTAAGCGCAGGGCCGCGCTTAGTAACCCGATGTTTACCCTGGTTACCGTCGTAAATGTAAAAAAAAAAAAACAGTACATACTCACATTCTGGTGTCCGTCAGGTCCCTTGCCGTCCGCAGTGACGTCACCGCTGTGCTCTGCTTTCACTTTACGGCCGGCAGTCAGTCAGTGCGGGAAGCAGACGGCAAGGGACCTGACGGACACCGGAATGTGAGTATGTACTGTTTGTTTTTTTTTACATTTACGACGGTAACCAGGGTAAACATCGGGTTACTAAGCGCGGCCCTGCGCTTAGTAACCCGATGTTTACCCTGGTTACAAGCGAACGCATCGTTGGATCGGTGTCACACACACCGATCCAACGATGACAGCGGGAGATCCAGCGACGAAAGAAAGTTCCAAACGATCTGCTACGACGTACGATTCTCAGCAGGGTCCCTGATCGCTGCTGCGTGTCAGACACAGCGATATCGTATGGATATCGCTGGAACGTCACGGATCGTACCGTCGTAGCGACAAAAGTGCCACTGTGAGACGGTACCCTTACAGTAGACAAACTTACAATGACAGACTGATACAGAGGGGCGAGGACCCTGCCCTTGGGGGCTTACATTCTGCAGGATTATGGGGAAGGAGACAGTAGGTTGGGGGTTGCAGGAACTCCGGTGTTGGTGAGGCGGTAGCTTCGGTAGTGATGAGGAGGCAGCGGGGTCAGTGCAGGCTGTAGGCTTTCCTGAAGAGATGTGTTTTCAGGCTCCATCTGAAGGATCCGAATGTGGTGGATAACCGGACGTGTTGGGGCAGAGAATTCCAGAGGATGGGGGATATTCAGGAGAAGTCTTGGAGGCGATTGGATGAGGAGCGAGTAAGTGTGGAGGAGAGTAGGAGGTATTGGGAGGACCGGAGATTACGTGAGGGAAGATATATGGATATTAGTTCAGAGATATATGGAGGAGACAGGTTATGGATGGCCTTGTAGGTCAGTATTAGTAATTTGAACTGGATACGCTGAGGGAGTGGGAGCCAGTGAAGAGAATTGCAGAGGGGGGAAGCGGAGGAGTAGCGAGGAGAGAGATATTTAGTAAACTTCTATACTACAGGTAAATGACCATCATTTTGATTTTTTTTAACCCCTTAGTGCAGTTAAGGGTACTTATTCCTCAGTGGAAAATTTCCGGGGTCTCAGCTACCGCGCATAGCTGAGACCCCAGAGAACATGATTCGGGTCGGTTTTTACCAACCCAAGTGTTACGATCACCATTATTCATGGAATAATGGTGACTGCAAAAAAAAAAGTCTGATTTCCCATTTAATTTCTCTGTCCTCTAATGTGATCTAGCACATCAGAGGAGAGAGAAATGGGTTCCCGCTGAGATCTGCTGGCCGACACCCGGCAATAATAGGAAATGTTTCCTATTTATTCATTTTGATCACTGTGATAGACACTATCACAGCGATCAAAATAAAAAAAATAGTAAATCAACCCCCTTTAATCACCCCCTTAGTTAGATAAAAATACTAAAGTAAAAAAATGTATTTCCATTTTTCCATTAGGGTTAGGGTTGGGCTAGGGCTAGGGTTGGGTCTAGAGCTAGGGTTAGTGTTGGGATAGGGTTGAGGCTAGGGTTAGGGTTGAGCTAGGGTGAGGGTTGTGCTAGGGTTAGGGTTGGGCTAGGGTTAGGGTTGGGCTAGGGTTGGGCTAGTATTAGGATTGGAGCTAGGGTTAGGGTTGGCGCTAGGTTTAGGTTTGTGGTTAGAGTTATGGATAGGGTTGGGATTAGTGTTAGGGGTGTGCTGGGGTTAGGGTTGGAGTTAAAATGGGGGTCCACTGTTTAGGAAAATCAGGGGGTCTCCAAACATGACATGGCGCCCACCATTAATTCCAGTCAATTTTGTGTTCAAAAAGTCAAATGGTGCTCACTCCCTTCTGAGCCCTGCCATGCGCCCATACTGTGGATTTCCCCCACATACAGGGTATCGGCATACTCAGGATAAATTGTACAACAAATTTTGTGGTCCATTTTCTCCTGATACCCTTGTGAAAATAAAAAAAATTGGTTCCAAAGTAAAAAATTTTAAAAAAGTGAAATGTTTATTTTTTCCTTCCACATTGCTTTAGTTCTTGTGAAGCACCTGAAGGGATAATAAAGTTCTTGAATGTTGTTTTGCGCACCTTGAGGGGTACAGTTTTTAGAATGGTGTCATTTTGGGGTATTTTATGTTATATAGACCCCCCAAACTTACTTCAAATGTGAGGTGGTCCCTAATAAAAATGTTTTTGTAAATTTTGTTTGAAAAATGAGAAACCGCTGGTCAACTTTAACCCTTATAACATCCTAACAAAGAAAATATGTTTCCAAAATTGTGCTGATGTAAAGTTGATGTGTGGGAAATGTTTTTTATTAACTATTTTGTTTGGCACTACTCTCTGATTTAAGGGCCCAAAAAAAAAATTTTGAAAATGGCACAATATTCTAAATTTTGGCCAAATTTCTGTTTTTTTTTTACATAAATAAACTCAAGTTATATTGAATAAATTTTACCACTACCATGAAGTACAAGTACAAAATGTCACAAAAAAAAAGAATCTCAGAATCATTGGGATAGGTTGAAGCGTTCCAGAGCTATAACCTCATAAATTTACAGTGGTCAGAATTTTAAAAATTGGCTTGTTCATTAAGTATCAAATTGGCTCTGTCAGTAAGGGGTTAAAAAGAACCCTTAGTCTGTTTCAGTAGGCTCAACAATCATGGAGAAGACTGCTGACTTGACAGATGTCCTGAAGGAAGTCACTGACACACTCCACAAGGAGGGTAAGCCACAAAAGGTCATTGCTAAAGAAGCTGGCTGTCCACAGAGTGCTGTATCCAAGCATATTAATGGAAAGTTGAGTGGAAGGAAAAAGTGTGGCAGAAAACGGTGCACAAGCAACCGGGATAACCGCAGCCTTGAAAGTATTGTTACGAAAAAGCCATTCAAAACTTTGGGGGAGATTCACAAGGAGTGGACTGCTGCTGGAGTCATTGCTTCCAGAGCCACCACACACAGATATATCCAGGACATGGGCTACAAGTGTCGCATTCCTTGTGTCAGGCCACTCATGACCAATAGACAACGCCAGAAGCGTCTTACCTGGGCCAAGGAGAAAAATAACTGGACTGTTGCTCAGTGGTCCAAGGTGTTGTTTTCAGATGAAAGTAAATTTTGAATTTCATTTGGAAATCATTGTCCCAGAGTCTGGCGGAAGAGTGGAGAGGCACACAATCCAAGCTGCTTGAGGTCTAGTGTTAAGATTCCACAATCAGTGATGGTTTGAGGAGCCATGTCATCTGCTGGTCTACGTCCACTGTGTTTTATCCAGACTAAAGTCAGTGCAGCCGTCCACCAGGACATTTTAGAGCACTTCATGCTTTTCTCTGCCAACAAGCTTTTTAAAGATATAAATTTAATTCTCCAGCAGGGCTTGGCATCTGTCCACAATGCCAAAAGTACCAATACTTGGTTTAAAATAAACAGTATCATTGTGCTTGATTGGCCAGCAAACTCGTCTGACCTTAACCCCATAGGCGTTCTCAAGATGAAGATGAGACACCAGACCCAACAATGCAAATGAGCTGAAGGCTGCTATCAAAGAAACCTGGGCATCTAAAACACCTCAGCAGTGCCACAGTCTGATCACTTCCATGCCACGCCACATTGATGCAGTAATTGATGCAAAAGGAGCCACGACCAAGTATTGAGTGCTTTTACTGAACATACATTTCAGTATGCTAATGATTTTAAAATCATTTTTAAAGCTAGTGTTATAAAGTATTCTAATTTTACTCAGATAATAACTTTTGGGTTTTCATTGGCTGTAAATCATAATAATCAACATTAACAGAAATAAACACTTGAAATAGATCACTCTGTTTGTACACTCCCTGACAGAAGTTATGTCGCTTATCCATGTTATGTAAATAAAAGCTTATAACCTGACGTTAAATTCATCCATTGGTTGTATAAATTATTCTTTTGAAAGCTGAAACCCTCCAAAATGTGGTTTAGGTTAAGAAAATAAATTGGCATCAATGCAGAAATATTGATCAGTTAATGGACACAGAATGGTCAGATTTTAGCAACACAAAAGTTTTGTCGCTCACAGAAAGTAATGTGATATTCAAACAAATAATTTACTAAAATACAAATATATGTTGCATAACATTGGTGAATGAAGTTGTGGTGCTATTAGAGTCATATTTAATATTTTGTGTGACTTCCATGAGCTTGGACTGCATCCATGCGGTTCAACAATGATTAATACAATTTATTAATGAAGTCATTAGGAATAGCAAAGAATGCAGTCTTACATGCCTCCCAGAGTTCATCTAGATTATTTGGTTTTGGGTCGCCTAGAAGCGCTGTTGAGCGCAAAACGGCTCACACACTCCTTCATCTGTTCTCCTGGTAATGATGTTTTCAACGTTGAAATAAAGCAAGATTTTTAAGGATCTGTGAGTACTATCCGTTTTTTCTATTTTCTGCAAAGATATAAATAAGGTATCACAGTAATCCTACTGACCCAAAGAATAAAGCGGCCTTACCAATTTTACCACACGTGGAACGGTATAAAAAAACAAACAAAAATCAATTCCTGAATTGCTGGGTTTTTTTCATTCTGTCTCCCAAAACTCAGAATAGAAAGCGATCAAAAAATGTCATGTGCATGAAAATGGTACCAATAGAAACGTCAGCTTGTCCCGCAAAAAACAAGCCAAATGCAAAAGTTTTCGCAATAAAAAGCGTCCTTTAGTATGTAACAGCAGCCAAACATAAAAACCCGATATAAATCTGGTATTGCTGTAATCGCGGCGACCTGAAGAATAAAGTCACCTAATCACTTATACTGCACGAAGAACTGAGTAAAAAAATAAATGAAACCAATTGTTCACATGCTGTGGATTTTTTCATTCTGCCTCCCAAAGATCGCAGTAAGGCTTCACGAGCATTTATCCTGCACTCTACGCTGAGCGCTTACACCTAGGTTTCCGTATAAATCTCTGAAATACGTGATTCAGACAGAATCACCTGCAGAATATTACCTATAATGAAGCAAATGGAGGCACAGTGGACACCATAGGACCTGTGATCCGGCAGTTGGGGTGACTGAGAGCCTGTCAGCTGATACGGAATTTGACATGCCTGCTACCTTTGACTGATCTTACATACCAACCACACCCCATCTTTCTCAATCCGCCATAACATCTCCACCTGCACCTCTCTCACAGTCCAGTAGCTTGTCGTGTTCACGGTACACCACCCTGTGTCAGCACAGCAGCAAACCTTCGTTTGTGAAGATGTGCTCATGTAAAAGATTCTTTTCTCCTACACATGGCAGGTTGAAATTCACCATCTTCAATCTACTAATAATAATATCCTTTTTTTATATATCGCAAACACATTCCGCAGAGATTTACAAGTCAGAAGTTCATATAAAACAGTCAAAGTTAATAACAACCCTGCTTCTCCAATGAGGTGGAGGTGACACAAATTACAGGTGCTTATTTATTATGATGGTACAACCTTCTTGAAGAAATGGGGAGTAGATAAAGGCTGCATGAGCTTTTTGGGTACGGTTGAGTTTCATGGCAAATTATGTTCAGAGATACAGAGAATAAGCTATATATATATATATATATATATATATATATATATATATATATATATATATATATATACACTCACCGGCCACTTTATTAGGTACACCATGCTAGTAACGGGTTGGACCCCCTTTTGCCTTCAGAACTGCCTCAATTCTTCGTGGCATAGATTCAACAAGGTGCTGGAAGCATTCCTCAGAGATTTTGGTCCATATTGACATGATGGCATCACACAGTTGCCGCAGATTTGTCGGCTGCACATCCCAAAGATGCTCCATACAAGGCAGGATGGATCCATGCTTTCATGTTGTTTACGCCAAATTCTGACCCTACCATCCGAATGTCGCAGCAGAAATCGAGACTCATCAGACCAAGCAACGTTTTTCCAACCTTCTACTGTCCAATTTCGATGAGCTTGTACAAATTGTAGCCTCAGTTTCCTGTTCTTAGCTGAAAGGAGTGGTACCCGGTGTGGTCTTCTGCTGCTGTAGCCCATCTGCCTCAAAGTTCGGCGCACTGTGCGTTCAGAGATGCTCTTAGGCCTACCTTGGTTGTAACGGGTGGCGATTTGAGTCACTGTTGCCTTTCTATCAGCTCGAACCAGTCTGCCCATTCTCCACTGACCTCTGGCATCAACAAGGCATTTCCGCCCACAGAACTGCCGCTCACTGGATTTTTTTTCTTTTTCGGACCATTCTCTGTAAACCCTAGAGATGGTTGTGCGTGAAAATCCCAGTAGATCAGCAGTTTCTGAAATACTCAGACCAGCCCTTCTGGCACCAACAACCATGCCACGTTCAAAGGCACTCAAATCACCTTTCTTCCCCATACTGATGCTCGGTTTGAACTGCAGGAGATTGTCTTGACCATGTCTACATGCCTAAATGCACTGAGTTGCCGCCATGTGATTGGCTGATTAGAAATTAAGTGTTAACAAGAAGTTGGACAGGTGTACCTAATAAAGTGGCCGGTGAGTGTATATATATATATGCAGCGCCCCAGAGTCCTGGTCGTTGCAGTACTGAAGCTCCGCCACTAAGGGGAGTGATGGTACGTCTGATGGCACTAAAGGAGTTCACCTGACCAGGTATCAGTCACACATTACACTTCACACTCCGGCCACCAGGGGGAGCAAAGGGTTCTATGTATTAGGCCACTCCTCACAATCTGGTAAAACTGGGGGCTGGATACGAAGTTAGTCAGAAGCTGACTGGGTTGGAACCAGGCAACATCTTGTGGCAGAGGGTGTTGCAGGGGAAGATTCAGGGGGGTCTCTGTCAGGGGTGGGATCTTGACAGTGACCTAGCGAACAGAACAGAACGTTACGGAGCCGCGCCTGCACTTGAATGCGGTGGCATCCTAAGAAAGGAAATGAAGCGAGGTTTACTGTGGAGAAGTGAGAAACAAGATCGCAGCAAAAAGGAGATAAAGCCAGTAGGAGTCGTGCCTTAAGATCGTGGCAACATCCTACTGAGGCGCGTAGCTGGTGGCCGGAAGGCCGAGGAAGTATTGGGCTCCAAGCATTACTTCAAACAGCGGCAGGACAGTTGATTATAGGTTGGCTGTCTCACCTAAATCACCTAAGCAGACATAGGGGGCAATTGTGGGAGAGGGGCGATGCTAGGGTCCCGGAAGAACTCCAGGCCTACCCGTCATAAGGGTGCGTCCTAGCCATATCATCTGGGGGACAGAGAAGAACATCAGAACAGATACAAGTTGTGAGAAAGAACATCAGGAACAGACACAACAGTTGTGAGGACTATCCCGTGGTGCTCAGCAGGTAGGTACTACAACACACAGGCGCTAGAAGGTAGGCACTGATTTCCACCTGCAAAGGGAACTCTGGATGTGCCTTCGGACCGGCCGGTCTCAGCCAGCCCTGTTAGCAGTACTCTGGATAGCGGATCCTGAAGCCTTCAGTAAAGAGGTAAAGAGACTGCAACCCTGTGTCCTCGTTATTCATCGCGACTTGCACCACGCACCACCATCACACCTTTCATTGGACGCCCCTTAGCAGGGTCACGGACTGGGTCTAGCCACCGTGACAACCCCAGGACTGAGACTGAGAGGCCCGGTACCGAGTCCCCCGCGGCCCTGCGTCTGGGGGCGCTCCAACTTGGCGTCACGAACAGGATCTACTTAAGCCTGAAGAATCAGGTCATGTGTGCCTTGGAACTGTGTCTGAATTGTGCTTGAACTGTGACTTATTGCAAAGACTGTGTATTGCCACTTCCCACCAAAACCGCCGCCATTACAGCGCCAAGGGGAGCGCAGGAGGAGAAGAAGGGCGTGGAAGTGGGCGTAGACCAGCTGAAGAGCGCGAAAGACAATGGCCGCCCAGTCTAAATATTTCTGTACCTTGAGGACGTGTCCGTCAGCAGCTGAGATCCGCCTCCTAATCCTCAATGGAGGGCGGAGACAAAGAAAAAGAAACCGCCCACGAAGAAGAGAGCAGGAAAAAGGCCAGGAAGTGACCCACGTGGAGGACGCGATGGCTGACCGCTCAGACCCAGAGTGTGGGGTTGAAGTGGAGAACTCCCCCAGCTACCCGGAGGAGCATAGAGGCCCAGTCTCCACAGCCGATGCAGGTCTCCTGCAGCTCGAGATAGAGGACTTAATTGGACAACTCCTCCAGCTGCGGGTGGAGGCCAAGGCCGCACCCCAGGAGACGCCAGCGGAGGATTCCCCGACATCGGTTCCTGTACCGCTGCTTGAGTTGCTGCCGACTAGGGTTGAGCGAAACGGGTCGATCATTTTCAAAAGTCGCCGACTTTTGGCTAAGTCGGCGTCTCATGAAACCCGATCCGACCCCTGTGCTTGTCGGCCATGCGGTACGCGACTTTCGCGCCAAAGTCGCGTTTCAATGACGCGAAAAGCGCCATTTCTCAGCCAATGAAGGTGAACGCAGAGTGTGGGCAGCGTGATGACATAGATCCTGGCCCCCACCATCTTAGAGAAGGGCATTGCAGTGATTGGCTTGCTGTCTGCGGCGTCACAGGGGCTATAAAGGGGCGTTCCCGCCGACCGCCATCTTACTGCTGCTGATCTGAGCTTAGGGAGAGGTTGCTGCCGCTTCGTCAGAAGCAGGGAGAGCGTTAGGCAGGGTCCACTAACCACCAAACCGCTTGCGCTGTAGCGATTTCCACTGTCCAACACCACCTTCGGTGTGCAGGAACAGTGGAAGCTATTTTTTTTTTTTTTTCCCTCAGCGCTGTAGCTCATTGGGCTGCCCTAGAAGGCTCCGTGATAGCTGTATTGCTGTGTGTACGCCACTGTGGAAACCAACTGCTTTTTTCAAAGCACATATCCTCTTGTTCCTTTCTGCACAGCTATCTTTTTTGTTTGTCCACACTTTTTATTTAATTTGTGCATCAGTCCACTCCTATTGCTGCCTGCCATACCTGGCTTAGATTACTGCAGGGAGATAGTAATTGTAGGACAGTCCCTGTTTTTTTTTTTTTTTTTTTTTTTGTGGGAGATTAAGATTGGCATTTCTGCTACAGTGCCATCCCTGTGTGTGCCATCTCTCACTGAGTGGGCCATAGAAAGCCTATTTATTTTTTCCGTGATTTGTGTTCTAAATTCTACCTCAACACAAAAACACTACATCAATCAGTGGTAGAAAAATATTGGCCTCAGTCAGGGCTTGTGTGCCACTGCTGTGTGTGCTATCTCTCATTCAGTGGGCTATAGAAAGCCTATTTATTTATTTATTTTTTTTCTTATTATTTGGTTTCTAAAGTCTCCCTGAAAAAAAAAAAAAAAAAAAAACAGTGGGAGAGTAATATTGCCCTTTCAGCTTGTGTGCCAGTCTTGACTCCTGGGTGTGCCACCTCTCTCATTCAGTGGGCCATAGAAAGCCTATTTATTTATTTTTTTAAATATTATTGGGTTTCTAAAGTCTCCCTTAAAAAACAAAAAATACATAAAAAAACAGTGGGAGAGTAATATTGCCCTTTCAGCTTGTGTGCCAGTCTTGACTCCTGGGTGTGCCACCTCTC
Organism: Ranitomeya variabilis; assembly: GCF_051348905.1. Taxonomy (NCBI): domain Eukaryota; kingdom Metazoa; phylum Chordata; class Amphibia; order Anura; family Dendrobatidae; genus Ranitomeya; species Ranitomeya variabilis. Next base: position 755,384,600 of record NC_135232.1, read on the forward strand.
TCATTCAGTGGGCCATAGAAAGCATTTTTTTTTTTCCTTGATTTGTGTTCTAAAATCTACCTCAACACAAAAACACTACATCAATCAGTGGTAGAAAAATATTGGCCTCAGTCAGGGCTTGTGTGCCACTGCTGTGTGTGCTATCTCTCATTCAGTGGGCTATAGAAAGCCCATTTATTTTTATTTTTTTTTTCTTATTATTTGGTTTCTAAAGTCTCCCTGAAAAAAAAAAAAAAAACAGTGGGAGAGTAATATTGCCCTTTCAGCTTGTGTGCCAGTCTTGACTCCTGGGTGTGCCACCTCTCTCTCATTCAGTGGGCCATAGAAAGCCTATTTATTTTTTTGGTTTTTTTAATATTATTTGGTTTCTAAAGTCTCCCTGAAAAAAAAAAAAACATAAAAAAACAGTGGGAGAGTAATATTGCCCTTTCAGCTTGTGTGCCAGTCTTGACTCCTGGGTGTGCCACCTCTCTCATTCAGTGGGCCATAGAAAGCCTATTTATTTTTTTTTTTAAATATTATTGGGTTTCTAAAGTCTCCCTTAAAAAACAAAAAATACATAAAAAAACAGTGGGAGAGTAATATTGCCCTTTCAGCTTGTGTGCCAGTCTTGACTCCTGGGTGTGCCACCTCTCTCATTCAGTGGGCCATAGAAAGCATTTTTTTTTTTTTCCTTGATTTGTGTTCTAAAATCTACCTCAACACAAAAACACTACATCAATCAGTGGTAGAAAAATATTGGCCTCAGTCAGGGCTTGTGTGCCACTGCTGTGTGTGCTATCTCTCATTCAGTGGGCTATAGAAAGCCTATTTATTTATTTTTTTTCTTATTATTTGGTTTCTAAAGTCTCCCTGAAAAAAAAAAAAAAAAAAAAAAAAACAGTGGGAGAGTAATATTGCCCTTTCAGCTTGTGTGCCAGTCTTGACTCCTGGGTGTGCCACCTCTCTCTCATTCAGTGGGCCATAGAAAGCCTATTTATTTTTTTGGTTTTTTTAATATTATTTGGTTTCTAAAGTCTCCCTGAAAAAAAAAAAAACATAAAAAAACAGTGGGAGAGTAATATTGCCCTTTCAGCTTGTGTGCCAGTCTTGACTCCTGGGTGTGCCACCTCTCTCATTCAGTGGGCCATAGAAAGCCTATTTTTTTTTTTTTTTTAAATATTATTGGGTTTCTAAAGTCTCCCTTAAAAAACAAAAAATACATAAAAAAACAGTGGGAGAGTAATATTGCCCTTTCAGCTTGTGTGCCAGTCTTGACTCCTGGGTGTGCCACCTCTCTCATTCAGTGGGCCATAGAAAGCATTTTTTTTTCCTTGATTTGTGTTCTAAAATCTACCTCAACACAAAAACACTACATCAATCAGTGGTAGAAAAATATTGGCCTCAGTCAGGGCTTGTGTGCCACTGCTGTGTGTGCTATCTCTCATTCAGTGGGCTATAGAAAGCCTATTTATGTATTTATTTTTTTTCTTATTATTTGGTTTCTAAAGTCTCCCTGAAAAAAAAAAAAAAAAAAAAAAAACAGTGGGAGAGTAATATTGCCCTTTCAGCTTGTGTGCCAGTCTTGACTCCTGGGTGTGCCACCTCTCTCTCATTCAGTGGGCCATAGAAAGCCTATTTATTTTTTTGGTTTTTTTAATATTATTTGGTTTCTAAAGTCTCCCTGAAAAAAAAAAAAACATAAAAAAACAGTGGGAGAGTAATATTGCCCTTTCAGCTTGTGTGCCAGTCTTGACTCCTGGGTGTGCCACCTCTCTCATTCAGTGGGCCATAGAAAGCCTATTTATTTATTTTTTTAAATATTATTGGGTTTCTAAAGTCTCCCTTAAAAAACAAAAAATACATAAAAAAACAGTGGGAGAGTAATATTGCCCTTTCAGCTTGTGTGCCAGTCTTGACTCCTGGGTGTGCCACCTCTCTCTCTCATTCAGTGGGCCATAGAAAGGCTATTTATTTTTTTGGTTTTTTTAATATTATTTGGTTTCTAAAGTCTCCCTGAAAATAAAAAAAAAAAAACTTAAAAAAACAGTGGGAGAGTAATATTGCCCTTTCAGCTTGTGTGCCAGTCTTGACTCCTGGGTGTGCCACCTCTCTCTCTCTCATTCAGTGGGCCATAGAAAGGCTATTTATTTTTTTGGTTTTTTTAATATTATTTGGTTTCTAAAGTCTCCCTGAAAAAAAAAAAAAAATAAATTAGGTGGGAGATTAATATTGACATTAGTGCTTGAGTGACAGTCCTGCGTGTGTGTCATCTCTGTGATTTTGTGCCACAGAAAACAGAGTGTGTAACATTGTGCCTGATTTTCCTTGTGGACTCACCAACCTGTTAAGGGATATTGAAATCATTCTGAAGTTATAGCTCACCGTGTAAGTTGTTTGACAGCAACAAATAAAGTTACTTTGGTTAAGATTTTAAAACAATGAGGAAGTCTGGTGCAAGAGGTCGTCGTGGGCGTTCATTGTCAGCTGGTAATGATGGTAGTGGTAGTGGAGCATCAGGTGGTCGTGGGGATAAAAATATTCCACCTAAGTCTGGAGCTGTGGAGCCAGTTTCGTCGTCAGGCTACACAAGGCCTCGAACGCTCTCTTTTCTGGGAGTAGGAAAACCGCTTTTAAAGGCGGAGCAGCAACAGCAAGTTTTGGCTTACATTGCAGACTCAGCCTCTAGCTCTTTTGCCTCCTCTTCCGAAACTGGTAAATGTAAAAGCAGCGCGTCGCTTGTGGATGTTCACGGTCAGGGACAAGTCGCTTCCTTGTCCTCCTCAGCAAAAACTACAACAAGAGAGAAGGATGCAGCAGGCGACACAACGGGTCACTCCATGGAGCTCTTTACACATACCGTCCCTGGCTTAGAAAGTGAAACATTTAACAGGCCATGCCCATTACAAGTATATTCTGACATGGAGTGCACTGATGCACAGCCACAGCCAGAGTACTATGCTGCTCCTTTGACTCAGACCACCACATTGCCCTCTCAGGGTACAGATCCACAATCAGACCCTGATGAGACTATGTTGCCCCGCCACGAACGCTATACCACCGACCGACACAGTGACACAGACGAAGTTGCACACGAGCTCGAAGAGGAGGTAATAGATGACCCAGTTATTGACCCCGATTGGCAGCCATTGGGGGAACAGGGTGCAGGCGGCAGTAGTTCAGAAGCGGAGGTGGAGGAGGGGCCGCAGCAGGCATCAACATCGCAACAGGTTCCATCTGCCGGGCCCGTATCTGGCCCAAAACGCGTGTCAAAGCCAAAACCTGTTGGAGGACAGCGTGGCCATCCGGTTAAAGCTCAGTCTGCAATCCCTGAAAAGGGATCCGAGTCTAGGAAGAGTGCAGTCTGGCATTTTTTTAAACAACATCCAACTGATCAGCGCAAAGTCATCTGTCAAAAATGTTCAACTAGCTTAAGCAGAGGTCAGAATCTGAAAAGTCTAAATACTAGTTGCATGCATAGACACTTAACCACCATGCATTTTCAAGCCTGGACTAACTACCAAACGTCCCTTAAGGTTGTAGCACCCTCGGCCAATGAAGCTAGTCAGCAACGCAACATCCCTTCCGTCACTGTAAGGCCACCATTTTCCGCACCACCGGCAGTATCTGTGCAGGTTTCTTTGCCAGCCAAAAGCAGTCAGGGTCAGGGAACCACCAGTTTTGTAGGAGGAAATATTGCATCTAGGGCACCGGCGGAAACAATACCGTCTCCAACCGTCTCTCAGTCTGCCATGTACACCGGCACACCCGAAAGTTCCACGATCTCCAGCTCTCCAGTCCAGCTCACCCTACATGAGACTCTGGTTAGAAAAAGGAAGTACTTATCCTCGCATCCGCGTACACAGGGTTTTAACGCCCACATAGCTAGACTAATCTCGTTAGAGATGATGCCCTACCGGTTAGTTGAAAGCGAAGCTTTCAAAGCCCTGATGGAGTACGCTGAACCACGATACGAGCTACCCAGTCGACACTTTTTTTCCAGAAAAGCCATCCCAGCCCTGCACCAGCATGTTAAACAACGCATCGTCCATGCACTCAGGCAATCTGTGAGTACAAAGGTGCACCTGACTACAGATGCATGGACCAGTAGGCATGGCCAGGGACGTTATGTGTCCATCACGGCACACTGGGTGAATGTGGTGGATGCAGGGTCCACAGGCGACATCAATTTAGGGACAGTTGTGCCTAGCCCACGGTCTAGGAAACAGTTGGCTGTAGGCGTTCGCACCCCCTCCTCCTCCTCCTCCTCGTCCTCCTGCAGAAGCTACAGCTCTTCCACAGAACGTAGTCTGCCAACCACTCCATCGGCAGATGACACTGTTGCACACCAGTTGTCCCATTATGGGCCAGCTACTGGCAAGTGTCAGCAGGCTGTATTGGCTATGAAGTGTTTGGGCGACAACAGACACACCGCGGAAGTTCTATCCGAGTTCTTGCAACAAGAAACGCAGTCGTGGCTGGGCACAGTAGATCTTGAGGCAGGCAAGGTAGTGAGTGATAACGTAAGGAATTTCATGGCTGCCATCTCCCTTTCCCAACTGAAACACATTCCTTGCCTGGCTCACACCTTAAACCTGGTGGTGCAGTGCTTATTGAAAACTTATCCTGGGTTCTCCGACCTGCTCCTCAAAGTGCGTGCACTTTGCTCACATATCCGACGTTCGCCTGTACACGCCAGCCGTATGCAGACCTATCAGCGGTCTTTGAACCTTCCCCAGCATCGCCTAATCATAGACGTTGCAACAAGGTGGAACTCAACACTGCACATGCTTCAGAGACTGTGCGAACAGAGGCGTGCTGTTATTTATTTGTGGGAGGATACACGGGCAGGCAGTAGGATGGCAGACATGGAGTTGTCAGGTGTGCAGTGGTCTAAGATACAAGACATGTGTCAAGTCCTTCAGTGTTTTGAGGAATGCACACGGCTGGTTAGTGCAGACAACGCCGTAATAAGCATGAGCATCCCCCTAATGCGTCTGCTGATGCAAAGTTTGACGCACATAAAGGAGCAGGCGTCTGCACCAGAGGAAGAGGAAAGCCTTGATGACAGTCAGCCATTGTCTGGTCAGGGCAGTGTACAGGACGAGGTAGCGGGCGAAGAGGAGGTGGAGGACGAGGAGGATGATGGGGATGAGTATATTTTTAATGCCGAACCTTTCCCGGGGGCACAGGAAATTGGTTGCGTGTCACGGCCGGGTTCTGGTTTTTTGAGGGACACAAGTGACGTAGATTTGCCTGCAACTGCCCCTCAACCAATCACAACCGGAGATTTGACAACTGGAACTTTGGCCCACATGGCGGATTATGCCTTACGTATCCTAAAAAGGGACACACGCATTACGAAAATGATGAACGATGACGATTACTGGTTGGCCTGCCTCCTTGATCCACGCTATAAAGGCAAATTGCAAAATATTATGCCACATGAGAACTTGGAACTAATATTAGCAACCAAACAATCAACTCTTGTTGACCGTTTGCTTCAGGCATTCCCAGCACACAGCGCACGTGATCGTTCTCACACGAGCTCCAGGGGGCAGCAGACTAGGAGTGTTAGGGGTGCACACATCAGAAGTGGCGTTGGACAGAGGGGTTTTCTGACCAGGTTGTGGAGTGATTTTGCTATGACCGCAGACAGGACAGGTACTGCTGCATCAATTGAAAGTGACAGGAGACAACATTTGTCCAGTATGGTTACTAACTATTTTTCATCCCTTATCGATGTTCTCCCTCAACCGTCATTCCCATTTGATTACTGGGCCTCCAAATTAGACACCTGGCCAGAATTGGCAGAATATGCATTGCAGGAGCTTGCTTGCCCGGCAGCAAGTGTCCTATCAGAAAGAGTATTCAGTGCTGCAGGTTCAATATTAACCGAAAAAAGGACTCGTCTGGCTACCCAAAATGTTGACGATCTAACATTCATTAAAATGAACCACAACTGGATTTCGAAATCTTTTGCCCCACCTTGCCCGGCCGACACCTAGCTTTCCTATGAAAAGCTCTTGCCTGTGAATTACTTTTCTAATGTCTAATTTGCTGCAGCTGATTGTACAGCATACGACATGTTTACACCTCCCTAAATGGCAAAACTCCCCACACGGGGCCGTGGTATCGCGACTTGGCGCAAGCACCCGTGAGACTGCTGTTTGTCTGAAGAGGTGGGTGTGCTCGCTTTTGGTTGACGGCATTTCTACTGGGTCCCTCATAGTACAATGTAGTGTCTCTGGCGGTGGTGGTGCGCACCCAACGTCAGACACACCGTTGTAACATGAGGGGCCCTGGGGCGGTCCCGCCGGCCTCAAGAGAGTTCCCCCCTACCCCAGCTCAAAATGTGCTCTACCACGTGCAAAATTATGTCGCACAGCTCCACCAATCTTTAGTCTATTCGCTGACATCATTCAATGTCTGGCACTGACAATACAAATTTGTAGACATCTATGATGCAACTTAAAGTAGTCTGTGTCTGTGTCCTATATTGGCACCATTAAATAGTTACTGCCAAATTACTATGTCAGAAACTCAGTAGATGAGCCCACCCCTGTACCTAAGTATGCCACCTTTTTTTTTGTTTTGGTTGTTTTGCGAGACATTAACATCTATTTATATTTTGGGAGTACTGGGACAGACACTCCTTGCACTACTCCTCCACTCACCACCAAGCTGCCTGTGTATCCATGTAACCGCTGTAAAGCTGCCATGAGCCTATTGTTTGTTATTTTAGGCCTTTGATAGCCTGTCTGCGGTCCCTACTTTAAATACTCCTCCACTCATCACCAGCTGCCTGCCCGTGTATCCATGTAACCGCTGTAAAGCTGCCATGAGCCTATTGTTTGTTATTTTAGGCCTTTGATAGCCTGTCTGCGGTCCCTACTTTAAATACTCCTCCACTGACCACCAAGCTGCCTGCCCGTGTATCCATGTAACCGCTGTAAAACTGCCATAAGCCTATTGTTTGTTATTTTAGGCCTTTGATAGCCTGTCTGCGGTCCCTACTTTAAATACTCCTCCACTCACCACCAAGCTGCCTGTGTATCCATGTAACCGCTGTAAAGCTGCCATGAGCCTATTGTTTGTTATTTTAGGCCTTTGATAGCCTGTCTGCGGTCCCTACTTTAAATACTCCTCCACTCACCACCAAGCTGCCTGTGTATCCATGTAACCGCTGTAAAGCTGCCATGAGCCTATTGTTTGTTATTTTAGGCCTTTGATAGCCTGTCTGCGGTCCCTACTTTAAATACTCCTCCACTGACCACCAAGCTGCCTGCCCGTGTATCCATGTAACCGCTGTAAAACTGCCATGAGCCTATTGTTTGTTATTTTAGGCCTTTGATAGCCTGTCTGCGGTCCCTACTTTAAATACTCCTCCACTCATCACCAGCTGCCTGCCCGTGTATCCATGTAATCGCTGTAAAGCTGCCATGAGCCTATTGTTTGTTATTTTAGGCCTTTGATAGCCTGTCTGCGGTCCCTACTTTAAATACTCCTCCACTGACCACCAAGCTGCCTGCCCGTGTATCCATGTAACCGCTGTAAAACTGCCATGAGCCTATTGTTTGTTATTTTAGGCCTTTGATAGCCTGTCTGCGGTCCCTACTTTAAATACTCCTCCACTGACCACCAAGCTGCCTGTGTATCCATGTAACCGCTGTAAAGCTGCCATGAGCCTATTGTTTGTTATTTTAGGCCTTTGATAGCCTGTCTGCGGTCCCTACTTTAAATACTCCTCCACTCATCACCAGCTGCCTGCCCGTGTATCCATGTAACCGCTGTAAAACTGCCATGAGCCTATTGTTTGTTATTTTAGGCCTTTGATAGCCTGTCTGCGGTCCCTACTTTAAATACTCCTCCACTGACCACCAAGCTGCCTGCCCGTGTATCCATGTAACCGCTGTAAAACTGCCATGAGCCTATTGTTTGTTATTTTAGGCCTTTGATAGCCTGTCTGCGGTCCCTACTTTAAATACTCCTCCACTGACCACCAAGCTGCCTGTGTATCCATGTAACCGCTGTAAAGCTGCCATGAGCCTATTGTTTGTTATTTTAGGCCTTTGATAGCCTGTCTGCGGTCCCTACTTTAAATACTCCTCCACTCATCACCAGCTGCCTGCCCGTGTATCCATGTAACCGCTGTAAAACTGCCATGAGCCTATTGTTTGTTATTTTAGGCCTTTGATAGCCTGTCTGCGGTCCCTACTTTAAATACTCCTCCACTCACCACCAAGCTGCCTGTGTATCCATGTAACCGATGTAAAACTGCAGTATTTTGCTTACAAAAAAGAAAATACTGGAGAGATATCAAATGCAGACATTTTAACATTAAAAACAAAAACACATACAACAAAAAACTGGTACAGTACAAAAATTGGCCACCAGCTACAAAAACTTTCTCCTGCAAGTACCGTATTTTCCGGCGTATAAGACGACTTTTTAACCCCCGAAAATCTTCTTAAAAGTCGGGGGTCGTCTTATACGCCGGGAATCGTCGTGTACGCCGGTGTATATGGTGGGTGGGGAGGGGGAGTGATCCTGATGACGAGGGGGCGTCTCACAGGAAAGTGAGTAATCCCCATTACCTTATCCTAGCGGTGCAGCGTGGGGGTGTCAGTGCTGGGAGCGGCGGCGGCTGCTGTGTTCTGGTGCGGCGGCTCCTCTTCTGTGTGGGGCCTCTGTGCTGTGAGGTGGCGGCGGCAGCGGCATATCTTTATCCAGTTGGGGCTCCTCCGGCATCTCCTTAGCCCTGGAGGCCCCGCCGCAACTCCATCGGTGCAATGTGGTGGCCTCCGGGAAAATGGCCGCTGCTCAGATTCAGATCTCGTGTCCCGAGATTTCGGGACGAGATCTGAATCTGAGCAGCGGCCATTTTCCCGGAGGCCACCGCATCGCACCTATTGAGCTGCCTCCGGGAAAATGGCCGCTGCATTGCACCGATGGAGTTGCGGCGGGGCCTCCAGGGCTAAGGAGATGCCGGAGGAGCCCCAACTGGATAAAGATATGCCGCCGCCACCGCCACCTCACAGCACAGAGGCCCCACACAGAAGAGGAGCCGCCGCACCAGAGCACAGCAGCCGCCGCACCAGAGCACAGCAGCCGCCGCCGCCACTCCCAGCACTGAGACCCCCACGCTGCACCGCTACGATAAGGTAATGGGGGATACTCACTTTCCTGTGAGACGCCCCCTCGGCATCAGGATCACTCCCCCCCCCCCAAAAGGCACATATTCACCGGCCCTATAAGACGACATAGGGTGTATAAGAAGACCCCCGACTTTTAAGAAGATTTTATATTTTAACTGGTAAAGTTGGGGGGTCGTCTTATACGCCCAGTCGTCTTATACGCCGGAAAATACGGTAGTTAACTGAAAGGTTTTTTTCCATTGAAAACACAGATATGGCATCCACCGAGTGTTGTCCTGTCGCGTCTTCTTTATATTATTGCCAAGAAGCTGCAACTGAATAAAGCTGAGCTTCTACCTTCTGCCTCTTATTAACTGCTTTTTTTAAAAAAAATTGTCCACCAGCTACAAAAACTTGCTCCTGCAAGTAGTTAACTGAAAGGTTTTTTTCCATTGAAAACACAGATATGGCATCCACCGAGCGTTGTCCTGTCGCGTCTTCTTTATATTATTGCCAAGAAGCTGCAACTGAATAAAGCTGAGCTTCTACCTTCTGCCTCTTATTAACTGCTTTTTTTTTATAAAATTGGCTGTTCCGGCCTACTAAAGGTGTCTGTCTGCCCCTGCCTGGTGTTGTCCTCAACTGAATAAAGCTGAGCTTCAACCTTCTGTTCCAAATTACCATTTTTAAAAATGCAATTGGCTGTTCCGGCCTACTAAAGGTGAATGTCTGCCCCTGCCTGGTGTTGTCCTCAACTGAATAAAGCTGAGCTTCTACCTTCTGTTCCAAATTACCATTTTTAAAAATGCAATTGGCTGTTCCGGCCTACTAAAGGTGAATGTTTGCCCCTGCCTGGTGTTGTCCTCAACTGAATAAAGCTGAGCTTCTACCTTCTGTTCCAAATTACCATTTCTAAAAATGCCATTGGCTGTTCCGGCCTACTAAAGGTGAATGTCTGCCCCTGCCTGGTGTTGTCCTCAACTGAATAAAGCTGAGCTTCTACCTTCTGTTCCAAATTACCATTTCTAAAAATGCCATTGGCTGTTCCGGCCTACTAAAGGTGTCTGTCTGCCCCTGCCTGGTGTTGTCCTCAACTGAATAAAGCTGAGCTTCAACCTTCTGTTCCAAATTACCATTTTTAAAAATGCAATTGGCTGTTCCGGCCTACTAAAGGTGAATGTCTGCCCCTGCCTGGTGTTGTCCTCAACTGAATAAAGCTGAGCTTCTACCTTCTGCCTCTTACTAACTGCTGTTTTTTTAAAAAATTGGCTGTTCCGGCCTACTAAAGGTGTCTGTCTGCCCCTGCCTGGTGTTGTCCTCAACTGAACAAAGCTGAGCTTCCACATTCTGGCTTTCGCCCTATACTATCAGATATTAAACTGCATTTGGCCTACTAGTGTGGTTATGCCCTTGAAACAGTGTCTGCTGCTCTTGGGTTTGCTACTCCACTGAACAAAGCAATGCCGCCTGTTTAGTCCTGTTACCAATTTTGAACTGCATTTAGCCTACTTTATTCTTTGGCCCTATATCTGTTTCCTCCTCATCCTGCCCATTGCCCAGCCACTGCTAGATGAGTCTGCTGGTACATTGACCTAGACCACTACATTCCCCTTATACTCTACACAGCCAGAATCTGACCCTGCTGAAAGTAAGGTTCCCCTTCCCGCATGTTATACCACCTTACACAGGGACAGAGAGGAAGGTGCAGATGAAAGTGCAGGTTCCTTCATCAGGTGGGGGGGCATACTCGTTGGCGACGTCACTGGCACAGGGCCCCTCAGAGTACGCAAAAGTGTCACTGCTGGTGGGAGGCGCCCCCGCCATGCAAACACACATCGCTGTACTTTGAGGGGCCCTGTGCCAGTGCCAATGCGAACGAGTGGGCCCCCCCTGCTTGCTCAGGATCACAGCACTTGCAACGTTGAAATACTTACCTTTCCCTGCAACACCGCCGTGACGTAGTCCGCATTTCCTGGGCCCACGAAAAACTTGAGCCGGCCCTACTCCCCCCACAACTTTTGCCAAATGACCCCCAATTCCCTATGCCCAACTATTATTATAAAGTTAATTAAGATTGACAAGCTTCAGAAACAAGAATGGATGTTTTTGGCATTAAAATGGGCACTGTAGGTGTTTTCCTGGCCTCCACTCACTGCCGACTATGCTTCCCCATTGACTTGCATTGGGTTTCGTGTTTCGGTCGATCCCCGACTTTTAGCGATAATCGGCCGACTGCACTCGACTCGACTCTGGACAAAATCGGGTTTCACAAAACCCGACTCGATCTTAAAAAAATGAAAGTCGCTCAACTCTAGTGATGACAGTTACAGAGGACAAGGTACTGAATGATACTTTCTCTGCAAGTAATTTCCCTGTTCACATCCCTGTTGTACTCTGTGTGATCGCCACACTGAATGTGAAGGGATTCCATTGCTTGCCAGACATTGAGCAACTGTTTCTGTTTGCATTCCCAGCGGGATCCTAAAGAGAAACATTTGTAGAGAAGACCTGAGAGGCCTTTGCCTTTGATATTTTCCTGCCTTTGGTTTAAGGTCCACTTGATTGTAAAGCTGCCCCTCGCCTTCATTTCCTTGTAATGTGCAACATCAGTCTCCATAGAAACAGAAAGCTGAATATGAATTAGAACCATTTAAATGCACCAGAACTCCCTGGAAATCTGCTTTGAAGAAATATTCACCTCTGAACTAGTAGTGTATTCCCACTCATTGCTCAAATCTTTTCATTAACTATGTAAGATATTTATAAAACACTAATGAATCTTGAAGTATTGCAGCTTTTCTGAAGTACTCTACTACCGGCACTAAAAAGTGGTCACTGCTAGGTACAAGTCAAAAACACGAAATCAGTAAATTATTATATTTCATTATTATGCATTATAATATCAGATATTTTGTACTTAGTCTGGTTTTATCCAGACGTGCACATAACATGACAAGCATTTTATTTAACACTCAATTTAATGATTCATCTATTCAGGCATGGACATAGACAAAAAAGGGCCCCTGTGCAAGCACAATAATCCAATAATGCTTCCCTTTATGTGTCTGTGACAAAAGCTGCTTGCTGCTTTAGAGATGGAAGTAAGCCCTTACCTCTTGGGCCCTTGTGCAGATGCACAGGTTGTACCAATGGTCCACCCCTGCATTTAATTGGACCTGACTAGTTACATAGGAAAAATAAAAGAAAAAATGGGGATATGGTATTTGCTAATCATATAAAAGTTTATCACTGAGGTTTAAAGACAGAACCTGCTCTCCTTTAGGGGTAAATGCATAGAAATATTAGCATTACATGCAGAGGTGTAGCTAGGGGTTCAGATCAGGGGGGAGAAAAATCTGAGTGGGCCCCTAACCAGCAGCCCTGATTACAACTTAGGTGGCGCACTCTAGTCGTGGGTATAGGAGAACCTCAGCAGATGACAGAGCTGTAACTGAAAAAAATCTCTATACAAAAAAATTATACTGATATTACCACCATATGGTGACCTCATAGTGGTAGATGCCAGTGCTGCAGAATATACAAGAGTTTACAATACAGTTACAGACAATAACTTACAGGTGACTTTTTCTTGATGATCGTTCACTTTTACATCTTACTCAGACCGACATGACAACTTCTCCAGCCTGGACTCCTCTGAGATTACAACAAAGACACATTTGACTTCTCACATTTCCAGACCAGTACCCATCTATCTCCAACCTGCACAAACTACTCAACCCAATACTGAGCCTCAGCTGCCGTATGTGCCTCTACAAGTACGCGTTTCCCCTCTAAAAGTTATTAACTTATAGTTATCAAAGGAGGAACTCTCTCTACACCTCTATTGAGGTCCGATATTAACTATTAATGCCGAACTTGACTATTAATAATTAATATCCACTTAATATGCCTCAACGCTATCTTTTCCTTATACTATATACTAACTGAGACAAAACCATGTATCAATAAAGGATATTTATTACACACACACAAGTCTGCAGTCTATAACATACATATATATTTATACCCAAGTTGGCGACTATAAATACATATATACTGTATATATATACGCAATACTGATACTACAGCGCTAATACAGTAATATCACTACAGCATGCAGTAATATAACAACAATATCACACAGTAAATACCCACCCTGAATTACCCAAATTGCCCAAATCACACATTCAATATCAGCCCTCCCATCTATAGCTTACTATCCCTAATGAGTAGTGTTGAGCATTCCTATACCGCAACGTACATACTCACATTCCGGTGTCCTTCAGGTCCCTTGCCGTCTGCTTCCCGCTCTGACTGACTGCCGGCCGGAAAGTGAGAGCAGATCACAGCGGTGACATCACCGCTGTGCTCTGCTTTCACTTTACGGCGGCACTCAGTCAGTGCGGGAAGCAGACGGCAAGGGACCTGAAGGACACCGGAATGTGAGTATGTACGTTTTTTTTTTTTTTTTACATTTACGATGGTAACCAAGGTAAACATCGGGTTACTAAGCGCGGCCCTGCGCTTAGTAACCCAATGTTTACCCTGGTTACCCGGGACCACGGCATCGTTGGTCGCTGGAGAGCGGTCTGTGTGACAGCTCTCCAGCGACCACACAACGACTTTCCAACGATCACGGGCAGGTCGTATCGCTGGTCGTGATCGTTGGAAAGTTGCAGAGTGTGACAGTACCCTAAGGTGATTGCTTTTCTCTGTGGATTCCAGTTTACCTTCCACCTAACTCTATACTTTCCAAGCTAAAGTTTTTGTTAAGACACGCCTTTATCTTTATCTATTTAAACATGATGAAGTTGAATTGAAGAAGAGATTGTGCTAACATCTTTGTTCGACTGTCATTCTGTCTCCATGCCAGCATGATCAGGAACTAACAAATTATCTTACAAATTCAAGTCTGGATGATTTCTAATTGGAAAAAGACTAAACTCCACTGACATTTGGTGCATTGGCCGGGAATCCAACATCTTTCCCTCACCACAGAGGACTGCAAACAGTGCACGGGGGAGTCTGGAACACATTAAGTAAGTCCTCCGTCTTAAAATTAGGCATCAACAGAAGCATTATCAGCTATCCCGGACTGCGGGAGAGTGATGGATTCGCTTATAGTCCAAGGATCTCTGGGAATTGTTTATATAATATCTGAATATATGTAAGACCACTTAATTATAATAATTTGTATTCTATTTGATTACTTTATTAATCCAATATTAATTGTATTCTAGGAATTTATTTGGGGACTGTAATTGTGAACATTTGCAATTGGAGTTTGTAGACTCCTGTAAGTTTCAAGTTGTTCAAACGCAATTGGAGTTGTAAGTTCCTGTAAGTTGCGAAGCTCCATAGATGTAATTGGAGTTTATTAGTTCTTGTAAAAATTCCATAGAATGGGTCTAGATGGGATTGAGGAATCCGCTAGATTAACCGAAAATAAGATAACTCACAATAAGATTAATTTTTGCCAGTATTTTGTTGTGTTTTCTTTACTTTGTTGAATTTTGTTTCCTGTTAAATGTGCTGTTTTAATTCATCTGTCTTTTAAAATTGTAGGACTGAAAAGCTATAAATATATGTTTTATGCTACACATGAGACTCCTTAAATGATCTCTTAAGTGAATGGATACGGATTGAAATAGAAAATTCTGAGTGTATAAAGGAGTCCAGTTAGGTGTGGCTGACAGTCATGTGTGGACTGCAGACAAATCATAGGTTATTAAAACACCTACAGTAGGTACATGCCACTTGATCCCCAAATAGAGAATCTTCCCTGTTGTATTTGCAGCGCCCCAGAGTCCTGGTCGTTGCAGTACTGTCGCTCCGCCACTAAGGGGAGTGATGGTACGTCTGATTGCACTAAAGGAGTTCACCTGACCAGGTATCACAGTCACACACTACACTTCACACTCTGGCCACCAGGGGGAGCAAAGGGTTCTATGTATTAGGCCACTCCTCACACTTTGGTAAAACTGGGGGCTGGATAGGAAGTTAGGGAGAAGCTGACTGGGTTTTGCCCAGGTAACATATAGTGAGAGAAGAGCGTTGCTTGGGAAGATCCAGGGGGGTCCCTGTCAGGGGTGGGATCTTGACAGAGGCCTAGCAAAAGGACAGATTGTTACGGAGCCGCGCCTGCACTTCATTGCGGCTGCATCTTAAGAAAGGACACGAAGCGAAGTATATTGTGGAGAAGTGAGGAACGAGATCACAGCACAAAGGCGATAGAACCAGTAGGAATCGTGCCCCGAGATCGGCAACATCCTACTGTTGTGAATTAGACTTTTTGGCTCCCTCTTGTGGTTACTAGTGATATGACTCTGGGATTGTCTTTCCTCAGTTTGGCACTCACCTGGGTCGTTAGTCCAGGGGTGTTGCTATATAAACTTCCTGGATCCTTAGTCCAGTGCCTGGCATCGTTGTAATCAGATCCTTTCTGTTTGCTCCTGTCTGCTGGTCCCGGTTCGTGCTAAATTAAGCTAAGTCCTGCTTCTTTGTTTTTTTGGTTATTTGCTTTGCTCTTATTTTTGTCCAGCTTGTACTAAATGTGATTCCTGACTTTGCTGGAAGCTCTAGGGGGCTGGTGTTCTCCCCCCGGGCCGTTAGACGGTTCGGGGGTTCTTGAATATCCAGCACGGATATTTTGATAGGGTTTTTGCTGACCATATAAGTCATCTTACTATATTCTGCTATTAGCTAGTGGGCCTCTCTTTGCTAAATACCTAGCTCATTCTTACGTTTGTCTTTTCCTCTTACCTCACCGTTATTATTTGTTGGGGGCTTGTATCCAACTTTTGGGGTCTTTTCTCTGGAGGCAAGAAAGGTCTTTCTTTTCCCTTCTAGGGTTAGTTAGTTCTCCGGCTGGCGCGAGACGTCTAGAACCAACGTAGGCACGTTCCCCAGCTGCTGCTATTTGTGGTGCTAGGATTAGATATATGGTCAGCTCAGTTACCACTGCCCTATGAGCTGGTTTATTGTGTTTGCAGACTTAGTAATTATTTCTGAGACCCTCTGCCATTGGGGTCATAACAGTATGCCAGGCCTAGATTGAATGTTTAATGCATTGCAGAAGTGGGATAATAAGAAAGGAAATTCTGAGTTTTTTTTTTTCCTCTGTTCCTCCCCTTTACCTCTGAGTGGCTTGTGCTTGCTGCAGAGATGAATGTCCAGACCTTGATTACAAGTGTAGACCAGCTTGCTGCTCGTGTGCAGGGCATACAAGATTTTGTTACCAGTAGTCCAATGTCTGAACCTAAAATACCTATTCCTGAACTGTTTTCTGGAGACCGATTTAAGTTTAGGAATTTCAGGAATAATTGTAAATTGTTTCTATCTCTGAGACCCCGTTCATCTGGAGATTCAGCTCAGCAGGTTAAAATTGTTATCTCTTTTTTACGGGGCGACCCTCAGGATTGGGCTTTCTCGCTAGCGCCAGGAGATCCGGCATTGGCAAATATTGATGCGTTTTTTCTGGCGCTCGGATTGCTTTACGAGGAACCCAATCTTGAAGTTCAGGCAGAAAAAGCCTTGCTGGCTATTTCTCAGGGCCAGGATGAAGCTGAAGTGTATTGCCAAAAATTTCGGAAATGGTCCGTGCTTACTCAGTGGAATGAGTGTGCTCTGGCCGCGAATTTCAGAAATGGCCTTTCTGAAGCCATTAAGAATGTGATGGTGGGTTTCCCCATTCCTACAAGTCTGAATGATTCCATGGCGCTGGCTATTCAAATTGACCGGCGTTTGCGGGAGCGCAAAACCGCTAATCCTCTGGTGGTGTTGTCTGAACAAACACCTGATTTAATGCAATGTGATAGAATTCAGACTAGAAATGAGCGGAAAAATCATAGACGTCGGAATGGGTTGTGTTTTTACTGTGGTGATTCTACACATGTTATATCAGCATGCTCTAAACGCCTAACAAGGGTTGTTAGTCCTGTCGCCATTGGTAATTTGCAACCTAAATTTATTTTGTCTGTGACTTTAATTTGCTCATTGTCTTCTTACCCTGTTATGGCATTTGTGGATTCAGGTGCTGCCCTGAGTCTTATGGATCTGTCATTTGCCAAGCGCTGTGGTTTTGTTCTTGAACCGTTGGTAAATCCTATTCCTCTTAGAGGTATTGATGCTACGCCATTGGCGGAAAATAAACCGCAGTTTTGGACGCAGGTAACCATGTGCATGACTCCTGAACATCGGGAGGTGATTCGTTTTCTTGTTCTGCATAAAATGCATGATTTGGTCATTTTGGGTCTGCCATGGTTACAGACCCACAATCCAGTCTTGGATTGGAAGGCAATGTCTGTGTCAAGTTGGGGCTGTCAGGGAATTCATGGTGATTCCCCACCGGTGTCTATTGCTTCCTCTACTCCTTCGGAAGTTCCTGAGTATTTGTCTGATTATCAGGATGTATTCAGCGAGTCCAGGTCCAGTGCTCTGCCTCCTCATAGGGACTGTGACTGCGCCATAGATTTGATTCCAGGTAGTAAATTTCCTAAGGGAAGACTATTTAATCTGTCTGTACCTGAGCATACCGCAATGCGTTCTTATATAAAGGAGTCTCTGGAGAAGGGGCATATCCGTCCATCCTCTTCCCCTCTTGGTGCGGGATTCTTTTTTGTGGCCAAGAAGGACGGATCTTTGAGACTTTGTATTGACTATCGGCTTCTGAATAAAATCACTGTTAAATTTCAGTATCCTTTGCCTCTGTTGTCGGACTTGTTTGCCCGGATTAAAGGTGCCAAGTGGTTCACCAAGATAGATCTTCGTGGTGCGTACAACCTTGTGCGCATTAAGCAAGGAGATGAATGGAAGACAGCATTTAATACGCCCGAAGGTCATTTTGAGTACTTGGTGATGCCTTTTGGGCTCTCTAATGCTCCCTCAGTGTTTCAGTCCTTTATGCATTATATTTTCCGGAAGTATCTGGATAAATTTATGATTGTTTATCTGGATGATATTCTGGTTTTCTCTGAAGATTGGGACTCACATGTGGAGCAGGTCAGGATGGTGTTTCAGGTTTTGCGTGAGAATGCTTTGTTTGTTAAGGGCTCAAAGTGTCTCTTTGGAGTACAGAAGGTTCCCTTTTTGGGGTTTATTTTTTCCCCTTCTGCTGTGGAGATGGACCCAGTCAAGGTCCGAGCTATTCATGATTGGACTCAACCCACGTCAGTTAAGAGTCTTCAGAAGTTCTTGGGTTTTGCTAACTTCTACCGTCGTTTTATCGCTAATTTTTCTAGCGTTGTTAAACCTTTGACGGATATGACCAAGAAAGGTTCTGATGTTGCTAACTGGGCTCCTGCAGCCGTGGAGTCGTTCCAAGAGTTGAAGCGCCGGTTTACTTCAGCGCCTGTTTTGTGCCAGCCTGATGTCTCACTTCCCTTTCAGGTCGAAGTGGATGCTTCTGAGATTGGGGCAGGGGCCGTTTTGTCGCAGAGAGGCCCTGGTTGCTCGGTAATGAGACCATGTGCTTTCTTCTCTAGGAAGTTTTCGCCTGCTGAGCGGAATTATGATGTTGGCAATCGGGAGTTGCTGGCCATGAAGTGGGCATTTGAGGAGTGGCGTCATTGGCTCGAGGGTGCTAAGCATCGTGTGGTGGTCTTGACTGATCACAAAAATTTGATGTATCTCGAGTCTGCTAAACGCCTGAATCCTAGACAGGCCCGCTGGTCATTGTTTTTCTCCCGTTTTGACTTTGTGGTCTCGTATTTACCAGGTTCAAAGAATGTGAAGGCTGATGCTCTTTCAAGGAGCTTTGTGCCTGACTCTCCTGGAGTCGCAGAACCAGTTGGTATTCTTAAAGAGGGAGTTATCTTGTCGGCCATTTTTCCTGATTTGCGACGTGTGTTGCAGAGATTTCAGGCTGGTAGACCTGACTCTTGTCCACCTGACAGACTGTTTGTTCCTGATAAATGGACCAGCAGAGTTATCTCCAAGGTTCATTCCTCAGTGTTGGCGGGGCATCCTGGGATTTTTGGTACCAGAGATTTGGTGGCTAGGTCCTTTTGGTGGCCTTCCTTGTCGCGGGATGTGCGTTCTTTTGTGCAGTCCTGTGGGATTTGTGCTCGGGCTAAGCCTTGCTGTTCTCGTGCCAGAGGGTTGCTTTTGCCCTTGCCCGTCCCGAAGAGGCCCTGGACACACATTTCCATGGATTTCATTTCAGATCTTCCGGTGTCTCAAGGTATGTCTGTCATCTGGGTGGTGTGTGATCGCTTTTCCAAGATGGTCCATTTGGTGCCCTTGCCTAAGTTGCCTTCCTCTTCTGATCTGGTTCCTTTGTTATTTCAGAATGTGGTTCGCTTGCATGGCATTCCTGAGAATATCGTGTCTGACAGAGGATCCCAGTTTGTGTCCAGATTCTGGCGATCTTTTTGTGCTAAGATGGGCATTGATTTGTCGTTTTCATCTGCCTTTCATCCTCAGACTAATGGCCAAATGGAGCGAACCAATCAGACGCTGGAGGCTTATTTGAGATGTTTTGTTTCTGCGGATCAGGATGATTGGGTGACCTTCTTGCCATTGGCTGAGTTTGCCCTCAATAATCGGGCTAGTTCCGCTTCTTTGGTTTCGCCATTTTTCTGCAACTCTGGTTTTCATCCTCGTTTTTCCTCGGGTCATGTTGAACCTTCTGACTGTCCTGGGGTGGATTCCGTGGTGGATAGGTTGCAGTGGATTTGGAATCATGTGGTGGACAACTTGAAGTTGTCACAGGAGAAGGCTCAGCGTTTTGCCAACCGCCGCCGCGGTGTGGGTCCCCGACTTCGTGTTGGGGATTTGGTTTGGTTATCTTCTCGGTATGTCCCTCTGAAGGTTTCCTCTCCTAAGTTTAAGCCTTGCTTTATTGGTCCTTATAAAATTTTGGAAGTCCTTAATCCGGTGTCTTTTCGTTTGGATCTTCCGGTGTCATTTGCCATTCACAATGTGTTCCATAGGTCTCTGTTACGGTGGTACGTTGTGCCTGTGGTTCCTGCTGTTGACCCTCCGGCTCCGGTCTTGGTTGAGGGCGAGTTGGAGTACGTGGTGGAGAAGATCTTGGATTCTCGTCTCTCTAGACGGAGGCTTCAGTATCTGGTCAAATGGAAGAGCTATGGTCAGGAGGATAATTCCTGGGTGGTCGCCTCTGATGTTCATGCGGCCGATTTGGTGCGTGCCTTTCACGCTGCTCATCCTGATCGCCCTGGTGGTCTTGGTGAGGGTTCGGTGACCCCTCCTTAAAGGGGGGGTACTGTTGTGAACTGTGTTTCTTGGCTCCCTCTTGTGGTCACTGGCGGTATTACTCTTGGATCATCTTTCTCCAGGTTGGTACCCACCTGGTTCGTTAGGCCTTGGGTGTTCCTATTTAGACTTCCTGGAAACTCAGTCTAGTGCCTGGAATCGATGTAGTCAGTCTATGTCTGTTTGCTCCTGACTCCTGGTCTCCTGTTATTTGCAAGATAAGCTAAGTCCTGCTTTCTTATTTTTGTTTATTCGCTTTGCTTCTATTTTGTTCCAGCTTGTTCATAATGTGATTCCTGATTTTTGCTGGAAGCTCTAGGGGGCTGATATTCTCCCCCCACACCGTTAGTCAGTGCGGGGGTTCTTGGATTTTCAGCGTGGATATTTTTGTAGGGTTTTTGCTGACCGTATAAGTCTCCTTCCTATTTTCTGCTATTAATTAGTGGGCCTCTCTTTGCTAAATCTAGTTCATTCTTACGTTTGTCTTTTCTTCTTACCTCACCGTTATTATTTGTTGGGGGCTTGTATTATAACTTTGGGGTCCTTTCTCTTGAGGCAAGTAAGGTCTTATTTTCTCTGAAAGGGTTAGTTAGTTCTCCGGCTGGTGCGAGACGTCTAGAATCAACGTAGGTACGTTCCCCGGCTACTTCTAGTTGTTGTGCTAGGATTAGATATACGGTCAGCCAAGTTACCACCTCCCTATGAGCTGGTTTTTGTGTTTGCGGACTTAGCTGGAATTTCTGAGATCCTCTACCACTAGGATCATAACAAGAAACATACACGACAGTTGTGAGGACTATCCCGTGGTGCTCAGCAGGGAGGTACTACAACACCCAGGCGCTAGTAGGTAGGCACTGATTTCCACCTGCAAAGGGAACTCTGGATGTGCCTTCGGACCGGCCGGTCTTAGCCAGCCCAGTTAACAGTGCTCTGGATTGTGGATGCCGAAGCCTTCAGTAAAGAGGTAAAGAGACTGCAATCCTGTATCCTCGTTATTTACTGCGACCTACACCACCACCTACACCTTTTATTGGGCGCCCCTTAGCAGGACCACGGACCGGGTCGGGCCACCGTGACACCCTCAGAACCGAGAGACCCGGATCCGAGTACCCCGCTGTCCTGCATCTGGGGGCCGCTCCATATTGTTATATGTATTTTTCTTTTAATAACACTGAGTGGCTGAACCCTCCCAATTTTCAAAGTTGATGCAAACTCAGATTTGCGGCGGTCGAATGAGACCTTATCACAATCACTGAGGATATGAATACCTGATTTTAAGAATGGGAACGTCTCTGGCCATAAGAAGGAGGTTTCAATAGACTTTATCTAAGCACTTCTAGACTGGGAGTACGAGGGAACTTTAATCTCTTGTCTGTTATATATTATTGACAATATATGTCTCTGTATATGTGTGTATGTCCAGTCCCTCACTGTGGAAGTTGTTGTGAATTGTTTATTTGTACTGTTACCCTAATCAAAAGTCCTTGTGAGTATATCTATCTCTTTCATATCAGTGACCACATTTACTATCATGACCACATTCCTTGGGAACATTTCTTATTAATTACAATGTGTTGTCATCAGGGGTGCAGGGGTTGCAATAGCACCTGGGCCCTGAAGCCTAGGGGGCCCTAAATGTCCCTTTGGCCTATAGAAAAAGACTATTGCTATTAAAGTTTAAAATATTTGGGGGCCCTGTTGGAGCTTTCACATTGGGGCCCATGAGTTTCAAGTTACGCCACTGGATGTCATATTTGTTCTTCACAGGCCTTCATTGGATGGAGGTGGCAGGATATAGAGATTAAAGTAGGTAAATAACTAGGACATAGTGTTACCAGTGAGGATTATTTAGATTCTGGATATTAGTAACAGTAATTGAATTGTTGCTACTTGTTTCTTATCTTCTTGATGACATATGAATTCCACTGATATTTATCTGACTTTTTGCAAATGGGAAGAAATTCATTGTGCTCAAGGATTAATATTGTGTATACACCTTATCTTGTTGTTTGTCTTCTTATTGTGTATGAGAATTTCATGTAACATCCTTACGGGACATAGACCCACAGCTATATTTTAATGTCTCGTCCTCATTGTAAGGCAGGATTGCTATTGGCCATTTCATCTGATGGCTAAAAAGTTGTAAAGACTGTACCAAGAGTGTATTCCTTGAATTAAACCAAATACGGTCTTTTCTCATCATGGTACCCGAAAATAGCAGTCTTCAGATTATATGTACATTGTGTCCATGTTGGTCATATACTTATATGCCTAACTCTTACGCAAATAGAAAGTGAAAAATTATACATTCCTAAAAATAGACCATTCAGGTGTCCCTTTAATCTTGAACAACCAAAAGAACGTACCATCCAAGCCAAACAAACAGTCTTGAAGTTAGGATATAAGCTGTGAACATGGGAAATGTTTCGGGCAATGTGGTTGTCTGTGGTGTTATGATAAGAAGGGACCACTTGAAGGGAATATTAAGTATATGAATAAAGTACAGGGATGTATTTAGAGTTTCTGCTGCCCTAGGCACTTTTAGTGCTGCCTCCCCCATTGGTGAGTATGACATTATCGGCAGTGACTTTTGGCAAAATCGCTGATGTGAAAGTAGCCTTTTGCAGCAGATCCGGCAGTTTTTATGCATCTGCTGCATAACGGATCACTTACGGCAACACTGCGTTTGGCCTCATTCATTCCCTATGGCATGTGCGGCACTTGCTGTGATCCGGCAAATACGGTACCATACCTCCCAACTTTTGAAGGAGGTGAAAGAGGGATAAATTTTGCGGCGCATGTTGCAGATTTTAGGCCACGCCTCTGACCACACCTATTTCACAACTAGTCACACCCATATCCACATCCCAACCATGATGCTCCATACTGTATAATGGCCACACATGATGCTCCATACTGTATAATGGCCACACATGATGCTCCATACTGTATAATGGCCCCTCATCATGCTCAAAACTGTATAATGGCCCCACATGATGCTCCATACTGTATAATGGCCACACATGATGCTCAATACTGTATAAATGCCCCACATGATGCTCCATACTGTATAATGGCCCCACATGATGCTCCATACTGTATAATGGCCACACATGATGCTCCATACTGTATAATGGCCACACAGTGCTCCATATTGTATAATGGCCACACATGATGCTCCATACTGGATAATGGCCACACATGATGCTCTATACTGTATAATGGCCACACATGATGCTCAATACTGTACAATGACCCCACATGATGCTCAGTACTGTATAATGGCCCCACATGATGCTCAATACTGAATAATGGCCACACATGATAATCCATACTGTGTAAAGGCCACACATGATGATCAATACTGTATGGCCACACAGTGCTCCATACTGTAGAATAGCCACACATGATGCTCCATACTGTATAATGGCCACACATGATGCTCTATACTGTATAATGGCCACACATGATGCTCAATACTGTACAATGACCCCACATGATGCTCAGTACTGTATAATGGCCCCACATGATGCTCAATACTGTATAATGGCCACACATGATACTCCATACTGTATAAAGGCCACACATGATGATCAATACTGTATGGCCACACAGTGCTCCATACTGTAGAATAGCCACACATGATGCTCAATACTGTATAATAGCCGACATGATGCTCCATACTGTATAATGGCCACACATGAAGCTCCATACTGTATAATGACCCCACATGATACTCAATACTGTATAATGACCCCACATGATGCTCAATACTGTACAATGGCCACATATGATGCTCCATATTGTATAATGGCCCACCCCCCTGTATGCATGGCTCATCTCCCCCCTCCCTGTATGCATGGCTCATCTCCCCCTCCCTGTATGCATGGCTCACCACACAGTGCTCCATATTGTATAATGGCCACACATGATGCTCCATACTGTAAAATAGCCACACATGATGCTCCATACTGTATAATTGCCCCACATGATGCTCCATACTGTATAATGGCCCCACGTGATGCTCCATACTGTATAATGGCCACACATGATGCTCCATATTGTATAATGGCCACACAGTGCTCCACATTGTATAATGGCCACACATGATGCTCTATACTGTATAATAGCCACACATGATGCTCCATACTGTATAATGGCCACACATGATACTCCATACTGTATAAAGGCCACACATGATGATCAATACTGTATGGCCACACAGTGCTCCATACTGTAGAATAGCCACACATGATGCTCCATACTGCATAATGACCTCACATTCTGAGGGAGTCACCTCAGAATACGGACCTAGGACGGCATGTAGTATACGCTTACATAAACCTTTTTCCTCCCCTGCCATTATTATTTCACAGCTCCTACGCATTTTTCCCTACCATATCAAATCACCACCTCATTTTAAAGCAGTCATCGACTGTGAGTATTATTCCATTCTATTTGGGCCACGGTATCTTCAGTCCTTGCTATTTTTCTATAAAATCCTGTCCTCTTCTTATGCTACATTAGGCATCATGCACGATCTGCTGTGTAATGGCCACACATGATGCTCCATACTGTATAATGGCCACACATGATGATCAATACTGTATAATGGCCCCACATGATGATCTATACTGTATAATGACCCCACATGATGCTCAGTACTGTATAATGGCCACACATGATACTCCATACTGTATAAAAGCCACACATGATGATCAATACTGTATGACCACACAGTGCTCCATACTGTAGAATAGCCACAAATGATGCTCCATACTGTATAATGACCCCACATGATGCTCAATACTGTATAATGGCCACACATGATGCTCCATACTGTATAATGACCCCACATGATGCTCAATACTGTACAATGGCCACATATGATGCTCCATACTGTATAATGGCCCACCCATTATACAGCTCATCTCCGCCTCCCTGTATGCATGGCTCATCTCACCCCCTCTGTATGCATGGCATGGCTCATCTCCCCCTCCCTGTTTGCATGGCTCATCCCCCCTTCTGTATGCATGGCTCATCTCCCCCCCGTATGCATGGCTCATCTCCCCCCATATGCATGGCTCATCTCCCCCCTCCCTGTATGCATGGCTCATCGGCTCCCCGCTCCCATCCTGCATGGTTCATCTCCCCCCCTCCCTGTATGCATGGCTCATTGGCTTCCCGCTCCCATCTTGCATGGCTCATCTCTCCCCCTCTCCTGTATGCATGGCTCATCGGCTCCCTCCTTCATCCTCCCCCTGTCCTTCCTGGCTGTCATACTCACCTTTTCCACACCGTGCCGAGCATTCCTCCAGCTCTGTCCCGGCACGGACTCAGCACCTTCTTCCTGCATGAGCGGTCACATGGTACTACTCATTAAGATCATAAATATGTGTCCATATTCATCACCTTAATGAGCGGTTACACGTGACCGCTCACACAGGACGAGCTGCCGGCGCGGAGACCAGGCATCGCTGGAGTAGGAGAGTATGACGTCTTCAAGGAGGCAGGCAGGCAGGCGGGGTGGGACGGGGGTGGGTGGTCGGGAGGTGACCCCGGACTTTAATTTAAAAAAAAACTTGCTCAGGTGCCGCCCCCCTGCATCGTCCCATCCTAGGCACGTGCCCTCAAGTGCCTAGTGGCAAATATGGCCCTGATAAAGTACCTTGTAGTAAAGCTTCCTAGGGAGCTTTGGTAATGACAGTGTGAAGTATAGAGCAAGCTACATTGATACACAAGTCTAGAAGTGAGTTACTCTTGGACAGGTCAACCACACATGCAGCATATCAATTTTGGGGATGCATCAACTAAAGCAAGTGGCTATAAAGCCAGTGAAAATGTGAGCTACCCATGAAGGAGCCATGTACCAGTGCATCAGAACTTTGTATGCTGATTTTATCACATCATAGTTATATATGCAAATAGCCTCTTCAGAGAGGATATGGACTCGAACACTAGTGCCACCTTTTGGAGGGAACAATCATAAAAGTCACTATCAACCCTTTAACAAGCCTCACAACATGATTTAGGATATGATACCAAACCAGACACTCCATACGTATTTTGGGGTTTTGGCCCCTCATTAGTGCAAAGAAGAAGATTTGATATGGCTACATGAGAGACCTCTGACAAGGGGT
This sequence comes from Ranitomeya variabilis, assembly GCF_051348905.1. Taxonomy (NCBI): domain Eukaryota; kingdom Metazoa; phylum Chordata; class Amphibia; order Anura; family Dendrobatidae; genus Ranitomeya; species Ranitomeya variabilis. The sequence goes on from NC_135232.1 coordinate 755,411,070, forward strand.
CTGAGGGTAAATATTTCTGCTTGTAAAGGGTGCCAAGCCAGTGTAAGGAGACTCATAGACCATGCAATGCTCTCTGTGAAATTAAATATGCAAGAAAGGGAAAGGTATACGGAAAATGACAAAACAAGAACCAGATGTTGATAATGAAGGATTGAATTATGTTGCATGATTAAAGAAGGGACAAACAGACTTTTGAGAGTTGTGAATGTGCATATGTTATCCTGAGTTAGTGTCGATAATGTGTGATGTAGTAAAGCTTCCCGGGTATCTTTAGTAATGAAAGTATGAAGTTCATAGTAAGCTAAATTGTACACATGGGTCCAAAAATAAGATACTCGTGGACAGATCCACAACATATGCAGTATATCAACTTTGGGGATGCATCTACTAAACTAAACTTGGCTGTAAAACCAAGGAACATGTGTGCTACCCACCCAGGAACCATGTACCAGGGCATCAGAACTTTATATGCAGATTACATCACATTACAGTTTACACTGTATATACAAATAGCCTCTTCAGAGAAGATATGAACTTGAACTCTAGTGCCACCTATTGGATGTAAAAATCCTAAACGTCAATATCAATCCTTTAACCCCTTAACGACCGCCGATACTCCTTTTAACGGCGGCCGCTAAGGGTACTTAAACCACAGCGCCGTTAATTAACGGCGCTGTGGAAAAAGTGAATAGCGCCCCCCAGAGTCGGATTTTCTCTGGGGTCTCGGTTGCCGAGGGTAGCCGAGACCCCAGAGAACATGATTCGGGGGGTTTTTACCGACCCCCGAGTTGCGATCGCCGGTAATTAACCGTTTACTGGCGGTCGCAACAAAAAACAAACAAACGCGATTTGCCATTTAATTTCTCTGTCCTCCGATGTGATCGCACATCGGAGGACAGAGAAATAGGGTCCCCGATGGCCCCCGATAGCCCCCCAATACTCACCTATCTCCCCCGGTCCTCCTCGTGGCTCCCGATGGGCGCTGCCATCTTTTTTCCGTGGTCTAATTTTTCCTGTTACCCTTGTGAAAATAAAAATTTGGGGGCAAAAAGATCATTTTTGTAGAAAAAATGTGATTTTTTATTTTCACGACTCTACGTTATAAACTTCTGTGAAGCACTTGGGGGTTCAAAGTGCTCACCACACATCTAGATAAGTTCCGTAAGGGGTCTAGTTTCCAAAATGGTATCACTTGTGGGGGGTTTCCACTGTTTAGGCACATCAGGGGCTCTCCAAACGCGACATGGCATCCGATCTCAATTCCAGCCAATTCTGCATTGAAAAAGTCAAACGGTGCTCCTTCACTTCCAAGCTCTGCGGTGCGCCCAAACAGTGGTTTACCTCCACATATGGGGTATCGACGTACTCAGGAGAAATTGCACAACAACTTTTGTGGTCTAATTTCTCCTGTTACCCTTGTGAAAATAAGAATTTGTGGGTGAAAAAATCATTTTTGTGAAAACAAATGCGATTTTTTATTTTCACGGCTCTACGTTATAAACTTCTGTGAAGCACTTGGGGGTTCAAAGTGCTCACCACACATCTAGATAAGTTCCTTAAGGGGTCTAGTTTCGAAAATGGTGTCACTTGTGGGGGGTTTCCACTGTTTAGGCACATTAGGGGCTCTCCAAATGCGACATGGCATCCGATCTCAATTCCAGCCAATTCTGCATTGAAACAGTCAAACGGTGCTCCTTCACTTCCAAGCTCTGCGGTGCACCCAAACAGTGGTTTACCTCCACATATGTGGTATCTGCGTACTCAGGAAAAATTGCGCAACAAAATTTGTGGTTAAATTTCTGTTTTTACACTTGTGAAAATTAAAAAAAATGGTTCTGAAGTAAAATGTTTGCAAAAAAAAGTTAAATGTTCATTTTTTTCTTCCACATTGTTTCAGTTCCTGTGAAGTACGTAAAAGGTTAATAAACTTCTTGAATGTGGTTTTGAGCAGCTTGAGGGGTGCAGTTTTTAGAATGGTGTCACACGTGGTTATTGTCTATCATATAGACCCCTCAAAATGACTTCAAAGGTGATGTGGTCCCTAAAAAAAACATGGTGTTGTAAAAATGAGAAATTGCTGGTCAACTTTTAACCCTTATAACTCCCTAACAAAAAAAAAAATTGTTTCCAAAATTGTGCTGATGTAAAGTAGACATGTGGGAAATGTTATTTATGAACTATTTTTTGTGACATATCTCTCTGATTTAAGGGCATAAAAATACAAAGTTTGAAAATTGCACAATTTTAAAAATTTTCGCCATATTTCCATTTTTTTCATAAATAATCGCAAGTAATATCGAAGAAATTTTACCACTAGCTTGAAGTACAATATGTCACGAAAAAACAGTCTCAGAATCAGCGGGATCCGATAAAGCGTTCCAGAGTTATAACCTCTTAAAGTGACACTGGTCAGAATTGTAAAAATTGGCTCGGTCATTAAGTACCAAATTGGCTCTGTCACTAAGGGGTTAAAGAGCCTCACTACATAACTTAGGATAAAAAGCCAAACCAGATGCTCTATTTGCAGATATGTGTTTAAGGGGTGTTGTGTTTGTCCCTCATCAGTGCAAAGCAGGAGATCTGATTGGCCTAGATGAGAAGCCTCTGACAATGGATCTAAGGCCAGGGTCACACTTGCGAGTACAATGCGAGAAACTCACAAGAATCTTGCATCATGCATGTATTTCTATGCAGCTGCACACTCCGGTCCCGAGTGTCGGTGGCAGTGCTGGGTATTGACGCGAGAGACTCGTGCGAGTTTCTCGCATTATACTCGCAAGTGTGACCAAAGCCTAAGGGTAAACATTTCTACCTTGTCGAGAGTGCCAAGCCGGCATAAGGAGACTCATAGACCAATGCTGTTCTGTGATAATAAGTCAGAAAATATCTTGAGTGAGGAAAAGAACTTGAACTCTAGCAGCACCTATTAGATGTAGTAATCCTAAAAGACAATAATACCTTTTATCGAGCCTTGCCACATGACTTTGGATAAAAAGCCAAACCAGACACTACTCTGGTTACCACTGTGGTAGCACTGTTCTACATATTTTCAAAAGTTGTCAAGTCCAGTTATAAAATGAGCCATTTCTTAATGATTTTCACCTCCAGAATTCAAATCCGCCAATGAAAATTTTTAGTTGGCTTTTGTTTCTATAATATCAAAGAGTTTTCCTTTCACTGCTACTTATAATTAATGCATAAAAGTTTCAGTACAAAAGTTTTCAGTGCAAATATAAAGATACAGAATATTTTTTATACCAATTTTCTAATATTTATTTAGAGAAAACTTAGCAACAATTCAAATAACTAAAACTTGTCTAAACACTATTGCGAATTATAAAGAGTTATTGAAATTGTACTACAAATTTTGGTCCACATTCAGTGATAACTTTGCTTGTCTCTTGTACTCCTGCATCGGATCATTTCTTACAATTGTCCAACAGTAATCTGCAAGCTGAAGCCTCTTCAATAACAAATCTTTATTGACACATACAAAAAAACAATAAACCAAATACATTATGAAAGGAGACTCTTATTATTATTATTATTTATTTATATAGCACCATTAATTCCATGGTGCTGTACATGAGAAATGTACATGTAGTGTGTAGGTTTAATAATAACACAGTGCTGGAAGATACAAAGGAGAATACTCAATGTTTCCACAAATAGAGTGCAATGCAGTAAAGGATTCAAGAATGCTAGTTGCCAAAAATAATCAGTGAAATATAAAGCAAGTTCAACTTTCACATATAGCTTAAGTCTATAATTAAAGTACTATGCAAGAGGATGCAAGGTATAGTACACTCTAAAATTTCACAAGTTAATATAAAATAATGATACAGTGTTAAAACAAGTTAACATTGTGTTACGTTAATACAGTATTGAAAATATGCGAAAAGAGAAGCTTAAGGAATACAACCTAAAGCTGGAGTTACACTAAACGACTTACCAACGATCACGACCAGCGATACGACCTGGCCGTGATCGTTGGTAAGTCGTTGTGTGGTCACTGGGGAGCTGTCACACAGACAGCTCTCTCCAGCGACCAACGATCAGGGGAACGACTTCGGCATCGTTGAAACTGTCTTCAACGATGCCGAAGTCCCCCTGCAGCACCCAGGTAACCAGGGTAAACATCGGGTTACTAAGTGCAGGGCCGCGCATAGTAACCCGATATTTACCCTGGTTACCATTGTAAAAGTAAAAAAAAAAAACACTACATACTCACATTCTGATGTCTGTCACGTCCCCCGCCGGCGTCCACAGGATTAAAACTGCTTTCGGCAGAAGCGCTGCTAATGCACGCGCTGCTGCCGAGAGCTTCCCTGCACTGAATGTGTCAGCGCCGGCAGTAACAGCGGTGACGTCACCGCTGTGCTCTGCTTTACGGCCGGCGCTGACACAGTCAGTGCAGGGAAGCTCTCGGCAGCAGCGCGTGCATTAGCAGCGCTCCTGCCGAAAGCAGTTTTAACCCTGTGGACGCTGGGGGACATGACAGACATTAGAATGTGAGTATGTACTGTTTTTTTTTAACTTTTACAATGGTAACCAGGGTAAATATCGGGTTACTAAGCGCGGCCCTGCCAGCGGGAATGACAGCGGGTGATCAGCATCCAAAAAATGGTCCTGATCATTCCCCAACGACCAACGATCTCCCAGCAGGGGCCTGATCGTTGGTCGCTGTCACACATAACGAGATCGTTAGCGGGATCATTGCTACGTCACCAAAAGCGTGACGTTGCAACGATATCATTAACGATATCGTTATGTGTGACTCAGCCTTTAGTGTATAGCAAGAGCCCTAATGCGTGTTTGGTGTCTAGTTTCTTCCTGGGGGATTAGAATAATGATTGGATGAAGGCACAGTCTACTTATACAGGAGGGTATCAATGGTGGTAGTGGTTTAAACATGGCACTGTCATCATGAATCATTATGGGATTCATGGCAACTTTGGGTCTGCTGAAATTGAAATGTTTTTTCCTTTTGGTCCAGCAAGAGTTCATGTTAGTCTCTTGCTGGCAGTTCTTTTAGGCTGATCAGCTGATGTTGGTTGGTAACCACTCCCACCTCCCTTTAAATAGTCACATGACTCATAAGTAGTGTTGAGCGAGCATACTCGGTAATACTCTTTACTTACCGAGCATTTCTGGTATTATTTGGCGGGAGCTCGGGTCCCCGCCCTGGATGTTTGGTGCTCTTTAGAACGACAATCAATATGCAGGCATTGTCTGCCACGCACTGTAATGCCGTAGTCATGTTGGTTGTGACATTACAGTGATTGGCTGGTGGCACAGCGTCATCAGGTCTATATCAGACCTGGTGCCGCCCTGCTCGACACAGTCACCTCCGGAATCAGACAGTGTAGGGAGAATTGCTGGCAAGATCAAGTCAGATTTGGGGGTTTATAACTTAATGTGGGTATACCATAATAGAATACACAAATCCAGCTTAATCAACAGACCTTCTAAGGACTAATTATGGAGTATATAGATTGCAGTGCTAGATAGGCAGGGACTGGGAGTGTATGTGGGCATATAGATATCAGTAGCAGGCAGGCATTGTATGTGGCATACTTCATTACATACATCAAGAGGGTCCATTCCATTATTGTCTGCTGCTGCCTATTACATATATTTACCGTATACACATAGCCCCAGGTATCAGTGGCCAGGAATATTTTTTTTTTGCATCTTAATCCTAATTATTTTATTCCAAAGCAATCCAGAGCCCACTTTTTTTTCTCCATTTGGTTGTTGGGACTGCAGAACAGAGCCAGATCCTTTTAATAGTACAGCACGTAAATCCAGCTATTTTAATGGGTTTGCCCATTCCAGCCATCACATCTGAGTGTGCATAAAATTCTGCCATTTTTGTGGTACTGTAAAAAAATTTTGGAGTGTCATATATAGTTTCTTGACACTATTTTGCTGCCCAAAAAATATTTAGCTGCCAAAAAAATATTTAGAAAACCAAAAGAAAATTACCCTTAAAAAATACTTTTATTTCTACTCTTAAAATTGAATGATATAAAAAAGTCAAATATCAACACTAACACCAAAAAATAGGAATCGGGCTGGGTATTGATGGACCAATGCAAGGGACCTAGAGGGCAGGAGGTAAAGGGTGTTGGCAAATTCCTAATACACCCCTAATGAAATCCTAAATGACCTGTGCCCTACCTACCAGTGGAGGTTGGCACCCTAATCACGATGTGGTGCCCCCACTCCGCGTCGACTGTCCCTTAAGTCCCTACTACGCCCTAATCACTACCCAAACCCAAATCCCTACACACCATACATACAAACACAGAGATCTAGCTGAGTGATCTATCTTAAAGAATATTCTGCCTAGCATATGGGCCAGAAATAAGATTTGCCAAACCAATAATGCTAAAATAGGTGTTACAAAAAAAGCTACAGGGTAGATATTTTACACTGGCGTATGGGGCCTGGTGGGCAGAGGGGACCCGCATCGAGCCCTGTCTCATCTGCTCATCGGGCCCCCCATACAGGCGCTGAGGCACGCTATTGACGTGCGGGCCCGCGCCCGCACGTCAATAGTTAACAGCCGCTAGCCAATCGGAGGCTGGCAGCTGACTTGAACCGCAGCGCGCACTTGGCCGGTGTCTGGCGTCATTGTCAGCTGCCGGCGAGTGCGCGCTTCACTTGCATGGAGGGAGTGAGCTTCGCCCACCGCAGGAGCGCGGCAGGTAAGAACTCGTGGTTTTTTTTTTGAGAGCGGCATTCCAGGGGGCCCCGGGGCAGAATGCTGGACACACTGGGGGCAGAAATGCTGGACGCACTGGGCAGAAATGCTGGACACACTGGGGGCAGAGATGCTGGACACACTGGGGCAGAAATGCTGGACACACTGGGGCGGAAATGCTGGACACACTGGGGCAGAAATGCTGGACACACTGGGGCAGAGATGCTGGACACACACTGGGGCAGAGATGCTGGACACACTGGGGCAGAAATGCTGGACACACTGGGACAGAAATGCTGGACACACTGGCGCAGAAATGCTGGACACACTGGGGCAGAGATGCTGGACACACTGGGGCAGAAATGCTAAACATTCTGGGGCAGAGATGCTGGACTCACTGGGGCAGAGATGCTGACATTGGGGGCAGAGATGCTGGAGACACTGGGAGCAGAAATGCTGGAGACACTGGGGGCAGAAATGCTGGAGACACTGGGGGAAGAATGGAGATACGGGCATGATTGGAGACACTGGGCAGAATGAAAGACATGGGGCCATGATTGGAGACACTGGGGGCAGGATTGGAGACAGATCGTGCAGGAGCATGGGGCAGGATGGATACGATGGAGACAGATGGGGCAGGATGGGGAGATCATATGGGGCAGGATGGGGAGATGATATTGGGCTATCATATGGGGCAGGATGGGGAGATGATATTGGGCTATCATATGGGGCAGGATGGGGAGATCATATGGGGCAGGATGGGGAGATCATATGGGGCGATCATATGGGGCAAAATAGGGAGATCATATGGGGCAGGATGGGGAGATCATATGGGGCGATCATATGGGGCAGGATGGGGAGATCATATGGGGCAGAATGGATACTCATGAGGGCAGGATGTGAGAACATATGGCTGGAGACAGGAATGAGACACACGGGGGCCAGGATGGGGGATATTGTTACCATAGGGGCTAATTAAGGGATATTATTACTGCAGTGACGTATTTATTTTATTTTTTGAGTATACTGTTTTAAATGGGGAGGCAGTCCTGGTACTGTGTAGAGTGATGCTATGTCGCCTTTTTTTCTTCATGTGCAGTAATGTAGAAGTTGGGAAAAATTAAGTAATGTGTTCTGCAAGTGGAGCTCAAGATAACTGTGTTATTTCCTGCAGAGACAAGTCCTGGCTGGAAGAAGTGACGGCGGTCTGTGCTGGATGAAAGTTGAAAGATGAAGGACTTCACCTAGAGACATCACTGGTGAGTCAGTGTGTTACCTATACACTGACACTATATACTGTATACTATATACAGAGCTCCTGTGTATAATGTCACCAGTGATCACTGTATTACCTATACATTATATACAGAGCTCCTGTGTATAATATCACCAGTGATCACTGTATAACATGTACACAGACACTGCATACTAAGTACAGATCTCCTGAGTATAATGGCACTTATGGTGATGGTATTGTGTTTTTTTTATTACTGATCAGTATTGTAGTATTCGGTCACTTTGTGGTGGTAATATGTGGTCTGGTCATGGTGCGGTGGTATTTGTCCCTTGTATGTGCTATTTGGTCACTATGTGGTAATAATATGGTGTCTGGTCATGGTGTTGTGGTATTTGTTCCTTGTATGTGATGTTATTCTATCACTGTGGCGGTAATACGTGGTCTTGACATGGTGTAGCGGTATTTGTTCCTTGTATGTGATATTATTGGTCATTTAAAAAATTGAAAAATAAATAAAAATATACCTAAATTGTATTGCATATTTTAACAAATATTTAATAGGTTACAGCAGAGTAGGGCCCGGCCAAAAGAGTCTACCGTGTTATGGTGGTGGCTTAAAAAATCTTTTGGCCAAATCAAAAGCTACCAGCTATATGTGTGATCTGGTGATGGGAACTGTTAATGTGTGATAGGTGAGAAGTGGAGTTTTTCCAAGAGAGAGCGGTGGGACTGTGGACAGTTCGAGGGTTGGAGCATGGAGGCGGGGCTGCGGTGGAGCCTGGGCGGAGTCTCGAGGGGGCCCAAAAAAATTTGCCAATATAGGGCCCTAAAATTTCTAGTGGCAGGCCTGACAAGCACAACTGTCATATTGTCTGTTCAGCATGGATGGCCTGAAGACAGGGGAGGAGGAGGACAGCATGGTCAGTTGACCTGTTGGTAAGTCTTGCCTGTTAACAGTCTGGAGCCCATGGCTGACTTTATGTTGCGCTGCGATTCCCGTGACCCTCGCATTATCAAAATTTTAGGTGACACTCATTACTGGTTGGTGACACTTCTAGACCCATGCTACAAGGAGAACTTTCAATCTCTTCTTCCAGAGGCAGATAGGTGTACTAAAATGCTGTCGTACCAGGGGACCATTGTTGAAGAGCTATTAAAAAAATTCCCATCTGAAAACGCTGGTGGCAGAGGTCACAGTTCATGGACAACCAAGGAGTGCAAGAGAGAGAGACACAACTCCAATCCAGCAGAGGCAGGGGAACACTGGCAAAGTTCTGGGAGAGTTTTCTCAAAACCTCCCATCGCCTTGGCCCAGAGGCGCAGGTTACTCTCACAAGGAGTGCAAAGTTTGGGAAGATGTTGAGGGAGTACCTTGCTGACCGTACCAATGTCCTACGTGATTCCTCTGTGCCTTTTAATTATTGGGTTTACAAGCTGGACACATGGCATGAACTGACTCTCTATGCCTTGGAGGTCCTGGCCAGCCCTGCTGCTAGCGTTTTGTCAGAGCGGGTGTTTAGTGCCGCTAGTGGAATTATAACTGATAAGTGCATCCACCTGTCAACTGAAAATGCTGACAGGCTGACTCTTATAAAAATGAACAAGGGCTGGATTTGGCCAGACTCCTCTACACCACCGAATGATAACAGCGAAACATAACCTCCAATACAGTGTCTTTTTTTGGGAGGTGTATGCCCATGCACCTCTTCACACCCACACATGGGTATATGCTTCCTGATTTTGGCTATTTGGTGTTATTCTCATCCTTCTCCTCATCCTCATCATCCACCACCACTAGATCACTATGGTGACCGTGGTCTGTGATGTAACAGCCAACTTATTGTGTAAAAGGGTGTTTTTGATGCCCTTTAAAAAATGTTTACACAGTATGTTGATGTGTACCCCCCAGGGGGAAATATTTGTCAGCCCATACATTAGTGTATGTGCATTACAACTATAGGAGACCTGCTCCTTTAAATTAGGAAAGATTTATGGGAGGACATTTTCCATGTCTCTTCAGACACCACCACTAGAACAGAAGGGTGAATGTCTTCCGTGATGCAACAGCCACTGTAGTTTTTACAAGGGTGTTTATGATAGCCGTAAAAAAAAATTTGCAGAGTAGGTTGATGTGTACCCCCGGGGGTAAATGTTTGGCAGCCCGTACACTTAGTGTATGGGCATTACAAGGTTAGGAGACCCACTCCTTTAAACTGGGAAAACATTTTTCGGAGGCCATCCTCCACGCCTCTTCTGACACCACCACTAGATCATCAGGGTGAACATGTTCCGTGATGCAACAGCCAAGTCATTTTTTTCAAGGGTGTTTATGTGCCTGTCCAAAAATTTTTACACAGTATGATGAGGTGTACCCCTCCAGGGGGAAATGTTTGGCAGCCCGTACACTTAGTGTATGAGCATTACAAGTATAGGAGACCCGCTCCTTTAAACTTGGAATACATTTTTCAGAGGCCATCCTCCACATTTATTCCTTGGGGGATTGGAGTGTTTGCAAATTTGGGCAGGCCTCGTATTCACTTCATGGGCAAACTTTGGATGACTTTAAAAAAAACATTATAATGAGAACTTTGGTTTCATGTGGCCATGCAGTACGTGTGTTCAAAGGCTTATTGGGGTGCGTGTAATTTTGGTGCAGGGCAGGCCTTGCATACAATGCATAAGCAAACAGTATGGGAGTACCAAATGAATAATGTGAACTTGGTTTTCCTGTGGCCATCCAGTATGTGGGTTCAAAGGCTTATTGGGGTGCATTAAACTTTGGTGCAGGGCACGCCTTGCATTCAGTACATAAGCAAACATTATGTGAGTACCAAATGAATAATGTGAACTTGGTTTTCCTGTGGCCATCTAGTACATGAGTTCAAAGGCATATTGAGGTGCGTGTAACTTTGGGGCAGGGCAGGCCTTGCATTCAATGCATAAGAAAATAGTATGGGAGTACCAAATAAATAATGTGAACTTGATTTTCCTGTGGCCATCCAGTATGAGGGTTCAAAGGCTTATTTGGGTGCATGTAACTTTGGTGCAGGGCAGGCCTTACATTCAATGCATAAGCAAATAGTATGGGAGTACCAAATGAATAATGTGAACTCGGTTTTCCTGTGGCCATCCAGTACGTGGCTTCAAAGGCTTATTGGGGTGCATGTAACTTTGGTGCAGGCCAGGCCTTGCATTCAATGCATAAGCAAACAGTATGGGAGTGCCAAATGAATAGGTTTTCCTGTGGTCATCCAGTACATGGGTTCAAAGGCTTATTGGGGTGCGGATAACTTTGATGCAGGGCAGGCTTTGCGTTCAATGCATAAGCAAACAGTATGGGAGTATTAAATGAATAATGTGAACTTGGTTTTCCTGTGGCCATCCAGTATGTCTGTTGAATGAGTTTTTGGGGTGCGTCCAAATTTTGGGCAGCCCTGCCACTCACTGCATATGCAATAACAGTATTTAAGGGACACAATGTTCAATAATGGGAACAACAAAGCATAGCCGGCTGATGGATGAATAGTAAAGGCCGCCTGATGCCACTATAAAAATAGGCCTTGTGACTTTCAGAGTCTCTCCTTCATAAATGAAACAGGATGTGTCTGATGATGTGTCACACACGACATGGCCAGATAAGGCAGTAAATGTCATTTCCCAGTGAATGCATTTGTCTTGGTTGAAAGCAATGGTAAAGTTGAAAAACACATCAAAAACGCTACATGTGAACATAGCCCTAGTGGTGGAAGAACATTTTTGTTTTGGGTTTTTTATCTTGCCTTACATACAAATCATTTCCCTGGAAAGGATGTTCCTTAACATATTTCCCAGGAAAATCCACTTTGGTTTTGTTTTTGAATGCTTTATTGTGCGCCTGTAAAAGTGGCATAAGACTCTGACAACATTGTTCACAGCTGTGACCTGAGAGTTAGAAATGCTTCCAGGGGTATTCCCCATGATGTTCCCATGTTATTTGAGAACTGTTTCCATCAGATATTTTTAGACCCTAAAAGGACCCTTGGGGGTGGTTGCGAGAAAAATGCTCGGTTTTTCCATAGATTTACATTGGGCTTGTTGCTTGGGTCGAGCACCCGAGCATTCCAGTTTGCTCGACCCGAGCAATGAGCACCCGAGCATTTTAGTGCTTGCTCATCACTACTCATAAACTGATCGTCATTTATAGAGTTTTTGTTCTATGCAGATCATCTAGGGGTGTGGAGCTCAGCTGTGATGGTGCTGCTGTTTGAGTTCTGATTCCTGGTCCCATTTACTCTACAGCTGTGGAGCTTAGCAGCAGAGTCTGAGCTGAGTCGTTTCCTTTTTTTTCTGTCCCTGTTCGCCTCTTCCCCTGTGTGTTACCATCAGCAGTGATGAGGCTAATGTCCTTGCTGGCCAGTGCACTAGCCAGGGTCAATAGTGACACTCAGGGAGTAGGCACGTGATGGCGGTGGGGGGGGGGGGGGAAAGGACCCACATAAGGCATTAGGGTAGCTTAGGTACAGGCACAGGTCGGTGTCAGGATGTGTCCCATCCCTCGCTTCCTACCTCTCCCATCCCTCGTGTCCTTCCTCTCCCTTTTCCATCCCATCATATTTTTATGCTGTGACGTCTGCCAAACGTACCTGTGTCTGAGCATGACAGGTGCTCCTGCTGGCAAAACCAAAGGTCAGAATGGAACCGTCGGCGTCACACGCCACAAGTCCACACCCCCCTCCGAAGTGTCAGAAAGGGGGCACAGAACAAATGAAGCTACAGACTTGTCTCCACAGATACCCAAGGTCGTGTGCTAGAGGCAAGTGTCTAAACGGTTTATCACTGGGATCAGACTCAGACATAACATTGCCTGAGTTGTGAGACAAGTAAAACAATTAATGCACCTAAATACCATGGAAGCTATCACTATAACACAATGACATCCAAGCAGGCATATTGTAATAGTGATGTATATGAAAGAATCAATTGGATTAGATGAAGAGCATATAAAAGAAATAAACAAAGAGATATTTGTGTGAAAAACAAACAAAAAAGACATTGGGACACCAAGTGTATATGAAGGACATATACACTAGGTGTCCCTACTGGATACTACAGTGGAAAACACAATGAGTACAGAAAATATAAACAAAAAAAAGTGTAAAAACAGTGTGGGTTATAAAAACATCAATGATCACATATGTTAATGAAAAAAGCAATGAAAAAATAACACCCGTAAATATTCTTATGCATCAAAAAATAGATACACTCCATATATGCCGAACCCAAAACATGAGTGACAGGGTTATCAGGAAAAAAGTGAGTAGGCCAGCCACACAAGAGAAAGAGTCCACCCAGTTATTGCAGTGAAAAAATAAAAATACAACGTGAAACCACAAAAAAATGTAAAAAAATAAAAAAAAATCACAGATGAGAAATACTGTATATATACAGTACACATACGTATTTACATACATGCATACATAAGGATGTTGAGTTTTTCTCACGGTGATGTCACCGAGGTCACAGCAGTTCAGCCCAGCTGGGAACAGAGCCTAAGTGACCGGAGGTAACTTTGATGACCGCCAGTCACTGAGGCTGCTCAGTCACCAGTGGTTCTCAGCCTGGACGTTCTCATCTTGGCACCATCCAGGTTGAAAACTGTTTTTCCCCATAGGGCTTGTTTCCACTTGCGAGATATACGTCCGTGTCTCGCATGTGAAAACCAAGCTCTGGAGCCGGCACTCCGGAGCAGAGCATGCGGCTGCATAGCAACACATGGAGCCGCACGCTCCGCTCCCAAGTGCCGGCTCCAGAGCTTGGTTTTCACATGCGAGACACGGACGTATATGTCACAAGTGGAAACAAGCCCATACGTGGATTACGGCATGGGACAGAACGATGGAGAGGTGAGGGATATTGGTTTTTTTTTTATTTTAGATTTATTGCAGGAGATCAAAGGCTTCGGTGGAATATACATTTCGTGTGCATACCTGTGTTTGTTATTTTTTAATGAAAAAGGAAAAAAGGAAACCTGTGTTTAGTTTTATTTCTAATAAAAGACTTTATTCTGGCTGTGTCTTTATTTACCATGTAACTATAGGATTAATAATGGATAGGTATCTTACAGACACCTCTCCATTACTAAGCCATGGGCTTGATGTAACCTGACAATACAAAGGTGACATCAACATCACAAATATTAACAACAACTTGCCACCGCTACAGGGCAAGTGGGAAGAGCCGGGCAAAGCGTCAGAATTGGCGCACCTAATAAATGTGCCTTTTCTGGGCAGCTGCGGGCTGCTATTTTTAGGCTGTGGGGCCAATATCCATGGTCACTTACCAGCCTGAGTATACCAGCCCCCAGCTGTCTGCTTTAGCAAGGCTGGTTGTCAAAAATGGGGGACCCCATGCAGTTTTTTAAAATTATTTATTTTAATAATTAGAAAATACAGCATGGGGACCCCTCTATTCTTGATAACTAGTCTTGCTGAAGCTGACTGCTGAGGATTACAGCCCCCAGCTGTGAGTTTTGCCTGGCTGGTTAACAAAAATACAGGGGAACCCACACGGGTTTTTTTTTTTAATTATTTATTCATGACGCAGGAGCGGCTGATGAATACTCCCATCCGCTGATCCTGCTCTCACTGTTATTAACGGCAGCAGGTGTCAGATGATGGGAGCAGTTGTCCCATCAGCTGATGCCAGTGACCAGAAGTAAACTTTATACCTTCGATCACAGCTGAGCGCTCCCGCTGTCTTTTGATAGCGTGGGAACTGTTGCTATCTGACCAGTGGGGATGATTTCACCACCGATCAGAAGCAGTGTTTGCCACGCTGTCATGCACATGACAGTGCAGCAAATACTGGATGTTCAGGCCTCCTATTCAAGTGAATAGAGTCTGGGTTCGGGTTCAGGTCCAGGTACTGTTCTGGTACCCGAACCCAAACTTTTTCTAACGGTTCGGCTGAACCCCCCCGAGACCCGAACATCTGGGTGTCCACCCAGCATGGCCCAGAGTGGTGAGTAAGCCGGTGTATCAGCCTGATGGGAGATGGGAAGCCATGCAGTGATGCCGGCAGGGATGTTACAGATACATTCAGATGTACCCTTGAAATACATTCAGATGAATGGAGGCCCCAAACATCCATTGTTTGCCACGCTGTCATCTGGATAAATGTGAGGAAAATACTGCCTCTGATCGTTGGTAAGATCATTACCGCCGGTCAGAGAGTTACAGTTCCCGTGCTGTCAGATGACAATGTGAGCCAGCAGGTGTCGGATGATGGGAGTACTACTCTTTTCAGCCTATGCCTGTTGTTGCTTATAACAGTGAGAGTAGGAGGGAGCTGATGAGAGTATTCATCAGCTCACGCCTGCGCTATAAATAAATATATTTTTTTAAATGGAATGCGTTCCCCTCTATGTTTGATAACTAGCAAAACTGACAGCTGTGGGATGCAATCATCAGCTGTCAGCTTTATCATGGCTGATTATCAAGAATAGAGGAGTTCCCATACCGTTTTTTTTAATTACTTAAATAAATAATAAAACAAAATGGCATGGGGTCCCCCCCATTTTTTTACAACTAGGCAAGCTAAAGCAGACAGCTGGGGCTTGGTTTACTCAGGCTGGCAATGGGCCATGGATTTTGGCCCCCCAGTTTAAAAATAGCAGTCCGCAGCTGCCCCAAAAAAGGTTAGATGCACCAATTTTGGTGCTTTGCCCAGTTCTTCCCACTTGCCCTATGGCATTTGAAAGTGGGGTTCATGTCAGCTGTTTTATGGCTGCTGACATGAAGCCTAAATGTTAGTAATGGGGAGACATCTATAAGATGTCTCTCCTTTACTAACCCCATAGTAAGTTATTAAATACACCCAGGATAAAGTCCTTTATTTATAATAAAAATACACACTGTTTTACTTTTTTATTTAAAAATAAAAAACAGTTATACTCACTTTAAGCCCATTCCACTGAAGCCCTCGTTCCCTGTAAAAAAACTGAAAATAATAAAGAACAATAGTACTCACCTAACGCCCATTCCATTGAAGCCCTGGTCTCTTGTAAAAAAAAAATTAAAATTAAAAACAACCATATCCCTCACCTGTCCGACATTCTGTCCCACGCCATAATACATGTCTGTGATAAATAGTTTTCAATCTGGACAGTGCCAATTTTCTACCCTCCAGGCTGAAAACCATGGAAGAATGTGCAGTATCAGTGACTAGCAGTGATGTCATCAAGCTTACTGCAGGTCACTTAGGCTACTTTCACACTAGCGTCATACTCGGCCCGTCGCAGAGCGTCGGGCCGACGTACCGACGCTAACAGTGAATGCGCCGCACAACGGGGGCAGCGGATGCATTTTTCCAGCGCATCCGCCGCCCCATTGTGAGGTGCGGGGAGGTGGGGCGGAGTTCCGGCCGCGCATGCGCGGTCGGAAATGGCGGTCCGTTGGCAGCAAAAAACGTTACATGTAACGTTTTTTGCAGCCGACGGTCCGCCACAACACGGTGCAACCGTCGCACGACGGTTGCGACGTGTGGCAAAGCGTCGCAATGCGACGCTAATGCAAATCAATGGTGAAAAAACGTATCCTGCAAGCACTTTTGCAGGATGCGTTTTTTCACCCAAACGACGCATAGCGACATGCAGTGCATGACGCTAGTGTGAAAGTAGCCTAAGGCTGTGTTACCAGGTCAATTCGGTGTGAGCCAGGCCAATGAAGTGCAATGACCTCAGTGGGATCACCACTAGTACTGTGAGAAAAAGTCTCACAGTGCAGCGCTGAGCTGTGAGTTCACCGCAGTTAACAGTATGACATTTCTTATAGTGAACCTAGGTGAACTTACAGAGCTCAGCACTGCACCATCCTTTGAGACTTTTTCTTCGATGGAATGGGTGTTAGGTGAGTCTTACAGATGCCGCTCCATTACTAACTTGTGGGCTTGATGTCAGTGGATATAAAACAGCTGACATCGACCCCACAAATATTAACCCCACTTGCCATCACCACAAGGCAAGTGAGAAAAGCTGGGCAACTCATCAGAATTGGTGTATCTAATTGATGTGGCTTTTTGGGGCAACTGCAGGCTGCTATTTTTAGGTTGGGGGGAATAGCCCCCTTCCAGCCTGAGAATACCACCCCCCAGCTGTCTGATATGGCTTGGCTGGTTGTCAAAAATAGAGGGGACCCCACATCGTTTTTTAAAATTAGTTATTTAAATCACAGCTGCTGGCTCACACTGTCATCTGACAGTGTGAGAACCACTGCGCTTTGACCGGTGGTAATGATCTTACCACAGATCAGAGCCACCGGTGTTTCTCATGCTGTCATGCAGATGACAGCATGGGAAACACCCGATGTTTGTGGTGCCGAACCCAAACAGTAGTACGGACTTCCTGGAGAAGTCAGTGTTCAGGGTTCGTGCACGAACAGTAGATGTTCGGTATGGACCCCAAACTTTACTGTTCGGGTTCACCCATTTTCAGAATAGACCAATAAAAAAAAACTTCACAAGCACATTTTTGACATCATATCATTTTTCATTATAAGTTGATATAAATTTTACCTGTTGTTCAGACATGGATTTAGTCTTGGGCTTCAACACACGCTTTTTCCACAAAAATGAACCCCAGTTGCCACCAACAAAGGGCAAGTGGGAAGAGCCAGGCAAACTGCCATAATTGATGCATCTAATAGATGTGCCTTTTTTCGGAGGCTGCAGGCTGCTATTTTTAAGCTGGGGGGTTAATATTTATGGCACTTTACCAGCCTAACAATACAAGCCCCCAGATGTCTGCTTTAGCTTGGCTGGTTGTCAAAAATAGAGGGTACTCCACTCCGTTTTTTTAAATTATATATTTAGATAATTAAAAATATCGTGTGGGGACCCTTCTATACTTGATAACTAGCTTTGCTAAAGCTGAGAGTTGCAGCCCACAGCTATCAATTTTGCTTGGCTGGTTATCAAAAAAACGGGGGATCCCCATGTCATTTTTGTTAAAAAATGTATTTATAGCACAGGTGGAGGCTGATGAATACTCTCATCAGCCACTGCCTGCTCATGCTGTTATCAGCTGAATTCAACTCTCAACATTATCTCCTGCTAGCGCTGATGGCAGTTCGAGCAGGAGAAAATGATGAGAGCGGTCTTCAGCATTCGGCGCCGAGTACGTGTGGTACTGATGAGTCGCACAGATGGCACACGGTGGCCACACGTATGCCACAAGTTTTACACACACAGACGGACACGGATATCTCTGGTACTGGTTTTTACGGTTCTGGAAATATCAGGATGTGTGAAAGAGCCCTAAGGGCTCATACTCACTTGCGAGAAACTCAGATGAGTCTCGCATGGCAATACCCGGCACTGCACCTGGCACTCAGGAGCAGAGCGTGCGGCTGCATGTATTGCTATGCGGCCCCACGCTCCAATCTGAGTGCCGGCAGCAGCACTGGGTATTAACATGCTAGACTAATCCGAGTTTCTCGCAAGTATGAGCCCTAAAGCTGTGGTCACATACATTGCATAAGTACTGTGCTTTTTGTTTTCTGCAGATATCTGCAGCAAACTGCAATAACAATCTTTTCTGATAATTGCATTCTTGCTGCATTTTTTCCATACCTTCTCCCCCTTATTTGATGCGTTATCAGTGCAGATGTGAAGCAGCGTTTTTAATGTAGCTTCTATAGTACAGAAAAGCTTTGATTCTACACTTAAAAAAGTAATTGCAGATTTGTACATCCATTTTTTTAGGCATCACACAAGTGAAGTCTCTAGAGAAAAAAAAAACACCCAAACCGCACAGTTCAGCAGAAGCACAGTGAGCGCAGTTTTCATGAAATCACATCCACTTTGTTTGGACAGTTAAACACAGCAGAATTTCTGTACAAAAAAACAACTGTAAAAATGCAGCATTTATGTTACATGTGAACACGGCCTAAATGTCCAAGCAATGTGAATTTGACTACATAAAAACTCCTGCGCGGTTTTGATGCATTTTTTCTCTATAGGCTTCTATGTGTAGCGTAAAAGAAATGCACTTAAAAAAATAAAAAATGGCATTTATTTTTAACCCCTTCATGGTATATGACATGAAATGACATTGTCATGCAGTGTCACTGCCTTCAAAGCGGGATCTGAATATTGGTATAATTCATTTTATACACAATTGTGTTACTTAGTTGAAAATTGACCCTCCAAGTGTTTTTCATTAATACCACTAACTTTACCTGCCTTTTGTTAGCCCTATCACAACTTTTTTGAGATGTGGTTATGCCATCAACTTTTAAATTAATTGATTTTCTTTTACACAACGTTACAACTTTTTTGGAATTAGGGTTATTGTCATAAATGTAATGGTAAAATAGGACCAATCTCTTAAACCATCTCTTGAGAAGGGACCTGTCACCCCCATATTGAGAATAGCATGGCTGTGAGCAAGTAATTGAAGTAGGATATCTGATGTTGAGCAGGAAGAAACAGACTGGTGATATTTTTCTCTCCTGTGTAAATAAGTTTTTTTTTTTTCTTCAAAGCAACACAGACAACCAGGATGTAGCCGGACACCAGATATGAATATAGTATTTTCTGAGGTAAATTGTTGACATAGAACTGACTTTCACTTCAACACAGTAGCTGAGGCTAAAAACTGGCAACCACCAGTTTTATTTTTCTCTTGGAAAACAATTGTATCATAATGCAAATATAAACCCTGGGCTGTATGGAACCTCAAACCACAGCATAGTTCATACCAGAACTTGAGTTCAGCAGGTTTGGCATGACTTACCTTCCCAGGCTAGGATCATTATGGAAAGAAGTAATCAACATCTAATTAAACTCCATACATTTTCTTCTATTGTGCTGAATTGGCTAGCTCAGAACCCAAACAGGATAGAGCATTATGGGTTTTGGGCCGGAGTCACAGTTGCGTGTGCAATGTGAGAAACTCGCATAAATTCCCGGAACTGCAACTGGCACTCGGGACCGGACTGTACTGCTGCATGTATTTCTATGCAGCTAAATGCTCCGGTCCGAACCACCGGCGGCAGTGCCAGGAATTGATGCGAGAGATTCGTGCAAGTTTCTCACATTGCACTCGCAAGTGTGACACTGGCCTTAGACTCAACATACTGTAGATTTCAAACCAATGACTTTATTTGCTGCATATACCCTGCTTGTCTGATGTATGACACCTTAGTGGCATCAATATGCTCCTACAGCAGATGCATTGCCACTAAGTGAGCATGTTGCATAGCAGCCAACCAACAATTTTTTAAATTTTGGGTGTCAAAACATTATTGACAAAAATCTCGATTAAAGGAATATGATTTCATATATTTAAAGCATAGCAATAAGATATGGCATAAATTAGAGATGATGAAAATTAGTGATAATCAAGCACTAAAATGCTCAAATGGTCGGTACTCGAATTGAGCAGGTCGCACACTCGAACGGGCACAACTCAAGCAAGGAGTATAATGGGAGACAATGGGAAACTACAACATTTTTCCAGAAGACCCTAATAGGAGGGATGGGGTAGCAGGAAAATCGCTAAAATGGAATGGAAACAAAATGGTGAAGATGCCTGGAGGCATCTCTGACTCCCAGGCCACTTCTGGGAACAATATTGTCAGACTACCAGGCAACTTTTATGGACTGACAATAAAATATACAATACCACAGATAAAATGAATTTTACAGGAAAAATGTTACAAACCATTATTTCCTGTATAGTGACTTGTATATAAGGAAAAATTAAAAATGTCTCCTTCACCCCTTTAATAGCTGGACCATTTCTCACCATATTTTGCCATTGCCTATGACAACAGTAGATGACATAGTAAAGGGGGAAATAAACCGATACCCACCAATAGTCACCGGTAAATGTAATTGTAACATTTTACTACCTTATCTGAGCATGTGGTGTATGTGACATGGTCAGACACATTATTAATTTATGAATGAGGGACTCTGAAACTCGCAAAGCCTAAGCAGACAATGCAACAACTGCCAAAAATTTGAAGGAAGAGAGACTCAGATAAACCTTTTATTAGACGCAAAGGAGAGCCTCATACACATTATGTTAAAATTGTTGGCTCATAAAGCCTATGCAATAAGTACAAGGGCTGCCACAAATTTGAAGGAGGGACTGCAATACAGCCTGGCAAACAAAAATTTTGACCTAAAGTGGCACATGATGACCCTCTAAAAATTAGGAGAGACGGATGCATAACCACCCTCTAAAATTTGGAGAGAGTGACGCATATGGACCCTCTAAAAATTTGGAGAGAGTGACGCATAATAGCCCTCTAAAAATTTGGAGAGAGTGACGCATAAGGACCCTGTAGAAGTTTGAACTGAGGGCCACATGATGACCCTACATTTGAATTGGCTTTATGTTCTGCTGCTGTCAATCAGTGGGGTTGAGAAGTCTGGGCCTATCCAGGCCTTGTTAATTTTGAGTGAGGGCTCCCTGGTGACCCTGTTAAAGGTTTTGAGCGAGGGACACCAGTTGATCCTATAAAAATTTTGAGTGAGGGCCACCTGATGACACCATAAAGGTTTTGAAAGAGAGGGTCGCCTGATGACCCTGTTGATATGGTGGTGGAGGTGCAGAAGGACAAGGAAAAGAAGAAACCATGAACTGTATACCCTTTCATGCATGGAAAGGGGTGCATGGGAATGCACCTGATAAAAGGTAACATTTTAATTAGCTTTATGTTCCTCTGCTGTTATCCGGTGGAGTTGAGTAGTCTGGGCCAATCCAGGCCTTATCCATTTTGATAGCCTGTCAGCATTTTCAGTTGACAATGGGGTGAGCCTATCAGTTATTATGCCCCCGGCGGAACTAAAAACCCACTCTGACAAAACGCTAACGGCAGGGCACCTCCAAGGCATAGAGGGACAGTTCATGCCACTTGTCCAGCATGGTTACCAAATAGTTGTACAGCACAGATGAATCACGGAGGATGCTGGTACGGTGGCTAGGGGCTCCGTCACCATCTTAAAAATGTTTTCTCTCCTTGTAAGACTACCCCGTGCATTAGGGTACGGTCGGCTGGGTACTCCTTCATCATCTGAAAAAAAATTTCCCTCCTTGTAAGACTATCCTGTGCATCAGGGCCTGGGCACTGAGAGAGTCTAACAAAACTGTCCCTGACCTGTGATAGTGTTCTCCTGCCTCTCTTGGACCTGGTGTGTGTCTCCCTTGTCTCTCCTCCTTGGTTGCCCAATGACCTATGAGCATTGCTGCCAGCATTTTCAGATGCAACATTTTTTTACTAATTGTTTGACTAGGACCTTCTGGTTTTGCACCATTTTACTAGCCCTCTTCACCATAGGAAGGAGAGATGTAAAGTGCTCATTGTAGCGTGACAAGGCTACAGACACCTGCTTTCTGCTAGACCATGAAATTTAACTTTCTTAAAACTTGAACAAATAGCTGCTTGTTGATTTATGGTCACTCAAAGGAGTTTTCCTACAAACAATAGTTCATTTTAATAAATAGATCTCGGAGTAATAATAATTTCCACAATTGGATGAGTTCAAATAAAATGTTTCTGTGCTGAATATATATAATATAATCTTATAAATGTGCCTCTGCTATGTACTGTGTAATGGCTGTGTCTGACTGTACAAGGACATGCTTTGATCATACCACAGTTCCTGGGAGGGGAGGAAGCAAAAAAGTATAAAGACATTAGAACACAGGATCGCAAATTATTCTTTCTTTGAAGTAAAACATTCTTTAAAAACAGGCAGGAAAATGCTTTATAGAACAAAAAGAATCAGCTGTGATCCCCTGCTGTAATTTCTGTAATTTCCTGTATGGTCAGAAACAGTGTCACGGTTCCACCCCTCAGTATGTCTGGGATGCGGTTACTGACAGCTCGGCCGTCCAATCCGGTACAGGGGCGTGTTGAAGCTGTCAGTACTTTGGTTGACAGCTTGGCCATTCAATCTGGTACAGGGGTGTGCTAAGCTGTCAGTGTGTTGATTGAAAGCTTAATTATCCAATCTGTGCCTAGGAGGAATTGGCTGTCTCCTCGGGGAAAGGTCTGGCTATTCACTGCTTGCGTCGAGAAACACGTGATGGTGTCTCCGCAGCTATCCTACATGCATTTGCATATTTCCCATAAGGGATGGGGGCAGTGTTCTGGATCACTGCGTTGAGAAACACGTGATGGTGTCTCCACGGTGTTGGATGTTTTGGTCTCCCCGAGGCCAATCATCTGTTCCTTCACAGCCTTTTACTAGGCACTGCTCCTAATAGCCAGATTCCTACTCCACACTGATGAGGGGCAAACACCCCGAAACAGCTGTCTGTGGATGGATACCATGCTTGGCATAGGTGGTTTTCCTGTATTGGATGTTTTCCTTTATTGGATGCTGCCCTTCCCGTGGTTGTTCCCTCCCGGGGAAAGGTCTGGCTATTCACTGCTTGCGTCGAGAAACACGTGATGGTGTCTCCGCAGCTATCCTACATGCATTTGCATATTTCCCATAAGGGATGGGGGCAGTGTTCTGGATCACTGCGTTGAGAAACACGTGATGGTGTCTCCGCGGTGTTGGATGTTTTGGTCTCCCCGAGGCCAATCATCTGTTCCTTCATAGAATTAATTCTAGGCATTCAGGACCTGAAAATTACGTCAAGGCTTGTTGTGATTGGTCGCGTTGCGGTCACATGGGCGGCACGCGACCAATCAGAAGCCGTGACGTAATTTTCAGGTCCTGAATGCCTAGAATTAGCAGTGGTGAAGCAGAAGCAGCAGCGGGTTCATAGCAGTACGGGGACGCAGGTCGCTCGATATGTGGCAGATAGTGATGAGCGAACGTGCTCGCCACTACTCGTTACTCGCCCGAGTATCAGTGTACTCGGTGAGCACCGAGCATTTCCAGGATTATTTGGAGGGAGCTCGGGTCTCCGCCCTGCAATTTTGGCGCTCTTCAGAGCGCCAATGAACATGCAGGGATTGCCTGCCATGCACTGTAATGCCGCAGCCATCTTTGTTGTGATACTACAGTGATTGGCTAGCCGCACAGCGTCATCATGTCTATAAGAGACCTGACGCTGCCCTGCTCGGCGCATTCCACTCCGGACTCAGCTAGTGTAGGGAGAGCTGCTGCTGAAATAGGGTTAGATTAGTTCTTTTAGTGTGGGTCTACCTACACAGAATCCACAAATCCAGATAAACCACCAGTCCTTTTTAGGGTACGTGTTCACCTTCAGGATGGCCGGCGGTTTGGAGAGAGTGGCTCCACCCTAAGCTCCGCCCCCTTCTGTGACGCGATGATGCCGGATGTGTTCATTGCACACATCCGGCATCATCGCACCCCACACATAGGGCCCTGTGTTTTACCTTGCGGCGGCGCAGCGTCGACGCAAGGTAAACGGACATGCTGTGATCTTAAAAGACGCACCGCATGTCCGGAATCGCCGGATGTGTGTTACCACGCATAGTGGAGACGGGATTTCATAAAATCCCCTCCACTATGCTGTAACATCTGGACGCTGCGTGTTTGACGCTGCGGCTCTGCGCAGCGTCAAACACGCAGGGTTTCCTGAACGTGGAAACATACCCTTAGGGCTAACTAGGGGTATATTGATTGCAGTGCTAGGTAGGCAGAGGAGTCTATGTGCGCATATCCACATCATTGCAAGGCATGCAGGCACTGTATGCGTGTATATAGATCTCACTGCAAGAGGGTCCATTACTGCTGCCTATTTTATATACACCTAGCTGCAGATATCTGCGGCTAGGATTATTTTTTTGTGGCACCTGAATCCTGCTAATTTTATTACAAAGCAATCCAGAGCCCGCTTTTTTTCTACATTTATTTGCTTGGTCACACTACAGACTACAGCCAGGTCATTTTAATACAGCAGTGTGAAAATCTAGCAAATTCAAACTGCTTTTTTTGCCCCAGGCATCAGATGTGAGAACGCAGAAAATTCTGTCCTATTTTTTTGGACTGTAGTATTTTTTTTTTAGTGTCTTACAACATTTTTGGACACCATTTTGCTGACCAAAAAATCTTTATCTGGCCAACAAATATTTATCTACAGTTCTTATATTTATTACTGTGTTTTGTACTCCACACGGATCACATATCATTGCGCTAAATATTTTATAATTTTAGTACTCTAACTTTTTTTTTTTTAGTGTCATAGCCTACATATTGACACAATTTTCGTGGGCCCAAAAAAATCCAGGCCACATATTTAACAGTGTTCTATCTCTGTCAGATGCCAGATCTATCTGTGTTCTACAAATAGTTGCTTTTCAGGACTACAGGCCACTTTTTTGGCTGTTTGCTACCCTAGTTCTGCACACTATTTTGGGGTATAAAATAAAAAAAATACAGGCCATGTATTGAACAGTCTGCTATCTCCATCAGACTCATGTTCTATCTGTGCTCTCCAAATAGTTGCTTTTCAGGCCTACATTCCACTTTTTGGGCTGTCCGCTACCCTAGGTTTATACGCTATTTTGGGGTAAAAAAAAATACAGGCCACGTATTGATCAGTCTGTTATCTCCGTCAGACTCCTGGTCTATCTGTGCACTCCAAATAGTTGCTTTTCAGACCTACAGACTGCAGCGACCCGTGTGTCGTAAATAGTGCCTTCCCCCCTACCACCAATCCCGAAAAGACAACACAAACAGGCTCGGATGGGTTGAACTAGTCGGTCACAGTTTATTAATTTAATAAGCGGGGAGGGGCAAATTACATTTCGCAGCGGGCTCACAGCCGTGCGCCCAGTCTGCAACCGACCGGCGGCCAGCCAATGAGCGGCTACGAAGCTTCGCCCCTCCCTCCATTTCCGCTGTGACTTAAAAATAACAGTATTATAATCATCAGCTATAAATTTCAAGTAATAAAGCATTTTAAAATCATAAACACAGTAGTAAATATGTAGGGGAGGGAGGGTGGGACAATTGCTTCCAGAGGGTCAGCCGGGGAGAAAGAGGAAGGAACTGACCCCGGCACCTGGATTTAACCTTTGTGGGTGTGGCCAGATGCCCCTTCCTCTCTCCTCCTGTTGGTCCGCTGGGCATCCCAATTAGTGCATCCCCTGGGGGAGTAGTGTGAGGGGGGAATAGGCACTGCACGCTGTTTCCTATTATCTTCATCTATAAGGGGCTCCGCAGTCAGAGGCACATTCCCTATGCGGTACCGTGCCTACCAGACTGCGGCGACCCGTGTGTCGTAAATAGTGCCTTCCCCCCTACCACCAATCCCGAAAAGACAACACAAACAGGCTCGGATGGGTTGAACTAGTCGGTCACAGTTTATTAATTTAATAAGCGGGGAGGGGCAAATTACATTTCGCAGCGGGCTCACAGCCGTGCGCCCAGTCTGCGACCGACCGGCGGCCAGTCAATGAGCGGCTACGAAGCTTCGCCCCTCCCTCCATTTCCGCCACGGAGGATCATGTGTACTACCTACACGTGACTCCGACCCCCCACCCTTCAGCCTTAGTGCTTGTTCGATACCGTCTTGTAGACCTGACAAAAATATGTCAAGACCAATGTTCGTGAGATGAATGCCGTCGGGCCTCAGCAGTCCTGATTGGTCGCCTTCCAGTTGGTGGTGGCGAACCACGATGCCGAATTTTGATTTTACGAATCTTGCCATTCTCAGGTTGACCTTTTTTCTTGATTGTTCTAAACCTCTTGGGTCCTTAGCCCCGTGCCAGACCGCACGCGGCCCCATCTCCGACCACACCAATATCATGTCGGGTAACAGGTGGAAGAAACGCTCGATATCAGCAGTCATCGTTGAACTGAGGTCAATACATCTCCGTTTTCCCAGATCGTTGCCACCGGCATGCAAGACTAGTATCACCGGCCCTTTGGCCCTTTTAGCGATGTCGATGACTTCAGGGAAGAGTTTTGGCCACTGTAAGCCTCTTATCCCTCTCCAGTTGACCACTACGTTCCTGAAGCCTAGATTCGCACCCCCGGGCCGATGTTCGGCCCGCTTCTTTGCCCAGTAGATGTATGAATGTCCAACCACCCAAACTGCAGGTTTTTTAGCGCCTGGAAAAAACAAGATATGTTACTTAAGCAGATCGGGTCTTATGTATCTGGCGAAGCATGTGGATTTCCACCGACCCAAACGCTGCACTTCAGCTTCGGGGATGCCGGCCTTAGCCGCCTCGGTGGCAGCCCCTATACGGAAAGAATGTGTACCGTATTCCGACGGATCGACGCTGACGGCTTCGAGACACCGATTAAAAATTGTGTGGAACTGGTATTTGGTAAGGGGGGAGCCATCTGCATGTGCCAGAAAGAATCTACCCGCGCGTTTCATTTCCGTGTATCTTTTTTTTTTTACTACGTTTAGTGGGCATACGGGGCCATCCGACGACTTAACGAGGACCCACGTCCCTCTCCCGGCAGGGTCGCATTTGGATTTGCGCACGCTAATGCGCAGTGCCTCGTTACATATGACGAGGTCTTCGTTGATTAGCCCGCCATCTAGTGAGATTTTTGAAAGCGTTACCAGCTCGCTTATCCGAAGCGCTCCGAAAAAGGCGATGGCAACGCGGCAGACGCTAGGACTGACTCGTAGTGGGAGGTGCACACCGATGGGGAAATCGTGATATCGTGTAGTAAACTCAAAGAAATGGGACGACGACACTCCTGACTAGGTTGGAGCCTTTTCCAGCCTTTAACAGCTTGTCTGATGAAAAAATATTTCGTCACGTCTGCCCACCCCAAAAGCTGGAAGAAAAAGGCTATTCCCGAGAGATGTCGCTGCGCCGATGTTCCCGACGTGCCTCTTTACCTGAGCAAATTCAAAAGATCGACCAGCACCTCGCATCTCGCCCGATGGCACCTATCCACCGGTCTTCCATGAATTAATGAGCACCACTCGTCCCATGCCTTACCATAAACCTGCCAGGTAGCCGGTGTAACTGATGCGCGGATCAGTGGCATCATTGATTGGCTACCGTGTCCAAAAGGAGTGTTGGACACTGGACACCCGATGGTTGCGCGGTTGGAAGGAGAGCTTTGAAAGCCTGCCAATCGGAGAATAACAGAGCGTTAACAAGGTTATCATCAACCGACGTAACTGTGGCACGACACCAGATGTTGTGCTTCAAGCATAGTAATGCCAGGCGGCGTAGCAGCGTGAGTAAAAGGTGGGGATGCAGAAGACATGCTGTTCAAGCTCTTTTCTGTGTGAGGTGATGGATTAACCGATATTTTCCCGGTTCTTTTTAGGGATGATGCCCAGAGGTGAGATTCTAAAAATTCCTGAATGGCAGTGACGTAAATGGGCCCGCCATCCTGCCTAGTTCTACCTCTTTTTGAACTTTTTCCCATCAGATCTCAGTAAATTCGCGAGTGGATTTTAGATTATTTGCCGATTACGTTTCGCGACTAAAGTTAAAGGGGGTAAAGAAACCGAATTTAAAGCCGAGATCGAGTTGCTGCGTGGTTTCTTTATTGGGGCAGAGGCTTAGCCAAGGGCCCATTGCGGTAACGTTCACCGGGGTTATGCCGTGCAGGTGCTTGGAGCGTACATCTTGCTGCGGGGTGTCCGCCACTGCAGGCGGAGCAGTCGTGTTTGTATCTACAGGAACCGTGAAAGCGGCAGTACCCCTCGTTGTACAGCAAGCAGGCCCCTGGTCTCCGTACGACCACTGAATTTTGGCCTGCGGTGGCTGGGTAATTAGTGGCCGACGACGAAAAGGGGGGGCTGTTTTTGGGATAGTATAAGACGCAACCAGACATCCGTCGCTTTAACGCCCCAGCCTAGTTCGGGTTGCATAGCCAGCCGCCTGCGGAATTCTTTGTCGTACCGCCTCCACGCTGACCCGCCGTGAGACTTATACGAGTTATATACTAGGTCTTGGTATATGAATAGCTCGGAACAGCGTTCCGGGTGCTTTTTACCCATGATGCAGCCTAAGACTGCAAAGGCCTGAAGCCAGTTATTCATGGTTTGGGCGATCTTAGGTCTGTTTCTTTCGAGTCCTGCCCTCCGCTCCTTATCTATGGATTGTTGGTCTTCTGACAATAGTGACCATATATCCACGTAATCGTTATCCCATATTTTCTGCTTTATCTCTGGATCCACGTGTGTACCTAGGGGACTAATACCGCAGAAAAATGCGTCTTTGTGGAGGCTAGCTGATTGAGCTGTCCTTGTGTCAGTTGGTCCGGCCAAGCGAGTCAGCTGGTGAACCAGCGCCCTGATAGTGGATGCTAAATCCCCTTCCCCTGTGATATGTATGGCGTGATGCTCGCCAAATTCAGGGGTCTTACCGTTGTCCGACGCAGGCCGAGTGTCTCCCGGTAGTGGAGGTACTCTGACTCCCGTCGTAGATATAACTTGTTGGCAGGAAGCCCAGGGGGGTAGATTGGTAGCCCGGAGACATGAGGGTAGGTATCCCCTGCCGGTAGTCGAGGCTAGGGACGTTGACGGCAATGGCTCGTCGTGTGGCTGAGCGGTTACCGCTAGTGGTGTCGCTCCCGCCATGTTGATGTGTGGCTGAGCCGTTACCGCTGATGGTGTCGCTCCCGCCATGTTGACATGTGGCTGAGCCGTTACCGCTGATGGTGTCGCTCCTGCCATGTTGATGTGTGGCTGAGCCGTTACCGCTAATGGTGTCGCTCCCGCCATGTTGATGTGTGGCTGAGCCGTTACCGCTAATGGTGTCGCTCCCGCCATGTTGATGTGTGGCTGAGCCGTTACCGCTAATGGTGTCGCTCCCGCCATGTTGATGTGTGGCTGAGCCGTTACCGCTAATGGTGTCGCTCCCGCCATGTTGACTTGTGGCTGAGCCGTTACCGCTGATGGTGTCGCTCCCGCCATGTTGATGTGTGGCTGAGCCGTTACCGCTAATGGTGTCGCTCCCGCCATGTTAATGTGTGGCTGAGCCGTTACCGCTGATGGTGTCGCTCCCGCCATGTTAATGTGTGGCTGAGCCGTTACCGCTGATGGTGTCGCTCCCGCCATGTTAATGTGTGGCTGAGCCGTTACCGCTGATGGTGTCGCTCCCGCCATGTTAATGTGTGGCTGAGCCGTTACCGCTGATGGTGTCGCTCCCGCCATGTTGATGTGTGGCTGAGCCGTTACCGCTGATGGTGTCGCTCCCGCCATGTTGATGTGTGGCTGAGCCGTTACCGCTAATGGTGTCGCTCCCGCCATGTCGACGTGTGGCTGAGCCGTTACCGCTGTTGGCGTCGCTCCAGCCCTGATGGATCCTCGGGGTGAGCGCCGCCTTCTACGGTAGCGCCTCTTGCTGCGCTCGGAACTGTCAGACTGTCCCGACATGGATGGCCACCTAGCGGACGGGGATCTGCGGCGATATGTATGCGCGCAGCGTCTATAGGGGGAATAGTGGGGATTTGGGGGACCGAGGACGTAATGTTGGGAGTCTTCGGAGGATGGGGACGGTCTGCGGCGTATACGCCTGTGACTGTCGTGGTTAGGGGATGAGACTGGGGCGCGCTGGCTGTGTGTCATAGCTGGCGGTGTGGGGCGTGGTGACGGCGTTGGCGATAAGGCGACACTGTTAGCCGCCAGGGGTGTGCTGGAAAGGGCTGGGGAGGGTGTATGAAATGGATCGGTTTGCGTCTGGGTGCATGGGGGTGTCGGCGGTGCACCGTTAATTAGTGGTGTGTTTGTGTTGCGTGCGACTGTGCTTGTGTTACACTGTACCGGCCGCGGAGCACGCTGGTCGGTTGAGATGGACCGATCGGCGCGCTCCGCGACCGCGTTTCTGGGTGGAAGGCCTGACCCCATGGCCCCCCGTGCAGGCATTGCGGGAATGCCTGCCGGAAGGACGCTGTGGGCCAAGCCGCAGCTGGCGGATGATATGTGCTGGGGTGGCGGGTGTGGCAGCGGGACCTGGCTTGGGGGGCAAGACAGTGCTGCCTGTGAGGCGCCCCTCAGCACGACTTGGTGGGCTGGGGCCCCACTGGCTAGCGCTGTGCTAGCAGTGCGACCAGGGGCGAAAGTGGGCGGGGCTTGGCGGAGCCAGACCGGCATCAGGGAGGGGATGCTCTCCGGAGCTGCGGGGCACCTGCGGCGCTCCCGGGCTGACTGGCCGCGCCGCCCCCCGGACCTGATGAGCGGCTGGAGTGCCGCAGAAGATACGGAGGCGGCGGGCAGCTGCCCGGCGCTCCGGGCCTGAATGAAGGAGGAGCCGGAAGTGGGCGTTCCTATCCCGGCCCGCGCTGCACTCTGGGCGGCAGGGCAGGCCTGATCTGTGTTAGTGGGCGGGCCTTCCGCCACGTGCGCTGGGCCCCGGTCTGTGGAACAGGGACCGGAAGCGACCGGGGTCCGGACGGATTCTGTGTATGGCGCCTGACACCGGCGGGCAGCGGTGCCCGGTACTGCCGTCGCGACGCCTGCTTCGGCCCCTGAAGCCGCACGTGGGGCAGAAGAGGAGCATGGCGAGATGGAAGCGCCCGCTCCCCTCCGACGCACAGGCGCTCGGGAGGACGTGAAGAGCGCCCCGAGCGTCTGCCCGGAGGCGCTGCTGCACCGGCATGACCCGAGGTGGCTGGGGACAGGAGCACCGGATGGCCTGATATGGGTGAGTTGACCCTGGCATTTGTAGTGGATGGGGCCAATCCCACCGGCAGGGGAGGGGAGATTAGCAGCCCTGGGGCAGCGAGAGAGGACGAGGCCCCGGGGGAAAGTGTATGGGAGGACGGGGCCCCGGAAGACGACGACGGGGTGGCTAGGGGGTGAGGAGAGGGCACAGGAAGGTGAGCACCCAGGCCAGAAATAAGGGATCGCAACCATTGCTCACCTTCCTGTGCAGCTCTCCGTTGTATGGCCTCGATCATGGGGTCCGACATGGCAGACGGGGTATCCGGGACAATTGCTTCCAGAGGGTCAGCCGGGGAGAAAGAGGAAGGAACTGACCCCGGCACCTGGATTTAACCTTTGAGGGTGTGGCCAGATGCCCCTTCCTCTCTCCTCCCGTTGGTCCGCTGGGCGTCCCAATTAGTGCATCCCCTGGGGGAGTATTGTGAGGGGGGAATAGGCACTGCACGCTGTTTCCTATTATCTTCATCTATAAGGGGCTCCGCAGTCAGAGGCACATTCCCTATGCGGTACCGTGCCTACCATTCCACTTTTTCGGCTGAATGCTACCCTAGCTCAAAACACTAGTTTGGGGTAAAAAATACCGGCCTTATATTGAACAGTCTAGTATCTCTGTGACATGCCTCATCTATCTGTGGCCTACAAATTGTGTCATTAGAGTAGAGTCAAGGCTTGCATTCACCTTTTTATTAAAAAGCGCGTGGCAAGGGACGGGTAAGTGGACTTGATGGTGATGGTGCATGCAGAGGTCGAGGCCGTGGGCAAGCTGAAAGTGGGCCACAACAAACACCCACATCTTCTCTCAACAGATTCCTGTCAGAATTCATAGGGCATGGCAGAACAGAACTCTTGACACCAGAGCGTGAAATGGTAGTTGGTTGGATGGCGGATAATGCTTCCAGTCACTTTGCCACCAGCACCCTGTATTCCACATGGTTAAGTCTGAGCAGCCGTGACTCTGGACCGCATATTCCTCAACCTGATCCTCCTTCCTCCCACCATGCTGAGTACCCTGAGACAACTGATCCAACACTCGGACACCACGAAGAGTTGTTCACTTTTCCATTTATCGATTCTGGCCTATCTCCCCGTCTACATGAAGCAAGGCAAGATGAGATTCCATGTAGCAATGCCCATCATGTTAGAGAATGCCATGGGGGGGATTCAACTGTCCTCACTTTTGCAGGTTTAGAAAGGGTTACTCCGACTGCTCAAGGAGGCGACTTAGGGAAAATCTTACTACAACAAGAAGCTAGGTGGATCATGAGGACACGTGCCACTGGTCCTGCCGGTTTCAATGACAGGACAGACATGTCCATTTTTTTGTAGTACAGACGCATTAACCCCCCATTAAAATCTCCGATTTTTCCATTGAAATTTTTGGTCGATTGGGTAAAGCCATTTATTCCTATAGCCCTTAAAATATCTGTCCTTAAATCAAAATTATAAGTACGGAGCTTCCTTAGTTGGCCTTTTTCATCCATACCAGTATGATCCTTTTTATGTATATCGGTAGTTCAGCCGTCTCTAGATACATCGTGCGTCCTAGTTTTTAGGTCATGTGCCTGCAGTGTATGCTCACTTGACCAGCCTAAAATAACATGGCTTTGATCAAGTGTTGCAAATTTTATTATGCATTTATGGATGTCCATTGTCAAAATGTCAGTTTGTAGAATCCTGCTTTATTCCTTGATTTTAACTTTCACTTATGCACACAGCACTTTCCTTTTTGTCTGATTGGAGGGGACGCTGTAGGGGAGGGGTATCTTACCTACTTCTCTCGGCGTAACTTCCTCTCGGACATGGACCCGTAGAAGCGCTATTGTTCAGCGTGAAACGGCCGTCGTCCCGCCTCTCACACTCCTCACCTTGGAGACTCCCCCGTGCCGTGAAGCTGTACATTTTCTCATGTTGCAATAAAGAAGACTGCTGACCACGGTGCCGGTGAGTGCTGCGTGATTTGTTCTATTTTCCTGCTATTGAAGACTGTTTTATCTTAACGCTAGCACCTCCAGGATTTACGTCTGGGGTTAAACCGTCACACACCCTTTGTATCCTCTGTCGGGAGTTGTGCCATTTTTTTCTTTCTTTTTGGATTTACATGGATTACTTCTATTTATAGTGAGCACACTCAGCCCCAGAGGTGGTTTGTGGACTTTGATACTACTGTGACTTACAAGTCATTTAGATTGATTCCATGATGGACCCAGACGCAGCACCTGTGAGGGTCAGTTTGCAAGCCGGCCGGGAGGACGTTGCTAATTATTTTAAGGAGTGTGAGCAGGCGGAGGAAGTGCAGATGTTGAGCACGAGATCTCTGGAACACAAACTCATTAATCTCTCTGAGAGGGAGATTAGATTATTTTGGACCAATAACTCACTGCAATCTTATATAGACAATGGACGAGTCCCAAGAGGACTACGGGTATGGAAGGAAATATCCCATTTTAGCAGCGATATGACATTGAAAACGGAATGGGAACAAGTCATGTTACGGTGTTCTCAGGAGCTGCTTCTATTAGTCCTGAAATCTAACATTAAAAACTATGAGACAGTGAGTTTAGAAATTACTAAAACACAAGCAGAACTGCAAGGCAGATTGACTGAGAACCAATGGACATTATTGAATAAAAAACTGGACGCTAAACTTATCCCCATACAGGTGGAGATTAAGCAGAAAAAAAGGGACAAATTTCTCCGTGATAAAAACGATTATGATTCTGGTAACATTTTCACATGGAATAAAATCAATAAAGACAATCGGAGTTTTATTAACAACGGAGGTAATCCCAGGTCAAGAAAACGTAGTTGTAGAAAAAGACGTACTCAACAAAATAGAAAAGACTACTTGACCACGGAGTCTGACTCCAGTCTGAGTGAAGGTCCTACTATCAATCGTGAATCTACAGGAGATTTGACATCAGAAATCCAAACATCTGCATCACCCCCTTTAGGAGGAAGACACGGAGGGGCAAACGTAAACCACGGTCTCCACCAACAACAGAAAAGGAAGTTTGTGTCTTGGAGACAGGAGCGGTATTAACTCCATGTCCAGAAGACTATGTACTCAATTTGACGCACCATGTATTAAGTTCGGCCCAATTAACCTTACTATCAAAAGGCTTAAATTACTGCATCCCTAATGATTTTGATTTTGTTTCTTTTCAGATAGATCTTTTTAAAGCCACTAGGAAGATTCATTTGTATAAATTTTTTCTTACTAACACCATTAATAGTAATATCACTGAAGGGGAAAAACCTTGCACCATAGGACCTTTGGGGTTTATGGCAGGGACGGGAGAGGAGGTCCTGGCTGATCTCCACCAAGATGCTCGCCATTTAGTGAGTCTGACAGAGACAGAGTCAGTCATTCCTGTGGAATCTAGCTCCCATGTAATCACTCCTTTCATGGGAGGAATCCCTTCCACATATATGCCTCCCGTATCCCCAGGAAATACAATCGACCTATTTGAGACATTGGTGTTGAAAGACATAGAGGCCTTAATATATAAAAAAGCATCTCCTAATTTAGCAGCTGAGGAGAAACAGGCTCTGTCTGAAATAGCGAATTGGACTGATGTTATTGTACGCCCCGCTGATAAGGGGGGCAAAACTGTCCTGTTACCCAGAGAAGCGTATTTACTAGAAGCAGACAGACAACTATCAGACATTAACACCTATGCCAAATTACCAGGGGACCCAACGCAAAAATATAAAAACAATCTTTGTACCTTCCTCAGAAAATCGGTAGAAAGTGGGGTCTTGACACAAAAGAAAGCTGAGAAGCTGTTTCCTAATTACCCCACGAAACCCCACTGGTATTATTTACCAAAAATTCACAAATCTGTTACATGCCCTCCAGGCAGACCTATTGTATCTGGGATAGGGTCGCTCACTGAGCCCCTATCCCAGTACATTGATTGGCTCTTACGCCCCCTACTGAAGGACATCCCCTCGTACCTCAAGGACACGAATTCTTTTTTAAGACATATCCGAAATTTCGTTTGGCAACCGGGGTTCTCCCTGGCGTCCATTGACGTGGTCAGCCTGTATACCAACATCCCCCAAGCTCTGGGTGTGGACACCATCAGAAGAGTGTTACACACAACTACCAAAAGTCCTGAATATATTAACTTTATATGTGAAGGTTTGAGTTTTATACTCACACATAATGCCTTCACATTTTTGGACAGTTGGTACAGGCAGACCACGGGGACCGCCATGGGGACCCCGGTCGCATGTACTTTCGCCAATCTTTACATGGCGGTGTTTGAAGAGGATTATGTATATTCTCACAATAACATTTTTCTCAAACACATCAAATTCTTTATGAGGTACGTGGACGATGTAATTATAGTGTGGGACGGGACCGAAAAAGAGTTTGAAAATTTTGTCGCCTATTTGAATGAGAGCAATATCATGGGCATGTCTTTTACACACAGATTTGGGGATCAAGTTATAGATTTCCTTGATGTTTTAGTTCAGGTGGAAGAGGGAGAGATCCGTACTTCAATCTTTCGCAAACCCACTTCGGTGAATTCTCTCTTGCATTACAATAGCTATCATCCTAACCATGTAAAGAAATCTTTGCCTTATAGCCAGTTCCTTAGAGCACGGCGTCTCAATAATACACTGAGTGGCTTTCAGGCACAATCCAGGGAAATCTTCCAGAGATTTCGTGATAGAGGATACCCGGAGGATGTACTCAATTCTGCAGTCCAACGAATAGACACTGACGTACATCCTAGTGACACATCTCCTGACACCCCCCCACAGAGGTTCACCTTCTGCTTCCAATACGGCCCTATGGATGACGCGATACGTTCCACCATTCGCCGACATTGGCACGTATTGGAGGGAGATCGTGACCTTTTAAGTAAAGCTACTGCAGGTCCTCTGATATCGAACAGAAGGAGCACTAGGGTTAGAGATGTACTAGTACGTAACAGGGTGACAAAAGATAAAAAAAGTACGTGGTTAGATCAGACCATTCCAAAAGGAAATTTCCGGTGTGGGCAGTGTTCGTTCTGCCAATATCACAGGATAGGACAAACCTTGGAAATTGGTCCCATTATACATAATGTCCGGCAGTTTATTTCCTGCAAAACGGAATATGTTGTCTATGTATTATTCTGCCCCTGTAAACGCTTCTATATTGGGAAAACTATACGTAAACTATTTATCAGATTCAGGGAACATTTTAGATCTATTTCCTCAGGTAAAGGTGTGCCCAGGCTCATCAATCATGTTAGAGAATGCCATGGGGGGGATTCAACTGTCCTCACTTTTGCAGGTTTAGAAAGGGTTACTCCGACTGCTCAAGGAGGCGACTTAGGGAAAATCTTACTACAACAAGAAGCTAGGTGGATCATGAGGACACGTGCCACTGGTCCTGCCGGTTTCAATGACAGGACAGACATGTCCATTTTTTTGTAGTACAGACGCATTAACCCCCCATTAAAATCTCCGATTTTTCCATTGAAATTTTTGGTCGATTGGGTAAAGCCATTTATTCCTATAGCCCTTAAAATATCTGTCCTTAAATCAAAATTATAAGTACGGAGCTTCCTTAGTTGGCCTTTTTCATCCATACCAGTATGATCCTTTTTATGTATATCGGTAGTTCAGCCGTCTCTAGATACATCGTGCGTCCTAGTTTTTAGGTCATGTGCCTGCAGTGTATGCTCACTTGACCAGCCTAAAATAACATGGCTTTGATCAAGTGTTGCAAATTTTATTATGCATTTATGGATGTCCATTGTCAAAATGTCAGTTTGTAGAATCCTGCTTTATTCCTTGATTTTAACTTTCACTTATGCACACAGCACTTTCCTTTTTGTCTGATTGGAGGGGACGCTGTAGGGGAGGGGTATCTTACCTACTTCTCTCGGCGTAACTTCCTCTCGGACATGGACCCGTAGAAGCGCTATTGTTCAGCGTGAAACGGCCGTCGTCCCGCCTCTCACACTCCTCACCTTGGAGACTCCCCCGTGCCGTGAAGCTGTACATTTTCTCATGTTGCAATAAAGAAGACTGCTGACCACGGTGCCGGTGAGTGCTGCGTGATTTGTTCTATTTTCCTGCTATTGAAGACTGTTTTATCTTAACGCTAGCACCTCCAGGATTTACGTCTGGGGTTAAACCGTCACACACCCTTTGTATCCTCTGTCGGGAGTTGTGCCATTTTTTTCTTTCTTTTTGGATTTGCCCAAATATTTGAGCAGCCATGGTCACACGAAGGCGACGGTGTTAACATGTCAAAAGAGGTGGAAGATGATGAGACACAATTGCCAGAAAATCAGGAGGAGCACCAGGGTGCGGAAGTGGAAGAAGAGAAGGTGGATGACATAGTAACTGACCCAACCTGGCAGGAGGACAGAAGCACACAAGGGGATGAAGGCGTAGCACCCCAACAGGCAGGAAGAAGCAGTGTGGTGGCTGCAGACAGAAGGCGGGCAACTGTTCCACGCAAAACCAACATGGTGGAAGTTGCCAGTCCAACTGTAAGGTCTTGAGGTCATGAGTCTGGTTGTTTTTTAAAGACTCTGCCGAAAACCCCAAACAGTCCATTTGCACCACCTGCCATGCCCACATCAGCAGGGGTAGCAAAATTACCAGCCTTACCATCACCAGATGATCAGGCACATGGCAGCAAAGCACCCGACTTTGTGGGCTGAACCACAGGCACCAGAAACAGTGGCTGCGGGTAACACCACTCCTTCTTCCACTGTTGTGCGTGAAAGTCAATGCCCTGTCCACGGTGCATGTGAAGATGCCCCCTGCCCTGCACTGGCCACTACCCAGACTCAACTAGCACCATCATTGAGCACGTCCACGTCCTTGTCCCAGTGCAGCCTTTAGTTGTCCATACCACAGTCATTGGAACGCAAGCGGAAGTACGCCTCCAACGCCCCACAGGCCACAGTACTAAATTCACAAATTTCTCATCTGCTTGCGCTCAAAATTTTGCCTTTTAGGCTCATGGAGATGGAAGCTTTCTGCAACCTGATGGTGGCGGCTGTCCCAAGCTATTCGGTCCCCAGCCGCCACTTAATCTCCCAGTGTGCCATCCCGGCATTACACAAGCACGTGTCTCACATTAGCCATGCCCTCAACAATGCTGTTACTGGGAAAGTCCACTTAACCACGGACACATTGACAAGTGCTTGTGGGCAGGGATGATACATCTCGCTGACGGCACACTGGATTAACATAGTGGAAGTCGGGACCAAGTCGGACCTTGGGATGTTGCACGTCCTCTCATCCCCAAGGATTGTGGGCCCTACTTCAATCTGGTTGCACCCAAAGTCTACAGCTCCTGCACCTCCTCTTCCACCTCCTTTTCAGCCTCCATCTCCGAAAGTAGCACATCAGTCACAAGCTGGAATCACTGCAGCACTGCCTCAGCCAAGCACCAACAGGCTGTGCTGAAGCTATTCTGTTTAGGTGACAAACCGCACAATGCTGAAGAGTTGTGGACAGCTCTGAAAGAGCTGTCAGATCTGTGGCTGACACCGCTGAACCTACAGCCAGGCATGGTCGTATGTGACAAATGCCGGAACCTGGTGGTGACTCTGAGGCGAGGCGAGCTCACACACGTGCCTTGCCTGACCCATGTGCTTAACCTCGTGGTTCAGCATTTTCTCAAAACCTACCCGGAGCTGCCAGATCTACTTATGAAAGTACGCTGACTGTGTACCCATTTTAGAAAGTCAACTACAGCTTCAGCCGCCTTTGCTGTGCTTCAGCAGCGTTTGCAGCTTCCGTCTCAACGACTGGTGTGTGATGTCCCCACGTGTTGGAACTCTACACTGCATATGTTGGAAAGGATTTGTGAGCAGAAGAGGGAAGTTGTTGAATAGCAGCATTAACAAGTCCATCGTTAGTCAGTTCAGACTCCACACATAAGACCTCAGGAGTGGGCATGGATGTCAGACATATGTACCATCCTCCAAAACTTTGAGTACTCCACCAAGATGGTGAGCGGCGATTACACCATAAATAGTGTCACCATCCCGCTTCTCTGCATTCTGAAAAGCTCTCTGCTCACAATTAAAGAGGATGCATTGCAGGCGGAGCATGATGAAATGGGGCAAGGAACCATACAGGGTGATTATACACAGCTCAGGCTCATGTCATTCCAATGTGGATTGGTTGACAATGAGGAAGAGGAGGAGGAGGAAGAATAGGAACTACTTTCATGCGGTGTAGATGGTATTACAAGCACAACTGTCATACCGTCTGTTCAGCATTGATGGCCTGAGGACAGGGAGAAGGAGGAGGAGGAAGAAGAGGAGGATACTTTAGTCACTCGTCCTGTTGTTGAGGACACAGAAGGCTTTTCTGTTACCAGTCTGGCACGTGTGGCTGACTTTATGTTGCTCTGCCTTTCCCGTGACCATCTTATTTAAAAAATTTTGGGTGACAGTCATTACTGGGTATTGACACTTTTAGACCCACGCTACAAGGAGAACTTTCAATCTCTTGTTCCAGAGGCAGACAGGTGTACTTAACTGGTGCAGTACCAGAGGGCCATTGTTGCTGAATTATTAAAAAAAAAAACATCTGAAAACACTGGCAGCAGAAGTCACAGTGCGTTGTGCGTTGGACAACCAAGGAGTACAGGCAAGAGAGACACAACTCCAATCCAGCAGTGGCAGGACAACACTGGCAAAGTTCTGGGACAGATTTCTCAGACCCTCCCATCGCTCTGGCTCAGAGGCACGGGGTAATGTCACAAGGAATGGAATGTTTGGGAAGATGCTGAGGGAGTACCTTGCTGACCGTACCAACGTCCTCCGTGATTCCTCTGAGCCTTTTAATTATTGGGTATCGAAGCTGGACATGTGACATGAACTGGTTCTCTACACTTTGGAGGTCCTGGCCTGCCCTGCCGCTAGCATTTTGTCAGAGCGGGTTTTTAGTGCCACTGGTGGAATGATAACAGATAGTCGCATTCACCTGTCAAATGAAAATGCAGACAGGCTGACTTATAAAAGTGAACAAGGGCTGGATTGGGAAAGACTTCTCTACACCACAAAATGACAGCGAAACATAACCTCCAATACAGTGTCTTTTTGGGAGGTGTATTCCCATGCACCTCTTCACACCCACACATGGGTATATGCTTCCTGATTTTGGCTATTTCGTCTCCTCCTCCTCCTTCTCCTCATCTTCATCATCCACCACCACTGGAACGCCAGGGTGAATGTGTTTTGTGATGCTACAGCCGGTCTATTCTTTTTCAAGGGTGTCTGAGGCCCGTAAAATTTTTTTTTTAAATGTACCTTCCATGGGGAAATGTTTGTCAGCCCTTACACTTAGTGTATGGGCATTACAAGTATAGGAGACCCGCTCCTTTAAATTGGGAAAACATTAATAGGATGACGTACTCCACGTCTATTCAGACACCACCACTAGAACACGAGGGTGAACGTATTCTGTGATGCTACAGCCACTTTAGTTTTTTGCAAGGGTGTATTATGGCCATAAACAAATTTAAAAAAAAAAATTACCCCCCATGGGGAAATGTTTGTTATCCCTAACACTCAGTGTATGGGCATTACAAGTATAGGAGACCCGCTCCGTTAAATTGGGAAAACATTAATAGGATGACGTCCTCCACGTCTATTCAGACACCACCACTAGAACACGAGGGTGAACGTATTCTGTGATGCTACAGCCACTTTAGTTTTTTGCAAGGGTGTATGATGGTCATAAACAAATTTTTTTTAAAATGACCCCCATGGGGAAATGTTTGTTATCCCTTAGGCCGGCGTCACACTCAGCGTATGAAAATACGGTCCATTTTTTACGGCCGTAATACGCCGAAATGTTCACAAAATAGTGATCCGTATGTCATCCGTAGGCAGGGCGTGTCAGCGTGTATTGCGCATGTCATCCTCCGTATGTAATCCGTATGGCATCCGTACTGCGAGATTTTCTCGCAGGCTTGCAAAACCGGCATCTAATGGATTTATGGGCTCAAATGTTCGTTAAAACATATATACAGTCTATAT
Source organism: Ranitomeya variabilis (assembly GCF_051348905.1). NCBI lineage: Eukaryota > Metazoa > Chordata > Amphibia > Anura > Dendrobatidae > Ranitomeya > Ranitomeya variabilis. The sequence goes on from NC_135232.1 coordinate 755,452,595, forward strand.
ATATATATATATATATATATATATATATATATATACACTCACTGGCCACTTTATTAGGTACACCTGTCCAACTTCTTGTTAACACTTAATTTCTAATCAGCCAATCACATGGCGGCAACTCAGTGCATGTAGGCATGTAGACATGGTCAAGACAATCTCCTGCAGTTCAAACCGAGCATCAGTATGGGGAAGAAAGGTGATTTGAGTGCCTTTGAACGTGGCATGGTTGTTGGTGCCAGAAGGGCTGGTCTGAGTATTTCAGAAACTGCTGATCTACAGGGATTTTCACGCACAACCATCTCTAGGGTTTACAGAGAATGGTCCGAAAAAGAAAAAAAATCCAGTGAGCGGCAGTTCTGTGGGCGGAAATGCCTTGTTGATGCCAGAGGTCAGAGGAGAATGGGCAGACTGGTTCGAGCTGATAGAAAGGCAACAGTGACTCAAATCGCCACCCGTTACAACCAAGGTAGGCCTAAGAGCATCTCTGAACGCACAGTGCGTCGAACTTTGAGGCAGATGGGCTACAGCAGCAGAAGACCACACCGGGTACCACTCCTTTCAGCTAAGAACAGGAAACTGAGGCTACAATTTGCACAAGCTCATCGAAATTGGACAGTAGAAGATTGGAAAAACGTTGCTTGGTCTGATGAGTCTCGATTTCTGCTGCGACATTCGGATGGTAGGGTCAGAATTTGGCGTAAACAACATGAAATCTTTGGGATGTGGTGGAACGGGAGATTCGCATCAGGGATGTGCAGCTGACAAATCTGCGGCAACTGTGTGATGCCATCATGTCAATATGGACCAAAATCTCTGAGGAATGCTTCCAGCACCTTGTTGAATCTATGCCACGAAGAATTGAGGCAGTTCTGAAGGCAAAAGGGGTCCAACCCGTTACTAGCATGGTGTACCTAATAAAGTGGCCAGTGAGTGTATATATATGTCATTGAGACACACATATATATATATATATATATATATATATATATATATATATACTGTATTTATATTTAATTCAGCGCGAGATATCAGAGAAGCCGGTAATTCAATTGCCGGCTTTTCCTCTCTCCTTTACAAACCCGACATGATATGAGACATGGTTTACATACAGTAAACCATCTCATATCCCTTTCTTTTTTGCATATTCCAAAAAAAATGTTAGTAGTGTGTATGTGCAAAATTTGGGTGCTCTAGCTTGTAAAATAAAGGGTTAAATCACGGAAAAAATTGGCGTGGGCTCCCGCGCAATTTTCTCCACCAGAGTGGTAAAGCCAGTGACTGAGGGCAGATATTAATAGCCTAGAGAGGTCCATGGTTATTGGCCCCCCTGGCTACAAACATCTGCCCCCAGCCACCCCAGAAAAGGCACATCTGGAAGATGTGCCTATTCTGCCACTCTCTTCCCACTCCCGTGTAGCGGTGGGATATGGGGTAATGAAGGGTTAATGTCACCTTGCTATTGTAAGGTGACATTAAGCCAGGTTAATAATGGAGAGGCGTCAATTAAGACACCTATCCATTATCAATCCAATAGTACGAAATGGTTAATAAAACACACACACAAAGTATTTTAACGAAATAAAGACACAGGGTGTTTTAATATTTTATTATACTCTTAATCCACCTGAAGACCCTCGTTCTGTAAAAAAGGAAAAATAAAAAAAAAACAATATCCCATACCTTCCATCGTTCAGTCACATCCCATGATGTAAATCCATCTGAAGGGGTTAAATCATTTTACACCCAGGAGCTCTGCTAATGCAGCTGTGCTCCTGTCTGTAAAATCAGGGGAATGAATGGAGTGCAGGGGAATGTCCTGTAGTTACCTTGAGTCGCGGTGATGCGCCCTCTGCTGGATATCCTCATATGAACTCGAGCATGGGAATGGTCAGCACAAACACACCAGGGAAACGACAACAATGGTGGGCCCAGTAGATAGGGAATGGGGTATGGACACCTCCTCCACTCACCTAAGGATGTGCCCTGATCTCACTAACATACCTATACGGGTTCTTTCACCCCATCGCCGAGCAGGATACCTAATCCCTCACTTGCCCTGCTCTTATCCCTAAGTAGGGAACTGGCAGGTGAGAGCACTGGTCCCACCACTGCACTAATACAACAAAAGGAAAGGTAAGACAGACACCAAAAGGGACAGGGTAAAAAATGCGACACTTAGCTTCCTCTGCTGAGAAGCACCACACTGCAGAGTAAGGCACCAGAAAAGCAAACTCAGCAAAACACAACTACACCCAGCAAGCTCCTTTCTCCAGCTTGGTCGAATGTAGAATGCACTAACACTGACAGTCAGCTGATGCATCAGGTGACCCCTTGAAGGATTGTGGGAGTGGTCACCACCCACATCAGCTGACCCAGCAGCAATGCAATTACACCAGCAAGCCACCGGGGGGAAAAACTGCATTAACCCTAGAACGCATACCCATAGAAATCTACACATTCACGCACCTGGGGCCTTTTTGGCCTGTTTACAATTATCATGGAATAACTCAAATAAAAATACTTTTCAAAATTTATTTTACAATTGCAAGGTAAGGATGCATTCCAACTAGCGCTGGGGTCTGCCAGGAGGGGATCCTGGAGTTACCAGGAGGTCAGATCCATTATGGATCCCCTTCTGGCGAACCCCAGCGCTACTGGGAACACAGCCTAAGATGTGTATATTTCAAAACATAATTATGTGCATAAAACAACAAAAAAGTAAGTAAACAGGCACGCCAAATATAGGCATTCTATATGCAATTTTTTTATGAAAACATTTTTTGGTTGTAGCAAACTTGGTGCAGGAATATTTCTTTGTAACTTTACATATTCCCCCGACAATTCTCGCATATTATTTTTTCGGCTGAATGTTCCTTGCATACATTTTGTCCGCAAGTAGAACAGAAACGCTCTGATTTTCTTTTCTTCTTTGCTGGACAAATATAGCAGCGCTTTCTTTTTTTTTCTCTTTGCTCTGGATGTTCCAGAAAGCGTATTCCACATCGGATCATTGCCTCCGTAATTTGCCTTGATAAGCAAATCTGTGTATAACATGTAAACCTAGTACAGGCCTAAAGGGCCCCAGGTGCGTAAATATGGGGTAGTCCCAAAAAAAGGTTGTTATACCGAAATGTCTGTAACATAAAAATATATGAATAACTGGAAATTACTAACAACTATATACCTGAGGATTACCAAGATTTTCAAAATTCTAACTAAAGTACTTTTACAGAAAATAGAAAACAAGTAACCTGGCAGGCCTGCGAGGCCCCAGGTATGCGTTCTAGGGTTAACCCCCAACGGCCTGAAAGGAAAAAAGTTTTAATCTGAGAGGCCAGATTTGCCACAGATCCAAAAATGGATCGTGAGAGTACCCCCTTTCAATGAGGGGCCTCTGGACCCTCAACACTGGACCTCACCAGTCACCAACCAACAGTGAGGATGCCTCAATCCACCAGAGTTCACTTCGGCTGTCACCTGACCCTTATACTTATGGTAAATGCATGCCTGAGGGAAGTGACAATAACGTAGGTTCTGAAGGCGCCACAAATCTCCAGAGTGCTGACCTGGGGAATGAGTTGTGTACATGCATAACTGGGGGTAACTCCAACTGGAAAGTCTGTGGGCTGAGAATGGCCGACACCCGATATGGCCTGATCACCCTGGAACCCCAGATCCCTGTAGCACCCTTCCACTTGATGTTTTTGGTGGACACCCATACGTACACATTCACTCACAGGTCCGGACCTGAATGTTTATCGCATATGTTTGCTACAAGATGGTGAACTCTTTGAGGAATCAACAACAGAGGCGTCCCCCTGTGTCACCATATCACACCCCCACTATGCTCAGAGGGAACCACCACCTTTCTCTGACCCCTGCCCCTAAGAGGACTCCAACACTCAGGGTTAGCATGTGGTGAGGGCTAAGTCCTGCCCCTACTCCCTGGCAGCACTTCTGCTGCCCCCACCGGAGAAGGGGATGGTTGAAGAAAGTCAGCAGAGACAGTAGCCCCTGGGCAGCAGCCCTCACACTACTGACCCCAGCTGACTACTTTGCTGGACCGCCAATCTATGACCTGGTTGCTTCTTTTCAACAAAGGGAGGCCTAAAACGATAGGTGAGGCATTCCCCTCAAGACCTAGCATGACAGGGACTCTTCATAATGAGTCCCTATAAGCAAGTGTATATCATCTACGACTTGAGTCACCCTCCACTGGCTGAGTGGGACAGAGTCAATGGCCGGGACGCTTATGGATTTTGCTAGCGTCCTACACCTCAGGCCATAGGTATGGACAAAGTGAGCATCCACCAGACAGACACCTGCTCCACTGTCCACAAGTACTGGAATTGTCTCAGTCACCCCTCCAACCACCACTTCAGCAGGGATGGTGCACTGAGAGGAGAAGATGGAGGAAATATACACTCCCTGGTCGCTTCCCTCCACACGACCAGGGGGACACAGCTTCTGAGTGGATGATGGTATTTTGGGGTGAGCTGGGCAGACATTGATAAAATGATCAGTCTGCCCACAGTAAAACATGCCCCCACACCATGACGAACCGCAGACAACCCCGTTTGGGAACCGACTCCTCCCACATGCATGGGTTCGTCCGCCTGCACCGGTGTGTCCTCCTCTCTAGCAAGAACAACAGGGGGCACATTAGGTGCATACCTCTCCCTCAAGCATCTATCCACCCAGATGGCAAGGGACATAGCAGCCTCCAACAACCTGGGGGTGGCATACTGCACAAGAGTATCCTGCAACCTTGGAGACAGACCTGCATAAAATAGCTCCTGAGGGCAGGGTCATTCCACTGTGTGTCAGTGCCCCACCTCCTGAACTCTGAGCAGTACTCCTCATCCGGCCGGCCCCCCTGCTTGATTTTATGGAGTTGGGATTCTGCCAGGGAGACGCCATCAGGATCACCATACACCAGTGCCAGAGCCACAAAAATCTCTTCCACTGACCGTAGAGATGGAGAACTGGTCGGCAGGGAGAAGGCCCAGGATTGGGGATCACCCTTAAGAAGGGAAACGATCATTCCCACCCGTTGTTCCTCACTCCATGATGAATGAGGGCAGAGCCTGAAGTATAGCTTGCAGGCCTCTTTTAAAAAAACAAAAATATATCTCTCCCTCCAAAGAACCTGTCAGGGGGAGATATCTTGGGTTATGGTTGAGCCTGTTGTTGTGAACTCTGTTTTTGGGCTCCCTCTTGTGGTCACAACTGGTACTGTGTGAGTGCTGTCTTTGGGCTCCCTCTGGTGGTTCTTTGTGTCATTCTGCAGGTCTGAGGCAGGATCAGCTGTCTCGTTATCTCTTAGCTGGTTTCCTATTTAGTTCACCTGGACTCTCAGTTGTTGCCTGCTGTCAATGTCTTCAGTGCTATTTTGGAGCTCTCCTGCAGTCCTTCGTTATCAGTCTCTTCAAGAGAAGCTAAGTTTTGCTTGGTTCATTTTTTTGACCATCAGTGGTCATATGCTTCTTGGTTTATTTTTGTTTCTTGTCCAGCTTGCTAATATGTGATTTCCTTGCTTGCTGGTAGCTCTAGGGGGCTGAGTTTCTCCCCTCACACCGTTAGTTGGTGTGGGGGTTCTTGTATTCTCAGCGTGGATATTTTGCATAGGGTTTTTTACTGACTGCACAGTTCCCTATCTGTCTTCTGCTATCTAGTATTAGCGGGCCTCATTTGCTTAATCTGTTTTCATTTCTACGTTTGTGTTTTCCCCTTACCTCACCGTTATTATTTGTTGGGGGCTTCCTATATCTTTGGGGTGATTTCTCTTGAGGCAAGTGAGGTCTTACTTTCCCTCCAGGAGTAGATAGTTTCTCAGGCAGCGTCGAGACGTCCAGGATTTTAGGCACGTTCACCGGCTTCCTTTAGTGTGTTGGTTAGGATCAGGTTTGCGGTCAGTCCAGTTACCACCTCCCTAGAGCTCGTGTCTATGTTCATAAACTTAGCTAGTCCGTTTTGTGATCCTCAGCCACTAGGATCATAACAGTACAGCAGGCCAAAAAAAAAAGTGTTTAATGCATCGCAGAAGTGGGATAAGAGAAGCCCGAGTACAATTTTTTTTTTTTCTCTCTATCTTTGCTGCAGTCTGTCCAGCTTCTCTCATCCCCTTAATCTCTGGGTGGTTTTGTGTTCAGCTGCAGACATGGATATTCAGAGTCTGACTTCTAGTGTGGATCATCTTGCTGCAAGGGTGCAAAGCATTCAGGATTTTGTTGTTCATAGCCCTATGTCAGAGCCAAAAATACCTATTCCTGAGTTGTTTTCTGGAGATAGATCTAGGTTTCTGAATTTTAAGAATAATTGTAAATTATTTCTATCTTTGAGACCTTGTTCCTCCGCTCAGCAAGTTAAAATTGTTATCTCCTTGTTACGTGGCGACCCTCAAGATTGGGCCTTCTCTCTGGTGCCAGGAGATCCTGCATTGCTGAATGTGGATGCGTTTTTTCTGGCGCTTGGACTGCTTTATGAGGAACCTAATCTTGAGAACCAGGCAGAAAAGGCCTTGCTGGCTCTTTCTCAGGGCCAGGATGAAGCTGAGGTGTATTGTCAAAAATTTCGGAAATGGTCGGTGCTTACTCAATGGAATGAGTGTGCCCTGGCTGCAAATTTCAGAGAAGGTCTTTCTGGAGCCATTAAGAATGTTATGGTGGGGTTCCCCACGCCTGCAAGTCTGAATGACTCAATGGCTTTGGCCATTCAAATTGATCGGCGTTTGCGGGAGCGCAAATCTGCGCACCATCTGGCGGTGTTTTCTGAACAGAGACCTGAGTCTATGCAATGTGACCGAGTTCTGACCAGAATTGAGCGGCAAAATCATAGACGTCAAAATGGGTTGTGCTTTTACTGTGGTGATTCAACTCATGTTATCTCAGCATGCTCTAAGCGCGTTAAAAAAATCGCTAAACCTGTCACCATTGGTACTATACAGCCTAAATTCATTTTGTCTGTTACTTTAATTTGTTCTTTGTCATCCTACTCGGTTATGGCTTTTGTGGATTCAGGTGCTGCCCTGAATCTGATGGATTTGTCTGTTATGATCCCAATGGCAGAGGATCTCTGATATTCTGGCAAGATAGCAAAAATATAAATACTGCTCTAGGGAGGTGGAAACTGGGCTAACCGCATACCTGATCCTGACATAAACAACTAAAAGTAGCCGGTGAACGTGCCTACGTTGGTTCTAGACGTCTCGAGCCAGCCGGAGAACTGACTACTAGTGTTGAGCGATACCGTCCGATACTTGAAAGTATCGGTATCGGAAAGTATCGGCCGATACCGGCAAAATATCGGATCCAATCCGATACCGATACCCGATACCAATACAAGTCAATGGGACTCAAGTATCGGACGGTATTCCTGATGGTTCCCAGGGTCTGAAGGAGAGGAAACTCTCCTTCAGGCCCTGGGAACCATATAAATGTGTAAAAGAAAGAATTAAAATAAAAAATATCGCTATACTCACCTGTCCGACGCAGCCGGGACTTCAGCGAGGGAACCGGCAGCGTTGTTTGTTTAAAATTCGCGCTATTACTTGGTTACGTGAATTCCCGGCTTGTGATTGGTCAGGTCGGCCATGTTGCCGGGACGCGGACCAATCACAGCAAGCCGTGACGAAATTACGTCACGGCTTGCTGTGATTGGTCCGCGTCCCGGCAATATGGCCGCCTGACCAATCACAAGCCGTGACATCACGGGAGGCTGGACACGCGCTCACTTTAAAATTGGCGCGTGTCCAGCCTCCCGTGACGTCACGGCTTGTGATTGGTTGCGCCGCGGTCAACCAATCACAAGCCGGGAGGCTGGACGCGCTCATTTTAAAATGGGCGCGTGTCCAGCCTCCCGTGACGTCACGGCTTGTGATTGGTTGCGCCGCGGTCAACCAATCACAAGCCGGGAGGCTGGACGCGCTCATTTTAAAATGGGCGCGTGTCCAGCCTCCCGTGACGTCACGGCTTGTGATTGGTTGCGCCGCGGTCAACCAATCACAAGCCGGGAGGCTGGACGCGCTCATTTTAAAATGGGCGCGTGTCCAGCCTCCCGTGACGTCACGGCTTGTGATTGGTTGCGCCGCGGTCAACCAATCACAAGCCGGGAGGCTGGACGCGCTCATTTTAAAATGGGCGCGTGTCCAGCCTCCCGTGACGTCACGGCTTGTGATTGGTTGCGCCGCGGTCAACCAATCACAAGCCGGGAGGCTGGACGCGCTCATTTTAAAATGGGCGCGTGTCCAGCCTCCCGTGACGTCACGGCTTGTGATTGGTCAGGGCGGCCATATTGCCGGGACGCGGACCAATCACAGCAAGCCGTGACGTAATTTCGTCACGGCTTGCTGTGATTGGTCCGCGTCCCGGCAACGTGGCCGACCTGACCAATCACAAGCCGGGAATTCACGTAACCAAGTAATAGCGCGAATTTTAAACAAACAACGCTGCCGGTTCCCTCGCTGAAGTCCCGGCTGCGTCGGAGAGGTGAGTATAGCGATATTTTTTATTTTAATTCTCTCTTTTACACATTTTAACATTAATGTTGTTGCGATACCCGATACCACAAGAGTATCGGAATCCCGGTATCGGAATTCCGATACATCAAGTATCGGCCGATACCCGATACTTGCAGCATCGGAATGCTCAACACTACTGACTACCCCTAGAGGGAAAAAATAAGACCTCGCTTGCCTTTAGAGAAATTGAACCCCAAAGATATAGAAAGCCCCCAACAAATAATAACGGTGAGGCAAGAGGAAAACACAAACGTAGAGATGAACTAGATTCAGCAAAGTGAGGCCCAATAGTCTAGATAGCAGAAAATAGATAGTGGACTATGCGGTTAGCAGAAAACCCTACAAAACATCCACGCTGAACATTTAAGAACCCCCACACCGACTGACGGTGTGGAGGGAGAATATCAGCCCCCTAGAGCTTCCAGCGAGTCAAAAATCAAATGTAAAGCAAGCTGGACAAAAACACTGAATAATGCAAACGATCCAAATTGTACAAAACAGACTTAGCTTTTCTTGCATGAGGCAGACTGAAAGGAATCCGGAGGAGACCAAATAGGTCTGGATACAATGATGCCAGGCAAGAGACTGAGTCCAGAGGAGACTCAAATAGGAAACACCCGCTGCTTAACGACACAGCTGGAGCTCAGGCCTGCAACAAGACATACCTAACACAATACCGTTAGTGACCACCAGAGGGAGCCCAGAAACACAGTTCACAACAGTACCCCCCCTTGAGGAGGGGTCACCGAACCCTCACCAAGACCCCCAGGGAGATCAGGATGAGCAGCGTGAAAGGCATGAACCAAATCAGCCGCATGAACATCAGAGGCGACAACCCAGGAATTATCCTCCTGACCATAGCCTTTCCACTGAACTAAATACTGGAGTTTCCGTCTAGAGATACGAGAATCCAGAATCTTCTCCACCACGTACTCCAACTCGCCCTCAACCAAAACCGGGGCAGGAGGCTCAACAGCAGGAACCATAGGCACCACGTACTGCCGCAACAAGGACCTATGGAACACATTATGAATAGCAAAAGACGCTGGAAGGTCCAAGCGAAAAGACACCGGGTTAAGGATTTCCAAAATCTTATAAGGACCGATAAAGCGAGGCTTGAACTTAGGAGAGGAGACTTTCAAAGGAACATGCCGAGAAGACAACCAAACCAAATCCCCAACATGAAGTCGGGGACCCACACCGCGGCGGCGGTTGGCAAACCGCTGGGCCTTGTCTTGTGACAATTTCAAATTGTCCACCACATGGTTCCAAATCCGCTGCAACCTATCCACCACAGAATCAACCCCAGGACAGTCAGAAGGTTCAACCTGACCCGAGGAGAAACGAGGATGAAAACCAGAGTTGCAGAAAAAGGGTGAAACCAAGGTGGCAGAACTAGCCCGATTATTAAGGGCAAACTCGGCCAGTGGCAAAAAGGTAACCCAGTCGTCCTGATCAGCAGAAACAAAACATCTCAAATAAGTCTCTAACGTCTGAATAGTTCGCTCGGTCTGGCCATTAGTCTGAGGATGAAAAGCCGACGAAAAAGACAAATCAATACCCATCTTAGCACAAAAGGATCGCCAGAATCTGGACACAAACTGGGATCCTCTGTCAGATACAATATTCTCAGGGATGCCATGCAAACGAACCACATTCTGAAAGAACAAAGGAACCAAATCAGAGGAGGAAGGCAACTTAGGCAAGGGCACCAAATGGACCATTTTAGAAAAATGATCGCACACCACCCAGATGACAGACATCTTCCGAGACACCGGAAGATCCGAAATGAAATCCATGGAAATGTGCGTCCAAGGCCTCTTTGGGATAGGCAAGGGCAAAAGCAACCCGCTGGCACGAGAACAGCAAGGCTTAGCCCGAGCACAAATCCCACAGGACTGCACAAAAGAACGCACATCCCGCGACAAGGTAGGCCACCAAAAGGACCTGGCCACCAAATCTCTGGTACCAAAAATCCCAGGATGTCCCGCCAACACCGAAGAATGAACTTCAGAAATAACTCTGTTGGTCCATCCATCAGGGACAAACAATCTCTCTGGTGGACAACGATCAGGCCTATCAGCCTGAAATTTTTGCAGCCCTCGTCGCAAATCTGGGGAAATGGCAGACAAAATTACTCCCTCTCTGAGAATACCAGCCGGCTCAGAGACTCCCGGAGAATCAGGCACAAAACTCCTAGAAAGTGCATCAGCCGTCACGTTCTTCGAACCAGGCAGGTACGAGACCACAAAGTCAAAACGGGAGAAAAACAACGACCAACGGGCCTGTCTAGGATTCAGGCGCTTGGCAGACTCGAGGTAAATCAGATTTTTATGATCAGTCAAGACCACCACACGATGTCTAGCTCCCTCGAGCCAATGTCGCCACTCCTCAAATGCCCACTTCATGGCCAACAACTCCCGAAAGGCCTCCACGGCCGCAGGAGACCAATTCGCAACATCAGAACCCTTCTTGGTCATATCCGTCAAAGGTTTAACCACGCTGGAGAAATTAGCGATAAAACGACGGTAAAAATTAGCAAAGCCCAAGAACTTCTGCAGGCTCTTAACAGACGTGGGCTGAGTCAGTCATGAATGGCACGGACCTTAACTGGGTCCATCTCCACAGTAGAAGGGGAAAAAATAAAACCCAAAAAAGAAACCTTCTGTACCCCAAAGATACATTTTGAGCCCTTCACAAATAGAGCATTCTCCCGCAAAACCTGAAACACCATCCTGACCTGGTTCACATGGGACTCCCAATCATCAGAAAAAACCAAAATATCATCCAGATAAATAATCATAAATTTATCCAGATATTTCCGGAAGATGTCATGCATGAAGGACTGAAACACAGAAGGAGCATTAGATAATCCGAAAGGCATCACCAGGTACTCAAAATGACCCTCAGGCATATTAAATGCCGTTTTCCATTCATCTCCCTGCTTTATGCGCACAAGGTTATACGCACCACGAAGATCTATCTTGGTGAACCAACTGGATCCCTTAATCCGAGCAAACAAATCAGACAACAATGGCAAAGGATACTGAAATTTAACAGTGATCTTATTCAGAAGACGATAATCAATACAAGGTCTCAGAGACCCGTCTTTCTTGCCCACAAAAAAGAATCCTGCACCAAGAGGGGACGAGGATGGGCGAATATGTCCCTTCTCCAAAGACTCCTTTATATAACTCCGCATCGCGGCATGCTCTGGCACAGATAAATTAAAGAGTCGTCCCTTAGGAAACTTACTACCAGGAATCAAATCTATAGCACAATCACAGTCCCTATGAGGAGGAAGGGCACTGGACCTGGCCTCATTAAATACATTCATATCTGCAGCAGAGTTTCAGCCACTCAGAGAAAAAGGGGATGGAAGAAGCTAGGCAAACTGCAGCAAAAAAAAAAACAAAGAAAAAACAAAACTCAGAACTTCTTTTTAATCCCGCTTCTGCAATGCATTAAACATTTTCTTTTTGGCCTGGCATTCTGTTATGATCCCAATGGCAGAGGATCTCTGATATTCCGGCAAGATAGCAAAAATATAAATACTGCTCTAGGGAGGTGGAAACTGGGCTAACCGCATACCTGATCCTGACACAAACAACTAAAAGTAGCCGGTGAACGTGCCTACGTTGGTTCTAGACGTCTCGAGCCAGCCGGAGAACTGACTACCCCTAGAGGGAAAAAATAAGACCTCGCTTGCCTCCAGAGAAATTGAACCCCAAAGATATAGAAAGCCCCCAACAAATAATAACGGTGAGGCAAGAGGAAAACACAAACGTAGAGATGAACTAGATTCAGCAAAGTGAGGCCCAATAGTCTAGATAGCAGAAAATAGATAGTGGACTATGCAGTTAGCAGAAAACCCTACAAAACATCCACGCTGAACATTCAAGAACCCCCACACCGACTGACGGTGTGGAGGGAGAATATCAGCCCCCTAGAGCTTCCAGCGAGTCAAAAATCAAATGTAAAGCAAGCTGGACAAAAACACTGAATAATGCAAACGATCCAAATTGTACAAAACAGACTTAGCTTTTCTTGCATGAGGCAGACTGAAAGGAATCCAGAGGAGACCAAATAGGTCTGGATACAACGATGCCAGGCAAGAGACTGAGTCCAGAGGAGACTCAAATAGGAAACACCCGCTGCTTAACGACACAGCTGGAGCTCAGGCCTGCAACAAGACATACCTAACACAATACCATTAGTGACCACCAGAGGGAGCCCAGAAACACAGTTCACAACATTTGTCGTTTGCCAGGCGCTGTGGTTTTGTCCTGGAGCCTTTGGAATTCCCTATTCCACTGAGGGGAATTGATGCTACACCATTGGCTGAGAATAAGCCTCAATATTGGACTCAAGTGACCATGTGCATGACTCCTGTACATCAGGAGGTGATTCGCTTTCTTGTGCTGCATAATTTGCATGATGTTGTCGTGTTGGGTCTGCCATGGCTGCAGGCCCATAATCCAGTTCTGGATTGGAAAGCTATGTCTGTGTCAAGTTGGGGTTGCCAGGGGATTCATGGCGATGCTCCTTTGGTATCAATTGCTTCTTCCACTCCTTCTGAGGTCCCTGAGTTTTTGTCGGACTACCCGGATGTATTTGATGAGCCCAGATCCGGTGCCCTGCCTCCTCACAGGGATTGTGATTGTGCTATAAATTTGATTCCTGGTAGTAAGTTCCCTAAGGGACGACTTTTTAATTTGTCTGTACCAGAACATGCCACAATGCGGAGCTATATAAAGGAGTCTTTAGAGAAGGGACATATTCGCCCGTCCTCCTCCCCTCTTGGTGCAGGATTCTTTTTTGTGGCCAAGAAGGATGGTTCTCTGAGACCTTGTATAGATTATCGTCTTCTAAATAAAATCACGGTCAAATTTCAGTATCCTTTGCCATTGTTGTCTGATCTGTTTGCTCGGATTAAGGGGTCCAGTTGGTTCACCAAGATAGATCTTCGTGGTGCGTATAACCTTGTGCGCATTAAGCAGGGGGATGAATGGAAAACAGCATTTAATACGCCCGAAGGCCATTTTGAGTACTTGGTGATGCCTTTTGGACTCTCTAATGCTCCTTCTGTGTTCCAGTCCTTCATGCATGACATCTTCCGAGAATATCTGGATAAATTTATGATTGTGTATCTGGATGACATTTTGGTCTTTTCTGAGGACTGGGAGTCCCATGTGAAGCAGGTCAGGATGGTATTTCAGGTCCTGCGTGCTAATGCCTTATTTGTGAAGGGCTCAAAATGTCTCTTCGGAGTACAGAAGGTTTCCTTTTTGGGTTTTATTTTTTCTCCTTCTACTATTGAGATGGACCCAGTCAAGGTCCAGGCTATTCATGACTGGACTCAGCCTACATCTGTTAAGAGTCTTCAGAAGTTCTTGGGTTTTGCTAATTTTTACCGTCGCTTCATTGCTAATTTTTCTGGCGTGGTTAAACCCTTGACGGATTTGACCAAGAAGGGTTCTGATGTGACTAATTGGTCTCCTGCGGCCGTGGAAGCCTTTCGGGAGCTGAAGCGCCGGTTTTCTTCGGCTCCAGTTTTGTGTCAGCCTGATGTCTCTCTTCCTTTTCAGGTCGAGGTTGATGCTTCTGAGATTGGAGCAGGGGCTGTTTTGTCGCAGAGAAGCTCTGATTGCTCTGTGATGAAGCCTTGTGCTTTCTTTTCAAGAAAGTTTTCGCCTGCCGAGCGAAATTATGATGTTGGTAATCGGGAGTTGTTGGCTATGAAGTGGGCATTTGAGGAGTGGCGACATTGGCTTGAGGGAGCTAAGCATCGTGTAGTGGTCTTAACTGATCACAAAAATCTGATTTATCTCGAGTCTGCCAAGCGGCTGAATCCTAGACAGGCTCGTTGGTCGTTGTTTTTCTCCCGTTTCGATTTTGTGGTCTCGTACCTGCCTGGTTCGAAGAACGTGAAAGCTGATGCTCTTTCTAGGAGTTTTGTGCCTGACTCTCCGGGAGTTTCAGAGCCGGCTGGTATCCTCAGAGAGGGAGCAATTTTGTCTGCCATTTCCCCAGATTTGCGACGAGTGCTGCAGAAATTTCAGGCGGATAGACCGGACCGTTGCCCACCAGAGAGACTGTTTGTCCCAGATAGATGGACCAGCAGCGTTATTTCCGAGGTTCATTCTTCGGTGTTGGCAGGACATCCTGGGATTTTTGGTACCAGAGATTTGGTGGCTAGGTCCTTCTGGTGGCCTTCCTTGTCGCGGGATGTGCGTTCCTTTGTGCAGTCCTGTGGGATTTGTGCTCGGGCTAAGCCTTGCTGTTCTCGTGCCAGCGGTTTTCTTTTGCCTTTGCCTGTCCCGAAGAGGCCTTGGACGCACATTTCCATGGATTTTATTTCGGATCTTCCAGTCTCTTAGAGAATGTCTGTCATCTGGGTGGCGTGTGATCATTTTTCCAAAATGGTCCATTTGGTGCCCTTGCCTAAGTTGCCTTCCTCCTCCGATTTGGTTCCTCTATTTTTTCAGAATGTGGTTCGCTTGCATGGCATCCCTGAAAATATTGTGTCTGACAGAGGATCCCAGTTTGTGTCCAGATTTTGGCGGATCTTTTGTGCTAAGATGGGCATTGATTTGTCTTTTTCGTCGGCCTTCCATCCTCAGACGAATGGTCAAACCGAGCGAACTAATCAGACCTTGGAAACTTATTTAAGATGTTTTGTTTCTGCTGATCAGGATAATTGGGTGACTTTTTTGCCATTGGCCGAGTTTGCCCTTAATAATCGGGCTAGTTCTGCTACTTTGGTTTCGCCTATTTTCTGCAATTCTGGTTTTCATCCTCGTTTTTCCTCGGGTCAGGTTGAGCCTTCTGACTGTCCTGGGGTGGATTCTGTGGTGGATAGGTTGCAGCAGATTTGGAACCATGTGGTGGACAATTTGAAGTTGTCACAGGAGAAGGTTCAGCGCTTTGCCAACCGCCATCGCGGTGTGGGTCCCCGACTTCTTGTTGGGGATTTGGTATGGCTGTCTTCTCGTTATGTTCCTATGAAGGTTTCCTCTCCTAAATTCAAGCCTCGCTTCATCGGTCCTTATAAGATTTCAGAAATCCTTAACCCGGTGTCATTTCGTTTGGACCTCCCAGCGTCGTTTGCCATTCATAACGTGTTCCATAGGTCTTTGTTGCGGAGGTATGTGGTGCCTGTGGTTCCTTCTGTTGAACCCCCTGCTCCGGTGCTGGTTGAGGGCGAATTGGAGTACGTGGTGGAGAAGATCTTGGATTCTCGTATTTCTAGACGGAGGCTTCAGTATTTGGTTAAGTGGAAGGGCTATGGTCAGGAGGATAATTCCTGGGTTGTCGCCTCTGATGTTCATGCGGCCGATTTGGTTCATGCCTTCCATGTGGCTCATCCTGATCGCCCTGGGGGTTTTGATGAGGGTTCTGTGACCCCTCCTCAAGGGGGGGGTACTGTTGTGAACTCTGTTTTTGGGCTCCCTCTTGTGGTCACAACTGGTACTGTGTGAGTGCTGTCTTTGGGCTCCCTCTGGTGGTTCTTTGTGTCATTCTGCAGGTCTGAGGCAGGATCAGCTGTCTCGTTATCTCTTAGCTGGTTTCCTATTTAGTTCACCTGGACTCTCAGTTGTTGCCTGCTGTCAATGTCTTCAGTGCTATTTTGGAGCTCTCCTGCAGTCCTTCGTTATCAGTCTCTTCAAGAGAAGCTAAGTTTTGCTTGGTTCATTTTTTGACCATCAGTGGTCATATGTTTCTTGGTTTATTTTTGTTTCTTGTCCAGCTTGCTAATATGTGATTTCCTTGCTTGCTGGTAGCTCTAGGGGGCTGAGTTTCTCCCCTCACACCGTTAGTTGGTGTGGGGGTTCTTGTATTCTCAGCGTGGATATTTTGCATAGGGTTTTTTACTGACCGCACAGTTCCCTATCTGTCTTCTGCTATCTAGTATTAGCGGGCCTCATTTGCTTAATCTGTTTTCATTTCTACGTTTGTGTTTTCCCCTTACCTCACCGTTATTATTTGTTGGGGGCTTCCTATATCTTTGGGGTGATTTCTCTTGAGGCAAGTGAGGTCTTACTTTCCCTCCAGGAGTAGATAGTTTCTCAGGCAGCGTCGAGACGTCCAGGATTTTAGGCACGTTCACCGGCTTCCTTTAGTGTGTTGGTTAGGATCAGGTTTGCGGTCAGTCCAGTTACCACCTCCCTAGAGCTCGTGTCTATGTTCATAAACTTAGCTAGTCCGTTTTGTGATCCTCAGCCACTAGGATCATAACAGTACAGCAGGCCAAAAAAAAAAGTGTTTAATGCATCGCAGAAGTGGGATAAGAGAAGCCCGAGTACAATTTTTTTTTTTTCTCTCTATCTTTGCTGCAGTCTGTCCAGCTTCTCTCATCCCCTTAATCTCTGGGTGGTTTTGTGTTCAGCTGCAGACATGGATATTCAGAGTCTGACTTCTAGTGTGGATCATCTTGCTGCAAGGGTGCAAAGCATTCAGGATTTTGTTGTTCATAGCCCTATGTCAGAGCCAAAAATACCTATTCCTGAGTTGTTTTCTGGAGATAGATCTAGGTTTCTGAATTTTAAGAATAATTGTAAATTATTTCTATCTTTGAGACCTTGTTCCTCCGCTCAGCAAGTTAAAATTGTTATCTCCTTGTTACGTGGCGACCCTCAAGATTGGGCCTTCTCTCTGGTGCCAGGAGATCCTGCATTGCTGAATGTGGATGCGTTTTTTCTGGCGCTTGGACTGCTTTATGAGGAACCTAATCTTGAGAACCAGGCAGAAAAGGCCTTGCTGGCTCTTTCTCAGGGCCAGGATGAAGCTGAGGTGTATTGTCAAAAATTTCGGAAATGGTCGGTGCTTACTCAATGGAATGAGTGTGCCCTGGCTGCAAATTTCAGAGAAGGTCTTTCTGGAGCCATTAAGAATGTTATGGTGGGGTTCCCCACGCCTGCAAGTCTGAATGACTCAATGGCTTTGGCCATTCAAATTGATCGGCGTTTGCGGGAGCGCAAATCTGCGCACCATCTGGCGGTGTTTTCTGAACAGAGACCTGAGTCTATGCAATGTGACCGAGTTCTGACCAGAATTGAGCGGCAAAATCATAGACGTCAAAATGGGTTGTGCTTTTACTGTGGTGATTCAACTCATGTTATCTCAGCATGCTCTAAGCGCGTTAAAAAAATCGCTAAACCTGTCACCATTGGTACTATACAGCCTAAATTCATTTTGTCTGTTACTTTAATTTGTTCTTTGTCATCCTACTCGGTTATGGCTTTTGTGGATTCAGGTGCTGCCCTGAATCTGATGGATTTGTCTGTTATGATCCCAATGGCAGAGGATCTCTGATATTCTGGCAAGATAGCAAAAATATAAATACTGCTCTAGGGAGGTGGAAACTGGGCTAACCGCATACCTGATCCTGACATAAACAACTAAAAGTAGCCGGTGAACGTGCCTACGTTGGTTCTAGACGTCTCGAGCCAGCCGGAGAACTGACTACCCCTAGAGGGAAAAAATAAGACCTCGCTTGCCTTTAGAGAAATTGAACCCCAAAGATATAGAAAGCCCCCAACAAATAATAACGGTGAGGCAAGAGGAAAACACAAACGTAGAGATGAACTAGATTCAGCAAAGTGAGGCCCAATAGTCTAGATAGCAGAAAATAGATAGTGGACTATGCGGTTAGCAGAAAACCCTACAAAACATCCACGCTGAACATTTAAGAACCCCCACACCGACTGACGGTGTGGAGGGAGAATATCAGCCCCCTAGAGCTTCCAGCGAGTCAAAAATCAAATGTAAAGCAAGCTGGACAAAAACACTGAATAATGCAAACGATCCAAATTGTACAAAACAGACTTAGCTTTTCTTGCATGAGGCAGACTGAAAAGAATCCGGAGGAGACCAAATAGGTCTGGATACAATGATGCCAGGCAAGAGACTGAGTCCAGAGGAGACTCAAATAGGAAACACCCGCTGCTTAACGACACAGCTGGAGCTCAGGCCTGCAACAAGACATACCTAACACAATACCGTTAGTGACCACCAGAGGGAGCCCAGAAACACAGTTCACAACAGTACCCCCCCTTGAGGAGGGGTCACCGAACCCTCACCAAGACCCCCAGGGCGATCAGGATGAGCAGCGTGAAAGGCATGAACCAAATCAGCCGCATGAACATCAGAGGCGACAACCCAGGAATTATCCTCCTGACCATAGCCTTTCCACTGAACTAAATACTGGAGTTTCCGTCTAGAGATACGAGAATCCAGAATCTTCTCCACCACGTACTCCAACTCGCCCTCAACCAAAACCGGGGCAGGAGGCTCAACAGCAGGAACCATAGGCACCACGTACTGCCGCAACAAGGACCTATGGAACACATTATGAATAGCAAAAGACGCTGGAAGGTCCAAGCGAAAAGACACCGGGTTAAGGATTTCCAAAATCTTATAAGGACCGATAAAGCGAGGCTTGAACTTAGGAGAGGAGACTTTCAAAGGAACATGCCGAGAAGACAACCAAACCAAATCCCCAACATGAAGTCGGGGACCCACACCGCGGCGGCGGTTGGCAAACCGCTGGGCCTTGTCTTGTGACAATTTCAAATTGTCCACCACATGGTTCCAAATCCGCTGCAACCTATCCACCACAGAATCAACCCCAGGACAGTCAGAAGGTTCAACCTGACCCGAGGAGAAACGAGGATGAAAACCAGAGTTGCAGAAAAAGGGTGAAACCAAGGTGGCAGAACTAGCCCGATTATTAAGGGCAAACTCGGCCAGTGGCAAAAAGGTAACCCAGTCGTCCTGATCAGCAGAAACAAAACATCTCAAATAAGTCTCTAACGTCTGAATAGTTCGCTCGGTCTGGCCATTAGTCTGAGGATGAAAAGCCGACGAAAAAGACAAATCAATACCCATCTTAGCACAAAAGGATCGCCAGAATCTGGACACAAACTGGGATCCTCTGTCAGATACAATATTCTCAGGGATGCCATGCAAACGAACCACATTCTGAAAGAACAAAGGAACCAAATCAGAGGAGGAAGGCAACTTAGGCAAGGGCACCAAATGGACCATTTTAGAAAAATGATCGCACACCACCCAGATGACAGACATCTTCCGAGACACCGGAAGATCCGAAATGAAATCCATGGAAATGTGCGTCCAAGGCCTCTTTGGGATAGGCAAGGGCAAAAGCAACCCGCTGGCACGAGAACAGCAAGGCTTAGCCCGAGCACAAATCCCACAGGACTGCACAAAAGAACGCACATCCCGCGACAAGGTAGGCCACCAAAAGGACCTGGCCACCAAATCTCTGGTACCAAAAATCCCAGGATGTCCCGCCAACACCGAAGAATGAACTTCAGAAATAACTCTGTTGGTCCATCCATCAGGGACAAACAATCTCTCTGGTGGACAACGATCAGGCCTATCAGCCTGAAATTTTTGCAGCCCTCGTCGCAAATCTGGGGAAATGGCAGACAAAATTACTCCCTCTTTGAGAATACCAGCCGGCTCAGAGACTCCCGGAGAATCAGGCACAAAACTCCTAGAAAGTGCATCAGCCGTCACGTTCTTCGAACCAGGCAGGTACGAGACCACAAAGTCAAAACGGGAGAAAAACAACGACCAACGGGCCTGTCTAGGATTCAGGCGCTTGGCAGACTCGAGGTAAATCAGATTTTTATGATCAGTCAAGACCACCACACGATGTCTAGCTCCCTCGAGCCAATGTCGCCACTCCTCAAATGCCCACTTCATGGCCAACAACTCCCGATTACCAACATCGTAGTTCCGCTCAGCAGGCGAAAATTTCCTTGAAAAGAAGGCGCATGGCTTCATCACGGAGCCATCAGAACTTTTTTGCGACAAAACAGCCCCTGCACCAATTTCAGAAGCATCAACTTCAACCTGGAAGGGAAGAGAGACATCCGGCTGGCACAAGACTGGCGCTGAAGTAAACCGACGCTTCAGCTCCCGAAAGGCCTCCACGGCCGCAGGAGACCAATTCGCAACATCAGAACCCTTCTTGGTCATATCCGTCAAAGGTTTAACCACGCTGGAGAAATTAGCGATAAAACGACGGTAAAAATTAGCAAAGCCCAAGAACTTCTGCAGGCTCTTAACAGACGTGGGCTGAGTCAGTCATGAATGGCACGGACCTTAACTGGGTCCATCTCCACAGTAGAAGGGGAAAAAATAAAACCCAAAAAAGAAACCTTCTGTACCCCAAAGATACATTTTGAGCCCTTCACAAATAGAGCATTCTCCCGCAAAACCTGAAACACCATCCTGACCTGGTTCACATGGGACTCCCAATCATCAGAAAAAACCAAAATATCATCCAGATAAATAATCATAAATTTATCCAGATATTTCCGGAAGATGTCATGCATGAAGGACTGAAACACAGAAGGAGCATTAGATAATCCGAAAGGCATCACCAGGTACTCAAAATGACCCTCAGGCATATTAAATGCCGTTTTCCATTCATCTCCCTGCTTTATGCGCACAAGGTTATACGCACCACGAAGATCTATCTTGGTGAACCAACTGGATCCCTTAATCCGAGCAAACAAATCAGACAACAATGGCAAAGGATACTGAAATTTAACAGTGATCTTATTCAGAAGACGATAATCAATACAAGGTCTCAGAGACCCGTCTTTCTTGCCCACAAAAAAGAATCCTGCACCAAGAGGGGACGAGGATGGGCGAATATGTCCCTTCTCCAAAGACTCCTTTATATAACTCCGCATCGCGGAATGCTCTGGCACAGATAAATTAAAGAGTCGTCCCTTAGGAAACTTACTACCAGGAATCAAATCTATAGCACAATCACAGTCCCTATGAGGAGGAAGGGCACTGGACCTGGCCTCATTAAATACATTCATATCTGCAGCAGAGTTTCAGCCACTCAGAGAAAAAGGGGATGGAAGAAGCTAGGCAAACTGCAGCAAAAAAAAAACAAAAAAAAACTCAGAACTTCTTTTTAATCCCGCTTCTGCAATGCATTAAACATTTTCTTTTTGGCCTGGCATTCTGTTATGATCCCAATGGCAGAGGATCTCTGATATTCCGGCAAGATAGCAAAAATATAAATACTGCTCTAGGGAGGTGGAAACTGGGCTAACCGCATACCTGATCCTGACACAAACAACTAAAAGTAGCCGGTGAACGTGCCTACGTTGGTTCTAGACGTCTCGAGCCAGCCGGAGAACTGACTACCCCTAGAGGGAAAAAATAAGACCTCGCTTGCCTCCAGAGAAATTGAACCCCAAAGATATAGAAAGCCCCCAACAAATAATAACGGTGAGGCAAGAGGAAAACACAAACGTAGAGATGAACTAGATTCAGCAAAGTGAGGCCCAATAGTCTAGATAGCAGAAAATAGATAGTGGACTATGCAGTTAGCAGAAAACCCTACAAAACATCCACGCTGAACATTCAAGAACCCCCACACCGACTGACGGTGTGGAGGGAGAATATCAGCCCCCTAGAGCTTCCAGCGAGTCAAAAATCAAATGTAAAGCAAGCTGGACAAAAACACTGAATAATGCAAACGATCCAAATTGTACAAAACAGACTTAGCTTTTCTTGCATGAGGCAGACTGAAAGGAATCCAGAGGAGACCAAATAGGTCTGGATACAACGATGCCAGGCAAGAGACTGAGTCCAGAGGAGACTCAAATAGGAAACACCCGCTGCTTAACGACACAGCTGGAGCTCAGGCCTGCAACAAGACATACCTAACACAATACCATTAGTGACCACCAGAGGGAGCCCAGAAAC
Organism: Ranitomeya variabilis; assembly: GCF_051348905.1. Lineage (NCBI taxonomy): Eukaryota > Metazoa > Chordata > Amphibia > Anura > Dendrobatidae > Ranitomeya > Ranitomeya variabilis. The sequence goes on from NC_135232.1 coordinate 755,474,877, forward strand.
ACAGTTCACAACATTTGTCGTTTGCCAGGCGCTGTGGTTTTGTCCTGGAGCCTTTGGAATTCCCTATTCCACTGAGGGGAATTGATGCTACACCATTGGCTGAGAATAAGCCTCAATATTGGACTCAAGTGACCATGTGCATGACTCCTGTACATCAGGAGGTGATTCGCTTTCTTGTGCTGCATAATTTGCATGATGTTGTCGTGTTGGGTCTGCCATGGCTGCAGGCCCATAATCCAGTTCTGGATTGGAAAGCTATGTCTGTGTCAAGTTGGGGTTGCCAGGGGATTCATGGCGATGCTCCTTTGGTATCAATTGCTTCTTCCACTCCTTCTGAGGTCCCTGAGTTTTTGTCGGACTACCCGGATGTATTTGATGAGCCCAGATCCGGTGCCCTGCCTCCTCACAGGGATTGTGATTGTGCTATAAATTTGATTCCTGGTAGTAAGTTCCCTAAGGGACGACTTTTTAATTTGTCTGTACCAGAACATGCCACAATGTGGAGCTATATAAAGGAGTCTTTAGAGAAGGGACATATTCGCCCGTCCTCCTCCCCTCTTGGTGCAGGATTCTTTTTTGTGGCCAAGAAGGATGGTTCTCTGAGACCTTGTATAGATTATCGTCTTCTAAATAAAATCACGGTCAAATTTCAGTATCCTTTGCCATTGTTGTCTGATCTGTTTGCTCGGATTAAGGGGTCCAGTTGGTTCACCAAGATAGATCTTCGTGGTGCGTATAACCTTGTGCGCATTAAGCAGGGGGATGAATGGAAAACAGCATTTAATACGCCCGAAGGCCATTTTGAGTACTTGGTGATGCCTTTTGGACTCTCTAATGCTCCTTCTGTGTTCCAGTCCTTCATGCATGACATCTTCCGAGAATATCTGGATAAATTTATGATTGTGTATCTGGATGACATATTGGTCTTTTCTGAGGACTGGGAGTCCCATGTGAAGCAGGTCAGGATGGTATTTCAGGTCCTGCGTGCTAATGCCTTATTTGTGAAGGGCTCAAAATGTCTCTTCGGAGTACAGAAGGTTTCCTTTTTGGGTTTTATTTTTTCTCCTTCTACTATTGAGATGGACCCAGTCAAGGTCCAGGCTATTCATGACTGGACTCAGCCTACATCTGTTAAGAGTCTTCAGAAGTTCTTGGGTTTTGCTAATTTTTACCGTCGCTTCATTGCTAATTTTTCTGGCGTGGTTAAACCCTTGACGGATTTGACCAAGAAGGGTTCTGATGTGACTAATTGGTCTCCTGCGGCCGTGGAAGCCTTTCGGGAGCTGAAGCGCCGGTTTTCTTCGGCTCCAGTTTTGTGTCAGCCTGATGTCTCTCTTCCTTTTCAGGTCGAGGTTGATGCTTCTGGGATTGGAGCAGGGGCTGTTTTGTCGCAGAGAAGCTCTGATTGCTCTGTGATGAAGCCTTGTGCTTTCTTTTCAAGAAAGTTTTCGCCTGCCGAGCGAAATTATGATGTTGGTAATCGGGAGTTGTTGGCTATGAAGTGGGCATTTGAGGAGTGGCGACATTGGCTTGAGGGAGCTAAGCATCGTGTAGTGGTCTTAACTGATCACAAAAATCTGATTTATCTCGAGTCTGCCAAGCGGCTGAATCCTAGACAGGCTCGTTGGTCGTTGTTTTTCTCCCGTTTCGATTTTGTGGTCTCGTACCTGCCTGGTTCGAAGAACGTGAAAGCTGATGCTCTTTCTAGGAGTTTTGTGCCTGACTCTCCGGGAGTTTCAGAGCCGGCTGGTATCCTCAGAGAGGGAGCGATTTTGTCTGCCATTTCCCCAGATTTGCGACGAGTGCTGCAGAAATTTCAGGCGGATAGACCGGACCGTTGCCCACCAGAGAGACTGTTTGTCCCAGATAGATGGACCAGCAGCGTTATTTCCGAGGTTCATTCTTCGGTGTTGGCAGGACATCCTGGGATTTTTGGTACCAGAGATTTGGTGGCTAGGTCCTTCTGGTGGCCTTCCTTGTCGCGGGATGTGCGTTCCTTTGTGCAGTCCTGTGGGATTTGTGCTCGGGCTAAGCCTTGCTGTTCTCGTGCCAGCGGTTTTCTTTTGCCTTTGCCTGTCCCGAAGAGGCCTTGGACGCACATTTCCATGGATTTTATTTCGGATCTTCCAGTCTCTTAGAGAATGTCTGTCATCTGGGTGGCGTGTGATCATTTTTCCAAAATGGTCCATTTGGTGCCCTTGCCTAAGTTGCCTTCCTCCTCCGATTTGGTTCCTCTATTTTTTCAGAATGTGGTTCGCTTGCACGGCATCCCTGAAAATATTGTGTCTGACAGAGGATCCCAGTTTGTGTCCAGATTTTGGCGGATCTTTTGTGCTAAGATGGGCATTGATTTGTCTTTTTCGTCGGCCTTCCATCCTCAGACGAATGGTCAAACCGAGCGAACTAATCAGACCTTGGAAACTTATTTAAGATGTTTTGTTTCTGCTGATCAGGATAATTGGGTGACTTTTTTGCCATTGGCCGAGTTTGCCCTTAATAATCGGGCTAGTTCTGCTACTTTGGTTTCGCCTGTTTTCTGCAATTCTGGTTTTCATCCTCGTTTTTCCTCGGGTCAGGTTGAGCCTTCTGACTGTCCTGGGGTGGATTCTGTGGTGGATAGGTTGCAGCAGATTTGGAACCATGTGGTGGACAATTTGAAGTTGTCACAGGAGAAGGTTCAGCGCTTTGCCAACCGCCATCGCGGTGTGGGTCCCCGACTTCTTGTTGGGGATTTGGTATGGCTGTCTTCTCGTTATGTTCCTATGAAGGTTTCCTCTCCTAAATTCAAGCCTCACTTCATCGGTCCTTATAAGATTTCAGAAATCCTTAACCCGGTGTCATTTCGTTTGGACCTCCCAGCGTCGTTTGCCATTCATAACGTGTTCCATAGGTCTTTGTTGCGGAGGTATGTGGTGCCTGTGGTTCCTTCTGTTGAACCCCCTGCTCCGGTGCTGGTTGAGGGCGAATTGGAGTACGTGGTGGAGAAGATCTTGGATTCTCGTATTTCTAGACGGAGGCTTCAGTATTTGGTTAAGTGGAAGGGCTATGGTCAGGAGGATAATTCCTGGGTTGTCGCCTCTGATGTTCATGCAGCCGATTTGGTTCATGCCTTCCATGTGGCTCATCCTGATCGCCCTGGGGGTTTTGATGAGGGTTCTGTGACCCCTCCTCAAGGGGGGGGTACTGTTGTGAACTCTGTTTTTGGGCTCCCTCTTGTGGTCACAACTGGTACTGTGTGAGTGCTGTCTTTGGGCTCCCTCTGGTGGTTCTTTGTGTCATTCTGCAGGTCTGAGGCAGGATCAGCTGTCTCGTTATCTCTTAGCTGGTTTCCTATTTAGTTCACCTGGACTCTCAGTTGTTGCCTGCTGTCAATGTCTTCAGTGCTATTTTGGAGCTCTCCTGCAGTCCTTCGTTATCAGTCTCTTCAAGAGAAGCTAAGTTTTGCTTGGTTCATTTTTTGACCATCAGTGGTCATATGTTTCTTGGTTTATTTTTGTTTCTTGTCCAGCTTGCTAATATGTGATTTCCTTGCTTGCTGGTAGCTCTAGGGGGCTGAGTTTCTCCCCTCACACCGTTAGTTGGTGTGGGGGTTCTTGTATTCTCAGCGTGGATATTTTGCATAGGGTTTTTTACTGACCGCACAGTTCCCTATCTGTCTTCTGCTATCTAGTATTAGCGGGCCTCATTTGCTTAATCTGTTTTCATTTCTACGTTTGTGTTTTCCCCTTACCTCACCGTTATTATTTGTTGGGGGCTTCCTATATCTTTGGGGTGATTTCTCTTGAGGCAAGTGAGGTCTTACTTTCCCTCCAGGAGTAGATAGTTTCTCAGGCAGCGTCGAGACGTCCAGGATTTTAGGCACGTTCACCGGCTTCCTTTAGTGTGTTGGTTAGGATCAGGTTTGCGGTCAGTCCAGTTACCACCTCCCTAGAGCTCGTGTCTATGTTCATAAACTTAGCTAGTCCGTTTTGTGATCCTCAGCCACTAGGATCATAACAGCCTTTACCTGAGCCGAGGCCCAGAACCCCAACAACTGCTGCAGCTGCTGCACCACCTCACCATGCAGCTCCTTAAGCTCAGTGATGAGAGTCTGGAGCAGTTGGGCAAAGACCTGCATTTGGGCTATGGCTCACCAGAAAAAAGTGACGGTCGGTGTTAATGTCACAATGTGACTGGAGCGGTGTGGCTCGACCCCACGAATGGTCAGTCCACAGACAGCACAAACACACCAAGGGACACCAGGGAAACGACAATAACGGTGGGCCCTGTAGATAGGGAATTGGGGAATGGACACCTCCTGCACTCACCTAAGGTTGTGCCCTGATCTCACTAAAGTACCTATATGGGTTCTTTCACACCGTTGCCAAGCAGGATACCTAATCCCTCACTTGCCTTGCTCTTATCCCTAAGTAGGGAACTGGCAGGTGAGAGAACTGGTCTCACCACTGCACTAATACAACAAAAGGAAAGGTAAGACAGACACCAAAAGGGACAGGGTAAAAAATGTGACACTTAGTTCCCTCTGCTGAGAAGCACCGCACAGCAGAGAAAGGCACCAGAAAAGTGAACTCAGCAAAGCACAACTGCACCCAGCAAGCTGCTTCCTCCAGCTTGGTCCCTGTAGAATGGACTAACACTGAGATTTGTGTTGCTTCAGCTGGACTAATAGTATGATTTTATGAAACTTGAGAGACACAAAGTTCTCATCAATCAATACATCTCTGCTTATTGTGACCATGTTTGTTTCTATCCAATAGTAAGCATTATTCCAACAATAACACTTTATAAGGAAAATATATCTTAGGCAATTTAATCAATCACTGTTTTTATACCTCCCAACTTTCGAAGAATAGAAAGAGGAAGGAATTATGCTGCATGCTGCTCGTGGCAAATTTTGTCCACGCCTCTGCACACACCGCAATCTACGCCCATTTACCACTTCTTTCTTCCCTGGCAGGAGGAGATAGCAAAGGCATTGTGGCAGTGAGGGATATTTAGCAGTCGCCTGAGACTGCAGGGCGTAGACCCAAATTGAGGACTGTTCTTTGCATCTGGGACTGTTGGGACTTGAGCTGATCAATTCAGTGATCTCGTGTCTGGTCCAGCATCTAGATCAGTGCTACCTGGGGACAAGTCTCTTGCCTTCCGGCATCCCGTGTACGGTTTTTGATTAGCCAGTGCTGGAGTGACACCATCTGGGTGTCTTGCTCATCTCTAGTTGGGATCTGTGGATTTATTTTTTGTTTATTCATTCAGTCAGAGCCGCCAGAATTTTCTCACCCTTACGTAGCTTCACTATATGACATCTAGCTTTTTTGTATCTGTAAGGTCATGTTCACACATTGCATAAATAATGTGTTTTTGTTTTCTGCAGATGTCCGCACCGAACTACACAATAACAAGATTCCTTGATTATTGCATTTATGGTGCATATTTTATTCATTTTCCCCTTTATTTGATGTCTTTTTGTGCAGATGTGAAACTGCTTTTTAGGGCTCATACTCACTTGTTCGAGTCTTGGATGAGTCTCGCACGGCAATACCCGGTGCTGCTGCCGGCACTCAGATCAGAGAATGCAGCCGCATAGGAATATATGCAGCCGCACGCTCCGCTCCTCTGTGTCAGGTGCAGTGCCGGGTATTGCCGTGCGAGACTCATCCGAGTTTCGCGCAAGTGAGTATAAGCCCTTAATGTGTTTTTATAGTACAGAAAAGTTTTGATTCTGCACTTAAAAAAGTAACTGCAGTATTTTACATTTTTTTTAGGTATCCCGTAGAAGTCTCCATAGAAAAAGAAAATCACCAAAACTGCACAGTTCAGCAGCATCTTTGGACATACAGGGGATGCAGTTTTAATGAAATCACATCCACTTTGCTTGGACAGTTAAACACAGCAAAATTTCTGTTAAAAAAGCAGCATTTACGCTACATATAATCATTGTCTAAGGCTGGTTTCACACTTGCGTTTTGATCTGCAGCGTTTTTTTAAAAAACGCATTTGGTGAAAAAATTCATGAAAACGCATGCAAACGGTGCGTTTTTTTGACGCATGCGTTTTTGCGCCCAAAAAAAATTTGCAGCAAAACGCGGCGTTTTCCCGCGTTTACATGCGTTTTTTCCCGCATTTGCGTTTTTTAAACGCATGCTGAGAAGTGTGTGACAGCTGCCAAACATCAAAATCAACTAGAAAGCACACTATTAATAGAATTAGCTAGGGTTAGGGTTAGGATCCCTAGGGTTAGGGTTAGGGTTAGGGGTAGCTTTTTATTAGAATGTCCTGGTCACCAGGTCACTGATAAGCCACCCCCCACCATCAAGGTGATAAAGGGATCCAAACCCTAACCCTACCCCTAACCCTAACCCTAACCCTAAGCCACCCCCACCATCAAGGTGATAAAGGGATCAAACCCTAACCCTAACCCTACCCCTAACCCTAACCCTACCCCTAACCCTAACCCTAACCCTACCCCTAACCATAACACTAACCATAGGGATCCAAACCCTAACCCTAAGGATTAGGATCCTAACCCTAACCCTAAGGGTTAGGGTTAGGATCCCTAGGGCTAGGGTTAGGGTTAGGATTCCTAGGGTTACTAGGGATCCTAACCCTAACCGTTACCCTAGGGATTCTAACCCTAACCCTAAGGGTTAGGGTTAGGATCCCTAGGGTTAGGGTTAGGATCCCTAGGGTTACTAGGGATCCTAACCTTATGGTTAGGGTTAGGGTTTGGATCCCTATGGTTAGGGTTAGGGTTTTCTTGTTTTTTTTTGTGTTTTCTTGTGTTTTTCTAAAAAAACGCATGCGTTTTTAATGCAAACAAACGCATGTGCTTAAAAACGCATGCGTTTACATAGACAGCAATGCATTTTTTTGCCGCAAAAAAACGCATGCGTTTTTTCGCGGCAAAAAAACGCCGCTAGAATTGTCCAAACAAAGTGGATGTGATTTCATGATATCTCTGCCCTCAGTGCAGCTAAAGACGCTACTGAACACTGTGGTTTGGGTGCATTTTTCTTTATAGGCTTCTATGTGGAGCCTAATGAAAACGCAAGAAACAAAGAGCACTGTTGCATTTTTAAGCAAAGAATCAAAGTTTTTCTGTACAATTAAGAAAGCTTTAAAAAGTATGATTCACATAAGGCCCAAAAACACAAAAAAAGAGATGCAGCAATCATGCAATAATCAGTGAAGATTGCTATTGCGTTGTGTGGTGAGGACAGCTGTAGAAAAAGCAGTAGAAAGAATGCAGTATTTATGCTACATGTGAACATTGTTTCAGCATTACATTTTTATTATATTTTATAGAGAAAAAATATCAATTACACAATTTTTTTTACGCCATTTACCAGTCAATGTGTTGTGCAGATCGTTACGATTACAGGGACACCAAATATGTCTGTTATTTGCTGATTTGTGATGTATATTTTAAAAAACGCATTAAAATTATATTTTTTTTGCCATTATCTAGTGTTTTACATTATTTTTTTAGTAACTTTATAGGATGGAAAACTCTTAGATTTTCCCTCTAGAATAAAAATCCATAGAAATATACTGCTGTGTACAATTTATCAGTATTATTTGCCTGTGGGGTCAGAGCCTGCAATATAAATCTAATATAAGTATACAAAATTCTCCTAGTTACATCACCAGAACCTGTGGCTCAATTGCTTTATCTCCTTCCTGTAATGTTGAAGGTTGTGAGCTCATGTACTGGGGAGACTCGCAAAAATGACATTTTTCTTCACCTCTAGTAAACAATTAACATAGAAATAAATTGTTTTATACAATGCATCTATCTATCTTTAAAAATACAATCTGCGTCTGGGTTCACTGCCTGCAATACAGGTCAAATTACCAAATTCTGCTATCTTCATCATTGTGGGCTGACAACATTGAGATGCGGGTTTGAGTCCGGGGGAGACCAGATCACAATTTATGCATTGAGCAGATACAGCCCTGTCCCCCATCCTCAAAAAGGAGGATCTACAGATTGATGAACATGCCAGAAAGAGGTAATAGAAGCCAGGACAAAATCCCTGACGTGGTGGGACTGAGCCCTCAAATCGGGACAGTCCCGCTGAATCCGGGACAGTTGGGAGCTATGCTGCTATATTAGAAATTATATTTCTGTACCAGCAACTCCCAACTCACATTAGCATATTCCTAGCATACCTGTCTGGGTGAATCAGTGAATTTATGGGTACAATGAAGGATTTTCCATTGTTTGCATGACAAATAACTCATTAAAATGAATGTATCTAAAATGTTTTTTTAGCTGTGAGGACAAACTTGACTAAATATGTAGCAAAGCCTTAGGGCCAAAGAAACATCAGTCTATCCAGGCTAGCTTCTAATTGTTACCACTGAAGCAGGTAGTTCAAAGAGATGAATGTAACACGGTAGCAAGGTCTGCAATGCAAAAGAATATGTCAGTGGTTGATGTGTTTGTTACCATGCACAATTTCATCGGTATCTTGTGCCTGAGAAAATCATAAATGAGCCAATTATTTCCAATGGTGGGGGTTAAATGTTATTCACCTCAAACAGCTATCTCTCTAAAGCTGGTGAGTGCCTTCTATGTTCCAGAAAGTTATCAGCTACCAGTAAATAAGTGAGTTGCAGACAGGGGTCCAGAGCTCAAATGACTTTTATGCTAAATGGCGTAGGATGCTCTCAGGTAGATATCTGTAAGAGGAGCCCACGGTGCTGCTGCAGGCAGTCAACAGCTCATTCCATCTCTGTGCCAGAGAGGAAAGCACAGGAAATCCAGATCAAATGACCTTCAGAGGGGTTTTATACACTGCGAGATTGCTTCATGTTAACTCTCTCTAGACTTATACTCAGTGCCAAAATACAGGATAAAGAAACCTATTTTAATAACAAAAACGACATTATTAGTAATTAATCCCAGCAAGCTATCAAAACAGGTAAAGCCACCTGAAAAAAATAATAGATACTATGCATTTGTCCCCAACATTTGAAGATTTGCCTTCATTTACTCAAGGTCAGCAACAAACAGATATGACAAGCAATCAGATTTTACAAATCTGTCATTGAGGACATCTTAATGTTACAATACCACCATGTGGATATGTTTAATTAGTTTAAATTGCTCAGAAAATCTGCATTTAGCACACAGTAAATGAATGAATTACCGTATACTTTTAGAACAAACCCAAGTAACTGTAAGGAAGGGGAGGGTTAAGAGTGAGCTCAGTGCTTCGTAGCATACTATGAACTGACAATAGTGCCATTGACACTGTACAGACCAAACGTCTGCCTGTCATCAGAGATTCCTGTATGGGACACTTCTATGAGTGCACAAATCACAAGTCTTCATCTCTGAACTTTAGAACCATCCATGGGTCACTAGTTACAAGCTGCACTGCAGGGAAATACCAGATGTTTCCACTTACAAGAATTCGTTTCATGGAGAAGCTTTCTATTCTTCACACAATATAGTGCCCTAACGCAATGGCATTATATTTCTTTTTGCATGGACTGAAATGTGAATAACTTAAATCTTCTAAATATAGCAGTACAGGATGTAGACATGCAATGAAAAATACTTGGCATTCATTCTGCCTTAGGCACTTTCATTGCCCCCTACTGGTAAGGAAGACTAAAATACAAATACCCTTTTTACAGCAGTGAAGGCACCCACACGTCAAACTAACATTGGCCAAACTCATCAATATCGATGGGCTTCGCAGATAGTCTAACATGTATGGTGCCCCTAACAGACTTTTGTTGGGGAAAATAAGGATCCGGCATGTTTGACTTCAGACTGACGATCCTTTTGTTAGTGATGAAGCACTTGGCAGAACAAACGTTCCAGTGTGCAATACAGTTGGGTGAGATATGTGACAACTGAATGATTGGCCAAACCATCATTCAGACAGCAGCAATCTAAAACATTTGGGGGTTCATTGGGACAGCTGATTAGCTGACATATATGGCTTCATTGAGATGGTTGTATTTCTTTGTGTAGCCCATGTTTGCAACATACAACACACTGACCCTATAATGATCTAATGCAAAATGTAACAAATTAAGGATTATTACGTTTACATTGATACATAAGAACTACCATCAGTTCATGAATACATCACCAGGACCACCATTAGTAAATGAATATAGCACCAGAGCCACCATTAGTACATGAACACAGCACCAAGCTCTAGTCCGCTGTAGGTCCTGAGACCCCATCAATTGCTCCAAAAACCTCTTAGAAGTGAGCATCAAAGGAGACAGAAGCCATTGAGTTTTTACTGAATGTGTGTGTGCCCTCCTTGCTTCATAGAGGTCTTTTGAGCGATCGGTGGGGGTCTCAGGAACCTATACCCCTCTGATCTGCTCAGAAGTGAAACATAATAAAAAAATCTTAAAAAATTCTAATTACTTTTTAACCACTTCCAGACCACTAAATAAATGAAGAATATATAACTAAATAAGTACATAAATAAAAAAGAAGCAGATAAAAAATTAATTAAAAAGCCAGTCTCATTCGAAATCACAGTTACTAGCCCTGTCCACATAAAAATGCATGTCTGATATACAGAATAAGTGTTACAGAACGGGGAGCACATTTTTAAATGTATTTTAATTGTCTTTTGTGATAATAAAACATGGGAAAAACTTACTTACTTCCCTTATTCACCAACTGATATCAGCAAATATCAGCAAAAAAAGAATATTACTGTGACAGAAAAATGGAGCCCTATGTATTACGAAAAAAAGAAGCAAAAATGACAGGAATATCTGATAGAGAAAAAAGTTTACATCTCATTAAACTGCATGTACAAAAAATTAAGAAATTAAAATGGGCCTGGTCAAGAACAGCGTTCAATGGCTCGGTCCTGAATATGTTTGCAATTTGATTATGCATCAAGTGATTGACAGCCTGTTTAGATAGGCCGACTGGGAACCATATCGGCTTATCTAAACAGGCTGTAACTCATGCACAAGCAAAATGTTCACCTGTCTTGTGCAATTATTTTGAAGCTTCCTTTAATATCATTGTTATCGGCAGCATATTGTCCTGTGTACACAGGATGTCCTGTTGTGAACTATGCTCTGCAATGCACACAGAACGATCATGTTAATGGTCGCTCTGTGCATATGAAAGTGCAGTCAGCCTGGCCAAACAGACTGACAATTGGCTTCATATATTTAGCTGATGATTGTTTAAAAGGAACCTATCAGGTTTTTGCTATTTAATCTGAGAGCAGGATAATATAGAAGCTGAGAGCCTCACTCCAGGAATTTGACCTATGTAAACTATTAAAGGGACCTGTCACCTCAGTTTGACCCTATAATCTACGGCCACCGCCATCAGGGGCATATCTACAGCATTTTGTAATGCTGTAGATGTGTAGATAAGCCTCCCCCCTAGCCCCCCCCCGATGTAACCTGAAAGATAAGAAAAACAAGTTAGATTATACTCACCCAGGGGCAGTCCGGTGCGGTCTGGGTCCAATGGGCATCGCAGGTCTGGGTCCGGTGCCTCCCATCTTCATGCGATGATGTCCTCTTCCTTGCTTCTGTCATGGCTCTCGGGCCTCTCTGACCTTTCCTGGCCCCTGCGTACTGCAGTACTTTACGCTGCCCTAAACAGGGCAGTGAATTACGCCAGGCAAGAGCCGCGACAGATGCAAGGAAGAGGACGTCATCGCATGAAGATGGGAGGCGCCAGACCCGGCCCTGCAATGCCCATCAGACCAGACCGCACCGGACCGCCCCTGGGTGAGTATAATCTAACTTGCTTTTCTTATCTTTCAGGTTACATCTGGAGCTTACCTACAGCATTACAGAATGCTGTAGATAAGCCCCTGATGCAGGTGGCCTTAGCTTATAGGCCTAAAATGGGGTGACAGATTCCCTTTAATACGTTCATGTAGGTTATAAACTGCTAAAAACAGTCCTGCCTGTGTGTCCGATATCAGCTGTGTTGTTACTGAGAAATCATCTTTTATCACTTTATATTAGTGACCCCTTCTAGGCTCCGGGGTGGATGGTGCCTGGAGAAGACTCTGCCTCCAGAGCTGCTTATACGTGAAGGGGGATTACCAGAGTGATGTGACATGGTTACCAGTGTGATGTGACATGGTTACCAGTGTTACCAGTGTGATGTGTAATGGCCGCTCTTTGCTCTCCTGATAACTGACACATCTGCAGGTTCCTTTCAGCTTCCAGCTCACAGGCAGTCAGGGCTGGAACATTTTTTGCAATACAGTAGGGCTGAGAGAGAAGCAAAAAATGTGTTTGAAAGAAGACAAATTTCATTTTTCCTGTTCTGTGTTGATTACTTGTCTCACACTGGGAACGCCGCCTTCATGTAAAATAAACTCTGGAGGCAGAGTTATCTCCAGGCACCATCCACCCTGGAGCCTGGAAGATGTCACTTATATAAAGTGATAAAAGATGATTTCTCTGCAACAACCTAGCTGATATAAGACAAACAGGGAGGACTGTTTTCAGTATACTATAGTCTGTATGCCCTTATTAATAGTCCAGATAGGTCAAATGTGATTCCCTTTAATAGTCTGGGTGCTGTAGTTTCAATACAGTCATTGTTTAATCAGCAGGAGATTACCACTAGAAGACTATGACTCATGTGCAGGCCAGTCCGTCTAACCTGTGTAACTGCACCCCTACCACTGAATGGCAACTTGCTGATAATAATCAGTGTACACATGAAGCTGCCATTTTATATACAGCCCACAAGTGTTAGGGTACCGTTACACTAAACGATTTACCAACGATCACGACCAGCGATACGACCTGGCCGTGATCGTTGGTAAGTCGTTGTGTGGTCGCTGGAGAGCTGTCACACAGACAGCTCTCCAGCGACCAACGATGCCGAGGTCCCCAGGTAACCAGGGTAAACATCGGGTTACTAAGCGCAGGGCCGCGCTTAGTAACCCGATGTTTACCTTGGTTACCATTGTAAATGTAAAAAAAAAAAAAATACTACATACTCACATTCCGGTGACTGTCACGTCCCTCGCTGTCAGATTCCCGCACTGACTGTGTCAGATCCGGCCGTAAAGCACAGCACAGTGGTGACGTCACCGCTGTGCTTTACGGCCGGCGCTCACAGTCAGTGCGGGAAGCTGACGGCGAGGGACGTGACGGACATCAGAAGGTGAGTATGTAGTGTTTTTTTTTTACATTTACAATGGTAACCAGGGTAAACATCGGGTTACTAAGCGCGGCCCTGCGCTTAGTAACCCGATGTTTACCCTGGTTACAAGCGAACACATCGCTGGATCGGTGTCACACACACCGATCCAGCTATGACAGCGGGTGATCCAGCGACGAAATAAAGTTTCAAACGATCTGCTACGACGTATGATTCTCAGCGGGGTCCCTGATCGCAGTAGAGTGTCAGACACAGCGAGATCGTATGTATATCGCTGGAACATCACGGATCGTGCCGTCGTAGCGACCAAATTGCCACTGTGAGACGGTACCCTAAGATCTGCTACATCTACATCAGACAAAGCAGAGATTATATCAAAACTGCACAAAACAGTTCAGTAAGCGATACATCACTGGAATTATCACTACATCATCACTACAATATGCTGCTATCAGATTCCATAGCAAAAACCTACTGACAGATAACCTTCACCCCCTAGCCTGTTTTCACCTTCATGACCAAGCCACATTTTACAATTCTGACCAGTGTTATTTTATAAGGTAATAACTCTGGAACACTTCAAGGAATCCCACTGATTCTGAGAATTTTTTTCTCATGACATATTGTACTCCATGATAGTGGTATAAAAATTTTCAATATGAACAAATTTATTGCATTTATTTGTGAAAAAAATCAGAAATTTGGGAAAATGTAGCAATTTTCAAACATATATGTTTTTTTCCTCTAAACCCAGAGTTATATCACACAAAATAGTTAATAAGTAACATTTCCCACATGTCTACTTTACATCAGCACAATTTTTTAAACATAATTATTTTTTGTTAGAAAGTTAGAAGGGTTAAAAGTTGATCAGCAATTTCTCATTTTTACAACAAAATTTACAAAACCATTTTTCTTAGACCGGGGTCACACTTGTGAGTATTTCTATGCCGCCACAAGCGTGGTGTGCGAGGAGCAGAGGGGGTGTGGGTGGAGCGAAAGAGAGCGCAAAGAGGAGCCGAGCTCCGTTTTCTGCTATCAGCGGCAAGAAGCAGGAAGGCCCATCTGGAAAAAACAGAAGGAGCACCATCCAGACCGCCTGTGGAGCAGCTGCTTGCAGTGGTAACAAACGCAGGTCCTGGCTGAGGTTCACTAGGGGTAGAAGTAAATGTCCAATCCGGGTGGAGACCCAGTGGCGGCCACAACCGCAGCCCCCATGAAACAGCCAGATCCAGTGGCGGCCACAGCCCCTATAAACCAGCCAGATGAAGCAACAGCCCACATGATGCCGCCAGACCCAGCAGCAGTCACAGCCCCCATGATGCAGCCAGATCCAGTGGCAGCCACAGCCCCTATAAGCTAGCTGGATCCAGCGACAGGCGCAGCTACAGCCTCCATAATGCTACTATCAATGCCGTTCATACTGGGAGCAGCCTAGTTACCGCAGTACTCAGGGGAGTCACACACCCTGAGTGATTTCAAGGAGAGACTATGTAGTTTGTTTAAAGTGTACCCCCTGACTGAGAGTCAAAAAGTCAGCATCCTTACTGGCCAGTTAACTGGTGTGGCCCAGAGGGAAGTAAAGTCATGGCTGGACACTGATAAAAGAACTGTCAAACAAATCTTGGCAGGCTGAAGGACACCTTTGACACCCACACTGCAGCAGAGATAAAAATGAGATTTTTTGGGTGCAAACAAAGGGTACAGGACAGTATATGGGGCTATGCTCTTAACCTTCAGTAAGTGCTATAGGCTGTAAAACAGGTTGACCCGGATAGCATGCAAGATGAAGATAAGTTGCTGACGGAGCAGTTTATAGAAGAACTCCTGTCTAACAATCAAAGGACACAGCTGCGCATAATGGCCCTACAAAATCCTGAACTGGACTTTGCACACTTTAAGGATAGGGCCATCCGGGTGCTGCATGAATCAAATTCTAGTGGCATAGCACCCTCAAGGCACCCAGCAATTACATATCAGCAGTAGGCAGCATCCTTTCCCCAAACCCTCGTGGGGGCTGACACGCTAACCCAAGATAATGATTCTTCTGCAGACCTACGATTCCAGGTCCAGGAGCTGACCAAAAGTGTGGCTGCATTAACTTAAACCCGTGCAGTCCATGCAAGAGGCCCCAAAGAAGAAGATTCAGCTGGCCTTCAGTCCAGATGACGTCCCGTGGCGATGACAGAGGATTCCTCTGACCAGAGGGACAGACAACGACCGCTATGACCAGGACGGACAGCCCATCTGTCACTGCTGCAATAAGGTGGGACACATCGCAAGATTCTGCAATTTAAAAGAGCAACCTCTGGGGCAGAGGGTCAGCCCCCCAGGAGTAAGACGTCCAAGCCCCCACAGTTGGCGAGACAAGTACGTGGGAGGACGACCGGTCCTGACCGTCGTGATTGATGGCATCCCAATGAAAGCTTTACTGGACACTGGCTCCCAGGTGACGACTATGCCATACATTCTTTACAAACGGTACTGGGCTGATTCTGATATTACCCGTGGCCCAGATAATGATCTGACAATAGTCGCCAGAAATGGTCAGCCTTTTCCACAAGTAGGGTATAAAGAGGTAGCGATTAAGATTGACCGAGTAGAATTGCAGCCGCAAGATTTGATTATAGTCGATATTGACAAACGAGAATGCCATTCTATGATCACTTTAGGTACCAATGTAATATAACAGAAATTATTGTTTTGTTGCAACAGGTAGCCGAGACTGTCAGTTCCAGTCAGCAACGAGTCCTGCAAAAGGAGATCAAAGCACTGATGCAAAGACAGCAGGTGGAGTTGTCTGGTGGAGAAGTTGGCAGTGTCAGAGTAAGTGATCTGTTCCCCATTGCAGTACCCCCAAGGAGTGAAATGTTAATTTGGTTTTGCGCAGCCATAGACCTCAGGGGTCAAGATTACCAGGCCCTGATAGAATCAGTGCACTCTGATAGTAGGCTCACTGTCCTGCCAGCCAGGGGGGTAGTCGATGTCCGCAAGGGGAGAGTACATATGCGCATCCTGAATTGTGGGGAAAAAGAGGTCCATTTACCCCTATATGCAACCCTTGCTAAGCTGTTCACTGAAAGTAACAATGCAATAGAGACAGCAGAACCCTTGCTTCCATCCGACCAGGTGGAGGACAATAAATCTGAGGGGCAGCTGGAGGATTGGTGTCAACAGCAATACGTAGGCACTGACTCCACTCCTTTGAACCAAAAGCATGGGGCTTACCGGTGGCTCGAGAGTATGAGCGGGTCTTCAGCAAACATCCTCTAGACTTTGGGCAGGTAAAAGGGATCCAACACCATATCCCCACCAGAGATCATCCACCCATTAAAGAGAGGTACAGGCCTGTACCTCCAGCTTACTATCAATGTGCCAAGGGTATGCTATGGGAGATGAAGGAGGCGGGGGTGATCAGAGACAGTTGTAGCCCCTGGGCAGCTTCATTAGTCCTCATTAAAAGGAAAGATGGTACGATGAGGATGTGTGTGGACTACAGGCATATTAACTGCATTACACATAAGGATGCGTACCTGTTACCCCGAATTGAGGAATCATTAGCTGCACTGAAATCCGCTAACTATTTCTCCACTATTTCTCCACCTTAGATCTCACCAGTGGGTATTGGCAGGTTCCCATGGCAGAGGCGGATAAAGAGAAGACCACGTTCACGACACTCATGGGCTTAAGCGAGTTCAACTACATGCCATTCAGGCTTTGTAACGCACCTGGGACGTTCCAGAGGATGATGGAGTGTTGCCTTGGGCACAAAAACTTTGAAAACCTTCTGTTGTACTTGATGATGTCATCGTCTTCTCCAAGACCTATGAAGACCATTTGAAGCACCTGGCCGAGGTGTTTGAAGCCCTGTCCAACTTTGACCTGAAAGTGAAGCCATCCAAGTGCCACCTGCTGAAGCCCAAGGTGCAGTACCTAGGCCATGTAGTAAGCGCAGAAGGCATGGCACCAGACCCTGACAAAGTCACCGTTATCAGGGACTGGCCAAAACCCTATACCATTCATGAAGTACGGCAGTTCCTCGGGTTGGTAGGCTACTATAGGAGATTCATCAAGGATTTTACCAAGATAGCCACACCCCTGCAAGGCCTGCTAGTGGGCCAATCCAATAAGGCCAAGGAACAGCAGGCTAGAAGAATCCTTCACCCGATTGAAGTTGGCTCTCACGAGTGATGAAGTCCCGGCCTACCCTGACTATGACCAACCATTCATACTTTACACTGATGCCAGCAATGTGGGATTGGGAGCAGTGCTGTCACAAGTGCAGAATGGCAGAGAGAGAGTGATTGCCTACGCGAGGAGGAATCTTCGTCCCACTGAAAAGAACCCCGACAACTATAGTTCCTTCAAGTTGGAGTTTCTCACCATAGTCTTTGCTGTGACCGAGCGATTCAAAGACTACCTGGCTTCAGCGAAGTTTACCGTCTTCACGGACAATAATCCGCTGACTCACTTGGAAACCGCAAGACTAGGTGCATTGGAACAGCGATGAACTGCCCGGCTGTCCAACCACAAGTTTACCATCAAGTACTGAGCGGGGCATAAGAACGCTAATGCTGATGAGCTGTTCAGGATGCCCAATTTACCAGATGGGGAGAGGACCAGTGCCCCCATTGTGTGAGGAACAAGCACTATGTCATGCAAGAGGCCACGCTTAACCCGTTTCCCCACCATGGATGAGCAGAGAAGCAGGAAAGCAATCCAGCAGTCAGCCTAGTAAAGGAGCTACTGACACAAGCTGATTCGCACCCTGGTCCAGATGCTCCACAAGAGACCCAACAGTTGTGGAAAGAGAAGGGCAAGTTGTTCATTTATGAGGGTAAGCTGGGTCAGAGGAACATCAACTCACGCACTCATGAACTGATCTGGCTGGTGGTAGTCCCGAAGCGGGATGCGCCAATGGTATTGGAAGCATTCTACAATGGAGCAGGACATTTCAGGTGAAAGAAGTTGGAGGTTCGTGAAAGATTCTACTGGGTTGGCATGAGAAAAGTCATAGAGAAATGGTGCCAAGAGTGTGGCCTATGCAACTTGCGCAAGAAAGACTACAAGAGCCAGTGAACCCCATTACAGCCAATAATCACCAATCAACCGCTCAAACTGGTAGCCTTGAACCACATAAAGCTAGCTCCAAGCCGGTCAGGCTATGTCTACACCCTGACCATGGTGGTCCATTACTCAAGGTTCCTGGTAGTCATGTCTATCAAAGACCAAACAGCAAAGACAGCAGCTAAAGCGTTTCAAGAACATTTTTGTCGACCGCACGGTAACCCTGAACAAGTGATCACCGACCAAGGCCCAGCCTTTGAGGCAGAAGTGTTCCAGGAGTTCTGTAACTTGTATGGCTGCAAGAAAATCAGGACAATGCCGTGCCATCCGCAGACAAATGGCATGTGCGAGAAAATGAACCAAGTGGTAATTGACTTGTTGAAGACCTTGCCCCTGGAAGAGAGAAACCAGTGGCCAGAGCAGTTGCCGGATTTGGTAGACATATACAATCATATCCTAGTGAACTCCACTGCACTCCGTTCCTACCTGATGAGAGTGAGACCTGGCAAGTTACCCATTGACTTGGATATGGTAGTTTTAACAACTGAGATGACATCACCAGATGCAGACAGGGATACAGAGGGACAGCAGCAATACCACAAAGTGCAAAAATGTGTAGAGAAAAGTTTGTCCTAGACAGGACAGAGACAGAAAAAGAGCTACAACCAACAAGCTCCGGCTACTCCTTTAGGACCGGGAGAAAAAGTCCTCAAAAGAAAAATGAGGATTCACAAACTAGATGATCAGTGGGAGGTTGAACCCTACACCTTTACCAAGGTGTGCCTCATCAGTAAAAATGGAGGTGAGACCTCAGCAGCTGTATCAAGGGATCATCTGAAAGTATACCCTGACCAATTGAAAAACAAAGAAGAAGATCAAGATGCCCCTCAACCCATAGAAGAGGAGGAAGATAAAATCCATACTATTCTTGTAAACTTTCCCCAGTCATGGACACAGGTAAATCAAGCCATTGTAGTACCTGTCCTGATCTTTCCCCAACCTACTGCACCTGAAGCAGCAGAGACTAGACTCATCGGCTCAAGCAACAGATGCCACACCAGCAGCGGAGCAAGAGAATCTACCCCTGCTAGAGGTGAATCTGTCAGACCCATAGTGAGTCTAAGAAGTCGCAGATGAATGCCCAGTTTACCAGTACAATGCAGGCCTACAAGTAACACAGATACATTAGACCAGGCTAGGTTATCAGAGGTACCTGTACTGCGTAGATGCACCCATAGTACCAGAGGTCAGATCTCAGCCCGATATAGGGATTAAAATGTCAATGTGTTAAAAATGTAAATAAGTTAATAAAGCGTATAT
This sequence comes from Ranitomeya variabilis, assembly GCF_051348905.1. Taxonomy (NCBI): domain Eukaryota; kingdom Metazoa; phylum Chordata; class Amphibia; order Anura; family Dendrobatidae; genus Ranitomeya; species Ranitomeya variabilis. The sequence continues at coordinate 755,494,408 of NC_135232.1, forward strand.
GATTGCAACCACCAAGCGTATGAGCCTACAGAGACTCTGTAAGAACTTTTAAAAATATTCATTATAACCTGTTGCAGGACATTTGGGCCACAGGACTATGTGTGCTCAGGACCTTCATTGTATATAGTTCCCCAACCTGACGTAATTATAAACCATTGGCGTGACCGAAGAGCTACAAAACGTCAGGCCCAGAGTCCCGTAGCCACGCCCGGGAACGAAATAAAGGTGGGTTGGGGCGGTTCCCACAGAGGAAACTTAAAATTCTCATTGTGTTCAAGGTTTTTGTAATTTTTATTTTTGAAAACCTGTAAACTGTAATAATTGCTCACCTGTTATTTAATTATGTTTTCTCAGTCCAGGAGTACTGAATTACACTAGGGGGGAATGTGGCACCCCAGGAGTCCGGTTGCCACAGTGGCATTACCTCCCTCACAGGGGGTGATGTCATGCCTGGAAGCAAGGAGGGATCACCTTTCCAGGTACATCAGTATGCAACACCTTTCCTGGTGTTGCATGCTGTTGCGGTTTTCAGGGGAACTTCCCTATAAGTTCTGGTCTGGAGGCGGGGTGAGTGAGTGTTAGTCTGTGAGCAGACAGTGAAGTAGGAAGAGGCAAGTGTGAAGAATCTGGGGATTTGGAGCTGCAACTGAGCTCACCCAAGGACTGAGCGCCAAAAACCAGTTACCAGAGTCCGTAATTGTGTGGGGACTGCAGGCTCAGCAACTAAATCCAGAGGACAGGAGATTGCAGGTCCCCTGGCCACAACTGACACCCAGAGGTACAGCAGCAAACGAGAGCCCGGAGTCACCACAAGGGAGTGACACCTGCAACAGGCTCAAGCTGCCTGCCATGCAGGGAATGTTCTATTTTATGTACAGACAGTAATAGAGGGAAGGCCTCCAAATCCACATGGCTAGGTGGATCCTGAAATGCTTCCAGTCTGCCTGGACCTCCATGATCACCTGTCACCAGTGCCCCGGACTTCACCAAGGTAAAGAAACTACAGTCCTTGTGTCCTCCAATCATTCCTGCCGACTTCAACTCAAAAATATTTCACAAATCCGTTCATTCCTCAACCAAGAATCTGCAAAAACCCTAGTCCATGCCCTCATCATCTCCCGCCTCGACTACTGTAACCTCCTGCTCTGTGGCCTCCCCTCTAACACTCTCATACCCCTCCAATCTATTCTAAACTCTGCTCCAGACTAATCCCCCTGTCCCCCCACTATTCCCCAGCTTCTCCCCTCTGTCAATCCCTTCACTGGCTCCCCATTGCCCAGAGACTCCAGTAAAAAACCCTAACCATGACATACAAAGCCATCCACAACCTGTCTCCTCCATACATCTGTGACCTCGTCTCCCAGGACTTTCCTGCACGCAACCTCCGATCCTCACAAGACCTCCTTCTCTACTCCCCTCTTATCTCCTCTTCCCACAATCGTATACAAGATTTCTCTCACGTATCACCCCTACCCCGGAACCCTCTACCACAACACATCAGACTCTCGCCTACCATCGAAACCTTCAAAAAGAGCCTGAAGTCCCACCTCTTCCGACAAGCCTTCAACCTGCAGTAACCACCGATCAACCAAACCGCTGCATGACCAGCTCTACCCTCGCCTACTGTATTCTCACCCATCACTTGTAGATTGTGAGCCTTCGCAGGCAGGGTCCTCTCTCCTCCTGTACCAGTTATGACTTGTATTGCTCAAGATTTTTGTACTTGTTTTTATTATGTATACCCCTCCTTACATGTAAAGCGTCATGGAATAAATGGCGCTGTAACAATAAATAATAATAATAATAATTCCTGCACCCAAACATCCACAAACCTTCATAAACTGTTCTGGTAGCCCTGGGGCCCCGCTCCACCTGTGGGGAACTAAACCACCTCAGCTGCAACACCACCGGCCCTAGCGGTCCCCTTAAGCAGCGTCAGCCATCTATAGCCGAGTACCACAGGTGGCGTCACAAACAATCCCCTTTTCCTATATAAACTTTATTCCTTTCCATCATCCATCCCTTTTCATTGCACGCCCAGGGTCACGGACCGGGTCACCGCTGCTGTGGCCACCCCTTTAAGAACCGTCCGACCTGGTCCCGAGTACCCCACGGCCCTAGCGGGTGTTGCACATGCTGATACCCCATATTTGGGGGAGAACTAGTTTGGGGCGCACAGTATGGCTCTGAAGAGAAGACGCATCATATGACTTCTTGATCGCAAATTTTGCTGGAATAATTAGTGGATGCCATGTCGGATTTGAAGAGCCCCTAATGTGCCTAAATGATATGCCTAAACAATAGACACCCACCAAAAGTGACCCCATTTTGGAAACTATGTTTCACAGAAGTTTGTAGCATTGAGCTGTGAAAATAAAAAATCTAATTTTTCCACAAAAAGGTTATTTTAGCTCCAATTTTTTTATTTTCACAAAAGTATCAGGAAAAATTTGGCCTGAATATGCAAATACTTTATGCCATTCGTCATGTGGTGTAAATGATTAGACAACTTTTTTGGAGGGTCAGTGCGATTACAGCGTTACCAGATTTATATACTGTAGTTTTTCTATGCCTGGCTGCTGTCACACACTAAAAGATCCTTTTTTTTCAAAACATATTTTTTGCATCACCATATTTTGAGAGCTATAATTTTTCCCTATTTCTGTCAACAGTTATATGAAAGCTTGTTTTTTGTGAGATGATTTGATGTTTTTATTGGTACCAGTTTTGGGCACATGACATTTTTTCATTGTTTTCTATTCCGATATTTGGGAAGCAGAATGAACAAAACCCAGCAATTCAGGAATGTTTTTCTTTTTTTTTTTTAATGCCGTTTCGTGTGTGGTAAAATTAATATGGCAGATTTACTCATCTGGTCAGTACGATTACAGCCGTACCACATTTATATTTTTTTATTGTTTTGTTGCTTTTACACAATAAAAAATATTTTATAGAAAAAATAATAATTTTTGCATTTATTCTGAGCGCTATAACTTTTTAATTTTTTTATTGCTGGAGCTAGATGGCAATTTGTTTTTTGCAGGACAAGATGGCATTTTCTGCAATACTACTTTTATTAATATTCACGTTTCATTCCACTCTTAGTTCGGCAGTATGATGAAAAAGCATAGTTTTTCACCCCGTATTTAATTTATTTTTTTATATTGTTCACTGAAGAGGTTAACTTGTGTGACAATTTTATGAGGCAGGTGGTTCTGGACACGTCAATACCAAACATATGTATTTTTTAAATTTTTTTACATACAATTACAAATTTATCAATACAATATATTTTTATTTTTTTATTATTTTCTGAATTTTTAAAAAAAATTTTTAGAAATTTTCTTTTACTTTTTTTTTTGCTTTTTTACTTGGGCCCACTATGGGACTTTCACTTTTAGCTGTCAGATTGCAGCTATAAAGCATAGCATTGCAGGAGCATTGCTATACTTTGTAACTGTCAGTTCTGCACTGACACAAATTAGTTAGATGATCACTGCCCATGATCTAACTAACTTTCTTGAGCCTGGTGACCTGGCTGTCGTCGTGAAGACATTGAGTCAACATGGAAATGACCGGGCCCCTGTGATGGGAGGGCAGAGGGGGCTTCCTCCCTCTACCTGCCTTCTAAGTCCGGATTAAAGTGCATAGAGCAGTGCAGACACCCCCCTCCTGGCACCAAATGCTGCATGTCAGAATTAGAGATGAGCGAACTAAAGATGAGAGAATGTACCCAAACCCCATTAAATTCAAGTGGAGGCCAAACCAAAATTATACACAACACCTTAAAGGGTAACAAAAAGCTTCCCAAACAGCTAAAATTAGGGGCAGACACCATGAAAAGTGGCATCAATTGACCCACAGTAGAAATTTGTTAATGGCACAGCAGCAATCAACCATGGGCCATGCAAGAGGTATCAGGGTCTGAGCCAGCATTTACAGCTTTGAATTGAAGCTTCAATGAAGACCTATTGGTTAAGGGATTTTTAACAAAAAGAAAGAAAAATCGGAGTGACAAAATCCACCAGAGAATAATAAAATCCGAAAAAGTTTATTTATATAAACAATTACATATATGGCACTGTAAAATTGTGTATAACACCATAAAACATAGGACATCAGCTGTATTGAAGCAAAACTCAGATGCAGCACCACATGCGGACCGACCAGACACCAAGGTAAGAAGCTAAAATTAAAATAAAGTGCTCGTGCAATTGCAGCGCCCCAGAGTCCTGGTCGTTGCAGTACTGAAGCTCTGCCGCTAAGGGGAGCTATGGTACGTCCGATGGCACTGAAGGAGTTCATCTGACCAGGTATCACATACACCAATACATTTCACAGCCGGGCCTCCAGGGGGAGCTAAGGGTGCTATTTATTAGGCCACTCCTCACCGTGTGGGTAAACTGGGGGTCAGGCAGGAAGTTAGTTCAGAAAGCTGACTGGGTTGGAACCAGGCAACACCTTGTGGCAGAGGGTGTTGTGGGGGAAGATTCGGTAGGGTCCCTGTCAGGTTTGGGACCCTGACAGAGGCCTGGCAACGAGAGAGAACGTCACGGGACCGTGCCTGCTCAGCATAGCGGCGGTGCCCTAAGAAAGGAACAGAAGCGAGATATATTGTGCTGAGTGAGAAACGAGATCAAAGCAAGAGGAGAAATACCAGTAGGAGTCGTGCTGTAAGACCGAGGCAACATCCTACTGAGGCGCACAGCCGGCGGCCGGAACGCCGAGGAAGTATTTCTATATACAGCTTCAGGCAATACTTCAAACCAACGGCAGGACAGTCAGTCATAGGCGGGCTGTCTCACCTAAATCACCTAAGAAGACATAGGGGGCAACCTGTGGAGAGGGGCGACTCTAGGGTCCCGGAAGAGCTCCGAGCCTACCCGTCATACGGGTGCATCCCAACCATAACACCGGGAGGGACGGATTAGCAGAACATCATCTAATCGAGTTGTGAGGGAACACGAGAAACAGACACAACAGTTGTGGGGACTATCCCGTAAGCACAGCAGGGGAGGACCACAACACATAGCGCTAGCAGGAAGGCACAGATTTCCACCTGCAAGGAGAACTCTGGAGGTGCCATTGGACCGGCCGGACTTGCGCAGCCTGGTGAACCGTATTCCGGACTGAGGACCCAGAGACCTTCGGTAAAGAGGTAAAGAGACTGCAACCTGGTGTCCTCGTTATTTACTGCACCGCACCACCACCACCATCCACATCTAGCATTGTACGCCCCTCAGCAGGGTCACGGACCGGGTCTAGCCACCGTGACAACCCCAGAGCAGAGACTCACAGGCCCGGTACCGGGTACCCCTCGGCCCTGCGGCAGTGGGGGCGCTACACAATCAATATAATTTCTTTAAGGGCTACTACCAAGGATAGCCATAGAGAGTTAACACAGAGTCATAATGACCACTAGTGCCAGAAGTACTAACAATACCCTCCCATGGCATGCATAATAATGTAAGGCTAAGTGATTATTTCTTACCCATATCTTGTCAGGTCGGCCGCACGTGTACCCCTACGCGCGTTTCGCGTGGGCTTCGTCAGGGGGGCTGTGATACATATATGGCACTGTAAAATTGTGTATAACACCATAAAACATAGGACATCAGCTGTATTGAAGCAAAACTCAGATGCAGCACCACATGCGGACCGACCAGACACCAAGGTAAGAAACTAAAATTAAAATAAAGTGCTCGTGCAATCAATATAATTTCTTTAAGGGCTACTACCAAGGATAGCCATAGAGAGTTAACACAGAGTCATAATGACCACTAGTGCCAGAAGTACTAACAATACCCTCCCATGGCATGCATAATAATGTAAGGCTAAGTGATTATTTCTTACCCATATCTTGTCAGGTCGGCCGCACGTGTACCCCTACGCGCGTTTCGCGTGGGCTTCGTCAGAGGGGCTGTGATGGTGTGAGTCCGTCCCTATCTCCCCTTTTATAAGGACTCCCCGTTCAGCTGTAAGGGATCTCACTAAACGGCGCATGTCTTGTTTTCTGCTATTGGTTAAGGGAGTAGTTTAAACCTTTTTTGCTGGGAGCCCTGATACCTCATGCAACCATTTTTTTTTCCAGCCACATTCAGATGGCACAAACATCAGTTTCATACTGTACAATTGGTAGACATATGTAAGGAAAGTAGCACAGTTAAAAGAAATTGCATTCCTGGCTGTCTGAGAGCCCTACTTCTACAGGCTACACACATGAAGGAGACCCAACTTGAATTTTCCACATTTGAAAAAATTGTCTTACACTAACAAAAGTAACTTCATTTTCACAGATTAGAAACAGTATAATAGGCCTCTGACACACCTTCCACCACAGGCAACCCACCTGATGGAGACCAAACTTCAACATTTCAAAACATTATTGTCACACACCACAAAAGTGGCAACAATTTCCACAAAGTAAAAACGGTATAATAGGCCTCTGACACACCTTCTACTACAGGCAACCCATCAGATGAAGTCACAACTTCGAGTCTCTACATTTCAAAAAAATATTTTAACACACCACAAAATTGTCATTAATTTCCACAGAGTAGAAACATTATAATAGGCCACTGACACACCTTTCACTACAGTCAACCGAACAGATGGACACCCAACTTTGAGTCTCCACATTTAAAAAAATTGTTTGTAACATCAGCATCAATAGTGTCATGACTCTGGATGGGCAGGTTCTGGCTCCTTCCTGGTCAGGTCTGGGTTAAAGTAGTCTGCCTCTCTTAGGTTCTGGGGCCACTATTTAATGCTGGTAGTTCCTGGGTTCTGAGTCGGTTATATTTCCGTCTACTCGGTTTGAAATAGCTGACCCAGGTTATTCGTCTGTAATCGTTGTGCCTCTGTGCGTGTGTGCCTTGCAGTGTATGACCCGGTTTGCCCCCTGACTACTGCCTCTGTTTTCAGCTTGGTACTTTTCTGTCTGTCCTGGCTTTCTGACCCCTTGGCTTGTCTCTGACTAATCTGCTGTTTTGCCCCTTGGTACCTCGCTCCCGTCTGGCTCCCGACCCTCGGCTTGTCCTTTGACTACGTCTCTGTCTTAGTACTGTGTCCTGTGTTTTTTGGTAGACCCTCCATTCTCGCACGGTAGTTCTGCCCCATCATCCCTGCAGTGATCACGTGACCTGCTTAGTTCAGGTCCTGTGTGCACTGCGTGCCTCATTCCTCCCTTTCCCTGTACGCCCGCAATCGCCCCTTTAGGCTGCCTCTCTGGGACACCAGGCAGCGTCATTACAAATAGCAACAGCAGGCACAGAAGCCATGGCAAAAGTGGCACAAATTACAATAATGCAAGATCACTGCATGACACTAAAACCGACACCATCGCCTAATCTGCCCAGCCTGCAACTAGGGTGCAAAAGTCATTGGAGATCAATGACTTGTTCATTTCGATGAAAGGTAGGTGGTTTACACTTTCAGAGAACACCCGGATGCGCTTATCCATCAGGACGCCATCACCAGCGCTGAAGACACATTCTGAGAGAACGCTGGCTGCCGGGCATGACAAAACCTACAAGGCATGACAGGCAAGCTCAGGCCACTCTTCCATTTTTGAAAAACAAAATGCAAAAGGGTCCAAATTCCCCCTTATGGAATTGATTTTGAGCTCAAGATACTCCTGCACCATCCTCTCCAGTCGTTCACAATGTATCAGACTTATACTCTGTTCTGCTGGTGCACAGGCCAGGCTGGTCTAAAAAATGTGAGAAATGACTCAAAGAAAGTTCTTATGCAATTTACACTGCTGCTGCTTTTTCTAATGTGTTTACAATGATGCCTTGACATTCCCGGGGTTGAACATCTAGAACTATGATACACACCGTGTGTCTCTCTGCTGTCTTGGGGAAAACCACTTTTAAGATTGTCTACAAGCGCGTTTCAAAACTCCAGAATGAGTGAGTTCCTTTCCAGAGGGGGAAGCCTCTGCCAACATTTACTCTTGTACCATGGATCTAACACAGTGGCAACCCAGTAGACAGCACTAAGAATATGGGCATCATGTTGAAGATAGTGCAGCAAGAAGGTGCTCATGTGTGGGGCTCTTCCATTAGATCCAAGTCCATGGTATGTTGGTGGCGGGATAGTACTCATGGTTGCTTTTTATGTTCCCTCCCACCATTCACAGACAATTGAGAGAGGATCATTATCGTCTTCATTTAATAACTGTTGAGTGTCCATGACCTCTTCCTCCTCATTCTCCTCAATTTGTTCCTCGGCTCCTGCACCTTTGCTAACAGTTTGTTTCGTATCATGATTAGTGTTGAGCGATACCTTCTGATATCGGAAAGTATCGGTATCGGAAAGTATCGGCCGATACCGGCAAAATATCGGATCTCGCCGATACCGATACCCGATACCAATGCAAGTCAATGGGACGAAAATATCGGAATTAAAATAAACCCTTTCTTTCCTTGTAGGTTCATTCTACATGAAGGAAAACAAATAAGAATAATGTAGGATGTATTGGGGGAGGTGGCGGAGACATTAAAGGCATAGAGGTTTAGCCCAATCAAATAGAATAGACCAAGGTTATTAGAGGACTGGGGGGTCTGCAATACCAAGATAGGTTATTACACTTGGGGCTATTTAGTTTGGAAAAACGAAGACTAAGGGGTGATCTTATTTTAATGTATAAATATATGAGGGGACAGTACAAAGACCTTTCTGATGATCTTTTTAATCATAGACCTGAGACAGGGACAAGGGGGCATCCTCTACGTCTGGAGGAAAGAAGGTTTAAGCATAATAATAGACGAGGATTCTTTACTGTAAGAGCAGTGAGACTATGGAACTCTCTGCCGTATGATGTTGTAATGAGTGATTCATTAATTAAATTTAAGAGGGGACTGGATACCTTTCTGGAAAAGTATAATGTTACAGGGTTTATACACTAGATTCCTTGATAAGGCGTTGATCCAGGGAACTAGTCTGATTGCCGTATGTGGAGTCGGGAAGGAATTTTTTTCCCCATGGTGGAGTTACTCTTTGCCACATGGGGTTTTTTTGCCTTCCCCTGGATCAACATGTTAGGGCATGTTAGGTTAGGCTATGGGTTGAACTAGATGGACTTACAGTCTTCCTTCAACCTTAATAACTATGTAAGAATAGCAGGAATTTTAAATTTGACTATGTTAAGATTTTTTTTATTTTGTCAGATATTGATGTTTCACTACTTCCACGCCCTTCACCCTCTTTTTTACTTCTCCCACACTTTCTTCTTCATCATCATCAGCATCTTTGACATCAACTTCTTCTGCACCTTATTCATCTTCTTCATCTTCTACCTATTAATTTTTTTGTTACATTGTTCATATTCTTTTTATTTAACTATTATTCTTCTTCATATTCAACTGCTTCATCATATTCTTATTTGTGACAGGCATTCCTGTAGTTGTTATCTATAAAAGTTTGAAGATTACACCTTCCGTTCTGCCTGTCACAAAAGAGTTACGTTTGTCCGCGTTCAGTTTGGCCTGCAGCATCAGGCTTTATCCAGGGGCACCACGAGGAGGAACGGACTCACCCCCATACACTGCTTAGTCTTCTTCTGCTGATAATTTAGATATCTTTTGCTCTGATATTTAGTGTTATGCTTAATGTTCTTCTGCTCTTTGTTGTGCAGCCTCTTGTTCTTCTGCTTCTCGGTCTTCCGGGTCGTCGTCTTTAGGGTCTTGAACTTGGAAATGTAGCAGAAGGTACAAGAAGGCTGAGAAAATGCCGAGAAACAGCTGATGGAACTGGAACTCGGATGGCTACCCGAAGGTCCAAGAGCCAATGGAACTACCGAGGACCAGCTGACGTTACTGGAACCCGGTTACTAAGCAGGAGGTACCCGTGCCTGAAAGCACTACCAAGGACCACCTGACGTTGGTGGAACTCGGATACCCAGAAGGAGGCACCTAAGCCAAAGGCTCTGCCCGGAACCAGCTGACGGTACTGGAACCAGGATGGGGAGCAGAAGGTACAAGAGCAAAAGACACTGCCGAGAACCAGCTGACGGTACTGGAACCCGGATGGGTAGCCAAAGGTCCAAGAGCCAATGGAACTACCGAGAACCAGCTGACGTTACTGGAACCCGGTTACTAAGCAGGAGGTACCCGTGCCTGAAAGCACTACCAAGGACCACCTGACGTTGGTGGAACTCGGATACCCAGAAGGAGGCACCTAAGCCAAAGGCTCTGCCCGGAACCAGCTGACGGTACTGGAACCAGGATGGGGAGCAGAAGGTACAAGAGCAGAAGACACTGCCGAGAACCAGCTGACGGTACTGGAACCTGGATGGGTAGCCGAAGGTCCAAGAGCCAATGGAACTACCGAGGACCAGCTGACGTTACTGGAACCCGGTTACTAAGCAGGAGGTACCCGTGCCTGAAAGCACTACCAAGGACCACCTGACGTTGGTGGAACTCGGATACCCAGAAGGTGGCACCTAAGCCAAAGGCTCTGCCCGGAACCAGCTGACGGTACTGGAACCAGGATGGGAAGTAGAAGGTACAAGAGCAAAAGACACTGCCAAGAGCAAAAAACACTGCCGAGAACCAGCTGACGGTACTGGAACCCGGATGGGTAGCCGAAGGTCCAAGAGCCAATGGAACTACCGAGGACCAGCTGACATTACTGGAACCCGGTTACTAAGCAGGAGGTACCCGTGCCTGAAAGCACTACCAAGGACCACCTGACGTCGGTGGAACTCGGATACCCTGAAGGAGGCACCTAAGCCAAAGGCTCTACCCGGAACCAGCTGACGGTACTGGAACCAGGATGGGGACCTATTCAAGCTTGTCTTCCTAGAGCCCCAACTAGTGGTGTTGGAGCAAAGGGTCAGCAGGGGGAGCAGAGTGTAGGCCGAAGCCTGCACTGGAGGCATTTGGAGGTCTGTTGTGTCTGCGTGGCGTTTGCAGGACACAATGCCGGCTACACAGCAGGGGAACAGCTGGCGTTGCTGAACCCCACTGACACATTGGCGGGTGTTTTTCTCTGTGCAGCCAGCACTTCTGGGCACCAACTGGCGGTGTTAGAGCCCGGGGTCAGCAGGAGGAGCAGAGGGAGCACAGTGTAGGCCGAAGCCTGCACTGGAGGCAGCTTTGTGTCTGAGTGGCGTTTGCAGGACACATTGCCGGCTACACAGCAGGGGAACAGCTAGCGTTACTGAACCCCACTGACACATTGACGGGTGTTTTTCTCTGTGCAGCCAGCACTTCCGGGTGCCAACTGGCGGTGTTAGAGCCCAGGGTCAGTAGGAGCAGAGGGAGCAGAGTGTAGGCCAAAGCCTGCACTGGAGGCAGTTTTAGTTCTGTTGTGTCTGCGTGGCATTTGCAGGACACGTTGCCGGCTGCACAGCAGGGGAACAGCTGGCGTTGCTGAACCCCACTGACACATTGGCGGGTGTTTTTCTCTGTGCAGCCAGCACTTCCGGGCGCCAACTGGCGGTGTTAGAGCCCAGGGTCAGCAGGAGGAGCAGAGGGAGCAGAGTGTAGGCCGAAGCCTAATTGAACCAATTTTAAACGTAACCTTTAACCCCCCTCAGGTGTTACAAACTAGAAGAGCCACACCTTGGGCAGCAGTAGTGCTGCACAAGTCAAAGGTTGCTCTCTTAATTTTGTTCCTTGCACACGCTGAATGAAACACGTATAACATTTAGCCCCTTATACAGTCAAACTGTGTTGGAGGCGTGACTTTCCTTCGTAATAAGAAGCAGCACAGCTGTCAAAAATCCCACCTTGGTGCTGGGCGCAGCCTCCTGAGCGTCGTTATTTGCTGTACAGGAGTCTGCACTGTCGTGTTATCCCTTGGCCATGCGCTGTTAGCGCTGCCCGTCTTCTGACATCATTTCATGTCGGCCGGTGCGGTTCGCGATGCCCATGAATCCCAGCCGCGCAGTGTCTTTTCATTAATTCACACTGCGGGGCTGGGATTCATGGCCTTGCGCAGTCAATATGTTCGCCTCTCACTCGTGTCCTAACACCTGCTTCAGACTGTGCGGCGTCAGCTGATCCCTTATCGCATGCCACGGCCATGAAGTCGTACAGTCTGAAGAAGGCGGAAGGAGATGAGTGACAGGCGAAGATATGCACTGCTCTTGCCCATCAATCACACCCTTGCAGTCAAAATAAATAAGACACCGAGGGGCATTGTGTCGGCCAGGGCGGCCGCAGAGGCGCAGCCAGCCAACCAATGATGTCAGAAGATGGGCAGCGCTACCAAGGGGGTTGCAGCGTGTCATTACAAAGGAAAATCACACCTCAGGGTCGGTTTAATGGTCTCAGGGGACTCATTTAATACGTGTTGAGTTCAACGTGTGCAAGGACAATAACTGAATGAGCCACCTTGTACAAATGCAGCATTACTGCTGTACAAGGTGGCTGTTATACATACAAACGCCTGGGGGGGGGACAGGTTCCCTTAAATGTCAGTTGTTGTGTCAGCGTGGCGGTCGCAGGACACATTGCCGGCTACACAGCTGGGGATCAGCTGACGTTACTGACACCCAATAACACTGTCGTATGTTTTGACTGTGCAGATGGCACTTCTGAGCCTCAACTGGCTGTTTTGGAGCCCAGGAATTACAGTTCAGGTGGTAGAAAGATGAACACAACAGGAGACCTGGATACTGTAGACAGTCACCCAATTATTTAATCAGGAAGAGGAGTGGCAAATTCCTGCGAGATCCAGGCCTGGTTCATTTTCAGGAAAGTAAGCCGGTCAACGTTATCGGAGGATAGTCGCATGCGACGGTCTGTTAGTACACCACCTGCAGCACTAAAGACGCGTTCCGATAATACACTAGCCGCAGGGCAAGCCAGCCCCTCCAATGCATACTGGCTTAGCTCTGGCCATGTATCCAGCTTAGAGACCCAAAACTTGAAAGGGCAAGAGCCATCTGGGAGTACAGTAAGAGGGCAAGACATGTAGTCTGTCACCATCTGACGGAACCATTGCCTCCTGCTGACTGAAGCCGCCTGTGATGGTGTAGACATTTGTGGCGGGCACACAAAACTGTGCCACAGTTGGGCCATACTGGTCTTGCCTTGGGCAGAGGCACTGCTTCTGCTCCCTCTTTATGCAGAGCCTCCTCCACTGCCTGGATGCACTGAGCTGCTTTGTAAAGCACTAGCAGCCCTTCTCTCAGTTGGACTGGAGAAGATGATGGAATTGACCAGTGTGTCTTGGTACTCCTGCATTTTACGATCCCGGTTCAACGGTGTGATGAGGCTTTGTACGTTGTCCCGGTAGCGAGGATCGAGGAGGGTGTACACCCAATAATCAGCCATGTTGAGAATGTGGGCGATGCGCCGGTTGTTTCTCAGGCACTGCAGCATGTAATCAACCATGTGCTGCAGACTGCCAACTGGCCAAGAAATGCTGTCCCCTGCTTGAGGCGTGAGCTCTGCCTGCTCTTCATCACCCCACCCTCGCTGTACACACTGACTACTGGACAATTGTGTAACTCCCTCCTCTGGATGGATGTTTTCCTCCTCCATTGACTCCTCCTCATCCTCCTCACAAAATGTCCCCTGCCTACGCCTTTGTGAGGAACCACGTGGCGCTGACTGTCCAGAAGCTGATGGAAATGGTGAGTCCTCATCCTCCACCTCTTCCACAACATCATCCCTTAGCGCGTGCAGTGTTTGTTGAAGCAGACAGATAAGGGGGACAGTCATGCTGACTAGTGCATCATCTGCACTCGCCATCCGCGTGGAATAATCGAAGGGACGCAAAACCTGGCAGACGTCCTTCATAGTTGCCCACTCTGTTGTTGTGAAGTCTGAATGGCGCAGAGTGCGACTTCTTTGCGCCTGATGCAGCTGGTACTCCATTACTGCTTGTTACTGCTCACACAACCGCTCCAACATATGTAACGTGGAATTTCACCTGGTAGGTAGGCCACATATGATGCGATGTTCCGGAAGGCGGAATCGTCGCTGCAGAGCTGCAATGCGCGATCTTGCCGTGCTGGAACGCCGCAAGTGAGCACACTCTAGGCGGACCTTGTGCAGCAGTGCATCAAGATCCGGATAGTCCCTCAAAAAGCTCTGCATGACCAAGTTGAGCACATGTGCCAGACATGGGATGTGAGTGAGGTTGCCGAGGCCCAGAGCTGCCACCAGATTTTGGCCATTGTCTCACACTACCATGCCTGGCTGGAGATTCGCTGCCACAAACCACACATCACTCTCCTGCTTGATGGCATTCCAGAGCTCCTGCACTGTGTCGCTTCGATTCCCCAAAGAAATTAATTTCAAGACGGCCTTTTGACGTTTGGCCACGGCTGTGCTCATGTCGGTCGTAACAGGTAAACGTTCACGGGTCCATGTGGAGGTGGACTGTGACGGCTCCTGCAGCGATGATTCTGAGGAACTTGTGTATGAGGAGGAGTCAATGCGTACTGTTATGGACTGGTAATTTAGGAGCGACATGCGACTAGCTCTGGGCAGGTGGTAACTATACAGACCGCAGTTCCTGATCTTAACACAACACTAGCAGTAGCCGTGGGATGTTCCTGTCACTCCCTGGACACCTCGTCACAGCCGGAGAACTAGCTATCCCTAAAGGTAGAAACAGGAAAGCTATCTTGCCTCAGAGAAAATCCCCAAAGGATAGGACAGCTCCCCACAAATATTGACTGTGAGAGGAGAAGGAAATGACATACGTAGTATGAAACAAGATTTAGCAAAGGAGGCCAATTCTAGCTAGATAGACAGTAAGGAAAGAAACACTGTGCGGTCAGTAATAAAAACTAGAAAAAGTCCACCGCAGAGATATGCAAAAATCTCCACACCTGACTAAAGGTGTGGAGGGCAAAAACTGCAGCCCAGAGCTTCCAGCTTAGCTGAATAGATCCATACTGATAAGCTGGACAAATGAGCAAAACATAGAATGTGCTGAACAATAAAGTCCACAACAAGTGGACAGCAAAAGGACAAAAGGACTTATCTTTGCTGAACTGGACAGAGTGTCAGAGAAATCCAAAAGAGCAGTGGCTCCAAGCAGGAACAATTGACAACTGGTATTGATTGAGGAATAAGGCCAGACTAAAATAGCCGAGCCAGGAAGAGGATCAGTGGGAGCAGCTGCTGATGCTAAATCCAAGAAGCAGCTATACCACTCAAAACCACAGGAGGGAGCCCAAGAGCAGAATTCACAAAAGTGCTACTTACAACCACCGGAGGGAGCCCAAGAGCAGAATTCACAACAGCGTACAGACTGGATTCCTGCAATCCTTGGAGTGGGCAGGACACGTCCTGCGCCACTCGCACGATCTGTACCCGGCTCAACAACATTAACCCAGTGGGCAGTGAGGGAAAGGTATCGCCCCTGTCCATGGTGACTGGTTCACGCATCAGTGGTGAGGTGGACCTTGCTACTGACGGCGTTCAGTAGCGCGTGTTTTATGTGTCCCTCCACATGCTTGTGCAGGGCAGGGACGGCTTGCCTGCTGAAATAAAAGCGGCTGGGCACATTGTACTGTGGGACTGCCAATGACATCAAGTCACGGAAGCTGTCAGTCTCCACCAGCCTGAATGACAGCATTTCCAGTGACAGAAGTTTGGCAATGCCTGCAGTCAGAGCCTGTGCTCATGGGTGGTTTGCCAAGAAAGGCCGCATTTTCTCCCATGCCTGTACTACCGATGGCTGTAGACTGGGCTGGGAGTGTGAGGATGACTGGAAACGTGGTGCTGCGGGTGGAATTACAGTGGGTCTCTGGACAACATTGCCAGAGGTTCTTCCATGGCGATCCTGGGAGGAAGCCGAACCAGCTGTGTGTGAGCTGGAGGAAGAGGCAACACGAGCTGAAGAGGTGGTAGCTGCCACTGTTGGTTGGCCTAGCTCTTCAGTGTGTTTTTGTAACTCCGCCGCGTGCCTGGTCCGCACATGTTTCCACATATTTGAGGTATTGAGGCTGCTGACATTTCTCCCTCTTTTGATTTTCTGATGACACACCTTGCATTTGACAAAGCAAATGTCATCTGCAACTGTGTCAAAAAAGGCCCAGGCACTGCAAGTCTTGGGAGCGCCCTTTTTGGCTGTTGGAAGAGGCATGCTCCTAACGGGTGCCGAAGTGGAGGCTACAGGCTCCGCAGTCTTCCCCCTCCCTCTCCCTCTTTGGCCCGTTCGGGGAATCTCTTCCTTAGAGCTGCTCCCACCACCTTCCTGTCCCTCACGCCATGATGGGTCAAGGACCTCATCATCTACACTACCCTCTGCCACCAACTGCTCCTCCTGGGTAGTCTCAGCAGCACAGCACGCACCAGAAAGTGGCACCTGAGTGTCATCAGCGGATGCGTACTGCGGTGTGGTGACCGGAGACACTGGCCCACCCGCCTCTTCAGACTCAGAGAGAAAAAGCTGTTGGGCATCACTGCACACTGCCTCTTCTTCCATTTCTCCAATGCTGCTTGGCTGGCCCCCTGTTTCCAAGCCAAGAGATTCAGAGAACAGAAGTAGAGACGGCTCCTGTCCTGGGCACTCTGACTGCCTGGGCAATTTGGCAGGTGGTGAAGAGACAGATGGGTGCTCTCCAGTGCTCTGTGCCTGAGAGGATGTGGCACTAATTGAAGTCGATGCGTTAGCTGCCATCCATCCGACAACGGCTTCAATTTGGTCTTCACGCAGCAGCGGTGTACGGCGCTCTCCGACAAAGCTGCGCATGAAGGACTGTTCCCTGCTGAAAGTGGGTGATGATGAGTCACCGGTGCCCGCAGCAGGCACAGAATCCCCACATCCTCTCCCTGCTCCGCGCCCACGCCCACGTGCCTTACTCCCTGCCTTATTCATCTTGGTTGACTGATAAAGATAAGCAGAAAAGTACTAACGGCTTAGCGTGCTTATTCCTGAACAGCTCCTAACAGGTATAAGAAACACTAATTTTCTAAAGTGTGGACTAGACTTTCATATGACCTAATGTGGCCTACACAACTGTAAAGTGGTGTGTTTGGTGAACTTTATTATTTTTTTTATTTTTGGGGGGCTGAAATGACTACAGGGCGAGCTGCACTCACACGGAGACCGTGCAGACAGCCGTAAACAGTGCTGCAAGGCCCAAAAAACCTCCTCTACGTTATCCTATGTAGTGTTTTTCCACAATGTAGCTGGATACGGGTGGAAAGCCACTAATAGGAATTATTAGAAAAAATGTGCAGCGGGCTGCACTATTTGCAAAAAAGGACAATGTATTTTACGGTATGAGGCAGTGACGCACCCTGAGCTGGATACAACCGTCTGTGGCTGCACACAGACTACAGGGCAAGCTGCACTCACACGGAGACCATGCAGACAGCCGTAAACGGCGCTGCAAGGCCCAAAAAACCTCCTCTACGTTATCCTATGTAGTGTTTTTCCACAATGTAGCTGGATACGGGTGGAAAGCCACTAATAGGAATTATTTGAAAAAATGTGCAGCGGGCTGCACTATTTGCAAAAAAGGACAATGTATTTTACGGTATGAGGCAGTGACGTACCCTGAGCTGGATACAACCGGCTGTGGCTGCACACAGACTACAGGGCGAGCTGCACTCACATGGAGACCGTGCAGACAGCCGTAAACGGCGCTGCAAGGCCCAAAAAAACGCCTCTACGTTATCCTATGTAGTGTTTTTCCACAATTTAGCTGGATACAGGTGGAAATCCACTAATAGGAATTTTTTGAAAATATGTGCAGCGGGCTGCACTATTTGCAAAAAAGGACAATGGAATGGATAGAACAGTATGAGACAGTGAACCACCCTGAGCTGAATACAACCGGCTATGGCTGCACACAGACTAGAGAGTGGGCTGCACTCACCCACACGCACACAGAGACCTTGCAGATCGCTGTGAAAACAGCGCTGCAAGGCAAAAGCAAGGTGAACACACAGCGGTTGCTAAGTTAGCCTGGGAAAAGCACAAAGAAGCAAATCGCTATCTCAACTGGCCCTCAGTCAGAACACAGCGTCCTATGTCTAACTGAATTCACAGCAGAGTGAGCCAGAAAGGGCGGCAGCGTTTTTTATAGTGCAACATGACATCATTTCAGCAGCCAATCACAGCCTTGCCAGTAGTTACATGCCCACCATGCTGAACAGGATGTGCCCACACTTGGAATCATTCCTCATTGGCTGAATTCGTGCTGTTTGAATTCTGGGAACTTCCGATTCCAGTATCCGATATGCGGTAAGTATCGGATCTCGGTATCGGAATTCCGATACCGCAAGTATCGGCCGATACCCGATACTTGCGGTATCAGAATGCTCAACACTAATCATGATCCCATCTCAATCGCTGTAATCCACTCTCCCATGGCACCTACCTATGTGATGACAGTCCGTAACCTAGAGATATTGTTAATCCTTCTGCATCCTCTTCTACATCCACATCTTCCTCTGGGACCACCAACTCCTTATGTAAACAATTCAAAGTGTGCTCCAGGATGTAGATGAGCAGAATAGTGATGCTGATGATGGCATGATTATTGCTAACCATCTTAGTAGCCATTTCAAAACTGCGCAGAAAGGTGCAGAGATCCTTCATCTGTGCCCACCGCAAGCATGATTTGCACCATGTCTGTACTGCGTTGGCCATGGTTATTCAAAAGGACATACTGCACAAGGGTTCGCTGCTGCTGCCACAGTCACTGCAACATGTGCAGAGTGGATTTCCAACACGGTGGAATATCACAAATCAAACAGTTAACCGGTAGGCCAAAAAACCTCTGTAATGATGCAAGTTGATAACCTGCTGGGTGCGATCGTTAGAAGTGAGCACACAGTGACTGTGCTTTCTGCAGCAATGCATCCAGGCCAGGAGAGTGCCAGAGAAATTGCTGTACCACCAAGTTGAGGACACAAGCCATGCATGGTACGTGTGTGGTTGCCCTGGCGTAGGTCCACCACCAGGTTTGCTCCATTATCGCACACAGCCTTCCCTGGCTCCAAGTTCAGTGGAGACAGCCATTGCTCTACCTCAGCCTGGATAGCTGTCCACAACCCTTGAGCTGTGTGACTGCGATGTCCAAAGCATATTAATTTTAACACTGCCTGATTGCAGTGAGTCCTGTCTGTGCAATACAGATGTGGGGGGGATTCTCTCTGCACTGTTGGAACACGTGCCTCATTAAGGGAGAGGTTCATTGCACAGATGGAGGCTCTAGAGGAGGTGGAGAGGCCAGAAGCAGTGGAGGAAGTGTTAGATACAAAGGTTTGTTCCGCAAGCCATCGGGATTCTAAGACTTATGGAGCCGTACCTTGACCGCCTGCCCCCACAGCCACTATAGTCATCCAGTGCTCAATCAGTGAGATGCAATGTCCCTGCCCATGTTTGCTCATCCAGGTGTCAGTGGTGAAATGCATTGTGGCATACATAGGTTTTTTTCAGGGAACTGGTGATGTTGTCTGTGACATGCTGGTGTAGTACAGGCAGAGCTTTCTTAGAGAAGTAATGGTGACTGGGCAACTTTTACTGGGGGACTGCGATGGCCATCAACTTTCGGAAGACATCTGTGTCCACCAGGTGGAAAGACAGCATTTCCGTGACCAACAGCTTTGGCATGTGTAGGAGGAAACATTCTTTTACGTGACTACAACTGCGGGACTGAGGGCTGGCAGCTGTACTGAGAAAGGTTGGAGTAGGGTGAGCAGGATAAACTGTTGAATTGTTAGTGAGGTGCAGGTGGAGATGTTATAGTGGATTGAGAAAGTTGTGCTGTACTAGGTGACACAAAAACAGTAGACATTTCTACTTCTGCAACAGCTGATGGGTTATCACTCACCCTGACTTTAGGGGGTAAACAAGTGGAGTGTCTGCGGCTTGAGACCTATGTGAGAACGCTTGACACTGTGACAGCAGAGACAGAAGCAGCAGATGCAAGGCCTTCTAGTTGGCATTTTAGTCCAGTGAGATTTCCAAACTAAGGCATGTTGATTTTGCATGTGCCGGTTCATGATTGTAGTTGTCAAATTATTGCAATTTTGCCTCTACTTAGTTTTTTGAGGAAATTTGGCAGATAATGTTAGTTGGGTCATCGTTTGTAGTCTCAAAAAAGGCCCAGGCTAGGCAACCCTTGCTGCCCCTGTGAACTGTAGACTCATGACTGATGCTGGCCACAGCTAGAGTTGTGGCTGAGGATGCAGTGCTTGTGGTAGTTGCATCACTCCGTGCGTGAACCGCAACGTAACCTCCTCATCTTCCTCATCCACCTCCTATGCTGAACTACTCAGCTACGTACATCTGGGTTCACACCAAGTGGGATCTACAACCTCATCATCATCCTCTCTGCTCTCCCACTCCTCTTCGAGAGTCACCCTCCCCCTCTTCCTGCCCGACACTACAGTATAGTATAGTCCGTGTGTGCCTCTGGTATCTGAGTCTCATCAGGATCACCTCCATCCCTGTTGATTAACGTCTGGTGACGGGGGTCTGGATTCTGCTTGGACTCTACTTGTTCCGGTCCCGGATTCAACATGAAAACATTTTTGGCATCGATGCAGATGCTTTCCTCCTCGGGATTCTGTGAATCTTTGGAGCAGTCCTCTGATGCCCATGGAATAAAATGTGTGAACATCTCTGCAGAATGGCCCATCTTTGGTTCCCACCAGTTTCGTTGGGCGTTTGGAAATTTTTGACGCAGGGAGAAACATGGGCAATTGGGGTGCCACCTTTGAGGATTGTACTTTGTGGGATGTTAAGATGAAGGAAGAGGAGGAGAGGCCACTTGATGAAGAGCTTGCCATCCACTGACGCACCTGCTCTTTCTGGCCCTCATCTACAAGGCATACTACTGTGCGGCTGCCAAAGAAAGGGAGCGGAGTAGCCCGTCCAAGTAACATATGTTGTCAGTGGTCTTTCAACAGAACAAGACAGTCTTTGTTCAGTTGAGATTTCATTAACACTAACAACTAACCCACGTACATGTCAAACACCAAGCCTATTGGCCCTTCCAGCAGGACCTCGCTTTTTCCCACTCATGTTGCCCTTCCTTTCTTTTAACCAGCTGTTTCACAACCCTAGGCCCAGACCTGTCAGTCACCTGGCACTAAATTAATAATCAGTATTTATTGGATGAAATAGTGTGGTTAGACTAAAGAATTAGCAAAAAAGATTAATATTTTGAAATGTGGACTGGTGGCTTGACAACACAGTTAGCACAAAGGATTTAGATACTGAAACTTGAACTGGTGGCAGTACCATAAAATTAGGCAAAACGATTTGAATTATGAAATGAGCCAAGTGAGCCACTCTACCATACACTGAAACACAGTTTTATAACAAACAATTTGGAGTAGATGATTGGGCGTCATGCTGCACAACTATAATAGACCTAACAATTTTTAAGTGGAAATCTGGCCTTCTGATTTGACACTGAAACACAGTTGTAGCATACATAATTTGGAGTAACTAATTGGACCTCCAGACTGCAATCCAATATTAATCCTAAAGATTTTTAAGTGGAAATCTGGCCTTCTGATTTGCCACTGAAATACAGTTTTATCACAAAAGATTAGGAGTAGATAATTGGGTCTCGTGGCTGCACCACTATATAAGGCCTAACAATTTTTAGGTGGAAATCTGGCCTTCTGATTTGCCACTGAAACACAGTTTAAGCACAAATTATTTGGAGTAGCTAATTCGGTCTCATGGCTGCACCATTATATTAGGCCTAACAATTAGTAAGTGGAAATCTGGTCTTCTGATTTTCCACTGAAACATAGTTTTAACATAATTGATTTGGAGTAGGTAATTGGGCCTCGTGTCTGTACCACTATATTAGGCTTAACGATTTTTAAGTGGAAATCTGGCCTTCTGATTTGCCACTGAAACACAGTTTTAATACAAACGATTTGAAGTAGCTATTTGGGCCTCATGGTTGCAACCCAATATTAGTTCTAATGATTTTTAAGTGGAAATCTGGCCTCCTGATTTGACACTGAAACATAGTTTTAGCACAAACGATTTGGAGTAGTAAGTAGGGTTGAGCGAAACGGGTCGATCATTTTCAAAAGTCGCCGACTTTTGGCTAAGTCGGCGTCTCATGAAACCCGATCCGACCCCTGTGCTTGTCGGCCATGCGGTACGCGACTTTCGCGCCAAAGTCGCGTTTCAATGACGCGAAAAGCGCCATTTCTCAGCCAATGAAGGTGAACGCAGAGTGTGGGCAGCGTGATGACATAGATCCTGGTCCCCACCATCTTAGAGAAGGGCATTGCAGTGATTGGCTTGCTGTCTGCGGCGTCACAGGGGCTATAAAGGGGCGTTCCCGCCGACCGCCATCTTACTGCTGCTGATCTGAGCTTAGGGACAGGTTGCTGCCGCTTCATCAGAAGCAGGGAGAGCGTTAGGCAGGGTCCACTAACCACCAAACCGCTTGTGCTGCAGCGATTTCCACTGTCCAACACCACCTTCGGTGTGCAGGAACAGTGGAAGCTATTTTTTTTTTTTTTTCCCCTCAGCGCTGTAGCTCATTGGGCTGCCCTAGAAGGCTCCGTGATAGCTGTATTGCTGTGTGTACGCCACTGTGGAAACCAACTGCTTTTTTCAAAGCACATATCCTCTTGTTCCTTCCTTTCTGCACAGCTATCTTTTTTGTTTGTCCACACTTTTTATTTAATTTGTGCATCAGTCCACTCCTATTGCTGCCTGCCATACCTGGCTTACATTACTGCAGGGAGATAGTAATTGTAGGACAGTTTTTTTTTTTTTTTTGTTTTTTTTTTGTGGGAGATTAAGATTGGCATTTCTGCTACAGTGCCATCCCTGTGTGTGCCATCTCTCACTGAGTGGGCCATAGAAAGCCTATTTATTTTTTCCGTGATTTGTGTTCTAAAATCTACCTCAACACAGAAACACTACATCAATCAGTGGGAGAAAAATATTGGCCTCAGTCAGGGCTTGTGTGCCACTGCTGTGTGTGCGCTATCTCTCATTCAGTGGGCTATAGCAAGCCTATATTTTTTTTTTTTTTTTTTTTTTAATATTATTTGGTTTCAAAAGTCTCCCTGAAAAAAAAAAAAAACCTAAAAAAACAGTGGGAGAGTAATATTGCCCTTTCAGCTTGTGTGCCAGTCTTGACTCCTGGGTGTGCCACCTCTCTCCCTCTCATTCAGTGGGCCATAGAAAGCCTATTTATTTTTTTTTTTAAATATTATTGGGTTTCTAAAGTCTCCCTGAAAAAAACAAAAAATACATAAAAAAACAGTGGGAGAGTAATATTGCCCTTTCAGCTTGTGTGCCAGTCTTGACTCCTGGGTGTGCCACCTCTCTCCCTTTCATTCAGTGGGCCATAGAAAGCCTATTTATTTTTTTTTTTAAATATTATTGGGTTTCTAAAGTCTCCCTGAAAAAACAAAAAAAACATAAAAAAACAGTGGGAGAGTAATATTGCCCTTTCAGCTTGTGTGCCAGTCTTGACTCCTGGGTGTGCCACCTCTCTCCCTCTCATTCAGTGGGCCATAGAAAGCCTATTTATTTTTTTTTTTAAATATTATTGGGTTTCTAAAGTCTCCCTGAAAAAAACAAAAAATACATAAAAAAACAGTGGGAGAGTAATATTGCCCTTTCAGCTTGTGTGCCAGTCTTGACTCCTGGGTGTGCCACCTCTCTCCCTCTCATTCAGTGGGCCATAGAAAGCCTTTTTTTTTTTTGGTTTTTTTAATATTATTTGGTTTCTAAAGTCTCCCTGAAAAAAACAAAAAAAACATAAAAAACAGTGGGAGAGTAATATTGCCCTTTCAGCTTGTGCGCCAGTCTTGACTCCTGGTTGTGCCACCTCTCTCTCTCTAATTGTGGGCCATAGAAAGCCTTTTTTTTTTTTTTAAATATTATTGGGTTTCTAAAGTCTCCCTGAAAAAACAAAAAATACATAAAAAAACAGTGGGAGAGTAATATTGCCCTTTCAGCTTGTGTGCCAGTCTTGACTCCTGGGTGTGCCACCTCTCTCCCTTTCATTCAGTGGGCCATAGAAAGCCTATTTATTTTTTCCGTGATTTGTGTTCTAAATTCTACCTCAACACAAAAACACTACATCAATCAGTGGGAGAAAAATATTGGCCTCAGTCAGGGCTTGTGTGCCACTGCTGTGTGTGCTATCTCTCATTCAGTGGGCTATAGCAAGCCTATTTTTTTTTTTTTTTTTTTTTTTTAATATTATTTGGTTTCTAAAGTCTCCCTGAAAAAAAAAAAAAACCTAAAAAAACAGTGGGAGAGTAATATTGCCCTTTCAGCTTGTGTGCCAGTCTTGACTCCTGGGTGTGCCACCTCTCTCCCTCTCATTCAGTGGGCCATAGAAAGCCTATTTATTTATTTTTTTAAATATTATTGGGTTTCTAAAGTCTCCCTGAAAAAACAAAAAATACATAAAAAAACAGTGGGAGAGTAATATTGCCCTTTCAGCTTGTGTGCCAGTCTTGACTCCTGGGTGTGCCACCTCTCTCCCTTTCATTCAGTGGGCCATAGAAAGCCTATTTTTTTTTTTTTTAATATTATTTGGTTTCTAATTCTCCCTGAAAAAAAAAAAAAAACCTAAAAAAACAGTGGGAGAGTAATATTGCCCTTTCAGCTTGTGTGCCAGTCTTGACTCCTGGGTGTGCCACCTCTCTCCCTCTCATTCAGTGGGCCATAGAAAGCCTATTTATTTTTTTTTTTAAATATTATTGGGTTTCTAAAGTCTCCCTGAAAAAACAAAAAATACATAAAAAAACAGTGGGAGAGTAATATTGCCCTTTCAGCTTGTGTGCCAGTCTTGACTCCTGGGTGTGCCACCTCTCTCCCTTTCATTCAGTGGGCCATAGAAAGCCTATTTTTTTTTTTTTTTTAATATTATTTGGTTTCTAATTCTCCCTGAAAAAAAAAAAAAAACCTAAAAAAACAGTGGGAGAGTAATATTGCCCTTTCAGCTTGTGTGCCAGTCTTGACTCCTGGGTGTGTCACCTCTCTCCCTCTCATTCAGTGGGCCATAGAAAGCCTATTTATTTTTTTTTTTAAATATTATTGGGTTTCTAAAGTCTCCCTGAAAAAACAAAAAATACATAAAAAAACAGTGGGAGAGTAATATTGCCCTTTCAGCTTGTGTGCCAGTCTTGACTCCTGGGTGTGCCACCTCTCTCCCTCTCATTCAGTGGGCCATAGAAAGCCTTTTTTTTTTTTGGTTTTTTTAATATTATTTGGTTTCTAAAGTCTCCCTGAAAAAAACAAAAAAAACATAAAAAACAGTGGGAGAGTAATATTGCCCTTTCAGCTTGTGCGCCAGTCTTGACTCCTGGTTGTGCCACCTCTCTCTCTCTAATTGTGGGCCATAGAAAGCCTTTTTTTTTTTTTTTTTTAATATTATTTGGTTTCTAAAGTCTCCCTGAGAAAAAAAAATAAATAAATTAGGTGGGAGATTAATATTGACATTA
This sequence comes from Ranitomeya variabilis, assembly GCF_051348905.1. Taxonomy (NCBI): domain Eukaryota; kingdom Metazoa; phylum Chordata; class Amphibia; order Anura; family Dendrobatidae; genus Ranitomeya; species Ranitomeya variabilis. The sequence continues at coordinate 755,519,790 of NC_135232.1, forward strand.
GTGCTTGAGTGACAGTCCTGCGTGTGTGTCATCTCTGTGATTTTGTGCCACAGAAAACAGAGTGTGTAACATTGTGCCTGATTTTCCTTGTGGTCTCACCAACCTGTTAAGGGATATTGAAATCATACTGAAGTTATAGCTCACCGTGTAAGTTGTTTGATAGCAACAAATAAAGTTACTTTGGTTAAGATTTTAAAACAATGAGGAAGTCTGGTGCAAGAGGTCGTCGTGGGCGTTCATTGTCAGCTGGTAATGATGGTAGTGGTAGTGGAGCATCAGGTGGTCGTGGGGATAAAAATATTCCACCTAAGTCTGGAGCTGTGGAGCCAGTTTCGTCGTCAGGCTACACAAGGCCTCGAACGCTCTCTTTTCTGGGAGTAGGAAAACCGCTTTTAAAGGCGGAGCAGCAACAGCAAGTTTTGGCTTACATTGCAGACTCAGCCTCTAGCTCTTTTGCCTCCTCTTCCGAAACTGGTAAATGTAAAAGCAGCGCGTCGCTTGTGGATGTTCACGGTCAGGGACAAGTCGCTTCCTTGTCCTCCTCAGCAAAAACTACAACAAGAGAGAAGGATGCAGCAGGCGACACAACGGGTCACTCCATGGAGCTCTTTACACATACCGTCCCTGGCTTAGAAAGTGAAACATTTAACAGGCCATGCCCATTACAAGTATATTCTGACATGGAGTGCACTGATGCACAGCCACAGCCAGAGTACTATGCTGCTCCTTTGACTCAGACCACCACATTGCCCTCTCAGGGTACAGATCCACAATCAGACCCTGATGAGACTATGTTGCCCCGCCACGAACGCTATACCACCGACCGACACAGTGACACAGACGAAGTTGCACACGAGCTCGAAGAGGAGGTAATAGATGACCCAGTTATTGACCCCGATTGGCAGCCATTGGGGGAACAGGGTGCAGGCGGCAGTAGTTCAGAAGCGGAGGTGGAGGAGGGGCCGCAGCAGGCATCAACATCGCAACAGGTTCCATCTGCCGGGCCCGTATCTGGACCAAAACGCGTGTCAAAGCCAAAACCTGTTGGAGCACAGCGTTGCCATCCGGTTAAAGCTCAGTCTGCAATCCCTGAAAAGGGATCAGAGTCTAGGAAGAGTGCAGTCTGGCATTTTTTTAAACAACATCCAACTGATCAGCGCAAAGTCATCTGTCAAAAATGTTCAACTAGCTTAAGCAGAGGTCAGAATCTGAAAAGTCTAAATACTAGTTGCATGCATAGACACTTAACCACCATGCATTCTCAAGCCTGGACTAACTACCAAACGTCCCTCAAGGTTGTAGCACCCTCGGCCAATGAAGCTAGTCAGCAACGCAACATCCCTTCCGTCACTGTAAGGCCACCATTTTCCGCACCACCGGCAGTATCTGTGCAGGTTTCTTTGCCAGCCAAAAGCAGTCAGGGTCAGGGAATCACCAGTTTTGTAGGAGGAAATATTGCATGTAGGGCACCGGCGGAAACAATACCGTCTCCAACCGTCTCTCAGTCTGCCATGTCCACCGGCACACCCGAAAGTTCCACGATCTACAGCTCTCCAGTCCAGCTCACCCTACATGAGACTCTGGTTAGAAAAAGGAAGTACTTATCCTCGCATCCGCGTACACAGGGTTTTAACGCCCACATAGCTAGACTAATCTCGTTAGAGATGATGCCCTACCGGTTAGTTGAAAGCGAAGCTTTCAAAGCCCTGATGGAGTACGCTGAACCACGATACGAGCTACCCAGTCGACACTTTTTTTCCAGAAAAGCCATCCCAGCCCTGCACCAGCATGTTAAACAGCGCATCGTCCATGCACTCAGGCAATCTGTGAGTACAAAGGTGCACCTGACTACAGATGCATGGACCAGTAGGCATGGCCAGGGACGTTATGTGTCCATCACGGCACACTGGGTGAATGTGGTGGATGCAGGGTCCACAGGCGACATCAATTTAGGGACAGTTGTGCCTAGCCCACGGTCTAGGAAACAGTTGGCTGTAGGCGTTCGCACCCCCTCCTCCTCCTCCTCGTCCTCCTGCAGAAGCTACAGCTCTTCCACAGAACGCAGTCGGCCAACCACTCCATCGGCAGATGACACTGTTGCACACCAGTTGTCCCATTATGGGCCAGCTACTGCCAAGCGTCAGCAGGCTGTATTGGCTATGAAGTGTTTGGGCGACAACAGACACACCGCGGAAGTTCTGTCCGAGTTCTTGCAACAAGAAACGCAGTCGTGGCTGGGCACAGTAGATCTTGAGGCAGGCAAGGTAGTGAGTGATAACGGAAGGAATTTCATGGCTGCCATCTCCCTTTCCCAACTGAAACACATTCCTTGCCTGGCTCACACCTTAAACCTGGTGGTGCAGTGCTTATTGAAAACTTATCCTGGGTTCTCCGACCTGCTCCTCAAAGTGCGTGCACTTTGCTCACATATCCGACGTTCGCCTGTACACGCCAGCCGTATGCAGACCTATCAGCGGTCTTTGAACCTTCCCCAGCATCGCCTAATCATAGACGTTGCAACAAGGTGGAACTCAACACTGCACATGCTTCAGAGACTGTGCGAACAGAGGCGTGCTGTTATTTATTTGTGGGAGGATACACGGGCAGGCAGTAGGATGGCAGACATGGAGTTGTCAGGTGTGCAGTGGTCGAAGATACAAGACATGTGTCAAGTCCTTCAGTGTTTTGAGGAATGCACACGGCTGGTTAGTGCAGACAACGCCGTAATAAGCATGAGCATCCCCCTAATGCGTCTGCTGATGCAAAGTTTGACGCACATAAAGGAGCAGGCGTCTGCACCAGAGGAAGAGGGAAGCCTTGATGACAGTCAGCCATTGTCTGGTCAGGGCAGTGTACAGGACGAGGTAGCGGGCGAAGAGGAGGTGGAGGACGAGGAGGATGATGGGGATGAGTATATTTTTAATGCGGAAACTTTCACGGGGGCACAGGAAATTGGTTGCGTGTCACGGCCGGGTTCTGGTTTTTTGAGGGACACAAGTGACGTAGATTTGCCTGCAACTGCCCCTCAACCAATCACAACCGGAGATTTGACAAGTGGAACTTTGGCCCACATGGCGGATTATGCCTTACGTATCCTACAAAGGGACACACGCATTACGAAAATGATGAACGATGACGATTACTGGTTGGCCTGCCTCCTTGATCCACGCTATAAAGGCAAATTGCAAAATATTATGCCACATGAGAACTTGGAACTAATATTAGCAACCAAACAATCAACTCTTGTTGACCGTTTGCTTCAGGCATTCCCAGCACACAGCGCACGTGATCGTTCTCACACGAGCTCCAGGGGGCAGCAGACTAGGAGTGTTAGGGGTGCACACATCAGAAGTGGCGTTGGACAGAGGGGTTTTCTGACCAGGTTGTGGAGTGATTTTGCTATGACCGCAGACAGGACAGGTACTGCTGCATCAATTGAAAGTGACAGGAGACAACATTTGTCCAGTATGGTTACTAACTATTTTTCATCCCTTATCGATGTTCTCCCTCAACCGTCATTCCCATTTGATTACTGGGCCTCCAAATTAGACACCTGGCCAGAATTGGCAGAATATGCATTGCAGGAGCTTGCTTGCCCGGCAGCAAGTGTCCTATCAGAAAGAGTATTCAGTGCTGCAGGGTCAATATTAACCGAAAAAAGGACTCGTCTGGCTACCCAAAATGTTGACGATCTAACATTCATTAAAATGAACCACAACTGGATTTCAAAATCTTTTGCCCCACCTTGCCCGGCCGACACCTAGCTTTCCTATGAAAAGCTCTTGCCTGTGAATTACTTTTCTAATGTCTAATTTGCTGCTGCAGATTGTACAGCATACGACATGTTTACACCTCCCTAAATGGCCAAACTCCCCACACGGGGCCGTGGTATCGCGACTTGGCGCAAGCACCCGTGAGACTGCTGTTTGTCTGAAGAGGTGGGTGTGCTCGCTTTTGGTTGACGGCATTGCTACTGGGTCCCTCATAGTACAATGTAGTGTCTCTGGCGGTGGTGGTGCGCACCCAACGTCAGACACACCGTTGTAACATGAGTGGCCCTGGGGCGGTCCCGCCGGCCTCAAGAGAGTTCCCCCCTACCCCAGCTCAAACTGGGCTCTACTACGTGCAAAATTATGTCGCACAGCTCCACCAATCTTTAGTCTATTCGCTGACATCATTCAATGTCTGGCACTGACAATACAAATTTGTAGACATCTATGATGCAACTTAAAGTAGTCTGTGTCTGTGTCCTATATTGGCACCATTAAATAGTTACTGCCAAATTACTATGTCAGAAACACAGCAGATGAGCCCACCCCTGTACCTAAGTATGCCATCTTTTTTTTTGTTTTGGTTGTTTTGCGAGACATTAACATCTATTTATATTTTGGGAGTACTGGGACAGACACTCCTTGCACTACTCCTCCACTCAGCACCAAGCTGCCTGCCCGTGTATCCATGTAACCGCTGTAAAACTGCCATGAGCCTATTGTTTGTTATTTTAGGCCTTTGATAGCCTGTCTGCGGTCCCTACTCCTCCACTGACCACCAAGCTGCCTGCCCGTGTATCCATGTAACCGCTGTAAAACTGCCATGAGCCTATTGTTTGTTATTTTAGGCCTTTGAAGCCTTTCTGCGCTCCCTCCTTCCACTAGTCCTCCACTGACCAGACCACTGCTGCCCGTGTACCCCTGGAACCAATTTTAAAGTGCCTACAGCCAGCCCATTTTATTGTGTTAGGCCTTCGAAGCCTGTCTGCGGTCCCTCCTTCCACTAGGCCTCCACTGACCAGACCACTGCTGCCCGTGTACCCCTGGAACCAATTTTAAAGTGCCTACAGCCAGCCCATTTTATTGTGTTAGGCCTTCGAAGCCTGTCTGCGGTCCATACTTCCACTAGTCCTCCACTGACCAGACCACTGCTGCCCGTGTACCCCTGGAACCAATTTTAAAGTGCCTACAGCCAGCCCATTTTATTGTGTTAGGCCTTCGAAGCCTGTCTGCGGTCCATACTTCCACTAGGCCTCCACTGACCAGACCACTGCTGCCCGTGTACCCCTGGAACCAATTTTAAAGTGCCTACAGCCAGCCCATTTTATTGTGTTAGGCCTTCGAAGCCTGTCTGCGGTCCCTCCTTCCACTAGGCCTCCACTGACCAGACCACTGCTGCCCGTGTACCCCTGGAACCAATTTTAAAGTGCCTACAGCCAGCCCATTTTATTGTGTTAGGCCTTCGAAGCCTGTCTGCGGTCCATACTTTAAATACTCCTCCACTCAGCACCAAGCTGCCTGCCCGTGTATCCATGTAACCGCTGTAAAACTGCCATGAGCCTATTGTTTGTTATGTTAGGCCTTTGATAGCCTGTCTGCGGTCCCTACTTTAAATACTCCTCCACTCACCACCACCAAGCTGCCTGCCCGTGTATCCATGTAACCGCTGTGAAACTGCCATGAGCCTATTGTTTTTTTATGTTAGGCCTTTGATAGCCTGTCTGCGGTCCCTACTTTAAATACTCCTCCACTCACCACCACCAAGCTGCCTGCCCGTGTATCCATGTAACCGCTGTAAAACTGCCATGAGCCTATTGTTTGTTATGTTAGGCCTTTGAAGCCTTTCTGCGCTCCCTCCTTCCACTAGTCCTCCACTGACCAGACCACTGCTGCCCGTGTACCCCTGGAACCAATTTTAAAGTGCCTACAGCCAGCCCATTTTATTGTGTTAGGCCTTCGAAGCCTGTCTGCGGTCCATACTTCCACTAGTCCTCCACTGACCAGACCACTGCTGCCCGTGTACCCCTGGAACCAATTTTAAAGTGCCTACAGTCAGCCCATTTTATTGTGTTAGGCCTTCGAAGCCTGTCTGCGGTCCATACTTCCACTAGGCCTCCACTGACCAGACCACTGCTGCCCGTGTACCCCTGGAACCAATTTTAAAGTGCCTACAGCCAGCCCATTTTATTGTGTTAGGCCTTCGAAGCCTGTCTGCGGTCCATACTTCCACTAGTCCTCCACTGACCAGACCACTGCTGCCCGTGTACCCCTGGAACCAATTTTAAAGTGCCTACAGCCAGCCCATTTTATTGTGTTAGGCCTTCGAAGCCTGTCTGCGGTCCATACTTCCACTAGGCCTCCACTGACAAGACCACTGCTGCCCGTGTACCCCTGGAACCAATTTTAAAGTGCCTACAGCCAGCCCATTTTATTGTGTTAGGCCTTCGAAGCCTGTCTGCGGTCCATACTTCCACTAGGCCTCCACTGACCAGACCACTGCTGCCCGTGTACCCCTGGAACCAATTTTAAAGTGCCTACAGCCAGCCCATTTTATTGTGTTAGGCCTTCGAAGCCTGTCTGCGGTCCATACTTTAAATACTCCTCCACTCACCACCAAGCTGCCTGCCCGTGTATCCATGTAACCGCTGTAAAACTGCCATGAGCCTATTGTTTGTTATGTTAGGCCTTTGATAGCCTGTCTGCGGTCCTTACTTTAAATACTCCTCCACTCACCACCTAGCTGCCTGTGTATCCATGTAACCGATGTAAAACTGCCATGACTGCCTACTGTTTGTTATTTTAGGCCTTTGATAGCCTGTCTGCGGCCCCTACTTGCAATACTCCTCCACTGACCACAATGCTGCCTGGAGTGCCTGCCTGTGTATCCATGTAACCGATGTAAAACTGCCATGACTGCCTACTGTTTGTTATTTTAGGCCTTTGATAGCCTGTCTGCGGCCCCTACTTGCAATACTCCTCCACTGAGCACAATGCTGCCTGGAGTGCCTGCCTGTGTATCCATGTAACCGATGTAAAACTGCCATGACTGCCTACTGTTTGTTATTTTAGGCCTTTGATAGCCTGTCTGCAGCCCCTACTTGCAATACTCCTCCACTGACCACACCAATGCTGCCCGTGTACCCCTGGAACCTATTTAAAAGTTCATAGAGCCTAGTTATATATTTTATTTACTATTAATAAGGCCATGATGGACTACGCTGTACCACGCTACAAGCTAACCAGTCGACACTTCTTTTGCGAGAAAAGCCATCCCAACCCTCCACCAGCATGTAGAAGACCGCATTGTCCATGCACTCTGGCAATCTGTGAGTACAAAGGTGCACCTGACAACAGACGCATGGACCTGTAGGCATGGCCACGGAAGATTACGTGTCCATTACGGCGCAATGGGTTAATGTGGTGGATGCATGGTCCACAGGGGACAGCCTACTAAGTCTGTCTGCAGTCCCTAATTCAAATTGTCCTCCACTGTCTAAATCGGAACTTCCACCTTCTGGCTTTCGGCCTATAGTATCAGAAATTAAACTGCATTTGGCCTTCAACTTTGGTTAGGGCCTACTAACGGCTTCTGCCCCTCCCTGGTGTTGCCCTCAACTAAATAAAGCTGAGCTTCAACCTTCCGGCTCTCATTATGTGGTTTTAAAAAAAAAAATGGTGGTTAGGGCCTACTAACGGCTTCTGCCCCTCCCTGGTGTTGTCCTCAACTAAATAAAGCTGAGCTTCAACCTTCCGGCTCTCATTATGTGGTTTTAAAAAAAAAAATGGTGGTTAGGGCCTACTAACGGCTTCTGCCCCTCCCTGGTGTTGTCCTCAACTAAATAAAGCTGAGCTTCAACCTTCCGGCTCTCATTATGTGGTTTTAAAAAAAAAAATGGTGGTTAGGGCCTACTAACGGCTTCTGCCCCTCCCTGGTGTTGTCCTCAACTAAATAAAGCTGAGCTTCAACCTTCCGGCTCTCATTATGTGGTTTTAAAAAAAAAAAAAATGGTGGTTAGGGCCTACTAACGGCTTCTGCCCCTCCCTGGTGTTGTCCTCAACTAAATAAAGCTGAGCTTCAACCTTCCGGCTCTCATTAAGTGGTTTTAAAAAAAAAATGGTGGTTAGGGCCTACTAACGGCTTCTGCCCCTCCCTGGTGTTGTCCTCAACTAAATAAAGCTGAGCTTCAACCTTCCGGCTCTCATTATGTGGTTTTAAAAAAAAAATGGTGGTTAGGGCCTACTAACGGCTTCTGCCCCTCCCTGGTGTTGTCCTCAACTAAATAAAGCTGAGCTTCAACCTTCCGGCTCTCATTAAGTGGTTTTAAAAAAAAAAAAAATGGTGGTTAGGGCCTACTAACGGCTTCTGCCCCTCCCTGGTGTTGCCCTCAACTAAATAAAGCTGAGCTTCAACCTTCTGCTCCAAATTACCATTTTAAAAAATGCAATAGGCTTTTCCGGCCTACTAAAGGTGTCTGCCCCTCCCTGGTGTTGTCCTCAACTGAACAAAGCTGAGCTTCCACATTCTGGCTTTCGCCCTATACTATCAGATATTAAACTGCATTTGGCCTACTAGTGTGGTTAGGCCCTTGAAACAGTGTCTGCTGCTCTTGGGTTTGCTACTCCACTGAACAAAGCAATGCCGCCTGTTTAGTCCTGTTACCAATTTTGAACTGCATGTAGCCTACTTTATTCTTTGGCCCTATATCTGTTTCCTCCTCATCCTGCCCATTGCCCAGCCACTGCTAAATGAGTCTGCTGGTACATTGACCTAGACCACTACATTCCCCTTGTACTCTACACAGCCAGAATCTGTCCCTGCTGAAAGTAAGGTTCCCCTTCCCGCATGTTATACCACCTTACACAGGGACAAAGAGGAAGGTGCAGATGAAAGTGCAGGTTCCTTCATCAGGTGGGGGGGCATACTCGTTGGCGACGTCACTGGCACAGGGCCCCTCAGAGTACGCAAAAGTGTCGCTGCTGGTGGGAGGCGCCCCCGCCATGCAAACACACCGCCGTACTTTGAGGGGCCCTGTGCCAGTGGCAATGCGAACGAGTGGGCCCCCCCTGCTTGCTCAGGATCACAGCACTTGCAACTTTTAAATACTTACCTTTCCCTGCAACACCGCCGTGACGTAGTCCGCATTTCCTGGGCCCACGAAAAACTTGAGCCAGCCCTACTCCCCCCACAACTTTCCCCCAATTCCCTATGCCCAACTATTATTATACAGTTAATTAAGATTGGCAAGCTTCAGAAACAAGAATGGATGTTTTTGGCATTAAAATGGGCACTGTAGGTGTTTTCCTGGCCTCCACTCACTGCCGACTATGCTTCCCCATTGACTTGCATTGGGTTTCGTGTTTCGGTCGATCCCCGACTTTTAGCGATAATCGGCCGACTGCACTCGACTCGACTCTGGACAAAATCGGGTTTCCCAAAACCCTACTCGATCTTAAAAAAATGAAAGTCGCTCAACCCTAGTAGTAAGTTATGCTTCCGGAAACTGCCATACAGTTTTTGGGCAATCTACTTTGATGCTGGAAGATTGATTTCACACAGGATAAGTTCACTTTCAGCAGCACCAGTACTAGCGCAGGAGTGACCTCTCAGCACACTTAGCAAATGGAGTCAGCAAAACAAGATGTCTGCTTTTTATATGGCCAGGGACATGTGACTTCAGAAGCCAATCACAGAAGACCTTATGTAATGACATTGTGGATTGTTTTTGTACCCTGATTAGTAGCCGGAATCAACACACATAAAGTTAAGTGAAAAAAAAAAATCACGTGCCGCAACTGTAATCTCTTCCGCCACTCCTCTAACCTCTCCACACCCCATCCTTCATCAAACTCGTCACCCTGCTCATCAAACAGCAGCACTATCATAGCCAAAGTAATAACTAAAGCATTACATAAAAACTGAACTCCTCGTGTTCTCTCCCTCTACTAATCTACCTTTGCCTGACATTGCCATCTCCGTGTGCGGTTCCACCATTACTCCAAAGCAACATGCCCGCTGCCTTGGGGTCATCCTTGATTCCGAGCTTTCATTCACCCCCCACATCCGATCACTGGCTCGCTCTTCTTATCTGCATCTCAAAAACATTTCTAGAATTCGCCCTTTTCTTACTTTCGACTCTGCAAAAACTCTTACTGTCTCACTTATTCATTCTCGTCTGGACTGTTGTAACTCTCTACTAATCGGCCTCCCTCTTACCAAACTCTCCCCGCTCCAATCTGTCCTGAATGCTGCTGCCAGGATCATATTCCTCACCAACCGTTACACCGATGCCTCTACCTTGTGCCAGTCATTACACTGGCTACCCATCCACTCCAGAATCCAGTACAAAACTACTACCCTCATCCACAAAGCACTCCATGGCTCAGCACCACCCTACATCTCCTCTCTGGTCTCAGTCTACCACCCTACCCGTGCCCTCCGCTCCGCTAATGACCTCAGGTTAGCATCCTCAATAATCAGAACCTCCCATTCCCGTCTCCAAGACTTTACATGTGCTGCGCCGATTCTTTGGAATGCACTACCTAGGTTAATACGATTAATCCCCAATCCCCACAGTTTTAAGCGTGCCCTAAAAACTAATTTGTTCAGATTGGCCTACCGCCTCAACGCATTAACCTAACTATCCCTGTGTGGCCTAATAAAAATAAATAAATAAATATAAAAAAAAACAAACAAAAAAAAAACATAATCAGGTTCCTCGCATCATGTTCACATACACTTTATGCAGTCAATAGCCTCTGTGTCTGTACTGCTACATACTTAGGCTGTTAACTGGTTCATGCAGCTTTACATGAACACCCGAGCCTTACACTATGGCTGGTCCAAATAACTAAAGCAATTGTTACCATCCACCTCTCGTGTCTCCCCTTTTCCTCATAGTTTGTAAGCTTGCGAGCAGGGCCCTCATTCCTCCTGGTATCTGTTTTGAACTGTGATTTCTGTTATGCTGTAATGTCTATTGTCTGTACAAGTCCCCTCTATAAGTTGTAAAGCGCTGCGGAATATGTTGGCGCTATATAAATAAAATTATTATTAATTATTATTATTAGTGGAAACGCGATGATTTACCGAACTGTGACCAACTTTAATAAAAATACTTGTGAAAGCGAACACGAATCCGAATGTGCTAAATTTGTGTCGAATTTGAGATTGGCAAACATGTTCGCTTTTCTCTTCTTAGGACCAGGAAGAATGGAACATAGATCTGAGTGGGAGGCTAACAGAAGACAGTAGGTAGGTTGACTATATGAAAAATGAATTGTCACTTTTCAGATCAGGGTACATAGTGAACTTCACTGAAATGTCCTTCATGGTGATTTCCATTGTCCAGTCATATTTGTTACAGTGCCTTGTGAAAGTATTCGGCCCCCTGGAACTTTTCAACCTTTTCCCACATGTTTCAAACATAAAGATACCAAATGTACATTTTTGGTGAAGAATCAACAACAAGTGGAACAAAATTGTGAAGTTGAATGAAATGTATTGGTTATTTAAAATTTTTGTGGAAATTCAAAAACTGAAAAGTGGGGCATGCAATGTTATTTGGCCCCTTTACTTTCAGTGCAGCAAACTCACTCCAGAAGTTCATTGTGGATCTCTGAATGATCCAATGTTGTCCTAAATGCCTAATGATGATAAATATAATCCACCTGTATGTAATCAAGTCTCCATATAAAAGCAACTACTCGGTAATAGTCTCAGGGTTCTATTTGAAGCACAGAGAGCATCATGAAGACCAAGAAACACAATAGGCAGGTCCATGATACTGTTGTGGAGAAGTTTAAAGCCGGATTTGGATACAAAATGATTTCCAAAATTTTAAACATCCCAAGGAGCACTGTGCAAGCGATCATATTGAAATGGAAGGTGCTCTGGTCAGATGAAACTAAAATCGAACCTTTTGGCAACAATGCCAAAAGATATGCTTGGCGTAAAGGCAACACAGCTCATCACCCTGAACACACAATCCCCACTGTCATGGTGGTGGCAGCATCAATGTTTGAGCCTGCTTTTCTTCAGCAGGGAAAGGGAAGATGGTTAAAATTTATGGGAAGATGGATGGAGTCAAATACAGAACCATTCTTGAAGAAAACCTGTTGGAGTCTGCAAAAGACCTGAGACTGGGACGGAGATTTGTCTTCCAACAAGACAGTGATCCCAAACATAAAGCAAAATCTACAATGGAATGGTTCACAAATAAATGTATCCAGGTGTTAGAATGGCCAAGTCAAAGTCAAAACCTCAATTCAATCGAGAATCTGTGGAAAGAGCTGAAAACTGCTGTTCACAAACGATCTCCATCAAACTTCACTGAGCTCGAGCTGTTTGCCAAGGAAGAATGGGCAAGAATTTCAGTCTCTCGATGTACAAAACTGATAGAGACATACCCCAAGCGACTTGCAGATGTAATCGCAGCAAAATGTGGCGCAACAAAGTATTAAGTTAAAGGGGCCGATTAATATTGCATGCCCAACTTTTCAGTTTTTGAATTTCCACAAATATTTAAAGTAACCAATTCATTTCGTTCAACTTCACAATTGTGTTCCACTTGTTGTTGATTCTTCACCAAAAATTTACATTTGGTATCTTTTATGTTTGAAGCATGATATGTGGGAAAGGTTGAAAAGTTCCAGGGGGCCGAATGCTTTCTCAAGGCACTGTATAAAGTGTTTTTTTTCTTGCTTAATGTTTGGGCAGCTAGTCTTCTAACCTTGAAAACCTTGGGTCCTCACAGAGAGTCATTGAGCTAGGTGGATAAATAGTGATTCACCTACCATATATATGCTTGCTTATACAGTATATATCATCTACACATTCCACAGCGCTTTATATACATTGCCATTGCTTACTGTCTTCACCGACGCTCTCAATGTAAAGTCTATATAAAACTATTTTGGGGAATTCAGGAAGAGAGCCAAGCAAACATATAAAATCCCTGCAATGTTGTCATTGGTTTAACTTGAACCCACAACTGCAGTCCTGCAAGGTCACAATGTTAACAACTATGGTTATTTGTCCACCTATATTTTATCAAGAAACTTATAAAGCTTAAAATAATATCAAAATGATAATGAATCTTTGTCATTTACAACACACTGCTCTCATACTGGTTGAAGAGGCCCATTTTTTGTTCTAGGTATAGATGTATGACAGTTGATGTTACTACACCTTCAAGGGATGACTACAGGCATGATCAGAAAACTCTAAAATTTAATGGTAATATGGTGCAGTAGTAAAGTCTTCCCTGTGCATGTGACACATTAGAACTGTTAGACTCTGTTTTGTTTTTGACCATCCACCATCTTGTTGTGGTTTTCTGGCTGCTGGTCTTTTTCCCCTGGTGCTGAGTTGTCTTTGGTCAGGTGATTGTATCACTCTTAATCACCCAGCACCTGTCTCCCATTCCTTGCTGGACAACAGTGTTAATCCACTAGAGTTCTGGCTAGGTGCTTTGTTAGCTTTCTGTGTTTGATATTGTGCAGTTCTGCTATCCTTAGTTTCTGTTTTCAGTAGGTTTCTGCAGCCATCTGTGTTTTCTATTAGGAGGTGACCTTTTTTGTTTTACCCAGTCCTTAGATCTTTTAGGGACCTCCTTCCCCGTATCTATAGGTCTTCGCTGAGATTAACCTAGGATCGTCGGTGGGTCTATTTTCAAGGAATGGGTCGCCCACTCCATCGTAGGGTGTTAGCCTAGTCTCAGTTTTCCCCCCTTCTATTCTAGTTCTGTGTTGCAGTTCCATAACAGCTTGTCCAGCCACACATATAAAAAAGAAAAACAAAAATTCTCAGGGAGTGAATTACAGCGTGTGGGGATTATTATGTCTTTATTGCTAAGTGAACCCCAAATCTGGACATTTTCATTACATCCTGATGATCCTTTTTGACATCAGTAGAAGCATTTTTTTCTGCTATGGGGTTGTTATATGATGATCCTGATCAAGTCACATCAGCTGAGGCAGAGCTCAGATGGCTTAAACAGGGTTCTGTTGATGCTGAGAGTTATTGCACCCAGTTCAGACAATGGTCCGCAGAGGTCAGATGGAATGACCCAGTGCTCAAGAGTCAGTTTTTAGCAGGTTTGAGTGAAAGAGTTGTAGATTTGCTCATTGCATATCCTGCACCTGATACTTTGGAAACTGCTATGCAGTTAGCTATCCCTGTGGATAGAAGATTGAGAGGCAGACAGAATGAAGAGAAGGCTCTTATAATGCTGAACCCCGTCTCTCAGGATAGCCCCATCTACTGCGGGGAACCGATGCAACTTGGGACGATGTCCTCTCGTTTCCAGGAGCGGGAGAAGAGGTTTTCTGAAGGGCTATGCTTGTATTGTTGTAAGGCTGACCATTTTATTAACCCCTTTAAGACGCAGCCCTTTTTCATTTTTGCGTTTTCGTTTTTCACTCCCCTCCTTCCCAGAGCCATAACTTTTTTATTTTTTTGTCAATATGGCCATGTGAGGGCTTATTTTTTGCGGAACGAGTTGTACTTTTGAACAACACCATTGGTTTTATCATGTCTTGTACTAGAAAATGGGGGAAAAAATCCAAGTGCAGTGAAATTGCAAAAAACGTGCAATCCCACACTTGTTTTTTGTTGGCTTTTTTGCTAGGTTCACTAAATGCTATAACTGACCTGCCATTGTGATTTTCCACATCATTAGAAGATCATCGACACCAAACATGTCTAGGTTATTTTTTATCTAAGTGGTGAAAAAAAATTCCAAACTTTGCTAAAAAAAAAAAATTGCGCCATTTTCTGATACCCGTAGTGTTTCCATTTTTCGGAATCTCGGGTCGGGTGAGGGCTTATTTTTTGCGTGCCAAGCTGACGTTTTTAATTATAGTACATTTGTGCAGATATGTTCTTTTGAATGCCCTTTATTGCATTTTAATGCAATGTCGTGGCTACCACAAAAATGTAATTCTGGCGTTTTGAATTTTTTTCTCGCTACGCCGTTTAGCGATCAGTATAATCCTTTTTTTAAATTGATAGATCGGGCGATTCTGAACGCGGCGATGCCAAATATTTGTATGTTTGATTTTTGTATTGTTTTATCTTGAATGGGGCAAAAGGGGGTGATTTAAACTTTTATATATTTTTTTTTTTTCATATTTTTTAAAACATTTTCTTTTAACTTTTGCCATGCTTCAGTAGCCTCCATGGGAGGCTTGAAGCTGGCACAACTGGATCGGCTCTGCTACATAGGAGCGATGCATAGATCGCTCCTATGCAGCTGAATTACAGACTTGCTATGAGCGCCGACCACAGGGTGGCGCTCACAGCAAGCCGGCATCAACAACCATAGAGGTCTCAAGGAGACCTCAGGTTGTCATGCCGAGGCATCGCTGACCCCCGATCACATAACGGGGGTCGGCGATGCACGCATTTCTGGCCCAATGGCCGGAAGCGGTAGTTAAATGCCTCTGTCAGCGTTTGACAGCGGCATTTAACTAGTTAATAGCGGCGGGTGGATCGCGATTCCACCTGCCGCTATTGCGCGCACATGTCAGCTGTACAAAACAGCTGACATGTCGAGACTTTGATGTGGGCTCAGCGCCGAAGCCCACATCAAAGGGGGAGACACGACATGCGCCGTACTAGTACGGCCCATGTCGTGATGGGTGCAATGTGTGGTTCGCTTAAGGAAAGAAAAAAATAAAGGTCAGTAGGAGTAACACTCCAGTTCATATTGCGTTTTTATGGTCTGCAGGAGTTTTTTCTTCTGGTAATACCACATATCATGGTCATTCCATTGATTTTCAGGTAATGGTGGATTGTGGTTCTGCACTTAATTTGATTGATCAACAATTCCTAGGCAAATATAAGTTTGATTTTGAACCATTGTCATCTCCTATTCCTGTCGTGGCTATTGATAACACTCCTCTGGAACATGGGTGTATTTCTAGAAAGGTTACCGGGTTCCCACTTATTGTGAATATGGAACATCGGGAGTGTATAGACTTGTTTGTCATGGCTAAATTACCTTGCCCAGTCGCCCTGGATTTACCCTGGTTAAAAATGCACAATCATTTGCTGGACTGGTCGTCTAGTACTATAAGGTCCTGGGGTCAGGGATGTTATGGTAATTGTTGTAATGTTCACATTGCTGCTGTTGTGAGTAAAATGTAAAGTGTTCTTTTATTCTATAAACTACTGACAACATGTCTCCAAAGTTCCAAGCAATACATTTTGTATTTATTTTCTGAAAATAAGAAATGGTCAAAATAACAAAAAATGCATTGCTTGCAGACCTCAAATAATGCAAAAAAACAAGTTCATAATCGTTTAGAAACAACAATACTAATGTTTTAACTCAGGAAGAGTTCAGAAATCAATATTTTGTGGAATAACCATGATTTTTAATCACAGCTTTCATGCGTCTTGGCATGCTTACCACCAGTCTTTCACACTGCTTTTGGGTGACCTTATGCCACTCCTGGTACAAAAATGTAAGCAGTTCTTCTTTGATGGCTTATGACTATCCATCTTCCTCTTGATTAGATTCCAGAGGTTTAAATGGGGTTCAGGTCTGGAGATTGGGCTGGCCATGACAGGGATTTGAAGTGGTGGTTCTTCATCCACACCTTGATTGACCTAGCTGTGTGGCATGGTGCATTGTCCTGCTGGAAAAAACAGTCCTCAGAGTTGGGGAACATTGCCTGAGCAGAAGGAATCAACTGGTTTTCCAGGATAACCTTGTATGCAGCTTGATTCATACGTCCTTTTAGTTTAACCTGCTCAATTCCAGCCTTGATGAGCACTGACTCACTGAATAATTACATTCATCAGAGTACAATGTGATGTTTTCTCTCGTTTCAATAGTTTCAATAGTCCAATTTATACGCTTATGTGAGCGGCCTCTAATTGGGAATAGAGGTGAGCAAACATTTCAATGTTTGGCTTAGATTACGTTTGCTGATTTTGCAATATTCGCCAATTTGCTAGTTGAATATTCGCTAAACATTTTCAAATGCCATTGGAGTCAATGGGAGGAAAAAACAAACGTATACACAACACCTTCAAACATTCCCAAATGCTGCCAAAACACATCAGATTTTGTCAGGCAGGCAAAAGGAAAGTGGCCTCAATTCACCCGCAATACAAGTTTTAGAATGGCATGGCAGCACTGAGCCATGCATTAGGTATCAGGGTCTGGGCCAGCATTTACAGCTCTGAATTGAACTTCGAATTAAGATGAGGAGGGTGAAGGATCAGTTTAGACCTGCTGTGCTAGGAGCCCCGATACCGCATGCAACAGCTCAACCTTCTTTTATGCTCAGCCACACTCAGGTATATCAGTTTAGTAGACTAGTATTGTCAGAAAAATGTAAGGATAGCAACATGGGTAGTTGACTTAAAGGGGGTTGGAGACCTACCGGTCTCGGAGGCCTACTGCTACAGGCAACACACCTGAAGGAGACCTAACCAGGAGTCTACACATTTCCAAAAATTAGTGGCAGACACCACCAAAGTGGCATCACTTTCAATAAAGTACAACTAGTATAATAGGGACTGACACCTCTTCCACTACAGCCAACCCAGCAGATGTAGGCCCAACCAAGAGTGTTCACATTTCAAGCAATTAGTGGCAGACACTACCTAAGTGACATCAATTTCACCAGAGTAGCAATAGTATAATAGAGAGTGACATCTCATCCATTACAGCCAACCAAGCAGAAGGAGAGATCCAGTCAGGACTCTCCACATTTCCAAAACTTAGTGGCAGACACCAACAAAGTGGCATCAATTTTACCACAGTAGAAATAGTATAATAGGAACAGACATGTCTTCCACTACAGACCAACCAA
Source organism: Ranitomeya variabilis (assembly GCF_051348905.1). Classification (NCBI taxonomy): domain Eukaryota; kingdom Metazoa; phylum Chordata; class Amphibia; order Anura; family Dendrobatidae; genus Ranitomeya; species Ranitomeya variabilis. The sequence goes on from NC_135232.1 coordinate 755,537,387, forward strand.
GCAGATGGAGACCCAACCAGGACTGTTCACATTTCCACAAATTAATGTTAATGAAATGCCCACCAGGGCCGTGGGGTACTCTGTACCGGGTCCGGTACTTAAAGGGATGTGTCACGGCGACGGCAACCCAGTCCATGGCCCTGGGCACCCATGCTAAGGGGACGGTCTTTAAAAGGATTTGCGAGATAATAAGAGTTCGTGACGCCACCTGTGGTATTCGGTCAGGGATGAATGACGCTGCTTTAAGGGATCCACTGGGGTGATGTTATTGCAGCTGGGATGGTATAGCTTCCCACAGGTGAAGCTGGGTCCCCAGGGCTCCCGATGTAGTACATGAAGATGGTGAGTGGTGCGATAAAGAATGGAGGACACAGGTTTGCAGTCTCTTTACCTGGTTTACTGATGGAAGCAGGCATCCCCAGTCCAGGGCACCAGATCACAGGTACAGGCAGGGTCCGGCTGGCTTGGAAGCGAGTTCGAGTCCCTTTAACCAGGTAGAGTTAAATGCCTTCCTTTTAGCGCGGTGGAATTGTAGTCCCTCACTGCCTAAGGCTTCTGGCAAGGTCCTCTCAGTTCTCTCTGTCCTCCTTTAGGTAGGACTCAAACACGTATGACAGGTGACTTGAGCCTTTTTACAGGGTCTCTATCATGACTCGGGCTCTGTGTCACTGTGTCTCTTGGGTGTAAGGGCGAACAAGTTACATGTAGTCTAGCTGTCCTACCGGTTTCTGCTGTGCTTCCTAGAGTATGACACAACCTCGGTCTTCGATTACCGGTATCTGCGCTCTGTCAGGGAGGTAGCCCAGTCGCTGCAGTTCTCCCTTGTTGTCACTCTCTTGTGCTTCACTCTCCAGCACGATCGCTAAAGGCTGTTCTTCCTTCTGTATCTCACTATCTAGGAGCTACAGCATCTCAGGCTGTACAGCCCCTCACCCATCCTTCTGCCTCAGACTGCTCCAGTATGCTGTCTGGCATCAACTGACTAAATCTTCCTAACTGCCTAGCAACTAAACTAACTCCTCCTCCCAACCAGAGAGAGCAGCTCCCCTGAAGTCGGGTGCAGAGCTTGCTCTTCTGGCCTGGAGTCAGAACGGTGTTGTATGTGCTAATTACCTGTCAAAAGGAATCCTCCATCGCTTCCAAGCATGACATCACTCTCCCCATGAGGAAAGCAATGCCACTGTGACAGCCAGGACCCTGGGACCTCACATTAACATCTGCAGTAGCAGCAGCAACAGCAGGCACAGAAGCCCCACTAAAGATATCACAGACTGCAATTACGCAAGATCAATGCAGCACACTAAAAACCACAACATCACATAGTTTGTATAGTCTACGATTGGGGTGCAAAAGTCCTTGGAGATCATGACTTGTTCATCTTGATGAAAGTTAGGCGGTCTACACTTTCAGGGGACAGCCGGCTGCACTTATCCGTCATAACATCACCAACAGCGCTAAAGACACGTTCTAAGAAAATGCTGGCTGCTGGGCATGGTATGGCATGGCGTGAAAAGCGAGCTCAGGCCACTCATCTATTTTTTAAGACCAAAATGTGAATAGGTCCAAACCCTCCCTGATGATATTGATAATGAGTTCTAAATACTACTGCACCATCCTCTCTAGTCGTTCACCACGTGTCCGACTTGTACTCTGTTGTGCTGGTACATAGCTGGTCTAAAAATGTGTCCAAGGACTCACAGAAATTACTTCTGCCACTTACATTGCAGCTGCTGTTGCTAATGTTTTATCATTGAGAAATTGACGTGCTGGAGCTTGGAAGTCTAGAGCTGTGATGCATACTGTGTGCCTCACTGCCTTCTTGGGGAAAATCTCTCTCAAGGTTGTGCAAAAGCGTGATTCGATACTACATCATTCGCAAGCCCTTTCCAGGGCGAAAAGCATGTGGCAAAATGTATTCTTATAACGTGGATCTAACAGAGTGGAAACCTAGTAGTCAGCACTATTTTGAATCATAACTATCAGGGATCATGTTGCAGATAGTGCAGCAAGAAGGCACTCATATTTCTGGCTCTTCCATGAGGTCCAAGTCCATGCAGTGTAGTTGGCTGGGTAACTGATGCTTGTTTCCTCTGTCCCCTCCTGCCAACCACAAACTGAGAGTGGACTATACGTTGTGTGATGTTGAGGTGGATAAAGAGGAGGAGAGGCCACTTGAAGCTGCGCTTGCCATCGACTCAAGCACATGCTCTTTCTGGGCCTCATCAACAAGGCGTACCACTGTGAGGCTACCAAAGAAAGGTAGTGAAGTAGCCCATCCAATAACATAAGTTATCAGTTGTGTTTGTATATTTCGTGACGTTGTTGGTTCACTAGTGCTTTCGCTAACATTACCACCTACCCCATGTACACCTTGAACACCAAGCCTAAAAAACTTGCTTTTTCCCAGTCATGTTGCTCAGATAGTGTGGTAAGAGTACAGTATTGGCAGCAAAAAATTAGATTTTTCACTCTGCACCACCTCTGCACACAGCTGAATTTTAGCAGCAATAAGTGACAAGGTGAAATATATATTCATTTTTTATATGCCGTCCTGTGCTGCACACTTTTTTGTATGATTGTTTTGTATTTTTATCGTATATTTTTAAATGGTAGTTGTTTATATATTGTATCGCTGCTTGATAATTAAATAATAAAATAATATATCTTGATCCAGTCTGGTCTTCCTGGTGCATCCTTTGGTTTAGTGATTGGTTTTGGTTCTTGGTTTAAGTGGTCTCCACTTTCTTTTTCCTCAAAAGACACCCGGGTGAGCTAATATCAATATATTTATGATTGTGATACTGATTTGTTGTGAATTCCGTTCTCGGGCTCCCTCCTGTGGTCGTGAATGGTACTTTGGTGAGTTCTGTCCTTGGGCACCCTCTGGTGGCTTTGAGTGGAACTGCTGATCTTTGAGGTTGGCTTTCTCAGCTGCCCTCGTTTATTGCTGCTGCTGGCTTCCGTATTTAACTCTGCCCAGGTCGTTAGTTCATGCCAGCTGTCAATGTCTCAGTACTGGTTCAGATCTCTCTTGTATTTCTCAGATGACCTGTCTACTCCAGCAGAAGCTAAGTCCTTGCTAGTCATTTGCTGTTCACTGTTTTTTTAATATATTTTTCAGTACATGCTGTTTCAGTCCAGCCTGCTATTATGATATTTCCTTGCTAGCTGGAAGCTCTGGGGGTGCAGAGCTGCACCTCCACACCGTGAGTCGGTGTGGAGGTATTTTTGCACACTCTGCGTGGTTTTTGTAGTTTTTTATACTGACCGCATAGTTCCCTTTCCTATCCTCTGTCTATCTAGTGAAGATTCGGCCTCCTTTGCTAAAATCTGTTTCATTCCTGTGTTTGTCACTTCCCTCTTAACTCACAGTTAATATTTGTGGGGGGCTACCTTTACTTTGAGGAATTTCTCTGAGGCAAGGTAGGCTGCTATTTCTATCTTTAGGGGTAGTTAACTCTTAGGCTGTGAAGAGGCGTCTAGGGAGAGTTAAGCCCCCGTCTCACTAAGCGAGATCGCTAGCGAGATCGCTGCTGAGTCACAAGTTTTGTGACGCAACAGCGACCTCAGTAGCGATCTTGCTATGTGTGACATGTAGCAGCGACCAGGCCCCTGCTGTGAGATCGCTGGTCGTGTCGGAATGGCCTGGACCTTTTTTTGATCGTTGAGGTCCCGCTGGGTAGCACACATCGCTGTGTTTGACACCTTACCAACGACCTCGTTGACGACTCAGACACTGAATCGTCATAATAGCTCCCATGTGACATCGTTGTACAGGTCGCAACAGGTCGCTGGTGAGATGTCAAACAGTGAGATCACAGCAGCGATCGTTGGTAAGATCTCACTGTTTGACATCTCACCAGCGACCACATAGCGACGCAGCAACGATCCCTGACAGGTCGTATCGTTGTCGGGATCGCTTAGCGTCGCTAAGTGAGACGGGGCCTTTAGGTACGCTCCACGGCTATTTCTAGTGTGTGTGATAGGATTAGGGATTGCGGTCAGTAGAGTTACCACCTCCTCAGAGCTTGTCCCAGGCTTTCTGTTTTAACCATCAGGTCACTTTGGGTGCTCCTAACCACCAGGTCCATAACACTGATTTATATATAGCCTTTATTTTATTTGGGTTGTTCTTTTGTAATTTTCTCTAATATGTCTACAGTTGTATATCAATTTACATGGTTACTCAGGCTTCAGAGGTAGGAGCATGGGGGCTCAGTGGTTAGCACTGTTTCTTTGCAGTGCTGGGGTTTTATGTTCACATCCCACCAAGAACAGCTTCTGCAATAAGTTTGTATGTTCTCCCTTTGTTTGCATAGGTTTCCTCCCACACTCCACAGATATAGGGAACTTAGATTGTGTTCCCAAAGGGACTCTGATGATAATGTCTGATGAATATGATGGTGCTGTAAACATGAACATTAATTTATTTTCTCTACCCCGGAAAAAGACAAGATTGTTCTATTCTAAAAACAACTGTAGCTTGCTGCGTCATTACTCTTGTATGCCAGAGCATTATTAGTAGTGTTGAGCATTCCGATACCGCAAGTATCGGGTATCGGCCGATACTAGCGGTATCGGAATTCCGATACCGGGATTCCGATACTTGGCGCGTATCGGATACCGGAATCGGAAGTTCAATGATTCAAAATTCAGAAATTCAGCCAATGAGAAAGATTCCAAGTGTGGGCACATCCTGTTTAGCATGGAGGGCATGAAACTACTGGCAAGGCTGTGATTGGCTGCTGAAATGATGTCATGATGCAGTTTAAAAGTCGCTGGCGCCATTTTGCGATCACTCTGCTGTGAATTCAGTTAGTGACAGGACGCTGTTTGCTGACTGAGGGACAGTTTAGAGATAGCGATTTGCTTCTTTGTGCTTTCCAAAGGCTAATTTAGCAACCGCTGTGTTCACCTACTATTCACCTTCCTTTTGCCTTGTAGCGCTGTTTTCACAGCGATCTGCAAGGTCTCTCTGTGTGTGTGTGTGAGTGCAGCCCACTCTCTAGTCTGAGTGCAGCCACATAGGCCATCCATAGCTGGTTGTATTCAGTTCAGGGAGGGTGGTTCATTGCCTCATACTGTCCTTTTTTTTTTTTTTTTTGAAGTAGTGCAGGCTGCTGCACATTTTTTCCAAAAATTCCTATTAGTGTCTTTCCACCCGTCTCCAGCTAATTTGTGGAAAAACACTACATAGGATAAAGTAGAGGAGGGTTTTTGGGCCTTGCAGCGCCGTTTACAGCTGTCTGCACGGTCTCCGTGTGACTGCAGCTCGCCCTGTAATCTGTGAGCAGCTATAGCCTGGTTGTCTCCAGCTCAGGGTTTTTCACTGCGTCATACCGCCAAATCAATTTTCTTTTTTTTCAAAGTAGTGTAGTCTGCTGCTAATTTATTTTAAAAAATCCTATTAGTGTCTTTCCACCCGTCTCCAGCTAATTTGTGGAAAAACACTACATAGGATAAAGTAGAGGAGGGTTTTTGGGCCTTGCAGCGCCGTTTACGGCTGTCTGCACGGTCTCCGTGTGACTGCAGCTCGCCCTGTAGTCTGTGAGCAGCCGTAGCCTGGTTGTCTGCAGCTCAGGGTTTTTCACTGCGTCATACCGCCAAATCAATTTTCTTTTTTTTCAAAGTAGTGTAGTCTGCTGCTAATTTATTTTAAAAAATCCTATTAGTGTCTTTCCACCCGTCTCCAGCTAATTTGTGGAAAAACACTACATAGGATAAAGTAGAGGAGGGTTTTTGGGCCTTGCAGCGCCGTTTACGGCTGTCTGCACGGTCTCCGTGTGATTGCAGCTCTATCCGTTGTCAGTTCAGCCCCAAAAAAATAAATAAATAATAAAGTTCACCAAACACACCAGTTACACCACTTTACATTTGTGTAGGCCACATTAGCTCATATTCAAGTCTAGTCCACACTTTAGAAAATTAGTGTGTCTTATACCTGTTAGGAGGAGTTGCTCAGGAATAAGCACACAAAGCCGTTAGTACTTTTCTGCTTATCTTTATCAGTCAACCAAGATGAAGAAGGCAGTGAGTAAGGCACGTGGGCGTGGGCGTGGGCGCGGAGCAGGGAGGGGACGTGGGGATTCTGTGCCTGCTGCGGGCACCGGTGAGTCATCAGCACCCACTTTCACAAGGGAACAGTCGTTCATGCGCAGCTTTGTCGCCGAGCGCCGTACACCGCTGCTGCGTGAAGACCAAATTGAAGCCGTTGTGGGATGGATGGCAGCTAATGCATCAACTTCCATTAGTGCCACATCCTCTCAGACACAGAGCACTGGAGAGCAGCCATCTGTCTCTTCACCACCTGCAAAATTGCCCAGGCAGACAGAGATCCCAGGACAGGAGCAGTCTCTACTTCTGTTCTCTGAATCATCTCTTGGCTTGGAAACAGGGGGCCAGCCAAGCAGCATTGGAGAAATGGAAGAAGAGGCAGGGTGCAGTGATGCCCAACAGCTTTTTCTGTCTTCCTCTGAAGAGGCGGGTGGGCCAGTGGCTCCGGTCACCACCTCGCAGGCCGCATCAGCTGATGATGACACTCAGGTGCCACTTACTGGTGCATGCTCTGCTGCTGAGACTACCCAGGAGGAGCAGTTGGGGGCAGAGGGTAGTGTAGATGATGAGGTCCTTGACCCATCTTGGCGTCAGGGACAGGAAGGTGGTGGGAGCAGCTCTGAGGAAGAGATTCCCCGTACGGCCCAAAGAGGGAGAGGGAGGGGGAAGACTGCGGATCCTGCAGCCTCCGCTTTGGCACCCGTAAGGAGCATGTCTCTTCCAAAAGTCAAAAGGGGGGCTCCCAAGACTTGCAGTGCCTGGTCCTTTTTTGACACAGTTGCAGATGACATTTGCTATGTCAGATGCAAGGTGTGTCATCAAAAAATCAAAAGAGGTCAAAAAGTCGCCAACCTCAATACCTCCAACATGTGGAAACATGTGCGCAACAGGCACCCGGCGGAGTTAGACAAACACACTGAAGAGCTAGGCCAACCAACAGCGGCAGCTACCACCTCTTCAGCTCGTGTTGCCTCTTCCTCTAGCTCACACGCAGCTGGTTCGGCTTCCTCCCAGGATCGCCGTGGAAGAACCTCTGGCCCTGTTGTCCAGAGACCCGCTGTCATTCCACCCGCAGCACCACTTTCCCAGTCAACCACACACTCCCAGCCCAGTCTACAGCCATCGGTAGTACAGGCATGGGAGAAAAGGCGGCCTTTCTCGTCAAACCACCCACGAGCACAGGCTCTGACTGCAGGCATTGCCAAACTTCTGTCACTGGAAATGCTGTCATTCAGGCTGGTGGAGACTGACAGCTTCCGTGACTTGATGTCATTGGCAGTCCCACAGTACAGTGTGCCCAGCCGCTTTTACTTCAGCAGGCAAGCCGTCCCTGCCCTGCACAAGCATGTGGAGGGACACATAAAACACGCGCTACTGAACGCCGTCAGTAGCAAGGTCCACCTCACCACCGATGCGTGGACCAGTCAACATGGACAGGGGCGATACCTTTCCCTCACTGCCCATTGGGTTAATGTCGTTGAGCCGGGTACAGACCGTGCTAGTGGCGCAGGACGTGTCCTGCCCACTCCAAGGATTGCAGGAATCCATTCTGTACGCATTGACTCCTCCTCTTACACCAGTTCCTCAGAATCATCGCTGCAGGAGCCGTCACAGTCCACCTCCACATGGACCCGTGATGAACGTGTACCTGTTACGACCGACATGAGCACAGCCGTGGCCAAACGTCAACAGGCCGTCTTGAAATTAATTTTTTTGGGGAATCGTAGCCACACAGCGCAGGAGCTCTGGAATGCCATCAAGCAGGAGAGCGATGTGTGGTTTGAGCCAGCGAATCTCCAGCCAGGCATGGTAGTGTGTGATAATGGCCGAAATCTGGTGGCAGCCCTGGGCCTCGGCAACCTCACTCACATCCCATGTCTGGCACATGTGCTCAATTTGGTCGTGCAGAGTTTTTTGAGGGACTATCCGGATCTTGATGCACTGCTGCACAAGGTCCGCCTAGAGTGTGCTCACTTGCGGCGTTCCAGCACGGCAAAAGCGCGCATTGCGGCTCTGCAGCGCCGACACCGCCTGCCGGAACATCGCATCATATGTGACCTACCTACCAGGTGGAATTCCACGTTACATATGTTGGAGCGGTTGTGTGAGCAGCAGCAAGCTGTAATGGAGTACCAGCTGTATCAGGCGCAAAAAAGTCGCAGTCAGCGCCGTACAGACTTCACAACCACAGAGTGGGCCACTATGAAGGATGTCTGCCAGGTTTTGCGTCCCTTTGATTATTCCACGCGGATGGCGAGTGCAGATGATGCACTAGTCAGCATGACTGTCCCCCTTATCTGCCTGCTTGAAAAATCACTGCAAGCGCTAAGGGATGATGTTGTGGAAGAGGTGGAGGATGAGGATTCACCACTTCCATCATCTTCTGGACAGTCAGCGCCACGTGGTTCCTCACAAACGCGTAGGCAGGGGACAGTTTGTGAGGAGGATGAGGAGGAGTCAATGGAGGAGGAAGACATCCGTCCAGAGGAGGGAGTTCCCGAATTGTCCAGTACTCAGTGTGTACAGCGAGGGTGGGGTGATGACGAGCGGGCAGAGATCACGCCTCCAGCTGGGGACAGCGTTTCTTGGGCAGTTGGCAGTCTGCAGCACATGGTGGATTACATGCTGCAGTGCCTGAGAAACGACCGCCGCATCGACCACATTCTCAACATGTCTGATTATTGGGTGTTCACCCTCCTCGATCCTCGCTACCGGGACAACGTAGAAAGCCTCATCACACCGTTGAACCGGGAGCGAAAAATGCGGGAGTACCAAGACACACTGGTCAGTTCCATCATCTTCTCCATTCCAACTGAGAGAAGTGCTGCTAGTGCATTCCAAAGCAGCTCAGTGCGTCCAGGCAGTGGTGGAGGCTCTGCACAAAGAGGGAGCAGAAGCAGTGCCTCTGCCCAAGGCAAGACCAGTATGGCCGAACTGTGGCACAGTTTTCTGTGCCCGCCACAAAAGTCTACACCATCACAGACGGCTCCAGTCAGCAGGAGGCAACGGTTCCGTCAGATGGTGACAGACTACATGTCTTGCCCTCTTGCTGTACTCCCAGACGGCTCTTCCCCTTTCAAGTTTTGGGTCTCAAAGCTGGATACATGGCCAGAGCTAAGCCAGTATGCATTGGAGGTGCTGTCTTGCCCTGCGGCCAGTGTATTATCGGAACGTGTCTTTAGTGCTGCAGGTGGTGTACTAACTGACCGTCGCATGCGACTATCCTCCGATAACGTTGACCGGCTTACTTTCCTGAAAATGAACAAGGCCTGGATCTCGCAGGAATTTGCCACTCCTCCTCCTGATTAAATAATTAGGTCACTGTATACGTTATCCAGGTCTCCTGTTGTGTTCATCTTTCTACCACCTGAACTTAAATTCCTGGGCTCCAACACCGCCAGTTGAGGCTCAGATGTGCCGTCTGCACAGTCAAAACATACGACCCAGTGTTATTGGGTTTCAGTAACGTCAGCTGATCCCCAGCTGTGTAGCCGGCAATGTGTCATGCGACCGCCACGCTGACACAACAACTGAAATGTAAGGGAATCTGTCCCCCCCCCCCCAAGGCGTTTGTTACTGAAAAAGCCACCTTGTGCAGCAGTAATGCTGCACAAGGAAAAAGGTAGCTATTTTGGTTTTGCTCCTTGCACACGCAAAACTTAACACTTATAAAATGTGTCCACTGATACCGTAAAACCGTCCCGGAGGTGGGACTTTCCTTCGTAATATGACGCAGCACAGCCGTCATTCCTACCCCCCCGGCGCCGCGCCCCGGCTCCTCAGCGTTGTTTGATTCCGTCCCGGAGCCTGCGCTGTTATGTTATCCCGTGGCCAGGCACACTTAGCGCTGCCCGTCTTCTGGCATCATTTGGTGTCAGGCTGGCTGCGCCTGTGCGGCCACGCTGGCCGAGAGCCCGCCTCGCAGTGTCTTCTGATTTAATCCCACTGGGGGCCTGGGATCTATGGACATGCGCAGTGCATATCTGAACCTCCACCTCTCACTCCCCTCCCTACGGCTTCTTCAGACTGTGCGATGTCAGCTGGTCCCTAATAGCATGCCACGGCCGTGACACCGCACAGTCTGAAAAAGCCGTAGGGAGGGGAGTGAGAGGAGAGGATATGCACTGCGCACGGGCACGGATCACAGGCCCGCGGTGGGATTACATTAGACGACACTGCGAGGCGGGATCTCGGCCAGCGCACCCGCACAGGCGCAGCCAGCCTGACACCAAATGAGGTCAGAAGACGGGCAGCGCAACATGTGTGCATGGCCAAGGGCTAACCTAACAGCGCAGGCTCCGGGACAGATTCAAACAACGCTGAGGAGGCGGCGCACGGCGCCAAGGGGGTAAAAATGATGGCTGTGCTGCGTCACACGACAAAGGAAAGTTCCACCTACCGGACGGTTTAACGCTGTGAGGAGACACATTTCATAAATGTTAGGTTCCGCATGTACAAGGACCATAATTAAAAGAGCTAAGTTTACCTTTTCCAGCATTAGTGCTGTACACAATGGCTCTTTCAGCTACAAACGCCTGGGGGGGGGGGGGGTTAAAGGTTTCCTTTCAACTTGCTCGAGTGCAGGCTTCGGCCTACACTCCGCTCCCCCTGCTCCTCCTGCTGACCCTGGGCTCTAACACCGCCAGTTTTTGCCCAGATGTGCTAGCTGCACAGAGAAAAACACCAGCCAATGTGTCAGTGGGGTTCAGCACCGCCAGCTGTTCCCCTGCTGTGTAGCCGGCAACGTGTCCTGCGACCGCCACGCAGACACAAGAACTGAAATTGAAGGGAACCTGTCCCCCCTCCCCCAGGTGTTTCTATGTTTTACAGCTACCTTGAACAGCAGTAATGCTGCATGTGTTCAAGGTGGCTCAGAAACTTATTCTCCTTGCCCATGTTGAAGTGAACACGTCTAAAATGTGTCCTCTGTGACCATTAAAACGTCCCTCAGGTGTGATTTGACTTTGTATTGACACACGCAACAAGCTCCTTGGTAACGCTGCCCGTCTTCTGGCATCATTGTTTGGCTGGCTGCGCCTCTGCGGCCGCCCTGACCCACACAACGCCCCTCGTTGTCTTATTTAATGGGACTGCGAGGGTGTGATTGATGGGCAGGATCAGTGCATCAGTTCGCCTGTCCCTCCTCTCCTTCCGCCTTCTTCGGACTGTGCGGCTTCATGGCCGTGGCATGCGATAAGGGATCAGATGACGCCGCACAGTCTGAAGCGGGTGTAAGGACCCGAGTGTGAGAGGCGAACATATGTGCTGCGCCAGGCCCTGAATCCCAGCCCCGCAGTGTTTTAACAATGTTAAGACACTGCGGGGCTGGGATTCATGGGCATCGCGAACCGCACCGGCCGACATTACATGATGCCAGAAGATGGGCAGCGCTAACGGCGCTAGGCCAGGGGATAACACGACAGCGCAGACTCCTGTACAGCAAATAACAACGCTCGGGAGGCTGCACCCAGCACCAAGGTGGGATTCTTGACACCTGTGCTGCGTCTCATTACAAAGGGAACTCTCGCCTCCATTACACAGTTTGACTGTATAAAGGGCTAAATGTTATACGTGTTCCATTCAGCGTGTGCAAGGAGAAAAATTACAAGAGCAACCTTTGACTTGCGCAGCACTGCTGCTGCATAAGCTGTGGCTCTTCTACTTTGTAACCCCTGAGGGGGGGTTAAAGGTGACTTTTGAAATCGGTTCAATTAGGCTTCGGCCTACACTCTGCTCCACCTGCAGAGCCCGGGCTCCAACAACGCTAGTTGCTGTCCGGAAGTGCTGGCTGCACAGAGCCAAACACCTCGCCAATGTGTCAGTGGGGTCCAGCACCGCCAGCTGTTCCCCTGCTGTGTAGCCGGCAACGTGTCCTGCAAAAGCCACGCAGACACAACACACCCAAAGCTGCCGCCTGTGCAGGCTTCGGCCTACACTCCCCTCCCCCTGCTCCTCCTCCTCCTGCTCCTCCTCCTGCTGTCCCTGGGCTCTAACACACCGCCAGTTGGGGCCCAGATGTGCTAGCTGCACAGAGAAAAACACCAGCCAATGTGTCAGTGGGGTCCAGCACCGCCAGCTGTTCCCCTGCTGTGCAGCCGGCAACGTGTCCTGCAAAAGCCACGCAGACACAAGAACTGAAATTGAAGGGAACCTGTCCCCCCTCCCCCAGGCGTTTTTACGTTATCCAGCCACCTTGTACAGCGGTAATGCTGCATGTGTGCAAGGTGGCTCAGAAACGTATTCTCCTCGCACATGTGGAACTGAAAACACGTCTGAAATGTGTCCTCTGTGTGACCATTTAACCGTCCCGGTGGTGTGACTTTCCTTTGTAATGACACGCTGCAACCCCCTTGGTAGCGCTGCCCGTCTTCTGGCATCATTGTTTGGCTGGCTGCGCCTCTGCGGCCGCCCTGACCCACACAACGCCCCTCGTTGTCTTATTTATTGGGACTGCGAGGGTGTGATTGATGGGCAGGATCAGTGCATCAGTTCGCCTGTCCCTCCTCTCCTTCCGCCTTCTTCGGACTGTGCGGCTTCATGGCCGTGGCATGCGATAAGGGATCAGATGACGCCGCACAGTCTGAAGCGGGTGTAAGGACCCGAGTGTGAGAGGCGAACATATGTGCTGCGCCAGGCCCTGAATCCCAGCCCCGCAGTGTTTTAACAATGTTAAGACACTGCGGGGCTGGGATTCATGGGCATCGCGAACCGCACCGGCCGACATTACATGATGCCAGAAGATGGGCAGCGCTAACGGCGCTAGGCCAGGGGATAACACGACAGCGCAGACTCCTGTACAGCAAATAACAACGCTCGGGAGGCTGCACCCAGCACCAAGGTGGGATTCTTGACACCTGTGCTGCGTCTCATTACAAAGGGAACTCTCGCCTCCATTACACAGTTTGACTGTATAAAGGGCTAAATGTTATACGTGTTCCATTCAGCGTGTGCAAGGAGAAAAATTACAAGAGCAACCTTTGACTTGCGCAGCACTGCTGCTGCATAAGCTGTGGCTCTTCTACTTTGTAACCCCTGAGGGGGGGTTAAAGGTGACTTTTGAAATCGGTTCAATTAGGCTTCGGCCTACACTCTGCTCCACCTGCAGAGCCCGGGCTCCAACAACGCTAGTTGCTGTCCGGAAGTGCTGGCTGCACAGAGCCAAACACCTCGCCAATGTGTCAGTGGGGTCCAGCACCGCCAGCTGTTCCCCTGCTGTGTAGCCGGCAACGTGTCCTGCAAAAGCCACGCAGACACAACACACCCAAAGCTGCCGCCTGTGCAGGCTTCGGCCTACACTCCCCTCCCCCTGCTCCTCCTCCTCCTGCTCCTCCTCCTGCTGTCCCTGGGCTCTAACACACCGCCAGTTGGGGCCCAGATGTGCTAGCTGCACAGAGAAAAACACCAGCCAATGTGTCAGTGGGGTCCAGCACCGCCAGCTGTTCCCCTGCTGTGCAGCCGGCAACGTGTCCTGCAAAAGCCACGCAGACACAAGAACTGAAATTGAAGGGAACCTGTCCCCCCTCCCCCAGGCGTTTTTACGTTATCCAGCCACCTTGTACAGCGGTAATGCTGCATGTGTGCAAGGTGGCTCAGAAACGTATTCTCCTCGCACATGTGGAACTGAAAACACGTCTGAAATGTGTCCTCTGTGTGACCATTTAACCGTCCCGGTGGTGTGACTTTCCTTTGTAATGACACGCTGCAACCCCCTTGGTAGCGCTGCCCGTCTTCTGGCATCATTGTTTGGCTGGCTGCGCCTCTGCGGCCGCCCTGACCCACACAACGCCCCTCGTTGTCTTATTTATTGGGACTGCGAGGGTGTGATTGATGGGCAGGATCAGTGCATCAGTTCGCCTGTCCCTCCTCTCCTTCCGCCTTCTTCGGACTGTGCGGCTTCATGGCCGTGGCATGCGATAAGGGATCAGATGACGCCGCACAGTCTGAAGCGGGTGTAAGGACCCGAGTGTGAGAGGCGAACATATGTGCTGCGCCAGGCCCTGAATCCCAGCCCCGCAGTGTTTTAACAATGTTAAGACACTGCGGGGCTGGGATTCATGGGCATCGCGAACCGCACCGGCCGACATTACATGATGCCAGAAGATGGGCAGCGCTAACGGCGCTAGGCCAGGGGATAACACGACAGCGCAGACTCCTGTACAGCAAATAACAACGCTCGGGAGGCTGCACCCAGCACCAAGGTGGGATTCTTGACACCTGTGCTGCGTCTCATTACAAAGGGAACTCTCGCCTCCATTACACAGTTTGACTGTATAAAGGGCTAAATGTTATACGTGTTCCATTCAGCGTGTGCAAGGAGAAAAATTACAAGAGCAACCTTTGACTTGCGCAGCACTGCTGCTGCATAAGCTGTGGCTCTTCTACTTTGTAACCCCTGAGGGGGGGTTAAAGGTGACTTTTGAAATCGGTTCAATTAGGCTTCGGCCTACACTCTGCTCCACCTGCAGAGCCCGGGCTCCAACAACGCTAGTTGCTGTCCGGAAGTGCTGGCTGCACAGAGCCAAACACCTCGCCAATGTGTCAGTGGGGTCCAGCACCGCCAGCTGTTCCCCTGCTGTGTAGCCGGCAACGTGTCCTGCAAAAGCCACGCAGACACAACACACCCAAAGCTGCCGCCTGTGCAGGCTTCGGCCTACACTCCCCTTCCCCTGCTCCTCCTCCTCCTGCTCCTCCTCCTGCTGTCCCTGGGCTCTAACACACCGCCAGTTGGGGCCCAGATGTGCTAGCTGCACAGAGAAAAACACCAGCCAATGTGTCAGTGGGGTCCAGCACCGCCAGCTGTTCCCCTGCTGTGCAGCCGGCAACGTGTCCTGCAAAAGCCACGCAGACACAAGAACTGAAATTGAAGGGAACCTGTCCCCCCTCCCCCAGGCGTTTTTACGTTATCCAGCCACCTTGTACAGCGGTAATGCTGCATGTGTGCAAGGTGGCTCAGAAACGTATTCTCCTCGCACATGTGGAACTGAAAACACGTCTGAAATGTGTCCTCTGTGTGACCATTTAACCGTCCCGGTGGTGTGACTTTCCTTTGTAATGACACGCTGCAACCCCCTTGGTAGCGCTGCCCGTCTTCTGGCATCATTGTTTGGCTGGCTGCGCCTCTGCGGCCGCCCTGACCCACACAACGCCCCTCGTTGTCTTATTTATTGGGACTGCGAGGGTGTGATTGATGGGCAGGATCAGTGCATCAGTTCGCCTGTCCCTCCTCTCCTTCCGCCTTCTTCGGACTGTGCGGCTTCATGGCCGTGGCATGCGATAAGGGATCAGATGACGCCGCACAGTCTGAAGCGGGTGTAAGGACCCGAGTGTGAGAGGCGAACATATGTGCTGCGCCAGGCCCTGAATCCCAGCCCCGCAGTGTTTTAACAATGTTAAGACACTGCGGGGCTGGGATTCATGGGCATCGCGAACCGCACCGGCCGACATTACATGATGCCAGAAGATGGGCAGCGCTAACGGCGCTAGGCCAGGGGATAACACGACAGCGCAGACTCCTGTACAGCAAATAACAACGCTCGGGAGGCTGCACCCAGCACCAAGGTGGGATTCTTGACACCTGTGCTGCGTCTCATTACAAAGGGAACTCTCGCCTCCATTACACAGTTTGACTGTATAAAGGGCTAAATGTTATACGTGTTCCATTCAGCGTGTGCAAGGAGAAAAATTACAAGAGCAACCTTTGACTTGCGCAGCACTGCTGCTGCATAAGCTGTGGCTCTTCTACTTTGTAACCCCTGAGGGGGGGTTAAAGGTGACTTTTGAAATCGGTTCAATTAGGCTTCGGCCTACACTCTGCTCCACCTGCAGAGCCCGGGCTCCAACAACGCTAGTTGCTGTCCGGAAGTGCTGGCTGCACAGAGCCAAACACCTCGCCAATGTGTCAGTGGGGTCCAGCACCGCCAGCTGTTCCCCTGCTGTGTAGCCGGCAACGTGTCCTGCAAAAGCCACGCAGACACAACACACCCAAAGCTGCCGCCTGTGCAGGCTTCGGCCTACACTCCCCTCCCCCTGCTCCTCCTCCTCCTGCTCCTCCTCCTGCTGTCCCTGGGCTCTAACACACCGCCAGTTGGGGCCCAGATGTGCTAGCTGCACAGAGAAAAACACCAGCCAATGTGTCAGTGGGGTCCAGCACCGCCAGCTGTTCCCCTGCTGTGCAGCCGGCAACGTGTCCTGCAAAAGCCACGCAGACACAAGAACTGAAATTGAAGGGAACCTGTCCCCCCTCCCCCAGGCGTTTTTACGTTATCCAGCCACCTTGTACAGCGGTAATGCTGCATGTGTGCAAGGTGGCTCAGAAACGTATTCTCCTCGCACATGTGGAACTGAAAACACGTCTGAAATGTGTCCTCTGTGTGACCATTTAACCGTCCCGGTGGTGTGACTTTCCTTTGTAATGACACGCTGCAACCCCCTTGGTAGCGCTGCCCGTCTTCTGGCATCATTGTTTGGCTGGCTGCGCCTCTGCGGCCGCCCTGACCCACACAACGCCCCTCGGTGTCTTATTTATTGGGACTGCGAGGGTGTGATTCATGGGCAGGATCAGTGCATCAGTTCGCCTGTCCCTCCTCTCCTTCCGCCTTCTTCGGACTGTGCGGCTTCATGGCCGTGGTATGCGATAAGGGATCAGATGACGCCGCACAGTCTGAAGCGGGTGTAAGGACCCGAGTGTGAGAGGCGAACATATGTGCTGCGCCAGGCCCTGAATCCCAGCCCCGCAGTGTTTTAACAATGTTAAGACACTGCGGGGCTGGGATTCATGGGCATCGCGAACCGCACCGGCCGACATTACATGATGCCAGAAGATGGGCAGCGCTAACGGCGCTAGGCCAGGGGATAACACGACAGCGCAGACTCCTGTACAGCAAATAACAACGCTCGGGAGGCTGCACCCAGCACCAAGGTGGGATTCTTGACACCTGTGCTGCGTCTCATTACAAAGGGAACTCTCGCCTCCATTACACAGTTTGACTGTATAAAGGGCTAAATGTTATACGTGTTCCATTCAGCGTGTGCAAGGAGAAAAATTACAAGAGCAACCTTTGACTTGCGCAGCACTGCTGCTGCATAAGCTGTGGCTCTTCTACTTTGTAACCCCTGAGGGGGGGTTAAAGGTGACTTTTGAAATCGGTTCAATTAGGCTTCGGCCTACACTCTGCTCCACCTGCAGAGCCCGGGCTCCAACAACGCTAGTTGCTGTCCGGAAGTGCTGGCTGCACAGAGCCAAACACCTCGCCAATGTGTCAGTGGGGTCCAGCACCGCCAGCTGTTCCCCTGCTGTGTAGCCGGCAACGTGTCCTGCAAAAGCCACGCAGACACAACACACCCAAAGCTGCCGCCTGTGCAGGCTTCGGCCTACACTCCCCTCCCCCTGCTCCTCCTCCTCCTGCTCCTCCTCCTGCTGTCCCTGGGCTCTAACACACCGCCAGTTGGGGCCCAGATGTGCTAGCTGCACAGAGAAAAACACCAGCCAATGTGTCAGTGGGGTCCAGCACCGCCAGCTGTTCCCCTGCTGTGCAGCCGGCAACGTGTCCTGCAAAAGCCACGCAGACACAAGAACTGAAATTGAAGGGAACCTGTCCCCCCTCCCCCAGGCGTTTTTACGTTATCCAGCCACCTTGTACAGCGGTAATGCTGCATGTGTGCAAGGTGGCTCAGAAACGTATTCTCCTCGCACATGTGGAACTGAAAACACGTCTGAAATGTGTCCTCTGTGTGACCATTTAACCGTCCCGGTGGTGTGACTTTCCTTTGTAATGACACGCTGCAACCCCCTTGGTAGCGCTGCCCGTCTTCTGGCATCATTGTTTGGCTGGCTGCGCCTCTGCGGCCGCCCTGACCCACACAACGCCCCTCGGTGTCTTATTTATTGGGACTGCGAGGGTGTGATTCATGGGCAGGATCAGTGCATCAGTTCGCCTGTCCCTCCTCTCCTTCCGCCTTCTTCGGACTGTGCGGCTTCATGGCCGTGGCATGCGATAAGGGATCAGATGACGCCGCACAGTCTGAAGCGGGTGTAAGGACCCGAGTGTGAGAGGCGAACATATGTGCTGCGCCAGGCCCTGAATCCCAGCCCCGCAGTGTTTTAACAATGTTAAGACACTGCGGGGCTGGGATTCATGGGCATCGCGAACCGCACCGGCCGACATTACATGATGCCAGAAGATGGGCAGCGCTAACGGCGCTAGGCCAGGGGATAACA
This sequence comes from Ranitomeya variabilis, assembly GCF_051348905.1. NCBI lineage: Eukaryota > Metazoa > Chordata > Amphibia > Anura > Dendrobatidae > Ranitomeya > Ranitomeya variabilis. The sequence goes on from NC_135232.1 coordinate 755,555,658, forward strand.
CGACAGCGCAGACTCCTGTACAGCAAATAACAACGCTCGGGAGGCTGCACCCAGCACCAAGGTGGGATTCTTGACACCTGTGCTGCGTCTCATTACAAAGGGAACTCTCGCCTCCATTACACAGTTTGACTGTATAAAGGGCTAAATGTTATACGTGTTCCATTCAGCGTGTGCAAGGAGAAAAATTACAAGAGCAACCTTTGACTTGCGCAGCACTGCTGCTGCATAAGCTGTGGCTCTTCTACTTTGTAACCCCTGAGGGGGGGTTAAAGGTGACTTTTGAAATCGGTTCAATTAGGCTTCGGCCTACACTCTGCTCCACCTGCAGAGCCCGGGCTCCAACAACGCTAGTTGCTGTCCGGAAGTGCTGGCTGCACAGAGCCAAACACCTCGCCAATGTGTCAGTGGGGTCCAGCACCGCCAGCTGTTCCCCTGCTGTGTAGCCGGCAACGTGTCCTGCAAAAGCCACGCAGACACAACACACCCAAAGCTGCCGCCTGTGCAGGCTTCGGCCTACACTCCCCTCCCCCTGCTCCTCCTCCTGCTGTCCCTGGGCTCTAACACACCGCCAGTTGGGGCCCTAGGAAGACAAGCTTGAATAGGTCCCCATCCGGGTTCCAGTACCGTCAGCTGGTTCTCGGCAGTGTCTTTTGCTCTTGTACCTTCTGCTCCCCATCCTGGTTCCAGTACCGTCAGCTGGTTCCGGGCAGAGCCTTTGGCTTAGGTGCCTCCCTCTGGGTATCCGAGTTCCACCAACGTCAGGTGGTCCTTGGTAGTGCTTTCAGGCACGGGTACCTCCTGCTTAGTAACCGGGTTCCAGTAACGTCAGCTGGTCCTCGGTAGTTCCATTGGCTCTTGGACCTTCGGCTACCCATCCGGGTTCCAGTACCGTCAGCTGGTTCTCGGCAGTGTCTTTTGCTCTTGTACCTTCTGCTCCCCATCCTGGTTCCAGTACCGTCAGCTGGTTCCGGGCAGAGCCTTTGGCTTAGGTGCCTCCCTCTGGGTATCCGAGTTCCACCAACGTCAGGTGGTCCTTGGTAGTGCTTTCAGGCACGGGTACCTCCTGCTTAGTAACCGGGTTCCAGTAACGTCAGCTGGTCCTCGGTAGTTCCATTGGCTCTTGGACCTTCGGCTACCCATCCGGGTTCCAGTACCGTCAGCTGGTTCTCGGCAGTGTCTTTTGCTCTTGTACCTTCTGCTCCCCATCCTGGTTCCAGTACCGTCAGCTGGTTCCGGGCAGAGCCTTTGGCTTAGGTGCCTCCCTCTGGGTATCCGAGTTCCACCAACGTCAGGTGGTCCTTGGTAGTGCTTTCAGGCACGGGTACCTCCTGCTTAGTAACCGGGTTCCAGTAACGTCAGCTGGTCCTCGGTAGTTCCATTGGCTCTTGGACCTTCGGGTAGCCATCCGAGTTCCAGTTCCATCAGCTGTTTCTCGGCATTTTCTCAGCCTTCTTGTACCTTCTGCTACATTTCCAAGTTCAAGACCCGAAAGACGATGACCCGGAAGACCACCCCTAAGATGATGACGACACCAGAGACGACAACCACCGAGATGACGACGACCCTGGAGACGATGACCCTGAAGACGACCCCGATGACGACGACCCCGATGACGACGACCCCGATGACGACGACCCTGGAGATGACGACCCTGGAGATGACGACGACAACCTGGAAGACCGAGAAGCAGAAGAACAAGAGGCTGCAGAACAAAGAGCAGAAGAACATTAAGCATAAGACTAAATATCAGAGCAAAAGATATTATCTAAATTATAAGCAGAAGAAGACTAAGCAGTGTATGGGGGTGAGTCCGTTCCTCCTCGTGGTGCCCCTGGATAAAGCCTGATGCTGCAGGCCAAACTGAACGCGGACAAATGTAACTGTTTTGTGACAGGCAGAACGGAAGGTGTAATCTTCAAACTTTTATAGATAACAACTACGGGAATGCCTGTCACAAATAAGAATATGATGAAGAAGTTGAATATAAAAAAGATAATAGTTAAATAAAAAGAATATGAACAATGTAAAAAAAAAAATATATATATACGTAGAAAAGAAGAAGATGAATAAGGTGAAGAAGTTGATGTCACAGAAGCTGATGATGAGGATAATGAAGAAGAAAGTGTGGGAGAAGTAAAAAATAGGGTGAAGGGCGTGGAAGTAGTGAAACATCAATATCTGACAAAATAAATAAAAAATTAACATAGTCAAATTCTTTCTAACGCCGAACGTCATAAAAAAATTAAAAATACTGCTATTCTATTTGATTGGGATAAACCCCTGTGCCTTTAATGTCTCCGCCACCTCCCCCAATACATCCTACATTATTCTTAGTTGTTTTCCTTCATGTAGAATTAACCTACAAGGAAAGAAAGGGTTTATTTTAATTCCGATATTTTCGTCCCATTGACTTGCATTGGGATCGGGTATCGGTATCGGATTGGATTCCGATACTGTGACGGTATCGGCCGATACTTTCCGATACCGATACTTTCCGATATCGGAAAGTATCGCTCAACACTAATTATTAGCAGTATTCCTCACTCAGCAGGTGCACACTTCCAGGCCACTTCCTCTCTATCCATAATTCCATGTTGATCTCTCTCTCTCAAAATGATTTCTTTGGTAATAATTATCTTAAGTCATAGCAACACTATCGCCTGAGGGGACTGCTCCAGACCTAAAAGTTGTGTAGGTAGTGAAGGGTCATATCCATTGAGGATATTTTCTTTATAGAGTAAATGCTGTAAAGCGATCTATAGTTCTTAAATGGATTTGATAACATCATTAATATTTATATTTGCACAATTAGAATAATATTGGAATCCCAGTAAGATCTGCGCAAGCCATGGCTGGATACAGCATTTCTGTCATGATTTTCAGTAGTTTCTTTAGATCCCAATTATTTCAACCATGGTGTTGGCTTAGTTCACAGCTCTATTGATCCCCAAAGCCAAAGGATACATTATGTAAACAAGTTGCAAATTTGGCACAGAGTTTTCTAACGCTGAATATGCCAACCATTTTTCCCCAATTTGCCACAAATCCATGACAAAATTTTTCCATGTGAAAAACATTTGCCGTAGGTTCACAGCGGATTGCATCCTTTACCTTTGCATGTGGGAGCTCCTAGGTGAAGATCCTCTTGATAAATTAGCATGTCACAGATTTTCTGTGTGGATTTCCTTCATAGCTTGAACATCAGATGAGGAAGAGAAGAGGTTGGGCACTGGTCAATTGAATATGAACCATATTATTTGGGCTAAGATAATGAAGAGTATTTTACCCTGAGGTTTTCTGGGCTCCTTAGATGGCCAGGATTTATAAAGCTAAGGATTTGATGTGTGTACAGTATGTGATAAAAATCAACGTTAGTCATAAGGCATCTGGGAAGCACACTAAAACATCTGTGTGCTCTTTAAAAGCTAGCCTTTACAATTATTGCTCCTTCACAGAACATAAAACACTGACTCATGGTAGTAATGAATGCACCATGATGACTGAACATTAAACAGGTTGGCCTAGATTTATCAAAGCATGCTTGAAGTTTAGCTCTTCTTATCTAGCATTTGCATGAACGTGAGATTAGGAAAACATTTGTTGCCCTTTGAGAAATGTAGGCCAATGTAATACTTTAGTACTTTCTTTCATTCAAGTGGAGTGAGGCTATGACACATATACTATAAACACAGTCCATACTAGTTGTAGAAAGAAAAGCATAATGTTGTTTATAAATGCTGAATGCTATAATTCCCATGGGCCACTGCCCGAAGGTAACTGTGTTAACTTATTTTATGCTAATAATTAATCTTCCAAAAACTAGGCCCGTTGAGACCCCATGCCTTAAAATCTCACAGGACCTATTTTTCTTTTCAAATTTCAAACAGGTGGTTTAAAACAAATATTTAGATATGCACCTCAATGTGTTAAATTAAGATTGGAGCCGGAAAAGCTTTCGGGGAAAATCCAAATCTCCGTTACTTTGCCATATAAAGCATAAATTATTTCGTTTCTGTGGTGTAGGGTCTTTGTAGGCCTGAAATGAGCTGTTAGCTAATTTACTAAGGGCAGACAGAGAACAGATAAGTGTAAAAAGCACAAAAGAATTGAAGCAAGAAGGGATTATTGTACCATATAACACCACAATTTAATAGTAATAGTACGAGTGTTAAGATAGTGGGACAAACAAACAATTTCAGTGGAAGTAGTGGCTGAATTTTGTGGTGCTTGAGCAGCTTGACTCTAGAGCTGGCTGCATGCAGGACAACAACACCAGCCATGAAGAGCTGTCAGTTGTGCATGTGACATACTGCTACATTTATTGTCCTTGGGAGAGACCATGATAACTGAAATTAGGGCTTGGTTATATTTGTCAGTACTTTAGGCTTTGAATGGAGCAGCAGAATGCATTTGCGACAGACCGCTCCATTCAACACCTTCTCGCCTTGGCCATTCCAGATACAACATAAAATTTATGTGCAAAATAATTTTATCAAATATTACCACTCAAAATGTTTAAATTAAAAAGAAAACAAGCAACATAATATGTTTTTTTACTGTTATAGTTGTAAAGACTTAACAGAAAAAAGCAAAAAGAAAGACATCTATACCGTAATTAATCTGGCAAAACAAAGCAGTCTTTATTAATTACAACATATATACATAAAAAAAAAACTAAATGACATTTTTCCTGAGATCCTGGATGGCCCCACGAATAATGGGCAGTACAGTATACAACACTCCTCAGTCATACTACTCCAACTCAGGATTGACAAAATGTCAAGCTACTGCCCCCACAACAATATTTCCCATTCCCCGGGAACGTCCTCGTGGGAACTAACCACACTTACAGTGAAGAAAATAAAAATTTGATACATTGCCGATTGTTCCCATATACAAATAATGGTGAGGTCTGTAATTTTTACTGTAGGTGCACTGAATTATTTATATATAGATCTATAGCCCAAACTCTAGATTTGCAGTGCTAGCAAAAGCAACACAAATTGTTGTTTCTTTTATTTATAGAGAGGTAAGGATCATAAATACCTGTGTGTAAGTTTCCTAAAACTCAATGTGGAAGAAACTAAACTCATCATCTTTTCTCTCTCATCTAACTTCCCTACCTGATCTATCTATCTCAATTAAAGGGAACCTGTCACCCCCAAAATTGAAGGTGAGCTAAGCCTAACTACAGGCATCAGGGGCTTATCTACAGCATTCTGTAATGCTGTAGTTAAGCCCCCGATGTATCCTGAAAGATGAGAAAAAGAGGTTAGATTATACTCACCCAGGGGTGGTCCCGCTGTGGTCCGGTCTGATGGGCGTCGCGCTCCGGTCCAGGGCCTACTGTTGTGAATTCCGTTCTGAAGCTCCCTCCTGTGGTTGCTAATGGTATTTTTGTGAGTTCTGCCCTTGGGCTCCCTCTGGTGGTTTCGAGTGGAACTGCTGCTCCTTTAGGTAGCTGTGGCAGCTGCCTTCACTAATCGCCTTGCCTGGGTTTGTTATTTAACCCTGCTCTGGGCTTTAGTTCATGCCAGCTGTCAATGTTCTTGGTTGGATTTGGTTCTCTCCTTGGATTTCTCATATGGCCTGTCCTTGTCAGCAAAAGATACGTTTTTGCTAGTTTTTGTTTGTCCATTTTCCTGGACTCTATTGCTCTGCAAGTATTTCTCTTTTTGTCCAGCTTGTCACTATGTCATATTCAGGCTAGCTGGAAGCTCTGGGAAGCAGATTTGCCCCTCCACACCGTGAGTCGGTGTGGAGTTCATTTTTGTAAACTCTGCGTGGATTTTGTAGTTTTTAATACTGACTGCACAGTATCCTTTTCTCTCTGTCTATCAAGTTTAGTATTGGCCTCCTTTGCTGAAATCTGATTTCATTTCTGTGTACGTCATTTCCCTCTTCACTCACAGTCAATATTTGTGGGGGGCTGTCTTTCCTTTTGGGGTTTTCTCTGAGGCAAGATAGCTTTCTATTTCCTTCTTTAGGGGTAGTTAGTTCTTAGGCTGTGAAGAGGTGTCTAGGGAGAGTCAGGAACATCCCACGGCTATTACTAGTGTTGTTGTTAGGATTAGGGACTGCGGTCAGTAGAGATACCACCTTCTCAGAGCTCGTCCCATGTTGCGTTTTAGCCACCAGGTCATATCAGTGTGGCCTCTTAACCACCAGGTCATAACAGTACAGCTGGCCCACAATGTGTTAAATGCATCTCAAAAGAGGGAAAAGAAAGTTCTGAGTCATTTTTTTTTCCTTTGTAGCTTGTTTTGTCTTTTTTTTCCCCTTAATCTCTGGGTGGTTCAGGATTTTGGTGCTGATATGGAGGTTCAGGGTCTGTCCTTGCGCGTGGATCAACTCGCTGCAAGGGTACAGAGTATCCAAGATTATGTTGTCCAGACTCCGGTATTAGAGCCTAGAATTCCTATTCCTGATTTATTTTCTGGGGATAGATCTAGATTTTTGAACTTTAAAAATAATTGCAGATTGTTTTTTGCTCTGAGACCCCGTTCCTCTGGTGACCCCATTCAGCAGGTGAAGATTGTTATTTCTTTGCTGCGTGGTGACCCTCAGGACTGGGCATTCTCCCTTGAGCCAGGAAATCCTGCATTGCTCAATATTGACGTATTTTTTCAAGCGCTCGGATTGCTGTATGACGAGCCTAATTCTGTGGATCAGGCAGAAAAAACTTTGCTGGCTCTGTGTCAGGGTCAGGAAGCAGCAGAAGTATACTGCCAGAAATTTAGAAAATGGTCTGTGCTCACAAAATGGAATGAGTATGCCCTGGCAGCGATTTTCAGAAAGGGTCTTTCTGAAGCCCTTAAAGATGTTATGGTGGGGTTTCCTACGCCTGCTGGTCGGAATGAGTCAATGTCTTTGGCCATTCAGATTGATCGGCGCTTGCGCGAGCGCAAAGTGGTGCACCATATGGCAGTGTCCTCTGATCAGAGTCCTGAGCCTATGCAATGTGATAGGATTTTGACTAGAGCAGAAAGGCAGAAATTCAGACGTCAGAATGGCCTGTGTTTTTACTGTGGTGATTCTGCTCATGCTATTTCTGATTGCCCTAAGCGTACTAAGAGGGTCCCTAGGTCTGTTACCATTAGTACTGTACAGCCTAAATTTCTCTTGTCTGTTACCCTGATTTGCTCATTGTCGTCCTTTTCTGTTATGGCATTTGTGGATTCTGGCGCTGCCCTGAACTTAATGGACTTAGAATTTGCCAAGCGCTGTGGTTTTTCCTTGGAGCCTTTGCAGAGCCCTATTCCCTTAAGGGGGATTGACGCTACGCCATTGGCCAAGAATAAACCTCAGTACTGGACACAGTTAACCATGTACATGGCTCCAGCACATCAGGAAAATATTCGCTTTTGGTGTTGCATAATTTGCATGATGTTGTTGTGCTGGGTTTTCCATGGTTACAGGTACATAATCCAGTGCTGGATTGGAGATCTATGTCTGTAACTGGTTGGGGTTGTCAGCGGATACATAGTGATATTCCTTTGATGTCCATTTCCTTGTCCCCTTCTTCTGAAGTTCCTGAGTTTTTGTCGGATTTCCAGGATATATTTGATGAGCCCAAGTCCAGTTCCCTGCCTCCTCATAGGGACTGCGATTGTGCCATTAATTTGATTCCTGGCTGTAAGTTCCCTAAGGGCCAACTTTTCAATCTGTCTGTGCCAGAGCATGCCGCTATGCGGAGTTATGTAAAGGAGTCCTTGGAGAAGGGATATATTCGACCGTCTTTGTCACCGTTGGGAGCGGGATTTTTTTTTGTTGCCAAGAAGGATGGCTCCTTGAGACCCTGTATAGATTATCGCCTTCTCAATAAGATCACTGTCAAATTCCAGTACCCTTTACCTTTACTTTCTGATTTGTTTGCTCGGATTAGGGGTGCCAGTTGGTTTACTAAAATCGACCTTCAAGGGGCGTATAATCTCGTGCGTATTAAACAAGGTGATGAATGGAAAACAGCATTTAATACGCCCGAAGGCCATTTTGAATATCTTGTGATGCCATTCGAGCTCTCTAATGCTCCATCGGTATTTCAGTCCTTTATGCATGATATCTTCCGGAATTATCTGGATAAATTCATGATTGTGTATTTGGATGATATTTTGGTTTTCTCCGATGATTGGGAGTCTCATGTGAAGCAGGTTAGGATGGTATTTCAGGTCCTTCGTGCTAATGCGTTGTTTGTGAAGGGGTCTAAGTGCCTCTTTGGAGTTCAGAAGGTTTCTTTTTTGGGTTTCATTTTTTCTCCCTCGGCTATTGAAATGGACCCTGTTAAAGTCCAGGTCATTCATGATTGGACTCAACCTACATCTGTAAAGAGCATTCAGAAATTTTTGGGCTTTGCCAATTTTTATCGCCGCTTTATTGCTAATTTTTCTAGTGTGGTGAAGCCTCTGACCAATTTGACGAGGAAGGGTGCTGATGTGATGAATTGGTCCTCTGCGGCTGTTGAGGCCTTTCAGGAGCTTAAACGTCGTTTTACTTCTGCCCCTGTGTTGCGTCAGCCAGATGTTTCTCTCCCTTTTCAGGTTGAGGTTGATGCTTCTGAGATTGGTGAAGGGGCCGTTTTGTCTCAGAGAAATTCTGATGGCTCTTTGATGAAACCATGTGCTTTCTTCTCCAGAAAGTTTTCGCCTGCTGAGCGTAATTATGATGTCGGCAATCGGGAGTTGTTGGCTATGAAGTGGGCATTTGAGGAGTGGCGACATTGGCTTGAGGGAGCCAAGCATCGCGTGGTGGTCTTGACTGATCATAAGAATCTGATTTACCTCGAGTCTGCTAAGCGGTTGAATCCTAGACAAGCTCGGTGGTCTCTGTTTTTCTCACGTTTTGATTTTGTGGTCTCGTATATTCCGGGATCTAAGAATGTGAAGGCTGATGCCCTTTCTAGGAGTTTTTTGCCTGATTCTCTGGGAGTTCTTGAGCCGGCTGGGATCCTCAAGGAGGGGGTGATTCTTTCTGCCATCTCCCCTGATTTGCGGCGGGTACATCAGGAGTTTCAGGCTGATAAACCTGACCGCTGTCCTGTGGGGAAACTGTTTGTTCCTGATAGATGGACTAGCAGGGTAATTTCTGAGGTTCATTGTTCGGTGTTGGCTGGTCACCCTGGGATTTTCGGTACCAGAGATTTGGTGGCTAAGTCCTTTTGGTGGCCTTCCTTGTCGCGGGATGTGCGTTCGTTTGTGCAGTCCTGTGGGACCTGTGCTCGGGCTAAGCCTTGCTGTTCCCGTGCCAGTGGGTTGCTTTTGCCTTTGCCTATTCCTGAGAGGCCCTGGACGCATATTTCCATGGATTTTATTTCTGATCTTCTTGTTTCTCAGAAGATGTCTGTCATCTGGGTGGTTTGTGACCGGTTTTCTAAGATGGTCCATTTGGTACCGTTGCCTAAGTTGCCTTCCTCCTCTGATTTGGTTCCATTATTTTTTCAGCATGTGGTTCGTTTGCATGGTATTCCGGAGACAGAGGTTCCCAGTTCGTTTCTAGGTTTTGGCGGTCCTTTTGTGCTAGAATGGGCATTGATTTGTCTTTTTCTTCAGCATTCCATCCTCAGACAAATGGCCAAACGGAGCGAACCAATCAGACCTTGGAAACCTATTTGAGATGCTTCGTGTCTGCTGATCAGGATGATTGGGTGACCTTTTTGCCGTTGGCCGAGTTTGCCCTTAATAATCGGGCTAGTTAAGCGAGGGGGAGGGGTGTGTCTGTATGTAAAATCGACCTTAAAACCCATCCTGCGTGATAATATATGTGAATTTAATGAAAATGTAGAGTCCCTGTGGGTGGAGATAAGGGGAGGGGGAAAAAATAATAAATTACTGATAGGGATTTGTTATAAATCTCCAAAAATAATGGAAGCAATGGAGACTATCCTCGTAAAGCAAATAGATGAAGCTGCGACGCAAGGAGAAGTCATTATTATGGGGGACTTCAACTACCCTGAAATAGATTGGGGAACAGAAAACTGCAGTTCCAGCAAAGGTAATCGGTTTTTGACAACTATGAGAGACAATTACCTTTCACAACTGGTTCAGGACCCAACAAGGAGGGGGGCACTGCTAGATCTAATATTAACCAACAGGCCAGACCGCATATCAAATATAAGGGTTGGGGGTCACTTGGGGAATAGTGATCACAAAATAATAAGTTTTCATGTAACCTTTAATAAGATGGGTAGTAGGGGGGTGACAAGGACACTAAACTTCAGGAGGGCAAATTTCCAACGGATGAGAGAGGATCTTGGTGCAATTAACTGGGACGATATCCTGAGACACAAAAATACACAAAGAAAATGGGAGACGTTTATTAGCATCCTGGATAGGTCCTGTGCACAGTATATACCGTATGGGAATAAACATACTAGAAATAGGAGGAAACCAATATGGCTAAATAGAGCTGTAAGGGGCGCAATAAGGGACAAAAAGAAATCATTTAGAGAATTAAAGGAAGTAGGTAGTTAGGAGGCATTAAATAAATACAGAAAATTAAATAAATTCTGTAAAAAGCAAATCAAGGCAGCAAAGATTGAGACAGAGAGACTCATTGCCAGAGAGAGTAAAAATAATCCCAAAATATTCTTTAACTATATAAATAGTAAGAAACTAAAAAATGACAGTGTTGGCCCCCTTAAAAATAATCTGGGGGAAATGGTGGATGAGGATGAGGAAAAAGCCAATATGCTAAATGACTTTTTTTCATCAGTATTTACAAAAGAAAATCCCATGGCAGACAAAATGACTAGTGATAAAAATTCCCCATTAAATGTCACCTGCTTAACCCAGCAGGAAGTACAGCGGCGTCTAAAAATAACTAAAATTGACAAATCTCCGGGCCCGGATGGGATACACCCCCGAGTACTGCAGGAACTAAGTACAGTCATTGATAGACCATTATTTTTAATCTTTAAAGACTCCATAATAACAGGGTCTCTACCACAGGACTGGCGTATAGCAAATGTGGTGCCAATATTCAAAAAAGGGGCAAAAACTGAACTCGGTAATTATAGGCCAGTAAGCTTAACCTCTACTGTGGGTAAAATCCTGGAGGGCATTCTAAGGGATACTATACTGGAGTATCTGAAGAGGAATAACCTTATGACCCAGTATCAGCACGGGTTTACTAGGGACCGTTCATGTCAGACTAATTTGATCAGCTTCTATGAAGAGGTAAGTTCCGGACTGAACCAAGGGAACCCAGTGGATGTAGTGTATATGGACTTTTCCAAAGCTTTTGATACGGTGCCACACAAAAGGTTGTTACATAAAATGAGAGTAATGGGGATAGGGGATAATATGTGTAAGTGGGTTGAGAGCTGGCTCAGGGATAGGAAACAAAGGGTGGTTATTAATGGAGCACACTCGGACTGGGTTGCGGTTAGCAGTGGGGTACCACAGGGGTCAGTATTGGGCCCTCTTCTTTTTAACATATTTATTAATGACCTTGTAGGGGGCATTCAGAGTAGAATTTCAATATTTGCAGATGACACTAAACTCTGCAGGGTAATCAATACAGGGGAGGACAATTTTATATTACAGGATGATTTATGTAAACTAGAAGCTTGGGCTGATAAATGGCAAATGAGCTTTAATGGGGATAAATGTAAGGTCATGCACTTGGGTAGAAGTAATAAGATGTATAACTATGTGCTTAATTCTAAAACTCTGGGCAAAACCGTCAATGAAAAAGACCTGGGTATATGGGTGGATGACAAACTCATATTCAGTGGCCAGTGTCAGGCAGCTGCTACAAAGGCAAATAAAATAATGGGATGTATTAAAAGAGGCATAGATGCTCATGAGGAGAACATAATTTTACCTCTATACAAGTCACTAGTTCGACCACACTTAGAATACTGTGCACAGTTCTGGTCTCCGGTGTATAAGAAAGACATAGCTGAACTGGAGCGGGTGCAGAGAAGAGCGACCAAGGTTATTAGAGGACTGGGGGGTCTGCAATACCAAGATAGGTTATTACACTTGGGGCTATTTAGTTTGGAAAAACGAAGACTAAGGGGTGATCTTATTTTAATGTATAAATATATGAGAAGACAGTACAAAGACCTTTCTGATGATCTTTTTAATCATAGACCTGAGACAGGGACAAGGGGGCATCCTCTACGTCTGGAGGAAAGAAGGTTTAAGCATAATAACAGACGCGGATTCTTTACTGTAAGAGCAGTGAGACTATGGAACTCTCTGCCGTATGATGTTGTAATGAGTGATTCATTAATTAAATTTAAGAGGGGACTGGATACCTTTCTGGAAAAGTATAATGTTACAGGGTATATACACTAGATTCCTTGATAAGGCGTTGATCCAGGGAACTAGTCTGATTGCCGTATGTGGAGTCGGGAAGAAATTTTTTTCCCCATGGTGGAGTTACTCTTTGCCACATGGGTTTTTTTTGCCTTCCTCTGGATCAACATGTTAGGGCATGTTAGGTTAGGCTATGGGTTGAACTAGATGGACTTACAGTCTTCCTTCAACCTTAATAACTATGTAACTATGTAACTATGTAACTATGTAGTTCGGCTACCTTGGTTTCGCCTTTCTTTTGTAATTTTGGTTTTCATCCTCGTTTTTCTTCGGGGCAGCTTGAGCCTTCTGACTGTCCTGGTGTGGATTCTGTGGTGGACAGGTTGCAGCAAATTTGGACTCATGTGGTGGACAATTTGACGTTGTCTCAGGAAAAGGCTCAACATTTTGCTAACCGTCGTCGGTGTGTTGGTCCCCGGCTTCGTGTTGGGGATTTGGTTTGGTTGTCTTCTCGTCATGTTCCTATGAAGGTTTCTTCCCCTAAGTTCAAGCCTCGCTTTATTGGGCCTTATAAGATTTCTGAAATTATCAATCCGGTGTCTTTTCGTTTGGCCCTTCCAGCTTCCTTTTCCATTCATAATGTGTTCCATAGATCCTTGTTGCGGAGATATGTGGTACCTACGGTTCCCTCCGTTGATCCTCCTGCTCCGGTGTTGGTTGAGGGGGAATTGGAATATGTGGTGGAGAAGATTTTGGATTCTCGTTTTTCGAGGCGGAAGCTTCAGTATCTGGTCAAGTGGAAGGGTTATGGCCAGGAGGATAATTCTTGGGTTGTTGCCTCCAATGTTCATGCTGCCGAATTGGTTCGTACTTTCCATTTGGCTCGTCCTGATCGGCCTGGGAGCTCTGGTGAGGGTTCGGTGACCCCTCCTCAAGGGGGGGTACTGTTGTGAATTCCGTTCTGAAGCTCCCTCCTGTGGTTGCTAATGGTATTTTTGTGAGTTCTGCCCTTGGGCTCCCTCTGGTGGTTTCGAGTGGAACTGCTGCTCCTTTAGGTAGCTGTGGCAGCTGCCTTCACTAATCGCCTTGCCTGGGTTTGTTATTTAACCCTGCTCTGGGCTTTAGTTCATGCCAGCTGTCAATGTTCTTGGTTGGATTTGGTTCTCTCCTTGGATTTCTCATATGGCCTGTCCTTGTCAGCAAAAGATACGTTTTTGCTAGTTTTTGTTTGTCCATTTTCCTGGACTCTATTGCTCTGCAAATATTTCTCTTTTTGTCCAGCTTGTCACTATGTCATATTCAGGCTAGCTGGAAGCTCTGGGAAGCAGATTTGCCCCTCCACACCGTGAGTCGGTGTGGAGTTCATTTTTGTAAACTCTGCGTGGATTTTGTAGTTTTTAATACTGACCGCACAGTATCCTTTTCTCTCTGTCTATCAAGTTTAGTATTGGCCTCCTTTGCTGAAATCTGATTTCATTTCTGTGTACGTCATTTCCCTCTTCACTCACAGTCAATATTTGTGGGGGGCTGTCTTTCCTTTTGGGGTTTTCTCTGAGGCAAGATAGCTTTCTATTTCCTTCTTTAGGGGTAGTTAGTTCTTAGGCTGTGAAGAGGTGTCTAGGGAGAGTCAGGAACATCCCACGGCTATTACTAGTGTTGTTGTTAGGATTAGGGACTGCGGTCAGTAGAGATACCACCTTCTCAGAGCTCGTCCCATGTTGCGTTTTAGCCACCAGGTCATATCAGTGTGGCCTCTTAACCACCAGGTCATAACAGCCTCCCATCTTCTTACGATGACGTCCTCTTCTTGTCTTCACGCTGCGGCTCTGGCGCAGGCATACTTTGTCTGCCCTTTTGAGGGGAAAGCAAAGTACAGCAGTGCGCAGGCGCCGTGAAAGGTCAAAGAGGCTCGGCGCCTGCGCACTGCAGTACTTTGCTCTACCCTCAACAGGGCAGACAAAGTATGCCTGTGCCGGAGCCGCAGCATGAAGACAAGAAGAGGACGTCATCGTAAGAAGATGAGAGGCCCCTGCCCAGACCGCGACGCCCATCGGTTCGGACCGCCCTCCCAGGTGAGTATAATGTAACCTCTTTTTCTCATCTTTCAAGATACATCGGGGGCTTATCTACAGCATTACAGAATGCTGTAGATAAGCCCCTGATGCCGGTGGGCTTAGCTCACCTTCGATTTTGGGGGTGCCAGGTTCCCTTTAATGATGCTACACTTTCTGAAGAGTCGGAAGCCCGCTGCTTTGGAGAAACCCTTGACTCTGCCCTATTCTTTAAACTGCACATCTAAGTACTTGCCTTCTCCTGCCGCCTCCAACTCTAAAATATTTCCAGAATCTGCCTTTTCCTCAACCCTGAATCTACTAAAACGTCATAATCTCCAGCCTCAACTACTGCAATATTTTCCTCTATGGCTTCCCTGCTCTCAAACATCTTCAGTCCATTCTTAACTCTGCTGCCCAACTAAACTACCATTTTCCACACTACTCCTCTGCTTCTCCCATCTGTGAATCCCTTCATTAGCTCCTAATTCCCCAATGTATCCAGTTCAAACTGCTAATGTTGAAGTACAAAGCCTTCCTTAATCTGTCTCCTCTACATATCTATGAACTAGTCCCTTAATAATCTGAGCTAATATTTTCCAACACACAATATTCAGTCCTCGTTTTCTCATCCACTCTCATACGTTCCTCACCCAACTGCCTCCAAGACTTCTCCTGAGTGTTCCCGATCCTCTGGAGTTTTGTGCCTCAGCACATCCAATTATCCACCACACTTGTAACCTTCAGATGGAAATTGAAACCCAACTCTTCAATAAGGCTTACAGCCTGCAATGACCCTGCTGCCACCTCACCAGCACCTGAGTTGCCGCAACCCGCTACCCTACAATCGGTTTCCCCATTATCCTCTGTAAGCCCACAAGGGCAGGCTCCATTCTGAACAAGTCTGTCATTCTGCCATCGCCCAAAGAATGAGCAAACTGCTGCAAATTCATCAGATGATTGGACTGCTTATGGTGGAACAAAAATCATTGTTCTTAGCAGAACATCACCCGGTGTAAACTGGAGAAGTGTTGCTCATAGCATCATACTGTATCGGCACAGATTGATCTACTAGTGATTGTTCTGTGCCCATCATTCTTTGTCAGCCTGTGTAAAGAGGTCAGTAATCAACTTCAATATTTAATGCTCATTTAATGGTCTGAACTCAGTGCATGTGTAACACCCCAGGTAACCGGTTGTTACAGTGATGTGTTGTTGCCTTCCCTTCGGGGAGGGCGATATCACACTTGGAGGCAAGGAGGATTCTCTTTACCAGGTAACGCACCCACATTCAACACGTTCCGAATCCAGGCCAGAAGGGGGAGCTCCGAACCCGGATTCAGGGGAGCTTCCCCAACTTTAAGTGTTCTGGTCTGGACAGAGGAGGAGTTAGGCAGTTGGTCCAGGGAGGCCAAAGTGAGCAGTCTGGAATAGACAGTGAGAGGGAAAGGAGAGGACAGCAGACAGCGGAGCCGTGCAGCCAGGACTGAGCTGCAGCTCCAGGAAAGGAAGTGAACCTGAGGGGTTGAAAGTGGTGGAGCTACTGAGGAAAGAAACACATTAGAGAAGGAGAGGGACTCAGAGGGGAACTGTGACCGGGCACCCTCAGAGCTGAAGCGCAGGAACCAACCAGGCACCGGGAGCCCGAGGCTGTGGTGTAATCCAGGACACACGGCAGAACCGGAGGGCATACAACTGTATGTGATTTGCCCACACCACACCTGAAGGTGAAGCAGCACCTGAAGAGCCCGGGTCATGATAGAGACCCTATAAAATGGCTCAAGTTGCATACAGGTAACTGTCCTTGGACAGGAGAGAGACGACTTTGCCAGCAGCTACAGGCAGCAGGGACCTCGCACAATAGCGTGAGTAGGAAGGCTTACGGACCTCACCTGGGAGAGGGATTCACTATTGCTTCCAGGCCAGCCGGGCCATACCATCACCTGTTCCTTGAACCCTGGACTGTGGACTGCTACTGTCAGTAAACCAGGTAAAGGGACTACAACTTTGTGTCCTCCGTTATTTACCGGCAACCCACCATCCTTACCATACACCTTTGGAGCCCTGGGGACTCCACTTCACCTGTGGGAAGCGTCACTATCTTGCTGCAACAACATCACCCCAGAGGACCCCTTTAAGCAGCGTCGGTCCCCTCTGACCGAGAACCTCAGGTGCTTTCACGAATATCCCACTGCCCTAGAGGGCGACTCAACTTTTTTTAAAAAATTTGTTTATTAACAACAAAATAAACTATGTTACATACACATTTGTATCCATTATTGCTGGACATAATATAAAGTACATATAATTATATGCATTGTTAAACATACAATAAAATGCGTATCTTTATTTATAACAAGTGTTATCTTTTAACAATGAATTGTGTATGTCAGGTCGTCTGCACCATATGTGTTATGTAAATAGAAACATAAAATCGTAAATCCTAAGTTATAACTGTAAGTACAATAACTACTAATTCACTGCACTAGAAGAAAGGGAAAAGAAAGGAAACTTTGCATTATATCTGTCCCTCATGCGATGCCCCCAAAACAAGCACCAAAGCCCGATTATGGTGTATCTATAGAGTAAGATGAAGAGAAGAATTCCATCTACCCCAGATTTTTTAAAATTTGCCCGGACACCCTCTGTTCTGATACAGCGTACGGAATATATGGAATAACCGAGTTTACCAGATCAATCCAAGTTCTAAGAGATGGACATGAGCCCCCCATCCACCGCAGTGCCAATACCTTCCATGCCATAAAAAGCGTCTCTCGTAAGAAAATATTGATATAATAATCCCAAGTCTCCTCTTCCCATGCTCCAAATATGCAAATCAATGGATCAAGGGGAACAGGAATTGATAGCAAAGATGTTAATAGTGACGTCACCTCTTTCCAGTAATGAAGAATGATAGGTCACCTCCATATCATGTGAATAAAGTCTTCATCCATTGAGTGACATCGCAGACACTCTGATGTTTGGAATCGACCCATTTTAAAAAGTCGTATCGGAGTTAAGTACGATTGATGTATTATGTATAGCTGGGTCATCCTATTATTGACTGATGGGGATACTTTAACTGGAGATTCAAGAATATCTTCCCATTCCTCTTCTTGTATATCGGAAAGAAGTCCCCCCCCCCCCATTTTCCCCTTAATAGATCTTACGGTGGATACAGCTCCCGATGATAGCATATAGGTATATAGAGAGCAGATAAGGCTTGGGGACCCTGTGAGTTAAGAATTCCCATCAAGGGTAGAGAGGAGATAGCTCGGCCTGTGCCTGTATGTCTCATATGCGATTGAACGGCTGACCTTAGTTGTAGATATCGAAAAAATTGGGATCTTGGTATACCATGTTTAGTTTGCAATTGCTCAAAAGACACAAAGGTCCCCCCGCCATATAGATCACCTATTGAGGAGACACCATGCAAAATCCAAAAGTCAGTGGATGGGTGATTCAACAGAACTGGAAAATCATTATTTTTCCACAAGGGCATTTCCACTATAATATCAATAAATCTAATGGTTTTTTTAAATTTGCCTCCAAACTGATCGTGACAGACGAAGTAAGGGTAGTAAACGGGGAACACTAATTTTCTCCAGTTCCAGGAAGTTTAGTGGACATTCAACTTGGGCAGAATGAAGCAAGTGGCTTTCAGAATTAGGGAGATAGTTATTGGGCATCCATTTATTAATTGCTCTAGCCTGACCAGCCAAGTAATATAGATAAAAATCCAGCAGCGCCGCTCCACCCCCCTGTTTTGGTCTCTGCAGCGTAGATAACTTGAGTTTGGGCCTAGACCTCCCCCATATGAAAGATGTGATTTGGGAGTTGAAATTCGCAAAAAAGGATTTAGGTATTAGCACAGCACCATGTTGAAGACAATTACTGAGCTTGGGGAGCAGTATCATTTTAATTAGATTAATATGACCAGCTACAGCCGGAGTTTATTCCAAGCTGCAAAATTAGATTTGACCAATTCTAGCAATGGCAGTATATTAAGTTGTAAATCAGATCTACTATATTGAGATATGTGGATGCCCAGATACTTGAAATTGGGTACAATAGGGAGGGAGGAGAGAGTTTCAAGATGGGGCATTGGGATGTGGGAGAGGTGCATCAACGCGGATTTGTCCCAATTTATGTATAAGCCCGAATATTTACAAAATTTATCTATAGTGGCAATTACTTGTGGCAGTGTTTCCTCCTCCCTGTCCATGAATATCACCATATCATCAGCGTATAAACCAATGGTATCCACACGACCAGCTATGTCTAAACCTCTAATGTCGGGGGAGAACCTTATGCGTATCGCCAATGCCTCTATCGCGAGGGCGAAGAGGGCCGGGGAAAGGGGACATCCCTGACGGGTCCCTCTATATAGTGAAAAGGGCTTAGAAATGGAGCCATTTACAACTATATGGGCTCTAGGTTTCATATATAGTATACCAACCCATTTGGGCGACTCAACTTTGGCGTCATGAACAGTATGGACCCACACATTGGAATGGGTCCTGTGCACCATGGACTGTAATGGACTGTGTGAAATTGTTTGATTGCTGCCATTACTGCACCACGAGGCAGATAAAGGAGGAAGAGGATTTGTTGCCATGGGTGGAGTTCAAGAACCAGCGTGAAAGCTGGATCCACCCCCTACAGAGACTTTAACCCGTTCCCGATCTCCGCCGTACTATTACAGCGGAGGTCGGGTCCCCTGCTTTGATGTGGGCTCCCGCGTTAGCCCACCTCAAAGCCAGGACATGTCAGCTGTTTTGAACAACTGACATGTGCCCGCAATAGTGACGGGTGGAATCGCGATTCACCCGCCGCTATTAACCAGTTAAATGCCGCTGTCAAACGCTGACAGTGGCATTTAACCGGCGCTTCCGGTCGCGCAGCCAGAAATGATCGCATCGCCGACCCCGTCACATGATCGGGGGTCGGCTATGCGTCAGGATGGTAACCATAGAGGTCCTTGAGACCTCTATGGTTACTAATGCCGGCCTGCTGTGAGCGCCACCCTGTGGTCGGCGCTCATAGCAAGCCTGCAATTCAGCTAAATAGCAGCGATTTGATGATCGCTGCTATGTAGCTGAGCCAATCCAGTTGTGTCAGCTTCTAGCCTCCCATAGGGACTATTAAAGCATGGCAAAAGTAAAAAAAAATGTTTTTAAAAATATGAAAAATGTAAAACATATATAAAAGTTTAAGTCACCCCCCTTTCGCCCCATTCAAAATAAAACAATAAAAAAATCAAACCTACACATATTTGGTTTCACTGTGTTCAGAATCGCCCGATCTATCAATAAAAAAAGTTTAACCTGATCGCTAAACGGCGTAGCGAGAAAGAAATTAGAAACGCCAGAATTACGTTTTTTTGGTCGCCGCAACATTGAATTAAAATGTAATAACGGGCGATCAAAAGAACGTATCTGTACTAAAATGGTATCTTTAAAAACACCAGCTTGGCACACAAAAATAAGCCCTCACCTGACCCCAGATCACGAAAAATGGAGACGCTACAAGTATTGGAAAATTGCGCAATTTTTTTTTCTTTTTTTTTTTTTTTCTTTAGCAAAGTTTGGAATTTTTTCTTACCACTTAGATAAAACGTAACCTAGACATGTTTGGTGTCTATGAACTTGTAATGACCTGGAGAATCAAAATGGCAGGTCAGTTTTAGCATTAAGTGAACCTAGCAAAAAAGCCAAACAAAAAACAAGTGTGGGATTGCACTTTTTTGCAATTTCACCGCACTTGGAATTATTTTCCCGTTTTCTAGTACACGACATGCTAAAACCAATGATGTTGTTGAAAAGTGCAACTTGTCCCACAAAAAACAAGCTCTCACATGGCCTTATTGACTGAAAAATAAAAAAGGTATGGCTCTGGGAAGGAGGGGAGCGAAAAACAAGAACGTAAAAACTGAAAAGGGCAAGGTCGTGAAGGGGTTAATGCAACCAGAACTTGACCGTCCCTGGAGATGGCCAGCGGGAAAGTGGGAAAGACAACGCCCACAAAGTGAGGAGAACGCGGGAAAGCATGGCCGCAGCATGGCTGCATGCTACCCAGGAGTAGCAATGGCGGACAGGAGTGGAGAGCCCCTGGGACCTGCCGACACCAGAAGGGATGTCCCCAGTCCGCAGCAACAGGAAACCCCGGACCTGAAGCATACCTTGGATCTGGAGCTCCTCGGCGCGGAGGTGGAGGAGCTGGCTCGACAACTCCTGCGGACCCAGATGACAGCAGTGGCCACCTGGAAGGAGTCCCTGATCCGGAGGATGACGACCACACAGCCTCGGACCACACCGCCAGCACTCACAGCCCCAGCGAAGCCTGCGCCAGAGGGAGCGACGCTGCTGCAGGAGATGGTGCCGCCAAAAGACCCGAAGCCAGTGCCTTTGTCCCCGCGGAGCCAGAAAATAAGGCACTGCTGAAAAAGATGGCAGCGCTGATGGAGAACCCGGAGCCCGCACCTGTGACCTCAACAGAGCCGGAAAGCGAAACGCTGCCAACAGAGATAACAACGGCGCAGCACCAGGCCCTGCAACCAGCGATCCTGACCCCAGTGGAGGTGGAAAAGGACATCGGCACAGGCAAGACAGGTACGCAAACTGCCCTGGTAGCTGAAGAAACCCTGGTAGGACCCCTAGCACCCTCGCCAACCTTAACGCCTGGTCAAGTTGTCACCGTTACCGCAACCTGGGATCGCATGACAGACTTGATAAATTATTTAACTGACCCAATGGTACCTGAACCACGCCGCTAAAGGCATACAGGCCAAAAGAAGCCATACTGTGGAAGCACCCAAAAACTGACCTTATGGGATTCCCAGCAGAGGCCCAAGCAGCCGCTGATAGTGTGAGGATAACAGAAAAAGAAGAATATTGTAGACAACAGGTATTAAAACTTGCATCAGAGGAAAAACAACGCAGAGCTAAGTGGAAAGCAATGGAGGAAAGGAACATCCTAGCTAAAACAAGGCCCCGCAAAGCTAGATCAGAGGATAGAGGACCATTAAGATCTGGAACTGTTATTACCTTTAATTTGGACAAAGGATGGGGTTTTATTTAAGAACATGGTAGAACAGCTGAACTATTTGTTAATCGCAAAGATGTTGAGTCATATCTCCTAAGAGGACACCCTGACCGTGACCTGTATCCAGGAGACAAAGTAACTTTTACCAGGCACTATTGTGAAAGTGGATACTACGCCCTGCATGTAAAAAGGTGCCTAGGACAGCATGTCCGTACCCGTGTAGCCACTGAAAGTGGAAAGCAAACCCAGGCTACACAGACCTCTGATGATGGACAGTTTCCTATGGAGTCACCTGTTGACACCTACACCAAAGAACTTCTCCAGTCAGGAAGCTGTGCACGCCAGGACCTGCCCTGGAAGAATAATTAAAGAGACATTCACCTGCGTGAAAGTAATGTAGATTACGTTTATTTGATGTTTTCTTTCCAGATTAAAGGGACAGTATGTAATGGACAATGCTTAGCTGAGAACTCATTCCGCTGTAAATAGTTGGCACCTGTTCAGGTGCCCCTTATTGGTTTTGCCATGCACTGGCAGCGTGAGAATGACCCTGTTTGTTTTGCTTGTTGTTACAGACTTGAAGCAGAGCTGTATGGTGTAGCAGAGACCAGGACTGGTCAATACGCCTTGTAGCCCACTTAAGGACAACGTTGGGGTTAAGATGGATTCCCAAAATTAATGCAGTTATTGGTGTATAAGGACACTTGATTTGTGAACAGTTTCCACTTTTACCTGTGTGCATTTAAATAAATAATTTTGGTTATGTAACGTTCAAGAAACCGTACCTCCCATAAAGGGAAGCTTTTACCAGTTAGCCTGTTGACATGCATGTCTAAAAAAAAAAAGCATTTTATGTCTTTAACCTGCACTGTATGTTTTGTTTTCCCAGTCCGGGAGTACTGGAGTTAACAGAGGAGTGTAACACCCCAGGTAACCGGTTGTTACAGTGATGTTGCCTTCCTTTCAGGGATAGCAATATCACACTTGTAGGCAAGGAGGATTCTCTTTACCAGGTAACGCACCCACATTCAATACATTCCAAATCCAGGCCAGAAGGGGGAGCTCCGAACCCAGATTCAGGGGAGCTTCCCCGACTTTAAGTGTTCTGGTCTGGAGGAGGAGTTAGGCAGTTGGTCTAGGGAGACCAAAGAGAGCAGTCTGGAACAGAAAGTGAGAGGGAAAGGAGAGGAGAGCAGACAGCAGAGTCGTGCAGCGAGGACTGAGCTGCAGCTCCAGGAAAGGAAGTGAACCCGAGGGGTTGAAAGTGGTGGAGTTACTGAGGAAAGTAATCCAACAAAATCACAGAGAAAAAGTAAAGTGGCACCACTCTCTTTCGGAGGATCTCTCAAGGTGTATATTGGGGAAATAAAATAAATCCACAGACGTATTCTGAACAGCAGTGCTAGCGTTGGAATGACAGTCTCAAATACTGAATCATGGAAGAATGAACGCAGCACTCACCGTCACCGTGGTCAAAATCTTCTTTATTGCGGCATACAATGACACATCTTCACGGCACGGGGGAGTTTAGTGAAACAGGAGCATGTGAGGCGGGACGACGGCCGTTTCGCGCTAAACAATAGCGCTTCTACGGGTCTTAGAAGGGACCCGTAGAAGCACTATTGTTTAGCATAAAACGGCCGTCGTCCCGCCTCACATGCTCCTGTTTCACTAAACTCCCCCGTGCCGTGAAGATGTGTCATTGTATGCCGCAATAAAGAAGATTTTGACCACGGTGACGGTGAGTGCTGCGTTCATTCTTTCATGATTCAGTTACTGAGGAAAGGACCACAGTGGAGAAGGACAGGGACTCAGAGGGGAACTGTGACCGGGCACCCTCAGAGCTGAAGCCCAGGAACCGGGCACCGGGAGCCCGAGGCTGTGGCGTACTCCAGGACACAAGGCAGAACCGGAGGCCATAGAACTGTATGTGATTTGCCCACGCCACACCTGAAGGTGAAGCAGCACCTGAAGAGCCCGGGTCATAATAGAGACCCTATAAAATGGCTCAAGTTGCCCACCATACAGTTAACTGTCCCAGGACAGGAGAGAGAGGACTTTGCCAGCAGCCCCAGGCAGCATGGACCTTCCACACTAGCATGAGTAGGAAGGCTTACGGACCTCACCCGGGAGAGGGATTCACTATTGTCTCCAGGCCGGCCGGGTCATACCATCACCTGTTCCTGGAACCCTGGACTGTGGACTGCTACTGTCAGTAAACCAGGTAAAGAGACTACAACTTTGTGTCCTCCGTTATTTACCGGCAACCCAACATCCTTACCATACACCTTTGGAGCCCTGGGGACCCCACTTCACCTGTGGGAAGCGTCACCATCTTGCTGCAACAACATGACCCCAGAGGACCCCTTTAAGCAGCATCGGTCCCCTCTGACTGAGAACCACAGGTGGCGTCACGAATAGACTTTATTCCAAAAATACCCCTTAAAGACTTTTCCCCTTTAATTGGGTGCCCAGGGCCACGGACCGGGTCGCAGCCACTGTGACATCCCCTTTAAGTGCGACAGGACCCGGTACCAAGTGCCCCACTGCCCTAGCGGGCGACTCACATGTAAATGAAACCAAAGTGTTTGAGTGTGATGGTGCAATATGTGAGCAATGCATATAGGACATTAATTTAAACTTTTGCCCAGGGCCTTACTTTGCCTAAAACCGACCCCAGCACCACCTAAGACGCGATGAGTGAAGCCTATAAAATCCATGTAACAAAATCATTTTCCCCAATTACACTGGCTAAAATAATAAAAGCTTGGAGCCAATTTGTAGAATGGTAACACCTTTTTTCTTCCTCCTCTTTTTTTACTTTCATCTCGTTTAATTTTATCCAAGATAAATTTCACTTAGGGCAGTAAAGAAAACATCTCAACGTGCTTGTCTTTCCACATTTTTTTCTTAGTTTCTTTTATAAATAAGCCCTCAAAGGACCATCAAAATAGACATAGACTTTTCTTCCCCCTGGGCCGCATCAACCAGCCTAATCCCAGAATCTGCTGATTCTGTGGAGGCTACTATACCAGAAATTGATACCTGGGAAGCTGATGCCTCCTTTTCCTTATCATTCAAGCACCAACCAGGCTAACCTTACCCGGTGACATATCTCTAAATATAGCTAAAAATTGTCTCAAAAAATTCCTCAAAAAAATGTTCACTAGCTAAACTACCAGAATTAACTAAAGACGGTATACGTTCCTTTAATCTACAAACAATGGAAACATTAGGACAGGCAAAAAAAATGAGGACAAACATAATGAGAGGTTCTTACCAGGCTGGCTCTAACCAGAAACTGGAACTGCTACTACAGTGGAAACCAGGCATTGAACTACATCGGGACCTCATTGCAGTGCTCCTGGTTGTCATCACCCTCTTTGGATGAGCAAGGATTAGAATGCAATGGGCCTGCACGCTCACTGGCCGCTCCACTGGTATGGAACTGGCACCGGTAGTCACACTGGTAGTCAATTTCCTCCTCCGTTGTCCCCAGTAACACAAGGGAGGGGGCAGCCATTAAAAGTCCTGGCAAAACTAGAAGGGGTGGAGCCAGCATCTACCCCGTGACTTGATAGCATCCTGAGATCCGGCCATTGTTACTGCTATTTCCTGGTGTAGGGCCTCGTCATCGCTAGGCACCAAGAAACTGATCCAGACAAAGTCACTCAAAAAAGTGCGGGGGTCGCACCTATGCCTCAAGTTCCAATGGAAGAGCTTACCCATTCCAAAGAAGTCACTGAAGGAGTAAGTGTTGGGCTCCTCACTTGTCTGGAGCATCATGAGACATCAGTGTTCAGGCGTTCAGGAGGGCACCGACATCTTGTAATCCCACCCCATGTTACCTATCCATCTACCTGCACCTCCCTTTATTACTCATCTTGTGCACATGCCAAATTATACATACCATAAGATGCGGCCTTCCCAAAAACCTGTCTGATGACAAATGCACATTTAGCAGGATGCAGCAGGCCTCCACTGATAAAGGCTAGGGGCAGCACAGGTGCCGCCCCTAGCCTTTATCAGTGGAGGCCTGCTGCATCCTGCTAAGTGTGCATTTGTCATCAGACAGGGTTTTGGGAAGGCCGTATCTTATGGTATGTATTTTTTCTGAGTTTTTTCTACGTGAGCTGTTTTTTGATATTAGTGGTAGGACCCGCAATATTATGAGGACCCTTGACGTTGGGTTGCGGGCTTACTTTATTTTGGCCAAAATATTAAACCAATACCTCATATATTGTATGTGTTTATCATATGCATACATTTTTTTGCACTATATCATATCCTTTTTTGCAGGATGTGGCCAGGCCTCTTTATGTTGGTTAGGTTTTTCTGGGGCGTCTGTCACTGTGTGCTGCATATTATAGTGCTGGGCAGCCCACCTGTTAATACAAGGGGCATCATTAATAGGTTGCATACCAGACACTGTGCACCACACTTATCAGTGTGACTGGTGTCCTATGCGAGTTATATCAGTGTGCATTTTTTCTACTAGGCAGCCAACCCCTGCAATGTTTGGTTGGTGTGGGGGTGGCTGATTTTATCAAGTAGTTTGCACCTGTGCCTCCCCTAGCCTTTATCAGTGGAGGCCTGCCATGTTCACGCCTAGGCTCCAGCTATGCCCATCTATTTTCTCTTCCCTAACAGAAGATGGGTAGGGAGATCCTACACATTTTAGATGATGGCCTGCCTTGACAAAATAGGCAACTTTGTCCTACATTAATCTGATTCATATGTGGCAGATATTCAAGGTCATATTCACATGGATATATTTCCTCTCTGTGTGCCGTCTGTTTTAAAAGCTCTCTGTGTTGTAACAAATAAAAAAGAGGAGCTACCTGGAATGAGAGAAGGGGTTTGAAATAGGCAAGTCAGTGCTGATCTCATAATTAAAAGGTTATTCCCATCTAAGCTTTTTACAGCTGAGACTGCAACAGCTCTATGGCCGACGTCACACTGGCGTTTTAAACGGCCGAGTGCAATGCGATAAAAAATCGCATTGCACTCGGACCAATGTTAAGCTATGGGGCAGCTCCCACCAGCCGCTGCGATTGTCTCGGACCGAGGAAAACTCTCGGCTCACTTGCACCCATATAAGCCTATGGGTGCGAGTGAGACAACGCACATCGTTGGATATCATCCGAGTGATGTGCGTTATAAGCAGACCCCAGCAATGGAGGAGATGGAGAAATTAATTTCTCCGCCTCCTCCGCAGCTGTGCTCCAATCCTCCCTGTGCAAGAGAATCGGAGCACAGAAGCATGACACTCAGCTCCTGCTCTGCTGCGAGTGTCATTAGCATATCGCATCTGATGCTCTCACATCGGATGCAATATGCCAGTGTGATGCTGGCCTATCTGCTGAAAACTGAACATGGAGCCATAGTCAAAGCTGGGAAAGGCTGAACAGTGCTGTTTTTGTAACTGTCATGTAAATTAGGGGGAGTTACAGAAACAGCTTAGCTCGGGAGTTGAGAATAACCCTTTAAAGTATAATAAGAAGATCGATTCATTTCTATTTACAAATAACAGTTACGTTCCCAGGAAATTCCTTTAAGTTAATAAAACTTTTTTTTATTATTTCTTGGTGCCTCAATTGTGCTAAACAAAAAAGCCAACACGGGGTTGATGAAGAGAGAAGAAAAGCAGAACGTAGGCTGAGTATTCTTGTTTTTAAAAGGTTCCAGTATATTCCATTCTTCTTAGCCAATCCTAAATAAGTTTATATAGGCTTCAGTGTGATTGGCTGCACAATGATCAAATCTCTTAAATCATTGGTATGCCATTGTATACTTATGTTGCAATCACTACATGTAGTGCTGGCGTCCCTGCACGCCTGTCTTTCCCCAGCAGGGACGCCGACTCACTCATCATTGTGGCCCTCTTCCCGCACTTCCTCCTCCTCTTGCTGCGGGCCCAGGATCTACAAATGGCTCACAGATTCCCAGGCACTGTGCTTAGGGTGCACGCACTGGCATCTTAAAGGGACAGCTTGTGCCATCCCAATGGCTGAGAGACACATATTAAGGCACCTGCACCTGTTGGGAGGTGCCCGAGCAATGTGTTCACTTTGCTAGTTGCATGCTTGCTAGTTCTCAGGTTACCTGTCCTAGTTTATCTTCCAGTACCTGCCAGTACATGCCAGTACAAGCTTTCACCTGCCAGTGCCTGCCTGTATATTAGCTGTACCTGCCTGTATCTGCTGAGCCCACCTGTATACCAGCTGTGCCAGCCTATACCTGCGTGTGCCTACCTGTTTACCAGCAGTACTAGCCTGTACCTGCCTGTGCCCACCTGTATAACAGCCATACCTGCCTGTAGCTGGCAGTGCCTGCCTGTATACCACCCATCCCCACCATCACCTGCTGTTCCTGTGTTCTTGCCATGCCTGCCTGTATCAGCTGAGGTTTCACTTTTGAGGCAAATTCAGCTCCCTGCCCCTTTGGGGTCAGCTGAGATCAGTTGTCGAGTAGCACCCGGTGTCCATCTGGAGCCAAGTATAACTCCACCATCAGGAGCTCTAGCGAAGAGTCAGTTGTTCACCTAGTTACGCCCCTCCAGGCTCTCCTCAGACAATGGCACAGTGGTTCCACCACCACTCTCGTTATACTGCTGTTATATTGATACAATTTTTGCTTCATGATAATCTGCTAGGCTGCAAAGGGATTGTCAGGTGTTCATACCAGTCTTCCAGACAACTAGTGGACAATTTCAAAACAAATTTTTCATAATAGTTTTACATTTGTATAGTTTCTGACTAAATAGTCATTAAAGGGAACCTGTCACCCCCAAAATCGAAGATGAGCTAAGCCCATCAGCATCAGGGGCTTATCTACAGCATTCTGGAATGCTGTAGATAAGCCCTCAATGTATCCTGAAAGATGAGAAAAAGAGGTTAGATTGTACTCCCCCATGGGCAGTCCCGCTGCGGTCCGGTCCAATAAGCATCGCGGTCGGGGCCTCCCATCTTCTTACGATGACATCCTCTTCTTGTAGTCATGCTGCGGCTCCGGCGGCAGGCGTACATTGTCTGCCCTGTTGAGGGCAGAGCAAAGTACAGCAGTGCGCAGGAGCTGGGCCTCTCTGACCTTTCCAGGCGCCTGCGCTCTGCTGTACTTTGCTCTGCCCTCAACAGGGCAGACAAAGTACGCCTGCGCCGGAGCCGCAGAGTGAAGACAAGAAGAGGACGTCATCGTAAGAAGATGGGAGGCCCCGGACCGGACCGCGACGCCCATCGTACCGGGACCTCCCCTGGGTAAGTATAATATAACTTCTTATTCTCATCTTTCAGGATACATCGGGGGCTTATCTACAGCATTACAGAATACTGTAGATGATGCTGGTGGGCGTAGCTCACCTTCGATTTTGGGGGTGACAGGTTCCCTTTCACAATATAATATTTTAATTACTTTTTTCGGAACAAAATGTATTTTTTTCCTGTTTGTAAACCCAGAAAAAGAAACATACAGGTTAATGTAAGCCTTTCCGCAACTGCATATAGTTGTATTACAGTTCTTTCTTTATAGACAAATAGACCTATATAGAGACTAAATTGGAAATTCAGTAATTGATTCCTAGTGAAACAAAAAATGTAAAGTAAACATGTAACTAATCAGAAAAAGACAAAAAAATGCAATGCTGCTTGTAGGACAGTTTTGTAAGAGGGATTCACAAAATAGCAGTTTGGCATGTGAGCGTTTTACTACAGTACTCTTTTCCTATCCCTTCTTTATTCCCATGCCTATTTAATAGTACAAGTAAGAAAATTTATTTGAAGCAGTTAATGAAGTTTAATGTTTGCAATGGATCCACGCCTCTTATTCTTCTCAGAGAAATTATTATGTAGGACATGTATCAAACATTAAATAAACAGATTTCAGGATGAAGCAGCAGGCAAAGAGGCTGTCTTCCGCCCTATTCAGATCAGTCTGCACTATCTGGCTGCCCTCTTCTTTGTGCTCCTTGTTCTAGGGGGCTTTTCATTTGCTTTAATGCACCACCTCTATTTATTCTGCTTCTGTAACTGTAAAATTGATTTTCTTGCAACAAGACGCTCGTTTTTCACTACTGAACACATCCAAATGCTCCAATGTGAGACACTTCCAATTTTTAATTAGTTTCTTTTCTACCGTCTGCCTTACTGAGCAGGCATGTGGAACTAGAACAGGGAAGTCAGGGAAAACATAAAACACAACAATGACAAAAGTGATGCTTCTTGTTGATTTTAGTCATAAAATGCTACCTGGGCGAAATAATGATAAAATAAAGAATAAGTTCCAGATGAAAAGAATGTATCATTAAGACGTGAAATCATACCGTCATGTTGTATAGACGGAATATTTGTATTAACTTATTGCTTGAATTTATTCACTGACAACAGATATTCTGCATTGCTGTCTAGTGGATGTTTTCATTCACATTAGGCTTTCAGAAAGAAATGACTACAACGTATCATCAGAAGACTTTTCACTTGCCTACATAGAAATGATACAGTCCTAACTTTTGTGTGGCCACATGAAGCCTTCACGCTACATAATTCTGCTTCCTAACCCAACAGCCATTTCACATACAATATAAGGCACTTGTTTAAGGTTCAGGGTTAGTTTTGTATGGTTATTGTATAAAAAGATGGTTACACAAATGTCTAGTGACATAAACTTGCATTTATTAAGGGATTAATAATGCGTCTATAACAAAGCCCCCTTAAAATAGGGTATTTATAGTCTTATGTTCAAATTCATGAATGGTTCTGGAAAAAAATATTATTGTTCGGCCCACTATTGCAGAATGACTCATTTCCTTGTTGGATGCATATCTGATACAAATGCGTTCATAAATGCAATCTAAAAAGATTTTGCTGTATTTTAAAGTGTCAGTGTTATGACTTGTGTGAATCAAAATCCAAGTTTAATATTTTGTAAGCAGATGTAAGTTTATGATCAGCAGTTTCTCAAAACTACATTCATCTGGAAACAGTCTACCAAAAGAAAACAAATGTTTTGTCATCATTTATCAAAGAGGTACTTATCTGAAGGTGAAGGTGAATGTCCCTGATGCAAAGTGCCTGTTTCCAGCCTGAAAATGAAACATTCAGTGCCATCCCTGCCATAACCCATCATGTAGTAATCCACCAATGTACTTGTAATCAGATAACTAAACCTCTTCTCTAGTTTCCAGCACAGTGATTTTCATCCTTAAAATCCCTCAAAAAAAGTAATCTCAGGCCAATTTATGAATTCATGTTTGGTATGCCTAGTTGGGGTAAAACATACTTGGAAACACAGCGGTAATATCATGCTAGGAGAGTTCTGTGGGAAAATATGGAAAAAACTAAAATTATGTTTAGGGTTATCTTATTCTGAGAAAAAAATTCCCATATTCTTTTCAGCTGACAAAAATGAGGGTCCAGAAGTTTGGCTGGCATCCTTTAAAATCTCTCATAAAAAAGTGTCAAGCTCATTTCATTGGTTCTCCACCTCAGGATCGCTCACCGATCTGTTTTGTACTGTTTACTAATTTGGTATATTGCGTCTTAAAATTAAAGGGAACCTGTCACCACGTTTTTGGAAGATGGGATAAAAATAGCGTTAAATAGGGGCAGAGGTGGGCGTTACATTAGTGTGTGTGTTATGCGTTTATTACCCACCTAAGTTGCCGAAATAACTTTGCAAAGTCTCCGTTTTCGCCTGTCAATCAGGCTGGTCAGGTCGCATGGGCGTTGTCTTCCCCCAGATTTGGCGTAGTTTTCCGTTGGTGGCGTAGTGGTGTGCGCATGCCCAAAGTCCGGAATCCTCTTCCAGGGGATTTAAAATAGCGCGGTGTTCGTTATTGCATTGGTGATCGGTGGGCGCGGCCATCTTCCTTTGGCCGCGCGTGCGCAGAAGCGGCGCTCTGCTGGCCGCGGCTTCAGGAAAATGGCCGCCGCGATATCCATCTGCGCACGCGCGGCATCCCGCGGCCATTTTCCTGAAGCCGCGGCCAGCAGAGCGCCGCTTCTGCGCACGCGCGGCCAAAGGAAGATGGCCGCGCCCACCGATCACCAATGCAATAACGAACACCGCGCTATTTTAAATCCCCTGGAAGAGGATTCCGGACTTTGGGCATGCGCACACCACTACGCCACCAACGGAAAACTACGCCAAATCTGGGGGAAGACACCACGCCCATGTGACCTGACCAGCCTGATTGACAGGCGAAAACGGAGACTTTGCAAAGTTATTTCGGCAACTTAGGTGGGTAATAAACGCTTAACACACACACTAATGTAACGCCCACCTCTGCCCCTATTTAACGCTATTTTTATCCCATCTTCCAAAAACGTGGTGACAGGTTCCCTTTAATACGTTTGTTCATACCCACAATCTCAGAAAAAGAAGAGTATAGTCTTGGTGTGTTAAGCTGCATTTACATGGAAAGGTTATAATGAATTAGCGCTCTGAAGAACTCTCTCTATTCATGATAATGTTTCAGGGTAAATTTACTGATGACCGGGCGAAAGGCTCATTCATGGGTGAAACGGTCTTTTATGCAGCGCAAATGATCAATCTGAGCAGCTCATCGTTTTAAGGAAATAGGACTCCCTGCTGAGAACTACGGCAATCTATGAACAGTGAGTGATCAGTTACAGATCCCAGAATGTTTACCAATCGGCGGTTATTTAGTGCCCTCGGTCCATCCATGTAAACAGACCCTCACTCTCTAAACACCAGCCTTTTGATGATAGAGAGAGTGTGTGTTACACAGAGCAGGTGTCTCAGTGGCAGCAAGAAGTTTTGGGGTTCACTTAACTCATTTTTAGCCCAATGCGATATTATAGAAAGTTGATTAACCATTTACAATCATATTCAAGTCACATGGGCTGTGTGAGGCATTCATGAAAGGGAAAATCAGCATCTTGGTTCCTTCTAGTCCAACATAACATTTTTTCGGATGAATGGGAATGGAGTTTTCACTGTAATCATCTGGGAAAAAAATTGGTGCATATTACTGCACCATCGTTGTTGGAATATTCAGAAATCTTATTCACGCTCAGTAGAGAATGGACCGGTGTTGCGGATTTTAAATCCATAAAATGCCAATTTCACTATACCGTGTTGATAAGATTTTGACCGTGTTGATAAGATTTTGACCGTGTTGATAAGATTTTGACCGTGTTGATAAGATTTTGTAAAATCATATACACAATGTTGGTACAGTAATACTACTCATTTTAACAATTAAAATCGAAACCTGCATAATTTGGTGCAGAATTTTGACACCGTAGATTTCACTGAAGCAGTTCAATATGCACCTACGCAATCATGCACCAGATGGCATCACAAGGCATTGAGGGTATACCACATCATATACTAATGCTATGCCATAATAATACATACCAGGCTAAGCTCTTACAGCTACAGAAATAAAAAAAAAAGAACCAAATATACTTTTTTACTTGTCTACCGTAGTGAGAATTCATAGAAAAAAATCTGTATTTATGTTCTGGTCAAATTAATATACACACAGATAAAGAAAACGGCACCACTGATTCAATTAGTCAAATATTTCAACTAATTATTATTAGCTTGTTCCCTGACATCAGCTGTGAGCTGATTATTAGCTGGGGGACGCAGCACACTTTATTAGGACAATGGAGGAGATAAAATGAGAACTCATCTCAAAAGACAAATGAAATAATTAGGCTAAAGATGACTGACCTGCTGCTGTTCTCAGCCCAAGTGGGCAGCTCAATACAGCCTGGTCCTACACGTAATAACTCTCTATAGAGATAGACTTTTTCCAGGAATGTGTAAACAGAATTTTCTTAATTTAAATCACCATATATCTATATCTTCTATATCTTCTGAACAACGTAGAAGCCACACTGAGCTTATAATATAATGTGAACATAGCCAACAAACAACTCAGCAAATATAAACGTTCAACTGCCAGAAGCAGCTTTTGTTTTTTGCTAGGACTGTAGTTCTTTTGCTAAATAATGTTAAATGTATGTTATAAATGTTTATCTGTGGTTTATACCTGCAATCGTGGCACAATTCAAAATCACACGACTAGTGCATCGATTTTTTCCAAGGAAACAGTATCTGCAGTAAAGGTAACATAGACCTATCCTGGCCAGCATGGTGGCTCAGTCATTAGCACTATTTCTTTGCAGCACTGGAGTCCTGGGTTCAAACCCCACCAAAAACAATACCTGCAAGTTTGCATGTTCTGCATGGGTTTCTAAATTAATCATGTAAAAATCATACAATGTGATTTTCTGAGCTTTTTTTAGATTCTGTCTCTCACAGGTGAAGTGTACCTACGATAAAAATTACAGATCTCTCCATTCTTTGTAGGTGGGAAAACTTGCAAAATCGGCAGTGTATCAAATACTTATTTTCCCCACTGTATACTCTATACACTGTGTTCCAAATTATTATGCAAATAATATTTCCTCATATTTTCTCTAAATTACCTATCTGAATTGCAGTCATTGTTATTTTCCAGTCATCTACTATTCCAGTATAATTGCAATGTTTTGGAACAAACTGCCTATGAAAGCAGTATCTTTTTTAAAAAAATAAACACTCAAAATGCATGTTCCAAATTATTATGCACAGCAGAGTTTTCAACCTTTTTTATTTTATTTTGAATAAAAAAATGGTCAATTGTGAAGTTATAAGCATTATCAGCTTATTACAAAATGAAATCAAACAGTTTTCAAGTGAAAACTTTATTCTAGGTGATGTTACATTTGCACATAGGACCCCGAAAGAAGCTTCTGAACTCTCTCGTCTACTGAATTTGTCAGTTTTTGGATGGTTTCTGCTTCAATTGTTTTGCATGTGGACAGAATACCCTCCCAGAGCTGATGCTTAGATGTGAACTGCCTCCCGCCATCATAGACACTCCTTTTGATGATGCTCCAGAGGTTCTCAATGGGGTTGAGGCCAGGGGAAGATGGTGGCCACACCATAAGTTTGTCCTCTTTTATGCCCATAGCAGCCAGAGATGCAGATGTGTTTTTTGCAGCATGAGACGGTGCATTATCATGCATGAAAATGATCTTGCTGCGGAAAGCACGGTTCTTCCTCTTGAACCATGGCAAGAGGTGTTTTTAGAAACTCCACATAGATTATGGAGTTCATCTTTACCCCTTCAGGGATCATAAAGGGGACCGACAATCTCTCTCCCCATGATTCCAGCCCAAAACATTACTCCACCTCCTCCTTGTTGGCGCATTAGCCGTGTTTTCATGGGTGTCCATCAACCAGCCATCCTCCACTCCATCCATCCGGACCATCGAGCGTTGCACGGCACTCATCGGTGAACAAAACAGTTTGGAAGTCAGTCTTCATGTATCGTTTGGCCCACTGGAGCTGTTTCTGCTTGTGTGCAGTGGATAGAGGTGGTCTGCAGGATGGCTTACGCACAGCTGCAAACCTCTGAAGGACCCTGCATCTTGTTGTTCTGGGGACGTTGGAGGCACCAGCAGCTTCAAAAACTTGTCTGCTGCTATGACCAGGCATTTTTGCAACTGCTCTTTTAACCTTACGCAATTGCCTGTTGGAAAGAGTCCTCAATTTTTCCTTATCAGCACGCACACGTGTGTGCTGGGAATCAGCTACATACTTCTTGATTGTGCGATAATCACAATGAAGTGTCTTGGCAATGTTGATTGTAGTCATGCCTTGACCTAAATACTCCACAATTTGTTGCTTCTCAGCAGCCGACACATCCTTTTTCTTTCCCATTTTGGCCAAAAATGTAGGCTGCTTAATAATGTGGAACAGCCCTCTTAAATAGTCTTGCCTTTATTTGGACACATCTGCCAAACTAATTTGCACAGGTATCTGCAATTGCTTTCAGTGATATAAAGAGCCCTGACACACATCACCATCAATGAGTTTAAATGACAAACAAAAAAATTCTAACCTTATCACTCCTAAACTCTTTGTGCATAATAATTTGGAACACAGTGTAAATTTCAATATAGTTTTCAGATGTTATAGTTTGCATCTCAGTTTATGTCTCTTGAGTGATGAGTATCCTGTGTTATAGTACTCACCCTCTGGGATTTTACACACTTGGTGGGACAGAAGAACATATGTTGGCACAAGGCATTTCCTGAAGACCCCTCTTGCACCAGTTTTTGTTAGTCAGGAAAGTAACTAATCAATGGAACATTGTAATGACTGTGGAAAAAACTTCATGTATTCAGTCATGTGGAGCGCTTGTGTTTAGACAAGAAAGACCAAACAATGAGGCCCATGACAACCCTCCACTTGGAATAATAATATAAATGAAGGCAAGTGGTAACCAAATGTTCTGTTTATAGAGATGATGAAAGGCAAGTGTTCTGAGTTTGAAATAGATCCCGACTTAAAAGTATGGGATTTGTTATTTAATGAGCCATTGTCAAATGGTGACAAAATATTATTGGAAATTTCAGATAAATGAAGATGTTTATTTTGCTTGAGGCGAGTTCTTTCTAAGGTTCAGCACTACATAATGCTAAATGATTCAGAAAGACACTTTATAATCCTTTCAGGAATCATGAGGTCTCTCCATTCATTTCTATGGGATGTTGTAGCCTTTAAATCATTACTCCATTGCAGTGATTACTTCACATATGGCATTTCTAAAACTTAGACAAAGTGGATTTAATTAAATTTCAGGCTTAAGACCCTGTAGTTGGCAAGGTGTCACTAGCGATTTAAAAGCTTTATTACACCTAGAAATTTGTGTTAAGCTTGTTAGGGTATAATTGGAATATGCGTTTTATACATACGTATGTCATAAATGAAATGTTATTTCACAAAGAAGAATTTCCCAACATTTTCAATCGCCTTTTATAAAACACATGAGTGCGACTAGCTTTTAAGCCATAATCCATGCCTTGAAGAAAGATTCTGTAGAAATGCAGCAATTAAAACCAGATGCTGTCTGGACCAATCTGAACATGCAGCCTCAGCAGGCATTTCCGAAGACTTGCATGAGAACACAGAAATTCTGCAAACTGATTCTTTTTATTCTCACACTGTTTTATGTGTATTCTTCAGCTTTGGATGTGTTATGTACTGTCAGTTTTCATCTGACCATATAGTGCCTATAAATGCCTGCAACTCAGAACATGTTTTATTAAAAACAGAACATTTTGTCGGGAAATAGAAGATGATCTGCATTTCTGAATGTCACCAGTCATTGCAGGGATTATTTTTCTAGGATAGATGACAGTGTATATAGTGTGAGTTACAATACATATACCCAGCAACCAAGATTAATGAAATATACCATCAAGCCGCCATTCCAAACACCCTCCCGTTCCAGAGTTGTGGTGTCGCACAGATCTGACATCATTTACCGCCCTACAGCACTGGCTGAAAAGTTTGCCAGAAAGAACTGGCTTCTTGTAAAATGTCCCCCACGTCACAGATGTAAAGCTGTGCTGTTTCCTTCATTTAGTGACAGAGATCATTATTTTTGTAACTATTTCCAAAAATCTCTCAGTAAGTTTATATTGTTCATCACAGAGAGAAAGCATAGTGTTTCTGCCTTGTCAATCGCCTGCCTCCTGTCACTCAAACCAAAATTCTCCGTCAAGTTGTCATAGAGAGACTGGGGGGATTATGCCCAGGTCTGTCCAGAAATGATTCATGTGGAACGCATGCTTGACTAGCGGAACCGCTGCTGTGAGAGAGCGCTTCGGAGACCCTCTTTTCCCACCTTCTTTAGACAATCCTGTATTGTTTGGTTGCAGTCTTAGTGATCCCTGTCCCGGCACACTGACTGACATTGCTTTGAGGTTCGGAGACCTGCTTTGAATTTCTAAAACCTTTCAGGAAGTCCCCATGGGTGCCTTGTGCCATTGAGCTGTTCCTCCCTGTGTTTTTCATAATTCCGGGCTTAAAGGTCCTAGCAAAATCCTCCTCCCCACCTCACTCTCTTGTTCTTTGCGGCTACTGAACCATTTTGCAAGCACAATTTCAAAGAGGAGTTAGTGGGATAAGATAAAAGTTAGCTAAACTTTCATGGCTTTGAGGTCATCATGCCCTTCTCTCAAATTGACTAAAACAAAATGGGATGTTACTCAAAGTTATAATCTGTGTACAACTTGAAGAATTCCAAAGAAAATATATCAGCTACGCCTCATAGGACTAGATGCTTTCTTTTCCACCTTCAGCATGATTTAGCATGGTGTGGCTGTGTCAATCTGATGTCACGTAGTTGCAAAACATGAATTTCATTAGTTAAATAGAGAATAAACCACTGTACTGGAAGAACATAATTTTGGGGATAAAAAGTCAAGAATAAAAGATATTTTGGAGTTCGCTCCTAAGAGTGAACCAGCTGCCCATTGTTCCCCTGGTTTTTCTTAAAATAAAGTATGGAATACATATTTTTAGTTTAACCAATGTAAGGCAACCCAGCCATAAAAAGTCTGTAACTTTACATTGTTATCACTATAAAGAAATAAAGAACGCTAAACAATATATGACATGGGGAATTTCTTATTGACACTTAGCGATGTCTTCAATGAAAATATTAATAATTAGAATCCCAAGCCAAATACGAGAATCTCTTGCTTTGTAATGTAAAATAATAAATTAAATGTAGGCATGTATATATTGCATGGAAATAAACAAAAGATTTTACATTCCAAGAACTAAT
The DNA here is from genome assembly GCF_051348905.1 of Ranitomeya variabilis. Classification (NCBI taxonomy): domain Eukaryota; kingdom Metazoa; phylum Chordata; class Amphibia; order Anura; family Dendrobatidae; genus Ranitomeya; species Ranitomeya variabilis. The sequence continues at coordinate 755,593,667 of NC_135232.1, forward strand.
CCCCACAAACACCTCGCTCTGCTCTCACTTCCAACAGAACACACCATGCTGGCCTGGAGCTTATTGATTATTAACCAGACTTATCTGCTCTGCCGCTGGCACTTGTCAGAAACATGTCTTTTGTCCGTCAGAGCAGCTCCTCTCAATGGAGGTTAAGCATGAATTAATTACCAGTTCATCACATTTAACCTCCTCTCTATCTCTCAAATGCATTCCACCAAAAATCCAACTCTCGTGGCTTCGGGGATCTCTGAGGTATGAATTAAGGGTTTATTTCACACTGACTGACAGAGCAGTTGTGCCTTTCATGATGTTAACAGTCTTTCCCTTGAAAATAAAATATTTTGTCTTACAGCTGTATCCAACCAGAGTTATGCCACACAGCTCAGTGTGTTACACTGATAATTGGCCTCTCTATCCAAAATCATAGGCAATGAAACCAATAATAATAGCCATAATCCAAATATAAAATCAATATTCACAGTTGCATTCCATCCATCATTTTTGTAGCAATAAAGAGAAGGTGATACCTTTATTATCTACCCAAGAACTGTTTTGCCCGACTGATAGAGATTTCTGGCTGCAAAAGATTATTTTAAAGTTATATTCATGAAGAAACCACTTCATATCCAATCTATGCTGGACAAGGATGGGCTGTGAGTGACTAAAATTCAGCCCATGCATTTGAAGGCACACATGCCAATAACATACTCACCCTCTTTCCCAGATTGGGATCTCTGTTACTTATAGTACGCTGTCTGTAGTAAATCAAGACTACTATCTATATTTCCAATAATACCAGTATATAAAATTTAATAATATTACAGTATAACATACAAATATCAACAGTTATACAGTGGTGATAATACTGTCATACTGATCATGAGTAGCGTTGAGCGATACCGTCCGATACTTGAAAGTATCGGTATCGGAAAGTATCGGCCGATACCGGCAAAGTATCGGATCCAATCCGATACCGATACCCGATACCAATACAAGTCAATGGGACTCATGTATCGGACGGTATTCCTGATGGTTCCCAGGGTCTGAAGGAGAGGAAACTCTCCTTCAGGCCCTGGGAACCATATTAATGTGTAAAAGAAAGAATTAAAATAAAAAATATTGCTATACTCACCTCTCCGACGCAGCCTGCACCTTACCGAGGGAAGCGGCAGCGTTCTTTGTTTAAAATTCGCGCTTTTCTTTCCTTTACTGAAGTCCCGGCTTGTGATTGGTCGCGTGCCGACCATGTGGCCGGGACGCAACCAATCACAGCAAGCCGTGACGTAATTTCAGGTCCTTCAGGATTTTAAAATTACGTTCCGGCGTTGTGATTGGTTGCGTCGCAGTCACATGGGCAACGCAACCAATCACAGCAAGCCGTGACGTAATTTCAGGTCCTTAAGGATTTTAAAATTACGTCCCGGCTTTGTGATTGGTTGCGTCGCAGTCACATGGGAGACGCAACCAATCACAAGCCGTGACGTCACGGGAGGCTGGACACGCGCGCATTTTAAAATGGGCGCGTGTCCAGCCTCCCGTGACGTCCCGGCTTGTGATTGGTTGCGTCGCGATCAACCAATCACAAGCCGGGAGGCTGGACACGCGCGCATTTTAAAATTTTAAAATGCGCGCGTGTCCAGCCTCCCGGCTTGTGATTGGTTGACCGCGACGCAACCAATCACAAGCCGGGACGTCACGGGAGGCTGGACACGCGCCCATTTTAAAATGCGCGCGTGTCCAGCCTCCCGTGACGTCACGGCTTGTGATTGGTTGCGTCTCCCATGTGACTGCGACGCAACCAATCACAAAGCCGGGACGTAATTTTAAAATCCTTAAGGACCTGAAATTACGTCACGGCTTGCTGTGATTGGTTGCGTTGCCCATGTGACTGCGACGCAACCAATCACAACGCCGGAACGTAATTTTAAAATCCTGAAGGACCTGAAATTACGTCACGGCTTGCTGTGATTGGTTGCGTCCCGGCCACATGGTCGGCACGCGACCAATCACAAGCCGGGACTTCAGTAAAGGAAAGAAAAGCGCGAATTTTAAACAAAGGACGCTGCCGCTTCCCTCGGTAAGGTGCAGGCTGCGTCGGAGAGGTGAGTATAGCAATATTTTTTATTTTAATTCTTTCTTTTACACATTTTTACATTAATGTTGTTTCGATACCGATACCCGATACCACAAAAATATCGGATCTCGGTATCGGAATTCCGATACAGCAAGTATCGGCCGATACCCGATACTTGCAGTATCGGAATGCTCAACACTAATCATGAGGCAAAACCTATGTGCAATGATTGATATTACCACCATATAGTGACCATATAGTGGTAATATCAGTTGCACACTGGTATTTTTCAGACTATATATGTGTATACTGTGCATTTTCTCACCAGTTAAGCTCTCACTGAGCGCTGTCATTCATTTTCCATTTTTTTACTGGGCCCAGATCACCAAGACTTCTTTTTCCATCCATAACGCATTCCTGCAAAATGTAACACAGAAACATACTTGACTTACTGCTTTTCTAGCTCACTCCTCACATTCCCTCACCTCTACAAAAACCACATAGTGCTATCAGTGCCCCAGACAATAATAATGCCTCTCTGTGACCTGTACAGTAATATTACCCTCATTTTGTGTCCCACACAATAGCAGTGTCTCCAGTGCCACAGTAATAATATTAACTATGTATTATCTCATAGTGATAGTGCATCCTAGAGTAAATATGCCCCCGTGTCCATTACAATAATTGCCCTTGATCCCTTATAATAATTACCCTGAATCCACTTACAATACAAATGTGGAAACCCCAGGAATCTGGTTGCCACAATGGTATTGCCTTCCTCTTGGGGAGGGTGATGCCATGTCTGGAAGCAAGAAGGCATTCCCTTGGCATGTAACACTTGCATACAACACATTCCTGACTGACTCCAGGCCAGAAGGGGGAGCTCTAAATCCGGTTTCAGGGTAGTTTCCCTGTAAGTTCTGGCTTGGAGGAGGTGTTAGAGTAGTCTGTGTGAGACAGTGAAGAGAGAGGTAGCACATGAGGAGAGAAACTGGGGTCTGGAGCTGAGATTGGGCTCACCACAGAGGAAGGCGCAAGAAACCGGACACCGGGGACCGAGGTTGTGTGGGAACTGTATGCCCCACAGCAGAAACCAGAGGGCAGGAGATTGCAGGTCTCTTGGCCACAACTACACCCGAAGGCACAGCAGCAGATGAGAGCCCGGAGTCACCATGAGAGAGAGACACCTGTAAAAAGGCTCGAGCTGCCTGTCATGAGGGTATTGTTCCACTTGAGGGACAGATTGAGAGAGGGACTTGAGGAAAGTTAAAGAATCAAGAACCTAGAATTCAGCGCAGAAAGGAAGGCTTCCAACCCCACCTGGCTAGGGGGATTCTGAACCGCTTCCAGGCTGCCCGGATTCCAAAGATCACCTGTAATCTGTGTACCTGAACTTCACCAGTTAAAGGTAAAGAGACTGAAACCTTGTGTTACGGCTAGCGTAATGCACCGAATAAATAGAGATGTTTTATTGATATTGGTGCGTTCACAGCCCGGGGTCCACCGTGCAGGAGTACCTGCTGCTAGCAACGGCGGCACGATATGGCAGTATGGACTAACTCAGTTACTTCACCGAGTAGTCGTGAAAGAAAGGCACTGTGCCCTGTTAGGCTTCACAGAGGCACAGGCTAACTGCCCACACAAAGAGCAGTCAGTGGTCACGCATGCACACAAAACTCCTCGCTGGAGGTGCAAGCATTCTAGGGGCTTATTTCAGCCGGGTCCCTGAACACATTCAAACACAAACTCCTCGCCAGAGGTGCCAGCATTCTAGGGGCTTATTTCAGCCGGGTCCCTGAACACATACTCTCATGACCACACTGGCGCAAAGCACTTAACAAAGAACAATACTAGCGCATGGCCGTGCGGTCATGCGAACCTTAAATAGCTGCAGCACGTACAGGACTTTCCTAGAAGGACCAATGGGAAGTTACACCAGAGCGTGAGCACCTACAGGACCTTCCTGAAGGAGCCAATGACCTTAGCTGCAGTATCAGATCATGTGACCCTCGATCTCCACTGAGAGATCTTACGCTGGGCATGCTCAGAACGAGCAAAGCAGGACTTAGACCCAGAAGCGTCTGCTCACCGCTGCCCAGCACCGACTTCAATGGCAGAAGCAGGAAAGGCAGCAATAACTCTTAGCACAGAGTCAGACTGAGCGAGACGCTGGGACCGACGTCTCCGTTGAGCAGGCTCCACTGCGGCAGGAGAAGAATGGAAGACCGCAGCGGAGATGGACCTAGATTCCCCCTGTGCAGAGGAGGGAACTCGACCCCTAACACCTTGTGTCCTCAATTCTTTCCTGCACTTCAACATTTACAACCTCTCTTAGACTATCCTGGTGGCCTTGGGGCCTCCGTTCCACTTGTGGGGAGTGAAACCATCTAAGCTGCATCACCATCGGCCACAGCAGATCCCTTTAAGCAGCATCGGCCATCCCTGGCTGAGTACCACAGGTGGCATCACGAACATTAGACTTTATTTCCCCACTACACTTTATTTCCCTCCCTTTTATTGGACGCCCAGGGCCACATACCGAGTACCCCACGGCCCTAGGGCGCGCTCCACAAACACTCCTGTGCATTCTTATAATAATGCCTCCTGTGCTCTCACTATAATGATAATGATTCTCCTGTGTGCCTCCTTATAATAATGAGTCTGAGAAGGGGCACACATAGAACGCAAAGGACCCCTTTGCGAATGTTCTATCATGGCACATAGGGTCAGTCACAGAAGGGCATACTTCCCAACTTTTAGACACAGAGAATATGTATTGCTGAACTTACACAGTTCAACCCTACCAAAGCCCATAAGTGTTCTCGTCCACTATGATAACCCTTCCTTGTTCCCAATAGAGTGTGGTGCCCCAAAACATGCCCCTGCACAGAATAATGTTCCCACATTCGTCCACCTCCTCAGAATGATGGCCCCACTAACCACACACTGTATGATAGTTACCCCAGCGCTCACACATAGTATGATGGTAACCCCCAGCAATCCCAACACAGTATGATGGTCACCTCAGACCTTCCACATAGAATGATTGTCACTACAGCCTCCCCAAAAAGTGTAACATCTACCACAACCTCCCCACACATTGTGATGGTCAATACTGATTCCCACAGAGTATGATGGTCTCTCTACAATACCACACACCTCATATATGTTAACCCGCAGCCCTCCCACACAGCATCATGGTCATTACACAGTAAGATGGTCCCCCCAACAGTATACCATAAAGCATATAGCACTTCTCTCTATGTAGTATAATGATCATCCACAGCCTTCCATATAGTATGGTAAAATGGTCCCCCATAGAGGCCCATGTATAGCATGATGACCCACCTACAGGCCCCTATGTATAATGGGGAAAATAAGTATTTTATACACTGCCGATTTTGCAAGTTTTCCCACCAACAAAGATTGGAGAGGTCTGTAATTTTTATTGTAGGTACACTTCAACTGTGAGAGACAGAATCTTAAAAAAATCCAGAAAAGCACATTCTATGATTTTTACATAATTAATTTGCATTTTACTGCATAAAATAAGTATTTGATAAAAAACAGAACTTAAAATTTGGTACAGAAACCTTTGTTTGCAATTACAGAGGTCAGACGTTTCCTGTAGTTCTTGACTAAGTTTGCACACACTGCAAAAAGGATTTTGGCCTACTCCTCCATATAGATCTTCTCCAGATCTTTCAGGTTTCGGGGCTGTCACTGGGCAACATTGAGTTTCAGCTCCCTCCAAAGATTTTCTATTGGGTTCAGGTCTACAGACTGGCTATGCATCTCCAAGATCTTGAAATGCTTCTTACGGAGCCACTCCTTAGTTGCCCTGGCTGTATCTTTCAGGTCATTCTCATTCTGGAAGACCCAACATTTTCAATGTTCTTACTAAGGGAAGGAGGTTGTTGGCCAAAATCTTGCATTACATGACCCCATCCATCCGCCTTTCAATATGGTGCAGTCATCCTTTTCCCTTTGCAGAAAAGCACCCTCAAACTATGATGTTTCTTCCACCATGCTTTACAATTGGGATCATGGTTTTGGGGTTGAATTCATCCTTTTTCTTCCTCCAAACACGGCGAGAGGAGTTGATACTAAAAAGATGTATTTTGGTCTCATCTAACCACATGACCTTTTCCCATGACTCCTCTGGATCATTCAGATGGTCATTGGCGAACTTCAAACGGGACTGGGAATGTTCTGGCATGAGCAGGGGACCTTGCTTGTCTTGCAGGATTTTAACCCATAACGATATAGTGTGTTACTAATGGTAATTTTTGAGACTAGTCCCAGCTCTCTTCAGGTAATCTACCAAGTCCTCCTGTGTAGTTCTGGACTGATTTTGGACCTTTCTCAGAACCATCCTTATCTCATGAGGCGAGATCTTGCATGGAGCCCCAGACCGAGGAAGATTAACAGTCATCTTGTGCCTCTTTCATCCTATAATATAACTACCTTAAATTGTCTGTCATCCACTTCCATCTGGACGTCCTCGAATCCCACAGTCCACTGCGCCGCACCGGAAGTACACAGACCGCCATATTGGAATACCCAAGTGATAGGAGATGGCTGCCTGCAGCAGTCTGCGTGGCCGACCTGTGATTCACATGTCTGGGAAGGAGGAGTGGGCAGGAAGGGAGTACAGAGGACACAGCAGTGACGTGTGAGGGAGGAGATACAGGAGGAGTAAGCTCTGAAGCCGAAGAAACAAGTGCACATTGCTGGGGATGGGCAGAGTAGACCAGCAGTCCTGAGCTGAGGTCTATGGATTTATCAGTGGACCCTGGTCTGCATGGAGGCAGCATTATTCCAGGGAGTGTAAAGGCAGCTCCCAACTCCGGTAACCTCACTGATTCCCAGGTAATTGTGTGTGTGTATGTAGGAAGAGTGGGCGGGAAGGGAGTACGGAGGACACAGCAGTGACGTGTTGGGGAAGAGAAGTAGGAGTAAGCTCCGAAACCGAAGAAACAAGTGCACATTGCTGGGGACGGGCAGAGTGGACCAGTAGTCCTGAGCCCCCCGAGGAAGCAATATCTGCGAAACGCGCGTCGGGGCTCCTTTTTCCCGCATACGGCCACAAGGTGTGACTCTACGTGTGCATATATCCTCTTATTTGTAAGTACATTATTGCCTGATTGATGCATGTGCCTGGGATTTTTCCCTATTATACTTGCACACTAATACTATTATTGGTTTTTATAAATTCATATGAGGCATCTTATTATAATTCATTGTGATTGATATGCACACCTATTGTTACCCTGTACCTGCTCCTCATGTGTGAACCATTATTTTATTGTTGTCAGTATATTTGCATACAAATAGTACAATTAGGTTTCACACATAGGGCTTTTTTTGCCATATTTAAACTCGCATTAGGCACTTTAGTTACTATCTTCTTCTCACATGTCCTGTCTCTTTATATTTTATATGTGAATTATTACTTTATTATTTGACAGGCCACTAGCTGTGAGTTATTATTCTCATCTTATTATATTATTAATTTTCATTGTGCGTTGGGTTATGGCATATTTCCCTTCCCTTTGTCCTATTATAGAAGCAGGATATATATGTATGCGGCACTAGTGTTGCCTTTCTAGTTTATCATATATCTTATTTACTTATATTTTGTATTGTTTTAATAGTTCTTGAATAAACTGTAATTTTTAGCTTTGGAGTCCATCTTCTTTTTGGTTTACAGTAGTCCTGAGCGTGGGGTCTGTGGATTTATCAGTGGACCCCAGCCTGCATGGAGGCGGCATTATCCCGGGGAGCATAAAGGCAGCTCGAAACTCCGATAACCGTGCTGATTCCCATGTAATTGTGTGTGTGTATGTATATGTGTAATGTATACATGCAGAGGTGTGTGTATATAATGCACAAGTCTGTATGTATATATATATATATATATATATATACTAGATGGAGGCCCAATGAAATCTCATCAGGAGGGTGGTGACGTGCCGATGGGGGCAGGCTTTGCAGCATGTCCCCATCGGCACGTCACCACCCTCCCGATGCAATAGCATCGGGCCGCCATCTAGTTTTCTAATAATTGTGCCAACAATTGTTGCCTCTCAGCAAGCTGATTGCCTTTTGTCCTTGTCCTGTAGCCCATCTCAGCCTGTGCAGGACAGCTCTTTCGTCTTGGCCATGATGGAAAGGTTGGAGTGTGATTGATTGAGTGTGTAGAGAGGTGTCTTTTATACAGGTAATGAGTTCAAACAGGTGCAATTATTACAGGTCATGAGTGTAGAGAAGGAGGGCTTTAAGGTCTGTGAGAGACAGATTTCTTGCTGGTTGTGTCACGAGCCGCTCACGTCCTCCTGGGAGATCTGGGGTTTGAAAATCACTACGTATAGTGAATCAAAGATCTTCCATCTAGCCGGTGTGTTTGTGTTTCATATTAAATGTATTTCATTTCCTTTGGTGCTGCAGAGGTTAACAACCCTTTCTCTGCTGGTTAGAAACTTGCAGCTTCTTCTCACAGCTGTTCCTGACCTGATCATTTCCTCTTCCTATAAAATCTGGTAAGACCTCCTCTTCCTTGCCAATGAAAGTTTTAGGCTGGTTTCACACTTGAATAGTGCAGAGCTGCAGAGGGCTGCGTATTTCCTCCATTAAGCCCCGCCCACTGCCACACCTCTTCCATTCAGCTCTGCCTATGTCTACATGCGTCCTGCGTACCTATCTTTAACATTGGCCATGCAGATGTATGCGGTTGCATCCGCATGTGTCATTTTGTCAGACCAGTGGTCTCTCCTGCAGTAAGCTGGTGAAATCCATTCCGATATTTGTGATAGACTCTGCACCTCTGGGTCGGGGAAGCTTTACGCAAATAGCGCATAAGGTGAACCTTCGTGTAGGGGCTCTTCACAGAGAGCTCCTTTCTTGTTACCTGCTGGAAGGACTCCCTCCTATTGTGTTGGGTTTCCCTGTGTGGTAGAGTGGCTCACTCGGCTGGAGACAGAGGTATAACCGGACCATTGCCTCTTTAAGAAAATGTTTGGTTTATTGAAGAAGACAGCATAAACCAAGCTTGGGAAACTAAAGACAGCCCTCTGGGCAAAACAGCAAAACAAAGAAACACAGTCCTTTTCTTTGCGGGTATCAGCCTGCTCACAGGCAGCAATGCCCACAGTTCAGGTTTAGCACACTTTCCTGGTGTGGCTCCCTCCCATAACATAGCTTTCATTTAATCCTCCCAACATGTATTGTGCTGGAGGAAACCACTCTGATTTTACATCACTGGCGCCATCATGTGCAGTGCCATGTATCTCCCCTCTATCACTTCCCCAGTGACTCTGTCACATATTACCCCCCTCTGCACAATGCCAGGGTCTTGGCACCTTCACTGGTTAAGCAGGGGACTTGGGGATAGGGCATCTGTGTTTCCATGCAACCTCCCTGGCCTTTGCTTCACATGAAAAGTGAAGTCCTGGAAAGCCAGAAACCACCTAGTTACCCGGGCATCTGTCAGGACTCTGAACATTTTTTACCTTTTGTGCATTACTGCCCTCTTCCACGATGGCGTCTTTGGTCTCATGTGCACTGTGTCTTCCTGCTATAAAACTCCACCCCAGCCTTCAGTCTGTGCTAGAGTATTCTGCCTTGCATCCAGCTCCTGATCTCTGATTACTCCCTGGCTATACACCTGCTCCTGTGAACCTGTGTGGTGATCTTGCTACTATGCTCTGAGTTCCTGCTGCATACACAAGTTTCCAGTAATCCTCCTTCATCTGCTGCTCGTGTTTACTTCATCTGCATTTGCTGGACATGTAAGCTGTTTCTGCTTTGCAATAACCTGAGACTATTAACCAGGCCTCCCTGGTTGAGCTAAGATATGATTTGAACTGCCTATAAGCATATCTATCTGTGTCTGGACTAAGACAAGGATTTATTCGTGTCAAGTATCCTCAAGAATAACTGTGCTTCATAAACTTTCTGCTTGTTTGCATTTTTCTCTGAAGACTGCTGAGCTGCATTTATTACTTGCACCAAGTGTTGTGGACTTGAGTTTCTCTCTGCACCTGTTTGAATCACCGTGTGATAATATAGACCTTACCACTTATAAAACTGTGTCCTGTAGTTGTCTTGTTCCACGCAAAGAGTCTCCTGAGTTATCCCCTATAATTATTACAGGATACTCTAGCCTAAAAGAAAAAAAAAAAAAAAAAAGGAGACTGCTGGAAAAATGACTGCAGAGAGTAGATTAGAGCAGGTGTTTTCCATAATTAGATCACTGCGGAAAGATGTGGAAGGTCTGCAAAAGAAGTTTTGAAGCTTTGAACTCAATCAACAAGTGTTTGGACAGACTTTGCAGGACTTGAGGAACCGCATGGCAGCCCAGGAAAACAAACTTGCTGGCATAGAGTCCCAGTATGGACGGGCTTTTCAGGACATAAGCACGCAAATAGCTGCACAAGTGACTTTACCCTCTGGGCAACCACCACCAGCTAGCTCACCTAAGTTGCCCCCATTCAGATTTAATGGTGATCTGTTGTGATCCGCTTTTTGGGCTCCCCTAGTGGTGGCTGGTGGTACTGGAGACTTGTGTGTTCTTTTCTGCCTCAGCTCACCTGCTTCCATCAGTTTTGGGAGTTCCCTATTTAGCCTTGCTCTCCAGTCACTTCCTTGCCGGTCATCATTGTAACCTGAGTCTTTCAGTTGCATGTTCCTGCTACCAGTCTGCTGATCAGCTAAGTGGACTCTTGTCCTTTTTGTTTTGTATTTTTTGTCCAGTTTACAGTTTGTCATTTCCTGTTACTGGAAGCTCTTGTGGACTGAAATTGCCACTCCTGTGTCATGAGTTGACACAGGAGTCTTAAAGTAATTTCAGGATGGGTTTTTGAAAGGGTTTTTCAGCTGACCGTGAAGTCCTCTTTTGTATCCTTCCTCTATCTAGTAAGTGGACCTCGCTTTGCTAAATCTACCTTCATACTGTGTATGTCTTTTCCTCTGAACTCACCGTTAATATATGTGGGGGCTACTATCATCTTTGGGGAATTTCACTAGAGGTAAGCCAGGTCTGTTCCTTCCTCTTCCAGGCGTAGTTAGTTCTCCGGCTGGCGCATGGCATCTAGGCAGCCGTAGGAATGCTTCCTGGCTACTGTTAGTTGTGTGGTAGATTTAGGTCACGGTCAGCTTGAGTTTCCATCACCCGTGGGCTAGTCTGTTATTTTGTGTTTCTGATGTTCCCATGCCATTGGGGAATCATGACAGTATGACCGGCCACTGTTAAAGTAATTGGCAGAAGAAAGGAGAGTAAAAGAAGTCTGTAGATTTTATTTTTTTTTTTTCCTCACATGTTTGCTACTTAGTTGGCTCAGTTGTATTTCTGCTCTATTTACAGCCTTGCCTTTCTCTCCTTCTAATCCTTGAATGGCTCTGATCTCTCCGGTTTAAGGATGGACTCTCAGAGTTTGGCTGCAGGTTTAAATAATCTTGCTACGAAGGTTCAGAATTTACAAGATTATGTTATACGTACTCCTATTTCTGAACCTAAGATTCCTACACCAGAGGTATTTTCCGGAGATAGATCTCGGTTTCTGAATTTCAAATGTAATTGTAAATTATTCCTTTCTCTCAGACCTCACTCCTCTGGAGATCCTGTTCAGCAGGTTAAGATTGTGATTTCTTTGCTGCGAGGTGACCCTCAAAATTGGGCATTTTCATTGACACCAGGGGATCCTGCGTTGCTCAATGTGGATGCGTTTTTTCTGGCTTTAGGGTTGCTGTATGAGGAACCTAATTTGGAGATTCAAGCTGAAAAAGCTTTAATAGCCCTGTCTCAAGGGCAAGATGAAGCTGAGATATACTGCCAAAAATTTCGTAAATGGTCTGTGCTTACTCAGTGGAATGAGTGTGCCCTAGCGGCAATTTTCAGAGAAGGCCTTTCTGATGCCGTTAAGGATGTCATGGTGGGGTTTCCTACGCCCACAGGTCTGAATGAGTCCATCACAATGGCGATTCAGATTGATCGGCGTTTGCGGGAGCGCAAACCCGTGCACCATTTGGCGGTATCTTCTGAAGGGACGCCAGAGAAGATGTAATGTGACAGAATTCTGTCAAGAAGCGAGCGGCAGAATTATAGGCGCAAAAATGGCTTGTGCTTCTACTGTGGTGATTCCGCGCATGTTATATCAGCATGCTCTAAACGTACTAGGAAGGTTGACAAGTCTGTTTCTATTGGCACTTTACAGTCTAAATTTCTTCTGTCTGTAACTCTGATTTGTTCATTATCAGTTATTACCGTGGATGCCTATGTGGACTCTGGCGCCGCTCTGAGTCTCATGGATTGGTCCTTCGCCAGGCGCTGTGGGTTTGATTTGGAGCCTCTGGAAGTTCCTATACCTCTGAAGGGTATTGATTCTACACCTCTGGCTTGTAATAGACCACAGTTCTGGACGCAAGTGACTATGCGTATGACTCCAGACCATCAGGAGATGATTCGCTTCCTCGTGTTGCATAATTTACATGATGTGTTAGTGCTTGGATTACCATGGTTGCAATCTCATAACCCAGTACTGGACTGGAAAACTATGTCTGTGTTAAGCTGGGGACGTCGGGGGGCTCATGGGGACATACCTTTGGTTTCTATCTCGTCATCTATTCCCTCTGAGGTTCCGGCATTTTTGTCGGATTTTGGGGATATTTTTGAAGAGCCTAAAATTGGTTCTCTCCCTCCCCACAGAGAGTGTGATTGCGCCATAGATCTGATTCCAGGCAGTAAATTTCCAAAGGGTCGTTTGTTTAACCTATCTGTACCTGAGCATGCTGCCATGCGAGAGTATGTTAAGGAGTCCCTGGAAAAGGGACATATTCGTCCTTCTTCATCACCTTTAGGAGCTGGGTTTTTCTTTGTCTCTAAAAAGGATGGCTCGCTGAGGCCTTGTATTGATTATCGACTCCTGAATAAAATTACTGTCAAATATCAGTATCCGTTGCCGCTGCTTACTGATTTGTTTGCTCGCATAAGGGGGGCTAAGTGGTTCTCCAAGATTGATCTCCGTGGGGCGTATAATTTGGTGCGAATTAAGCAAGGGGATGAGTGGAAAACCGCATTTAATACGCCTGAGGGCCACTTTGAGTATTTAGTAATGCCTTTCGGCCTTTCTAATGCACCTTCAGTTTTTCAGTCCTTTATGCATGATATTTTCCGTGAATATCTGGATAAATTTATGATTGTGTATTTGGACGATATTTTGATTTTTTCTGAGGACTGGGAGTCTCATGTTCAGCAGGTCAGGAGGGTTTTTCAGGTCTTGCGGGAGAATTCTCTGTGTGTAAAGGGTTCTAAGTGTGTTTTTGGGGTTCAAAAGATTTCCTTTTTGGGGTACATTTTTTCCCCTTCTTCTGTTGAGATGGACCCTGTCAAGGTTCGGGCTATTTGTGACTGGACGCAGCCTACTTCTCTAAAGGGTCTTCAGAAGTTCTTGGGCTTTGCTAATTTTTATCGTCGATTTATAACTGGTTTTTCTGGTGTTGCTAAGCCTCTTACGGATTTGACTAAGAAGGGTGCTGATGTTGCCAATTGGTCCTCTGCCGCTGTGGAGGCCTTTCGGGAACTTAAGCGCCGCTTTTCGTCTGCCCCTGTGTTGCGCCAGCCTGATGTCTCTCTCCCCTTTCAGGTTGAGGTCGATGCTTCCGAGATCGGAGCGGGGGCGGTTTTGTCGCAGAAAAGTTCCGATTGCTCAGTGATGAGACCTTGTGCGTTCTTTTCTCGAAAATTTTCTGCCGCCGAAAGAAATTATGATGTCGGTAATCGGGAGCTTTTGGCCATGAAGTGGGCATTTGAGGAGTGGCGTCATTGGCTTGAGGGTGCTAGACATCAGGTGGTGGTTTTGACTGATCACAAGAATCTGATTTATCTTGAGTCTGCCAGGCGCCTGAATCCTAGACAGGCGCGCTGGTCGTTGTTTTTCTCTCGGTTTAATTTTGTGGTCTCATATCTACCAGGTTCTAAGAATGTGAAGGCAGATGCCCTTTCTAGGAGTTTTGAGCCTGATTCCCCTGGTGATTCGGAACCTACAGGTATCCTTAAGGATGGGGTGATATTATCCGCTATTTCCCCAGATCTGCGACGTGCTTTGCAAGAGTTTCAGGCGGATAGACCTGATCGCTGTCCACCTGGTAGACTGTTTGTTCCTGATGATTGGACCAGTAGAGTCATCTCGGAGGTTCATTCTTCTACGCTGGCGGGTCATCCTGGAATTTTTGGTACCAGGGATTTGGTGGCTAGATCCTTCTGGTGGCCATCTCTGTCTCGAGATGTGCGTGTTTTTGTGCAGTCTTGTGATGTGTGTGCTCGGGCCAAGCCTTGTTGTTCTAGGGCTAGCGGGTTGTTGTTGCCCTTGCCTATTCCGAAGAGGCCTTGGACGCACATCTCGATGGACTTTATTTCTGATCTTCCTGTCTCTCAGAGGATGTCTGTTATCTGGGTGGTGTGTGACCGTTTTTCTAAGATGGTTCATTTGGTGCCATTGCCGAAGTTGCCTTCCTCGTCTGAGTTGGTTCCTTTGTTTTTTCAAAATGTGGTTCGCTTGCATGGTATTCCTGAAAATATCGTTTCTGATAGGGGTACCCAGTTCGTTTCTAGATTTTGGCAGGCATTCTGTGCCAGGTTGGGCATTGATTTGTCTTTTTCGTCTGCCTTCCATCCTCAGACTAATGGCCAGACGGAGCGAACTAATCAGACTTTGGAGACGTATTTGAGGTGTTTTGTGTCTGCAGATCAGGATGATTGGGTTGCCTTTTTGCCGTTGGCGGAGTTTGCTCTTAATAATCGGGCTAGTTCGGCCACTTTGGTTTCCCCTTTCTTTTGCAATTCGGGGTTTCATCCCCGTTTTTCTTCTGGTCAGGCGGAGTCTTCGGATTGTCCTGGAGTAGATGCTGTGGTGGATCGGTTGTATCGGATTTGGGAACAAGTGGTGGACAATTTGAATTTGTCCCAGGAGAGGACTCAGCGGTTTGCTAACCGCCAGCGTCGGGTTGGTCCTCGCCTTCGTGTTGGGGACTTGGTGTGGTTGTCTTCCCGTTTTGTCCCAATGAGGGTTTCTTCTCCTAAATTTAAGCCTCGGTTCATCGGTCCCTATAGGATTTTGGAGATTATTAACCCTGTTTCCTTTCGTTTGGACCTCCCGGCATCTTTCGCTATCCATAATGTGTTCCATCGGTCGTTGTTGCGGAGATACGAGGTGCCGGTGGTTCCTTCTGCTGAGCCTCCTGCTCCTGTGCTGGTTGAGGGTGAATTGGAGTACGTTATAGAGAAGATCTTGGACTCCCGTATTTCCAGGCGGAGACTCCAGTATCTGGTTAAATGGAAAGGCTATGGTCAGGAAGATAATTCTTGGGTAACTGCCTCTGATGTTCATGCCTCGGATTTGGTTCGTGCCTTTCATAGGGCTCATCCAGGTCGCCCTGGCGGTTCTTGTGAGGGTTCGGTGCCCCCTCCTTAAGGGGGGGGGTACTGTTGTGATCCGCTTTTTGGGCTCCCCTAGTGGTGGCTGGTGGTACTGGAGACTTGTGTGTTCTTTTCTGCCTCAGCTCACCTGCTTCCATCAGTTTTGGGAGTTCCCTATTTAGCCTTGCTCTCCAGTCACTTCCTTGCCGGTCATCATTGTAACCTGAGTCTTTCAGTTGCATGTTCCTGCTACCAGTCTGCTGATCAGCTAAGTGGACTCTTGTCCTTTTTGTTTTGTATTTTTTGTCCAGTTTACAGTTTGTCATTTCCTGTTACTGGAAGCTCTTGTGGACTGAAATTGCCACTCCTGTGTCATGAGTTGACACAGGAGTCTTAAAGTAATTTCAGGATGGGTTTTTGAAAGGGTTTTTCAGCTGACCGTGAAGTCCTCTTTTGTATCCTTCCTCTATCTAGTAAGTGGACCTCGCTTTGCTAAATCTACCTTCATACTGTGTATGTCTTTTCCTCTGAACTCACCGTTAATATATGTGGGGGCTACTATCATCTTTGGGGAATTTCACTAGAGGTAAGCCAGGTCTGTTCCTTCCTCTTCCAGGCGTAGTTAGTTCTCCGGCTGGCGCATGGCATCTAGGCAGCCGTAGGAATGCTTCCTGGCTACTGTTAGTTGTGTGGTAGATTTAGGTCACGGTCAGCTTGAGTTTCCATCACCCGAGGGCTAGTCTGTTATTTTGTGTTTCTGATGTTCCCATGCCATTGGGGAATCATGACAGTGATCGCGACAAATTTTGTGGCTTTGTGAATCAATGTATGCTATATTTTGATGTGCATGCTGACCGTTTTCCTACTGATAGATCCAAAGTATTGTGTGTAATAATGCTACTGACCCCACGAGCGCTCGCCTGGGCGAATCCGATGATTGAGTCTCGTGACCCACGGTTAAATGACTTGGATGATTTCTTGGACGCTATGGCATTAATGTTTGATGACCCTAATCACTGTGCAACTGCTGAATCTGCTTTGCTGTCTTTACGCCAGGCTAAACATTCTGTTATTGAGTATGTCACTGAATTCAGGAGATTGGCGGTAGATACCAATTGGGACAGTTATGCACAATTGCTTATTTTTAAAAGGGGTCTGTCTAGTATTGTAAAAGATGAACTAGCCCGCTCTGAGTCACCACAAGAGCTAGAGACATTTATACAGCATTGTGTGCGCATAGACATTCGCCTTACTGAGCGTAGGCAGGAGAAATTTGCTGCATATAACCGTGTTTCTAACTTTTCCTTTCCTTCCAAAGAGCCTGCAGGTAAAACCTCTCGGGAGGTGGAGGAGGTGCCCATGCAAATTGATTCCGTTCAGAGGCGCGAGATCAATGAGTGCCGGGAGCATCGCCTTCGTGAAAGTCTATGTTTCTACTGCGGCCAGTCTGACCACTTCGTGATCAATTGTCCTAAGTGTCCTAGACGGCCTAACAAGGTGCTAGCAGCAATAGGGGAGTATGACAACTGTGATGATGAATCTGACATCTCGGAATGTAGCCTGCCTTTAAACGCTGTATTCCATTCACTTTCTATGACTTTACCCCCCAAGGAGCTGAAGGAAAAGAACTCTCACTGTTCTCTCCCTATTAAGATCCTGTGTTCAGGACAGTGGATTTCCAGTTCAGCTATGATTGACTCTGGTGCAGGTGGCAATTTCATGGATATCGCATTTGCCAAGGAACATGGTATTAAAATTCAGCAAAGAGCCTCTCCAATCACCATGGAAACAGTGGATGGGTCACCTTTAATCTCTGGGCCTGTGGATCAGGAGACCGTACCCCTTGAAATTTTGTTGGAGCCTAATCATCTGGAGCAACTTTCTTTCTTGCTAATTTCTTCTCCTCATTTTCCTGTGATTTTAAGCATTCCTTGGTTGCGTTCTCAGAACCCAATTATCAACTGGGAGACCAAGGAGATTATCTTCCCAACAAGGAGCAACTCAGCGTTAACAGAAGCTGTCCCTGAGTCCACGGCTACGGAACCACATGTACAGGTATTTTCTTTAGCTCCAGCATATAAAGAGTTCTCTGACATCTGTGACAAGAAGAATGCAGATCAGCTTCCGCCACACAGGCATTATGACTGTCCCATTGAGCTGCTTCCCGGGGCAGCCATTCCTTTTGGTAACGTATACCCTTTGGCGGCACCTGAGCTTCAAGCCTTAAAAGAGTATACTGATGAAAATCTGGCCAAAGGCTTCATACGTCCTTCTTCCTCACCAGCAGGGGCACCTATCTTTTTTGTAAAGAAGAAGGATGGGACCCTGAGACCCTGTGTTGACTATCAAGAACTCAATAAGGTAACTGTATGAAACCGTTACCCTTTGCCTCTGATTCCCGAATTACTGGAAAGAGTCCGCCATGCTAAGGTGTTCTCTAAACTGGATCTTCGTGGGGCTTATAATTTGGTGCGTATTCGTCCAGGGGATGAGTGGAAGACAGCATTCAGATGCCGGTATGGACACTTTGAATCTCTTGTGATGCCCTTCGGGCTTTGTAACGCCCCTGCAACATTTCAACACCTTGCTAATGACATTTTCAGAGATTTGTTGGACCAGTTTGTAGTGATCTATTTGGACGATATACTAATCTTTTCTGACTCTCTACAGGAACATGAAGAACATGTCAAAACTGTTTTAAGACGTCTGAAAGAGAACCATCTGTATATTAAGCTGGAGAAATGCGAGTTCCATCGTTCTGAGATACAGTTCTTAGGTTATATCATCTCTCCCCAGGGGCTGAACATGGAATCTAGTAAGATTCAGGCTATCCTTGACTGGCCGGTACCCAAGAACGTTAAGGAGGTCCAACGTTTTATTGGTTTTGCAAATTTCTACAGAAGCTTCATTCGAAATTTCTCTGATATTGTCCATCCCATTACTTCCTTGACAAAGAAGGAAAAGCCCTTTAAGTGGTCATCACAGGCTCAAGAAGCTTTTGATCGGCTTAAGATCTGTTTCACATCAGCACAGCACCGCTGTTGATACACCCAGATCCAACACTTCCTTTCATTGTGGAGGTGGACGCTTCTGATAATGCTTTGGGGGCTATTCTCTCCCAAAGAACTGGAGAGAAGGGTCTGCTACATCCTTGTGCTTTCTTTTCCCATAGACTAACCTATGCAGAGAAGAATTACAACGTGGGAGACAAGAAATTGCTGGCTATTATTGCGGCTTTCAAAGAATGGAGGCATCATCTGCAAGGAGCTGCACAACAGATCATAGTGCTAACTGACCATCGCAATCTAGAGTTCCTTAGATCCGCTAGATGTCTTTCTCCTCGTCAGGCTCATTGGAACTTATTTTTAAATCAATTTAACTTTGTTATCTCGTACAGTCCAGGTTCTCGTAATGGGAAGGCTGATGCTTTATCCCGAATCCATGCTGCGGATTCCCTACCTGGAGCCCCGTCCAAGACCATTCTATCTGATGCCAATTTCATCGGAGTTATCCATGATCGGGACCTGTGGAAGGAGTGCAGGGAGGCCTATGAAGGTGATGTATTTCTGGCCAACCCACCTGTGGATATTAATCTTGTCTTTAAGGGTGGCATGTGATTCAGAGATCGACGTATCTACGTCCCTGAGGTTATCCGTCTGCAGATCCTCAAGTTGGTACATGACCCCAAGTTGGCTGGTCACAGGGGGGTACAGAAGACACAAGAGTTCCTGAGCCGATTCTTCTGGTGGCCAACTTGCCTGAAGGATACCAAGGACTATGTTCTCTCTTGCGTGGTATGTGCCCATTACAAGACTCCTCATGTGGCACCTACGGGTCTTCTACAACCATTACCTGTTCCGTCCCACCCTTGGGGGTCTATATCAATGGACTTTATTGTGGAGCTGCCTACATCGGGGGGCATGAATAAAATCATGGTGGTGGTTGATCGCCTGACTAAAGCTGCTCATTTTGTTCCATGCACCGGACTCCCATCAGCTAAATATACAGTGAACTTGGTTATACAGAATGTCTTTTGGTTGCACGGGGTTCCGGATGAGATCATCTCTGACCGTGGAGTACAGTTCACTTCAAGATTCAGGGAGGGGTTTTGCTCTGCACTCAATATTAATGTCTGTCTCTCTTCTGCTTACCATCCCCAGACAAATGATCAGACTGAGCGTACCAACCAGACGCTGGAACAATATCTAAGATGTTATGTCAGCCATCCCCAGGATGATTGGTTGGAGTTGTTGCCGTTAGCCGAATTTTCATATAATAATTCTCAGAGCGCCTCCACTAAATTTACACCTTTCTTTGCCAATCTGGGTTATCATCCGTGTATTTTACCTAGGTCTCCAATTAATTCTCCGGTTCCGGCAGTGGAGGAAAGGCTGACTGCGATGAGACAGAATCTGGAGGTTCTGAAGGAATCCCTGACCACAGCTCAAGAACGTTATAAGAGATCGGCTGATAGATTCCGTAGACCTGCACCCATGTTCAAGGTAGGAGATTCCATGTGGTTAGCAACTAAGAATCTGAAGTTAAACGTTCCTTCACAAAAACTTGGACAGAAATTCATTGGCCCTTTCAAGATCAACGGTATTGTGAGCTCTGTGGCCTGCCGGCTGAAGCTGCCTAGGACAATGAAGGTACACCCAGTTTTTCATGTATCTTTACTAAAGCCTGTATCTCCTAATACCTTCCAGGGACATGTTGTGCCACCTCCGCAGTCTGTAGTGATTGATGGGCAAGAACAATTCGTGGTGGAGGAAATTATTGATTCCAGGATTCGCAGGAATCAGCTCCAATATCTGATAAGATGGCAGGGATATCCCCCTGAGGAAGACTCTTGGGAACCTGTGGAAAACATCAATGCCCAACAGAAGATTTCTCGTTTTCATCAGAGATTCCCTGAGAAACCAGGTCCAGGATCGTCCTGAGGCCGCTTCTAAGGAGGGAGTAATGTCAGGACTCTGAACATTTTTTACATTTTGTGCATTACTGCCCTTTTCCAAGATGGCGTCTTTGGTCTCATGTGCACTGTGTCTTCCTGCTATAAAACTCCACCCCAGCCTTCAGTCTGTGCTAGAGTATTCTGCCTTGCATCCAGCTCCTGACCTCTGATTACTCCCTGGCTATACACCTGCTCCTGTGAACCTGTGTGGTGATCCTGCTACTCTGCTCTGAGTTCCTGCTGCATACACAGGTTTCCAGTAATCCTCCTTCATCTGCTGTTCGTGTTTACTTCCATATGCATTTGCTGGACATGTAAGCTGTTTCTGCTTTGCAATAACCTGAGACTATTAACCAGGCCTCCCTGGTTGAGCTAAGATATGATTTGAACTGCCTAATAAGCATATCTATCTGTGCCTGGACTAAGACAAGGATTTATTTGTGTCAAGTATCCTCAAGAATAACTGTGCTTCATAGACTTTCTGCTTGATTGCATTTTCCTCTGAAGTTTCCTATAGACTGCTAAGCTTCGTTTATTATTTGCACCAAGTTTTGTGGACTTGAGTTTCTCTCTGCACCTGTTTGAATCACCGTGTTATAATATAGACTTTACCACTTATAAATCTGTGTCCTGTAGTTGTCTTGTTCCACGCAAAGAGTCTCCTGAGTTATCCCCTATAATTATTACACTGTGTCTACCACTCATTACAGTTTTCCTCCACTGAACAAAGCAATGCCGCCTGTTTAGTCCTGTTACCAATTTTGAACTGCATTTAGCCTACTTTATTATTTGGGCCTCTATCTCTGGTTTTCCTCCTCATCCTGCCCATTGCCCAGCCACTGCTAGATGAGTCTGCTGGTACATTGACCCAGACCACTACATTCCCTTTGCACTCTACACAGCCAGACTCTGACCCTGCTGAAAGTCAGGTTCCCCTTCCCGCATACTATACCTCCTTACACGGGGACAAAGAGGAAGGTGCAGATGAAAGTGCAGGTTCCTTTATCAGGTGGCGGGGCATACTCGTTGGCGACGTCACTGGCACAGGGCCCCTCATAGTACACAAAAGTGTCTCTGCCGGTGGGAGGCGCCACCGCCGTCAAACACACCGCCGTACTTTGAGGGGCCCTGTGCCAGTGCCAATGCGAACGAGTGGGCCCCCCCCCCTGCTTGCTCAGGATCACAGCACTTGCAAAGTTGAAATACTTACCTCTCCCTGCTCCACCGCCGTGACGTATTCCGCGTTTCCTGGGCCCACGAAAAACTTGAACCAGCCCTACCCCCCACAACTTTAGCCAAATGACCCCCAATTTTCAATGCCTAACTATTATTATAAGGTAAATTAAGATTGACAAGCTTAAGTAACAAGAATTGATTTTTTGGCATTAAAATGGGCACCGTAGGTGTTTTCCTGTCCTCCACTCACTGCCGACTTTGATTCCCCATTGACTTGCATCGGGTTCCGTGTTTCGGTCGGCCCCCGACTTAATCGGCCGATTTCACCCGACCCGACTTTTGAAAAAGTCGGGTTTCACGAAACCCGACTCGATCCTAAAAAAGTAAAAGTCGCTCAACTCTAGTTGAGATCATTTGGACATTGGTAAGGCTGTGTTTGCATTAAAGAGCTCACACTGGGTTCCATGCAGTCCAGGACTCAGAGTGTTATACACATATTTTCCGGTAAATTAGAAGCTTTTCATTATTTCAATTCAAATTCATTTGGAAATATCGGCAATGCTGGCGAATCAGAATTTTAAATGATTCACCCAGATCTACGATCATATGAAGGAGTGCCACCAAAACGTACAGCAAAGGGTACTGTGCAACCTCAGGGCAAACCAAAGTAGCAAAATTATAGGACCTGAAAGACATCAAGTTACCAGAATTACTGAATGTTGTTAGTTAAGTAGCAACATTATAATGATGTTCTACAAAAGGAAGCCTTAGTAAATGTATCAGCTAAATTCTAATCTTTTCATTGCTTTATGAATTGCTAACACTGCATACATCCCTTATCTCGAAATATAGAAAAAAATAGTGTTACAGTTGGAAATCTCTATAGGATTAATAAGCAAATTACCGCTAAGAAGATTTTTGCAATGTAATCTCACTGTCTAAATTACAAATAAGACCAGGTGCCTACAATCTAGAAAATCTTCTTTCACAAAAGATTTAAGAAAGTACAATTCAAAGGAAAAGTATTGCATCGATACAAATACCATTTATCCAGTGCAATGTGAACATACTATAAAATTTTGCAGTTAGATAGAAGAACTGTGACATTCGATTTCTGAATGCTGATTAACAAGTTGCAATGATTCCCACAATATCTGTGAAATTGACTGAAAAATAAGTGTCAGACATCTGGAAAATAGAACATGGAAACTGGTGAATGACTTTGTCTCCAGCAATTGCACAGGAAAATAGGGATCCATGATCCCTTCATTGAGCAGGAAGTGTGCGTCTTAAATCGTGAATAAAGAAACAAGGCATCAAGTTACTTATTTATTTTCCTTCCAGCCAACCAAAAGATTTATATCTTCTCCAACAGCTAGGTCATTGCTCCAAAATTGAAATTCTTGTATTCATGAAACATTGAAATCTATTTTTGTATAAAATTATGTATCTATTTTTCATAGTAATGTCTGGAAAATTATAAAATTTTCATGTAATTTTGCCCATAAAATCCAAATTTGTGTCTCGTGCACTCTACCTATTAAATTTGATGCTGTGGCGAAGCTCAGTAAGGCAAAGGTGACTAATCTATCAATTAAAGCAATTTGTTTATTATTCAATTCATCTTAAAAAAAAGCATCACAAATGAAAATTAATACACAGAAATCAAAACATTCTTACCATATCTGTGGAACAGGTTACTCTTTATGGAGTGTCAGCATCTATCAGATATTTATGTAGTTTGGGTCATGCATCCACTGTACCTCATTTGAATCATCAGCCACTAGGCTTCAGAGGAAATCAGCCCTTAAAGGGAAGGTGCATTTATTTTTAATTTGTATTAATAATTGTTGATGATATAATTTATTATTTTTAATGCAAAATTAACTGCACCACTTTATTAGTTTTCTATTTATTAATTTTTACTTTAACCACAGGGGGCTGCCATTCTCATTTGGGGAGGTGTAAGTGTCTGAACGAGACACTTACACACCTCACATACGGCAGCCCCTGGGCATAAATGCCTGTGGTCAGATGGCAACCACATCTCTTGTATTGAGGACACTCCTCCTGCCTCTAGGTATGAGCTGGGCATGCCCCCTGGGCTGTCCAGGTCACAGCTGTGACAGGAAATAGTGGCCATGTTTGTGTAGGAGGAGGTATTTGGAAGGCCATTAACAAATACCTGTGCGAATTTGTGTGAGTTGCTGAATTGGGAGTAGCTATATTCACAAGGGGTTAACTTAGGGTGGGCGGACATAATCAAGGGTTTATAAGGGGCAGCTGTTTGGGGCTCAAGTCCTTTTTGGAAGTGCATCTGAACAGCAAGGTGGCTTGTTGTTGAAGGGAAATAGAGGAAAAAAAAAATCTATAAATCTTCAGCATAGCGAGTGTGAGCGAGCTGAGTGTGACCTGAGTGTAAGTGTGGACGGCGGTAAGTGTGACTTGTGACTCAGTGACTTTGGAATCAGGGAGTTTCCAAGGGAGGAATTGCTGTCTGTTTTTAATTAATACTTGTATTTAATTTTTATTTAACATTTCTGTGTGGTGCAATCCCCATTAGGAAATGTGCTCCACTATTGTTAATGCCATCCATCTTGCCACATGTATGCAATCCTTGATCAGCCGGTCGAGGGTGCATACTGCTGTGCGAGATGTGAGCACAATTGTGCATTTGGAATCCCAGATTCTGGATCTAAATGTGCAGCTGGCAACACTGAGATCCATAGACAATATGGAGAGGAGTCTTCTGCTCACTGAGCAGACGCTCAATGGGATAGATGAGGAGGGGGATGGTAGGATGGAGCTGCAAGACAGTGAAGTAGGTAGCTGGGTGACATTCAGAAAGCGGGGTAGAGGGAAGAATGCCAGGGAGGCTAGTCCTGATCTGGCTCACCCCAATAAGTTTGCTAAGTTGGCAGATGAGGGGGGTACCAGTACAGGGGTAGCACTGCTGCAGCCAGGCATGTCCTCTGAAAGCCGGAGGAGTGACTGCTCCAGTAAGGAGGGAAATAGGAGAGCAGGGCAGGCCAGACAGGTGCTGGTAGTGGGGGACTCAATTATTAGGGGAACAGATAGGGCAATCTGTCACAAAGACAGGGATTGTCGAACGGTGTGCTGCCTACCTGGCGCTCGAGTCCGACACATCGCTGATCGGGTGGACAGATTACTGGGAGGGGCTGGTGAGGACCCAGCGGTCATTCTGCACATTGGCACAAATGACAAAGTTAGAGGTAGGTGGAAGGTCCTTAAAGATGATTTCAGGGAATTAGGCTGCAAGCTGAAAGCAAGAACCTCCAACGTGGTATTTTCCGAAATACTGCCTGTACCACGTGCCACGCCAGAGAGGCAACGGGAGATTAGGGAGGTTAATAAGTGGCTCAAGAATTGGTGTAGGAAGGAGGGGTTTGGGTTCCTGCAGAACTGGGCCGACTTCTCAGTTGGCTACAAGCTCTACGCTAGGGACGGGCTGCACCTCAATGGGGAAGGTGCAGCTGTGCTGGGGGAGAAAATGGCTAGAAGGTTGGAAGAGTGTTTAAACTAGGGATTGGGGGGAGGGTATTCATTTTATAAGAGGGGAAGATAGTGCATATAGAGACCTGGGCACAAATAAGGAAGTTGGGGGTGGCGGTGGCATGGGGGGTGGGGTTAGAACAGTTACAATTCAGAAAGGGGAGGAGGGGGGAAGAGGAAGGGTTGAAGCTTGACACGCCGAGACATGCATCTAAGAACCGTTGCAAATGAATGTAACCGGTGGGTGCCGTACCTGGCTGGTGATTAACAGCTGATGTAGACGAAAGAAGAAATGGGGATTTCCAGCACATCCATCCAGTTTGAGTAAAATAACCAAAATTTATTAGAACATTTTAAAAAACAATATTAAAAAGAAAGAGAGAAAAACTCTCTTTGCCTGACGCGTTTCTGGCGCACCACGGCGCCATTAGTTCCTATGACTAAGGGCGCCGTGGTGCGCCAGAAACGCGTCAGGCAAAGAGAGTTTTTCTCTCTTTCTTTTTAATATTGTTTTTTAAAATGTTCTAATAAATTTTGGTTATTTTACTCAAACTGGATGGATGTGCTGGAAATCCCCATTTCTTCTTTCGGTTAGAACAGTTAGTAATTTAAGAAAGAATAGAGGTACAGAGAGGAACATCAAGTGCATGTATACTAATGCCAGAAGCCTCACCAACAAAATGGATGAATTAAAACTAATGTTGTTGGAACATAATTATGACATGGTGGGGATATCTGAAACATGGCTGGATGAGAGCCATGACTGGGCTGTTAACTTACAGGGCTATAGCCTTTTCAGAAATGACCGTACAGATAGGCGAGGGGGTGGGGTGTGTCTGTATGTAAAATCGACCTTAAAACCCATCCTGCGTGATAATATAGGTGAATCTAATGAAAATGTAGAGTCCCTGTGGGTGGAGATAAGGGGAGGGGGAAAAAATAATAAATTACTGATAGGGGTTTGTTATAAATCTCCAAAAATAATGGAAGCAATGGAGAATATCCTCGTAAAGCAAATAGATGAAGCTGCGACTCAAGGAGAAGTCATTATTATGGGGGACTTCAACTACCCTGAAATAGATTGGGGAACAGAAACCTGCAATTCCAGTAAAGGTAATTGGTTTTTGACAACTATGAGAGACAACTACCTTTCACAACTGGTCCAGGACCCAACAAGAAGGGGGGCACTGCTAGACCTAATATTAACCAACAGGCCAGACCGCAAATCAAATATAAGGGTTGGGGGTCACTTGGGGAATAGTGATCACAAAATAATAAGTTTTCATGTCTCCTTTAATAAGATGTATAGTAGAGGGGTGACAAGGACACTAAACTTCAGGAGGGCAAATTTCCAACGGATGAGAGAGGATCTTGGTGCAATTAACTGGGACGATATCCTGAGACATAAAAGTACACAAAGAAAATGGGAGACGTTTATTAGCATCCTGGATAGGACCTGTGCACAGTATATACCGTAAGGGAATAAACATACTAGAAATAGGAGGAAACCAATATGGCTAAATAGAGCTGTAAGAGGTGCAATAAGTGACAAAAAGAAAGCATTTAGAGAATTAAAGGAAGTAGGTAGTGAGGAGGCATTAAATAAATACAAAAAATTAAATAAATTCTGTAAAAAGCAAAGCAAGGCAGCAAAGATTGAGACAGAGAGACTCATTGCCAGAGAGAGCAAAAATAACCCCAAAATATTCTTTAACTACATAAATAGTAAGAAACTAAAAAATGATAGTGTTGGCCCCCTTAAAAATAGTCTGGGTGAAATGGTGGATGAGGATGAGGAAAAAGCCAATATGCTAAATGACTTTTTTTCATCAGTATTTCCAAAAGAAAATCCCATGGCAGCCAATATGACTAGTGATAAAAATTCCCAATTAAATGTTACCTGCTTAACCCAGCAGGAAGTACGGCGGTTTCTAAAAATCACAAAAATTGACAAATCTCCGGGCCCGGATGGGATACACCCCCGAGTACTGCAGGAATTAAGTACAGTCATTGATAGACCATTATTTTTAATCTTTAAAGAGTCCATAATAACAGGGTCTGTACCACAGGACTGGCGTATAGCAAATTTGGTGCCAATGTTCAAAAAGGGGACAAAAACTGAACTCGGAAATTATAGGCCAGTAAGCTTAACCTCTACTGTGGGTAAAATCCTGGAGGGCATTCTAAGGGATGCTATACTGGAGTATCTGAAGAGGAATAACCTCATGACCCAGTATCAACACGGGTTTACTAGGGACCGTTCATGTCAGACTAATTTGATCAGCTTCTATGAAGAGGTAAGTTCCGGACTGGACCAAGGGAACCCAGTAGATGTAGTGTATAAGGACTTTTCAAAAACTTTTGATATGGTGCCACATAAAAGGTTGATACATAAAATGAGAATAATGGGGATAGGGGAAAATATGTGCAAGTGGGTTGAGAGCTGGTTCAGGGATAGGAAACAAAGGGTGGTTATTAATGGAGCACACTCAGACTGGGTCGCGGTTAGTAGTGGGGTACCACAGGGGTCAGTATTGGGCCCTCTTCTTTTTAACATATTTATTAATGACCTTGTAGGGGGCATTCAGAGTAGAATTTCAATATTTGCAGATGACACTAAACTCTGCAGGGTAATCAATACAGAGGAGGACAATTTTATATTACAGGATGATTTATGTAAACTAGAAGCTTGGGCTGATAAATGGCAAATGAGCTTTAATGGGGATAAATGTAAGGTCATGCATTTGGGTAGAAGTAATAAGATGTATAACCATGTGCTTAATTCTAAAACTCTGGGCAAAACCGTCAATGAAAAAGACCTGGGTGTATGGGTGGATGACAAACTCATATTCAGTGGCCAGTGTCAGGCAGCTGCTGCAAAGGCAAATAAAATAATGGGATGCATTAAAAGAGGCATAGATGCTCATGAGGAGAACATAATTTTACCTCTATACAAGTCACTAGTTCGACCACACTTAGAATACTGTGCAGTTCTGGTCTCCAGTGTATAAGAAAGACATAGCTGAACTGGAGCGGGTGCAGAGAAGAGCGACCAAGGTTATTAGAGGACTGGGGGGTCTGCCATACCAAGATAGGGTATTACACCTGGGGCTATTTAGTTTTGAAAAACGAAGGCTAAGGGGTGATCTTATGTTAATGTATAAATATATGAGGGGACAGTACAAAGACCTTTCTGATGATCTTTTTAATCATAGACCGGTGACAGGGACAAGGGGGCATCCTCTACGTCTGGAGGAAAGAAGGTTTAAGCATAATAATAGACGAGGATTCTTTACTGTAAGAGCAGTGAGACTATGGAACTCTCTGCCGTATGATGTTGTAATGAGTGATTCATTACTTACATTTAAGAGGGGACTGGATACCTTTCTGGAAAAGTACAATGTTACAGGGTATATATATTAGATTCCTTGATAAGGCGTTGATCCAGGGAACTAGTCTGATTGCCGTATGTGGGGTCGGGAAGGAATTTTTTTCCCCATGGTGGAGCTTACTCTTACCACATGGGTTTTTTTTGCCTTCCCCTGGATCAACATGTTAGGGCATGTTAGGCTATGGGTTGAACTAGATGGACTTAAAGTCTTCCTTCAACCTTAATAACTATGTTTAGCCCGCAGTTTATGCTATGGGCTCCTCTTTCCCCGTCATCACACACACTGCTGTCAGTGCATGCAATGACAATAGCCATATAACACAATGGGGGCCATATACCGGAATAGAGACATATACTAGAATGGGGGCCACATGCCAGGATGGGGGCCGTATACCAAGATTGGGGGAATATACCAGAATGGAGGGACATATACCATGATGGTGGCCATATACCTGTATGGGGGCTACATACCAGATTGGAGACATATATCAGGATAGAGGGACATATACCTGGGTAAAAACATATACCAGGTTGGTGGCTATACACCAGGATGGAGACATATACCAGGACTGGAGTCATATACCAGGGTGGAGACATTTACCAGGATGGGGGAACATATACCAGGATGGAGACATATACCAGGATGGAGACATATACCAGGATGGGGGAACATATACCAGGATGGGGGAACATATACCAGGATGGGGACCCTATACCAGGGTGGAGGACATATGCCAGGGTCTGGGGTCAATATACTCTAGAGCAATAAATGGAGGCATTATACTTTGGGGCACTATATTGGGCCAATATATTGTGGTGCACTGGATGGGGCCATTATACTGTGAGGCACTTTATGGGACTATTGTACTGTGGGGCACTATGCAATTATATTCTACTGTGAGGCATTATATGGAGCCATTATACTGAGGAACACTATGTGGTGCCATTATACTGAGGGCATTATATGGGGCCATTATACTGAGAGGGACTGAATGAGGCCATTATATTGTGAGGCACTTTATGGGACCATTATACTATAAGGCACTGTATGAGGTCATTATACCATGGGCCACTATATGGGGCCATTATACTGTGGGGCACTGAATGAGGTCATTATACTGCGGGGCACTGTGTGGGGCCATTATACTGTGGGTCACTATATGGGGCCATTATACTGTGGGGCACTGAATGGAGCCATTATATTGTGGGACACAGTATGGGGCCATTATACTGTGGGGCACTGAATGGGGCCATTATACTGTGGGGCACTGTATGGGGCCATTATACTGTGGGACACAGTATGGGGCCATTATACTGTGGGGCACTATGCGGACCCATTATACTGTGGGGAGCTGAATGGGGCCATTATACTATGGGGCACTGAATGGGGCCATTATACTGTGGGACACTGTATGGGGCCTTTATAGTGTGGAACACTGTATGGGTGTCATTATAATGTGGGGCATTATATGGGGCAATTATACTGTGGGGCACTGAATGAGGTCATTAAACTGTGGTCACTATATGGGGCCATTATACTGTGAGTCACTATATGGGGCCATTATACTGCAGAAACTGTATGGGGCCATAATACTGTGGGACACTATATGGCTATATTATACTGTGGGACACTATATGGGACCATTTTACAGTGAGGCATTATATGGGGCCATTATACTGTGGGGCACTGTATGGGGCCATTATACTGGGGGACACTATATGGGGCCATTATACTATTGGGCACTATATGGAGCCATTATACTGTGAGGTGGTATATTGGACCATTATACCGTGGGGCGCTATATGGGGCCATTATACTGTGGGGCACTATATGGGGCCATTATACTGTGGGGCACGATATGGGGCCATTATACTGTGGGGCACTATATGGCACCATTATGCTGTGGGAACTGAATGGGGTCATTATACTGTGAGGCACTACATTGGACAATTATACCATGGGGCACTATATGGGGCCATTATACTGGGAAGCACTATATGGGGCCATTAAACTGTGGGGCACTGTATGGGCCATTATACTGGGGGCACTGTATGGAGCCATTATACTGGGGGCACTATATGTGGCCATTATACTATTGGGCACTATATGGGGCCATTATACTGTGGGGCACTATTTGGTGCCATTATACTGTGGGGCATTATATGGGGCCATTATACTCTGGGGCACTGAATGAGGCCATTATATTGTGGGGCACGGTATGGGGCCATTATACTGTGGGGCACTATATGGGGCCATTATACTGTGGGGCACTGCATGGGGCCATTATACTGTGGGACACAGTATGGGGCCATTAGAGGGCTGAACAAATCTGATGAGCGGTGTAGTTACTGGCATCACCTCTCATTACAAGCTTTATAGCCTATGATGCTTGGATCTCTTAATGAGGCTCCATAGCCTTTGGATGTCGGATTCTTGGATTTTTGTGGGAATGCCATGGACTACTTTGGAACTGCATGGGAACTTTTTATAAGAAATTGGTGAGCGAGGGACAGTGTTTTGTCTTTATTTCTCTGTTTTCTTTTTTTCAGGTTTCCATTTGTGGACTACAGCAGATTCCCTGGACTACGCCATACCTGCATAGGTTTTTTTTTTTAATAAATTGGTGGACCAGGGAACATGTTGGGGACTGTTTTTTTAAAAAATATAATTTATTTTTCTGCCTATGTGTTCATCCTTCAATAGTGGGTTGTTAATGGGGGTGTCAGATAGACTTTTAACAAATCACAGCTGTCATGAACCCCAACTATCATTACCCCAATTTTCACTGCACCAGGGCAATCTGGAAGAGCTAAAGCAAAGCTCCAGAATTCACGTATCTATCTGCTCCAAATTACCTTGCTGCAGAGGTTTTGAGGCTTGTCTCTGTGCTGTTTTGCGTATTGTAAGTAAGATACTTTGTGGCATTTGGCGATATCTGAGTCTCATCAGGATCACCTCCCCCCCATGGGCTCACGTCTGATGACGAGCGTCAAGATGCTGTTCGGACAGTACTTCTTCCTGCCCCAGATCCAAGCTAAAAAATTTTTTTGCATCTGTGCAGATTTCGTCCTCTTGACTCTGTGAAGCTCTTGTGTACACTTCTGATGATCATACATAGAATGTGTGAACAGCTCTTCAGACTCTCTACAGTCAGTTGAACATTTGGATAGTCGAGATGTGGGGGGAAGCAAGGGGAATTTGGGTGCCACATCTGTGGACTGTACTGGGTGTGATGTTGAGGTGGAGGAAGAGGATGAGAGGTCACTTGAAGCTGCACTTGCCATCCACTCAAGTACATGCTCTTTCTGGGCATCATTGACAAGGCGTACCGCTGTGCATCTGCCAAAGAAAGGTAGTGGAGTAGCCGTCCAGTAACATAAGTTGTCAGTTGTCTTTGCATAGGACATGGCGTTGGTTCACTAGCGCTTTCACAAACATTACCACCTACCCCATGTACACCTTGAACACCAAGCCTAATTCCCTTTCCACCACGGCCTAGCTTTTTCCCAGTCATGTTGCTCTGATAGTGTGGTAAGAGCACAGTATTAACAAACAAAAATTAGATTTTAAACTCTGCATCACCTCTGCAAACAGCTGAATTTCAGCGACAGTAAATTCAAAGTTGAAATATGGCGTGCTGTATTGTGTTAGTCACAGAAAAAAAATAACACACTAGATGCTGCAAACTATTTTTCAAGTCAGGTCCCTTAGGCCGGGGTCACACTACAGCGTAATACGGACGAGTGCTAAGCAATAAAAAATCGCATAGCACTCGGACCAATGTTAATCTATCTTTTTTTTTATCCAAAGATCAGGCCTCTTATATGTAGGTATAACACACTAGATGCTACAAACTATTGCTACAAACTATTTTTCAAGTCAGGTCCCCTACTGTATGACATTAATAACACAAGAATTTGTTTCTGGCCTCTGTATCCGGCCTCTACGGCTTAATTTCAACCCAAACAAATTACAAAGTGTGATACAGCGGATTGTGTAACTTTTTACAACTGAAAAATTATATATATTTTTTTAATTTTACCTTAGGTCTGCAGACATGTTCATAAGGTTCATATCAATACAACACTAAATGACAAGGTGGGATACAGCAGGCTGTTTCCCATTTAGCAACAGAAAAAATTATAACTTTTTTTTTTTAATGTGCCTTAGGTCTGCAGACAGTTTTATTTCACCACAGCACTAAATTACAAGGTGCGATACAGCAGGCTGTTTAACCCCTTAGTGACAGAGCCAATTTGCTGCTTAACCCCTTCCTGACATCTGACGTACTATCCCGTCGAGGTGGGGTGGGCCCGTATGACCAACGACGGGATAGTACGTCATACGCGATCGGACGCGCTCACGGGGGGAGCGCGGCCGATCGCGGCCGGGTGTCGGCTGCATATCGCAGCTGACATCCGGCACTATGTGCCAGGAGCGGTCACGGACCGCCCCCGGCACATTAACCCCCGGCACACCGCGATCAAACATGATCGCAGTGTACCGGCGGTATAGGGAAGCATCGCGCAGGGAGGGGGCTCCCTGCGGGCTTCCCTGAGACCCCCGGAGCAACGCGATGTGATCGCATTGCTCCGAGGGTCTCCTACCTCCTTCCTCGCTGCAGGTCCCGGATCCAAGATGGCCGCGGCATCCGGGTCCTGCAGGGAGAAAGGTGGCTTACCGAGCGCCTGCTCAGAGCAGACGCTGGTAAGCCTGCACCGATGTAAGTGAGATCGGTGATCTGACAGAGTGCTGTGCACACTATCAGATCATCGATCTGTAATGTCCCCCCCTGGGACAAAGTAAAAAAGTTTAAAAATTTTTTTACACATGTGTAAAAAAAAAATAAAAAAAAAATCCTAAATAAATAATAATAATAAAAAAATATTATTCCCATAAATACATTTCTTTATCTAAATAAAAAAAACAAAACAATAAAAGTACACATATTTAGTATTGCCGCGTCCGTAACGACCCAACCTATGAAACTGCCCCACTAGTTAACCCCTTCAGTAAACACCATAAGAAAAAAAAAAAAAACGAGGCAAAAAACAACGCTTTATTACCATACCGCCGAACAAAAAGTGGACTAACACGCGATCAAAAAGACGGATATAAATAACCATGGTACCGCTGAAAACATCATCTTGTCCCGCAAAAAACAAGCCACCATACAGCATCATCAGCAAAAAAATAAAAAAGTTATAGTCCTGAGAATAAAGCGATACCAAAATAATTAATTTTTCTATAAAATAGTTTTTATCGTATAAAAGCGCCAAAAATAAAAAAATGATATAAATGAGGTATCGCTGTAATTGTACTGACCCAACGAATAAAACTGCTTTATCAATTTTACCAAACGCGGAACGGTATAAACGCCTCTCCCAAAAGAAATTCATGAATAGCTGGTTTTTGGTCATTCTGCCTCACAAAAATCGGAATAAAAAGTGATCAAAAATGGTCACGTGTCCGAAAATGTTACCAATAAAAATGCCAACTCGTCCTGCAAAAAACAAGACCTCACATGACTCTGTGGACCAAAATGTGGAAAAATTATAGGTCTCAAAATGTGGAGACGCAAAAACTTTTTTGCTATAAAAAGCGTCTTTTATTGTGTGACAGCTGCCAATCATAAAAATCCGATATAAAAAACGCTATAAAAGTAAATCAAACCCCCCTTCATCACCCCCTTAGTTAGGGAAAAATAATAAAATTAAAAAAATGTATTTATTTCCATTTTCCCATTAGGGCTAGGGTTAGGGTTAGGGCTAGGGTTAGGGTTGGAGGTAAAGTTAGGGTTAGGATTACATTTACGGTTGGGATTAGGGTTGGGATTAGAATTATGGGTGTGTCAGGGTTAGGGGTGTGGTTAGGGTTACCGTTGGGATTAGGGTTAGGGGTGTGTTTGGGTTAGGGTTTCAGGTAGAATTGGGGAGTTTCCACTGTTCAGGCCCATCAGGGGCTCTCCAAACGCGACATGGCGTCCAATCTCAATTCCAGCCAATTCTGCGTTGAAAAAGTAAAACAGTGCTCCTTCCCTTCCGAGCTCTCCCGTGCGTCCAAAAAGGGGTTTACCCCAACATATGGGGTATCAGCGTACTCGGGACAAATTGAACAACAGCTTCTGGGGTCCAAGTTCTCTTGTTATCCTTGGGAAAATAAAAATTTGGGGGGCTAAAAATCATTTTTGTGGGAAAAAAATATGTTTTATTTTCACGGCTCTGCGTTGTAAACTCTAGTGAAACACTTGGGGGTTCAAAGTTCTCACAACACATCTAGATACGTTCCTTGGGAGGTCTAGTTTCCAATATGGGGTCACTTGTGTGGGGTTTGTACTGTTTGGGTACATCAGGGGCTCTGCAAATGCAACATGACGCCTGCAGACCAATCCATTTAGGTCTGCATTCCAAATGGCGCTCCTTCCCTTCCGAGCTCTGTCATGCGCCCAAACAGTGGTTCCCCCCCCACATAGGGGGTATCAGCGTACTCAGGACAAATTGGACCACAACTTTTGGGGTCTATTTTATCCTGTTACCCTTGTGAAAATACAAAACTGGGGGCTAAAAATCATTTTTGTGAAAAAAAAAAGAATTTTTATTTTCACGGCTTTGCGTTATAAACTGTAGTGAAACACTTGGGGGTTCAAAGTTCTCACAACACATCTAGATAAGTTCCTTGGGAGGTCTAGTTTCCAATATGGGGTCACTTGTGGGGGGTTTGTACTGTTTGGGTACATCAGGGGCTCTGCAAATGCAACGTGACGCCTGCAGACCAATCCATTTAAGTCTGCATTCCAAATGGTGCTCCTTCCCTTCCGAGCTCTGTCATGCGCCCAAACAGTGGTTCCCCCCCATATATGGGGTATCAGCGTACTCAGGACAAATTGGACAACAACTTTTGGGGTCCAGTTTATTCTGTTACCCTTGTAAAAATACAAAAGCTGGGGGCTAAAAAATCATTTTTGTGAAAAAAAAAAGACTTTTTATTTTCACGGCTCTGCGTTATAATCTGTAGTGAAACACTTGGGGGTTCAAAGCTCTCAAAACACATCTAGATAAGTTCCTTAGGGGGTCTAATTTCCAAAATGGTGTCACTTGTGGGGGGTTTCAATGTTTAGGCACATCAGGGGCTCTCCAAACGCAACATGGCGTCCCATCTCAATTCCAGTAAATTTTGCATTGAAAAGTCAAATGGTGCTCCTTCCCTTCCAAGCTCTGCCATGCGCCCAAACAATGGTTTACACCCACACATGGGGTATCAGCGTACTCAGGACCAATTGCACAACATTTTTGGGGGTCCAATTTCTTCTCTTACCCTTGGGAAAATAAAAAATTGGGGGCGAAAAGATCATTTTTGTGAAAAAATATGATTTTTTATTTTTACGGCTCTGCATTATAAACTTCTGTGAAGCACTTGGTGGGTCAAAGTGCTCACCACACATCTAGATAAGTTCCTTAGGGGGTCTACTTTCCAAAATGGTGTCACTTGTAGGAGGTTTCAATGTTTAGACACATCAGGGGCTCTCCAAACGCAACATGGCGTCCCATCTCAATTCCAGTCAATTTTGCATTGAAAAGTCAAATGGCGCTCCTTCCCTTCCAAGCTCTGCCATGTGCCCAAACAGTGGTTTACCCCCACATATGGGGTATCAGCGTACTCAGGACAAATTGCACAACATTTTTTGGGGTCCAATTTCTTCTCTTACCCTTGGGAAAATAAAAAATTGGGGGCGAAAAGATCATTTTTGTGAAAAAATATGATTTTTTATTTTTACGGCTCTGCATTATAAACTTCTGTGAAGCACTTGGTGGGTCAAAGTGCTCACCACACATCTACATAAGTTCCTTAGGGGGTCTACTTTCCAAAATGGTGTCACTTGTAGGGGGTTTCAATGTTTAGGCACATCAGGGGCTCTCCAAACGCAACATGGCGTCCCATCTCAATTCCAGTCAATTTTGCATTGAAAAGTCAAATGGCGCTCCTTTCCTTCCGAGCTCTGCCATGCGCCCAAACAGTGGTTTACCCCCACATATTGGGTATCTGTGTACTCAGGACAAATTGTACAACAACTTTGGGGGTCCATTTTCTCCTGTTACCCTTGGTAAAATAAAACAAATTGGAGCTGAAATAAATTTTGTGTGAAAAAAAATTAAATGTTAATTTTTATTTAAACATTCCAAAAATTCCTGTGAAACACCTGAAGGGTTAATAAACTTCTTGAATGTGGTTTTAAGCACCTTGAGGGGTGCAGTTTTTAGAATGGTGTCACACGGGTATTTTCTATCATATAGACCCCTCAAAATGACTTCAAATGAGATGTGGTCCCTAAAAAAAAATGGTGTTGTAAAAATGAGAAATTTCTGGTCAAATTTTAACCCTTGTAACTCCCTAACAAAAAAAAATTTTGGTTCCAAAATTGTGCTGATGTAAAGTAGACATGTTGGAAATGTTACTTATTAAGTATTTTGCATGACATATGTCTGTGATTTAAGGGCATAAAAATTCAAAGTTGAAAAATGGCGAAATTTTCAAAATTTTCGCCAAATTTCCGTTTTTTTCACAAATAAACGCAAGTTGTATCGAATAAATTTTACCACTAACATGAAGTACAATATGTCACGAGAAAACAAGATCCGTTGAACCGTTCCAGAGTTATAACCTCATAAAGGGACAGTGGTCAGAATTGTAAAAATTGGCCCGGTCATTACCGTGCAAACCACCCTTGGGGGTGAAGGGGTTAATGACCAAGCCAATTTTTACAATTCTGACCACTATCACATTATGTGGTTATAACTCTGGAACGCTTCAATGGATCCCACTGATTCTGAGGCTATGTGCACAAGTTGCGGATTAGCCTTAGGAATTTCTGGTGCGGATTCTGCATCTCTTGGCAGAAAACACAGCTGCGGATTTGTCACGTTTTTTGTGCGGATCCGCAGCGTTTTTTGTGCGGTTTTGCTGCAGATGTTTTTTGGGTTTTCAGCGTTTTTTACTCCTGCGGATTTCTAAAATGGAATGGGTACAAAACCGCTGCAGATCCGCAAAAAAGAAGTGACATGCTACTTCTTTTAATCCGCAGCGTTTCCGCACGGAATTTTCCACACCATCTGCACAGCGTTTTTTTTTCTCATTGATTTACATTGTACTGTAAATCAATTGTGGATCTGCAGCATTTCTGCACCGCAAAAAACGCTGCGGATCCGCAGAGAATCCGCACCGTGTGCATATACCCTGAGATATTGTACTTCATGTTAGCGGTAAAATGTCTTCTACATGACTTGCGTTTATTTATGAAAAAAAATGAAATTTTGCAATTTTCAAACTTTGAATTTTTATTCCCTTAAATCACAGAGATATATCACACAAAATGCTTAATAAATAACATTTCCCATGTGTCTACCTTACATGAGCACAATTTTGGAAATAATTTTTTTTTTTTCTTAGGAAGTTATAAGGGTTAAAAGTTGACCAGCGATTTCTCACTTTTACAATACTGAACAATTTTTTAGGGACCACATCACATTTGAAGTCACTTTGAGAGGTGTACATGACAGAAAATACACAAAAGTGACACCATCCTAAAAACTGCACCCCTCAGTGTGCTCAAAACCACATTCAAGAAGTTTATTAACCCTTTGCGTGCTTTACATGAACTGAAGCAATATGGAAGGAAAAAATGAATATTTAACTTTTTTTCACAAACATTTTACTTTGTTTAATAACGGAGATCGCAACACCGGGGTCGGTAAAAACCAACCTGAACCATGTTCTTTGCGATCCCCGGTAGCCGAGACTCAGAGAAAATCCGACACTGGGGGGCACTATAACCTTAAACCTTAGCGCCACTATGGTTTAATTACCCTTAATAGCCACTGTGAAAAAGCGTATCGGCGGTCATTAAGGGGTTAATATTTTTCCACTAGCTACATATGAATTAGAATGCTATACTCGTGCATCGATCACAATAGAACCAGCGCACAACACGTGCCCTGCTGAATTTGTTTGTCTACCTCAGTATGGCCAAAAGAGAAAAAAAAGTGCTGGAAGGTAAATTTAAGGCCATGTTCACATATAGCGGGTTTTACCGCGGACCCGCAGCGTTTCTGCAACTGCGGGTCCGCAGCAGTTTCCATTGCGTTTACATTTACATGTAAACCCTATGGAAACCGCAAACCGCAGTGCACATGCTGCGGGAAAAACAGCGCAGAAACGCAGCGGTTTACAACCCACAGCATGTCACTTCTTTGTGCAGAATCGCAGCGATTCTGCACACATAGGAAAGCATTGATCCGCTTACTTCCCGCATGTGGCTGTGCCCACGATGCGGGAAGTAAGCGGATAATGTGCAGATGGTACCCTGGGTGGAGGAAAGGAGACTCTCCTCCAGGCCCTGGGAACCATATTTGTGGTAAAAAAAAAGAATTAAAATAAAAAATAATGATATACTCACCTCTCAGCGCTGCACGCCGCCGTCCGGTCTCAGTTGCTGTGCGAGCAGGACCTGTGGTGACGTCGCGGT
Organism: Ranitomeya variabilis; assembly: GCF_051348905.1. Classification (NCBI taxonomy): domain Eukaryota; kingdom Metazoa; phylum Chordata; class Amphibia; order Anura; family Dendrobatidae; genus Ranitomeya; species Ranitomeya variabilis. The sequence goes on from NC_135232.1 coordinate 755,632,712, forward strand.
CACATGACCGTGACGTCGCGGTCACATGACCGTGATGTCACGAAGGTCCTTCTCGCACAGCATCTTTGGAACCGGACCGCCGCGTGCAGCGCCGAGGAGATTGGGACGTCAAAGGGTGAGTATATAGCCATGTTTTATTATTTTTAACATTACTATTGATGCTGCATATTGCTGCATATGCAGCATCAATAGTATATGAGTAAACCCGCAGCGGAAACCGCAAGACTAAACGTGATAAATCTGCAGGGATAACCGCAGCGGATTTGCCCTGCAGATTTATCAAATCCGCTGCGGGAGAACCCGCAGGGACCCGAACCTACGTGTGCACATAGCCTAAGAGTCACACTGGACACTATCTAGCTACACTATCTGACTGATATGCAATCACCTATCTTACTAGCTAAAATGCTGGATACAGCAGTCTTTTCCACATTTAGCTACTGAAATAATATAATTTAGAATGCTATACTCATGCATGGAGCACAATAGACGCAGTGCACAACACACTTGTAGGACATGTGCCCTGCCGGCTTGGTCTGAGATGCATCAGAAATGCCACAAAAAAAGCATTCTGAAAGGTAAATTTTACAGCCACACTGGACACCATCTAGCTACACTATCTGACTAATATACAACCGCCTAACTAAATAGCTGAAATCTTACTAGTAACAAAGGCAGCGTCAGGAGCAGCCTCTCTGGCCTGTATCAGTGTCAAAATGGCGCTAAAACCACGTCAGATATTTATATGGAGAGGGACATGTGATTTCAGCAGCCAATGACACAAGCCGTGGTGTCACGACATTGTGGGTGTTTCCCGATTGGCTAGCCACAATGTACACATATGAAGTTAGGGGAAAAAAATGACTGCTCTGCTGTGCTTCAAAGAACGCCGCGCACCTCTGAGCTCTGCAAACCCTCTCCCCTCATAAAACACATGCCCATGATGCACCACCATTATCGTTGCTAAAGTGCTGAAAATACTTTTGTGGCAACGCAAATATTTTCCCGCACTTTTACTGAATGTTACCGATTTTTACTGATTTTATAAAATTTTGCTCGATCATGAATCCGAATGTGCCATATTCATATTTTCCGTTCAAATTCGCTCATCTCTAATTGAGAGTCTAGGGCCGCCCCGGTACATTACCACCTTTGACCTCACAAAAGGGCATTGGAAAATTCCCGTCCCAAGACACCAAAAAAAAGACACAAGGATGCCATTCTAGTCCAGTCAAAATACGAAAAAAAAATACTTTACCCTGAACAAATTCCAAGAAAGCGTTTTATTGTTTTTTTTTGGTAGTATTATATGTAGGGAAAAACATACTAAAAGTTCACCAAGATAGGGTTACCACAAAGGGTCCAAATGTGACGTCAAAGAATATGGCCGCCAAAGCTGTAAAATGTTAAATGCGACTCGCCTTTCAGTGTCTATCATATTTCTTTTACAATTACTACTATTATTATATTTATTATTTAACAATTTATATATCTTCTTTTACAGAGCTGAGAATGATGGAAAGTCAAGAAACTTGTCTTATGCAGCCATGAAGTAGAAGATGACAGAGAAAGAGTGGTGATTGGTGCGAAAGGAGCTGAAGGTATCAATAAAGCCAGTATTGAGAGGGGCGTTAGCACTGTGGTAGCTGCTGGAGCAGTGGTGCACAAGAGATGTCATATAAACTACATAAACAAGAAGCAAATAGACTTGCATAAGAAAGCTACTTCCGTTCATCGTTCACCTGCCAAGAGAGGTACACGGGTGTCTACTGGATCCTATGATAGCATGACGCAGTGTTTGTTCTGTGGACATGAAGTGGTGAATACAAGATCTAGTAGTGATTTCGATGACTATAGCTTTGTTAAAACAGATAGATTTGTAAGGTCCATCATGTCACATTGCAAACAGCGTAATGATGACTGGGCAATCACCATTCAAGGGAGAATCGCGTACTTTGGGAAGGACTTACATGCTGCAGATTTTCTGTATCATCGTTCATGTGACATTAACGTTCAGACAAATTACAGAATTCCTATGCGTCATGGTGGTGGATCTACTACAAAGAAACCGCGGAAGGTAGGGAGGCCGATGAACATGGACCAAGAGCAAGCGTTCTTGAGAATGTGTGCATTTCTCGAGGACAACGATGAAGAGCAACTGACTGTCACAGATCTTGCAAAGAAAATGATGGAGTATCTTGTAGAAGGAGACAGTGCTGCTTATAGTAATAAATGGCTGAGGTATAGGCTGGAGGAGAGGTATGGTGATTCGCTATTCATAGCAGAGTGTGAAGGGTTGCCTAACATTGCAATGTTCCGTGAAAAGACCAGAATAATCCTGAGGGACTATTTCGGTAGTCAGGAAATGGATGAAGAAGCCCAGAAGAGAGCCATCATAGAGACTGCGGCCAAACTAATCAAGAGCGATATCAAGTCTAAGATCCCATCTTCAACCGATGAATATCCGAAGACTTCTTCACTTGAATGTCAGTCTGCCTTAGATCATCTCCCCCTGAGTTTAATTTGCTTGCTTGAAACCCTCTACATTGGAAAGGACATTCACAGGAAGGTCGCAAGCATTGGACAATCAGTTGTTCAGGCTGTACGTCCCAGGGCTGTAGTAGCTCCATTGCAGCTTGGGTTAGCAGTCCAGCTCCATCATCATTTCAGGTCTCGACTTCTTGTAGACAGTCTCTCAGCCATGGGATATTGTTCATCATATTCGGAAGTTCAGCGATTCTAGGAAAACGCTGCCACTTCTGTTGGCCAGGATGTACTCGGTGGTACCATAGACAGACTGGATACGGCACTGCTGTTCACTGCAGACAACGTCGATCATAATATCCCATCAGCGACGGTGCAAAAAACGAACAAGTAACAAAGTAAACATTACTGAAGGAACAAAATTTGTCGGGAAAAAGGAGGACTTCCTTTCGAATGTGGAGAACAAACAGTCTCTTATCAATCTCGTTTCACAGCGCATGAATGACAGAGGTTGCCACGTAATACAATCAGAGGGGGATGCAGATGTGGAGATTGTTAAGGCAGCAGTTTCAATGTCATCCAACAAAAATACTAGTCTCATTGGTGAAGATACAGATCTTTTGGTGTTGTTACTTCATTACGCGTCAACCAGCGATGGCAACAAGCTTTATTTCTACTTGGATAAAGGGAGTCCTGCAACAGTATACGACATTTAGGTTATATGTCACTTTTTTGGATAATCTACTATATATTAGACTCCAGACCAGGTGGTATTTTTGAATTAAAATATAATTTATTAAACACAAAAAGTTAAAAACCAGATATACATCTGAATAAATCAACAGGTAAATAAACAAGTGCAGATTCCATTAAAAGAGGGACTGTATAGCCGTAAGGAAGCCACCGTAAACCTACAGTACTATGATACCTGATATATTTTAAGTTTTAAGCCTCTCTATGCAATATCAAACTAAATAACGAAGTAATTTGCTGCCATGTTTAAAATCCTACTGGGCAACTGAATTGGTTAGTTTTGGACTGTTTAAGCGCAACTATAACCCAAGCCTGTTCTATGCACCAGAATAGGATACATGGACTAGTAATAACGTTATATTAACAAAAGGCTAATAAACACAGTATAAATGGACGCCTCCTGATGAAGCTGTTTGTGAAACGTGCGTAGAGGCAGAGGGACGCCGAGGTATTCCCCACACTACAGCACTTTGGTAAAGTACTACATTTATACTGTGTTTATTAGCCTTTTGTTAATATAACGTTATTACTAGTCCATGTATCCTATTCTGGTGCATAGAACAGGCTTGGGTTATAGTTGCGCTTAAACAGTCCAAAACTAACCAATTCAGTTGCCCAGTAGGATTTTAAACATGGCAGCAAATTACTTCGTTATTTAGTTTGATATTGCATAGAGAGGCTTAAAACTTAAAATATATCAGGTATCATAGTACTGTAGGTTTACGGTGGCTTCCTTACGGCTATACAGTCCCTCTTTTAATGGAATCTGCACTTGTTTATTTACCTGTTGATTTATTCAGATGTATATCTGGTTTTTAACTTTTTGTGTTTAATAAATTATATTTTAATTCAAAAATACCACCTGGTCTGGAGTCTAATATATAGTAGATTATCCAAAAAAGTGACATATGTATTATGTATTTGGTGGTATTTGTTCCCCATATAACGGGGCATTACACTGAGGGCAAATTTTTGTGAGTTATGACATTTAGGTTATGAAGAATTCCCTGGGAAACCATGTCTGCAGCAGTCTTCTGTTCCTTCATGCATTCACGGGTTGCGATACCACTTCCACGGTTTTTGGAATCGGAAAAAAACTCGGTCTACACAAGGTTTTGAAGGGAGACTCGGTCTTAAATAGCTGTGCTAAAATCTTTTCCACACCTAACAAAAACAGAGCTGAGATTGAAGACGCTGGGTGTAAAGCAATGGTGGCATTGTTTGGGGGCAAACCTGGAGACAATCTATCTGCAATGAGGTATTCTACTCTACAAAAACTTGGTTCAGCCAAAATCTTTGTTACACCTGAACGACTGCCACCGACCTCCTCTGCAACGAAGTATCATGCCCTTCGGAGTTACCTCCAAGTGATGCTTTGAATGGACAATGGCTAGGCCATGGACACTACTGAATGGGGATGGGAATTGCAGAATAACAGTCTAGTTCCAGTGATGATGGATACTTCACCCGCGCCAGAAACACTTCTGAAAATAATTCACTGCAATTGTTCTTGTGGTTGTAGTACACTTTGGTGCACTTGCAAAAGACACGGTCTTACCTATTCAGGGGTATGCGGACCATGTCAAGAAGGGCATTGTGACAATATGAGTGAGGAAGCAGTGTCTGATGATGAAAATAGTGACTATTGATCTGACACGCTTATTCAGTGATGAATTAGGTCTTAAAATGCACTGTGTATTAATTCTATAATTTCTAGAAATGTATATATGTTATGACGTCATTGATGACGTTATGACCTCACCTGTCCATGTAGTTAGTATAAAACTTTGTATAAAAATTGTTATATGAAAATATATAGTATACAAAATGCAATCTCTTCTGTAACCTAAAGCTACCGCTTTGAAATAGGGAAATATTCGTTATTTTTAGTGCGATGGCTGTCATTGTCTTATGACGTCATAGTTAGGACCTTTGTGGTGTTCAATTTTTGGAAAACATTTAATATATTGTTCCCCACATATAATAGTAATAAAAAAATCATAAAACGCTTTCTTGGAATTTGTTCCGGGTCAAACCGTATTTTGACTGGACTATTCGGGTTACAAGGAGCTACAGTTACTTTCCAGAGAGCCATGGAATGGATCCTAACTCCCCACAAGAGGTATGCAGTGACCTACTTGGATGACATTGTGATCTTCAGTCAGAATTGGGGAAGCCAGAGGAAAAAGTGAAATCTTTATTATGCCAGATACAACGTTTCAACCATACAAGGTCTTTTTCAAGGCTTGAAAAAGACCTTCTATGGTTGAAACGTTGCATCTGGCACAAAAAAGATTTTTCTACATTTCACCTGGATTGGATGCTGTCCTTCACTTTTTCTTCTGGTATGTACTTTTCCATTTGGGTCCAGTGGAACTAGGATGGGCATCCCTTTATCGGTTGTGCTGTCGGCTACTCTTTAGATGTAAGAATTGGGGAAGCCATCTTAGCAAAGTCCAGGCGATACTTGATGCTCTACGAAAGGCAGGGTTTTCCATAAACCCAAAGAAATGTGCCATAGGAATAGAGGAAGCTAAATATTTGGGCTATGTCTTAGGCAGAGGTTAAATAAAGCCCCAAATAAATAAAGTTGAGGTGATCCAGAGTTGGAAACAAGCCCTCTCAAAGACACAGGTCAGAGCATTACTGGGCATTGTGGGCTATTACCGCCGGTTCATCCCTAACTTCAGCATGATAGCTGATTCTTTGATTGACCTCCTTAACCCTTTCTGACATTAGAAGTAATAACCTGTCCTTGTGACCAGAGTCTATCTGACCGGGGACGGATTATTACGTATGCGCGATTGCCCACCCACACAGGTGGTGTGTGGGCGATTGCCGCCAGGTGTCAGCTGATTCTAACAGCTGACAGCTGACACTAAATGCCAGGAGCGTTCACCGGCAGCTCCCAGAACTTTAACCCCCGAAATGCTGCGATCGAATGTGATAGCAGCATTCTGGGAGCTGGCATTGGACTGACAGATCGAATACCCCGCAGTGTGACGCGGGATCTTGATTGCTAGTGGAGCGCCCCCACACCGCCGCAGGGCTGAGGGGTACCCGGAGCCGGGCCTCTGAGTCTCAGTTCTGGGGTTGTCACGGTGGCTAGACCCGGTCCGTGGCCCTGTCTGTCAGTGGGGGACGTCCGGTGCAATAAGTGGTGTTGTAACGGTGCAGTTGTGGGGTGCAGGTCGCGGTAAATAATGAGGACACCAGGTTGCAGTCTCTTTACCTCTTTACTGAAGGTTTTGGAGACCTCAGTCCAGAGCGCTGTTAACTGGGTTGTCAGAGACCGGCCGGTCCAAAGGCACATCAGGAGTTCTCTTTACAGGTGGGAATCAGTGTCTACCTTCTAGTGCTATGTGTTGTAGTTCTTCCCTGCTGAGCTCCCGGGATAGTCCTCACAACTGTTTCTGTCTGTCTCTGATGTTCGCTTTCTCCGTCCCCCAGATGATATGGTAGGACGCACCCGTATGACGGGGTAGGCCTGGAGTTCTTCCGGGACCCTAGAGTCGCCCCTCTCCCACAGCTGCCTCCGTTGTCTGCTTAGGTGTTAAGTGAGACAGCCAACCTGTAATTAGCTGTCCGGCCGTGGTTTGCAGTAGTACTTAAAGTCTCTTACTTGCTCGGCGTTCCGGCCACCGACTGTTTGCGCCTCAGAAGGATGTTGCCTCGGTCTAACAGCACGACTCCTTCTGGTTCTAATTCCTCTTTACTGTATTCCCGTTGTTCACTGGTTTGTTCTGCTCTGAGGAGTCTGCCAGGATCCCATCCCTGACAGGTCCTCTCACTAGCTCTTCCCAGCTACTTCTCCCTGTCTTCCTGTCCAACCCCCAGTTTTACCAGAGTTGTGAGGAGTGGCCTACTAGATAGGACCACCCCCCCTGGTGGCCGGAGTGTGAAGTGTGGTGTGAGTGTACCTGGTCAGAGAAACTCCTTAGTGCAATCAGACGTACCATAGCTCCCCATAGTGGCGGAGCCACAGTACTGCAACAACCAGGACTCTGGGGTGCTGCACTAGCATGGTAACCCGATGTTGTGATGTCAACATCCGGGTCACCAGAGCTAGGAAACATGCTGATCATGCACAGTACATGATTAGCTAGCTTCTCTGTCAGTGCAGAACTGACAGTTTCTATAGCATGGGGATGCTGCTACTGAAAAAGTCATCTTGTCCTGCAAAAAACAAGCTGCAATACACCTCCATGAGCAAAAAAAAAAGTTATAGCTCTCACAATAAAGCGATGCAAAAATAATTATTTGTCTATAAAATAGTTTTTATTGTGTAAAAGTGTCAAAACATAAAAAAGATATAAGTAGGGTTTCGCTGTAATTGTGCTGACCCGAAGAATGAAACTGCCTTATCAATTTAACCACACACGGAACGGCATAAACAACCCCCCAAAACAAAATCCTGAATTGCTGGTTTTCGTTCATTCTGCCTCCCAAAAATCAGAATAGAAAGCGATGAAAAAATGTCATGTGCCCGAAAATGGTACCAATAAAACCGTCAACTCATCCCCCCAAAAAAAAGTCATCACATGACTCTGTGGGCCAAAATATGGAAAAATTAGAGCTCTCAAAATACATTGATGCAAAAACTATTTTATGCAATAAAAAGAGTCTTTTAGTGTCTGACAACAGCCAAACATAAAAACCCAATATAAATCTGGTATCGCTGTAATTGCACCGACCCAAAGAAGAACATCGCCAAAACACTTTTACCGCTTAAGGAATAATAAAACCAATTCTTCATCTGCTGTTGATTTTTTCATTCTGCCTCCAAAAGATGACAGTAAGGCTAGGCACACATTTATCCTGCGCTCTGCGCTGACTGCTTGCATTGGAGTTTCCATATAAATCTCTGAAATACGTGATTCAGACAGAACCTTTGGTGGAAGATTCCCTGTAATGAGGCAGATGGCGGCACTTTGGACATCATCTGACCTGTGATCTGGCGGTATCCGTCTTTTTAGGATTGCATATGAGTGCTGTCGGCCACAGTTTTGTGCACTTCTCAAAAGAGGGACCCCACTAAACAGAGGCCATATAGAGTCCAGAGTAACTCTGCAGCTTCATTATAGTGATTGGATCCGTCGGGGGTTTCATTTGAATCACATCACTCAGAGATTTAAATGGAAACCCCAATGTAAGTGGTCAGTGTAGAGTGACGGATAACTGTGATCCAAAACATATTTAAAGTGTTCCCAATAAAAGCATCAATTCAATCCACAAAAAAAGCAAGTCCCCACTCAGGTCTGTCATCTGTATAAATATAGCGGGCTTCCACATTACTGGTAATACAAAGGCTCTGGAAAAGTGGCTCCTCACCTGCCAAAAGAAATCTAGCAAATTCTGCCCTCTCAAATCCAAATGCCCCCCTCCCTTCTAAGCCCCATAGTGTACCTAAACCACATATTGCATCCACGTTTGGCATTTCTGAAGCGATGTGAGCCCTCCTAACTTACGGGTGCGCACCTCCAGAAGCACGGGCTGGGCATAATGTACTGGTGACTGCAAAGTACTGGTCACTACAGCGTACTGGTCACTACAATGGAAGTGTGCAATTTTCACTTATTGCTGCTTGTTTCAGGAAAATACCCATGGAGTCAAAATTGTCAGTACACCTGTAGATAAATTCCCCAAGAGGTATAGTTTCCAAAATTGGGTCACCTAGGAGGGGATTCTGCTCTTCTAGCAAATAGGGACTCTCTATATGGAGTCCCAAACTGTTCTAGGAAACTCTGCGTTCCAGAAGGCAAATAGCGCTCCATTCCTCTCCAGTCTCTCCAAATGGCTAAATAGTAGAGAGGGTCAAGCATGCTCAGGTGCTTGTTGCTCGGGTCAAGCAAATTGGAATGCTCGGGTGCTCAACCCGAGCAATGAGCCCAATGTAAGTCTATGGGAAAACCCGGCCGTGACCCCCTGGGGTCCTTTTAGGGTCTAAAAACATCAGAAATCGATGGGAACAGTGCTCAAATGACATGGGAACATCATGGGCAATACTCCTGGAAGCATTTCTGACTCCCAGGTCACAGCTGTGGACAATGTTGTCAGAGTCTTACGCCACTTTTACAAGCGCACAATAAAACAAACAAAAACAAAACCAAAATGGATTTACCTGGGAAATAATTTAAGGAACATCCTTTCAAGGGTAATTATTTGTATGTAAGGCAAAATAAATAACCCAAAACAAGTGTTCCTCAACCACTTAGGCTATATTCACACGTAGTGTTTTTAATGCATTTTTCAACTTTACCATTGCTTTCAACCAAGACAAATGCATTCACTGGGAAATGTCATTTTAACATTTTACAACCTTATCTGGCCATGTGGTGTGTGACACATGTGGAGCGCCCCCACACCGCCGCAGGGCCGAGGGGTACCCGGAGCCGGGCCTCTAGGTCTCAGTCCTGGGGTTGTCACGGTGGCTAGACCCGGTCCGTGGCCCTGTCTGTCAGTGGGGGACGTCCGGTGCAATAAGTGATGTTGTAGCGGTGCAGTTGTGGGGTGCAGGGCGCGGTAAACAACGAGGACACCAGGTTGCAGTCTCTTTACCTCTTTACTGAAGCTCCCTGGGTCCCCAGTCCGGAATACGGCCCACCAGGCTGCGCAAGTCCGGCCGGTCCAATGGCACCTCCAGAGCTCTCCTTGCAGGTGGAAATCGGTGCCCTCCCTCTAGCGCTATGTGTTGCAGTCCTTCCCTGCTGTGCTTACGGAAAGTACCCCACAACTGTTGTGTCTGTTTCTCGTGTTCCCTCACAACAACTTAATTCGCAATGATCTTCCTCGTCCCTCCAGATACTATGGTAGGAACGCACCCGTATGACGGGGAGGCTCGGAGATCTTCCGGGACTCTATCTGCGCCCCTCTCCTGTTGGTACCCCCCTTTGCCTTCCTGGGTGATGCGTGAGACAGTCCGCCTCAAGCTAACTGCCCTGCCGTAGGTCTGAGGTATGGCTTGAAACTCTTTACCTCCTCGGCGTTCCGGCCACCGGTAGTGCGCCTCAGTAAGGTGCCGCCTCTTTCAGCACAACCCTCACTGGTATCTCCTTTCGCTTGATTTCGTTTCTCACTCAGCACAATCTATCTCGCTTCTTAGTCCTTCCTTGGGCACCGCCGCTATGCTGAGCAGGCACGGTCCCTTTACGTTCTTTCCATGCCAAGCCTCTGCCAGGATCCCACCCCTGGCAGAGACCCTACAGTCTCTCCCTTCACAACACCCTCTGCCACCAGGTGTTGCTCCGTTCAATCCCGTCAGCGTTCTCTCTAACTTCCTGCCTGACCCCCAGTTTACCCACTATGGTGGGGAGTGGCCTAATGAATAGCACCCTTAGCTCCCCCCGGAGGCCCAGCTGTGAAATGTATTGGTGACTGTGATACCTGCTCAGAGAACTCCTTCCGTGCCATCGAACGCAGCATGGCCCCCCTTAGTGGCGGAACCATGCTACTGCAACGACCAGGACTCTGGGGCGCTGCACTCCCCCCTGGTTAAACACAGTACTCCGGGACTGGGAAGAAAAACAACAATACAGGTTAGCAAAAAGACATACAATTTTGTTGAGTGCAAATAACAATAAGTATACTTAAGTAGGCTTCCCTTTATGGGAGGTGAGGACACTTGTAACGTTACAAACATAATTAACCTTATAATTTACAGAGTATAAATAACTTCTGTTACCCAACCGGGTATTCTATTTAGTGCAATTTTTGAAATAATAACTTAACATTGCCTTTAAGAAACTCACACTCTTAGTCTATCAAAGGCCTTCCTATAATCACATTATAAGGCATTTCAACTTTACATTCTCCTTCTTGTGAACCTGCAGGACCGCCTGTCCCTACGGCACCAGACCTACTGCCTCTCCTTTCTTCTACAGGACCGCCCTGTTCAGCCAGGGCCTACTGCCTTTCGCTACTATACACAGTATAGACATAACATTCCTTTCGGTTGAAGAACTCTGAGCCAGCTCTACTCGGCCCCTTTAAGGACTCACTCTCTAACCCCTACGGGTTCACTCTCTGTCCTTAGCAATAAAGTAACTTTTCAATGGGGACGCAGGGTTTACCTTCTATCCTCACCCTCATTATTACTTCTCTTACTTTCAACTATGCAGACCTCTACTTCTACCCCTACGGGCTCTCTGCATCTTTCCTTTCTTCAAAACATTATTCAAATTTCACATTTTAACAAATTCAACACATATAACTCGGCATGTAAAACAGTTACATTTTCTTTTCAAGGCATCATTACCACATTACTGTTCTGTAACAGTATCGCTTTCAAGTACAATTCTTCACATCCCCTTTAAGAGGGGACCAGGTCTCTCTGAGGTAGCTCGTCTTCTCAGCCTACCAGTCTCATGCAAAGTTCCGGTCCGGTATCTTCACAAAGTGTCTTTAACTAGGACCAGTAGGAACGGTTTCTTCGCAAAGTGTCTTTTGACTAAAACCAGTAGGGAGCACCTTTAAGAAAGTGCAAACTATTTACAAGGAAAAGTTTGAATCATGCGCAGTTCATGATTTCTGCAGTTCTTTAAACTTGTGCAAAAATTTTAGGAAAACTCAGAACAAACACAGGGATCCCGGGTCAACAAAGGGATCCATTAACCCTGGGCGGGTTTAGCAGCAACAGGAACAAAAGAACAAACAGTAACTATTTACATTTTCATGGTATCGAGGTTTATTCTTTTTCAGGCGGCTCGGGCTCCTGCCCCCCAGCCACCGTGGTGCCAGCGTCCGCGGTTCGAACGTGAAGATGAACTCGACTGGCCAACTCGGTGGCCGCAACCAGGCGCACCGTTGCGATGGTGACAAGATCGGGTGCTCCTGGGACCAGGTCCGAGGCGGTAAGGGTCGCGGCTCCAGACATACACCGCCGAACATTCCGTGCATACCACCCGAGCGGGTTCTGGTGGCGGCTGTAGGTCACCGAATCCCCCTTTTGCAATGGTTCTCCACTACGGCCACAGCAGGGAGCCCTCACGTTACAATGCGCAACAAAAACGTCAGTATCCAATCCTGGCTCGTGTATGAGGCCCCACCCTCTTCTTGCATGGTAGGCCAACACAGTGCCCCGCCTTGTCACGTCTCTGTCATCCCACGCTGGAGGGGGTTGTTGTACTTTCGATGGGCCCACCGACTCGGCCTCTTTCCGGCCTTTCCACTGTAGAATCAAGCACTGTCTATATTGTTCCCATGTAAGCACCGCAAGAGTGGACCCGTTCTCCCGGGATCCATCTGTTCTAAACCAGGGGGTGTCCCACCGAAGAACTACTCCATCTAAGCTCACATCCACAGGCTCCCCCACTCCAGTCGACAGCGGTGGCACCATCCTGCCCAGGTCATCGGGGGATAGCACCATTAGCCCTGCCGAGATAAGTCGCTCCCTACTGCGATAGAGGTGGGTCATGGAAGCGGGCTCGCGGAGGGGAGCAGGGACGCCGGCCATACCTGCGCCCAATATGGTTCCATCGGTGTCGCTCCGGTCCGTTAACGAGGACGCTAGAGTCTGCTGCAGCCCGGACCGGGGCTCCTCCAATGAGATGCTCGGATTCGGCTCCGCTGGCCGTGGTTCCTCCTCCTCTAACTCCGAGGTCGGGATTGGTGGACGCAACTCCGCTGTTGGGTCCGCAGGCTTCCGGTCCATCTCCGTTGAAGAAGGGCAGGCCGGAACTGCTTCTTCCTCGCTCAGGCACTCGCCGTTCATCATCGCTGCCTGATAGTCGGTGGCAGTGCATGCACCTAACTCCGCCATTTCTCTGAGGTTGGGCTTCTCCATCACCAGCCTCTCGCCGTTGCATATCAAGGGGTGTTTCTCTTCTGCTTTGGAGCAGGTCATCTCTTTGCAGCCAGAAGTGCAGGGGGCGGTAGCCATTTCTCGCGCCACACTGGGAGTCTCCGCCCATAACACACCCTCCTTCTCCTGGGGTGTAGCAATGGCGGCGCCTTTTGGCGGGAACTTCTGGCGGCCAATGGCGCAGCACAATCTTGCAATAAAGTTCAGTCCACACACAATAAATCACAGTCTCTAGGCACACATGACCTGATTCTTCAGGCTTAAGTAGATCCTGTTCGTGACGCCAAGCTGGAGCGCCCCCACACCGCCGCAGGGCCGAGGGGTACCCGGAGCTGGGCCTCTAGGTCTCAGTCCTGGGGTTGTCACGGTGGCTAGACCCGGTCCGTGGCCCTGTCTGTCAGTGGGGGACGTCCGGTGCAATAAGTGATGTTGTAGCGGTGCAGTTGTGGGGTGCAGGGCGCGGTAAACAACGAGGACACCAGGTTGCAGTCTCTTTACCTCTTTACTGAAGCTCCCTGGGTCCCCAGTCCGGAATACGGCCCACCAGGCTGCGCAAGTCCGGCCGGTCCAATGGCACCTCCAGAGCTCTCCTTGCAGGTGGAAATCGGTGCCCTCCCTCTAGCGCTATGTGTTGCAGTCCTTCCCTGCTGTGCTTACGGAAAGTACCCCACAACTGTTGTGTCTGTTTCTCGTGTTCCCTCACAACAACTTAATTCGCAATGATCTTCCTCGTCCCTCCAGATACTATGGTAGGAACGCACCCGTATGACGGGGAGGCTCGGAGATCTTCCGGGACTCTATCTGCGCCCCTCTCCTGTTGGTACCCCCCTTTGCCTTCCTGGGTGATGCGTGAGACAGTCCGCCTCAAGCTAACTGCCCTGCCGTAGGTCTGAGGTATGGCTTGAAACTCTTTACCTCCTCGGCGTTCCGGCCACCGGTAGTGCGCCTCAGTAAGGTGCCGCCTCTTTCAGCACAACCCTCACTGGTATCTCCTTTCGCTTGATTTCGTTTCTCACTCAGCACAATCTATCTCGCTTCTTAGTCCTTCCTTGGGCACCGCCGCTATGCTGAGCAGGCACGGTCCCTTTACGTTCTTTCCATGCCAAGCCTCTGCCAGGATCCCACCCCTGGCAGAGACCCTACAGTCTCTCCCTTCACAACACCCTCTGCCACCAGGTGTTGCTCCGTTCAATCCCGTCAGCGTTCTCTCTAACTTCCTGCCTGACCCCCAGTTTACCCACTATGGTGGGGAGTGGCCTAATGAATAGCACCCTTAGCTCCCCCCGGAGGCCCAGCTGTGAAATGTATTGGTGACTGTGATACCTGCTCAGAGAACTCCTTCCGTGCCATCGAACGCAGCATGGCCCCCCTTAGTGGCGGAACCATGCTACTGCAACGACCAGGACTCTGGGGCGCTGCACATGATCAGACACATTTTGCTTCATTTATGAAGGAGGTACTCTGAAAGTCACAAAGTCTATTTTTATAGGGCCAGCAGTTGGCCCTCACTATTCTTAGAGAGCCATCAGTCGGCTATGCTTTGTTGTTCCCATTATTAAACACTGGGTCCCTTATACTTTTATTGCATATGCAGTGAATGCAGGGCTGCCCAAAATTTGTACGCACCCCAACAACCCACTGAACAGACAATATGCAACCAAAGTTCCCAGTATTCATTTGGCACTCCCATACTGTTTGCTTATGCATTGAATGTAAGGCCTACCCTGCCCCTAAGTTACATGCACTTCAATAAGCCCTTGAACCCACGTACTGGATGGCCACAGGAAAACAAAGCTCCCATTATCCATTTGGTAAGCCCGTACCAGAGGCGTAGCTAGGGTTTTAGCTTAGCTTAGAAAAATCTGAGTGGGCCCCTAACAAGGTACCCCTGACTACAGCTACATGGTGCACCCTAATTGTGCACATAGGGGAACATCAGCAGATGACCGCACTGTGACTGAAAATACATCTATATACAAAAACAAACACTGATACTACTATATGAGGACCATATATTGGTAGATACCAGTCCTGCAGACCATATAAGAGATCACAGCACAGTTACAGATGGTGACTTACCGCTGACGTTCTTTCTGACGGAATAGTTCACTTTTCTTGTCTTTTCCATCTGGCACAGACCGACATGACAACTTCTTCCACCCAGGACTCGTCTGCAGAAATTATGATGACACATCAAACTTCTCACATTTCCAGCCCCGTCCCCATCTATCCCCAACCTGCACAAAACTCTTCATTATTATTATTATTATTATTATTTATTGTTATAGGGCCATTTATTCCATGGCGCTTTACAAGTGAGGAGGGGTATACATAATAAAAACAAGTACAATAATCTTGAACAATACAAGTCATAACTGGTACAGTAGGAGAGAGGACCCTGCCCGCGAAGGCTCACAATCTACAAGGGATGGGTGAGAATACAGTAGGTGAGGATAGAGCTGATCGTGCAGCGGTTGGTTGATCGGTGATTACTGCAGGTTGTAGGCTTGTCGGAAGAGGTAGGTCTTCAGATTCTTTTTGAAGGTTTCGATGGTGGGCGAGAGTCTGATGTGTTGTGGTAGAGGGTTCCAGAGTAGGGGTGATACGCGAGAGAAATCTTGTATACGATTGTGGGAAGAGGAGATAAGAGGGGAGTAGAGAAGGAGATCTTGTGAGGATCGGAGGTTGCGTGTAGGAAAGTACCGGGAGACGAGGTCACAGATGTATGGAGGAGACAGGTTGTGGATGGCTTTGTACGTCATGGTTAGGGTTTTGTACTGGAGTCTCTGGGCAATGGGGAGCCAGTGAAGGGATTGACAGAGGGGAGAGGCCGGAGAATAGCGGGGGGACAGGTGGATTAGTCGGGCAGCAGAGTTTAGAATAGATTGGAGGGGTGCGAGAGTGTTTGAGGGGAGGCCACAGAGCAGGAGGTTGCAGTAGTCAAGGCGAGAGATGATGAGGGCATGGACTAGGGTTTTTGCAGATTCTTGGTTGAGGAATGAACGGATTCGTGCAATATTTTTGAGTTGAAGTCGGCAGGAAGTGGAAAGGGCTTGGATATGTGGTTTGAAGGAGAGATCAGCGTCAAGGATAACCCCGAGGCAGCGAGCTTGTGGGACTGGGGAGAGTGGGCAGCCATTTACTGTAATGGATAGGTTCGTTGGGGGGGTCACGTGAGATGGGGGAAAGATGATGAATTCTGTTTTGTCCATGTTAAGTTTCAGAAATCTAGCGGAGAAGAAGGATGAAATAGTGGACAGACATTGAGGGATTCTGGTTAGTAGGGAGGTGATATCTGGTCCAGAGATGTAGATCTGTGTGTCATCAGCATAGAGGTGATACTGAAAGCCATGAGATTCTATGAGCTGTCCCAGGCCAGAGGTGTAAATGGAGAAGAGCAGGGGCCCAAGGACTGAACCTTGTGGGACTCTGACAGATAGGGGGCGAGGTGAGGAGGTGGTTTGTGAGTGGGAGACGCTGAATGTCCGGTCTGTTAGGTATGATGAGATCCAGGATAGGGCCAAGTCTGTGATGCCAAGGGATGAGAGGGTATGTAATAATAGGGAATGGTTCACTGTGTCAAAGGCAGCCAATAGGTCGAGGAGGAGGAGAACAGAGTAGTGTCGCTTGCTCTTGGCGGTTAAGAGGTCATTGGTGACCTTAGTTAGGGCAGTTTCAGTGGAATGGTGTGACCGGAAGTAAGATTGTAAGCGGTCAAAGAGGGAGCAAGAAGAGAGATGGGAGGACAGTTCAAGGTAGACGTGTTGTTCCAGTAGTTTTGAGGCATAGGGGAGAAGTGATATAGGGTGATAGCTAGATACAGAGGATGGGTCAAGAGAGGGCTTTTTGAGGATAGGTGTGATGGAGGCATGTTTAAAGCTTGAGGGGAAAACACCAGTTGTTAGTGATAGGTTGAAGAGATGGGTTAGGGTTGGGATGAAGATTGTGGTGAGGTTTGGGATGAGGTGGGATGGGAGCGGATCAAGTGCACAGGTGGTGTGATGCGATCTTGAGAGTAGAGTGGCGAGTTCATTCATTAATTCTGCTGATACCCCAATACTGAGCCGCTGCTGCCATATGTGTCCTACAGCACCTGCTGTGTGGTACAATAATGGTGCCGCCCCACATAGTAATGCCACTATTGTGCCCCTTACGTAGTAATAATGACTCCTTTGTGCTTTCTAGATAATAAAATTCACCCCTAGAAAACATTAATGCCCTGTGCTAGTGCCCTCCACATTTTTTCCCTAAAAAGTAATAATACCACATATGAAATTTTGATGGTCTCAGTACTCTGAGTGCCCATATAACAATAATGTTTAAGTGCCCACTTAACATTTAATAATGTCCCCTAAGTAGCCACCATGTACAGCTTGGCTATACACAGTACGGTGGACCCACAGCTTTCCTATACACAGTATAATGCCCCCACAGCTCCCCTCTACACAGTATGATGAGCCCACTGGTCCCCTCTACACAGTATGATGTCCCCACTGCTCCCCTATACACAGTATGATGAGCCCACAGGTCCCCTCTACACAGTATGATGAGCCCACAGCTTCCCTATACACAGTATAATGCCCCCACAGCTCCCCTCTACACAGTATGATGAGCCCACAGCTTCCCTATACACAGTATAATGCCCCCACAGCTCCCTTATACACAATATGATGATCCCACAGCTTCCCTATACACAATATGATGATCCCACAGCTCCCCTATACACAGTATGATGGGCCCACAGCTCCCTTATACACAGTTTTATGCCGACAGAGCTCCACTATAGAAAGTATAATGCCCCCCAGAGCTCCCCTATATACAGTATTATGGGCCAACAGCTCACCTGTGCAAGGTATAATGCCTTCATAGCTCCCTTATACATAGTATGATGGGCCCACAGCTCCCGTATATACAGTATTATGTCCCCCACAATTCTCCTGTGCACAGTATAATGGGCTAACTGCTCCCTTATACACAGTATAATGCCCCCACAGCTCCCTTATACACAGTATGATGGGCCCACAGCTCCTGTACATACAGTATGATGTCCATTATAGTTCCCCTATACATAGAATGATGTCCCCATTGGTCCCCCAAAACACAGTATAATAGTTAATAGTGTTCTGACACTGTGTGTCTCCTGCACTGAGAGTCACACTGCCAGGAGGAAATTAACTTTATTCCTTACTGCAGCCTCGGGGGTGGCGCTGGCACGGTTTCAGTCACCGCTCTGTGTATACAGGGCAGCAGCTGTACAGCGCCTCTTAGGGTATGTGCACACATTGCAGATTCCCCGCAAATTTACTGTGGATTTTGTGCAGTTTGTGTGGATTTTGCCTGCGTTTTTACACCTGCGGATTCCTATTAAGGAGAAGGTGTAAAACGCTGCAGAATCCGCACAAAGAATTGACATGCTGCAGAAAATACAACGCAGCGTTTCTGCGCGGTATTTTCGCCATTTGCACTTCGGATTTTGTTTTCCATAGGTTTACATGATACTGTACAACGCATGGAAAACAGCTGCGAATCCGCAGCCAAATCCACAACGTGTGCACATACCCTTAAAGCGCCACTCCAGCGGTGAAATAAATAAAAATGCTGGAGTGATGCTTTAAATGGAACCTGTCACCCCCAAAATCGAAGATGAGCTAAGCCCACCGGCATCAGGGGCTTATCTACAGCATTCTGTAATGCTGTAGATAAGCCCCTGATGTATCCTGAAAAATGAGAAAAAGAGGTTAGATTATACTCCGAAGAAATGTGAGAAAAGTGAACAGCTCTTCGGAGTGTCCAAATGTAGGATCAGCTGTCTCAGGGCACTCAGCATGGTGGGAGGAAGGACGATCAGGGTGAGGAATATGCAGTCCAGACTCACAGCTACTCAGACTTGACCGTGTGGAGGATAGGGTGGTGGTGGTGGCAAAGTGACTGGAAGCATTATCAGCTATCCAACCAACAACCTTTTGACACTGCTCTGGGTTCAGTAGTGGTGTTCTGCGGTCCCCTCGTAATTCGGACAGGAATGTTAGGCGAGAGGATGTAGGTGTTTGTTGTGGTACAATTTCAGCTTGTCCACGGCCTCAGCATCGGCCTCTGCATGCACCATCAGCATCACGTCCACTTCCCCATCCCTTGCCA
The DNA here is from genome assembly GCF_051348905.1 of Ranitomeya variabilis. Classification (NCBI taxonomy): domain Eukaryota; kingdom Metazoa; phylum Chordata; class Amphibia; order Anura; family Dendrobatidae; genus Ranitomeya; species Ranitomeya variabilis. Next base: position 755,651,886 of record NC_135232.1, read on the forward strand.
CTTGCCTTGCCCATTTTAAATGGACTACAATATTTTCCAAGTTCACTACAAATGTCTGAATTTGGAGCGAAGTTATATGTGATCCGTCTGCGGGAAATCCACAGTTTAAAATATCTCGCCTGTAGCTAACAATTTTTTTTTTCAGCAAACTGGTGTCAACAACTAGGCTAAGACACCAGAAAAACAGATGAATGGAGGCCTCAAATGCCACAATTTGTAGGCAACAGATAGAAGAGGCGTGTGACAGGGATACTACACTGTAAAATATGTGTCCTGCATTTTTATTTATTTATAGCAAAATAGTGTCAATAACTAGGGTAAGACACAGCAAAAACAATTCAATGGAGGCCTCAAATGCCACAATTTGTAGCTCACAGATAGATGAGGCGTGTGACAGAGATACCAGACTGTAAAATACGAGTGTGGCCTGAATTTTTATTTTCTTACAGGAAATTAGTGTCAATAACTAGGGTAACACACAGCAAAAACAGTTGAATGGAGGCCTGAAATGCCACAATTTTTAGCCCACAGATAGATGAAGCATGTGACGGAGATACCATACTGTAAAATATGTGGCCTGTATTTCTATTTTCTTACAGGAAACTAGTGTCAAGAACTAGGTTAACACACAATAAAAACAGTTGAATGGAGGCCTGAAATGCACAATTTTTAGCCCACATATAGATGAGGCATGTGACGGAGATACCAGACTGTAACATATGTGGCTTGTATTTTTCTTTTACAGGAAAATAATGTCAAGAACTAGTGTAACACACAGCAAAAACAGTGGAATGGAGGCCTCAAATGCCACAATTTGTAGCCCACAGATAGAGGAGGCGTGTGATGGAGAAACCACATTGAAAAATATGTGGCCTGTATTTTTTTTTTTTACAGAAAAACAGAAATCTTGATGTTCCTTTGCCCATGGTGTGCAACATAATTAAGAATTTTATAACCCATGGCACTGTATCTAATCTCCCTGGACGTAGATGTCAGAGAAAAATTTATGAAAGGTTGCAATGCAGGATAGTCCAGATGGTGAGTAAGTAACCCCAATCAAGTTGCAAAGAAATTCAAGCTGTCCTGCAGGATCAGGGTGCATCAATGTCAATGCGAACTATCCTTCCACATTTGAGTTAAATCAAATGCTATGGCAGGAGACCCAGGAGGATCCCATTGCTGACGCAGAGACACAAAAAGGCTAGACTTCAGTTTGCCAAAATGTACGTAAGCCAAAATCCTTTGAGGAAAGCATCTTGTGGACAGATGAGACCAAGTTAGAGCTTTTTGGTAAAGTACATGATTCTACTGTTTACTGAAAACAGAACGAGGCCAGCAAAGAAAAGAACACAGTACCTACATAAACAACCATATCCCTCACCTGTCTGATGTGAAGATAATCAATTTTTCCCATGAAGAGTCTAGCTCTCCTACATCTAGATGCCAGGCTGAATGATGGCTTGATGCAAGAGTTCAGCGTCCCTTTCAGCATAAATACTGAGCTGCGCGTGATAGCGCAGCATCAGTGTCTCAAGGTGACATGAAAAAGGTGAGGGGGTTTCGTAGCCAATGAACTACATTCACCTCACTGACATCACTGCTAGTGCAGCAATCTGTCAAATCCATCAATATTGATGGGTTTGGACATCATTATTCTAATGTGTATGGGAGCCTTTTGTCTTAAGTTTAAGAGGTGGAGGGCGCAAAACTGAATCTAAGCCTGGAAGGAGGAAAGCAAAGTTTCTTCTCTGCTGTAGCTTCTGTGTTGAACTATTTATTGCTGGCTGTAAAATTACTTTACTGAGAATCTATCAGTCAGCCTACTTTGTTTTGTCCTTTTCTGAGCTGATCAACTGATCTATGACCACAGACAACATTAAAGTTAAATGTGCAGAGCCTGTGAAAGCAAAAAACAAACAGTGCAAAATTTTAGATGCATTTAAGTAAAAAAAAAATTGTCCCTAATGGTGGCAAGCCTCTATAATCATAGGTGTATCTAAGGGTTCAACACAGGGGAGGCTAAACTTCTAAGTGGGTCACTCCACCATGTTTACAACTACGGTGGAGCACCCTGATAGTGGGTTTTGGGGAACCTTAGCACATGACCATGGTGCTACTGAAAAAAAATCTCTGTACAAAGACCAACACCGATATTACCACCATACAGTGACCATACAGTGGTAGATACCAGTGCTGCAGAACATAAAAGTGATAAAAGTATAGCTACAGATAGTTACGTACAGCTGACTTTCTTTCTGATGGAGTTGTTCACTTTTCACGTCTATTCCATTTGCTCCAGACCACCATGACAACTTCTTCCAGTCATGGCTCGTTTGCAGAGTTTACAACAAAAACACATTTGACTTCTCATAATTCCAGCATCATCCCCATTTATTCCGAACCTGCACTCTCCTCATCCTACTATTACCCCAATGCTGAGCCGATGCTGCTGTATGTGTCCCTTTTACTGCATCTGCTTTATTGCACAAACGCAGTGCTCCTCTTACTGCCCCACATAATAATGTCTACCACTTTGCCTGTTAAAAAATATATTGCCTCCTTTGTGCCCACTAGATGGTAAAATTGCCTCCTAGAAAATATGTACGTCCTTTGCAAGTGAACTTGTAAACAGTGCCCACATTTTGAACTTGAGAAAGTAATAATGCCCCGTGTGCCCATTGACAGTCACAAAACTCTGAGTGCCCCTATAACGATAAGTGCCTATTTAACATTTAATAATGTCAACTAAGGACAGCCCTGTATAGCTCCTCTATATGATGGCCCCTTTAGTAGTCCTTACCCTGTATGATGGCCCCCTTCGTAGCCTCCATGGTGTATCATGGGCCTCCTTATTAGCCCCCACTCTGTATGATGGCCCCTTTAGTAGTCCCCTCTCTGTATGATGCTATCCTTAGCACCCCCATGCTCTAACATGGACTTAATAGTAACCCTCACTCAGTATGTCGGCCCCCTGCTCCACTGTCTAGTGTAACTGTTTCAGTATGTGCAGCATGTCCATACAGTTAAGAACAGTAGTTTCTCTGGGTCGGCTCCTCCGAGTGAAGCAGGTCAGGGTGACCTCCCCCTCTGCCCCCTACGCTACTGCCTATAATTAAACATAGTGACTTTTAGACTATTTCCATGTAAAAAAAAAAAAAAGAATTAATACATATTATGTATGCACATATCTCTATCATACAATTGGGCTATGTATATTTAATATATACTATGAATATCAATATGATCTGGTATATCAAAGTAGACTGAGTGACTATTGTTGCATCACGCCATTTATCTGAAATAAACCTGCAATATATATACAGTTTTTCATTTTCGTATCATATGTGTAAGTCAAGGCTGCAATTTAAGTTTGATATGAACAATTCAGTATTGAAGCCACCAGCTTTTCAAGCATCCAAATATGATCAATGCACTGTATGAGCAAAGTACAGTTTTGATTGATTGCCAGAGATCTATTTCTCTTTCAGAGGAATACGATGTAAGAAAAGAGTGCTAGGACGAAAACTCAAGCACATGCTATGCGAAAATCAATATTTTAGTGTGAGGTACAAAAATGTTTGATTTTCAGATGTTTCCACACATAAAAATCCCAAATCTATAACAGTGTGAGGGGCGATGTTTATTGCTTTATGCAGTTGAGGGTCTTTTTCAGTAACAACAATTAATAAAGGCACTAAGTCACAGCTTCCTACTTGCTTCATGATGTATGATAATAAAAATATCAAAACTTCCAAAAAAAACAGTTAAACTATTCACAATTGAAATGCTCCAGTCACATGAAAACATTGAACATAACACACACTGCACATTAAAAGTCCATTATGATTTACTACCTTCAGAAAATAAAATATAAAGCAATTATAAAGGTTAACTACAGACCCGGCAAACAGACGTTTCATTTGGGTCATCCCTGCTGTACCAGGGTGGTTGGATTACACTGTAAGCCTTGCTGCTGAGGTGTTACAAAATTAACATTGGTGTTTATAGAAATGGAAAAAAGGTGCACATGTAAAAGTCATTACTTACTGAAATGATCAAAAGATGCAAAAGTAATAACAGCATTAGTGAAAAACATTGTATTATTAAGCAGATGTAACGAGTGCATGCAAATACTGTCTAGGTTAATTTCATAAAGTAATTTGCACATAGTCTGACAAAACCAAGGCACCCAAATGGAGCACCAAAGTCTAGCTTTAATCAATCGTAGTCTTTTGTTTACCAGATGTAAGCCTTTTTCAGGCTTTGGAGAGGCCAGCAATATTATCATTGAATGGAATCTTTGACTGGAAGTTGAGAAAACGGCTGGACCATGTTCGCTACTTTACCTAATTTATCTTGTGTTCTGAAAACCACTAGCAACTAGAGATGGGCGAACCTGCATAGTTAAGTTCGGCAAATAAAATCTTTAGGACAAGATACATATTAATAGGGGTGGCCTCAGGCCTGGGTAACCCAATCACTACATGCAATAGCCATGGAACTACTCCTAACAATTTTGTAGACAAAGAAGAAATTGGAGTACCACAATCCAAAAAGAAGTAAAATCAAGATAATTTTAGTTTTACTAATAGATGTAACGCACCGAAACCACATAAAACATAGTCATATCATACACAGATTTTGAGGCAAGAAAAAGACTCAGGTGCAGCAAATCAAATGCACACAAACAGCACAACCAGATAGGATGCAGTAAAGCGATATACCATTACTAGTAAAGTGACAGTGCTTCAAGTATACCCAGAGTTCAGGGCCGGCGCCAGAACCCGGCGTACCCGGGCAAGTGCCGGGGCCCTGGCGAGACGGGGGGGCCCATTTACGGTGCGCAGCTGCAGCCGGAATACTCACCTCCGGGAGTCGGGCCGTCCGTCACCATGGATACGACGCAGCCAGAGTCACTTCCGGGCCGGGCCTGCTGCTGGGACTGAGTTTCACACAGCTGCGCCTGCAATACTCACCAGTCACCACTGGCGCCGCCATCACCATGAATCCGGGCCGGCGGTCGCTCTCTCCTGTCACTTCCGGATGTGAGAGCTCGTCAGATTCCTAAGAGCTCAGAGAAGAGATCCAGCTGCTGTCATCCACGCGTCCAGGACAGGTCCAGGCGTCCAGCGGCAGCGCAGACACAGGGACAGCGGCAAGCAGAAAGACGAGCGGAGCAGGAGCAGCAGTCAGGTGTCATAAGTTAATAGGAGGAATGGGGTGCCATAAAAATTCCTTTTCTGCCCTCTGCATCTTAAGGCCCCGTCTCACATAGCGAGATCGCTAGCGAGATCGCTGCTGAGTCACAAGTTTTGTGACGCAACAGCGACCTCCATAGCGATCTCGCTATGTGTGACACGTACCAGCGATCAGGCCCCTGCTGCGAGATCGCTGGTCGTGTCAGAATGGCCTGGACCTTTTTTTGGTCGTTGAGGCCCCGCTGACATCGCTGAATCGGTGTGTGTGACACCGATCCAGCGATGTCTTCACTGGTAACCAGGGTAAACATCGGGTTACTAAGCGCAGGGCCGCGCTTAGTAACCCGATGTTTACCCTGGTTACCAAAAAAAACAAACACTACATACTCGCCTTTCGGTGTCCAGGTCCCTTGCCGTCTGCTTCCTGCTCTCACTGACTCCCGGCCGTACAGTGAGAAGTGAGAGCACAGCAGTGACGTCACCGCTGCGCTCTGCTCTCAGTGTACGGCGGCTCAGTCAGAGCAGGAAGCAGACGGCAAGGGACCTGGACACCGAAAGGCGAGTATGTACTGTTTGTTTTTTTTGGTAACCAGGGTAAACATCGGGTTACTAAGCGCGGCCCTGCGCTTAGTAACCCGATGTTTACCCTGGTTACCCGGGTGCTGCAGGGGGACTTCGGCATCGTTGAAGACAGTTTCAACGATGCCGAAGTCGTTCCCCTGATCGTTGGTCGCTGGGGAGAGCGGTCTGTGTGACAGCTCCCCAGCGACCACACAGCGACTTACCAACGATCACGGCCAGGTCGTATCGCTGGTCGTGATCGTTGGTAAATCGCTTAGTGAGACGGGGCCTTTACAGTATAATGGCTTTCCCGTGACCTCTGACCTGTTTACAGGCCACTTACACAAACACAGATATGAGCTGTGAATCGTAAATAGCAGCCCCAGCACCTGTGTCCTGCAGAGGGGACATTGCAGGCTGTTAGCACAGACCTCTATGGTACTCCCTTTTCCTTGCCTTATTAACTATTGCACAGCTGGAGGCAGATTGCATTGGGCAGAGGTGCAATGTGCTGCATGCAGCCCCCCCTGTTTGGATGGGTACTATCACCTTCCATGCATGGCCACTCCATGCATGGCCACTGGAACAATCACTATTGTTTGCCTTCACTTTAAATCTCTCCTCCCAGGGGGTTTGCAGGAGCTGAATCATCTCCAGGGGAGATCCAAGTTCCAGCATTGCTGTGACCCTGATGTCAGAGGGGGCGCTATTAACATAGCACTGGCCATGCAACTGCAAAGAGAGAAAAACACACTGTAAAGAGGTGGGCGGCCATGACTAGATGCCTCATCTGTGCGGCCTGACCTGCCTGTTTGTAATGATGGATCTGGCAGTCTGTGCTACATACTGCATGGGCTGTGCTATATACTGCGTCTGCGTGGGCTGTGTGTGTTATATACTACGTGGGCTCAGGCTGTGTTATATACTGCGTGGGCTCAGGCTGTGTTATATACTGCGTGGGCTGCCTGTATTATATACTACGTACGTGCCTGGGCTGCCTGTGTTATATACTATGTGGCTGGGCAATATATTAAGTGGCTGTGCAATATATTATGTGCCTGTGCAATATACTATGTGGCTGTGCAATATATTACATGGCTGGGCAATATACTATGCGTCTGCTATATACTACGCGTCTGTGCTATATACTACGCGTCTGTGCTATATACTACGCGTCTGTGCTATATACTACGCGGCTGTGCTATATACTACGCGGCTGTGCTATATACTACGCGGCTGTGCTATATACTACGCGGCTGTGCTATATACTACGCGGCTGTGCTATATACTACGCGGCTGAGCTATATACTACGCGGCTGAGCTATATACTACGCGGCTGAGCTATATACTACGCGGCTGGGCAATATACTACGTGGCTGGGCAATATACTACGTGTCTGTGCTATATACAGTACTACGTGGGCTGTGCTATATGCTACATGGGCTGTGCTATATTTCTCTGCTGTATCTGTGCATCATGAATTGTGGTATGTGTTTAAGAGGGGGGCCCACTGAGACTCTTTCGCCCGGGGCCCTCAAAAACCTGGAGCCGGCCCTGCCAGAGTTTAAATAGTGATAATCGGGTAGCCATATGAAATATAGTGTAGTCAATGTGACATGTAATGAAACGTAATCCCAATCCATATTAACATATGGCATCCACTAGAAATCACATTATTTCAGTAGTTCTTACCCATAGTTGTTTTTCCAAACAACTTTATTAACATTTTCAACCAAAACAAGACATAGAGAGAGCAAGGTTAACATAAATGCAATGACATGAAACATTCAAGAAGCATAAAAGTAAAAATAGAATAAAATAAAATAGCAAAACAATAAATACAGTAAATTCTTATGGAAATATTTCCAGCCAGCGAGACCATTTTTTAAAAAAGGAAGGAAAGCAGCCATTCAGTAACACCAATTTTTGTTCATAGGATTTATGCAAAGCCAGTTTGTCAATAATTTCTTGTGAAGAGGGTACTTTAGAAGATTTCCAAAAAAAAAGCAAGAGCATTCTTAGAAACTAAAAGCAGATGTATAACAAGTTTCCTAAAAGGTGGAGTCAATTGATCTGTATTCAACGAGAGCAGGGCCAACTGAGGAGACAGAGAAAATTTTAATATAATAGAAATAAGAGAAGAGATTTCATCCCAAAAAGGTCTAATACGTGGGTAAAACCAAAACAAGTGGGAAAGGCTACCATAATGTCCACAATCCCTCCAGCAGAGAGGGGAATTGGAAGGATTAATAAATGCTAAGCGAGACAGTGAATAATACCACCTAGAGATAAGCTTAAAATAACACTCATGAAGAGCCATGGACATGGTGGCAGAATAAAGGCCCCGTCTCACATAGCGAGATCGCTAGCGAGATCGCTGCTGAGTCACAAGTTTTGTGACGCAACAGCGACCTCCATAGCGATCTCGCTATGTGTGACACGTACCAGCGATCAGGCCCCTGCTGCGAGATCGCTGGTCGTGTCGGAATTGCCTGGACCTTTTTTTGGTCGTTGAGGCCCCGCTGACATCGCTGAATCGGTGTGTGTGACACCGATCCAGCGATGTCTTCACTGGTAACCAGGGTAAACATCGGGTTACTAAGCGCAGGGCCGCGCTTAGTAACCCGATGTTTACCCTGGTTACCAGCGTAAATGTAAAAAAAAACAAACACTACATACTCGCCTTTCGGTGTCCAGGTCCCTTGCCGTCTGCTTCCTGCTCTCACTGACTGCCGGCCGTACAGTGAGAAGTGAGAGCACAGCAGTGACGTCACCGCTGCGCTCTGCTCTCAGTGTACGGCGGCTCAGTCAGAGCAGGAAGCAGACGGCAAGGGACCTGGACACCGAAAGGCGAGTATGTAGTGTTTGTTTTTTTTGGTAACCAGGGTAAACATCGGGTTACTAAGCGCGGCCCTGCGCTTAGTAACCCGATGTTTACCCTGGTTACCCGGGTGCTGCAGGGGGACTTCGGCATCGTTGAAGACAGTTTCAACGATGCCGAAGTCGTTCCCCTGATCGTTGGTCGCTGGGGAGAGCGGTCTGTGTGACAGCTCCCCAGCGACCACACAGCGACTTACCAACGATCACGGCCAGGTCGTATCGCTGGTCGTGATCGTTGGTAAATCGCTATGTGAGACGGGGCCTTAAGTCAAGGACTTGGCCAGTTCCCAATCATCTAGAGCTACAGAAAGATTCAAAGTAGATTCCCATTTGCTCATGTATGGGGATTTTATAATTTTGAAGTCATTATTAAACCACTGGTAGATATATTGAGTAGACCAAAATATGCTATGACCGGAGTTGCATAAAATATTAATCGCCGGCTCCGATAAAGGAGGGCGACCAGTCACCAGTGGCCTAAAAAAATCCTTTAAAATAATTAATTGCATAAAAGCCGATGAGGGAACACCAAACCTATCTTTAAGGTGGGTAAATGACACAAACTTGTTACTATCAAAGATGACATGTAGTTTGAGATTCCCCAGTCAGTCCAATTTGAATGCAGATCAAATGAGAAAACAGTAGCCAAAAAAGAGAAGGGAAGTCTCAGCATAAGTTCCATCCTAGTGAAACCGCTTTTAATTTTGAGAAATTTCTGCCATGCCACCAGAACAGCTACAAAAATCGGATGATCAGACCGAAGCAAAGACTTCGAGGTGAATAAATTCATAATAATATTACAAGGTGGAGAATTTCTATTACTTACCCATAGTTGTTATGCCCGTAAGAACTACTGAAATAATGTGATTTCTAGTGGATGCCATGTTTTAATACAGATTGGGATTACGTTTCATTACATGTCACATTGACTACACTATATTTGATATGGCTACCCCTATTATCACTATTTAAACTCTGGGTATACTTGAAGCACTATCACTTTACTAGTAATGGTATATCGCTTTACTGCATCCTATCTGGTTGTGCTGTTTGTGTGCATGTGATTTGCTGCCCCTGAGTCTTTGTCTTGCCTCAAACTCTGTGTATAATATGACTATGTTTTATGTGGTTTCAGTGCCTTACATCTATTAGTAAAAATAAAATTATCTTGATTTTACTTCTTTTTGGATTGTGGTACTCCAATAGTTAAGGTCAGCGTTTGTACCATACACCTACTGTTTGGGCACAGATACTGAACATGGACTTCTCCAGGAATTCCGTGTTACTGTTGGGGTTCAGCCCCCCAAACACTGGGTATTTGTCGCGGTTTCATTTGCATGACAGTGCAGCAAACACCGCTTATGATTGGCGGTAAAATCATCACCGCCGGACAGACAGCCGTGGTTCCCACACTGTCAAATGACAGCGTGAGCCCGCAGCTGTGATCGGAGGTATAAAGTTAACCTCCAGTCACTTGTGTCGGCTGATGGGACTACTGTTCCCGTCAGCCAACGCCTGCTGCCGCTAATAACAGGGAGCCCTGACGAAGGTTTTTCCCACCGAAACGCGCGTAGGGGCGGAGGCGCGTCCCCAGGTACCATTGTCTTACTGTGCGGTGAGTTATCTCAGCGATCCTAGTATTTGTCATGTTAAAGGTAATGACTATTTGGCTCTAGTACTTTATATGAGCTTTATTTGTGTTATTTCTTACCTCTTCCAGTGATTTTCTTGCTACTTCTGTGTATCGCTATATTACTAATGGCCTATTCATTTGTTGCTGACTATTGGTCTTTTTGCCGCAATATATATGTACTAATTAGTACTTGGTTTTTGCGTTATTTTTCTTTATTTTTTATTGTTTATTTTGTATCTTTTGCTTAGTTTTTTCAGTAAAGCCCTATCCATTAAATCAATCTTCACTTTGTAGACATGGTCCTGGGCAGGCGCCTCCTGCTGCTCTCAGTGTTTTTCTGGTAGTGTCAAATTTTCCCTCCTTGCTTTTTGGTCACATTTCAGTAATTAATAAAAGTTGATATTTGTATTTATTTTGAGTTGGACCGTTATTTCATCGTTTTTCTTTTTCTTGGTATAATAACAGGGAGAGCAGGAGGCAGCTGATGGGAGTATTCATCAGCTGGTGCCTGCATTCTAAATAAATAATTGAAAAAAGAAAAACAGCCCCCTGTATTTTTGATAACCAGCCAGGCAAAACTCACAGGAGGGGCTTCAATTCTCAGCTGTCAGTGTTAGCAAGGTTGGTTATCAAGAACAGAGGGATCCCCACTCTGATTTTTTAAATTATTTAAAAAAACAATTCTTTTTTTCTGAGACTAACATGATACAGTGTAACACAGGTACACGGATGCAGTGAAACAGAAGTGCAGCGCAAGGGTTAAACAAATATTCACTTGATAAAAACAATAATAACCTCTGCATAGGGAGAGAACAAGGGAAATACAGTTAAAGGGGTGAGGGCTAAACAGAATAACAGTAATTCCGATTAACAGTCTATCAGTTTTATTTATCGTGACTCGGTTGTTCCCTCTCAGAGTCCAATGACTGTTTGGCTGCTGGCTGCGGCCGGTGCTGAGTCTTCCAGCTTCCCCCGCTCAAGCTCTGGCACAACAACCTCCCGCTTGGCGTGCTCTGTAGCCAGGAGTCTCGCACAACAATCTCCCACTCAGCGTGCTCTACAGCCAGGATGCTCGCACAGCAATCTTCCCCTTGGCATGATCTGTTCTGCACGCCTGGTGACACTCCCCAGTCCTTCCTGCACTCGTCCTCTTTCGCAGCCTAACACTACCCGCAGCACAATGCAGGTCTGCACTCTTGCCTCTCTCTGGCGGGAACCCCCACCTTCCTGGCTCACCACGCCACTTCTGCCCGGGTTCAAGGTTTGCTCCGTCCTCAATATCCTTCCTCCCTGCAACAGCAGGTGCGGCCCCAGCAGTTCAGGGACCTGGTGCCCTGTCAGCACCCACAGCCTGTTCTACTTTCCTTCACCCCCATTCTCCTTTGACTCGCCATTCCACGGGCGAGAGCTCCTTCACCAGATATTCACATTCCTTCCCTTCTTGGACGATACATTGCCAGATTAATTGATCCTGCTCATAACGGGTGGGAGGCACTCCAGCTCTGATCGACGTAATCCGTGTTGACTGATGATGGTTGGAGAACTATTTTGATCTGATGGGCCTGTCACTCTTGTGGCTTCAAGCATTGGTACTTCAGAGTCCAATTCCTTGGGAGTGGCAGGCAGCAAATGGTTGAGGTCTGGGGGCAAAACTGACATCTCTTCTTCATCCAAGTCAAGAACTGTCAGAGTGGGTAGTTTTCGGTGATTCTTCTCCATCCTCGGGCCCTTGGGACAGACACGGCTGCAACATGCTACAGTGAACTACCGGGGTAGTGCCCCTTCCATCCGTTCAGGCTGAACTTCATACACCGGCCTGTCAGAGCAGACTCGTGTTATTCGATGTGGGATCTGCTACTATCGGCTTTCCAGCTTTCCTCGGGGTCACTTGTTCCAGTCCCACACCCGATCCCCTGATCTCAGAGCTGTCCCTTGAATAGGTGACGCCTCAGTTCTTGAAACTTCATCTGGATAACTGACGGAGGGTCTGCAATCAATGTCGGCATTCTCAGACCCAAGAAGACACCCCCATCCGTGGGTAGTCCTCTTCCGGGTCCAACTCCAACTGGATGATGTGATGTCTCATCCCTTTCATCTGAACAGTAAGGTATACAGAGTGAACCCCGTTGTACTGTGCACTAGGTTGTTGTATACCCATACTAACTCAGCCACAAACTTAGGCCATAATATCTACCGATCTTCCTCTAATGTTCTGTCATGTCGGACACTGTCCAGACCAGGTCGTCTGACAGACAGCGGTAATTCCGCGTTTGACCACTGTTTGCTCATTGGCGTTGGCTAGTTTTCGTCTGGCTGCTCTGGGGTTAATTTATCTGATCCTCGGATTGGAAGCTGGGCCATGCCCATTTCCTTTAAATGGTTCTCCTGATCTTTGGGCGTCACCGATTATAGCTTCTGTCTTATCCGTAGTTATCTCGGTCCGGAGTGGAGAGCTGGTTGTTGGAGAATCGTTTCTGGTGGTGTATTTTCCTTTGTCTTATTTACTCCTTCCTATATTTGTATTTATTTTGCCCTGCACCTTTATAGTGTAATCCTGATTGAATGCGGCGTGGTGTATATTTTCCTTTATCCTTGTTTGTTATAACTGTGGGTATTGGTCTATTGCATTCACTGGGTGGTGGACGGTGGTGTTCAGTCTGGGGCTGAATCAGGAGTCAGGGTGAGGGTGGAGGCCTGAACATGCACACCTTCAGTGTAAACTTCAGGTAGAGGGTCAGACAGGGTTTCCCTAGTCTGAGGGAAATTGCAGGGGCCCGGGTTATTAGCTCTCGCCCTCCTTGTATCCCCGTGACATGTTCAAAGCATCTGGATCAGCGTCCGATTGAAGTGTTGACAGGCCTCATTCTCCTGAGGGTGTTAAGGAGTAGTCCTGGACTTCTCAATTCGGTACAAACGGTGCAGATCCTCCATCACTCGGCCCTGGAAGCAGGTGCCCTGGTCGGAGTGAATCCTTTTTGAACAACCGTACACTCGGATGAAATCCCGGCAGGTGGCCAGTGCAGCTGATTCAGCAGTCTGGTCTCTGGTCGGGGTTACCATGGCAAACTTCGTGAAATGGTCGGTCATTACCAGGCATTGTTCGTATCCAAGATGCACCGGGCCTATAGTTAAGTAATCGATCATTAGGGCCTCCAAGTGAGCAGAAGTCACAATGGTCTGTATCGGGGGCCCTCATTGCTCCGGACCATGCCTGCTAGGGCCGCCACCCCCTGCTCCTGCTCTCTCATGCATGCTTCCACCTCTATTTCTGAGAAAGTCATACGCGGGTAGTACGCAAGCATTCTCGCAAGGTCTGTTTGAGCAGCGCGTCCCTGAGACCCAACATAAACTGATCTCTAAGCATCACATCAGGGGGTCCCACTCTTATGGCCCCCACATCATCCCGCTTAATGATATGCGCATTCACCTCCAGCAATGTATTAATATACAGCTCTGGCAAAAATTAAGAGACCACCACATCAAAACCCTGTCATGGGCAGCCCCATCTCCAGACCTGAACCCCATTGAAAACCTCTGGAATGTAATCAAGAGGATGATGGATAGTCACAAGCCATCAAACAAAGAAGAACTGCTCCCCTTTTTGCTCCAGGAGCAGTGTGAAAGACTGGTGGAAAGCATGCCAAGACGCATGAAAGCTGTGATTAAAAATCATGGTTATTCCACAGAATATTGATTTCTGAACTCTTACTGAGTTAAAACATTAGTATTGTTGTTTCTAAATGATTATGAACTTGTTTTCTTTGCATTATTTGAGGGCTGAAAGCACTTTTTTTAATATCGACCATTTTTCTTTGTCAGAAAAAAATACAAAATTTATTGCTTGGAAATTCGAAGACATGTTGTCAGAAGTTTATAGAGTAAAAGAACAATTTACATTTTATTCAAAAATATACCTATAAAGAGAAAAATCAGACAAACTGAATATTTTGCAGTGGTCTCTTAATTTTTGCCAGAGCTGTATTTGGTGACAGACTCTCCTTCCCGCTGGATGTGATGAAACAGTCGCATCCACAGTTCCACAAAATTAGTGGGGTCACCATGTATTTTTTCCAGGATCTGCATCAGCTTATCCAATGTATCCCACTTATGAGGGGGGCGGAACATGACAGAATACCGAGCCTCGCTATCAAAGCAATCTCAGCTTGCATAGCAGGGGTCATGGGATGCATCCGCAACATGCTCTTAACCCTAAATTTTGCTAATAGATTGCTAAGCATAGCCCCCAATGGCAGTCTGGACCTCAGAGCACTCATGGTAGACGGGTCTGCAGCGTCTGTGTCCAAACACTGCATCCTGCCACGGATGCAGTGACACAGAAGCACAGTGCAAGGGTTAGGCTACTTTCACACTAGCGTCGTGCACTCCACGTCGCAATGTGTCTTTGTGGATAAAAAACGCATCCTGCAAAGTTGTCTGCAAGATGCGTTTTTTCTCCATAGACTGTTATTAGCTACGCATTGCGACGCAGTGCCACACGTCGCAACCGTCGTGCAACGGTTGCATCGTGTTTTGGCGCACCGCCGCCACAAAAAAACGTTACATGTAACTTTTTTTGTGCGTCGGGACCGCCATCTTCGACCGCGCATGCGCGGCCGAAACTCCGCCCCGTCCTCCCCGGACCTTACAATGAAGCAGCGGAAGCATCTTAAGACTGCTTCCGCTGCCAACGTCAGGCATTTTCTTCACAGTATGCGTCAGTACGTCGGGCCGACGCAGCGTGACGGCCCCGTACAGACGCTAGTGTGAAAGTAGCCTTAAACAATTATTCACTTTATCAAAACAATAATAACCTCCTCACAGAGAGAACAAGGGAAATACAGTTAAAGGGGTGAGGGTTAAACAGGATAACGGCAATTTAGATTAACAGTCTATCAGTTTACTTATTGTGACTTGGTTGTTCATTTCACTCTCAGAGTCTGATAACTGTTTGGCTGCTGGCTGCGGCCGGTGCTGAGTCTTCCAGCTTCCCCCG
This sequence comes from Ranitomeya variabilis, assembly GCF_051348905.1. NCBI lineage: Eukaryota > Metazoa > Chordata > Amphibia > Anura > Dendrobatidae > Ranitomeya > Ranitomeya variabilis. Next base: position 755,667,151 of record NC_135232.1, read on the forward strand.
CTCAAGCTCTCGCACAACAACCTCACGTTCGGCATGCTCTGCAGTCAGGATGTTCGCACAACAATCTTCCTCTCAGCGTGCTCTGTTCTGCATGTCCCACAACGCTCCCCAGTCTTTCCTGCACTTGTCCTATTTCACGGCCTAATGCTTTCTGCAGCGCAATGCAGGCCCCCACTCTTGCCTCTCTCTGGTGGGAACACCCCTCTTGCTTCCCGTGCAAACCCTTTTGTACCTTCCTGGCTCGCAACACCCCTTCTGCCCAGGTTCAAGGTTTGCTCCATCCTCAATCTACTTCCCCCCTGCAACAGCAGGTGCAGCCCCAGCAGTTTCAGACCTGGTGCCCTGTCAACACCCACAGCCTGGTCTTCTCTCCTACAACAGAACTTCATATTTCAACTTAGAATTTACGGTCATTGAAATTCAGCCGTTTGCAGAGGTGATGCAGAGTTTAAAATCTAATTTTTTGTTGCCAATACTGTGCTCCTACCACACTAACTGAGCAACATGACTGGGAAAAAGAGAGGCCGTGGTTGAAGGGGAGTTAGGCTTGATGTTCAAGGTGTACATGGGGTAGGTGGTAATGTTTGTGAACTAGTGAAGCAACGTCACGTCCTTTTCAAAGACAACTGCCAACTTATGTTACTGGACAGGCTACAATACTACCTTTCTTTGGCAGATGTACAGTGGTACGCCTTGTTGATGATGGCCAGAAAGAGCATATACTCAAGTGGATGGCAAGGGCAGATTCAAGTGGCTTCTTCTCCTCTTCCTCCATCTCAACATCACACCCAGTATAGTTCACAGAGGTGGCACACAAATTCCCCTTGCTTCACCCCGGGGCCCAAGTATCTAACCATTCAACTGACTGTAAAGAATCACAAATGGGTGAGTAAGAAGAGCTTTTCACAAATTCTATGCCATGTTCATCAGAAGTGTACTCAATAGCTTCACAGAGTCAAGAGGAGGAAATCTGCACCAACATTTTTTAGCTTGGATCCAGGCAGGACGAAGTACTGTCCGAACAGCATCCTGATCATCGTCATCAGACATTAACCCCTGAGGGGAGGTGATCCTAATGAGACTCAGATATCAGAGGCTCACACAGACTGTACTGTGATGTGATTGCAAGAAGAGGTGTAGGGTGACTCCAAGGACGAGGAATGTGATAACACAGAGGATGATGATGATGATGAGGGGTTATATCCCAGTTGGAGTGAACATAGAGGCACACAGTTGAGAAGGTCATCTGAGGAGGAAGACGAAGAGGTTACGTTGCGCCGTACGTCGCAGACACATAGTGATGCAGCCATGATGAGCAATGCATTCTCAGCCACAACTGTGCCTGTGACCAGTAACATCCATGGGTCTGCAGCTTGCATGGGTTGGCAAGGTTTGCCTAGCCGGGGCCTTTTTCGACACTGCAAAGGATGAGCCAACTCATGCAATCTGTCAACTTTGCACAAAAAGGTCAAGGTAAAAAGTGTAATAATTTGACTACTACATGTATGAGCCTTCACATGCTCAATCAACATGCTTTACTGTGGGAATCCCACTGCTCCAAAGTGCGGGACAGTGGGCCTCAACAACCATCAGCTGCCCCATCAATCACATGTGCTGTTTCTTCCTCCTCCTCTGTTACCGTTCCAACTATTGAGATGCAGGTTTTCGACCGCAGAACCTCTGGTTCTTTACCTGCTCCAGTAATGCTGACTGGGAGCCTGTCTTCAGCTGTAATGGAAGCGGCCACATCTGCTGTTTTTGACCGATTTCAGAGAACGAGCACACTAGAAGTTTCTCAATCCGTCATAACATCTCCGCCTGCACCTCGCTCACGGTCCAGCAGTTTGTCCAGTTCACCATACTCCACCCTCTCTCAGCACTGCAGCCAGCCCACGGTTCTGCAATTGTGGGTCACGTAAAAGATTGTTTCTTCCTTCGCATGACAAAGCTAAGAGGCTGATCTTCACCATCTCCAATATGTTGGCCACAAAAAAGGGTGCCTTTCCACCTGGTAGATACAGGAGGTTTCTGAAAGCTGATGGCCATCGCAGTCCCCCAGTACCAATTACCCAGTCAATATTACTTTTCTAAGAAAGCTGTGCCTGCGCTACACCAGCATGTCGCAGACAACATCATCTTTTCCTTGACAAAATCTCTGTCTGCCAGGGTGCATGTCACCACAGACACATCTTGCTGACTGGGCACTGGGTGACTGGTGGCTGTGTGGACAGGCGCTGCTCTACAAGTCTTGGAATCCCCAAGGCTTGCAGGACAAACCTCTTCATTTAACACTTCCTCCACTGCTTCTGCCTCCTTTAGGGCCCTCAACCTCTGCCTTAATGAGACACACGTACCAACAGTGCAGAGCGAATTCCCACCACCTCCGTAATGTGCTGTCAGGGCTCACCGCTATCAGGCAGTATTAAAATTGATATGTCTTGGAGATCGCAGTCATACAGCTGAAGAGTTGTGGACAGCTCTCCATGCTGAGCTTGATCAATGGCTGTCTCCGCTGTACCTACATCCAGGGAAGGCCATGTCCGACAATGGTGTGAACCTGGTAGCGGCCCTACGGTGAGCCAGCTCACACACGTGCCTTGCATTGCTCACATCCTTAACCTGGTGGTACAGCATTTTATCTGCCACTATCCTGGGCTGGGTAAGCTGCTCCAGAAAGCACATAAGCTGTGTGCATCTGTATCCGTGCATCTGTGTGCAGCTGTTTGCATCCCTCTGGTCATCGACTTGCATCCATACATAGGTCTTTGTCCATGCCAGTTAACAGGCTGATATGCAAAGTGCCAACACAGTAGAATTCCACTCTGCACATGTTGCAGCAACTGTTGAAGCAGCAACGAGCCCTGATGCAGTATGTCATATCGTATACAGTAGCTTGGGCCAATGCAGTACGAATGTGGTGCATATCATGTTTACAGAGTGTGCACAGATTAAGGACCTCTGCACCACATGCAACACCTCTACCTGCTTTTATGCTGAGCCACACTCAGGCAGCACAAATATCAGTTTTGTAGACAACCATTGTCAGAAAAATTTAGGGGTAGTAACATGAGTAGTTGAGTCCCAGGAGGTGGAGGCCTGATGGTGTCAGAGGCCTACTGCTACAGGCAACTTGCATGAAGGAGACCCAACCAGCAGTGTTCACATTTCCAAAAATTTTTGGCACTGAAGTGGAATAACTGTCACGAGAATAGAAATAGTGTAATTGGGACCAAGATATCTTCTACAGCTAACCAGATATAGACCAACCATGACTGTTTCCATTTCCACAAATTTATGTTAACATCAGTAGTAGCAACAGCAGGCACAGAAGCCACATTAAAGATATCACAGAGTGCAGTTACGTGACATTAATGCATCACAGTAAAAAATGCAATATCACCTAGTCTGTACAGTCTACGATTGGGGTGCAAAAGTCCTTGGAGATTCAAGACTTGTTCATCTTGATGAAAGTTAGGCGGTTTACACTTTCAGGGGCCAGCCGGCTGGGCTTATCCATCAGGACTTCACCAGCAGCACTGAAGACACATTCTGAGAGAATGCTGCCTGCCAGGCACGATAAAACCTGTAAGGCATGTGAGGCGAGCTCAGAACACTCATACATTTTGGAAGACCAAAATGTGAAAGGGTCCAAACCCTCTCTGATGATATTGATTTTCAGTTCTAAATACTCCTGCACCATTCTTTCCATTCATTCACCCCGTGTAAGACTTGGACTAAAGCTGGTCTAAAAAAAAGTGTCAAAGGACTCACAGAAATTGCTTTTTCCACTTACACTACTGCTGCTGCTAATGATTTGGTATTGATGAATTGACATACCCTAGGTTGAAAGTGTAAAGCTGCAATGCGAACTTTGTGCTTCACTGCTGTCTTGGGAAAAAGCTCTCTTAAGGTTGTGTAAAAGCGTGTTTCGATACTCCAGCATTCGTGGGTCCCTTTCCAGGGAAGCATCTGGCAAAATTTAGTTTTATAACGATGATCTAGCAGAGTGGCAACCCAGTAATCAGCAGTATTCCTAATCGTAAGTATACAGGGATTACCGTATATACTCGAGTATAAGCCGACCCGAGTATAAGCCGACCCCCCTAATTTTGCCACAAAAAACTGGGAAAACTTATTGACTCGACTATAAGCCTAGGGTGGAAAATGCAGCAGCTACCGGTGAATTTCAAAATTAAAAATAGATGCTCCATACCGTTCATTATGGCCCCATAGATGCTCCACATAAAGCTGTGCCACATATAATGCTCTGCACCGTTCATTATGGCCCCATAGATGCTCCACATAAAGCTGTGCCATATATAATGCTCTGCACCGTTCAGTATGGCCCCATAGACGCTCCACATAAAGGTGTGCCATATATAATGCTCTGCACAGTTCATTATGCCCCCATAGATGCTCCATAGAAAGCTGTGCCATATACAATGCTCTGCACCTTTGATTATGGCCCCATAGATGCTCCATAGAAAGCTGTGCCATATACAATGCTCTGCACCTTTGATTATTGCCCCATAGATGCTCCATAGAAAGCTGTGCCATATACAATGCTCTGCACCTTTGATTATGGCCCCATAGATGCTCCATAGAAAGCTGTGCCATATACAATGCTCTGCACCTTTGATTATTGCCCCATAGATGCTCCATAGAAAGCTGTGCCATATACAATGCTCTGCACCTTTGATTATGGCCCCATAGTTGCTCCATAGAAAGCTGTGCCATATACAATGCTCTGCACCTTTGATTATGGCCCCATAGATAGCTGTGCCATATACAATGCTCTGCACCTTTGATTATGGCCTCATAGATGCTCCATAGAAAGCTGTGCCATATACAATGCTCTGCACCTTTGATTATGGCCCCATAGTTAGCTGTGCCATATACAATGCTCTGCACCTTTGATTATGGCCCCATAGATGCTCCATAGAAAGCTGTGCCATATACAATGCTCTGCACCTTTGATTATGGCCTCATAGATGCTCCATAGAAAGCTGTGCCATATACAATGCTCTGCACCTTTGATTATGGCCCCATAGATAGCTGTGCCATATATAATGCTCTGCACCTTTGATTATGGCCCCATAGATGCTCCACATAAAGCTGTGCCATATATACAATGCTCTGCACCGTTGATTATTGCCCCATAGATACTCCACATAAATCTGTGCAATATACAATGCTGCTGCTGCTGCAATAAAAAAAAAACAACATACTCACCTCTCTTGCTTGCAGCTCCTCAGGGTCCCGTCTCGGCATCTCTCCACACTGACTGTTCAGGCAGAGGGCGGCACGCACACTAGTATGTCATCGCGCCCTCTGACCTTATCAGTCAAAGCAAGAGGACGGGAAGACGGAGCGGCGCCCAGCGGGTGGAACGTGGACAGGTGACTATGAGATACTTACCTGCTCCCGGTGTCCCTAGCTCCTTATCCCGGACAGCTGGTCTCCGGGTGCCGCAGCCTCTTCCTCTGTCAGCGGTCACCGTTACCGCTCATTAGAGAAATGAATATGCGGCTCCACCCCTATAGGAGTGGAGTCCATATTCATAACTTTAATGAGCGGTACCATGTGACCGCTGAACAGGGGAAGAGCTGCGGCACCGAAGACCGTGGGACGGGCAGGGGGAGCGCCAGGAGCGCTGGGACTAGGTGAGTATGCGACACGCTCTCACCCGCCGACCCCACCGCCAACCGTGACTCGAGTATAAGCCGAGAGGGGCACTTTCAGCCCAAAAATTAGGGCTGAAAATCTCGGCTTATACTCGAGTATATACGGTATGTTTCAGCAAGAAGTCACTCATATGTCGGGCTCTACCATGAGGTCCAAGCCCATGCTGTGTTGGTGGCTGGGTAACAATGATGCTTTATAATGCATAAAATATAACCTTTATTAATATTAATAAAACATGACATGAACCACAAGTGAAAAAAGAAGAACCACCATCACCTATTAAAAATGAGAAAACCAGGGGTGTGCCTGATCCCAACCAATTGCTACATTTTTCCTGCCTTGCAGCGAAGGTTGGCACTCTTATACCTGAGCATTGGCGCCCCCACTCTTCGATGGCTGTCCCTTCTGACCCTATATTGCCCTGTTGGGATCAGGGGCAGAAAAGAGCCTAAATATGAAAATGGTATAATCTCTGGTCTTAGGCCAAAGAATATCTGTGATACAATAAACTTATATGGGTGTCAGCCCAATTTCTGATATTGCACTGAAATATACTGTATCTTTATATTGCATAGAGATATCTTACAGCTGCGCCATTTCTGGGGAGGCTGTGAGTTGGTGTTTGTAGCCGGGGGCCAATAACCATGGTCCCTTCCTATGCTATGAATATCAGCCTGCAGCTGTCTGCACAGCCTTTTCTGGTTATTAATTATAGGGGGACCCCATGTCATTTTTTGGGGGGTCCCCCTATTTTAATAACCAGTAACGGCTAAATATACAGCTGCGGGCTGAGATTCATAGCCTGGGACGATCCATGGGTATTAACCCCTTGCTAAGCTATAAACATCAGCCCCCAGTCTCTGGCTTTCCCTCTCTGGTGCAGAAAATTGCGCGGGAGCCCACGCCATTTTTTTACCCGAAAAGATTCTTTATTAAATACATACAAGTCCCATAATTTGCACACACACTATACTAATTGTATTGGTAGCACACATCTACATATCAAACTATTCTGCATGGATTTACTGTATGTAAACCACGTCTCCTATCCTGTCGGCTCCTGCATTGATTTTACAGAAGCCGACAAATGAATTATCGGCTAATCTTCTATCTATATCTCTATGCAATATAAAAATATATATATATATATTTATGTGTGTGTCACTGACATATATATATACACTTATTCTATGTGTACATATGTATTCTATCTATTCTATTCTAACCTGTCAGTGTGATTTTACTGTAGCCGCATATGAATTGCCAGCTTTTCAAAGGACACCGGAGCGTAAAAATCAGACAGCACTCGCATGGTGCGAGTACTGTGCAATTTTTTCTCGCACCCATTGACTTGCATTGGACTTGCTACTCGTTATGAATAACCGAGTATTAGGACTTACTCGTTACGAGTATAGCGAGTCTGAATATTTCACTACTCGCTCATCCCTAGCTACTAGCCTTTCATCAATCTTCCTTTCACCTGCTGATCCTGTAAATTACATTGTTGCTCCTGTGTACTGACCCCTGGCTATTCCTGACTACACTCCCAGCCCCTGTGAAGCACACACGTATACTCAGTAGCTCCCGACTCCCGCTGTGATACAGCTGAAGTTCCTTCCTTCATTTGTAGGCCTCGTCTCCCTTCCCTTCACTAGTTAGTCTCCTTCTCTTCCCCAGGACCAGTCTTTCTCTGTCCTGTTAGTTTCTCCAGGTCCCAGCCTACTGATCTGGCCAATTTCCGATATGATCTTGTGTGTTAGGTGTCAAGTTCCCGCTGCTGCACAGGGGGAATCTCAAGCCATGTCCTCTGCGGTCTCCCATTCTTCCTCACCCGCAGAGGAGCCTGCTCAGCAGAGACGTTGGTCCCAGCATCTCGCTCAGGCTGATGCTGTGCATCTGGTTACTGCTGCCGTCCCAGGTCCAGCTATTGTAACCAGCATTAGTCAGCGGCAAGATGCTCCTGGAACTAAGTCCTGCTTTTTGCCTACTGAGCATGCCCATGAGATGACCACTCATTGGTGGTCGGAGGTCACATGCCCAGGTCCTCAAGTGCTTCTGATTGGTCCACTGGCAAGATACCAGAAGGCTGCATCTATAAAAGGTTTACATGGCCGCTCAGCCATGCGCAAGTGTAATCCGAAATTGTGATGTGTGTGGATACATGTATGATACTGGTGAAAGTTCCTAATTATCCCCTTCCCTAGTGTTGTTGTCTGTTCTGGGAGTGTGGAACTAATGCAGCACCAGTTGGTGCATTCCAAAAACAGTGCACGATAATTAGTGTCTACTAGCGGCGTTCGCCAGTGCAACGCCATGTGCAGTCAGTGCGCTTATATTCCCTAGTCAGGGTGGTTAGTAGCTTTCACTAGTGCGATGTTGCGCGCACTTAGTGCACTAAATTTATTATTTAGCTTTGTCCAGGCATTGCAGGTGCGATGCAGAGAGCTTAGTGGGTCTAGCGGAACTCTAACCCCGCGTCCTTGGGGCAGAGTCCTGTGACCAAACACTAGTACTCAAATCTGCGGTACTGCGGCTCTGTGAAGCAACAAAGTCTGTCTTTGCAGATACCGGGTGACGTTAACCCATGTGTGTTCCTTTCTATACCGCCATATAGTGTCCGCCATTACCAGGCAGCAGCTAACATCGCTACACGGTGGACCCTGGGCTGTGAACGCACCTTATTAGTATCCTTATATTATTTGGTGCGTTCTGCCAGCCCTAACATTGTGGTTGCGGACTTGGCTAGATCCCTGGTGGCTGTAGCTGTGATCGGACTACACAGTGTGGGGTTTTGAGTGCAGCATCTACAGTACATTAAGTGGAGCCATGCATTAGCACTACCCGATACCGTTACCTTTCCAGTCAGGGGGGTCATGAAGACTCTAGGCTTTGACGATCTTCTTGATCTTCTTGCTGCTTTTGATATCCCTGATGCTTCAAGTTTGGATGTCAAGGAAGCTATCCAAACAACAAGTGATGCATAAGAAAACCATATCAAACCATCGGGAATGTGTTTATAGGAGAATCTGTCCTTGGCCCAGTCTGTGTCTGTCTCTGATGTTCCAGCAGTTTGCGTTATTGTGAAAAACACCAGCCTACAGAAGTCATTTGAGGCATCTGAAAAGGATGAAAATCTCATTGGTCCAACTGTACTGCCGAATAGTTTTTGTGGCCCTGAAAAGGGCCCTGATCCCCATGCTGTTGGACCAGGCTATGAAAAGTTTGAACCAGGATTCCTCAATGGGGACTGCTCACGGAGCTACACAGAAAAAATAGAATCGCACAATGGAGACCTTTGGCCACCTTTTGCCAACTTTTACCCAGTTTAGCCCTATTTCTAGCCCTGAACCAGAAGATACAAAAGATATTGTTCTTAACAAGCAGAAGGTAACAGAGTCTCCATACGTTCAACAGCCTTCCATGTACAATCCTGAAGAATGCATAGTCAATTCTCTTAGAAAGCCCTTGGAACAAGAGCCGAGTATGTTTGAGGATAACTGTAAAAAAGAGCAGAATTCTAACTGCATGGAAGCAGAGAAGCAAACCTGAGGTATCGACAAAAACAGCAGCTTGCTTCAGGGCAGCGGCAGTTCTCAGGATAGTTCGATGGTGTGGCAGGTACATCAACTCTGTCTTCATCTATGCAACCTTAGCAGCAGAATAATCCTGCTCATTCTAGATAATCATCTTGTGTAGCTGATTGGGTCGGTTCTCCGATGATAAGTCTGCTTTGGTAATGCTGTGGTTTTAGTTGTGCAAGAAGGCAAAAGTTATGATAGCACATATCAGAAGTGAATAAATACAGTTGAAACCAGAAGTTTACACACACTATATAAAAATACACATATTTATGTTTGACATGAAATCAGAATAAACCTTTCCTGTTTTAGGTCAATTAGGATTAGCATAATTATTAATATTTGCCAAATGCCAGAATAATGAAAGAGAGAAGGTTGTAACTCCTTAATGACTGCCGATACACCTTTTAATGGCAGCAGTTAAGGGTACTTATTCCTCAGTGCCGCTTTTTAACGGCGCTAAGAAATAAGGTTATAGCTCACCCAGCGTTGGAAATTCCCTGGGGTCTCAGCTACCGGGGGTAGCTGAGACGCCAGAGAACATGATTTGGGTCGATTTGACTAACCCCAGTGTTGCGATAACCTTTATTCATGGATTAACAGCGACCGCAAAAAAAGAAAAAGTCCAATTTCCTATTTATTTCTCTCTCCTCTGATACAATGTAGCACATCAGAAGAGAGAGAAAAGGTGTCCCCGAGCCTTCATGGTACCTCCGGCACCTCCTGCATCCCCTGGTGATGTTCCCCAGCCCTCAGTATCTACTCCCGGGAAGAAAATGGGGCGCATGCGCAGTGTGCTCGTAGAAATCTGCCAGCCACCACCCGGCAATAATAGGAGATTTCTCCTATAAGTTCATTTTGATCACTGTGATAAACCCTATAACAGTGATCACAATAAAAAAAGCAAATCAAACCCCTCTTTATCACCCCCTTAGTTAGGTAAAAATGCTAAAATAAAAAAAGTATTTATTTCCATTTTTCATTAGAGTTAGGGTTGGGGCAAGGGTTAGGGTTGGGGCTAGAACTAGGGTTAGGTTTGGGGCTAGAGTTAGGGTTGAGGATAGAGCTAGGGTTAGGGTTGGACTAGGCTTAGTGTTATGGCTAGGATTATGGTTTAGGCTAGGGTTAGGGTTGGGATTATAGCTAGGGTTTGAGTTGGGCTAGATTTATAGTTAGGGCTAGGGTTGGGACTAGGTTAGGGTTGGGGCTGGGTTAGGGTTAGAGCTAGGGTTAGGGTTAGGATTGGAGCTAGGGTTAGAGCTAGGGTTAGGGTTGGGCTAGGGTTAGGGTTGGCGCTAGGGTTAGAGTTAGGGTTGGACCAGGGTTAGGTTTGGCGCTAGGGTTGGGGCTAGGGTTAGAGCTAGCATTAGGGTTGGATTAGGGTTAGAGTTAGGGCTAGGGTTAGGGTTGGGGCTAGGGTTAGAGCTAGCATTAGGGTTGAATTAGGGTTAGAGTTAGGGCTAGGGTTAGGGTTGGGGCTAGGGTTGTTTTGGGGTTAGGGTTGTAGTTTTGGGGTTACGGTCATATTGGGGTTAGGGTTGTGGTTAGAGTTATGGTTGGGGTTGGGATTAGTATAAGTGTGTTGGGGTTAGGGTTGGGGTTAGAGCTGTGTTAGAATTGGGGGTTTCCACTATTTAGGTACATAAGAGGTTCTAGAAACGCGACATGGCACCCGCCATTGATTCCAGCTAATTTTGTGTTCAAAAAGTCAAACAGTGCTCCCTCACTTCTGAGCCCTGCCATGCACCCAAACAGTGTATTTTCTCCACAAACGGGGTATCACCGTACTCTGGAGAAATTGCACAACAAATTTTGTGGTCCATTTTCTCCTGATACCCTTGTGAAAATTAAGAAGTTTGGTTCCAAAGTAAATTTTTTGTGAAAAAAGTAAAATGTTCATGTTTTCCTAACACATTGCTTTAGTTCTCGTGAAGCATCTGAAGCCCTAATAAACTTCTTGAATGTGGTTTTGTGCACTTTGAGGGGTGCAGTTTTTAGAATCGTGTCACTTTTGGGTATTTTCTGTTATATTGACCCCCCAAATTCACTTTAAATGTGAGGTGGTCCCTAAAAAATGGTTTTGGAGATTTTGTTGTAAAAATGAGAAATGTTTGGTCAAATTTTAACCCTTATAATGTCTTAACAAAAAAAATTATGTTTCCAAAATTGTGCTGATGTAAAGTAGACATGTGGGAAATGTTATTTATTGACTATTTTGTGCAATATGACTCTCTGATTTAAGGGCACAGAAAATTAAATGTTTGAAAATTGCTAAATTTTCAAAATTTTTGCCAAATTTCCATTTTTTCATAAACAAAATCTCAAGTCATATCAAAGAAATTTTACCACTAACATGAAGCACAATTTGTCACGAGAATCAGTGGGATCCATTGAAGCGTTCCAGAGCTATAACTTCATAAAGTGACAGTGGTCAGAATTGGCTTAATTATTAAGTACCTAATCAGCTCTGTCACTAAGGAGTTAAGTCATTTTTATTACTTACTCAAATGTTTAGATACAGTTTATTAGTATTTGGTACCATTGCCCTGAAACTGAATCACTTGGGTCAAACATTTGTTAAATCTTTTTACAAGCTTCTCACAATAGTTGGTCAGAATTTGAACCCATTCCTCCTGACAAAACTGGTGTAACTGATCCAGATTTGTAGGTCGCCTTAATCACGCCTGCCTTTTTAGCTTTGCCCATACATTTTCCTTCCTGAGCGGTATGATGGCTGGACATTCCCATCTTGTTTGTATTTGTGTATAACTTGTTTGTACAGATGAACGAGGCACCATCAGAAATCTTGAAATTGTACCCAAGGATGAGAGAGACTTGTGCAAGTCCACATTTCTCTTCCTGATTTCCTGATATCTTGGCTGATTTCTTGAGACTTTCCCATGATGCTGCACAAAGAAGGAGTGTGTTTCAGGTGTGCATTATAATAAATCCACAGGTGTGTCTCTAATTAACTCAGATGTTGCCAAAAATCAGAAGCTTCCAAACACATGACATCATCATATGGGCAGTCCAGAATTGTTTAAAGGCATATTAATCTTAGTACGTGTAAAATTTTGACTTTGAAGTAAGTAAAAAAAATGACTTAAACATTCTATCTCGCTCATTATTATGGCATTTGGCAAATATTAATAATTATGATAATCCTAGCTAACCTAAAACGGGAAAGGTTAATTCTGATTTCATGTCAGATATTCAGAAAAACATGCATATGTGTCTTTATATAGTGTATGTAAACTTCTGGTTTCAACTCTAAATGTAACAGTCAGAACTAATTGTGTAAAGTATATAGGCAGTAAAGCAATATATAAAATGGCATTTTTGGAATATCTGTGCTGCAAGAACAATTATGTACACAAATGGATATTGATTTTTCTCACAATATACGTAAGGGATTCCTGCTTTCTTGTCAATATATATTGTACATGGTGAGAAGAAGAAGCATCATGGAGGACATTATACAACAGTACTGAGCAGTGTGACTTTAAATCCAGCATTGGGGTGAGACAAACAACTTACTGAAAAACAGCAGCAAAGTCTCTTTGTGTCTTTCTGACTCTCATTCTGCTCCTCCCTCCTCTCCTGCCTCCTCTCTCCATAGACTTCAATAGGCAGCTGTAACTCCCAGCATTCCCTCTTGTTATAACAAATATGCATTTTAGATGAATATTAGAGTGAATGATGAGTTCAGAATGTAGAGGAGGGGAAGAAGTGGCTCAAAAGTGAAGAAAGAAATATGTTTCCCCGATAAGATATAATGAAAAGTATCTGATATTTGCTGGTAATATGATTTATGTAAAATTTAAACAACATGGACCATTTAAATCAACAGAACAATGTTTCTTTCTAAAAGTTATAGCACATTCACAGAGATACTTTACAGTGAACATAGAGGTTAGTTCAAAGTTTGGTTGACAGCTTTCTCCACATTTTTTACAGTGTTCCTCAAGAATCCTTGTTTAAGCTAATCACTGCAGAATATCTTAATGAAGTTTCCACCAGTGAGCGTGCTGCTTGTATTTACTGGCAATTTACAAACACTGCAGTAAAAAGATTTATAGGATGTAGTTTGTTAAAGCAGAGCCACATGAATGCAACGTGTGGAAGTATTTTACAGTCCATCTCAACAGCAATGTGTTTTCTGTAGAGACAATGGGAAACTCTGCCTTGTCTTAATTATGTGTATTTGACATGGTGACATGTTGAATTTACATGCAATCCTTTGGTAATGAGCAAGCCTAACATGAAGTGTATATCTGAGTGCAGTGAGCTTAGTGTAATAAAAAACAGCTCCTTCCCAGCCCTCCTCTAGCAAGCAGTTATAGCCCGCGGTGTTCCACTCTGCTCGAAAAAGTGCTAGGTTATAAATATGAATTAGTATTGGAAAAAATCAGCCTTCAAATCTAAATCCAAATGTTATGATCTAGGTTCCTCACCAATTCTGGATGGGATCCCCCAAAGCTTTAGTCGCACTTAGTGAGCAATTCACATTTTATTAATGAAAAAAAAAAAGAATGCATTTTCAGGAATGGATTTTGTTATGAGATTTTTTTTATTGGAGAAAGTGCGAGCAACTAATCTATCTCCGATCACAGTTATTGACATTCTCATATCAAGATGCTGGTAACCCTTGTAAATGCTTTCTGGGAAATGCTCTCATTGACTTGAAATATTCACTATCAGTCTAAATGGAATTCTCCATCACATTATTATAACCAGCTGTACGTTGCTTTAAAAGGGCTATGACATAGGAGACAGCTTTGAGAGGCCGCGATCACACACAGTGTACTGTGGAATAATGTCACAAATGTGTTGAGACAGAACAAGAACTAATTGAACAAATCTCTTATTACCAGCGTATAATAGGTTTGCAAACACTCACTCCAGGCCCCCATTGCAACACTGAAAAGACTTCTTAATGGCGTATTTCAAGAAGTCTTCTCCTTGAGAGCTACAAACAAGAAAGGAACAAAAGTAATTAATTATACAGAATCATTTGTTTTTCTCTTCCCTAGCCCATTTATTGAGAAGATGCACATTTTATATAAAGTGATATTGCCATGCATTCAAGACACTTTCAACTGAAGGCGGGGATTGACTCCCAGCTGAGCTCCGGACACTGTCTGACCCAGATCAAAGAAAGGACAGTGCTCATCGAATTCTGGGAATTTCTTTTTACAAGAAGGGAAAAATCAAGCCCTACCCATTAAATATGTTCCTTTTTGATTCATCTAAGATTTTGTATTCACTCCTGCTGGCATTTACCCAAGTCGGTGTTTCTTGAAGGGAGCCTAACACAAAGAGCCGCACTCTCTAATGAGATGCTGGAGTTGCTTCACTCCGGCTTTTATATAATGAGAGAGTCCATTGGATAACAGTTAATTACGCCAGGTACACCTGTCACACTGGTTTGTTCCGTGTCAGACACTTATGTGTTTCTGTGCCTTTGTCTGACGATCCTAGACTTTGTCAGCACAGGCCTGACCTCATTCCATTTCCTTTGATGTTTTCCAGAAAACCCATTCGATTTATTGGTAAGAAATTCATCAGAGAGGGGAGATTAGTAAGACCATTTTGAAAAGCTGCATCCTGAACGATCACGTCCCTCGGACTCATTTTCATGCATTTTGTGAAGCACGCTCAAGATGCATTCCCATTTAGCATTTTACCTGGCTAACCTCTTACATGAAAAACTACATTTAAGAGCTTCCTTAGACTGGTGTCCACATGTCGGCACCCTATCCTTTTGCATGCCCTTATTCACACACTGAGGTCAACACTGACACAAAGTAAGGTTTTTAATATTAGACAGTGTAGGACCTCCTGATCAGTCACCTTGTCATGGTGGGATGGCTTTTATGCTATTTTTGATCAAAAACAGTATTACTAAGAACCCTGTGTTATTTAAATGCACTTTTGCTTTTTTACTTATTTAGTTACAGCAGGGTTTATGCTTATTTTGCTTCTTGTAGGTTTTTTATGCTTTATGGCCAAAGTGAACATGCGTTTATGTGCTGCATGTATACCAACTTAAACCAAGCTCAATTTTTGTGTTTTTAACCTCTTACATAGGCAGATGGAAAACAATGCATTGCGGGTATGAGTGAAGGTTCAAAGTTTCGTTGCAATCTAAGAGTTAAATAGATAATGATTATATAAGATATGTGCATTAATATACTATGGGGCATATTGCAGTGGCTTCAGGCTCAAGCATTCTTGCTGTCAATTTTGATATTTTTTCGCCGGAAGCAGCCGAATTGGTGATTTGGAGTATGCCAAATATATATCGTTAACTGAGATAGGCTTTTGAGCAGAAAGAAATAATTTGCCGAACTCTCTGGAGACAAAAGTAGGGCAAAGGAAGTTTTGTTTTATTTTCATAGAGCTGACATAGTCCACAGCGTTGCAAAGTGTGCGCTTATTTGTGTCAGTCCCAGAGCAGCTTATAATCTAATCCAGTTACAATAAAATAAGTTTATTTGGCAGCACATACTGAATTACTTAGTTAATATGGAACATCTCAAAATATTTTGCCCATCTTTTTGCGTACGGCACGTTTGGTAACATATGAAAGGCAATACTGACACTAATAATTAAAGAATGATTTGACTTGACAAGCATTTTATTTGCTGCATGATGAGAGTCCCTGGGTGAACACGCAGAGGACTCACCTTGCAGAGACTTCAGAAATAATATCACCAAATTAACACATTTATGACACACGCTGTAAGGATGGTTCATGAAATATCCATTTTTTTAATAACCATTTCATGAATTCAGCAAATAATGGGGAGAATATGGACAGCCCATATGAAATGAGGTATAACAGCATTTAAAAATTAAAGAAGCACATTTTACCAATTTAAATTCTATTCTTTCTAGAGGAAAAAATATCTCTCGGGGTGGGGACTATCTTGCTTTGTGCAAATGTTAAGAATCTATTGTATTTGGAATCATCTGTATTATAATCTTCAAAATACAGTTAAAGTAGATGAAATGTTAATGAACATTAACTAGAGCACCTGCCCTAGTCATTTCCAGTAACTTGACACATTCATGGTAAATGTTCGCTAAGGGAAAAAAAAAAGCATTTTGTAAGGAACAAGGGAGACACCAAGTGGTGAACTAAGCACAAAGATGCAAAATCATAGCCTTGTAAATGATCAGTTATATCAACCGAAATCAAATATTCTTCCTTAATGTGTATTACTTGTAGATAACGAGACTTAAGGTGGCCATATACATTGGATTTTTATTACTAAAATTCAATAACATTCTGATGGGGCTATCCGACCTCTACCTGAGGGCTGCAGTCAAGGGAAACATGGATCATGTAAGTTGGGCCTTTACTGTTCTGTCTTCCATTTTCCTAAAGTTAAGTAGTGCCAGTGGTGACTGGTGAAGTAATAAACATGTTAACTATACAAGACTGACTACTGACATCAGCACTATTGCTGCTGGAGTATAGCATATTGCCAAAGAGTGCTTCGAAATATAGAAAAAGGTAAATGATCTAAAGGAAAAGTATAATTTTAATAAAACTGAATTACTGTATGTCCTTAAGCACAGGATACATTGGAGCTGAAAATTGACTCTGTAAATGTAGGGAGATTTCATTAACATGATATTTTTAACTATTTTGACAACAATGATGAGACCTGGAATTAGGCATAGAAGTGATATTTCAAACTAGAACATACTGTATAATAAACTTTAATATTAACATACTGTATAATATACTTTAATATTAACATACAGTGAAATAATCTTACTCCAAAAAGATTTTAATATAGGAAAACTCCACTATGAAAACATCAAGCTAATGAGCTGGTTTCATGGAACATTTTACGGACAGTGTAAGTGTCATGAGGATACCGCGACAGCATGGGGTCAGACGAATGCAGCGTCTGGTGACACATACAACTGCAGTAATTAGAACGGCTTCATCACCCTATTAGCAGTTCTGGCTTTCTTTGCTCTGGTGCTGTAAGGGTTAAATTGCTTAGTCGGACTGATGGAGTTCTCTGTCTTAGGGCTCTTTCACATGTCTGTTTCTCCAGTATGTGTGGTGATAGTGCAGCGCCCCAGAGTCCTGGTCGTTGCAGTACTGTGGCTCCGCCACTAAAGGGGAGCTATGGTACGTCTGATGGCACTGAAGGAGTTCATCTGATCAGGTATCACAGACACCAATACATTTCACAGTCGGGCCTCCGGGGGGAGCTAAGGGTTCTATTCATTAGGCCACTCCCCACCATAGTGGGTAAACTGGGGGTCAGGCAGGAAGTTAGATCAGAAAGCTGACTGGGTTGGAACCAGGCAACACCTTGTGGCAGAGGGTGTTGTGGGGGAAGATACAGTAGGGTCTCTGTCAGGGGTGGGATCCTGACAGAGGCTTGGCAACTTGAACGAATGTAACGGGACCGTGCCTGCTCAGTATAGCGGCGGTGCCCAAGGAAGGACTAGAAGAGAGATAGATTGTGCTGAGTGAGAAACGAGATCACGCAAAAGGAGAAATACCAGTAGGGGTCGTGCTGTAAGACCGAGGCAACATCCTACTGAGGCGCACTACCGGTGGCCGGAACGCCGAGGGAGTATAATAACATTCAGCTTCAAGCAATACTCCAAACAGCGGCAGGACAGTCAGTCTGAGGCGGGCTGTCTAACCTAAATCACCTATGCAGTCTTGGGGGGCAACTTGTGGAGAGGGGCGACTCTAGGGTCCCGGAAGAGCTCCGAGCCTACCCGTCAAACGGGTGCCGTCCCAACCAGAACACCAGGGAGGGACGGAGAATTAGCAGAACATCATCTGAGTTGTGAGGGAACTTAAGAAACAGACACAACAGTTGTGGGGGACTTTCTGTAAGCACAGCAGGGAAGGACCACAACACATAGCGCTAGAAGGAAGGCACCGATTTCCACCTGTGAAGAGAACTCTGGAGGTGCCATTGGACCGGCCGGACTTGCGCAGCCTGGTGAACCATGTTCTGGACTGAGGACCCAGAGACCTTCAGTAAAGAGGTAAAGAGACTGCAACCTGGTGTCCTCGTTATTTACTGCACTGCACCACCACAGCCTCACCACCATTATCTACATCTATCAGATACTGTGCGCCCTTCGGCAGGGTCACGGACCGGGGCCTAGCCACCGTGACAACCCCAGAGCAGAGACTCAGAGGCCCGGTACCGGGTACCCCTCGGCCCTGTGGCAGTGGGGGCGCTACAATAGTTTTCACATGTACCAGAGACACTGACAGAAGTAGACCAATTCAAGTGAATGGGTCTGAGCACATGTCAGTGTGTTTCCACAGACCGTCTGTCTGTGGGCAAAACACTCTGACATGTCTGTTTTTTACCATCAGCATAGGCCGCAAAATGTCCCACACACGTGCACTCGGATGACGCACATGGATGTCATCAACGTGACATGCACGAGTGCCAGGGAAGCAGCAGTACAGAAAGTGCTGTTCCCCAGCGCCAGGTGCTGAAGATGACTCTCATCATTCTCCCCTGCTCTGCCAGTGATCGGCACGAACCCCATGCCATTTTTAAAAATTATTTATTTAAAAAATAAAAAAATGCAGCGTAGAGACCCCTCAATTCTTGATAACCTGCTTTGCTGAAGATGACAGCTGAGGGTTGCAGCCCCCGGATGTGAGTTTTGCCTGGCTGGTTATCAAAATTACAGGGGAACTCATGACGTTTTTTTTTTAATTAATTTATTTGCAGCACAGGAACCAGCTAATGAATACACCCATCAGCCATGCTCTCACTGTTATTAGTGGCAGCAAGCATGGATGATGGGAGCTGTAGTCCCATCAACTGACATCAGTGACCAGAGGTAAACTTTATACCTCCAATCTCAGCTGAGCACTCACGCTGTCTTTTGACAATGTGGTAACCGCAACTCTCTGACCAACGGGGAAGATTTCACTCTCGATCAGAAGCAGTGTTTGCCGCACTGTCATGCACATGACAACGTGACAAACACCCGGTGATTGGGCAGCCGAACCTGAACCGTAACACGGACTTCCTGGTGAAGTCCGTGTTCGGTGTCCGTGCCAGAACAGTATGTGTTTGGTACGGATGCCAAGCTTTACTGTTCGGGTTCACCCATCTCTAATGAAGAGACAAAAGTTGAACTTTTTGGAAGATGTATGTCCCATTGCATTTGGCATAGAAGTAACATAGCATTTCAGAAAATGAACATCATACTAACAGTAAAATATGGTGGTGGTAGTGTGATGGTCTGGGGCTGTTTTGCTGCTTCTGTACTTGGTAGATTTGCTGTGGTAAATGGAAAGATGAATTCCGCTGTCTAACAAAAAATCCTGAAGGAGAATGTCCTGCCATCTGGTCATGACCTCATGCTGATGCACACTTGGGTTATGCAGCAGGACAATGATCCCAAACACACCAGCAAGTCCACCTCTGAATGGCTTAAGAAAAACAAAATTAAGACTTTGGAGTGGCATAGTCAAAGTCCTGATCTTAATCCATTTGAGATGCTGTGGCATGACCTTAAAAGTCGGTTCATGCACGGAAACCCTCCAATATGGCTGAATTGCAACAGTTCTGCAAAGATGAGTGGGCCAAAATTACTCCAGAGCATTGTAAAAGACTCATTGTCAGTTATCACAAACGACTGATTGCAGTTGTTGCTGCTAAGAGTGGCCAAACCAGTTATTAGGTTTAAGGAGCAATCATTTTTTTCACACAGGGCCCTGTAGGTTTGGATTTCTTTTTCAATTAATAATAAAGACCTTCATTTAAAAACTGCATTTTGTGCTTACTTGTGTTATCTTTGCCTAATATTTACATTTGCTTGGTGTTCTGAAACATTTAAGTGTGAAAAATATGCAAAATAATAGTAAATTAGCAAGGGGGCAATCACTTTTTCACACTACTTTATATGTGTTAATAAAGGGTTGATTGTCCACCTAAGAAAAGATCATCTAACAGATTCAGGAGGATTTGACATCACCATTAATCAGCTCTTTGCAGCACTGGTGGTCTCTTGATATAAACAGGATTCAGATCCAGACCATAATCAATTCATACATAGGGAAGTGGCCATTGTCATGAACCTCAGCTCCTATTAACTTGAACAGGAGCTGAGCTGCAGCATCTGAGAGCTGTTCCAGCTCCATACATTGATTGCAGCTGTTCAGTGGAGGTGCCCGATGTCAGAATCAAGTCAATATGATATTATTGACCTTTGCTAAGGATAGGCCATCAAAATTTAATTAGTGGACAACCCCTCTAAGTATTAAGACGTGTAAGCCACTTGGCAAAAAATGTCATACTTTAAAGGTTAACCATCCATTTTTTTCTGGAAGGAGGGAAATCAAGCATAACACTCATAAATAATACCAATAACAGTGCCTACATAATATCACCATACGCTGTCTGTGTTGTAACTTCATAGAATGGCCAGATAACACTGCAACAAAGAACCAGAATCAGCGGTTATATTGCCTGGTCTACACTGAAACGACTAGGTATTATTTTTGAAAACTGAGGGATGTGGGATTGAGTGTTAGTAGTAATGATTGCTGTGATTAGAAATAATGTTCAGTGCAATCTTTACAACACATATACAATTATTGAAGTGGGTATGAGTGTTGGGCACATGCACAATGATTAATGTGGGCATTAGGGTTGGACACATCCCCAATAACTGGTGTGGGCAGGAGTCTTGAACACATATGTAATGATTGGTGCAGGAGCGGACACTGACAACTTGGGGCCTCTGTGCAAGAAATGTGTCTGGGCCCCCCTCCTTTTATGGTGACAAATCTAAAGATTTATATATAGCGACACACGTATATATCTTACATAGTCTGTTTATTATGTATAATATAATCCCTTATTACACAATGCCCAATTGTTATGTACAGCTCCTTCCCTTACATATCAGGTTATTTATAGTGCCCTCTGTTTTGATGGCTGATTAAACATGGGAAATCTTTTCTAATGGAGGAGCTGATGGACTGCTCCATCAGCAGTCATTTTATATTCTAACAAGACACTATATAATAAACTTGAAGAACTGAAAAAAAATAACTTTTTGATGATATTCTAATTTACTGAGAAGCATTTGTACATGAGACACGCCCACCAGGGCCGTGAGGTACTCGGCATCGGGTCTGACAGTTCTTTGGGGAAGTCACGGGGCCGTGATACTGTTGTGGAGAAGTTTAAAGCTGGATTTAGATACCAAATGATTTCCAAAACTTTAAACATCCCAAGGAGCACTGTGGAAGTGATCATATTGAAATGGAAGGAGTATCATACCACTGCAAATCTACCAAGACCCGGCCGTCCCTCTAAACGTTCGTCTCAAACAAGGAGAAGACTGATCAGAGATGCAGCCAAGAGGCCCATGATCACTCTGGATGAACTGCAGAGATCTATAGCTGAGGTGGGACAGTCTGTCCATAGGACAACAATCAGTGGCAAGAAAAAAGTCATTTCTCAAAGATATCCATAAAAAGTGTTGTTTAAGGTTTGCAACAAGCCACCTGGGAGACACGCCAAACATGTGGAAGAAGATGCTCTGGTCAGATGAAGCCACAATCGAACTTTTTGGCAACAATGCCAAATGATATGTTTGGCGTAAAGGCAACACAGCTCATCACCCTGAACACACCATCCGCACTGTCAAACGTGGTGGCAGCATCATGGTTTGGGCCTGCTTTTCTTCAGCAGGGACAGGGAAGATCGTTAAAATTGATGGGAAGATGGATGGAGCCAAATACAGGACCATTCTTGAAGGAAACCTGTTTGAGTCTGCAAAAGACCTGAGACTGGGACAGATATTTGTCTTCCAACAAGACCATAATCCTAAACATAAAGGAATATCTACAATGAAATGGTTCACAAATAAACATATCCAGGTGTTAGAATGGCCAAGTCAAAGTCCAGTCCCCAATCCAATCGAGAATCTGTGGAAACAGCTGAAAACTGCTGTTCACAAACGATCTCCATCAAACCTCACTGAGCTCAAGCTGTTTGCCAAGGAAGAATTTCAGTCTCTCGATGCACAAAACTGATAGAGACATACCTCAAGCGACTTGCAGCTGTAATCGCAGCAAAAGGTGGTGCA
This sequence comes from Ranitomeya variabilis, assembly GCF_051348905.1. NCBI lineage: Eukaryota > Metazoa > Chordata > Amphibia > Anura > Dendrobatidae > Ranitomeya > Ranitomeya variabilis. Next base: position 755,689,536 of record NC_135232.1, read on the forward strand.
ACAAAGTATTAAGTTAAAGGGGCCGAATAATATTGCACGCCCCACTTTTCAGTTTTTGAATTTCCACCAAAATTTAAAATAACCAATAAATTTCGTTCAACTTCACAATTGTGTTCCACTTGTTGTTGATTCTCCACCCAAAATTTACATTTGGTATTTTATGTGTGAAGCATATGTGGGAAAAGGTTGAAAAGTTCCAGGGGGCCGAATACTTTCGCAATGCACTGTAACTATTTACAAAATTTCAAAAATAAAAATTACAAAAAACAAATCTCAAGAATAGTCCTGGTGACGATTAGTCCATGCATCATTGTCCATTGTTCATTCCTGAGCCAGGTTGGTAACTATATACAAGTATTGTCCTGGTCACAACGAGTCCAGTGACCCAATCATCCATTAAATCAAGTAAAATAGGATTGCTCAAGAGTTCTTACAGAGTCTCTGTAGGCTCATATGCTTGACAGTTACGTACTTACATTACATATTTACATATCTTATTTACACACATCTACTTACATGCAGAAACTTACAGGGATTTGACCTAGGGTACTATGGGTAGACCTTTATAGCATTGGTACTGGTGTAGTGCGCTCTCTATTGGCTGCGCTACAGGTGACTCTACGTAGCACGGGTATAGCTGATGTTCTACGACCACTGATGCTCACCGTGGGCATGACAGATTCGCCGTGGGGGTGGATTCTCTTGCTCTGCTGCTGGTGTGGCATCTGCTGCTCGAGCACGCCGGTCTTCAGGCTGGTCTTGAGTCGCTTCTCTTTCTGGCACTACTAGCTGGGGAAAGGTCAAATTGGGCACAACTGTGGCCTTGTTCACCCTTGTCCAATTTGGGGGGAACTTGCCGAGTACTGTGCTGATCTTTTCCTCCACCTCTTCCATTCGCTGAGGAATGTCTTGGTCTTCAATCCTTTCCTTTAGTTGGTCATGGCATGGTTTTAGATGATCCCTTGACACTGCTGCTAAGGTTTCTCCTCCATCTTTACTGATGAGTCACACCTTGGTGTTATCAAAGTCTGAAAGTAAAACGGTGTATGGCTCAGCCTCCCACTGGTCGTCTAGGTTGTGAACTCGTATCTTCCTTTTGAGTACCTGCTCTCCAGGTGACAAGGGAACTGCAGGGGCATGCTGATTATAATTTCTTTCCTGCCTCTGTCTTGCCTGGGACAAACTTTTCTTTACTTATTCTTGCACCTTGTGATATTGCTCCTGCCGCTCCATATCCCAGTCTGCATCTGGTGATGTTGTCTCAGGTGTTAAAACTTCCATGTCCAAGTCAATGGGTATCTTGCCAGATCTTGCCCTCATCAGGTAGGCAGGTGTACAGTTGGTGGAGTTCACCGGGATGTGGTTATATAAGTCTATCAAATCCGGTAACTTCTCTGGCCACAGGCTACGCTCTTCCAGAGGCAGAGTCTTCAACAGGTCTATTTTCTCACATAACCTGTTGGTCTGGGGATGATACGGCGTGGTTCTTATTTTCCTGCAGCCATACAGGTTACAGAACTCCTGGAACACTCCTCCTACAAAGGTTGGGACTTGGTCATTAAGCACTCGTTCAGGGTAACCGTGCGGGAGACAAAAGTGTTGTTGAAATGCTTTGGCTGCCGTCTTCGCTGTCTGATCCTTCACTGGCACTACTACCAGGAATCGGGAGTAGTGGTCTACTATGGTGAGGGCATAAATAGAGCCTGACCAGCTTAGGGCCAGCTTCACATGGTCCAAGGCTTCCAGCTCAAGCGATTGTTTGGTGACTATAGGCTGTATGGGAGCCCTCTGGCTATCACGGTCTTTCTGTCTCAGGTTACATGGACCACATTCTCGACACCTTTTCTCGATTGCTTTCCTCATGCCAACCCAGTAGAATCACTCACGTAGCAGGACTTCCAACTTCTTCCACCTCAAGTGTCCTGCTCCACCGTGGTACGCATCTAAGACCATTGGCGGATCCCACTTTGGGACTACCACCTGCCAGACCAGTTCATGGGTTCGGGAGTTGGCGCTTCTCCGACACAGCTTCCCCTCATAGATGTACAGCTTACCCTTCTCCTTCCACAACTGCTGGGTCTCTTGTGAAGCATCTGAACCGGGGTGCGAATCAGCTTGTGTCAGCAATTCCTTTACTACGTGGGCTGCTGGATCGCTGTCCTGCATTTCTGCCCATCCATGGTGGGGCAATGGGTTAATTGTTGCCTCTTGCACGGCGGTTCCTTACGCAGTGGGAGCACTGGGCCACAACGGGGAGGTGGAAGGCTGTAAACTCAATTTCTTCAAGTTCCTCTTGGTCTTCTCCCCCATCTGGCAAGTTGGGCATCCTGGACAGCACATCAGTATTAGCATTTTTATGCCCCGCCCGGTATTTGATAGTAAACTCATAGTTGGACAGCCAAACCATACATCGCTGCTCCAACGCACCTAGCTTTGCCGTTTCAAAGTGGGTCAGTGGATTATTTTCCATATAAATGGTAAACTTCGCTGAAGCCAGGTAGTGCTTAAAGTGCTCTATTACCGCCCAGACTATGGTGTGAAACTCCTGTTTAAAGGAGCTATAGTTGGGGTTCCTTTCTGTGGGAGGAAGCTTCCTGCTGGAGTAGGCAATCACTCTCTCTCTGCCTTGATGTACCTGTGACAGCACTGCTCCCAATCCCACGTTGCTGGCTTCTGTATATAGTTGTCATGTCGGACACTGTCCAGACCAGGTCGTCTGACAAACAGCGGTAATTCCGCGTTTGACCACTGTTTGCTCATTGGCGTCGGCTAGTTTTCGTCTGGCTGCTCCGGGGTTAATTTATCTGATCCTCGGATTGGAAGCTGGGCCATGCCCATTTCCTTTAAATGGTTCTCCTGATCTTTGGGCGTCGCCGATTATAGCTTCTGTCTTATCCGTAGTTATCTCGGTCCGGAGTGGAGAGCTGGTTGTTGGAGAATCGTTGCTGGTGGTGTATTTTCCTTTGTCTTATTTACTCCTTCCTATATTTGTATTTATTTTGCCCTGCACCTTTATAGTGTATTCCTGATTGACTGCGGCGTGGTGTATATTTTCCTTTATCCTTGTTTGTTAACTGTGGGTATTGGTCTATTGCATTCACTGGGTGGTGGGCGCTGGTGTTCAGTCTAGGGCTGAATCAGGAGTCAGGGTGAGGGTGGAGGCCTGAACATGCACACCTTCAGTGTAAACTTCAGGTAGAGGGTCAGACAGGGTTTCCCTAGTCTGAGGGAAATTGCAGGGGCCCGGGTTATTAGCTCTCGCCCTCCTTGTATCCCCGTGACAATAGTGTAATGGGTTGGCCATAGTCGGGGTAGGCCAGGACTTCATCTCTCATAAGAGCCATTTTCAACCGGGTGAAGGATTCTTCTTCTCTTTTACTCCATTCGAATGGAGGACTCGAGTTCTTGGCCTTCTTGGACTGGCCTATTAGGAGGTCATGTATGGGTGCCGCTATATTGGTGAAGCCCTTTATGAATCTCCTGTAGTAACCTACCAGCCCGAGGAACTGCCACACTTTCTAGATAGTGGAGGGTCTTGGCCAGTCCTTGATCACGGTGACTTTTTACAGGGTCTGGTGCTTGACCTTCGGCGCTTACCACGTGATCTAGGTACTGCACCTTGAGTTTCAACAGGTGGCACTTGGACGGCTTCTCTTTCAGGCCAAAACTGTATAAGGCCTCAAACACCTCGGCTAGGTGCTCCAGGTGGTCTTCGTACATCTTTGAGTAGATGATGACATCATCCAGATACAACAAAAGCGTTTCAAAGTTTTTATGTCCTAGACAGCATTCTATTAACCGCTGGAACGTTCCCAGTGCATTGCAAAGCTCGAATGGCATGCAGTTGAACTCGCAGAGGTACATTGGTGTTGTAAAAGCTGTCTTCTCTCTGTCTGCTTCTGCCACTGGAACCTGCCAATACCCACTGGTGAGATCTAAAGTGGAGAAATAGTTAGCGGATCTCAGTGCAGCTAAAGATTCCTCAATTCATTGTAACTGGTAGTCATCTTTATGTTTAATGCAGTTAATCTGCCTGTAGTGAACACACATCCTCATTGTACTATCTTTTTTTCTAACGAGAACTAACGTAGCTGCGCAGGGGCTACAACTATCTCTGATTACCCAAGCCTCCTTCATCTCCCATAACATACCCTTGGCACATTGATAGTGAACGGGGGGTGCAGGCCGATACCTCTCTTTAATGGGTGGATGATCTCCAGTGGGGATATGGTGTTGGACCCCTTTTACCTGCCCAAAGTCTAGAGGGTGTTTGCTAAAGACCTGCTCATATTCTCGAACCACCCAGTAAACCCCATGCTTTTGGTGTGAAGGGGTGGAGTCAGTACCTATGTGTAGCTTCTCACACCAATCCTCCAGCTGCCCCTCAGAGCCATTGTCCTCTGCCTGGTCAGACAGAATCAAGAGTTCCACGGCCTTTATTGCATTACTACTGACATTAAACAGCTTAGCAAGGGTGGCATACCGAGGTAAATTGACCTATTTGTCCCCACAATTCAGGATGCGTATTGGTACCCTCCAGGGCCGGACTGGCCATAGGGCACTTCTGGCAAATGCCAGAAGGGCCGGTGCCAGTGGTGGGCCGCTCAATCCGCCGCCCCCGCCGTCGCATTCAACTATACCGGCGTATAGACGCCGGTACAGTTGAATGCAATGATGGAGGAGAGCGTCTACAGACGCTCCTCTCCCATCATTCCCCGCTCTGCCTCTGACACTGCGGGTGCGCGATGATGTCATATCATCGCGCACCTGCTGTGTCCCGGGCAGACTGCAGCTGCTGAGACAGGAGCAGGAACCAGGAAGCAACGCTGGGCACGAGGAGAGGTGAGGAGAGTTTTTTTTTTTTCTGGACTGTGGGGCCATTCTCGGAGGAGGTGAGGGGAGGAAGAGAAGAGATGTGGGCTGTATATAGTTCTCTGTGGGCTGTGCTCTGTGCTGTATACTGCTGTGGGCTGTATATAGTTCTCTGTGGGCTGTGCTCTGTGCTGTATACTGCTGTGGGCTGTATATAGTTCTCTGTGGGCTGTGCTCTGTGCTGTATACTGCTGTGGGCTGTGCTCTGTGCTGTATACTACTGTGGGCTGTATATAGCTCTCTGTGGGCTGTGCTCTGTGCTGTATACTGCTGTGGGCTGTATATAGTTCTCTGTGGGCTGTGCTCTGTGCTGTATACTGCTGTGGGCTGTATATAGTTCTCTGGGCTGTGCTCTGTGCTGTATACCACTGTGGGCTGTATATAGTTCTCTGTGGGCTGTGCTCTGTGCTGTATACTGCTGTGGGCTGTATATAGTTATCTGTGGGCTGTGCTCTGTGCTGTATACTGCTGTGGGCTGTATATAGTTCTCTGGGCTGTGCTCTGTGCTGTATACTGCTGTGGGCTGTATATAGTTCTCTGTGGGCTGTGCTCTGTGCTGTATACTGCTGTGGGCTGTATATAGTTCTCTGGGCTGTGCTCTGTGCTGTATACTGCTGTGGGCTGTATATAGTTATCTGTGGGCTGTGCTCTGTGCTGTATACTGCTGTGGGCTGTATATAGCTCTCTGTGGGCTGTGCTCTGTGCTGTATATAGTTATCTGTGGGCTGTGCTCTGTGCTGTATACCACTGTGGGCTGTATATAGTACTCTGTGGGCTGTGCTCTGTGCTGTATACTACTGTGTGCTCTGTGCTATATATAGCTCTCTGTGGGCTGTGCTCTGTGCTGTATACTGCTGTGGGCTGTATATAGTTATCTGTGGGCTGTATACTGCTGTGGGCTGTATATAGTTCTCTGTGGGCTGTGCTCTGTGCTGTATATAGTTATCTGTGGGCTGTGCTCTGTGCTGTATACCACTGTGGGCTGTATATAGTACTCTGTGGGCTGTGCTCTGTGCTGTATACTACTGTGTGCTCTGTGCTATATATAGCTCTCTGTGGGCTGTGCTCTGTGCTGTATACTGCTGTGGGCTGTATATAGCTCTCTGTGGGCTGTGCTGTATACTACTGTGGGCTGTATATAGTTCTCTGTGGGCTGTGCTCTGTGCTGTATACTACTGTGTGCTCTGTGCTATATATAGTACTCTGTGGGCTGTGCTCTGTGCTGTATACTACTGTGTGCTATATACAGTTCTCTGGGCTGTGCTCTGTGCTATATATAGTACTCTGTGGGCTGTGCTCTGTGCTGTATACTGCTGTGGGCTGTATATAGTTCTCTGTGGGCTGTGCTCTGTGCTGTATACTACTGTGGGCTGTATATAGTTCTCTGTGGGCTGTGCTCTGTGCTGTATACCACTGTGGGCTGTATATAGTACTCTGTGGGCTGTGCTCTGTGCTGTATACTACTGTGTGCTCTGTGCTATATATAGCTCTCTGTGGGCTGTGCTCTGTGCTGTATACTGCTGTGGGCTGTATATAGCTCTCTGTGGGCTGTGCTCTGTGCTGTATACTACTGTGGGCTGTATATAGTTCTCTGGGCTGTGCTCTGTGCTGTATACTACTGTGTGCTCTGTGCTATATATAGTACTCTGTGGGCTGTGCTCTGTGCTGTATACTACTGTGTGCTATATATAGTTCTCTGGGCTGTGCTCTGTGCTGTATACTACTGTGGGCTGTATATAGTACTCTGTGGGCTGTGCTCTGTGCTGTATACTGCTGTGGGCTGTATATAGTACTCTGTGGGCTGTGCTCTGTGCTGTATACTGCTGTGGGCTGTATATAGTACTCTGTGGGCTGTGCTCTGTGCTGTATACTACTGTGTGCTCTGTGCTATATATAGCTCTCTGTGGGCTGTGCTGTATACTGCTGTGGGCTGTATATAGCTCTCTGTGGGCTGTGCTCTGTGCTGTATACTACTGTGGGCTGTATATAGTTCTCTGTGGGCTGTGCTCTGTGCTGTATACTACTGTGTGCTCTGTGCTATATATAGTACTCTGTGGGCTGTGCTCTGTGCTGTATACTACTGTGTGCTATATATAGTTCTCTGGGCTGTGCTCTGTGCTGTATACTACTGTGGGCTGTATATAGTACTCTGTGGGCTGTGCTCTGTGCTGTATACTGCTGTGGGCTGTATATAGTACTCTGTGGGCTGTGCTCTGTGCTGTATACTGCTGTGGGCTGTATATAGTACTCTGTGGGCTGTGCTCTGTGCTGTATACTGCTGTGGGCTGTATATAGTACTCTGTGGGCTGTGCTCTGTGCTGTATACTGCTGTGGGCTGTATATAGTACTCTGTGGGCTGTGCTCTGTGCTGTATACTACTGTGTGCTATATATAGTTCTCTGGGCTGTGCTCTGTGCTGTATACTACTGTGGGCTGTATATAGCTCTCTGTGGGCTGTGCTCTGTGCTGTATACTACTGTGGGCTGTATATAGCTCTCTGTGGGCTGTGCTCTGTGCTGTATACTGCTGTGTGCTCTGTGCTATATATAGTACTCTGTGGGCTGTGCTCTGTGCTGTATACTACTGTGTGCTATATATAGTTCTCTGGGCTGTGCTCTGTGCTGTATACTACTGTGGGCTGTATATAGTACTCTGTGGGCTGTGCTCTGTGCTGTATACTACTGTGGGCGTTATATAGTACTCTGTGGGCTGTGCTCTGTGCTGTATACTACTGTGGGCTGTATATAGTACTCTGTGGGCTGTGCTCTGTGCTGTATACTGCTGTGGGCTGTATATAGCTCTCTGTGGGCTGTGCTCTGTGCTGTATACTACTGTGGGCTGTATATAGCTCTCTGTGGGCTGTGCTCTGTGCTGTATACTACTGTGTGCTCTGTGCTATATATAGTACTCTGTGGGCTGTGCTCTGTGCTGTATACTACTGTGTGCTATATATAGTTCTCTGGGCTGTGCTCTGTGCTGTATACTACTGTGGGCTGTATATAGTACTCTATGGGCTGTGCTCTATACTACTGTGGGCTGTATATAGTACTCTGTGGGCTGTGCTCTGTGCTGTATACTACTGTGGGCTGTATATAGTTCTCTGTGGGCTGTGCTCTGTGCTGTATATAGTTCTCTGTGGGCTGTGCTCTGTGCTGTATACTACTGTGGGCTGTATATAGTTCTCTGTGGGCTGTGCTCTGTGCTGTATACTACTGTGGGCTGTATATAGTTCTCTGTGGGCTGTGCTCTGTGCTGTATACTACTGTGTGCTGTATATAGTTCTCTGTGGGCTGTGCTGTATATAGTACTCTGTGGGCTGTGCTGTATATAGTACTCTGTGGGCTGTGCTGTATATAGTACTCTGTGGGCTGTGCTGTATATAGTACTCTGTGGGCTGTGCTGTATATAGTACTCTGTGGGCTGTGCTGTATATAGTACTCTGTGGGCTGTGCTGTATATAGTACTCTGTGGGCTGTGCTGTGTATAGTACTCTGTGGGCTGTGCTGTATATAGTACTCTCTGGGCTGTGCTGTATATAGTACTCTCTGGGCTGTGCTGTATATAGTACTCTCTGGGCTGTGCTTTATATAGTACTCTGGGCTGTGCTGTATATAGTACTCTGGGCTGTGCTTTATATAGTTCTCTGTGGGCTGTGCTGTATATAGTTCTCTGTGGGCTGTGCTGTATATAGTTCTCTGTGGGCTGTGCTGTATATATTACTTTGTGGGCTGTGCTGTATATATTACTTTGTGGGCTGTGCTGTATATATTACTCTGTGGGCTGTGCTGTATACTACTGTGTGGACTGTGCTGTATACTTCTACGTGGGCTGTGCTGTATACTACTGTGTGGTCTGTGCTGTATACTACTGTGTGGTCTGTGCTGAATACTGCTGTGTTATCTACTACGCGAGCTGTGCTATAGTATGCAGGCTGTGCTGTATACTATGCGGTTTGTGCTATATAATATGCGGGCTTTGCTATATACTATGGGGAGTATATTATATTCTATGGGGGAGGCCATGTTATGTACTATGTGGCTGTGTTATATACTATTGTGGGGGTATATTATATTCTATGGGGGAGGCTGCGTTATATACTATGGGGGGCTGCATTATATTCTATGGGGGGCTACATTATATATTATGGGGAGGTGGGCTGTATTATATTCTATGGGGGTTACATACTCTGGGGTGGCTGCATTATACTCTGTGGGGTGGCTGCATTATACTCTGGGGTGGCTGCATTATACTCTGGGGTGGCTGCATTATACTCTGGGGTGGCTGCATTATACTATATGTGGGCTGCATTATACTGTATCGAGGACTATGGGGAATACGTTATACTATATGAAGAACTATGGGGTGCATTATACTATGGGAAGTGAATTGTACTACATGGATGACTGTGGTGGTGCATTATACTATATGGAGCACTATGAGGATTGTATTATGCTATATGGAGGACTATGAGGATTGTATTATGCTATATGGAGGACTATGAGGAGTGTATTATACTATGTGGAGGACTGAGCAGTGTATTTTAATATATGGAGGACTATAGGGAGTGTATTATACTAAATGGAGGACTATGGAGCACATTATAATATATGGAGGACTATGGGGTGTATTTTACTAAACAAGTAAAATGCTGCATATTCGGATTGTTTTTGCTGGAACTAAAAGCCTTGTTGTCAGCAGCACATTGCCAGTGTAAACTGTAGATGTGCTGCTGAAAACATGATACTGTATGGTGATCTATTAGTGATCGTTCTGTCTCATCATTATTCCTCAGCTGGTGGAAAGAGGCCGGGAAACAAGCGTTGAACAACTTCAGTATTGTCGATCAAACTTGTTTAGCGGCCTGAACTCAGCGCACGTAAATACAACAGAAAGGCTTCTGTGTGATGTGCAATATGTTAGCATTTGGGGACCCATTTTAAACTTTGCCTAGGGCCCCACTTTGCCTAAAACCGGCCCTGCCTACAAGTGTACAAAGGTATTATACAGTCACCATGTGACAAGTGGGCCTGTGTAACTTCAAATGCCAGGGCTGAATTTTAGTCCCAGTCCGGCCCTGGTACCCTCCCCTTGTGGACTACCCCTCTGGCTGTCAGGATGGTGGGTATACTGTCAAAGTACACGGGTTCTACCAGAGCCTGGTAATCTCGACCACTGAGACCTATTGTTGCCCGACACGAAATCAACATTTCACTCCTATGGGGTATTGCAATGGGTAATGGATCACTCACTCTGACACTGCCGACTTCTCCACCAGACAGCTCTACCTGTTGTCTCTGCATCAGGTCTCTGATTTCCTTTTGCAGGACACGCTGCTGACTGGAACTGGTGGTCTCGACTACCTTTTGCAAAAAATGATTTCTCCAAGACAATTCTCTAGAGTAATCATGGCATTCTTGTCTGTCAATATCAACTATAATCAAACTTGCGACTGCAATTCTACTTGGCCAACCTTGATGGTCACCTCCTTATACCCCACCTGAGGCAAGGGCTAACCATTGCTGGCAAAGATGATAAAGTGTTCATCTGGGCTGCGAGTAATGTCTGAATTAGCCCAATACTGCTTAAAAAGGATATATGGCATTTTTGTCACCTGGAAGCCGGTGTCCAATAAAGCGTTCATCAGGATGCCATCAAGCACAATGGGCAGGACCGGTCATCCTCCCATGTACTTGTCTTACCAGCTTTGTGGGCCAGGTCGTCTTACTCCTGGTGGTCGGCCCTCTGCCTCAGGGGTTGCTTGTTTAAATTACAGACTCTTGCGATGTGCCCTGTCTTGTTGCAGCCGCGACAGAAGGGTCGTCCCTCCTGTTCATAGCATTTGTTGTTCTCTCCCTCTGGTCGGTGGGATTCTCCTCTGCCATCGCCTTGGGACGTTATCTGGACTGGAGGCCAGCTGGATCTTCTCCTTTGCAGACACTTGCATGGACTGCTTTGTTTGGGTTAGTGCAGCCACACTTTTGGTCAGCTCCTGGACCTGGAGACGTAGGCCTCTAGAGGAGTCATTATCTAGGGTCTGGGCATCCGCCTTCATGGGTGCCAGGGAAAAGGATGCCGCCTCCTGGTGGTATGTAATGGCTGGGCGCTGGAGGGGTGCAGTGCCATTTGGAGTTGGTTCTCGCAATACCCAGATGGCCCGGTCTTTAAATCATGCGAAGTCCAGGTCAAGATTTTGCAGGGTCATAATGCACAGCTGTGTCCGGTGAGTGGTAACCCTCAGTAAACTGCTCGGTTAGCAATCTGTCTTCGTCTCGCACTCTGTCGGGGTCTACCTGTTTAATGGCCTGCAGCGCCTCTTGCAGGTTTAAAGCATAGTCCCGTACACTGTCCTGCGCCCTTTGTTTGTGTAGCGCCCCCACTACCGCAGGGCCAAGGGGTACCCGGTACCGGGCCTCTGAGTCTCTGCTCTGGGGTTGTCACGGTGGCTAGACCCGGTCCGTGACCCTGCTGAGGGGCGTACAATGAAGGTGGAGGTATGGGATGACGTTATGGTGCGGTGAAGTGCCGGTCGCGGTCAATAACGAGGACACCAGGTTGCAGTCTCTTTACCTCTTTACTGAAGGCTTCAGGATCCTCAATCCGGAATACGGTTAACCGGGCTGCGCAAGCCTGGCCGGTCCGATGGCACCTCCTGAGCTCCCTTTGCAGGTGGAAATCTGTGCCTACCCTCTAGCGCTTGTGTGTTGTGGTCCTCCCCTGCTGTGCTTACGGGATAGTCCCCACAACTTTTGTGTCTGTTTCTCGTGTTCCCTCACAACTCGATTCTGATGTTCTTCCACGTCCCCCAGGTCTTATGGTTAGGACGCACCCGTATGACGGGGAGGCTCAGAGCTCTTCCGGGACTCTAGCGTCGCAACACTCCTGTTGTTACCCCCCTGTGTCTTCCTAGGTCAATTGGGTGAGACAGCCCGCCTATAACTGACTGTCCTGCTGTAGGTTTGAAGTTTGGCCTGGAGCTCTATACTTCCTCGGCGTTCCGGCCACCGGTTACGCGCCTCAGTAGGATGTTGCCTCATCTTACAGCACGACTCCTACTGGTATTCTCCTTGTTGCGTTGATCTCGTTTCTCACTCAGCACAATAAACCTCGCTTCTTGTCCTTTCTTGGGGTACCGCCGCTATATCGTGCAGGCGCGGTCCCGTAACGTTCTCTCTGGTTGCTAGGCCTCTGTCAGGATCCCACCCCTAACAGGGACCACTCTGAATCTTCCCCTACAACACCCTCTGCCACAAGGTGTTGCCTGGTTCCAACCCAGTCAGCTTTCTCCTCTCACTTCCTATCCAACCCCCAGTTTTACCAGACTGTGAGGTGTGGCCTAATGCATAGTGCCCTTAGCTCCCCCTGGAGGCCAGACTGTGAAATGTATTGGTGTCTGTGATACCTGGTCAGATGAACTCCTTCAGTGCCATCAGACGTACCATAGCCCCCCTTAGTGGCGGAGCAACAGTACTGCAATGACCAGGACTCTGGGGTGCTGTACTCCCCCCCGGTTAAATCCAGTACTCCTGGACTGGAAAGAAAACAACAATACATGTCAGCAAAAAGACATACAATTTTTTTTTTAAAGGCAATAACAAGTAAACTTTGACAGAGCTTCCCTTTATGGGAGGGGGAAAACACTTGAACGTTACAAACATGGTTAAATATTTAAGTAGCATACTATAAATAACTTCTTTTACCCAACCGGGTATTCTACTAAGTGCAAATTTTTGAACAATAATTTAACATTGCCTTTAAGGACGTACACACTGAATCTACTAAAGACCTTCTTATAAAACACTATAAGACTAATCAACCTTTCTGCATTCTCCTTCTTTACATCTTCAGGACTGCTTGTCCTATCTGCTCCAGGCCTACTGTCTCTCCTTTCTGTTACAGGACCGCCCCTTTCCGCCCGGGCCTACTGCCTTTCTACTACTATACACGGTATAGAACTTATCATCCATCTTTCAGTTCAGGATTACTGAGCCATCTCTGTATGGCTCCTAGGAGGACTCACTGACTAACCCCGTACGGGTCCACTTTCTGTCCTCATTCTTCTATCAACATCATTAAACATTTCTCACAATCAACTAGTTAGCTACATTTAACTTCTTCTTTCAAGACATTATTGCCATTTAACCATCTTAAGGCAACACTGTTCATAAGTGCAATATGTGAACATTCCCTTTAAGAGGGGACCAAGTCTCTATGAGGTAGTGCAACTTCTCAAGCTGCAAGTCTGTTCGCAGTAAGGACTCCGGTGCTGGTTCCAAGACCAGTGTCTTCGCAAAGAGTCCTTTCCTTGTGTAAAACCAGTAGAGAGCACCTTTAAGAAGGTCCAAACTATGTACAAAAAGTTTGTAATCATGCATTGTTCATGATTCAGCAGTTCTTTCAATGATGAATAAACAGGAAACAAAAACAAAAAATAAAAGCAATAGGGATCCCGGGTAAACAAAGGGATCCCTTTAAGAATAACCCTAGTCGGGTTTAAAGCAGCAAAGAGCAGGGAAACAAACAGTTAACTATTTACATATCCATGGCATCGAGGTTTACTCTCGCTCTGGCGGCCGTAGCTCCGCATAGACCTCGCTCGGCAAGGTGATCGGCGAGATCGGGGCCTTTAAGAAGTGCTCCATACCCGTGGCCCGATCCCAGGGTGTAAGGCGCCAGAGTCTATAGGTCCCAGGGAGAGGGGATACCGTGATGGGGCCTATCAGCAAGTCCTCTGCTGGCGAGGCAGGGTCGCTCTTCATACCTGCTTCAGATGCGGTCCCTCCGGTGCCGATCTGCTCCGTCTCCGCTGGGGTCTGGAACGCTAGTTGCAGGGCCTGGCGCTGCGGCGCTGTCCTCTCCATTCGCAGCGTCTCGCTTTTCGGCAGGGCATTGCTTTCTGGCTTTGGAGCGCTGGAACTTGTTTCTTGCTCCGGACCAGACGAGGCTGCCGACAGATGTCTGGTGAGGCTCCCGATGATGGTCTTCTTCCACCCGGCCTCAGTGCTCAGCTGCGTCTGCAGGAGTTGGTGGATCAGCTCGTCCGCTCCAGTCTGCAGGAGGTCAGCGTCAACTGTGGAGGTCTGGCTGCGGTGCTTCTCCAGGTAGCTGGGGGAGTCCTCTGCTCCTACCCCACGCTCCGGCTCCGGGTGGCTCGCCATGGCGTCCTCCATGTCGCTGACTTCTTCTTCCTGGTCCTTTTCCCGCTCTCTCCTTCGTGGGCGGTTTCGTTTTCTCTGTCTCCGCCCACCATTGAGAATCAGAAGGCGGATCTCGGCTGCTGACGGACACGTCCTCACGGTGCAGAAATATTTAGACTGGGCGGCCATTGTCCTTCGCGCTCTCCAGCTTGTCTACGCCCACTCCACGCCCCTCTTCTTCTCCTGCGTTCTCCTCAGGGCGTTGTAATGGTGGATTTTGGCGGTAAATGGCAACACACAGTCCTTGCAATAAAACTCAGTCCAAGCACAGTAAATCACAGTTCCAAGGCACACATGACCTGATTCTTCAGGCTTAAGTAGATCCTGTTCGTGATGCCAATTTGTAGCGCCCCCACTACCGCAGGGCCAAGGGATACCCGGTACCGGGCCTCTGAGTCTCTGCTCTGGGGTTGTCACGGTGGCTAGACCCGGTCCGTGACCCTGCTTAGGGGCGTACAATGAAGGTGGAGGTATGGGATGACGTTATGGTGCGGTGAAGTGCCGGTCGCGGTCAATAACGAGGACACCAGGTTGCAGTCTCTTTACCTCTTTACTGAAGGCTTCAGGATCCTCAATCCGGAATACGGTTAACCGGGCTGCGCAAGCCTGGCCGGTCCGATGGCACCTCCAGAGCTCCCTTTGCAGGTGGAAATCTGTGCCTACCCTCTAGCGCTTGTGTGTTGTGGTCCTCCCCTGCTGTGCTTACGGGATAGTCCCCACAACTGTTGTGTCTGTTTCTCGTGTTCCCTCACAACTCGATTCTGATGTTCTTCCACGTCCCCCAGGTCTTATGGTTAGGACGCACCCGTATGACGGGGAGGCTCGGAGCTCTTCCGGGACTCTAGCGTCGCCCCACTCCTGTTGTTACCCCCCTGTGTCTTCCTAGGTCAATTGGGTGAGACAGCCCGCCTATAACTGACTGTCCTGCCGTAGGTTTGAAGTTTGGCCTGGAGCTCCAGTGTCGGACTGGGGCACCGGGACACCGGAGAATCCTCCGGTGGGCCCCGCCCCCAGCTCCTGCCTCCTTCATTTCTCCCTGCCCTGCATGCCAATAGTGTGCACCGAGCGGTGCCCACTTTGTTCTATAGCCGGCATCGGCGCGCAGGCTGTATGGAACAAATGATGTGAAGTGCAGCTGCGCGGCAGCTCCTTCACATCACCTGCTGGCGCTGCCGACTTCCATTGATCTGCTAAGAGCCGGCCCGTGCGCAGCTTGTGTGCCGACCTCACTTTAGCCAGCACAGTCAGAGGCACAGCTGACTGTGAGGCAGAGTCAGAGAGGAGACACATATGCACGCAGCAGCTGACCCACCACAGTCACCTGTTTCTTGCACTGTGCTGAGGCTCCGGCTCTTCATCATAAAGTGTGGACAGAGGTGGTCTAATGCTGATTGGCTAATATGCAGCCAATCACAGCATTAGTTTTCTTTGTGTGACCTCACAGCACACCTCAGGCAATGATCTGTGCTGTGATTGGTCGGCTGTCCTGCCCAAGCAGCACAGCAATATATAGATGGAGACTGGAGCTGAGGGACATTTGTGATGACTGGCTGCAGGCAGTGATGTGTAAGTAACATAGATGGTGCCTGCAGGCAGCGTGTAGAATAGTTCTCCAGCCACTGAGGTAGTTAGTGGAGGCCCCCCATGCAATCTAAAGGTGACACAAGGTGGGGGTCCCCCATAGAAAATGTTTAATTTCCTGTGGTCCCCCTTCCCCACTGTCTCTTAATTTACTGTGGGTCTCACCTCTCGCACCATTTCCCATCTGGGGAAGTGGGCCCTCAGCCTCAGGAAATTACGTGACACAGTGGGGAGGGGGCCCTCAGGTATTTGACCCCTTCATGACATCCGTCTTACATGTATGGCGCATGTTAGATGCCACTGTCAATCTCTGACAGCTGCATTTAACATGTGGCGCCGACATGCGTGCGCATCATTCTTTTGCCCATCGGTGCACCTGTTATGTGATCAGCGTCGGACTGGCCCACCGGGATACCGGTGAAATGCCTCGTGGGCCCCGACCCAGAGAGGAGGAGGAGGAAGAAGAAAAAAAAAAGAGACGCGGGCCCTTTAAATCTAAGGGGCGGCGCCGACCGCCACCAGGGCCCCCCCCCCCCCCCCCCGACGCCAGCGCTGGCATCGGGCCCCCCTTCTAATACCTCTCCTGGTTCCTGCGGCAGCTGCAGCGTCTTCAGCGCCCTCTGACTCTGCGACTTCTCAGGGCAGAGGGTGTGATGACGTCATCACTGCGCGCTCAGCCTCTCTGTCCTGAGCGTTGCAGATCCGGAGAGACGCTGAGTGCACTGGACCTGCGCTGGGAAGGGGAGAGGTGAGGATTTTACTTTTCTTTTTTTTTCTTTATGTCTGACTCAGACACACTGGGGGTAATATGCTGGACACACTGGGGCAGACTGCTGGACACACTGGGGCAGACTGCTGGACACAGTGGGGCAGATTGCTGGACACATTGGGGGCAATGCTGGACACACTGGGGCAATGCTGGAGACCCTGGGGCAGATTGCTGGACACACTGGGGGCAATGCTGGACACTAGGGCAGATTGCTGGACACACTGGGGGCAGTGCCGGACATACTGGGGCAGATTGCTGGACACACTGGGGCAATGCTGGACACTGGGGCAGATTGCTGGACACACTGGGGGCAATGCTGGACACACTGGGGGCAATGCTGGACACACTGGGGCAGATTGCTGGACACACTGGGGCAGATTGCTGGAGACACTGGGGCAGATTGCTGGACAGTGGGGCAAATTGCTGGACACTGGGGCAGATTGCTGGACACTGGGGCAGATTGCTGGACACACTAGGGGCAGTGCTGGACACACTGGGCAGATTGCTGGACACTGGGGCAGATTGTTGGACACTGGGGCAGATTGCTGGACACACTGGGGGCAGTGCTGGACATACGGGGGCAGATTGCTGGACACACTGGGGGCAGTGCTGGACATACTGGGGCAGATTGCTGGACAACCTGAGGGTAATATGCTGGACACACTGGGGCAATATGCTTGACATACTGGGGAAGATTGCTGGACACACTGTCTGGGGGCAATGCTGGACATACTGGGGCAGATTGCTGGACACACTGGGGGTAATATGCTGGACACACTGGGGCAGATTGCTAGACACACTGGGGGCTGGACTGGAGGCATGGGCAGAATGTAGATGCGGGGCAGAATGAAAGACGGGGCAGGATTGGATCATGGGGCAGGATGGATACGATGGAGGCAGAATGGGGAGATCATATGGGGTAGAATGGATACTCATGAGGGCAGGATGCGAGAACATATGGCTGGAGCCAGGAATGAGATAAACGGGGCCAGGGTGGGGAATATTATTACCATAGGGGCTAATTAAGGGATATTATTACTGCAGTGATGTATTTATTTTATTTTTTGAGTATACTGTTTTAAATGGGGGGGCGGTCCTGTTACTGTGCAGAGTGACACTATATCGCCTTTTTTTCTCCATGTGGTGTAATGTAGAAGTTGTGAAAAATTAAGTAATGTGTTCTGTAAGCGGAGCTCGAGATAACTGTGTTATTTCCTGCAGAAATGAGTCCTGGCTGGAAGAAATGATGGCGGTCTGTGCTGGATGAAAGATGAAGGACTTCACCTAGAGACGTCACTGGTGAGTCAGTGTTACCTATACACTGACACTATACACTGTATACTATATACAGAGGTCCTGTGTACAATGTCACCAGTGATCACTGTATAACCTATACAGAGCTCCTGTGTATAATACCACCAGTGATCTCTGTATTACCTCTACACAGACACTGCATACTAAGTACAGATCTCCTGTGTATAATGTCACTTAGGCTGCCGTCACACATTCAGTATTTGGTCAGTATTTTACATCAGTATGTGTAAGCCAAAACCAGGAGTGGGTGATAAATGCAGAAGTCGTGCATATGTTTCTATTATACTTTTCCTCTGATTGTTCCACTCCTGGTTTTGGCTTACAAATACTGATGTAAAATACTGACCAAATACTGCTAGTGTGATGGCAGCCTTATGGTGATAGTATTGTGTTTTGGTTTTTTTTATTTCTGATCAGTATTGTAGTATTCAGTCACTATGTGGTGGTAATATGTGGTCTGGAAATGGTGTTGTGATATTTGTCCCTTGTATGTGCTATTTGGTCACCAAGTGGTGGTAATATGTGGTCTTGACATGGTGCGGTGGTATTTGTCTCTTGTATGTAGTATTATTCGGTCACTATGTGGTCTGGTCATGGTGTGGTGGTGTTTCTTGTATGTGGTAATATTGGTCTTGGTACAGTGGATTGTGTTGTGTATGGTGGTAATTTGTTCTCTCTGATATTAATTAGGAGAAGATTCTTTATTTCCATTAGAGTTTTAATGCTTTGTACACAGCGGCAGAGATGCACTTAAGGTACCTTCACACTAAGCGACTTTGCAACGATAACGATAGAGATCCGTGACGTTGCAGCGTCCTGGATAGCGATGTCGTTGTGTTTGACACACAGCAGCGATCTGGATCCTGCTGTGATATCGCTGGTCATTGCTGAAAGTCCAGAACTTTATTTGGTCGTCAGATCGGCGTGTATCGTTGTGTTTGACTGCAAAAGCAACGATGCCAGCGATGTTTTACAATGGTAACCAGGGTAAATATCGGGTTACTAAGTGCAGGGCCGCGCTTAGTAACCCGATATTTACCCTGGTTACCATTGTAAAAGTAAAAAAAACAAACAGTACATACTCACCTTCTGATGTCTGTCACATGTCCCTCGCCGTCCGCTTCCCGTACTGACTGTGAGTGCTGGCCGTAAAGTAAAAGCAGAGCACAGCGGTGACGTCACCGCTGTGCTCTGCTTTCACTTTACGGCCGGCTCTCAGTCAGTGCGGGAAGCAGACGGCGAGGGACCTGACGGACACCGGAATGTGAGTATGTACTGTTTGTTTTTTTTTTACATTTACAGTGGTAACCAGGGTAAACATCGGGTTACTAAGCGCGGCCCTGCGCTTAGTAACCCGATGTTTACACTGGGGACCTCGGCATCGTTGGTCGCTGGAGAGCTGTATGTGTGACAGCTCCCCAGCGACCACACAACGACTTGCCAACGATCACGGCCAGGTCGTATCGCTGGTCGTGATCGTTGGTAAATCGTTTTCCGCGGCAATTCTGCGCCTCCTGCCGCGGGTATATCGCATGCAGAATTTGCATGCATATACCCGCAGAAAACTAGCGTTTTGCAAGCATAATTAGCTTGCAGAATGCTAGCGTTTTCCAAGCGATCTGTAGCATCGCTTGGAAAACTGTTTGACAGGTTGGTCACACTTGTCAAACATAGTGTTTGACAAGTGTGACCAACTTTTTACTATAGATGCAGCCTATGCAGCATCTATAGTAAAAGATAGAATGTTAAAAATAATAAAAAAAATTTTAAAAAAAGGTTATACTCACCTCAGCGGCGTCCGTTCCTAATGCTGTGTTCAGGACCTTCCATTGACGTAGCGGTCACGTGACCGCGGGTCATGTGACCGCGACGTCATCGCAGGTCCTTCACACACACCTCGGAAGCCTCTGAGAAGGTCGGGCCGCCAGAGGGTGAGTATATCGCTATTTTTTATTTTAATTCTTTTTTTTTTACCACTTATATGGTGCCCAGTCCGTGGAGGAGAGTCTCCTCTCCTCCACCCTGGGTACCAACCGCACTTGATCTGCTTACTTCCCGCATGGTGTGCACAGCCCCGTGCGGGAAGTAAGCAGATCAATGCACTCCTATGGGTGCAGAATCGCTGCGATTCCGCAATTTTAATGAACATGCTGTGTTTTTTTCTGGATTGTGATTCCGCTCAGGAAAAAAATGCAGCATGTGCACAAAAAATGCGGATTGCATTCTGTTACATAGGATGCTTAATGTTAGCGTTTTTTTTGCGGTTTTATAGCGTTTTTATAGCGAAAAACCGCGAAAAAAAGCGCAAAAAATCTGCTACGTGCGCACACAGCCTGAAGGTACCTTTACAGGGGGTTTCCTGTGGAAAAAAGTAATCACCTCTCCACAGGATAAGTGATAACGTGTTGATTGGTGGGGGTCTGACTGCTTGGACCCATTCAGCAAAATGTGGAACTTTTTATCCCCATTAGACTGGAGTGGCATGTCCGACTAGATCACTGATCCATTCATTCCCTCAGTGGCTGCACTTGTTTTTTTCTGGAAGCCCCAAAGAGAATGAATGGAGCTGCGGTCAGATATCCCACCTGCCGCTGCATTTTAAAATAGTGATAAAAGTGTCCTGTCAGGGATAAAACTTCCCCATTCTTCCGATCGGTGCAGTTTCTAATGGTCGGATCTAAGCGATCACCTATCCTGTGGAGCCCATGGATCAGTGACAACTTGTTTTAACCAAGAACCCCATTAATGTAAACTACCGTAATTATACATCCCAGTTATTGGGCTTTACGGTAGATGTGCAGCAGCCGCTGGTGTTTTACAGACGATGCTCCACTATAATGACAGATATTTGCATATAGCTGTAGGGTGGGCCCCTAGAGTCCAATCCTCTGGTGGGCCCCAGACACCACAGTCCGACGCTGTGGAGCTCTATACTTCCTCGGCGTTCCGGCCACCGGTTACGCGCCTCAGTAGGATGTTGCCTCATCTTACAGCACGACTCCTACTGGAATTCTCCTTGTTGCGTTGATCTCGTTTCTCACTCAGCACAATAAACCTCGCTTCTTGTCCTTTCTTGGGGTACCGCCGCTATATCGTGCAGGCGCGGTCCCGTAACGTTCTCTCTGGTTGCTAGGCCTCTGTCAGGATCCCACCCCTGACAGGGACCCCTCTGAATCTTCCCCTACAACACCCTCTGCCACAAGGTGTTGCCTGGTTCCAACCCAGTCAGCTTTCTCCTCTCACTTCCTATCCAACCCCCAGTTTTACCAGACTGTGAGGAGTGGCCTAATGCATAGTGCCCTTAGCTCCCCCTGGAGGCCAGACTGTGAAATGTATTGGTGTCTGTGATACCTGGTCAGATGAACTCCTTCAGTGCCATCAGACGTACCATAGCCCCCCTTAGTGGCGGCGCAACAGTACTGCAACGACCAGGACTCTGGGGCGCTGCATTTGCACCTGTAGAATTTAATTTTAATCTCCGCTGCTGTGCGGGCATCAAAAGTATCCTTCAGCCGGGCCAGGATTTGCCTAACAGTTCCTTTGTCGGTGTCCGGTCAGGACTTCACCTCCTTCTGGGCCGCACGGGTTAGCTGGCCAATAAGGATGCTGACTTTTTGGCTCTCTGACAGGGGGTACACTTCAAATAAACTATGCAGCCTCTCCTTAAAGTCGCTCATGGTATGCGACTCCCCTGAGTACTGAGGTAGCCAGGCAGCCCATGGGATATATGGCATGGATAAAGGCATTACGTTGGCTGCGGCTGCGCCCGCAGCTGGATCCTCTCCTAGATTGGTCATCTCCTTCCCTCCTAGTGAACCTCATCCAGGCTCTGGATATCGTTACTGTAGTGAGCGGCTGCTCTGCAGGTGGGATAGATTGAGCTCCCAGGGTTTCCAAGTCGGGGCCTCCTGCTTTCTGCACGCCGTGTGGCGCAGTAATTGTGGCTATTATACAGTTCAATAAAGTCTATGGCACACAGTACCCGGTAATACCGAGCTACGCAATCCTGTTTGTGATGCCAAAATGACACGCCCACCAGGGCCGTGGGGTACTCGCAACCGGGTCAGACAGTTCTTTGGAGAAGTCACGGGGCTGTGACCTGACTCCATGGCCCTGGCTGTGCCGAAAAATGGGGAATATGGATATGGGATTTAACGTGATGCCACCTGTCGTGTTCGTCAACGGATAGCCAACGCTGCTAAAGGAGACCACTGGGGCCGATGGTGACGCAGCTGGGATGGTTCTGCTCCCCACAGCAGGAGCAAGGCCCCAGGGCTACCTGTCCCGTTTATGTCAGGCTTCATGTAGCTTGTGGTGCAGGACTCAGGGCACAACAGATCACTGAATGACACAAGGGCTGCAGTTTTCTTTTCCTTTACTTGATTGTTGATAGTACAGACCGGGGTACTGGTAACAGATTGTAATGGAGAGCCGGGCAGCCTGGAAGCAATTTTTGGATACACCTGGCCAGGTAGGTATGGAGGCCTTCCTTCTGCGCTGTCCTATCTTTTTCCTTGCTGCCTAACAGCTCACCCTCCTGCTGCTAATTGTCTCCCTCTGTTTTTAAAAACTAACCGATGCCCGCATGGCAGGCAGCTCAAGCCTATCACATATGCCATACCTTTGTGTTGGCTCCAGGCTCTGGTATGCTGCTGTGCCACTGGATATTAGATCGGGCAGGGAGACCTGCAGTCCCCTGCCCTCCGGATTTAGCTGCCGGGACTTCAGTCCCCATGAAACCACTGACTCCGGTATCTGGTCCTAGTGCTCAGCTCTGGGGTGAGTTTAATCACAACTCCACTTCCCAGGTTCTGCTCTACTTCTCTCCTACTGACACCTGGTAAGGAGACCCCTCCTTGCTTCCAGGCATGTCATTACTCCCTGTGAGGGAGGCAATGCCACTGTGGCAACCGGACTCCTGGAGTGCCACACATGTGTCTACCCCGCACTGTGTCCCTGAGTACAGATATGTTCCCCATGATTAATATACCATTAGCCACGCACCAATCAAAATATAAAGTGATAAGCTGCACTGTTCCCCCATGAACTATAATGTCTGATGACCAATAATATAAATTATTCAGTCTCTGTGACTCTCCCCAATTAACTTTAAAGCTATGTGCACACAGAAAATATGCAAGATTTTACAGTACAAGCAAAGCAAGTGAGATCCATGAAGTCTCATGCACACGCTGCTTATTTTTTACTTGCAGATTTGCAGCAGATTAAAATTAATGTCTGCGTAACTCACCCATACTAATGAGTGGGGGAAAATATGTGACAAAAGCATGGCAAAAACTTGGCAAAAAATAAATGTAATTTATGCAACTTTCTTCTTGCCAACACATTAGGATATGCAGCAGAATTTTCTCCTGCAACTCCTGAACATGTGCATATAGCCTTAGTCCCTGTCCTGTGTCCCCTCATCATTCATTATAAGTCCTCGATAGCATCATAATGAATTTGGGGGCGGGAGTAGACATTATCAGGTGCATAACATCCTCCTCCATCTCCCAATTCATTACAAGTCCTCTCCCCATCCCCATCATTGTCTTCTCCCCCACATCCATTATTGATCTCTTCCCCACTCCCATTATTGCCCTCTCCCCATCATTATCGTCTCCACCACCCCATCATTGTTCTCCCCCACCACACCTCGGTATCCTCTCCCCTACCCCCATCATTGATCTTTTCCACCACACCTGTGTCCTCTACCCCACCCTCATCATTGTTCTCCCCATTACACCTAAGTGTCCTCTCACCCACCCTCATCTTTGTTCTCCCTCACCACACCTCAGTGTCCTCTCACCACCATCAATTTTCTCCCCACCACACCCCGGTGTGCTCTCCACCACCAAAATCATTGTTCTCCCCCACTACACCTCAGTATGGTCTCCCCACTCCCATCATTGTTATCACCTACCATACCTCAGTATCCTCTCCCCACTCACATCATTGTTCTCCCCACCCTATCATTGTCCTCCCCACCACACCTCAGTATCATCTTTCAAACCCCATCATTGTTCTCCCCACCACACCTCAGTGTCCTCTCCACCACCCCATCATTGTTCTCCACCACCACACCTCAGTGTCCTCTCCACCAGCCTCATCATTGTACTCCCCCACCACACCTCAGTATTCTCTCCCCACCCCCATCATTTTTCCCCACCACACCTCAGTGTTCTCACCCCACTCCTTTCATTGTTCTCTCCCACCACACCTCAGTATCCTCTCCCCAACCCCATCATTGTCCTCCCCACCACACCTATCATTGTTCTCCCCACCACACCTACATATCTTCTCCCCCACCCCATCATTGTCCTCCCTACCACACCTTGGTATCCTTTCCCCACCCCATCATTGTTTCCCCCACCACACCTCAGTGTCCTCTCCACCACCCCATCCCATCATTGTTCTCCCTACCACACCTCAGTGTCCTCTCCCTTACTCTCATCATTGTTCTCACACACCAGACTTCAGTGTCCTCTCCACCACCCCATAATTGTTTTCCCTCACCACCTCAGTGTCCTCTTCACCACCCCATCATTTTTCTCCCCCACCAAACCTCAGTGTCCTCTCCCCACTCCTATCATTGTTCTCCCCACCACACCTCAGTATCTTATTCCCCAACCCCATCATTGTTCTCCCCACCACACCTTATTATCCTCTCCCCCCTCATAACCATTGTTCTCTCCCACCACACCTCAGTGTGCTCTCCACCACCCCTATCATTGTACAACCCCACCACACCTCTGTGTTCTCTCCACCGCCTCTACCTTTATTCTCCCCACCATTGTTCTCCCCACGACACCTCAGTGTCCTCTCCCCCACCCTCATCATTGCTTGCTCCCATCACCCCCAGTGTATTGGTTAAAAAAGAAAAAAAAAACACCACTTACCTCTCCGTCCGTTCCCTCACAGGATCGTCGTTGCCGTCAACTTTCTCTATGACACAAGCCCTCGTTGCTTGCTGATGTCAATAAGTCATGCGTGCCTGTGTCAGGGAAAAAAGCACCAGGCAGGAAACAGAGGATGGATCCCTGCAGCTCCGCTCCACTGTCATATTCCTCTGAAGGCAGCGGAGCTGAAGGGATCACTCCCTACCCGCCGCGTATGATGAGGGAAAACTGTCATGGGCACCTTCAGATTCTCGGGCTCCAAGAAACAGGCCAGATTGCCCTCGGTATTAGCCGCCTTGTAAGGGCCCTCCTCCACCTCTGGGCACTGGTGCAGTTGCACTGGCGGCATGTCCGCCCCTGGATTGGTTTCGCCAGGAGTGTTGGATACATGTGCACTGATTTAGGGGACAAAGGTTGATCAAATAAATGTCAAGCACTAGCAGCCTACAAGTTATGTTTGATGGGAACAAGATAATTAAGGCCCCTAAATGGTAAAAGTTTTGTGGTCTTTATTTTCTCCATGGTTTGATCCATCCCTGACTATAGACAATATATCAAACATGAGACAATTCTATCCATTTTGTAAAATGTTATATATATATATATATATATATATATATATATATATTACAAATACATATATTTTCATTAACGATTTCTACATATGTCCCATTCTAAACAGATTTATAACAGTGATTTAATAGATACTTCAGGAGCATTAATAGTCATTATGTTGATTCTTTGATTCTGAATAGATACCATGTGATACTGGCTACAGCTGTGTTTAGTTAATTTGACCCTGTCAGCCCTTTTTTACATAGGGAAAAAGCAGTTTGGTGGTATAGGCACTTGTCTGACTTTTTAGAAGAGATCTAATGTAACAGTCATGAGAAATCAGCTTGGAAGTGTAAATGGGGGGTTGTCAGTATAATTGGAAAAGCAGCCCAAGGGCTTTGACATGTCCAGAGTGTGCTTCCACAGTGATTTGCATATGTCTTCTACACTAGATTTCTCATAACTGGCACATCAAACCTTTATAAAAAGAAAAACATGGAAAAGATTTGATCCAGGCAATCTGTGTTCAGGCACATATACACATAAGGCACTTAGAAGAAAGATCAACGCGTTTTGACTTGTGTCTTAAGGCCCCGTCTCACATAGCGAGATCGCTAGCGAGATCGCTGCTGAGTCACAAGTTTTGTGACGCAACAGCGACCTCAGTAGCGATCTCGCTATGTGTGACACGTACCAGCGATCAGGCCCCTGCTGTGAGATCGCTGGTCGTGTCGGAATGGCCTGGACCGTTTTTTGGTCATTGAGGTCCCGCTGACATCGCTGAATCGGTGTGTGTGACACCGATCCAGCGATGTCTTCACTGGTAACCAGGGTAAACATCGGGTTACTAAGCGCAGGGCCGCGCTTAGTAACCCGATGTTTACCCTGGTTACCAGCGTAAATGTAAAAAAAACCAAACAGTACATACTCACCATCTGATGTCCGTCAGGTCCCTTGCCGTCTGCTTCCTGCTCTCCCTGACTGCCGCCGTACAGTGAGAGCACAGCACAGCAGTGACGTCACCGCTGCGCTCTGCTCTCACTGTACGGCGGCACGAAGTAGATGACAAGGGACCTGACGGACACCGAAAGGCGAGTATGTACTGTTTGTTTTTTTTGGTAACCAGGGTAAACATCGGGTTACTAAGCGCGGCCCTGCGCTTAGTAACCCGATGTTTACCCTGGTTACCCGGGTGCTGCAGGGGGACTTCGGCATCGTTGAAGACAGTTTCAACGATGCCGAAGTCGTTCCCCTGATCGTTGGTCGCTGGAGAGAGCTGTCTGTGTGACAGCTCCCCAGCGACCACACAGCGACTTACCAACGATCACGGCCAGGTCGTATCGCTGGTCGTGATCGTTGGTAAATCGCTATGTGAGACGGGGCCTTTAATCAGATCATGTTTGTCTTTGCTCTGCCCTGATCTGTGCATGGCTCTGGACTATACTGGGGAGAACACACCCATGCTGGTAAGCTGACACTTCCCTTTTTTCTTTACTGCATTTTTGGAGTTCTAGAGAAAGAATGGTATTTTTTAGAGATAAGAGAATCTATTCAAAGCAATTCGAATTTGTATAGAATTTTAGGATATTTGTATGTACCATATAATTAGAAAAATTTGCAATATAATTTCACAAAAATCTGAAAAATAATGCCTGCTGCCATATTACACATTACAGAAGATTACATTAGCCAGAGAAGGCTCGCATGAACTCAGGTGCAATTGCAAGGGCTTCCCCATAATGTTTTGCGGCTACCACATCACATGGTATTGTGCAGCCAATTGGGAAGGACCATCACAGATGGATGACTGGATAAAAGTCATATTCAGTGATGAATCACGAATCTGCATTGGGCAAGGTGATGCTGGAACTTTTCTTTGGTGCCGTTCCAATGAGATTTATAAAGATGACTGCCTGAAGAGAACATGCAAATTTCCACAGTCATTGATGATATGGGGCTGCATGTCAGGTAAAGGCACCGGGGAGATGACTGTCATTACATCTTCAATAAATGCCCTAGTTTATGTTGCTATTTTGGACACTTTTCTTATCCTATCAATTGAAGGGATGCTTGGGGATGATGAAATCATTTTTCAAGATGATAATGCATCCTGCCATAGAGCAAAAAACTGTAACATTCCTTGAAAAAAGACACAAGGTCAATGTCATGGCCTGCAAATAGTCCTGATCTCAATCCAAATGAAAATCTTTGATGGAAGTTGAAGAAAAAGGTCCATGACAAAGCTCCAACCTGCAAAGCTGATCTGGCAACAGCAATCAGAGAAAGTTGGAGCCAGATTGATGAAGAGTACTGTTTGACACTCATTAGGTCCATGCCTCAGAGACTGCAAGCTGTTATAAAAGCCAGAGGTGGTGCAACAAAATACTAGTGATGTTTTAGAGTGTTTTTTTGTTTGTTTGTTCTTCATGATTCCATTTTTTTTTTCAGAATTGAGTGATTCCATAATTTTTCCCCTATGCTTGGTTAAAAAAAGTAACCATTACTGACTACCACATTTTTTGTTCTTGATTTCTTTTAGTGTTTCTTAAAGCCATAAAGTTGCCATTTGAAATGACTTTAGTTTTGTGCCATGTCTGTGATCTGCTTTTTTTCTACAAAATTAAACAACTGAATGAACATCCTCCAAGGCTGGTGATTCCATAATTTTTGTCAGGGGTTGTATAAAGTGCTTAGTGCCATAACAGAGTACAATAGATAACCACTTATTAATAGACTGTCATATAGCCATATAAAGCAGCATATACTAATATAGACCAACAGTGTTTTTATGCACATGTTGCATTATAGAGTGCCATGAAAAATCATCAAAATTGAAAAAAGTACATCACCAGAGTTGGTTAGGAATGACAAGACTTGAGGATAGACCAGGACAGTTGCACACCCCCAACACCTATGCCGTTTCTCGAATGCTTCTTCCGGGGGTTCTGAAATTAATGTTAGTGAGTGTATTTGCTTCTCACTACTGAATTTACTGAGTTTTCGCATTTCTTATGCAGCTCTTTTTATGAAGAGAGCATGGATGTTAGTGCAAAAGAAAATTTCCCAAAATACGCATATGTGACTGTGACAATCTACCTCACAAAGTGTGTGCATCATAATCAATCTTTTTCGCATATCTATTTTACTAAATCTAAACATCAGTGTCTGTTTTTACACACATGTTTTATTGTAATTTAACTGTAATGATACACAGCAATGTAATGATACACAGTGCATGTGTATCCGGAGGTGAAGCCTGGGGGGGCGCTTAAGCAGAGAACACAGGCCAGCGAGGAAGTAGGGAGAGCACCGCAAGGTGCCGTGAGTACCGTACTAAAGCCTGGCTGGACGTGCGAGGTCGGAGGGAAGGATGGGGGCGCAGCCAACCACGTGACAGAACGGGAGCTGTCTGGAAGTGGTAACGGGGGATGTAGTCATGAGCAAATGGAGAGTCGGAATCCAGACGGGGTTCGCAGGAGCCGAGGGGTGTCAATAATGAGCCGGGGGTCAAAGGCCAGGAGGGAGCACAGTATCCAAAGGGCTGTACAGGAGAATAGACAGGAGCCAAGCCGAGGGTCAAAGGCCAGAGAAGTCAGGACAGTACAGAGACAGGAGACAAGTCAAGGAACACACCGGGTCATACACAGAAGCACACGCATACAGAGAAACAACGATAGTTAACTGAGTAACCTGGGTCAGCTACACTAGCCGAGAGTAATGGAAGTATCACCGACACCAGACCCAGGAACAACCAGCATTAAATAGCCACCCCAGAACCAAAGAGAGGATAACTAGCATTAACACTGACACTGACCAGAACAGAGGCTGAACCATCCCGTCGTGAGTCATGACAGTACCCCCCTCTCGTGAAGCCCGCAGAGGGTCCCCCGCTATCCACCGCCGCGCTGGAGCGTACATAATTTACAGGCTTCACAGCCATGGTTATTCCAACTCTGCTAAACCTCCCCATAAAGATTTGGCTTGAAAAAGGCATTGTGTCGCTGAAACGTCACGGCTGAAGTATATCTGTATATACCAACGTTTTGCTTGTTCCTTTGCATTTGGTGGATGTTTCGCCTATTTTTTTAATTTTTTGAAGACTGATCAATAAATTATTCTCATATGAGTGCCGAATGTTCTTACTTAAAGTTTACGTGATTTTTTTCTTCTGAGCACCACTTTGCATTTATACAGTGAGCTCCCTTTATATATTATTATTCCAGTACCCCCCTCTCAACAGGGGGCCACCGGACCCCCAGGTTTCCCAGGATATTGGGCATAAAAGGACCGAACCAAACGATCGGCATGAACCGACAGGGCCGGAACCCACGAACGGTCCTCTGGGCCATAACTTTTCCAGTGCACAAGATACTGAATATATCTGAGAATCCACGATATGCTCCACCTTGTACTCCATGTGACCCTCCAACGAAATGGGTGGTGAGGGAACCAGTGATCCCACCTTAACAGCCCCCAATGGTTTCAACAGGGCCCTATGGAACACATTGAGGATCCTAAGGGATGATGGAAGACGGAACCGAAACGCCACCGGGTTAACTACTTCCTGTGATTTCATACAAACCAATAAACTTAGGCCCCAGTTTTGCCGAGGGAACCTTAAGTTTAATATTCTTAGTGGACAGCCAAACTTTATCCCCAACCCAGAGCGTGGGTCCCACATCCTGTCTTCTGACCGCAAAAACCTTAAACTTCCTTTGAGCCTCCCTCATATTTTTTTGGACCTGTCGCCACAACTGGCTCAGCTACACAGTTTGAGTCAGTGTTCTGCGCAGTCGTCCTCATCCACCACTGTAACAGTTACTTCTTTACAATCAGTTTAGACACTTCTGTCTGTTCTTCCGATTAATCCCCCTAAGTAAGTAACAACACTCCAGGAAGGAATATATTTCACAACAACTGTTTCTTCCTGTTGATTAACTGGATACAACGGCCAGTTAGCCTTTGTACTTAGATGAGATGTGGACGCAGATGGTGATCATACCTGGAATTGAACCCTGTATCTATGTTTTCAATGGTGTGGATACCATGTTAGGCACAAAAAGTAATATTTAAAGTTGATAGAACAAACAGTGTTAATTAAACAAGAATTGATGGTCATAATTAAGTTCAGCATAAACCACAGGCATTGGCACGTAAATTCCTATTAGTCCCTTGCACAGGAATTTTCCGTCGTTCTCTTAGACCATTAGCACATGTTGAGTATTTGGTCAGTATTTTACCTCTATATTTGTAAGTCAAAACCAGGATTGGGTGAAAAATACAGAAGTAGTGTTGTGTTTCTATTATACTTTTCCTCTGATTGTTCCATTCCTGGTTTTGGCTTGCGAATGCTGAGATAAAAAACTCATCAAATACTTAATGTGTGCACATGACATTAGTCTTACAGAAAAAGAAAGAATGGTCTGCTGCCATGACGGCCCCAAAAATAAGGGAGATTATTTGGGGGACATTTTTTTTATTTTAAAAAGCATTAAAACTCATAACAGTGAAGTATTATGGGGTTATGGTTACTTCTGGGTTACGGTCTGTTTCTATCATGTGTGTTAAAGAGCTTGGGAGACCTCAGACTACTACATTTTTCCCGGGCAATTGGAGGCTTTTCAGTATTGCAATTCGATGCAAATCGATTTGTTGCAACTTGAATTTTGGGGAAACATTATATTAAGTTGGCAAATTAAAATGTCAAGTTTTGCTCATCTCGAGTATCATTCTTTTTTGGGAGACAAACACCTATACAGCCCTACCACTACTTCCAGATATAAAACTTTCTTGGACATCTGACCAAGTATGTTGCATTAAAGCAAAAACCACAAAATATAAATATTCAACAGATCCATTCAGATCAGAAGTCATCAATATCTGCCCTACTTTGACAGAAAATTATTATTACTATTAGTGTTAATGAAATGCTATTATTTGTATCCATTATACTGTAATTCGCACTTTCAAGACTTTTTGCAGATTTTCACAAAACTACTTAATGCTAGATTTGCAAACAGTATTTTTAGCACCTCAGGGAAAGAGTCACCTTGAATATGGATTATCAAATGTAACTACAAGAGAGAAGACACTACAAAAGCCGAATTTAAACTAAATAGATGCAGCTACCAAAATGTTAGATTCTAATGGGCATACATTTTCCCAGGGCAATGGGTCCTCATATTGGCTCATGACAACCGGCTCACTTTTGCACAATGGCGGTATGTGCGGACCCCGTTTAATATTAATGGATTTCAACCACATTTCTTAACACAATCTACTTACAAAGCAATGTGTAATACGCATTTTCATTCAGAAAGATGAAGTCATTTAAACAATTATTGTTATTTAATACGCTACCTTGCAAATTAAAAAATGTGCAAATAGCGGGCTATATGCTAAATAACTGAATAACCAAATGGAGTTTTACAAATGCGTAATTGACTGTGGATTTGCTCCCACCCCAATTGTGATGTCAAAAAAAGCACACTGTATGAAAGGGACTCTAAATGAAAGTGCTTGTATTAGGGAAGGAATCTGTACTCATTATAAGCATTCACAACATGCTAACTACACTTTTGTGCTCATTATGCAAATGGAGAAAGCTTAATCAATTTCCCTCTGGGTGTTTAAAATTTGTCTATTGCAATGAATTACATTTACATAGCAGACCTGGGTGATGAAAACGGACTTTCTCAGACAATACCATAGTTTAATCATCTCATCTGCTAAAGTATTTGTTATTATTTTTTGAAAAACCCAAGTACAGTAAGCGCTTCCATTTGGTCATACTCAAAAGATACAAGTGACGAATGGCTTCCAGAGATCCGCGCCTATATCGGGAAATTCAGAAAGCGTTAAATTGTTGTTTATCAGCTATTTGCGTTTTCCCCGTCATTACTGTAAATACAGCATGTAATGAGTCCTTGTTTTTCATATATTCCAATAGCATGCAGTTACAACCAACAGAAAGCACTAATTTAGCAGACCCACAGAAAGACCACTTCCTCATGGCTCTCTCCAACCACTCAATGCCAAAGCAGATGGTATTTAATATGTGGTATTTAGTGAGAGTAATTGTACGATATGCCAGCCTAGAAACACACTGTACCCGCTTCAGGCCAGATGGCTGCAGGTTGTCATGTATGAGAAGTTGTCATCTGTCCGGGTGCAGAGATGCCAACATCGGTGCCCCTGGTGAGGACGGCTGTCGTGCTTGGGAACAATGCATGCAATTATTAATTTCTCGCCTGCCAACGTGCTTTGCTAATCAGATCTACTTCTCTGGGTATGACACAGAATATGCAGAGTGACAGGATATTAGCCTAAATATAGTAGTTTCTATTGAAAATCAAGGTCAGCATCCACATTGTGCAGAAACGATCACAGGAGTGCAATCCAATGCCTCAATACAGTATGCCCAAGCTGCTTCATATTCGACTCATTTTTATTTCACTTTGCAAGTCAGACCTCTGCACTGCTTCTTGACAGAAGGCAATGAACTGCATACAGCCCTGCTGGCTCTGCAAGAGACTCACATACCCACTGCACAGACAAGATTTTAAAGATTGCGCCCAGTTGGGGTTACACTTGGCACACTTTCAGAATTAAGGTCTGCAGGAGCTTGTATGTTTTCTGCCTGGAAATAAATAGCCCATGAGTCAGTTTTGTGACACAGTAAACAATCTGCAGAATTTTTAATTTACACCAACCCAAATATTAATCTAAAATAGGCAATACACTTTCTGCTGCAACATATGCAATATGTAGGGTGCACTGTATATCCGGAGTTAAACCGAAAACTGAAGCTCTCTTATTTATAACAAGAGCTGTACTCCGGTTCCAAAAAATCTTGCCCTTTTTATTAGCTCTCACAGCAGCTAAGATAGAAAAACCAAACATGTACAGTGGCATGTAAAAATGTGGGCACCCCTGGTCAAAATTACTGTTATTGTGAACAGTTAAGCAAGTTGAAAATGAAATGATCTCTAAAAGGCCTAGAGTTAAATATGACAGATTTCCTTTGTATTTTAGCCAATATATATATATACCGTATTTTCCGGCGTATAAGACGACTTTTTAACCCCTGAAAATCTTCTTAAAAATTGGGGGTCGTCTTATACGCCGGGTATCGTCTTGTACGTCGGGTGTATATGGTGGGTGGGGGGGGAGTGGTCCTGATGACGACGAGGGGGCGTCTCACAGGAAAGTGCGTGGAGTATCCCCCATTACCTCATCGTAGCGCTGGGGTCTCTGTGCTGGGAGCGGCGGCTGCTGCTCCTCTTTGTGCCGCGTGGGTGCTGTGCTGTGGGGCGGCGGCTCCTCTTCTGCAGTGTGGGGCCTCTGTGCTGTGGGGCGGCGGCGGCGTATTTTCATGCAGTCAGTTGGGGCTCCTCCGGCATCTCCTTAAAGCCCAGAGGCCCCGCTGGCAGCTCCATTGCTATGATGCGGTGTACTGAAAACAGTACTACTGTTTTGTCTCCCTAAAAGAGGGGATATTTTTTGGATAGCTTGATAAAAAGCCTCTGTAGTTGCCAAATCAATAGCAAACCAATTACTTCTTCATTTAACAAAGTGTTCTCAATACTTCCCCAAAAAAGCTAATTTTTTAATCCAACTGTGTGAAAATGCCCCCTTTGTACAGTCAGTTACCAGAGTAGTTTTTACAGAAAAAAATCTGAAATCAGTGTCAGATAGTGTGCTTGCCTGTCACTACTGACTTTATGAGAACCAACAAATTACAAAAAGACCTAAAACAATAACTTTTAATAATAATGATTAAAATCTCATAGGAAAAACCACACACACAAAAATGGCAGGGTACCTTATAGTGTGGTCAAGCACTTGTTAATGCAGCCTATCTTCCTATACAATATATATGTAAAAAGATGTATAATTTATAATTGAATAATACAAGAAAATGGACTAGAGAGGATAGAGGTGCCTTTCCCTAATAGAGTCCCTTCCTTGCAGCAGAGGTTGGCACCCTGGGATACGACATGGTGCTCCCGCTCAACGTAGGCTGACCCTTAGAGACCCTAACAAGGTGTCCCGACCAAAAAAGCCGCCACCAAACACATCAAAAATTGAAAATAAAAGTGCTGTTTGTGCTGAATAGTGTTGATCAGCAAGATGTTTTTAAAGCCGCAAAAGACTCTATGGAGTTACTCTATGGAGTTACTCTGCAGAGTAAGTAATGCAGATCAACAAATATTACCACAGTTCTCTGCTAGTTATTAATTATTGCTTTTACTTTTAATACGACCTTATGTCATTTTTTGGGGTTTTTTAGTTCACTACTGACTTTACTCAGTTTTTTCATTTCTTATGCAATGGATTTTTTGTGAAAGGTGAAAAAATGGTTGTTAAAAGAAAATTCCCTCAAAATCAGATATTCAACTGAGACCGTCTGCATTACAAAGTGTGAGACGTCATGTACTTATCTATCATTCCTTATTTTGTCATGTTTGACTATTGTGAGGTCACTTTGACACTACCAAAGCTATATTTGATTATAAGAGATTGAAAGAGGTTAGATATACCGTATTTTTCGGACTATAAGACGCAACGTACCATAAGACGCACCCCAAATTTTCAGATGGAAAATGGGAAAAAAAATTAATGCGTCAAATGGGGATCCGTCCTACAGTCCTAAATTCAGGTGCATCAGAGGGGGTGTTTGCTGGTCCGGCGATACGACCCAGACTGGTGCACAGGTTCGACAGTGCTCGGTGGTGCGGGTGGCTACGGCGACCTTGTGTGAAAGCCTGGAGCCCCCAACATCTATTGCTGCGATGCGGTGGTCTCTGGGAAATCCAATTCCAGTGCTGCAGGTTCAGTGGTGCGCGGTGGTGCGGGAGGCTACAGCAACATTTTGTGAAAACCCAAAGCCCCTGCACTTCTATTGCCTGGATGCTGTGGTCTCTGGGTAAATGGCCGCTGGAGGCGGAGCATGCACAGATTGAGAACTCTGCAACGAGATGTCGGGAGACGAGATCTCAATCTGCGCATGCGCCGCCTCCGGAGGCCATTTTCCCAGAAGCCAGATTGATTCCTCAGGCTCAGATTGAGATCTCGGAAGATGATATCTCGGAGCCGAGATCTTAATCTGCGCATGTGCCGCCTCCAGCAGCCATTTTACCGAACTCCACAGTATCGAGGCAATAGAAGTGCCGGGCCTCCGGGCTTTCACAAAATGTCACCGGAGCCCCCCACACCACTGAGCATTGATGAACGTGCTGCACCAGGCCAGGATGGGAGCGAGATCATCGCCCTGCAGCATCGGACAATTGGAAAAATCACCCGACTCCTGTGGCCACCACGCTAACTGTAAGTACATTCCAACTATAATATGCACCCCTGTTTTCCTCGAAATTTGTGAGGAAAAAAGTGCTCTTATATTCCAAAAAATACGGAAGTCCTAGGAGACGACAGAGTGGCATACATATCCATTCAGGGTAATTGGCATACTTGTGATTTGCAGCAAACTTATTCAACATTAATCAAATTTTGGAGAAAATTAGCCAAACCTGGCTAATTTAGATTTCAAAATACTTGATCATCTTTAAGAAACAGAAGTATGAATGTCTGACAGGTTTACACTTAGGTGACTGTATATTGTGGGGTTGAACATTTGTCATCATAGAGGGGGCCAGTGACAGGGCATCTGCATTTCCTTGTGACTTCCATGCCTGATGTTCCACTGAAAAACTGAGGTTTTGTAAGGACATGAACCATCTGGTGACCTTATCATTCCTTTCCTTTGTGTTTCTCGTCCAGACAAGGGGTGAATGGTCCGTTACTAAATGAAATTGATGCCCGAGCAAATTGTAGCATAGGGACTCCAAGGCCCACTTAATCACTAAGCACTCCTACTCTACTACGCTATAATTTTTCTCTACCGGAGTCAGTTTCCTGCTCAAGTAGGTGACTGGATACTCATCCCCGTTTACCTTTTGCAACAGCATCGCTCCTAAACCTACTGTACCTCCGAGGCATCTGTCTGCACGATAAATGTTTCCTTGAAGTTGGGGCTGATGAGAACCAGCTATCCACACAACAGCAACTTCAGGGATTGGAATGCTTCCTCTGCTTGAGGATTTCATGGGACCATCACTGACTTTTTACCTTTTAACAGGTCAGTTAGGGGTGCCGATTTCCCAGCAAAATTGGGTATAAACCAGCGGTAGTACCCAATGATGCTGAGAAATGTCCTCACCTGTTTGGTACTTAACAGCTTGGGCCAGTTTTGGATGGCCTCAATGTTGTTTGCTTGGGGTTTGATAACCCCGTGGCCAATCACGTAACCTAAGTACAGAGCTTCCATGGGTCCTATTGTGCATTTCTTTGGGTTCGCTGTTAACCCTGCGATTCTGAGAGACTCCAGCACTGCTTGTACCTGGGACAGGTGGGTATTCCTGTTTTGTGAGAGCATCATTTATTTTAACCTCACCCCTGGACACATCCTTGACTGGTGACAGACGGTACGACTGGAGTTGCCTCTGTGACCAAACATTCCCAGTCCTTCCAGGCTTTTAGTAGGTTGACATGGTACAGTTGTTTGGGTTTCCTCTTTCTGGGTTGGTACACTTTATAATTTACTTCTCTTACCTCATATGGCCCTTGCCACTTGGCCATGAGCTTACTCTCTGTGGTGGGCACTAGTACCAACACCCGGTCCCCTTTGAAGGCCCTGACCTCTTTTATTATACATGCGGCTCGGCGCGGCCTGGGCATCCATCAGATGGTCTTTTACTATGGGCCGCACGATGGCAATTTGGTCCAGCATGCTAACCATGTGCTTAATGACACCCTTATGTGGAGTTGTCTCCAGTACCCACATCTCCTTGGCTACATCCAGCAACACCCTCGGATGCCTGCCATACAATAGCTCATATGGGGAGAAACCTGTGGACACTTGAGGTTCCACAACCGTAATAGCATTTACCTTGGGAGGGTTAACCCTAGTCTCCCACA
This sequence comes from Ranitomeya variabilis, assembly GCF_051348905.1. Taxonomy (NCBI): domain Eukaryota; kingdom Metazoa; phylum Chordata; class Amphibia; order Anura; family Dendrobatidae; genus Ranitomeya; species Ranitomeya variabilis. The sequence goes on from NC_135232.1 coordinate 755,726,696, forward strand.
GGGACCAAAATAGGGGCAAGTCTCTTCCCAACACAGTCCCATATGGAAGAGTCTTCACCACTCCCAACACATGTTTGATTTTTCCACATGGTGTGGAAAAATTAACCTTCGTGGTGGGGTACTCTCGGCGTTCCCCATGGATACACACCATCAATTCAGGTAACCTCAGTGATGCACTGCAGGAGCCATTGTCTTCTGTCAGTTCATCACTGGGAGGCCCTATAGAGCAGTGACATCACCTGATGTCACTGTTCCATAAGTGAATAAATTAAATCACTGTGTGCCTTAAATTCTTTTCCTTGGATAAAAACTGTGATACTGAGGTAATACCCAAAGCGTGACCAATATTACTGAATGCAGCTTCCCCATCATGACTATGGAGAATAATCGCGTCAGAGACAAAGATATCATGGATTTTTAAAACCATATCCTTTATATCTCTGATGAACAATAGCAAGCCATGTACAAATTGGGCAATAATTAATCCAAATAATGGCTGGCTTCCTCTGTGAGAAGCTTGTTACCAGATAGTATTGGCCTCTTGGGTATGCGTCCTATATTTTTGTTCACTTTAGGTAATTCAAAGAAGGTAACCACTAGTGATGAGCGAGCATGCTCGCCACTACTCGGCACTCGCCAGAGTATCACGGTACTTGATGTACTCGGCGAGCACCGAGCATTTCCAGGATTATTCGGCAGGAGCTCTGGTCTCCGCCCTGCAGTTTTGGTGCACTTTAGAGCACCAATGAACATGCAGGGATTGCCTGCCATGCACTGTAATACCGCAGCTATCTTTGAGAAAATCAGGTCATGTGCGCCTAAGAACTGTGCCAGAATTGCATTTGAACTGTGATTTACTAAAGGACTGTGTATTGCAAAAGACCGCCAAAATTCCCGCCAAAACTGCCGTAATTACAGCGCCGCGAGGAGCGCAGAAGAAGAAGGGCGTGTCGTCGTGGGCGTGAACTGACTAAGAGCGCAAAAAATAATGGCTGCCCAGTCTAAATATCTCTGTACCTTGAGGACGTGCCCATCAGCAGCCGAGATCCGCCTCCTAATCCTCAATGGCGGGCGGAGACAATAAAAACGAAACCACCCCAGAGGAAGAGAGCGGGAAAAGGACGAGGAAGAAGCCAGCCACGTGGAAGACGACATGGCAAGCCGCCTGGAACCAGAGTGTGGGGTTGGAGCAGAGGACTCCCCCAGCTACCCGGAGAGGCACCGCAACCAGGCCTCCACAGTTGGCGCTGACTTCCTGCAGGCCGGAGTGGATGAGCTGATAGACCAGCTTCTGCAGCTGCGGGTGACCACCAATGCCGTCGCTCCAGCTCCAGCGACTCCCCACACCACTGACGAGACACCACTCCCGCTCCTAGTGACCGATGGCATACCGCTGGACATGAGCCCTGAGGAGGTGATCTTCCGATGGCACGCTCCGAGAGATGGGGTGGACGGGGCCTATATTGGAATCCTCACCTGGGAGGAATATAGACAATGCCTGCTCATACACTGGAAAGACAGAAAGCGGGAAGCCCGACGTAAGGTGCCGACCCACAAAACCAAACGCAATAACGCGTCCAGCGATGCGGGGGATAGTAATAGCCTTTCAACCGAAAAGGGGTTGGGGCTTCATTCAGGAACCGGGACTGCAGGCAGAAGTCTATGTCACCAGCTGTAACGTGGAATCCCATCTCCGGGACGGACATCCTGACCGAGACTTGAGCCGAGGGGATCATGTGACCTACACCCGTCACTGGAGCGAGAAAGGTTGGTACGCCAAGAACGTTGAAAGATGTGCACCTGCAGTAGCGCCATCTGGTGCCAAAGCTAAGACTATCAGCACTACCCCTTTAGTCTCTGAACCAACACTATTACTACTGTGTGCATAATTACTACTACTGAACCTGCCGCCGTGGCCAATGCTAAAGCTGACATCCGTAATCAGGCAGCTAATGACTTGACCACACTTGAGAGACAAACCAATGACGTTGATACAGCATCAGAGGAGAATTCGGATACAAACCTTTCAAGGCCAGGAAGTGTTCGTTACAGACTGATGCCTTGCAAACTACTATAAGAGAACCACACAAATCTGAAAATGACTGTAAATAGTTAATTCTTCATCCTTTTTGATGCTGTTGCTAAAGTTTGTTGCACCCGGCCAGGGTATTTCTTAAAGGGGTCCCATGTTAAAGGGATCCTGTGTTTTGCACAAGATACCTTCCTTTTAAAGGAACTTGAACACTTGAATCAAGGATTTCTACCTGGACAAGGGGACTCTGGACTTGCCTCCAAATCGGCCGGACCCTGTCTGCCCTGTGATCTGGTGCTCTGGACTGTGGATGCTGAAGTTTTCAGTAAAGGTAAAGAGACTGCAACCTTGTCTCCTCGTTTTTCACTGCGCCTCTCACCATCCACCATCTACACACTGGGAAGCCCTGGGGATATACTTCACCTGTGGGAAGGTATACCATCTAGCTGCCATAACATCACCCCAGCAGACCCCTTAAAGCAGCGTCGGTCACCGTGACCGAGTACCACAGGTGGCATCACAAATATTTCCCCTTTAAAGACCTTTCCCTTTTAACACGGATGTCCCAGGGCCACGGACCGGGTCAGCCACCGTGACATCCCCCTGTGAACCGAAGGACCCGTGTCATGTTCTCAATGGCAAGAGAACATAGCTTCAGCATATATAGGAACTAGCTCTTGGAAGATGGGAACTGAGCTGACCATGAACTAAACCTAACGCACAACTAGCAGTGGCCGGGTAGCATGCCTACGTTGATTCTAGATGCCCAGCACCAGCCGGAGGACTAAATAATGCTAGCAGAGGAAAATATTAGTCCTAGCTCACCTCTAGAGAAATACCCCGAAAGGAGACAGAGGCCCCCCACATGTATTGGCGGTGAATTAAGATGAAATAACAAACGTAGTATGAAAATAGGTTTAGCAAATTTGAGGTCCACTTACTACATAGCAGAAGACAGAAAGGACACTTTCATGGTCAGCTGAAAACCCTATCAAAACACCATCCAGAAATTACTTTAAAACTCTGGCATTAACTCATAACACCAGAGTGGCAATTCCTGTTCACAAGAGCTTTCCAGACACAGTAACGAAACTACAGCTGTGAACTGGAACAAAAATGCAAAAACAAACATGGACAAGAGTCCAACTTATCTAGTAGTTGTCTAGGAGCAGGAACAAGCACAGAGAGGCTTCTGATAACATTGTTGACCGGCAAGCAACTAACAGAGCAGCAAGGTTATATAGCGACTCCCACATCTTGATGGGAACAGGTGAACAGAGAAGATGAAGACACCAGTTCAATTCCACCAGTAGCCACCGGGGGAGCCCAGAATCCAAATTCACAACAGTACCCCCCCCTCAAGGAGGGGGCACCGAACCCTCACCAGAACCACCAGGGCGATCAGGATGGGCCCTATGAAAGGCACGAACCAAATCAGAGGCATGAACATCAGATGCATTCACCCAAGAATTATCCTCCTGGCCGTATCCCTTCCACTTGACCAGATACTGGAGTCTCCGTCTGGAAACACGAGAGTCTAAGATTTTCTCCACAACGTACTCCAACTCACCCTCAACCAACACCGGAGCAGGAGGCTCAACGGAAGGCACAACCGGTACCTCATACCTGCGCAATAATGACCGATGAAAAACGTTATGAATAGAAAAGGATGCAGGGAGGTCCAAACGGAAGGAAACAGGGTTAAGAATCTCCAATATCTTATACGGGCCGATGAACCGAGGCTTAAACTTAGGAGAAGAGACCCTCATAGGGACAAAACGAGAAGACAACCACACCAAATCCCCAACACAAAGCCGAGGACCAACACGACGGTGGCGGTTGGCAAAAAGCTGAGTCTTCTCCTGGGACAACCTCAAATTGTCCACCACCTGCCCCCAGATCTGATGCAATCTCTCCACCACAGCATCCACTCCAGGACAATCCGAAGATTCCACCTGACCAGAGGAAAATCGAGGATGAAACCCCGAATTACAGAAAAACGGGGACACCAAAGTGGCAGAGCTGGCCCGATTATTGAGAGCGAACTCTGCCAATGGCAAAAAAGCAACCCAATCATCCTGGTCAGCAGACACAAAACACCTCAGATATGTCTCCAGGGTCTGATTAGTCCGCTCGGTCTGGCCATTCGTCTGAGGATGGAAAGCGGACGAAAAAGATAAATCTATGCCCATCCTAGCACAGAATGCCCGCCAAAATCTAGACACGAATTGGGTCCCTCTGTCAGAAATGATATTCTCAGGAATACCATGCAAACGAACAACATTTTGAAAAAACAGAGGAACCAACTCGGAAGAAGAAGGCAACTTGGGCAGAGGAACCAAATGGACCATCTTAGAGAAACGGTCACACACCACCCAGATGACAGACATCTTCTGAGAAACAGGCAGATCTGAAATAAAATCCATCGAGATGTGCGTCCAAGGCCTCTTAGGAATAGGCAAGGGCAACAATAATCCACTAGCCCGAGAACAACAAGGCTTGGCCCGAGCACAAACGTCACAAGACTGCACAAAGCCTCGCACATCTCGTGACAGGGAAGGCCACCAGAAGGACCTTGCCACCAAATCCCTGGTACCAAAAATGCCAGGATGACCTGCCAACGCAGAAGAATGAACCTCAGAGATGACTCTACTGGTCCAATCATCAGGAACAAACAGTTTATCAGGTGGGCAACGATCCGGTCTATCCGCCTGAAACTCCTGCAAGGCCCGCCGCAGGTCTGGAGAAACGGCTGACAATACCACTCCATCCTTAAGGATACCTGTGGGCTCAGAGTTACCAGGCGAGTCAGGCTCAAAACTCCTAGAAAGGGCATCCGCCTTAACATTCTTAGAACCCGGTAGGTATGACACCACAAAATTAAACCGAGAGAAAAATAATGACCAGCGCGCCTGTCTAGGATTCAGGCGCCTGGCGGTCTCAAGATAAATCAAGTTTTTGTGGTCAGTCAATACCACCACCTGATGTCTGGCCCCCTCAAGCCAATGGCGCCACTCCTCAAAAGCCCACTTCATGGCCAAAAGCTCCCGATTCCCAACATCATAATTCCGCTCAGCGGGCGAAAATTTACGGGAAAAGAAGGCACAAGGCCTCATCACGGAGCAGTCAGAACTTTTCTGCGACAACACTGCCCCAGCTCCGATCTCAGAAGCGTCGACCTCAACCTGAAAAGGTAGAGCAACATCAGGCTGACGCAACACAGGGGCAGAGGAAAAACGGCGCTTAAGCTCCCGAAAGGCCTCCACAGCGTCAGGGGACCAATCAGCAACATCAGCACCCTTCTTAGTCAAATCGGTCAATGGCTTAGCAATATCCGAAAAACCAGCAATAAATCGACGATAAAAGTTAGCAAAGCCCAAAAATTTCTGAAGACTCTTAAGAGAAGAGGGCTGCGTCCAATCACAAATAGCTTGAACCTTGACAGGATCCATTTCAATGGAAGAGGGAGAAAAAATATATCCCAAAAAGGAAATCCTCTGTACCCCAAAAACACACTTAGAACCCTTCACACACAAAGAATTAGACCGCAAAACCTGGAAAACCCTCCTGACTTGCTGGACATGAGAGTCCCAGTCATCCGAAAAAATCAGAATATCATCCAGATACACAATCATAAATTTATCCAAATAATCGCGAAAAATATCATGCATAAAGGACTGGAAAACTGACGGAGCATTTGAAAGACCAAAAGGCATCACTAAATACTCAAAGTGGCCCTCGGGCGTATTAAATGCGGTTTTCCACTCATCCCCCTGCCTGATTCGCACCAAATTATACGCCCCACGAAGGTCAATCTTAGAGAACCACTTGGCCCCCTTTATGCGAGCAAACAAATCAGTCAGCAACGGCAATGGGTATTGATATTTAACAGTGATTTTGTTCAAAAGCCGATAATCGATACATGGTCTCAAAGAGCCGTCTTTTTTTGACACAAAGAAAAAAACGGCTCCTAAGGGAGATGACGATGGACGAATATGTCCCTTTTCCAAGGACTCCTTTATATATTCTCGCATAGCAGCATGTTCAGGCACAGACAGATTAAACAAACGACCCTTTGGGTATTTACTACCCGGGATTAAATCTATGGCACAATCGCACTCTCGGTGCGGAGGTAACGAACCAAGCTTGGATTCTTCAAAGACGTCACGATAGTCAGACAGGAACTCAGGAATTTCAGAGGGAATAGATGATGAAATGGAAACCACAGGTACATCCCCATGAGCCCCCTTACATCCCCAGCTCAACACAGACATAGCTCTCCAGTCGAGGACTGGGTTGTGAGATTGCAGCCAAGGCAATCCTAGCACCAAATCATCATGTAGATTATGCAGCACCAGAAAGCGAATAATCTCCTGGTGATCCGGATTAATACGCATAGTTACTTGTGTCCAGTATTGTGGTTTATTATTAGCCAATGGGGTGGAGTCAATCCCCTTCAGAGGAATAGAAGTCTCCAAAGGCTCTAAATCATACCCACAGCGTTTGGCAAAGGACCAATCCATAAGACTCAAAGCGGCGCCAGAGTCGACATAGGCGTCCGTGGTAATAGATGACAAAGAGCAAATCAGGGTCACAGATAGAATAAACTTAGACGGTAAGGTGCAAATGGAAACAGATTTATCAAGCTTTTTAGTGCGCTTAGAGCATGCTGATATAACATGAGTAGAATCACCACAATAGAAACACAACCCATTTTTCCGTCTAAAATTCTGCCGCTCGCTTCGGGACAGAATTCTATCACACTGCATACTCTCTGGCGACTTCTCAGTGGACACCGCCAGATGGTGCACTGGTTTGCACTCCCGCAAACGCCTATCGATCTGAATAGCCATTGTCATGGACTCATTCAGACCCGCAGGCACAGGGAACCCCACCATAACATCCTTAATGGCATCAGAGAGGCCCTCTCTGAAAGTCGCCGCCAGGGCGCACTCATTCCACTGAGTAAGCACAGACCATTTATGGAATCTTTGGCAGTAAATTTCCGCTTCATCTTGCCCCTGAGATAGGGGCATCAAAGTTTTTTCTGCCTGAAGCTCCAAATGAGGTTCGTCATAAAGCAACCCCAAGGCCAGAAAAAACGCATCCACATTGAGCAACGCAGGATCCCCTGGTGTCAATGAAAAAGCCCAGTCTTGAGGGTCGCCCCGGAGCAAGGAAATCACAATCCTGACCTGCTGTGCAGGGTCTCCGGCAGAGCGAAATTTCAGGGACAAAAATAATTTGCAATTATTTCGAAAATTCTGAAACCCAGATCTATTCCCCGAGAAAAATTCCGGCAAAGGAATTCTCGGCTCAGATACAGGTGCATGACAAACAAAGTCTTGCAAATTTTGTACCTTCGTGGCGAGATTATTCAAACCTGCAGTTACACTCTGAAGATCCATTACAAACAGGTGGACACAGAGCCATTCAAAGATTAGAAGGAGAAAAAAAAAAAAAAAAAAAAAAAAAATCTCAGCAGACTTCTTATTTCTCTCCTTTCTCAGCCAAGGATTTTAACCCTTTAGTGGGCCGGTCAAACTGTCATGTTCTCAATGGCAAGAGAACATAGCTTCAGCATATATAGGAACTAGCTCTTGGAAGATGGGAACTGAGCTGACCATGAACTAAACCTAACGCACAACTAGCAGTGGCCGGGTAGCATGCCTACGTTGATTCTAGATGCCCAGCACCAGCCGGAGGACTAAATAATGCTAGCAGAGGAAAATATTAGTCCTAGCTCACCTCTAGAGAAATACCCCGAAAGGAGACAGAGGCCCCCCACATGTATTGGCGGTGAATTAAGATGAAATAACAAACGTAGTATGAAAATAGGTTTAGCAAATTTGAGGTCCACTTACTACATAGCAGAAGACAGAAAGGACACTTTCATGGTCAGCTGAAAACCCTATCAAAACACCATCCAGAAATTACTTTAAAACTCTGGCATTAACTCATAACACCAGAGTGGCAATTCCTGTTCACAAGAGCTTTCCAGACACAGTAACGAAACTACAGCTGTGAACTGGAACAAAAATGCAAAAACAAACATGGACAAGAGTCCAACTTATCTAGTAGTTGTCTAGGAGCAGGAACAAGCACAGAGAGGCTTCTGATAACATTGTTGACCGGCAAGCAACTAACAGAGCAGCAAGGTTATATAGCGACTCCCACATCTTGATGGGAACAGGTGAACAGAGAAGATGAAGACACCAGTTCAATTCCACCAGTAGCCACCGGGGGAGCCCAGAATCCAAATTCACAACAGACCCGGTACCGAGTACCCCGCTGCCCTTGGGGGCGATCCAATTGCACTTTAATTTATATTTTTATTTAGTGCAATCCGCCAACCCTAACAACATGTCATCTGATCTATACAGCTGACATGTGCCTGACATGTGCCTGCAACAGCCACATGTGGAATCGCAATCTACTCGCAGCTGTTAACTAGTTAAATGCCGCTGTCAATTTCTGACAGCGGCATTTAACTCACACTTACCGGAAATGCGCAACTAATCTCGCCAATCGGTGACCCTGTCACATGGTCGCAGGTCACCGATGGGTCAGCATGACAACCAGAGGTTTCCTTCCAGCAGACCTCTATGGTCATAGCCACGAGGCGGCACTCATAGCAAGTGAGCATTTAGGCTACACACAGGTGATCTCATCACCCGATCCAGGGCCGGACTGGCCATCGGGCACTTCTGGCAAATGCCAGAAGGGCCGGTGCCAGTAGTGGGCCGCTCGATCTGCCTCCCCCCGCCCCCGCCGTCGCATTCAACTATACCGGCGTATAGACGCCGGTACAGTTGAATTCAATGATGGAGGAGAGCGTCTACAGACGCTCCTCTCCCATCATTCCCCGCTCTGCCTCTGACACTGCGGGTGCGCGATGACGTCATATCATCGCGCACCTGCTGTGTCCCGGGCAGACTGCACGCTGCTGAGACAGAGACAGGAGCAGGAAGGCGGAAGCAACGCTGGCAAGAGGAGAGGTGAGGAGAGGTTTTTTTTTTTCTGGACTGTGGGGCCATTCTCGGAGGAGGTGAGGGGAGGGGGTGGAGGAAGAGAAGAGATGTGGGCTGTGCTCTGTGCTGTATACTACTGTGGGCTGTATATAGTTCTGTGGGCTGTGCTCTGTGCTGTATACCACTGTGGGCTGTATATAGTTCTCTGTGGGCTGTGCTCTGTGCTGTATACTACTGTGGGCTGTATATAGTTCTCTGTGGGCTGTGCTCTGTGCTGTATACTACTGTGGGCTGTATATAGTTCTCTGTGGGCTGTGCTCTGTGCTGTATACTACTGTGGGCTGTATATAATTCTCTGTGGGCTGTGCTCTGTGCTGTATACCACTGTGGGCTGTATATAGTTCTCTGTGGGCTGTGCTCTGTGCTGTATACTACTGTGGGCTGTATATAGTACTCTGTGGCTGTGCTCTGTGCTGTATACTGCTGTGGGCTGTATATAGCTCTCTGTGGGCTGTGCTCTGTGCTGTATACTACTGTGGGCTATATATAGTTCTCTGTGGCTGTGCTCTGTGCTGTATACTACTGTGCTATATATAGTTCTCTGTGGCTGTGCTCTGTGCTGTATACCACTGTGGGCTGTATATAGTTCTCTGTGGGCTGTGCTCTGTGCTGTATACTACTGTGGGCTGTATATAGTTCTCTGTGGGCTGTGCTCTGTGCTGTATACTACTGTGCTGTATATAATTCTCTGTGGGCTGTGCTCTGTGCTGTATACCACTGTGGGCTGTATATAGTTCTCTGTGGCTGTGCTCTGTGCTGTATACTACTGTGGGCTGTATATAGTTCTCTGTGGGCTGTGCTCTGTGCTGTATACTACTGTGGGCTGTATATAGTTCTCTGTGGGCTGTGCTCTGTGCTGTATACTACTGTGGGCTGTATATAGTTCTCTGTGGGCTGTGCTCTGTGCTGTATACTACTGTGGGCTGTATATAGTACTCTGTGGGCTGTGCTGTATATAGTACTCTGTGGGCTGTGCTGTATATAGTACTCTGTGGGCTGTGCTGTATATAGTTCTCTGTGGGCTGTGCTGTATATAGTTCTCTGTGGGCTGTGCTGTATATAGTACTCTGTGGGCTGTGCTGTATATATTACTCTGTGGGCTGTGCTGTATATATTACTCTGTGGGCTGTGCTGTATATATTACTCTGTGGGCTGTGCTGTATATATTACTCTGTGGGCTGTGCTGTATATATTACTTTGTGGGCTGTGCTGTATATATTACTTTGTGGGCTGTGCTGTATATATTACTCTGTGGGCTGTGCTGTATACTACTGTGTGGACTGTGCTGTATACTTCTACGTGGGCTGTGCTGTATACTACTGTGTGGTCTGTGCTGTATACTACTGTGTGGTATGTGCTGAATACTGCTGTGTGGGCTGTGTTATCTACTACACGGGCTGTGCTATAGTATGCAGGCTGTGCTGTATACTATGCGGTTTGTGCTATATAATATGCGGGCTTTGCTATATACTATGGGGAGTATATTATATTCTATACTATGGGGGCTGCATTATATTCTATGGGGGGCTACATTATATATTATGGGGAGGTGGGCTGTATTATATTCTATGGGGGTTACATACTCTGGGGTGGCTGCATTATACTCTGTGGTTTGTGTATTATACTCTGGGGTGGCTGCATTATACTATATGTGGGCTGCATGATACTGTATCGAGGACTATGGGGAATACGTTATACTATATGAAGAACCATGGGGTGCATTATACTATGGGAAGTGAATTGTACTACATGGATGACTGTGGCGGTGCATTATACTATATGGAGCACTATGAGGAGTGTATTATGCTATATGGAGGACTATGAGGAGTGTATTATACTATGTTGAGGACTGAGCAGTGTATTTTAATATATGGAGGACTATAGGGAGTGTATTATACTATATGGAGGACTATGGAGCACATTATAATATATGGAGGACTATGGGGTGTATTTTACTAAACAAGTAAAATGCTGCATATTCAGATTGTTTTTGCTGGAACAAAAAGCCTTGTTGTCAGCAGCACATTGCCAGTGTAAACTGTAGATGTGCTGCTGAAAACATGATACTGTATGGTGATCTGTTAGTGATCTATTAGTGATCGTTCTGTCCCATCATTATTCCTCAGCTGGTGGAAAGAGGCCGGGAAACAAGCGTTGAACAACTTCCGTATTGTCGATCAAACTCATTTAGCGGCCTGAACTCAGCGCACGTAAATACAACAGAAAGGCTTCTGTGTGATGTGGAATATGTTAGCTTTTGGGGCCCCATTTTAAACTTTGCCTAGGGCCCCACTTTGCCTAAAACCGGCCCTGCCTACAAGTGTACAAAGATATTATACAGTCACCATGTGACAAGTGGGCCTGTGTAACTTCAAATGCCAGGGCTGAATTTTAGTCCCAGTCCGGCCCTGGAGGAGAGCGTCTACAGACGCTCCTCTCCCATCATTCCCCGCTCTGCCTCTGACACTGCGGGTGCGCGATGACGTCATATCATCGCGCACCTGCTGTGTCCCGGGCAGACTGCACGCTGCTGAGACAGAGACAGGAGCAGGAAGGCGGAAGCAACGCTGGCAAGAGGAGAGGTGAGGAGAGGTTTTTTTTTTTCTGGACTGTGGGGCCATTCTCGGAGGAGGTGAGGGGAGGGGGTGGAGGAAGAGAAGAGATGTGGGCTGTGCTCTGTGCTGTATACTACTGTGGGCTGTATATAGTTCTGTGGGCTGTGCTCTGTGCTGTATACCACTGTGGGCTGTATATAGTTCTCTGTGGGCTGTGCTCTGTGCTGTATACTACTGTGGGCTGTATATAGTTCTCTGTGGGCTGTGCTCTGTGCTGTATACTACTGTGGGCTGTATATAGTTCTCTGTGGGCTGTGCTCTGTGCTGTATACTACTGTGGGCTGTATATAATTCTCTGTGGGCTGTGCTCTGTGCTGTATACCACTGTGGGCTGTATATAGTTCTCTGTGGGCTGTGCTCTGTGCTGTATACTACTGTGGGCTGTATATAGTACTCTGTGGCTGTGCTCTGTGCTGTATACTGCTGTGGGCTGTATATAGCTCTCTGTGGGCTGTGCTCTGTGCTGTATACTACTGTGGGCTATATATAGTTCTCTGTGGCTGTGCTCTGTGCTGTATACTACTGTGCTATATATAGTTCTCTGTGGCTGTGCTCTGTGCTGTATACCACTGTGGGCTGTATATAGTTCTCTGTGGGCTGTGCTCTGTGCTGTATACTACTGTGGGCTGTATATAGTTCTCTGTGGGCTGTGCTCTGTGCTGTATACTACTGTGCTGTATATAATTCTCTGTGGGCTGTGCTCTGTGCTGTATACCACTGTGGGCTGTATATAGTTCTCTGTGGCTGTGCTCTGTGCTGTATACTACTGTGGGCTGTATATAGTTCTCTGTGGGCTGTGCTCTGTGCTGTATACTACTGTGGGCTGTATATAGTTCTCTGTGGGCTGTGCTCTGTGCTGTATACTACTGTGGGCTGTATATAGTTCTCTGTGGGCTGTGCTCTGTGCTGTATACCACTGTGGGCTGTATATAGTTCTCTGTGGGCTGTGCTCTGTGCTGTATACTACTGTGGGCTGTATATAGTTCTCTGTGGGCTGTGCTCTGTGCTGTATACCACTGTGGGCTGTATATAGTTCTCTGTGGGCTGTGCTCTGTGCTGTATACTACTGTGGGCTGTATATAGTTCTCTGTGGGCTGTGCTCTGTGCTGTATACTACTGTGGGCTGTATATAGTACTCTGTGGGCTGTGCTGTATATAGTACTCTGTGGGCTGTGCTGTATATAGTACTCTGTGGGCTGTGCTGTATATAGTTCTCTGTGGGCTGTGCTGTATATAGTTCTCTGTGGGCTGTGCTGTATATAGTTCTCTGTGGGCTGTGCTGTATATAGTACTCTGTGGGCTGTGCTGTATATATTACTCTGTGGGCTGTGCTGTATATATTACTCTGTGGGCTGTGCTGTATATATTACTCTGTGGGCTGTGCTGTATATATTACTCTGTGGGCTGTGCTGTATATATTACTTTGTGGGCTGTGCTGTATATATTACTTTGTGGGCTGTGCTGTATATATTACTCTGTGGGCTGTGCTGTATACTACTGTGTGGACTGTGCTGTATACTTCTACGTGGGCTGTGCTGTATACTACTGTGTGGTCTGTGCTGTATACTACTGTGTGGTATGTGCTGAATACTGCTGTGTGGGCTGTGTTATCTACTACACGGGCTGTGCTATAGTATGCAGGCTGTGCTGTATACTATGCGGTTTGTGCTATATAATATGCGGGCTTTGCTATATACTATGGGGAGTATATTATATTCTATACTATGGGGGCTGCATTATATTCTATGGGGGGCTACATTATATATTATGGGGAGGTGGGCTGTATTATATTCTATGGGGGTTACATACTCTGGGGTGGCTGCATTATACTCTGTGGTTTGTGTATTATACTCTGGGGTGGCTGCATTATACTATATGTGGGCTGCATGATACTGTATCGAGGACTATGGGGAATACGTTATACTATATGAAGAACTATGGGGTGCATTATACTATGGGAAGTGAATTGTACTACATGGATGACTGTGGCGGTGCATTATACTATATGGAGCACTATGAGGAGTGTATTATGCTATATGGAGGACTATGAGGAGTGTATTATACTATGTTGAGGACTGAGCAGTGTATTTTAATATATGGAGGACTATAGGGAGTGTATTATACTATATGGAGGACTATGGAGCACATTATAATATATGGAGGACTATGGGGTGTATTTTACTAAACAAGTAAAATGCTGCATATTCAGATTGTTTTTGCTGGAACAAAAAGCCTTGTTGTCAGCAGCACATTGCCAGTGTAAACTGTAGATGTGCTGCTGAAAACATGATACTGTATGGTGATCTGTTAGTGATCTATTAGTGATCGTTCTGTCCCATCATTATTCCTCAGCTGGTGGAAAGAGGCCGGGAAACAAGCGTTGAACAACTTCCGTATTGTCGATCAAACTCATTTAGCGGCCTGAACTCAGCGCACGTAAATACAACAGAAAGGCTTCTGTGTGATGTGGAATATGTTAGCTTTTGGGGCCCCATTTTAAACTTTGCCTAGGGCCCCACTTTGCCTAAAACCGGCCCTGCCTACAAGTGTACAAAGATATTATACAGTCACCATGTGACAAGTGGGCCTGTGTAACTTCAAATGCCAGGGCTGAATTTTAGTCCCAGTCCGGCCCTGACCCGATCTATCCATATAAAAGAGAATTAACGCGATCGCTAAACGGCATAACGAGGAAAAATGCCAAAGCGTCAGAATTCCGTTTTTTGGTCACTGCTACATTGCAATAAAATGCAGTAAATGGGCAATCAAAAGATTGTATCTACACCAAAATGGTATCAATAAAAACGTCAGATCAGAGAGCAAAAAATAAGCCTTCATCCAACACGAGATTATGAAAAATGGAGACGCTACAGGTCTCAGAACATGGCGCCATTTTTTGTTTTCTTTTTACCAAAGTTTGGATTTTTTTTCCCCACTTAAATAAAAGAGAACCTGTACATTTTTGGTGTCTATGAACTCATAATGACCTGGAGAATCATAATTGCAGGTCAGTTTTAGCATGTAGTGAACATGGTAATTAAATTTTTTGCAATTTCACTGCACTTGGAATTTTTTTCCCGTGTTCCAGTACACGATATGTTAAAATCAATGGTGTCGTTCAAAAGTACAACTTGTCCCACAAAAAAGAAGCCCTCACATGGCCATACTGAATGAAAAATAAAAAAAGATATGGCTCTGGGAAGAAGGTGAGCAAAAAACTAAAACGCAAAAATGAAAATACCTCTTGTCATGAAGGTGTTAAAGCTTTATGTTCTTCCTGATTTAAGTTGAAAGTCTTTTTAGTTAGAATTGAAATTAAAATGTTTGCGGGCAACATAAGAGAGAACTGGCAAAATACATTGCAGAGAACAATATAATATTTGACAAACAACATAGATTCATGAAAGGCAAGTTGTGTCTAACCATGAATTGGCCAAATTAAATGTCTCCATATTTCCCTATTATCTAAAACAGTAATACTATTCATATTTCATATATTTCTTGTTTGCATGCTATAGTGTTACAAAGTGCAACTTTAATTGTTAATTATGTACAGAGATGGCTACTCTTAGGGTACCGTCACACAGTGCAATTTTGATTGCTACGACGGCACGATCTGTGACGTCGCAGCGATCGTATGATTATCGCTCCAGCGTCGTAGACTGCGGTCACACGTTGCAATCACGGCGCTGGAGCGATGCCGAAGTCCCCGGGTAACCAGGGTAAACATCGGGTAACTAAGCGCAGGGCCGCGCTTAGTAACCCGATGTTTACCGTGGTTACCAGCGTAAAAGTAAAAAAAAAAAAACCGTACATGCTCACCATCTGATGTCCGTCCGGTCCCTTGCCGTCCGCTTCCTGCTCTGACAGATCCGGCCGTACAGTGAGAGCAGAGTGCAGCGGTGACGTCACCGCTGTGATCTGCTCTCACTTTCCGGCCGGCAGACAGTCAGAGCGGGAAGCGGACGGCAAGGGACCGGACGGACATCAGATGGTGAGCATGTACGGTTTTTTTTTTTTTACTTTTACGCTGGTAACCACGGTAAACATCGGGTTACTAAGCGCGGCCCTGCGCTTAGTTACCCGATGTTTACCCTGGTTACCAGCGAACGCATCGCTGGATCGCTGTCACACACAACGATCCAGCGATGTCAGCGGGTGATCAAGCGACGAAAGAAAGTTCCAAACGATCTGCTACGACGTACGATTCTCAGCAGGATCCCTGATCGCTGCTGCGTGTCAGACACTGCGATATCGTAACGATATCGCTAGAACGTCATGAATCGTACCGTCGTAGCGATCAAAATTGCACTGTGTGACGGTACCCTAACTTTGCATATGTACACATGAGTTTTCTGCTTAGAAGTTGTCATGCCTTTACACAAATGCATATAATCAGTTTCACTATGCCTTGTAATACTATCAAATTGTACTGTATTGTGATAATGTAAGCAGGTTGCGGGATGCAGTGACAAACAGGAGGCAGAGCAAGGGTTAAGAAGGTGGAACAATTTAATAAAACAAGGTATTCACTCCTCGCAGGGAGGTTAATGGTTAAAGGAGGGATAATAGGGGTAGCAACTGTAAAACAATAGCAGTTCAATGAAAGAACTTATAATGTCCTGTATGGTCCTCTGCAGCAGATGATCCCGCGGGGGGGTTGTAGAACCGACAATTGGCCTGGCGATGTCCTCAGATGGGGTCGTTTAATCGATGGTCCATCTTCTGGCGGCAGCGGTCGGTCTCCGGTACCTTCCTCTGAGCCTCTAGTCCATAAGCACGAGCGGCCGTAAGGGTATGTTTCCACGTTCAGGAAACGCTGCGTGTTTGATGCTGTGTAGAGCCGCAGTGTCAAACACGCAGCGTCCAGATATTAAAGCATAGTGGAGGGGATTTCATGAAATCCCATCTTGACTATGCGGTAAAACATGGAGGCGGCAGACCCGCGTAAACGGACATGCGGCGCGCACGTCTTTTCAGAATGCAGTATGTCTGTTTACAAAGCGGCGACGCTCCGTTGCCGCGCCGTAAATTTACCATAGACTATCATTAGATGCAATAAAATTGCATCTAATGATTAGTCACATGCGTAGAAACTGAGTACACGCAGCTTACTACGCACGTCTGCCGGCTCACCTGTCCCGCCGCCGGAAGTCCCTTGTCCACTGCAGTTCTCGCGATAACTTATGTTATCACGAGAACTGCCATGCACGTGACCGGGAGTTATCTCCGGTCACTAGTCTGGTTCTCACAAACAGCTGATTGTGAGAACGCTGTAGTGTAGGTGATCGTTGGAGAGTTATCTCCGGCGATCATGTACAGGCTCTGCTACATCTGGATGTCAGGCATCCAGATGTAGCAGAGCTGGACTCGTCTACACTGTGTGCACATACAACACACAACATACAACACACAACATACACCATACAACGTACACCATGCGACATACGACATGCAACAACATGCGACATGCAACATGCGACGACATGCAACATGCGACAACATTCTACATGCGACAACATGCGATGTGCTACATGCGACGACATGCAACATGCGACAACATGCGACATGCTACAACATGCGACAACATGCAACAACATGCAACACCATGTGACATGTGACAACATGCAACATGCGACAACATGCAACAACATGCAACATGTGACAACATGCGACAACGTGCAACATGCGACAACATGCAACATGCGACATGCAATATGCGACAACATGCAACAACATGCGACATGCAACATGCGACAACATGCTACATGCAACATGCCACAGCATGCAACATGTGACAACATGCAACAACATGCGACAACATGCAACATACGACATGCACCATGCACCATACAACATGCAACATACACCATACAACACATACATACAGACAAACAGACCCTTAGACGATTATATATATACTAGATGGTGGCTCGATTCTAACGCATTGGGTATTCTAGAATAGGTATGTATGTGTGTACGTCGTGCTGTGAGTGGGGGTTAAATTCTGCGCCAATATCGCTGATTAGTCGCATCCGGCCACGTAGTATATAGCACAGCCACGTAGTATATAGCACAGCCACGTAGTATATAGCACAGCGATGTAGTATATAGCACAGCCCATGTAGTATATAGCACAGCCACGTAGTATATAGCACAGACAACACAGTAGATAGCACAGCCACGTAGTATATAGCAGCCACATAGTATATAGCACAGCCACGTAGTATATAGCAGAGCCACGTAGTATATAGCACAGCGATGTAGTATATAACACAGCCCACGTAGTATATATCACAGCCCACACAGTAGATAGCACAGCCACGTAGTATATAGCAGCCACGTAGTATATAGCACAGCCACATAGTATATAGCAGTGGTGTAGTATATAGCACAGCCCACATAGTATATAGCCCAGCCTACGCAGTAGATAGCACAGCCATGTAGTATATAGCACAGCCACATAGTATATAGCACAGCCACATGGTATATAGCACAGCAATGTAGTATATAACACAGCCCACGTAGTATATAACACAGCCCACGCAGTAGATAGCACAGCCACGTAGTATATAGCAGCCACATAGTATACAGCACAGCCACGCAGTATATCGCATGGCCACGTAGTATATAGCACAGCCATGTAGTATATAGCACAGCCACGTAGTATATAGCACAGCGATGTAGTATATAGCACAGCCCACGTAGTATATAACACAGCCTCTCCAAGATCACTGAAGGGGGGCTTAATTGTCTCCTCTCCAAATCGCACCTCACCACCTGTGCGCTTGACCCCATCCCATCCCACCTCCTCCCCAACCTCACCACCACACTTATCCCATCCCTAACCCACCTCTTCAACCTATCACTAACTTCTGGCACCTTCCCTTCTGCTTTCAAACATGCCACAATCACGCCTATGCTTAAAAAGCCAACTCTCGACCCAACAGCTATGTCCAGCCATCGCTCAATATCGCGGCTTCCATTCGCTTCTAAAATGCTGGAGCAGCACGTCCACCCTGAACTTTCCTCCCACCTCTCATCTAACTTGCAATTTGACAATCTTCAATCTGGTTTCCCCCCCATCACTCAACTGAGACAGCCCTGACCAAAATCACTAATGACCTACTTACAGCCAAAGCTAACGGACAATATTCTGTACTCCTCCTTCTAGACCTGTCCTCTGCTTTTGACACAGTTGACCATTGCCTCCTGCTACAGATCCTCTCCTCCTTTGGCATCAGAGACCTCACCCTATCCTGGATCTCCTCATACCTTTCCAACCGCACATTCAGCGTCTCCCACTCCCACAGTATCTCCTCATCCCACCCTCTCTCTCTTGGAGTCCCCCAAGGCTCTGTTCTAGGACCCCTACTCTTCTTAATCTATACACTTGGCCTGGGACAACTCATAAAGTCCCATGGATTCCAGTACCACCTTTATACTGATGACACTCAGATCTACCTTTCTGGCCCAGACGTCACCTCTCTGCTGTCCAGAATCCTGGAGTGTCTATCAGCCATATCCTCCTTCTTCTCCTCTCGCTTCCTCAAACTCAATGTGGACAAATCTGAACTCATCATCTTTCCTCCATCTCATAGATCTTCCATACCTGACCTATCTATTGCAATTAACGACATCATGCTTTCCTCCCGTACCGGAAGTCCGCTGCCGCGGAGCAACCCTTGACTCTGCCCTGTCCTTCAAACCGCACATCCAAGCTCTTTCCACCTCCTGTCGCCTCCAGCTCAAAAATATCTCCAGAATCCATCCTTTTCTCAACTGTCAATCTACTAAAATGCTTGTGCATGCCCTCATCATCTCCCGCCTTGACTACTGCAACATCCTTTTCTGTGGCCTCCCTGCTAACACCCTTGCACCTCTCGAGTCCATTCTTAACTCTGCTGCCCGACTAAGTCATCTCTCTCCTCACTACTCCTCCGCTTCCCCCCTCTTCTAATCTCTTCACTGGCTCCCATTCCCTCAGCGTATCCAGTTCAAATTACTAATACTGATCTACAAAGCCATCCATAACCTGTCTGTTATGGACCTGGTGGTTAGGAGCACCCGGAATGACCTGATGAGTAAACTAGTAATCGGAACAAGCTCTGGGAAAGTGGGAACTCTGCTGACCGCAAACTCTACTCCTATCGCACACACTAGAAATAGCCGTGGAGCGTACCTGACTCTCCCTAGACGCCTCTTCACAGCCTAAGAGCTAACTACCCCTAAAGATAGAAATAGAGCCTAACCTTGCCTCAGAGAAATTCCCCAAAGGTAAAGGCAGCCCCCCATATATATTGACTGTGAGTTAAGAGGAAAGTCACAAACACAGGAATGAAACAGGTTTTAGCAAAGGAGGCCAGACTTCACTAAATAGACAGAGGATAGAAAAGGGAACTATGCGGTCAGCACAAAAGACTACAAAAAACCACGCAGAGTAAGCAAAAAGACTCCCCACACCGACTCACGGTGTGGAGGTGCCACTCTGCACCCCAGAGCTTCCAGCTAGCAAGGGAATATCATGATAGCAAGTTGGACTAGAAATTAGCAGTACTAAGAAATATATTCAGGAAGCAGTAACAACAAATGAACTAGCAAAGACTTAGCTTCTACTGGAGTAGACAGGTCCTCAGAGAAGTCCAAGAGAGATCTGAACCAATACTGATACATTGACAGCTGGCATGAAGTAACGATCTGAGTAGAGTTAAATAGGGAAGCCAGCCTAACAGTAAACGAGGTCAGCTGAGAAAGCAAACCTCAGAGACCAGTGTTATGACCCCAGTGGACAGGGTCTCAGAGGAACGTGTAAGTCTGCAAGATACAAAAATCCAGCTCATAGGGCTGTTGTAACTGGGTTGACCAAATAGCTACTCCTAACGCCAACACTAGAAGTAGCCGGGGATCATGCCTACGGTGATCGCTAGATGACTCGCGCCAGCCGGAGAATCTAACTACCCCTAGGAGAAGAAAACAAAGACCTCTCTTGCCTCCAGAGAAAGGGACCCCAAAGCAAGATACAAGCCCCCCACAAATAATAACGGTGAGGTAAGAGGAAATGACAAACACAGAAATGAACCAGGTTCAGCAAAGAGAGGCCAGCTTACTAATAGCAGAATATAGCAAGATAACTTATCTGGTCAACAAAAACCCTATAAAAATCCAAGCTGGAGATTCAAGAACCCCCGAACCGTCTAACGGTCCGGGGGGAGAACACCAGCCCCCTAGAGCTTCCAGCAAAGGTCAGGATACAGATAGGAACAAGCTGGACAAAAATACCAAACAAAACAAAAGCAAAAAGCAAAGAAGCAGAAGCAAAGAAGCACAACAGATTAGCTCTGATTTCAACGATGCCAGGCATTGAACTGAAGGTCCAGGGAGCTTATATAGCAACGCCCCTGAACTAACGGCCCAGGTGAGGATATAGGAAAAGACAGACGCTCCAGAGTCAAATCACTAATGACCACTAGAGGGAGCAAAAAGCAAAATCACAACAGTACCCCCCCCTTAGTGAGGGGTCACCGAACCCTCACCACGACCACCAGGGCGATCAGGATGAGCGGCGTGAAAGGCACGAACTAAATCGGCCGCATGAACATCAGAGGCGACCACCCAGGAATTATCTTCCTGACCATAGCCCTTCCACTTGACCAGGTACTGAAGCCTCCGCCTGGAGAGACGAGAATCCAAGATCTTCTCCACCACGTACTCCAACTCGCCCTCAACCAACACCGGAGCAGGAGGCTCAGCAGAAGGAACCACAGGCACAACGTACCGCCGCAACAAGGACCTATGAAACACGTTGTGGATAGCAAACGACACAGGTAGATCCAGGCGAAAGGATACAGGATTAAGAATTTCCAATATCTTGTAAGGACCAATAAAACGAGGTTTAAATTTGGGAGAGGAAACCTTCATAGGAACAAAGCGGGAAGAAAGCCACACCAAATCCCCAACACGTAGTCGGGGAC
Source organism: Ranitomeya variabilis (assembly GCF_051348905.1). Taxonomy (NCBI): domain Eukaryota; kingdom Metazoa; phylum Chordata; class Amphibia; order Anura; family Dendrobatidae; genus Ranitomeya; species Ranitomeya variabilis. Next base: position 755,748,345 of record NC_135232.1, read on the forward strand.
CCACACCGCGGCGGCGGTTGGCAAAGCGCTGAGCCCTCTCCTGTGACAACTTCAAGTTGTCCACCACAAGATTCCAGATCCGCTGCAACCTATCCACCACAGAATCCACCCCAGGGCAGTCAGAAGGCTCCACATGACCCGAAGAAAAACGAGGGTGGAAACCAGAGTTGCAGAAAAACGGCGAAACCAAGGTGGCGGAACTAGCCCGATTATTAAGGGCAAACTCAGCTAACGGCAAGAAGGTCACCCAATCGTCCTGATCAGCAGAGACAAAACACCTCAAATAAGCCTCCAAAGTCTGATTAGTTCGCTCCGTCTGTCCATTAGTCTGAGGATGGAAAGCAGACGAAAACGACAAGTCAATGCCCATCCTACTACAAAAGGATCGCCAGAATCTGGAAACGAACTGGGATCCTCTGTCTGACACAATATTCTCAGGGATGCCGTGCAAACGAACCACGTTCTGGAAAAACACAGGAACCAGATCGGAAGAGGAAGGCAGTTTAGGCAAAGGAACCAAATGGACCATCTTGGAGAAGCGATCACATATCACCCAGATAACAGACATGCCCTGAGACACCGGAAGATCAGAAATGAAATCCATGGAGATATGTGTCCAAGGTCTCTTAGGGACAGGCAAGGGCAAGAGCAACCCGCTGGCACGAGAACAGCAAGGCTTAGCTCGAGCACAAGTCCCACAGGACTGTACAAATGACCGCACATCCCTAGACAAGGAAGGCCACCAAAAGGATCTGGCCACCAGATCTCTGGTGCCAAAAATTCCTGGGTGACCTGCCAACACCGAGGAATGAACCTCGGAAATGACTCTGCTGGTCCACTTATCAGGCACAAACAGTCTGTCAGGTGGACAAGAATCAGGCCTATCAGCCTGAAATCTCTGCAACACACGTCGCAGATCAGGAGAAATAGCTGACAAGATAATACCATCCTTAAGAATACCAACAGGTTCAGCGACTCCAGGAGCATCAGGCACAAAGCTCCTGGAAAGAGCATCGGCCTTCACATTCTTTGAACCTGGTAAATACGAGACAACAAAGTCAAATCGGGAGAAAAACAATGACCAGCGGGCCTGTCTAGGATTCAGGCGTTTAGCAGACTCGAGATACATCAGATTTTTGTGATCAGTCAAGACCACCACACGATGCTTAGCACCCTCGAGCCAATGACGCCACTCCTCAAATGCCCATTTCATGGCCAACAACTCCCGATTGCCCACATCATAATTTCGCTCCGCAGGCGAAAACTTCCTAGAGAAAAAGGCGCAAGGTCTCATAACAGAGCAACCAGGGCCTCTCTGTGACAAAACGGCCCCTGCTCCAATCTCTGAAGCATCCACCTCAACTTGAAAGGGAAGCGAGACATCAGGCTGGCACAAAACAGGCGCCGAAGTAAACCGACGTTTCAACTCCTGGAAAGCCTCCACGGCAGCAGGAGCCCAATTAACCACATCGGAGCCCTTCTTGGTCATATCCGTCAAAGGTTTCACAATGCTAGAAAAGTTAGCGATAAAACGACGGTAGAAGTTAGCGAAACCCAAGAACTTCTGAAGACTCTTAACTGACGAGGGCTGAGTCCAATCAAGAATAGCTCGGACCTTGACTGGGTCCATCTCCACAGCAGAAGGGGAAAAAATGAACCCCAAAAAGGGAACCTTCTGTACACCAAAAAGACACTTTGAGCCCTTGACAAACAAAGAATTTTCACGCAAAATTTTAAAGACCATCCTGACCTGCTCCACATGCGAGTCCCAATTATCAGAAAAAAACAGAATATCATCCAGATAAACGATCAGAAATTTATCCAGATAGTTCCGGAAAATGTCATGCATAAAGGACTGAAAAACTGAAGGGGCATTAGAGAGCCCAAAAGGCATCACCAAGTACTCAAAATGACCTTCGGGCGTATTGAATGCGGTTTTCCATTCATCCCCTACAAGGTTGTACGCACCACGAAGGTCTATCTTGGTAAACCACTTGGCACCTTTAATCCGGGCAAACAAGTCAGACAACAGCGGCAAAGGATACTGAAATTTGACAGTGATCTTATTTAAAAGCCGATAGTCAATACAAGGCCTCAAAGATCCGTCCTTTTTAGCCACAAAAAAGAATCCCGCACCAAGAGGGGAAGAAGACGGACGGATGTGTCCTTTCTCCAGAGACTCCTTGATATATGAACGCATAGCGGCATGTTCAGGTATCGACAGATTAAACAGTCTTCCCTTAGGAAATTTACTGCCTGGAATCAAATCTATTGCACAGTCACATTCCCTATGAGGAGGCAATGCACTGGACCTGGACTCGCTAAAGACATCCTGATAATCAGACAAGTACTCCGGAACTTCCGAAGGCGTAGAAGAAGCAATAGACACAGGCAGGGAATCCTCATGAATACCACGACAGCCCCAACTAGACACTGACATAGCCTTCCAGTCAAGGACTGGATTATGGGTCTGTAACCATGGCAGCCCCAAAACAACCAAATCATGCATTTTATGTAGAACGAGAAAACGTATCACCTCACGGTGTTCAGGAGTCATGCACATGGTAACCTGTGTCCAATACTGCGGCTTATTTTCTGCCAATGGCGTAGCATCAATACCCCTAAGAGGGATAGGATTTTCTAATGGTTCAAGAATAAAACCACAGCGCTTAGCAAATGAGAGATCCATAAGACTCAGGGCAGCACCCGAATCTACAAACGCCATGACAGGATAAGATGACAGTGAGCAAATCAAAGTTACAGACAGAATAAACTTAGGATGCAAATTACCAACGGTGACAGGACTAACAACCTTAGATATACGTTTAGAGCATGCTGAGATAACATGTGTAGAATCACCACAGTAGTAGCACAAGCCATTCCGGCGTCTATGAATTTTCCTCTCATTTCTAGTCAGGATTCTATCACATTGCATCAAATCAGGTGTCCGTTCAGACAACACCATGAGGGAATTTGCGGTTTTTCTATCACATTGCATCACATCAGGTGTCTGTTCAGACAACAACATGAGGGAATTTGCGGTTTTGCGCTCCCGCAACCGCCGGTCAATTTGAATAGCCAGGGACATGGTATCATTCAGACCTGTGGGAATGGGAAAACCCACCATAACATTCTTAATGGCCTCAGAAAGGCCATTTCTAAAATTAGCGGCCAGTGCACACTCGTTCCAATGTGTCAGCACGGACCATTTCCGAAATTTTTGGCAATACACCTCAGCCTCGTCCTGGCCCTGAGACATAGCCAGCAAGGCTTTCTCTGCCTGAATCTCAAGATTGGGTTCCTCATAAAGTAAACCGAGCGCCAGAAAAAACGCATCAATATCAGCCAATGCCGGATCTCCTGGCGCCAACGAAAAAGCCCAATCCTGAGGGTCACCCCGTAAGAATGAAATAACAATTTTTACTTGTTGAGCAGAGTCTCCAGACGAACAAGGTTTCAGGGACAAAAATAATTTACAATTATTCCTGAAATTCCTAAACTTAAATCGGTCTCCTGAAAACAGTTCAGGAATCGGAATCTTGGGTTCAGACCTAGGATTTCTGGTAACATAATCTTGTATACCCTGCACACGAGCGGCAAGCTGGTCCACACTTGTAATCAAGGTCTGGACATTCATGTCTGCAGCAAGCTTAAGCCACTCTGAGGTAAAGGGGAAAAGAAAAAAAAAATGAGAGAGGGAAAAAAAAAACTCAAAATTTTCTTTCTTATAATCCCACTTCTGCAATGCATTAAACATTTAATACTGGCCTGGCATACTGTTATGACCCCAGTGGACAGGGTCTCAGAGGAACGTGTAAGTCTGCAAGATACAAAAATCCAGCTCATAGGGCTGTGGTAACTGGGTTGACCAAATAGCTACTCCTAACGCCAACACTAGAAGTAGCCGGGGATCATGCCTACGGTGATCGCTAGATGACTCGCGCCAGCCGGAGAATCTAACTACCCCTAGGAGAAGAAAACAAAGACCTCTCTTGCCTCCAGAGAAAGGGACCCCAAAGCAAGATACAAGCCCCCCACAAATAATAACGGTGAGGTAAGAGGAAATGACAAACACAGAAATGAACCAGGTTCAGCAAAGAGAGGCCAGCTTACTAATAGCAGAATATAGCAAGATAACTTATCTGGTCAACAAAAACCCTATAAAAATCCACGCTGGAGATTCAAGAACCCCCGAACCGTCTAACGGTCCGGGGGGAGAACACCAGCCCCCTAGAGCTTCCAGCAAAGGTCAGGATACAGATAGGAACAAGCTGGACAAAAATACCAAACAAAACAAAAGCAAAAAGCAAAGAAGCAGACTTAGCTTGAAAAACAGGAACCAGGATCAGAGGACAAGAGCACAACAGATTAGCTCTGATTTCAACGATGCCAGGCATTGAACTGAAGGTCCAGGGAGCTTATATAGCAACGCCCCTGAACTAACGGCCCAGGTGAGGATATAGGAAAAGACAGACGCTCCAGAGTCAAATCACTAATGACCACTAGAGGGAGCAAAAAGCAAAATCACAACAGACCAGCAGTTCCGCTCAAAGCCACCAGAGGGAGTCCAAGAGCAGAACTAACCAAAGTACCATTCATGACCACAGGAGGGAGTCCGAGAACGGAGTTCACAACAGTACCCCCCCTTGAGGAGGGGTCACCGAACCCTCACCAGGGCCCCCAGGCCGATCAGGACGAGCCAAATGAAAAGCACGAACTAAATCGGCAGCGTGGACATCGGAGGCAACAACCCAGGAATTATCCTCCTGACCATAGCCCTTCCACTTAACCAGGTACTGAAGCTTCTGTCTCGAAATACGAGAATCCAAAATTTTTTCCACCACATACTCCACCTCCCCCTCAACCAACACCGGGGCAGGAGGATCAACGGAGGGAACCATAGGCGCCACGTACCTCCACAAAAAGACCTATGGAACACATTATGGATGGCAAAAGAAGCTGGAAGGACCAAACGAAATGAGACAGGGTTGAGAATTTCAGAAATCTTATAAGGACCAATGAAACGAGGCTTAAACTTAGGGGAAGAAACCTTCATAGGAACATAACAAGAAGACAACCAAACCAAATCCCCAACACGAAGTCGGGGACCAACACAACGACGGCGGTTAACGAAACGTTGAGCCTTCTCCTGGGACAACGTCAGATTGTCCACTACGTGAGTCCAAATTTGCTGCAACCTGTCCAACACAGAATCCACACCAGGACAGTCAGAAGGCTCAACCTGCCCCGAAGAAAAACGAGGATGAAAACCAGAATTGCAAAAAAAAGGCGAAACCAAAGTAGCCGAACTAGCCCGATTATTAAGGGCGAACTCAGCCAATGGCAAGAAGGTCACCCAATCATCCTGATCAGCAGAAACAAAGCATCTCAGATAGGTTTCCAAAGTCTGGTTGGTTCGTTCGGTTTGGCCATTTGTTTGAGGATGGAAAGCCGAAGAAAAAGACAAATCAATGCCCATCTTAGCACAAAAGGACCGCCCAAACCTAGATACAAACTGGGAACCTCTGTCCGACACAATGTTCTCCGGAATGCCATGCAAACGAACCACATGTTGAAAAAATAATGGCACCAAATCAGAGGAGGAAGGTAATTTAGGCAAGGGTACCAAATGGACCATCTTAGAAAAGCGATCACAAACCACCCAGATGACATACATCCTTTGAGAGACAGGAAGATCTGAAATAAAATCCATGGAAACATGCATCCAAGGCCTTTTCGGGACTGGCAAGGGCAAAAGCAACCCACTGGCACGAGAACAGCAGGGATTAGCCCGAGCACAAGTCCCACAGGACTGCACAAAACAACGCACATCCCGAGACAAGGAAGGCCACCAAAAGGACCTAGCCACCAAATCTCTGGTCCCAAAAATCCCAGGATGACCAGCCAACACTGAGCAATGAACCTCAGAAATAACTCTGCTAGTCCATCTATCAGGGACAAATAGTTTCTCCGCTGGACAATGGTCAGGTCTATCAGCCTGAAACTCCTGCAGCACCCGCCGCAAATCAGGGGAGATGGCAGACAGAATTACCCCCTCTTTGAGAATACCAGCCGGCTCAGGGACTCCCGGAGAATCAGGCACAAAACTCCTAGAAAGGGCATCCGCCTTCACATTCTTAGAACCTGGAAGGTATGAGACCACAAAATCGCAACGAGAGAAAAACAGCGACCATCGAGCCTGTCTAGGATTCAACCACTTGGCAGACTCGAGATAAGTCAGATTTTTGTGATCCGTCAAGACCACCACGCGGTGCTTGGCTCCCTCAAGCCAATGTCGCCACTCCTCGAATGCCCACTTCATAGCTAGCAGCTCCCGATTGCCAACATCATAATTACGCTCAGCAGGCGAAAACTTTCTAGAAAAGAGAGTAACATCAAGTGCATGTATACTAATGCCAGAAGCCTCGCCAACAAAATGGATGAATTAGAACTAATGTTGTTGGAGCATAATTATGACATGGTGGGGATATCTGAGACGTGGCTGGATGAGAGCCATGACTGGGCTGTTAACTTGCAGGGCTATAGCCTGTTCAGAAATGACCGTACAGATAAGCGAGGGGGAGGGGTGTGTCTATATGTAAAATCTTCCTTAAAACCCATCCTGCGTGATAATATAGGTGAATTTAATGAAAATGTAGAGTCCCTGTGGGTGGAGATAAGGGGAGGGGGAAAAAATAATAAATTACTGATAGGGGTTTGTTATAAATCTCCAAAACTAATGGAAGCAATGGAGAATATCCTCGTAAAGCAAATAGATGAAGCTGCGACTCAAGGAGAAGTCATTATTATGGGGGACTTCAACTACCCTGAAATAGATTGGGGAACAGAAACCTGCAGTTCCAGCAAAGGTAATCGGTTTTTGACAACTATGAGAGACAATTACCTTTCACAACTGGTTCAGGACCCAACAAGGAGGGGGGCACTGCTAGACCTAATATTAACCAACAGGCCAGACCGCATATCAAATATAAGGGTTGGGGGTCACTTGGGGAATAGTGATCACAAAATAATAAGTTTTCATGTAACCTTTAATAAGATGGGTAGTAGGGGGGTGACAAGGACACTAAACTTCAGGAGGGCAAATTTCCAACGGATGAGAGAGGATCTTGGTGCAATTAACTGGGACGATATCCTGAGACACAAAAATACACAAAGAAAATGGGAGACGTTTATTAGCATCCTGGATAGGACCTGTGCACAGTATATACCGTATGGGAATAAACATACTAGAAATAGGAGGAAACCAATATGGCTAAATAGAGCTGTAAGGGGCGCAATAAGGGACAAAAAGAAAGCATTTAGAGAATTAAAGGAAGTAGGTAGTGAGGAGGCATTAAATAAATACAGAAAACTAAATAAATTCTGTAAAAAGCAAATCAAGGCAGCAAAGATTGAGACAGAGAGACTCATTGCCAGAGAGAGTAAAAATAATCCCAAAATATTCTTTAACTATATAAATAGTAAGAAACTAAAAAATGACAGTGTTGGCCCCCTTAAAAATAGTCTGGGTGAAATGGTGGATGAGGATGAGGAAAAAGCCAATATGCTAAATGACTTTTTTTCATCAGTATTTACAAAAGAAAATCCCATGGCAGACAAAATGACTAGTGATAAAAATTCCCCATTAAATGTCACCTGCTTAACCCAGCAGGAAGTACAGCGGCGTCTAAAAATAACTAAAATTGATAAATCTCCGGGCCCGGATGGGATACACCCCCGAGTACTGCAGGAATTAAGTACAGTCATTGATAGACCATTATTTTTAATCTTTAAAGACTCCATAATAACAGGGTCTGTACCACAGGACTGGCGTATAGCAAATGTGGTGCCAATATTCAAAAAAGGGGCAAAAACTGAACTCGGTAATTATAGGCCAGTAAGCTTAACCTCTACTGTGGGTAAAATCCTGGAGGGCATTCTAAGGGATGCTATGCTGGAGTATCTGAACAGGAATAACCTCATGACCCAGTATCAGCACGGGTTTACTAGGGACCGTTCATGTCAGACTAATTTGATCAGCTTCTATGAAGAGGCAAGTTCCGGACTGGACCAAGGGAACCCAGTGGACGTAGTATATATGGACTTTTCCAAAGCTTTTGATACGGTGCCACACAAAAGGTTGTTACATAAAATGAGAGTAATGGGGATAGGGGAAAATATGTGTAAGTGGGTTGAGAGCTGGCTCAGGGATAGGAAACAAAGGGTGGTTATTAATGGAGCACACTCGGACTGGGTCACGGTTAGCAGTGGGGTACCACAGGGGTCAGTATTGGGCCCTCTTCTTTTTAACATATTTATTAATGACCTTGTAGGGGGCATTCAGAGTAGAATTTCAATATTTGCAGATGACACTAAACTCTGCAGGGTAATCAATACAGGGGAGGACAATTTTATATTACAGGATGATTTATGTAAACTAGAAGCTTGGGCTGATAAATGGCAAATGAGCTTTAATGGGGATAAATGTAAGGTCATGCACTTGGGTAGAAGTAATAAGATGTATAACTATGTGCTTAATTCTAAAACTCTGGGCAAAACCGTCAATGAAAAAGACCTGGGTGTATGGGTGGATGACAAACTCATATTCAGTGGCCACTGTCAGGCAGCTGCTACAAAGGCAAATAAAATAATGGGATGTATTAAAAGAGGCATAGATGCTCATGAGGAGAACATAATTTTACCTCTATACAAGTCACTAGTTCGACCACACTTAGAATACTGTGCACAGTTCTGGTCTCCGGTGTATAAGAAAGACATAGCTGAACTGGAGCGGGTGCAGAGAAGAGCGACCAAGGTTATTAGAGGACTGGGGGGTCTGCAATACCAAGATAGGTTATTACACTTGGGGCTATTTAGTTTGGAAAAACGAAGACTAAGGGGTGATCTTATTTTAAAGTATAAATATATGAGGGGACAGTACAAAGACCTTTCTGGTGATCTTTTTAATCATAGACCTGAGACAGGGACAAGGGGGCATCCTCTACGTCTGGAGGAAAGAAGGTTTAAGCATAATAACAGACGCGGATTCTTTACTGTAAGAGCAGTGAGACTATGGAACTCTCTGCCGTATGATGTTGTAATGAGTGATTCATTAATTAAATTTAAGAGGGGACTGGATACCTTTCTGGAAAAGTATAATGTTACAGGGTATATACACTAGATTCCTTGATAAGGCGTTGATCCAGGGAACTAGTCTGATTGCCGTATGTGGAGTCGGGAAGGAATTTTTTTTCCCCATGGTGGAGTTACTCTTTGCCACATGGGGTTTTTTTGCCTTCCCCTGGATCAACATGTTAGGGCATGTTAGGTTAGGCTATGGGTTGAACTAGATGGACTTACAGTCTTCCTTCAACCTTAATAACTATGTAACTATGTAACATGGCTTCATCACAGAGCCATCAGAACTTCTTTGAGACAAAACAGCCCCTGCTCCAATCTCAGAAGCATCAACCTCGACCTGAAAAGGGAGCGAAACATCTGACTGACGCAACACAGGGGCCGAAGAAAAACGACGTTTCAGCTCCTGAAAAGCCTCAACGGCCGCAGAGGACCAATTCACCACATCAGCACCTTTCTTTGTCAAATCAGTCAAAGGTTTAACCACACTAGAAAAATTAGCGATGAAGCGACGGTAAAAATTGGCAAAGCCCAGGAATTTCTGGAGGCTCTTCACAGATGTAGGTTGAGTCCAATCATAAATGGCCTGAACTTTAACAGGGTCCATCTCGATAGTAGAAGGGGAAAAAATGAAGCCCAAAAAGGAAACCTTCTGAACTCCGAAGAGACATTTAGACCCCTTCACAAACAAGGAATTAGCACGAAGGACCTGGAATACCATTCTGACCTGTTTCACATGAGACTCCCAATCATCCGAAAAGACCAAAATATCATCCAAATATACAATCATGAATCTATCCAGATACTTTCGGAAGATGTCATGCATAAAGGACTGAAACACAGATGGAGCATTTGAAAGCCCGAATGGCATTACCAGGTACTCAAAATGGCCCTCGGGCGTATTAAATGCTGTTTTCCATTCATCACCCTGTTTAATACGCACAAGGTTATACGCCCCTCGAAGATCTATCTTGGTGAACCAACTAGCCCCCTTAATCCGAGCAAACAAATCAGACAGCAGAGGCAAAGGGTACTGAAATTTGACCGTAATCTTATTGAGAAGGCGGTAATCTATACAGGGTCTCAGAGAACCATCCTTCTTGGCCACAAAAAAGAACCCTGCTCCCAACGGTGATGAAGACGGGCGAATATGCCCTTTCTCCAAGGACTCCTTTATATAACTCCGCATAGTGGCGTGCTCTGGCACAGATAAATTGAAAAGTTGGCCCTTAGGAAACTTACTACCAGGAATCAAATTTATAGCACAATCACAATCCCTATGAGGGGGTAGGACACTGGATTTGGGCTCATCAAATACATCCTGGTAATCCGACAGAAACTCAGGGACTTCAGAAGGAGTGGAAGCAGAAATTGACACCAACGGAACATCGCCATGTACCCCTTGACAACCCCAACTAGACACAGACATTGATTTCCAATCCAATACTGGATTATGAACCTGTAGCCAAGGCAAACCCAACACGACCACATCATGCAAATTATGCAACACCAAAAAGCGAATATCTTCCTGATGTGCAGGAGCCATGCACATGGTCAACTGAGTCCAGTACTGAGGTTTATTCTTGGCCAACAGCGTGGCATCAATTCCCCTTAATGGAATAGGATACTGCAAAGGCTCCAAGAAAAAACCACAGCGCCTGGCAAACTCCAAGTCCATCAAATTCAGGGCAGCGCCTGAATCCACAAATGCCATAACCGAGTAGGATGACAAAGAGCAAATCAGAGTAACAGACAAAAGAAATTTAGGCTGTACAGTACCAATGGTGACAGACCTAGCGAACCGCTTAGTGCGTTTAGGACAATCAGAGATAGCATGAGTGGGGTCACCACAGTAAAAACACAGCCTATTCTGACGTCTGTGTTCTTGCCGTTCAGTTCTGGTCAAAGTTCTATCACATTGTATAAGCTCAGGCCTCTGCTCAGAGGACACCGCCAAATGGTGCACAATTTTGCGCTCACGCAAACGCCGATCAATTTGGATGGCCAAGGACATTGATTCATTCAGACCAGCAGGCGTGGGGAATCCCACCATAACATCCTTAAAGGGAACCTGTCACCCCGTTTTTTCGGTATGAGATAAAAATACCGTTAAATAGGGCCTGAGCTGTGCATTACAATAGTGTAGTTTGTGTACCCCGATTTCCCACCTATGCTGCCGAAATACGTTACCGAAGTAGTCGTTTTCGCCTGTCAATCAGGCTGGTCAGGTCAAAAGGGTGTGGTGTCCTCCCCCAGATCTTGCGTAGTGTTCCGTTGGTGGCGTAGTGGTGTGCGCATGCCCAAGGTCCCGAATCTTCTGCCAGGGGTGTGAAAACAACAGCGATGTCCGTTATTCCATTGGTGGTCGGTGGGCGCGGCCATCTTGCTTTGGCCACAGAATCGGCGCTCTGCTGGCCGCGGCTTCAGGAAAATGGCCGCGGGCATCCGCGCGTGCGCAGATGGCTATCGCGGCGGCCATTTTCGTGAAGCCGAGATGCGAATTCTGCTTCACAAAAATGGCCGCCGCGATAGCCATCTGCACACGCGCGGATGCCCGCGGCCATTTTCCTGAAGCCGCGGCCAGCAGAGCGCCGATTCTGCGGCCAAAGCAAGATGGCCGCGCCCACCGACCACCAATGGAATAACGGACATCGCTGTTGTTTTCACACCCCTGGCAGAGGATTCGGGACCTTGGGCATGCGCACACCACTACGCCACCAACGGAACACTACGCAAGATCTGGGGGAGGACACCACACCCTTTTGACCTGACCAGCCTGATTGACAGGCGAAAACGACTACTTCGGTAACGTATTTCGGCAGCATAGGTGGGAAATCGGGGTACACAAACTACACTATTGTAATGCACAGCTCAGGCCCTATTTAACGGTATTTTTATCTCATACCGAAAAAACGGGGTGACAGGTTCCCTTTAAGGGCTTCAGAAAGACCCTTTCTAAAAATTGCTGCCAGGGCACCCTCATTCCATTGAGTAAGCACAGACCACTTTCTAAACTTCTGACAATATACCTCCGCTTCATCCTGACCCTGACACAAAGCAAGCAAGGTTTTCTCTGCCTGATCCACTGAATTCGGTTCGTCATAAAGCAATCCAAGCGCCAGAAAAAACGCATCTACATTAAGCAATGCAGGATCTCCTGGCGCAAGGGAGAATGCCCAGTCTTGAGGGTCGCCACGCAACAAAGAAATAATAATTTTTACTTGCTGAATGGGGTCACCAGAGGAGCGGGGTTTCAAACCAAGAAACAGTTTACAATTATTTTTGAAATTCAGAAACTTAGATCTATCCCCAGAAAACAAAGCAGGAATTGGAATTCTAGGCTCTAACATCGGATTCTGAACTACATAATCTTGAATGCTTTGTACTCTTGCAGTGAGATGATCCACACAAGAGGACAGACCTTGAATATCCATATCTACACCTGAGTCCTGAACCACCCAGAGATTAAAGGGAAAAGAGAGACAAAACACACTGCAAAGAAAAAAAAATGGGTTCAGAACTTCTCTTATCCCTCTTTTGAGATGCATTAACACTTTGTGGGCCAGCTGTACTGTTATGGACCTGGTGGTTAGGAGCACCTGGAATGACCTGATGAGTAAACTAGTAATCGGAACAAGCTCTGGGAAAGTGGGAACTCTGCTGACCGCAAACTCTACTCCTATCACACACACTAGAAATAGCCGTGGAGCGTACCTGACTCTCCCTAGATGCCTCTTCACAGCCTAAGAGCTAACTACCCCTAAAGATAGAAATAGAGCCTAACCTTGCCTCAGAGAAATTCCCCAAAGGTAAAGGCAGCCCCCCACATATATTGACTGTGAGTTAAGAGGAAAGTCACAAACACAGGAATGAAACAGGTTTTAGCAAAGGAGGTCAGACTTCACTAAATAGACAAAGGATAGAAAAGGGAACTATGCGGTCAGCACAAAAGACTACAAAAAACCACGCAGAGTAAGCAAAAAGACTCCCCACACCGACTCACGGTGTGGAGGTGCCACTCTGCACCCCAGAGCTTCCAGCTAGCAAGGGAATATCATGATAGCAAGTTGGACTAGAAATTAGCAGTACTAAGAAATATATTCAGGAAGCAGTAACAACAAATGAACTAGCAAAGACTTAGCTTCTACTGGAGTAGACAGGTCCTCAGAGAAGTCCAAGAGAGATCTGAACCAATACTGATACATTGACAGCTGGCATGAAGTAACGATCTGAGTAGAGTTAAATAGGGAAGCCAGCCTAACAGTAAACGAGGTCAGCTGAGAAAGCAAACCTCAGAGACCAGCAGTTCCGCTCAAAGCCACCAGAGGGAGTCCAAGAGCAGAACTAACCAAAGTACCATTCATGACCACAGGAGGGAGTCCGAGAACGGAATTCACAACACTGTCTCCTCCATATATCTCTGAACTAATCTCCCGATATCTTCCCTCACGTAATCTCTGGTCCTCCCAAGACCTCCTTCTCTCCTCCACACTTATCCGCTCCTCACCCAACCGCCATCAATATTTCTCCAGAATATCCCCCATCCTCTGGAATTCTTTAACCCAACACATCCAACTATCAACCACATTCGGATCCTTCAGACGGAACCTGAAAACCCACCTCTTCAGGAAAGCCTACAGCCTGCACTGACCCCGCTGCCTCCTCACCACTACTGAAGCTACCGCCTCACCAACACTGGAGCTCCTGCAACCCTCAACCTATTGTCTCCATCCCCACCTCCTGTAGAATGTAAGCCTGCAAGGGCAGGGTCCCCGCCCCTCTGTATCAGTCTGTAATTGTTAGTTTGCTTACTGTAAGTGATATCTGTAATTTGTATGTAACCCCTTCTCATGTACAGCACCATGGAATCAATGGTGCTATATAAATAAATAATAATAATAATCAAGGTACAATTCCTCTGCCTTTGGCATTATACAACAATTTTTTTTCTAGCACTGGATAATTGCTATTCATGTGCATATTTCTGCTATAGAGAAGCTGTAATTATACTATCAATTATACACACGACCCTAGAATTTAAGGATAGTCCCCGAACTCCATCTCCATGGCATTTATGCCTCCAAACATATGCTGCCATCACCCTCAACTATCACTATTTTGTGAATGTCAACTCTTCTTCTTCTTCCTGGTTGCGAATACAGAATTAAAGGCTCAACACTACATCTAAAAGTAGGAGTAAAAACAAAGGGCTGAAGACATAAAACAATAAGACAACGTCTATAAACTGCAACATATTGCAATCCTTTGGCTCGTCTACCTATTATGCCAGATACTCTAAGGACATAGTAAGCTAGAATAAAAGAAAACAAATTAAACAGAATCATAAGACCACACCAAGAGACTGCTCTGGCTGCTCTAGCTAATTCTTGTACACAAATTAACATACTTTATACACACAATTAACAGATGAATAGTATCAAACATTTTCAAAGCATTAGACAAGGCTCAGCACAGCGGAGCCGTGCCCACGTTAACATCTAAGAGTTGATTATAACAATACATTGCAAATGAAAATCAATATTTACATCTAATAAACTAACTCTGGTTATAGAAAAATCAAACAATAGAGCAATTTAGGATATTTTTTCTTCTTTTATCATCCAAGTCAATCTGCCACACAAACAAAACGTATGAAGTAGAGACAATGGCCCTGATTCATCATTGCCTTTGTGCTTGTTGTTGGTTTAGTTTTGTGTGCTTGGCGCCTTTTTTTTTTGGTTTGTACCCAATTCATTATTCTATTTGCAACTTTTTTTTAAGTCTATTTATATGTGCTTGGCTGTATGGGTTTTTTTCGCTTTGTGGACGAAGTTTAACTATTGGAGATGTTTTCGGCTCATTCATCATTTGCAGAGTTTTAAAAGGTCACAATGTTTGGTCCCTCCTGATATATTTTTGAGTATGCCAGCAATTTGGCGCTAATCTTTTTAAAAAGTCTCAAATGCACTTCAAGACAGAAAAAGGCCACTTTTTTTTTTGTTTCACTTTAATGATTCGCATTCGCCATTTTCATGACAAAAAAGTAAAGTAACTATAAAAACAGCACAAATAACGAATCAGGGCCAAAGGTTTTAAGTACAAAAGAGGCATATGGAGGACATTGAGTCTGTGAAATGTATCAATGGAAAAATAGTTAGTCAATGCTATTCTGTGTCCCCAGAAATGGTCTTCAACTAGCATGCTAGTCAGCAACCACACAGCAAGCAGAAGAAAGAATGTAATCTGAACAGGAGCAAAATGATCACAGTCCTTGTCCTATTCCTGGTATAATGTCCTCCAACTTTGGCCCCTTCCATTAATAATGTGCCCCTATCCTGGGTCCTTTCCTGGTGTAATGACTTTGACATGCCAGCCATGGGCAGCACAAGTGGTCACTGCCTTGTGCCACCCGTAATGTGCAAAGCGACACCAGCATCAAAAACAGATGGAGTGGAAGTGTATTATGGTGCAGAGACCTGCCCGCTCCCCTCACTGCAATATATACTGCAGGCCACTCAGAGGCTAGCAGCTGACCTTGGCATGCTCATCACTGGTGGTGCATGGCAGCGACCACTTGCCCATGGCGGGCTCATCAAAGTCATTATATCAGGAAGAGGCCCAGGATGGGAAGACATTGTTAAGGATGGGGGACATTATACCAAGAAGGACCTAGGATTGGGGAGCCCAGAATTATTCCAGGAAAGGGTAAAAAATGGAGAACATTATTACAGGAAGGGGCCTAGGATTGGTGACATTATTTCTGGAAGGGGCACAGGAAAATATCATTTGTCTTCAGATTGCTCCTGAACAAAGCAGTAAGACAAATAAACACTAAAATGGTTGTCCTTACAATGGGTTAGTGATACAGGATATCACCATCAGCATTCCTATCAGGGCCGGCGTCAGCAACTGGCACACCCAGGCAAATGCCGGGACCCTGAGTAGACCCACTCACCGGCAGGGACACCGGCGTGCTATGGGAGTGTGCCCCCTGCTGTTAGTCAGGGCCCCGGTACTTGCAATACTTACCTTTCTCCGTTCCCGGGCTGAGGCGTCTCCCGCGTCTTCTGACTCTGACGTTTCAGATCAGAGGGCAAGATGACATCACGTCTGTGTGCCCTCTGTCTGAACAATCAGTGCAGATAGCCAGAAGGCACCAACGCTGAGAAGTCCACACCATGGTAAAGATATCCCACAAGGAACAGGAGAAGAAGATTCTGAACAATTCATCCATTACAACTAGTGTAGTAATATTTATTCATACTATTCTATCACAAGTAGAGTTGAGCGACTTTTACTTTTTTCGTGAAACCCGACTTTGTCAAAAGTCGGGTCGGGTGAAATTGGCCGATTATTGCGAAAAGTCGGGGGCCGACGGAAACACAAAACCCAATGCAAGTCAATGGGGAATCAAAGTCGGCAGTGAGTGGAGGACAGGAAAACACTTACCATGCCCATTTTAATGCCAAAAACATCAATTCTTATTACTGAAGCTTGTCAATCTTAATTTACTTTATAATAATAGTTAGGCATTGAAAACTGGGGGTCATTTGGCTAAAGTTGTGGGGGGGTAGGGCTGGCTCAAGATTTTCGTGGGCCCAGGAAACGTGGAATACGTCATGGCGGTGGAGCAGGGAGAGTTAAGTATTTCAACTTTGCAAGTGCTGTGATCCTGAGCAAGCGGGGGGGGGCCCACTCGTTGGCATTGGCACTGGCATAGGGCCCCTCATAGTATGGCGGTGTGTTTGACAGCGGGTGGCACCTCCCACTGGCAGAGACACTTTTGCGTACTATGAGGGGCCCTGTGCCAGTGACGTCGCCAACGAGTTTGCCCCCCCCACACCTGAAGAAGGAACCTGCACTTTCATCTGCACCTTCCTCTTTGTCCCCGTGTAAGGTGGTATAGTATGCGGGAAGGGGAACCTGACTTTCAGCAGGGTCAGATTCTGGCTGTGTAGAGTGCAAGGGGAATGTAGTGGTCTGGGTCAATGTACCAGCAGACTCATCTAGCAGTGGCTGGGCAATGGGCAGGATGAGGAGGAAACACAGATATAGGCCCAAATAATAAAGTGGGCTAAATGCAGTTCAAATGTGGTAACAGGACTACACAGGTGGCATTGCTTTGTTCAGTGGAGGAAAACTGTAATGAGTGGCAGACACAGTAAGCCCAAATAATAAAGTAGGCTAAATGGCAGTTCAAAATTGGTAACAGGACTAAACAGGCGGCATTGCTTTGTTCAGTGGAGGACAACTGTAATGAGCGGCAGACACAGTTATTAGGCCCAAATAATAAAGAGGGCTAAATGCAGTTCAAATGTGGTAACAGGACTAAACAGGCGGCATTGCTTTGTTCAGTGGAGGACAACTGTAATGAGCAGCAGACACAGTTAGTAGGCCCAAATAATAAAGTGGTCTAAATGTCTGCCAAAAAATTGTTCATAAATAAACAGGTGGCATAGCTAGGTACAGGGGTGGGCTCCTCTGCTGAGTAGCAGACAGTGGTAGTAGGCGCAAAGTATTAACTGGTCTAAATGGAGGCCAGGGCCTCTGTATATTTTAACTATCACCTATCATTTCAACAAATTTGTATTGGCAGTGCCATTGAAGGATTTAACAGCACAGACTACACAGTGGTGGAGCAGGGAGAGGTAAGTATTGCAAGTGGTAGAGCACTGTTCGAGCTGGGGGGGAACACTCTCTCGTAGGCGGCGGTACTGGCACAGGGCCCCTCATATTACGATGGTGTGTCTGACGTTGGTTGTGCACCACCACCGTCAGAGACACTTCATTGTACTATGAGGGACCCTGTGCCAGTGCCGTCGCCCAAGAGTGGGCACACCCACCTGTCCAGGCAAACGGCACTCGCACGGGTGCTTGCGCCAGATGGTGTCCACGGCCCTGTGGGGGCAGTCAGCCCATTTAGGGAGGTATAGAAATGGCCAATGGTGGACATTCAGCAGCTGCAAATGGAGGAATTGGAGAAGTCAGTAAGAGGAGGCCAAAAGCAAGACATTTTTCAGGCAAGCTACATGTCAGCAGGGGAAGGTGGGGCAAAATAATTTGAAATCCATGATTGGTTCATTTTAATGAAGGTTAGATCATCAACATTTCGTGTAGCCAGACGTGTCCTTTTTTCGGTCAGTATTGAACCAGCAGCACTGAAGACTCTTTCTGATAGCACACTAGCAGCAGGGCAAGCGAGCTCCCGTAATGCATATTCTGCCAATTCAGGCCAGGTGTCTATTTTAGATGCCCAGTAATCAAAGGGGAATGACCTGTGAGGGAGAACATCGATAAGGGAGGAAAAGTAGTTCGTAACCATACTGGACAAATGCTGTCTCTTGTCACTTTGAATCGATGCAGCAGTACCTGTCGTGTCAGCGGTCATTGCGAAATCACTCCACAACCTGGTCATAAAACCCTTCTGTCCAACGCCACTTCGGATTTGTGCACCGCTAACACCTCTGCCATGTTGCCCCCTACGGCTCGCGTGAGAACCATCACCGCCACTGTGTGCTGGGAATGCCTGAACCAAACAGTCTACAAGAGTTGCTTGTTTGGTAGCCAATATTTGCTCAAGGTTCTCATGTGGAATGATATTTTGTCATTTTCCTTTATATCGTGGATCCAGGAGGCAGGCCAACCAGTAATCTAGGACACTGGCAGATTTGGAAGATCTGCTAGTCGAGCAGGAGACAGTTGCAGGTGGGTGTTCCTACGTTTCTGCATGGCAAATCACAACATTTTCCCCCTAGTGGCATATGCCCAAATGTTGACAACTTTATGAAATTGGTTAAGAGAGATATGGCTGATATCTCTAAAAAATCTACATACTTCAATCTGTCAGCAGCTCAAAATAAAGCAATAAAAGAACTAAAAAATATGAAAGATGTAGTTATAAAACCAGCTGACAAGGGGGGAAATGTTGTGGTTTGGCCGGTAGAGATGTACGAGCATGAGGCATTCAGACAGTTGAAGATTTCACAGTGTTATAGACGTTTGGAGAATAATCCACTTGAGCGGTTCAAAAATGACTTAGATGTGATACTTACATCAGCAAGGGATAATGGAGTTATTTCAACAAAAATGTTGCAGGGCCTTACGGTTGAGTTTCCTGTTATCCCTACATTCTACTTGACACCAAAAATTCATAAAAATGCCACCAATCCACCGGGTCGGCCTATCGTGTCAGGAATAGGAAGCCTTACAGAAAGTGTCTGTAGGTTTATTGATTATTATCTCCAGCAGTGTGTGGAGACATTACCCTCATTCATCAGAGACACGACAGATATTCTTAACCGGTTAAATGGAGTACAGCTTGAGGAAAATATGTACATAGTGACATGTGACATCGAGTCATTGTACACATCTATACGGCATGACCATGGGATCGCGGCGTCTGGTTTCTTTTTGAATATGGCTAATTTAGATGACAAATTGTGTTTGTTTATTTTGGAGTTATTACAATTTTCTTTAACGCATAATTTTTTCGTTTTTAAGGACCGGTATTTCCTACAGCTCCAGGGAACAGCGATGGGGGCAACTTGTGCGCCCTCATACGCTAACCTTTTCCTGGGGCTGTGGGAGAGAGATACGGTCCAAAACACTGTAGGCATTGACGCCGTGGTCTCATGGTCTCGCTATATAGATGATGTCTTGTTCATATGGCAGGGTTCTGAGTTTTCCCTTATTTCTTTCCTCAATAGGTTGAATGATAATCAACTAAATATTAATTTGACTTGGAAATATAGTAAAGATAAAATCGAATTTTTGGATGTCATGTTGGGAAAAGATGACAGGGGATTCATCACTACCAACGTATTCTGTAAGTCTACTGCAACTAACACTTTGCTACATGCGACATCATCACATCACCCTCAGACGTTTAGATCAGTGCCCATCAGCCAATTCCTGCGTATAAAACGTATCTGTTCAGATGATAATACATTTGAACAGCAAGCTACGATCCTTAAAAGTAACCTTCAACAAAGAGGATATAATCACAGGGCTATACGTACTGGTTACAGAAGGGCAAAATTTACATCACGAGAGACACTCTTGGCCCATTCTGGACAAAAGAGTTCAAAAAGATGCCCTGAGAATCAACCAGTGCGATTTATAACTACCTTCAACTCCGGATGGAGAGAGATGTCAGGAATTTTGAAGAAATACTGGCCAGTACTTCTGGCTGATGAGGATGTAGAACCGTATATTTCCCATCATCCATCAATAACATGGCGCAGGTCCAAAAATCTTAAAGACCTGTTAACAAGAAGCCATTATGTAGCACCCCATAAGTCAATGTTCTCTGAAAGGGCAGGTCCCAGATGGGGGTCTTTCAAATGCGGTGAATGCTCTGCTTGTAAATTTATAGAAAGGGCTTTTACATTTGAAAATAGTAGTACCACTAAAGTTTTTTCTATTACTCACCATATCAACTGTAAAACCGATAATGTGGTATATTATGCAAAATGTGCATGTAATCTCATTTACATAGGGATGACCACACGTGAACTGCGCGTCCGTGTTTTAGAACACGTAAGGGACATAAAAAATGGAGCCCTGGCAGTTGATATAGGAACCCTAAAAACAATCCCAAAACATTTCAGATTGTATCATAATAGCAATCCGAAATTATTCAAAGTGAGAGGGATCGATCAGGTCCAGTTAGGTATTAGAGGAGGTAACTACAAAAAAGAGCTACTTAAGAGAGAAACCAGATGGATGGTAGACCTGGACACAGTTGCCCCCAAAGGCCTAAATGAGTTTGTTAGCTTTAAATCCTTTTTAGGTTAGCGCGAATTTTATATGTTGCTGTTCTATTACATGTATATAAATCTTTTTGTCTCCTTTCTCCTTTTCCTTTTTTCTTTTCTATTTATTGTTTTTTCCTCCCCTTTTTTCACTATGTCTTTATTGTTTATCAGCGGTATTGCCCCTGTGATATAATAATTATATTGCCTTCCTCCATTCTATTATAGCATTTGAACGGCTAATGCTGGTCATTTTTAGATACAGTGGGGCAAAAAAGTATTTAGTCAGTCAGCAATAGTGCAAGTTCCACCACTTAAAAAGATGAGAGGCGTCTGTAATTTACATCATAGGTAGACCTCAACTATGGGAGACAAACTGCGAAAAAAAAATCCAGAAAATCACATTGTCTGTTTTTTTAACATTTTATTTGCATATTATGGTGGAAAATAAGTATTTGGTCAGAAACAAACAATCAAGATTTCTGGCTCTCACAGACCTGTAACTTCTTCTTTAAGAGTCTCCTCTTTCCTCCACTCATTACCTGTAGTAATGGCACCTGTTTAAACTTGTTATCAGTATAAAAAGACACCTGTGCACACCCTCAAACAGTCTGACTCCAAACTCCACTATGGTGAAGACCAAAGAGCTGTCAAAGGACACCAGAAACAAAATTGTAGCCCTGCACCAGGCTGGGAAGACTGAATCTGCAATAGCCAACCAGCTTGGAGTGAAGAAATCAACAGTGGGAGCAAGAATTAGAAAATGGAAGACATTCAAGACCACTGATAATCTCCCTCGATCTGGGGCTCCACGCAAAATCCCACCCCGTGGGGTCAGAATGATCACAAGAACGGTGAGCAAAAATCCCAGAACCACGCGGGGGGACCTAGTGAATGAACTGCAGAGAGGTGGGACCAATGTAACAAGGCCTACCATAAGTAACACACTACGCCACCATGGACTCAGATCCTGCAGTGCCAGACGTGTCCCACTGCTTAAGCCAGTACATGTCCGGGCCCGTCTGAAGTTTGCTAGAGAGCATTTGGATGATCCAGAGGAGTTTTGGGAGAATGTCCTATGGTCTGATGAAACCACACTGGAACTGTTTGGTAGAAACACAACTTGTCGTGTTTGGAGGAAAAAGAATACTGAGTTGCATCCATCAAACACCATACCTACTGTAAAGCATGGTGGTGGAAACATCATGCTTTGGGGCTGTTTCTCTGCAAAGGGGCCAGGACGACTGATCCGGGTACATGAAATAATGAATGGGGCCATGTATCGTGAGATTTTGAGTGCAAACCTCCTTCCATCAGCAAGGGCATTGAAGATGAAACGTGGCTGGGTCTTTCAACATGACAATGATCCAAAGCACACCGCCAGGGCAACGAAGGAGTGGCTTCGTAAGAAGCATTTCAAGGTCCTGGAGTGGCCTAGCCAGTCTCCAGATCTCAACCCTATAGAAAACCTTTGGAGGGAGTTGAAAGTCCGTGTTGCCAAGCGAAAAGCCAAAAACATCACTGCTCTAGAGGAGATCTGCATGGAGGAATGGGCCAACATACCAACAACAGTGTGTGGCAACCTTGTGAAGACTTACAAAAAACGTTTGACCTCTGTCATTGCCAACAAAGGATATATTACAAAGTATTGAGATGAAATTTTGTTTCTGACCAAATACTTATTTTCCACCATAATATGCAAATAAAATGTTAAAAAAACAGACAATGTGATTTTCTGGAATTTTTTTTCGCAGTTTGTCTCCCATAGTTGAGGTCTACCTATGATGTAAATTACAGACGCCTCTCATCTTTTTAAGTGGTGGAACTTGCACTATTGCTGACTGACTAAATACTTTTTTGCCCCACTGTATGTCCAATGAATATTTTGACACTACGGGCTCCTACAAAAATCTGGACGACGAGAGAGATATATATTTCGTTACCATGTACTATGGCCTTTGAGAAAACATGAAGTTATTACTATCTCCAGATATACAAAACTCTGAGGACATTCTGCATGAGAAACATGTCTTCGGATTATGCAGCTCGAAAAACAGTGCAAATTGGATATGATGTTGTTCTTTTTTTTTTTCTTGTTTAGATACTAATTGTATTACTGTTATATGGGATGGGTGTAGGGATGTGGTCACTTGAGGGTTAATAATAGCGGTACTTAGCTGATGTAAATTAGACTGTGTTAAGGGGTACAATAAGTAGTTTATTTATGTTCACACTTGGCAGGTGGTTTATTGATTATTGTAGGAGCGTATACTTACATGTTGCAGGGCGGTGTGCGTGCACGACGCGCATGCGCTGTGTCGCCACTGTGGGGAAGTGCTCTCCTGTTGCGTCGCGTCGTCTTGGTTACATGCCCGGTCACATGACCGGTGCATGTGACCGGATGACGCGGGTACTGAGCGCGGTCCCTTCAGTGGCGTCGCATCATGGCGCCGGTGCGCATATACGCACACATGCCAGCAATGGAGCATTATTAGCCTGCTATTTAAAAGATCTTTACAGCAATGACAACCTACCTCCTGACGAAGCTGCTATACGGCGAAACGCGCGTCGAGGTGCGCCTTGGCTGAAGTGTCTCCCCTGTTTTTCGGTCCTGAACATGACTGCAGGTATATAAGTACCACATACGATTTATTGTGATGGTTTTACTAGCCTTATGAGAACTAGAGGTCAGACTGGTTCTGGCATATAGTAGGATGATTTGATGTGATATTTTATATATATATTATAGGCTAGTTCCATCATCTGCACGGTCTACGGATTGGTATACATATGTGATTACATCATTGTGACCTATGTTCAGTGACCGGCCGGGGGCCACTCTTCAGTCTCTGGCTCTGTTAAAGACACCGCAGTTGTTGATTGTATCTCACCACGTTACTGTATTTTTATATGTTGTTTTTAATACATTTTTTGTAATAAAAGATATGGTTTTATTGGAAACAGAATTTTGATCCAGTCTCTTCATAATTCTCCATTGGTGCCTACTAGTATGTAGGGAGGTATAGAAATGGCCAATGGTGGACATTCAGCAGCTGCAAATGGAGGAATTGGAGAAGTCAGTAAGAGGAGGCCAAAAGCAAGACATTTTTCAGGCAAGCTACATGTCAGCAGGGGAAGGTGGGGCAAAATAATTTGAAATCCATGATTGGTTCATTTTAATGAAGGTTAGATCATCAACATTTCGTGTAGCCAGACGTGTCCTTTTTTCGGTCAGTATTGAACCAGCAGCACTGAAGACTCTTTCTGATAGCACACTAGCAGCAGGGCAAGCGAGCTCCCGTAATGCATATTCTGCCAATTCAGGCCAGGTGTCTATTTTAGATGCCCAGTAATCAAAGGGGAATGACCTGTGAGGGAGAACATCGATAAGGGAGGAAAAGTAGTTCGTAACCATACTGGACAAATGCTGTCTCTTGTCACTTTGAATCGATGCAGCAGTACCTGTCGTGTCAGCGGTCATTGCGAAATCACTCCACAACCTGGTCATAAAACCCTTCTGTCCAATGCCACTTCGGATTTGTGCACCTCTGACACCTCTGCCATGTTGCCCCCTACGGCTCGCGTGAGAACCATCACCGCCACTGTGTGCTGGGAATGCCTGAACCAAACGGTCTACAAGAGTTGCTTGTTTGGTAGCCAATATTTGCTCAAGGTTCTCATGTGGAATGATATTTTGTAATTTTCCTTTATATCGTGGATCCAGGAGGCAGGCCAACCAGTAATCGTCATCGGTCATCATTTTGATAATGCAGGGGTCCCTTTTTAGGATACGCAAGGCATACTCAGCCATGTGGGCCAATGTTCCAGGTGTCAATTCACTGCTTGTGGGTTGAGGAGCACTTTCTTGCAAATCAACATCACTTGTGTCCCGCAAAAACCCTGTACCTGACCTTGCAATGCCACCAGTTTCTATTGCCCCCTGAGAAGCATCCTCCTCCCATAAATATTCATCCCCATCATCCTCCTCCTCCTCCTCTTCATCCGCCACCTCATCCAGGAGAGTTCCCTGAGCAGACAATGGCTGACTGTCATCAAGGCTTCCCTCCTCCTCAGCTGCAGATGCGTCAAACTTTGCATCAGCAGACGCATTAGTGGGATGCTCATGCTTATGATGGCATCGTCTGCACTTACCAGCCATGTGCATTCCTCAAAACACTGAAGGACTTGACAGAGGTCTTGTAGCTTCGACCACTGCACACCAGACAACTCCATGTCTGCCATCCATGTGCCTGCCCGTGTATGTGTATCCTCCCACAAATTAATTACAGCACGCCTCTGTTCGCACAGCCTCTGAACCACGTGCAGTGTGGAGTTCCACCTTGTTGCAACGTCGATTATTAGGCGCTGCTGGGGAAGATTCAGCGATTGCTGATGGTTCTGCATACGGCTGGAGTGTACGGGCGACCGGCTGATGTGCGAGCAAAGTCTTCGCAACTTCAGGAGCAGGGCTGGTAACTCCGGATAATTTTTGAGGAAGCACTGCACCACCAGGTTCAAGGTGTGAGCCAGGCAAGGTATGTGTTTCAGTTCTGAAAGGGCTATGGCAGCCATAAAATTCCTTCCGTTATCACTGACTACCTTGCCTGCCTCAAGGTGTACACTGCCCAGCCATGACTGAGTTTGTTGCTGCAATTACTCGGCCAGTACTTCCGCGGTGTGTCTGTTGTCACCCAAACACTTCATTTGTAACACAGCCTGCTGACGCTTACCACTAGCTGTTCGATAAAGGGACACCTTGTGTGCAACACTGGCAGCTGTGGATGGAGTTGCCATGCGACTGCACTCTGTGGATGAGCTTTCGCCTAAAGAGGAGGAGGAGAAGGAGGAGGAGGGGTGGCGAATGACTACAGCCAACTGTTTCCTAGACCGTGGGCTAGGCAGAACTGTCCCACTATGGCTGTCCCCTGTGGACCCTGCATCCACCACATTAACCCAGTGTGTCGTGATGGACCCTGATGGTCCCTGGCCATGCCTACTGGTCCATGCATCTGTTGTGAGGTGCACCTTTCCACTGACTGATTGCCTCAGTGCATGGACAATTCAGTCTTTGACATGCTGGTGGAGGGCTGGGATGGCTTTTCTTGCAAAGAAGTGCTGACTGGGTAGGTCATAGCGTGGTACTGCGTAGGCCATCAGGTCTTTGAAAGCTTCGCTTTCAACCAACCGGTAGGGCATCATCTCTAACGAGATTAGTATAGCAATGTGGGCGTTCAAACCCTGTGTACGCGGATGAGAGGATGAGCACTTTCTTTTCCTAATGAGAGTCTCTTGTAGGGTGAGCTGGACTGGAGAGCTGCATATGGTGGTACTAGCGGTGGTGGTGGTGGACATGGCGGATTGAGAGAGGGTTGGTGATGGTATTCCTGATGTTGGCCTACATACAGTGTTTCCTACCAATAACCTTGTGATTCCCTGAGTGCTTTGGCCTTGCGACGATACCTCCACATTTTGAGCTGGTGGTGTCCTAACCGGTGGGCTTACAGTGAGGGAAGCAAGGTAGCGTTGCTGACTACCTTCATTCTGAGCACGTGCACCAACGGTACGGGACGTTTGGTAGTTAGTCCAGGCTTGCAAGTGCATGCTGGTTAAATGTCTAAGCATGCACGTTGTATTTAAATTTTGAAGATTCTTCCCTCTGCTAAAGGTCTTTGAGCATTTCTTACAGATAACTTTGCACTGATCATTCGGATCTTGGTTAAAAAATTGAGACACTACACTCTTCCTACTATGAGAACCACAGCTTCATGAGAAGAATGCCCAGATATTAATCATATAAAAATAAATAAATAGATTATATGTAATGGGCCATAACAGACATGTCTGTGGGATAATCGCTAATCAATAATGAACTACCATAGAAAACATGCGATCAAACAACACCCAACCAATTTTTATAATGAAAAATATTGTAAATACTTTATTAAAGTCACATATAACATGGTATTACAGGCCAGGGAGGGAAGTAGGAAAACACACAGGTCACAATGTGCACTTGGAAACGGCCAGGGGTACAGGCATGTGGACCAGAAGATTAAAGACATAAATATCTATGGTCCCAAAGGACTCCACAGTAACGCCATAGCAGGGAGCAATACCCAAATGAACAAAGTAACTGAAAAATCAACCAAGGGTTAAAGCTGTAAATAATGAAACATAATTACCTGCACAGGCACAAGATCACTCCTGGTCCACAGCGTGCACCCACCCCAACGCACGTTTCGGCGAAATGAGCCTTTCTCAAGGGGTAGTGGGTAAGGGGAAGTGACGCACTTAAAATAGAGACCATCCACCAATCACTGCTCAGTGCCACATCTGGATAAAATCAGCAATAACCATCGGTACTGGAGGGGTGGTGTCATGAATACCTAATTTCGCTGCGTTGTCATAGTAATAGGTAGCGCTTACGCGGCTTGGCAGTAACACAGCGCTATATTTACCACATCCCATCCCGCAGCCGCCATCGCTGGATAACGTCCACCAAGAATGACGCGTACATCACCCAGGCAACGCGGGACGCCGAGCGGCGCCGGCGTCTGACGTCAGCAGGGAGGGACGAAGTCCCTCACTGCTAGGCGATAGAAGACGCCGCAAGCCGGACAGCGGGCCGAGCACCGCGGCGCGCACGCGTCAAGGTGGAAGACATCCAGAGAATGGAAATGACGGCGGAGCAGACGTATGTGGCAATGATGAAAAAAATATAGAACATGGAACATAAATATAATATCTAGACTGCCATTACCCTCAATGCAATGTCAGAAGGCATTCTTGCAAATATTAATACAAAATATATCATCGCAATCGATGGTGAAAAAAAAATTCAACTGTGCAAATAACAGTACAATAATCATATAACCGATGCTCGGACATAGCTCCAAATGTTCTGACGATCACAATTCTTATATAGACGCGGCTGATCCATCCAAGACGACACAAGATGTCCAGATACATTAGTTGAAAATAGTACACCAAGCAGTAAAAAACGGATGGTAACTAAATAAAAGAATAAAAACAATTAAAAACAATTCAAACGCCACAGAATGCACATCTACAGTGGAGGCCATGTATAGCCTAATACAGTATAGGCCTAGATGGGAGTGAGAAGACAGGAGACCTGCTCATATAAAAGGGACAAAGCTGATGGTCTCATTTAGCCCTTTAGGCTGGACAGTGTCCAGCACCCAGATCCACCTCGTCTCGCAGCGTGCTAATTTTTGACTCAAATTACCTCCACGGATCCCGGGAATGATAATGTCAATTCCCCTAACCCTTAGGAGGGAGCTGTCACAATCATGGTAGATTTTAAAGTGACGTGGTATGGTCCTGAGCATGGCTACATCCCCAATATGGCCGGCTGCCGCCTGGATCCCCAACACATGCTCACGCACCCGCACCTTCAATTGGCGGGTTGTCATGCCAATATATATTAAATTGCAAGGGCAAGTAGCAAAATAAACTACATAACGTGACTCACACGAAATATGTTTCCTGATGTCATATATCCTGGTACCTGCAGAATTAGAGAAGGTGCGAGTACGCTCAATGCTGGGGCATGCGACACACCGGCCACAAGGAGTGCAGCCACACACAGGACGACCCACGTCCAAAAATGTCGATTTAATTTGACCTTGATAGTGACTGTGTACGAGGTGGTCTCGCAGGTTACGTGAGCGTCTAACTGTGACACTGGGAGTAGCGGGCAATAGTTGATTCAGAACCGGATCAGTCTGAAGGATCGGCCATGCTTTTTGAAGACAATTTTTCATTCTAGCAAACTGTGCGTGATAATTCGTGATAAACCTGATTGTCTGATTGGACTTAGGGGTTTTGTTCTTATACAGCAACGATTGCCGAGTGGAATGTCTAGCTCTATTATATGCTCGTTTAATGGAGCGCCCACTATAACCCCTATCACGAAATCTCGCACTAAGATCCTGTGCTTTGGCCTTAAAATCACTATCATCGGAACAAATCCTGCGAAGACGCAGGAATTGTCCGATCGGGATAGAATTAATAAGAGGCTTGGGGTGGGCAGAGGAGGCATGAAGCAACATGTTAGATGCAGTCTCCTTCCTAAAAATGGTGGTCTGCAATACATCTTCAGAGTCCCTCCATACCTTGACATCAAGGAAATCAATACTATCCACATCATGATGGTATGTGATGTGGATATTTTTATCATTTGAATTGATCGCCTCCACAAATGCAGCCAATTGTGATTGATTCCCCTGCCAGATCAGGAATATGTCATCGATGTACCGTACCCAAAATGGGATACGGTCCATCGAAAGACCCTGATCTGACAGGGGGAGGTCCCTCTCCCACAGCCCCAGGAATAGATTGGCGTAAGCCGGGGCAAAAGCAGCACCCATGGCAGTGCCCTGGAGCTGCAGGAAGAAGGACCCCTTAAAAGTGAAAAAATTATGTGTAAGGGCAAAATGAAGGAGTTCCATAATCAGGTGTATGATCCCCATAGGTAAGTTTGACATATCCAAATAAAATTTAGTTGCGGCCAGACCATCCTCATGTTTAATGTTCGTATACAGGGATTCGACATCACCTGTTACAAGAGTGGTTTCTGGCCCAATATGGAGACCATCCACCCTCTTAAGGAACTCCCCAGTATCCAATAGAAATGAGGGGAGGCTGGTAACTAATGGTTGTAATTTGGAGTCCAACCATAGATTAACTCTCTCAAGGTAATTACCTGAACCCGAGATGATTGGACGTCCCGGGGGAGCCTGACGGTTCTTATGTATCTTGGGTAACAAGTACATCGTAGAGATGGTAGGTTCAACCACTTGTAGTGCCGAAGCCAGTTCTTTAGTAATAATCTCCTTATTTACGGCCGTTTTAAGAATTTTATTAAGTTGGACAGTAAAAGATGACAATGGATTAAATGTCAGACGTTTATAACATATTCCATTGTCTAACTGGCGAAAAGCCTCCTTTTCATAGGAGGACTTCGGCCATATAACTATGTTGCCGCCTTTATCCGCTGGCTTCAGCACTACATCCGGAAGCTCCCGCAGGACCTCCAATCTCTCACGTTCAGTACGAGTAAGATTGTCCTTGCCCACACCTCTAGGGATACTATTAAATTCCCTTGTAACAACTTGTACAAATAGATCAATTGCTGCACATGTGGATAGAGGGGGAAACTTCTTAGACTTGACTCTGATGGATGCTGGGATCTTACCTCCTTCCCCGAGTTGATGTTCCAAAGCCAAATCCTCTAAATCCTGCAATGTCATCTGTTCCTTCTCTGTGGGAAACAAGGATTGCAAGTGAGGATCAAAAAAATGTTTTTTAAAAATCAATGTCCTGGCAAACAGGTGTAAATCCTTGATTGCCGTAAACATATCAAATCTGGATTTTGGTGAGAAGGTAAGACCCCTACCCAGCAAAGCCAAGTCAGTATCCGTTAATGGATAAGAACTGAGATTAATTACCTGATTATAATTCTTTTTGCGTTCAGGTGATCTATTTTGTACCCATTTATACGGATGAAAATCAACATCCCTTGTTCTTTTATTTCTGGGTCCTGAACGAGTCAACATTGAGGAGGTAGAACATTCAGAGGAATCACTGATGTTAGATAATGAACTCAAAGACGGTGCATCTGTCAATCGGGAAGTATGAGGATTGGCCTTCCTCCAGTGGTACACATTATTAGTTGTAAAATCTCTTGTATCTCTCTGAAATTTAGAGGCCTGAGAATCAAGAATCTTCTTGACGCACATATCCAAGCTCTTCTCAATCTTGGATTCATACCCCGGTAATTTGTCAATCGGGCAAATTCCTCTAAAATTGCGTTCGGCCTCATCAATCGTTATATCCAAGCTAGATGTCGATTTGGTATTTAATTCTACCAGCAATTTCATAAGGAAAAGAGAACATGTGCCACATGCCTCCTCCCATTTAGTAACAAAGTCATCATCCTCCACAGGAAATGCGGGGATAACCCGTACCCTCAAGCCTCTCGGAATTAGTTTATTCGAAATGTAACGCTCCAGGAACACGCGGTTCCACCAGACCTTTGTCCTTTTAATGAGCAGTCTCTCAATCTCACGGGCCTGATTATCCACTTTTTGATCCACTGGTGCCTGAGGATCCACACCACTGGCCCCGAATACCTGATCAATTTGACCGAGCCAGGTCTTATCTTTGGCTCGGAAGTCCATATCCCTGAAGGATAACACACCTGTGCAAAACACAGCAACAAAATATGAGAACCACAGCTTCATGAGAAGAATGCCCAGATATTAATCATATAAAAATAAATAAATAGATTATATGTAATGGGCCATAACAGACATGTCTGTGGGATAATCGCTAATCAATAATGAACTACCATAGAAAACATGCGATCAAACAACACCCAACCAATTTTTATAATGAAAAATATTGTAAATACTTTATTAAAGTCACATATAACATGGTATTACAGGCCAGGGAGGGAAGTAGGAAAACACACAGGTCACAATGTGCACTTGGAAACGGCCAGGGGTACAGGCATGTGGACCAGAAGATTAAAGACATAAATATCTATGGTCCCAAAGGACTCCACAGTAACGCCATAGCAGGGAGCAATACCCAAATGAACAAAGTAACTGAAAAATCAACCAAGGGTTAAAGCTGTAAATAATGAAACATAATTACCTGCACAGGCACAAGATCACTCCTGGTCCACAGCGTGCACCCACCCCAACGCACGTTTCGGCGAAATGAGCCTTTCTCAAGGGGTAGTGGGTAAGGGGAAGTGACGCACTTAAAATAGAGACCATCCACCAATCACTGCTCAGTGCCACATCTGGATAAAATCAGCAATAACCATCGGTACTGGAGGGGTGGTGTCACTCTTCCTACTATGGAATACCTTTTCAGGCATTGCACGCTGTGCTACTTTCACCGGATGGCCACGCTGTCCTAAAACTGTTTTTGACAAATGTTTTTGGCCTGATACGGGCCTGCCAGATGACAGCTGTTGCGATGTAGATGGCTGCAGCGGATCATCCTCCTCCGCTTCTGAGCTCCTGGCAGCGGCACCCTCTTCCCCCAATGGCTGCCAATCTGGGTCAACAACTGGGTCATCTATCACCTCCTTTTCAATGTCATGTGCACATTCCTCTGTGTTACCGTGTAAGGTGCTATAGCGTTCGGGACGGGGCACCATAGTCTCATCAGGGTCAGATTCTGGCTCCGTACACTGCGAGGGCAATGTAGTGATCTGAGTCAATGGAACAGCATAATAATCTAGCTGTGGCTGTGCATCAGTGCACTCCATGTCCGATTCATCTTGTAATGGGCAGTTAACAATTTCCCTTTCTAACCCAGGCACAGTATGTGTAAAGAGCTCCATGGAGTAACCTGTAGTGTCGCCTGACGCATCCTTCACTTTCGGTTTGGGTGAAGGACACAAGGAAACGTCTTGTTCCTGACCGGGAGCATCCACTGATAACTCGCTGCTTTTATATTTGGAACTTTCTGAAGAGGAGGCGAAAGAGCTAGAGGCTGAGTCAGCAAGGAAAGCCAAAACTTTTTCCTGCTGCTCCGGCTTTGAAAGCCGTTTTCCTACTCCCAGATAAGGGAGCCTTTGAGGCCTTGTGTAGCCAGACGATGACGCTGGCTCAACACCTCCAGCCTTAGGTGCTGTTGTGCTTTTGCCACTACCACCAGATGCACCACACCACCACCATCACTACCAACTGGCAACCACCGCCCACGGGCTCTTCCACCAGACTTCCTCATTTTTTGGAAAACCTAACCAAAATAACAACCGTTATATGGTACTGTAAAACAAGGTAGAAGGTGTATATAAACTTGTTGAGAATTTAAATCTCCCTTTTTTTGGGGAGACTGAACCAAAACTCAGGCCCTGTGCATAAAACAACACAATGTAAGTGGCAGAAAGTGGCTGGCTGATATACGGCAAACTAACAGGACTGAAGTATATCCACTTTGTGAGAATTTGAATCTCACTTTTTGGGGGGAGACTGAACCAAAACTCAGGCCCAGTGTATAAAACAACACAATGTAACTGGCAGAAAGTGGCTGGCTGATATACGACAAACAAACAGGACAGAAGTTTATCCACTTTGTGAGAATTTGAATCTCTCTTTTTTTGGGGAGACTGAACCAAAACTCAGGCCCAGTGTATAAAATAACAGAATGTAAGTGGCAGAAAGTGGCTGGCTGATATACGACAAACTAACAGGACAGAAGTATATCCACTTTATGAGAATTTGAATCTCACTTTTTTGGGGGAGACTGAACCAAAACTCAGGCCCAGTGTATAAAACAACACAATGTAAGTGGCAGAAAGTGGCTGGCTGATATACGACAAATTAACAGGACAGAAGTATATCCACTTTGTGAGAATTTGAATCTCACTTTTTTTGGGGGAGACTGAACCAAAACTCAGGCCCAGTGTATAAAACAACACAATGTAACTGGCAGAAAGTGGCTGGCTGATATACGACAAACTAACAGGACAGAAGTATATCCACTTTGTGAGAATTTGAATCTCACTTTTTTTGGGGGAGACTGAACCAAAACACAGGCCCAGTGTATAAAACAACACAATGTAAGTGGCAGAAAGTGGCTGGCTGATATATGACAAACTAACAGGACAGAAGTATATCCACTTTGTGAGAATTTGAATCTCACTTTTTTGGGGGGGAGACAGGGCCGTATTTGCCACTAGGCACTCGAGGGCACGTGCCTAGGGCGGGGACAATGCAGGGGGCGGCACCTGAGCAAGTTTAAGAAAAAAAATTTTTTTTTTTTTTTTTTTTTTTTTGAAAGTCCGGGGTCGCCCCACCCAGGGGCGCCGCTATAATGAGGTGAGTTGAGCACTTCACCTCTAGCGGCATCCAGTCCCTCAAAACGGGGCGGCAGCGCAGCGCCGCCCCCTGCAGTCAGATCAGATGTGCCGGGTACTAGCAGTAGCCATAAGCATGCCCAGGCAGCCAGGGAGACGAGCTACTTGAACGAATTAAGCACAGCCTGTGGGCGGGGACTGTGGCTGCTTGCCTGCTACACAGTAGCGTAGCGACTGGAGGGGGCCATCGCCCGGGCCCTGTCACATGAAGGGGCCCACCGGGAGCCAGGGCCACTTCTGTGACCTACAGAACACAGCATAGGAGCAGAGCAGTATGATGTCTGCTCTGCTCCCGTCTGACGGAGACTCTGCAGGCTGCTAGCACAGTGGCGGCTGCAGTCTCCCCCCTGCAGTGAATGGTTTCGCCCCTTCTGACCTGATCATGAAGCTTTTCCCCGGCTGCAGTTCTTCCCTCTGTGCACGCTGGGATTGGCTCAGGCACGCTGGGTCCTAGTGCCCACATGTTGCATTTCACCAAGACACTTCCTGGTCCTGGCTGCAAACTTTATCAGTAAGTGCTGGGGATGGAACATTTTAGGCTTATTAAATTCAGGTATGTCACTGTGATGTGAATGTGAGACCATGGGGGTATTGTGGGAGCTGAAAGTGGGTGAGGGGGGACAGGGTAATGAGGGGGTGGATGTGAGACCATGGGGGTATTGTGGGGGAGGGAGACAGGGCACTGGGGGGTGAATGTGAGACTATGGGGGTGTTGTGGGCGCTGAAAGTGGGTGTGGGGGACAGGGTACTGATGGGGTGAATGAAAGATGATGGGGGTATTGGGTACTGAAGTGGGGGAGGGGAGGCAGGGAACTGGGGGGTAAATGTGAGACCATGGGGGTGTTGTGGGGGCTGAAGGTGGGTGAAGTGGGACAGGGCACCGAGGGGTGGATGTGAGATGATGGGGGTATTGGGGCTGAATATTATAATGTTTAGTTCTGATATTATATGTGCTCCATCATGTGATATTTGCTGTGTGGGGAGGCTGGAGATGGGGGGTAGGGGGCTTTTGATACGTACCACCTGGGTCTTTATGAGTATTAGTATAAGGAGCCGCATACAGTAACCAAGAGCTGCATCACATTTACAGCACCACTCCGGCATTATTATTTATTTCATTGCTGGAGCGGTGCTGACAATCCGCGTCCCCTGCCCCCTGTCTGATACTCACCTTCTGGCGTTTTCATCTGTTTTTGTCTCCGCTCGGCTCCGTCTCCTGCAGTTTGTGACCTGTCCGAGGCTCCAGTGTTTCATGAAGCGGCGCAGAGGTCACTAATCAATGTAAGTCTGTGGGAGCCTCGTTCTGGCCTGTTCCTCGCTCTCAGGCTATGTGCACACGGTGCGGATTTGGCTGCGGATTCTTAGCAGTTTTCCATGCGGTGTACAGTACCATGTAAACCTATGGAAAACCAAATCCGCAGTGCCCATGGTGTTGAAAATACCACACGGAAACGCTGCTTTGTATTTTCCGCAGCATGTCAATTCTTTGTGCGGATTCCGCAGCATTTTACACCTGCTCCTGTATAGGAACCCTCAGGTGTAAGAACGCAGGCAAAATCCTCACAAAAAAGCAGGAAATCCGCGGTAAATACGCATGTAAAACGCAGCACATTTTACCTGTGGATTTTGCAAAAACTGTGCGGGAAAAATGCGCATACGAATCCGCAACGTGTGCACATAGCCTCATAGTCTTACATTGAGCGCTTGTGACGTAGCTTCTCACTTCTGGCCAGTCAGAAGCTGCACTCACAAGTTTGAGCGTGCCACAAAATAGTGAATACACCGGAGGATGAGTAAATGACTGGGAATGGGGACCTGCGCTTAAAGCACCACTCCAGCGGTGGAAAAAAACCCTGCTAGAGTGGTGCTTTAATAATTTAATAATAAGCAATTTAATACTATAAAGTTGATAAAGGTTTGGAATAAATGTCTGCAGTCACTTTATGTGACTGCAGACTGCCAAATCATGACAGGGAGCTGCGGGCCCATCATACTGTGTATAAGGGAGCTGCGGGCCCATCATACTGTGTATAAGGGAGCTGCTGGCCCATCATACTGTGTATAAGGGAGCTGCGGGCCCATCATACTGTGTATAAGGGAGCTGCGGGCCCATCATACTGTGTATAAGGGAGCTGCGGGCCCATCATACTGTGGTAAGGGAGCTGTGAGCTCATCATACTGTGATAAGGGAGCTGTGAGCTCATCATACTGTGATAAGGGAGCTGTGGGCTCATACTGTGTATAAGGGAGCTGCGGGCCCATCATACTGTGTATAAGGGAGCTGCGGGCCCATCATACTGTGTATAAGGGAGCTGCGGGCCCATCATACTGTGTATAAGGGAGCTGCGGGCCCATCATACTGTGTATAAGGGAGCTGCGGGCCCATCATACTGTGTATAAGGGAGCTGCGGGCCCATCATACTGTGTATAAGGGAGCTGCGGGCCCATCATACTGTGTATAAGGGAGCTGCGGGCCCATCATACTGTGTATAAGGGAGCTGTGGGCCCATCATACTGTGATAAGGGAGCTGGGGGCTCATACTGTGATAAGGGAGCTGCGGGCTCATCATACTGTGATAAGGGAGCTGCGGGCTCATACTGTGTATAAGGGAGCTGCGGGCTCATCATACTGTGATAAGGGAGCTGCGGGCTCATCATACTGTGATAAGGGAGCTGCGGGCTCATCATACTGTGATAAGGGAGCTGTGGGCCCATCATACTGTGTATACGGGAGCTGTAGGCCCATCATACTGTGTATAAGGGAGCTGCGGGCCCATCATACTGTGTATAAGGGACCTGCGGGCCCATCATACTGTGTATAAGGGAGCTGTGGGCCCATCATACTGTGTATAGAGGAGCTGTGGGCCCATCATACTGTATATAGAGGAGCTGTGTGTCCATCATACTGTGTATAAGGGAGCTGTGGGTCCATCATACTGTGTATAAGGGAGCTGTGGGTCCATCATACTGTGTATAAGGGAGCTGCGGGCCCATCATACTGTGTATAAGGGAGCTGTGGGCCCATCATACTGTGTATAGAGGAGCTGTGGGCCCATCATACTGTGTATAGAGGAGCTGTGGGCCCATCATACTGTGTATAGGGGAGCTGTGGGGGCCTTATACAGTGTATATGAAAGCTTTGAGCTCACCATACTGTGTATAATGGAGCAGTACATGAGGGACTTAGGGGACATTATTAAATGTAAAGTGGGCACTTCAGCATTATTGTATTGTTATAGGGGCACTCAGAGTATTGCGACCATCAGAGTTGCATATTGTCACAATATGGCGGTAAAATCAGTGTTCGTTTTTGTATATAGATTTATTTTCAATAACAGCGAGGTCATATTCTGAGGTTCCCCTATATTCACAATTAGAGTGCGCAACCGTCACTGTAATTCTCTCGTGCCCCCCCCCCCTCTGTTCTCTCGTGCCCCCATCTATTCTCCTATGCCCCTGGTATTATGCGCTTGTCACTGTCACTAGAATATAGCAGTGATGCCAGCAGGGTAAATCCAACGTCATCAATTGCTTCCTTAATATGACAATGGTACCAGTCCCCCCTGGCTGCCTGCTGTGTGCCCTCTTTGGTACACACCAGGTAAGCACAGGAGCTGCAGGCAGCAGGAGACTGTGTGACCATGAAGGTAAATAGAAGAGGATGTGTTATGTTTGTATTGTATCCTGCCTGGCATTAAAGGGGTTGTCTGAGATGGGGAAATATACAGTATATACATACTAGTTTATTTAAAATAAATCCTACACAGAGAGATATTGCTCTCCTGTCACCCCCGGGAATTCAGCCACAGACCTCTCTGGTGGTCGACAGCGGTTCTGGAAGTGATGACTGCACCATCTGGATGTCACAGAACAGATAAAACCTGTGATTAACTGCAGCGGTCAGGTGACTGTGAGGCTATGTGCACATGTATTTTTGAGGGCTGCGGATTTTTCCGCAGAGGATTTCAGAAATCCGCAGGTAAAAGGCACTGCGTTTTACCACGGGTTTACTGTGGTTTTTTTTTTTTTGCGAATTTCACCTGCGGTTTTACACCTGAAGATTCCCATTATGGAGCAGGTGTAAACCGCTGCAGAAACCGCACAAAGAATTGACACGCTGCGGAATGTAAACCGCAGCGTTTCCGCACGATTTTTCCGCAGCATGTGCACTGCGGATTCCGTTTTCCATAGGTTTACATTGTACTGTAAACGCATGGGAAACCGCTGCGGACCCACAGCGGCGGATCCGCAATGTGTGCACATAGCCTTAGACGCTTCTCTGAAGGGGGGCCTGTGCCAGTCACCTGACAGTTGTGGGCTTTAATTTTCTCTTATTTTGCCAAATTTTCAAAAGAGTAAGGGATGGTCTTAAAAAATAAAATTGAAAACCCCCTATTACATTATTTAGTGATTCTCATTCGTGTCGGTGTTCCCCTCTGGTACCAAAAGTGATGTCGACCTGTGCATTATTTACATGACCGCTGCAGCCAATCACTGACCTCACAGTCATTTGCTGTACATAATAGTACGACCACTGCAGCCTGTGATTAGTGGGGGTCAAATGGTGAAGGCCCCTGCAATCATTATTTATCGTACATCTGGATACAGATCTACAGTACGTAGCAATTAAAGGGGTGTTCAGGGCTGTAGACATATTTCTGCACTCTATGTGACTTCAAACTACTGAATGCATGTAAAGAGTAAATGTAATGTAAATTGAATGTAAGTAAAGAGTAAACCAGATTTATTTATACTGATTTTACTATGGGGGGGGGCGCCATTTTGCAGTTCGCCTCAGGCAGCGTAGAGGCTAGGTTCACCCCTGGCCCCACCCACCCACCTCAATCTTGGCTGCGGGGGGAGGGGGTCTCGGGCGCAGGGCCGCCATCAGGGCATTACAGCCCTGACTACTGTATGGGGCAGAAATGGGTGCTGTACCTTTAAGCAGCAGGCCCAAGTGTATCACGGTCCTGACGCGGGTCATGTGACACGCTGCGCGCTCTTATGTAGGAGCACTGGAGCAGACTGGAGGTGTGAGAGCCCTCAGGAATACTCCGCAGGTGACGGCACAGACAGTAAGGAGTTAACTGCTGTCAGCCCGAGGATTTCCTGTCTCCTCGGTAACAAGGAACCTTTCTGTGTCATCTGCGGGGGAAGTGTTTCAGTGCTGCACTTCTTGTGCTCTGCCAGTACTGTCCCCCATGTGGTGAGAAGGTGACTGGGGGGTTTGTACAGGGAGCATCAGGGGGGTCTGGGGATATTGGGGGTCTCACCTCTGTGCTTGTCTGCCCCCTCAGATGTTGCCTGTCAGAGGGGGGACCCTGCTAAGGTCCATGGCTGCTGTCTGCAGGTAAGAGCCCTTCTGTCCTGTCTCAGCTGCTGTGGCACTATAAGTCTCAGCATGCACATACAGGTGAGACACAGATTGTGGTGATTTACACGTTTCAAGCTGGAAGACATTTTGCTTTTTTGTAGAGAAGCAGGACGGACATGTTTGTGGGAGACGATACTGAAGTCGGCGGTGAGCAGGGAGAGGAGGCGGGCAGTGTGTGAGGACTCAGGCAGCTGCAGAGAGGAGTGAGGTGAGAGAGGAGACGGGAGTCTGCTGATGTGAGTGAGGAGAGGGGAGGCTGGTAAGGAGAGATGAGAGGCTGGTGGGGGAGGCTGCTGAGGAGATGAGAGGCTGGAAAGGAGAGGAGATGAGAGGCTGGTGTGGGGAGGCTTCTGAGGAGAGGAGATGAGAGGCTGGAGAGGAGATGAGAGGCTGGAGAGGAGATGAGAGGCTGGAAAGGAGAGGAGATGAGAGGCTGGAAAGGAGAGGAGATGAGAGGCTGGTGTTGGGAGGCTGCTAAGGAGAGGAGAGGCTGGTGAGGAGAGGCTGGTAAGGAGAGGAGATGAGAGGCTGGAAAGGAGAGGAGATGAGAGGCTGGTGTGGGGAGGCTGCTGAGGAGAGGGGATGAGAGGCTGGTGAGGGGAGGCTGCTGAGGGGAGGAGATGAGAGGCTGGAGAGGGGAGGCTGCTGAGGAGATGAGAGGCTGGTCTCATGCTGTATATGGGGAGGTTATGTGGGTCTCATGCTGTATATGGGGAGGCTGTGTGGGGCTCATGCTGTATATAAGGGGCTGTGGGGGGTTTAAAGATATATAGCGGGTGTCAGCATACTTAATTCTCAATATTAAGTGATACAATTAATACTAATTAATATTGAGTAGAATTATTTTCATGCTATTTCATGCTCCACAACAGTCATGGTCTTTCATCTGGCCCCTCGGGGAAATAAATTGCCCACCCCTGATCTAGAGACATGGAGTGAGAAGCCCACAGACGATAGCAACAGATTAGTCCGTTCTCTCACTAAATTACCCATCCAGCTCTTCACACTATTCTCTGTGAAACGTCCGAGCATTGCAGAGATAAACGTCCCTGCTTGCAGTCTGACTGATGCTGCCCGTGGTTTTGGTAGTATGAATCGACTGACAGGTTGCCCTTAAAAATCTGTCAGCCAAACTGTGCAACCGTGGCAGAATCAACTGACTATGTACTGTGTATGAGATCCACCAGATTCTCACATGACAACTAATGGAAAGGTTTGCTAAGGCTACTTTCACATCAGCGATTTTCTCCGTTCGCGGCAGACACTGCAGTTTTTCCGCATCTGTCGCGTAACATATCACTTACGGGCCGGCAACTCTGCGTTCGGCCTCATTCATTCCCTATGGGACTTGTGGACATGTGCGGCACTTGAGGCGAGACAAAAAAAAAACACTGCTAGCATCATTTTTTTTTCCTGTTGCTGCAAGTACCGCATTTGCCGGATCGCAGCAAAACCGCAAGTGCCGCAAGTCCCATAGGGAATGAATGAGGCCGAACACAGTGTTGCCATAAGTGATCCGTTACGGATGCGGAAAAACTGCCGGATCTGCCGCAAATGTCAAAAATCGCTGATGTGAAAGTAGCCTAAGTCACTGCCGATAGAGTCTGCATTAGTCATACTCGCCAATGGGGGAGGCAGCACGAAAAGTGCCTAGGGCAGCAGAAACTCTAAATACGGCCCTGGGGGGAGACTGAACCAAAACTCAGGCCCAGTGTATAAAACAACACAATGTAAGTGGCAGAAAGTGGCTGGCTGATATACGACAAACTAACAGGACAGAAGTATATCCACTTTGTGAGAATTTTAATCTCACTTTTTTTTTGGGAGACTGAACCAAAACTCAGGCCCAGTGTATAAAACAACACAATGTAAGTGGCAGAAAGTGGCTGGCTGATATACGACAAACTAACAGGACAGAAGTGTATCCACTTTGTGAGAATTTGAATCTCACTTTTTTGGGGGGAGACTGAACCAAAACTCAGGCCCAGAGTATAAAACAACACAATGTAAGTGGCAGAAAGTGGCTAGAAAATATATGAAAAAATACAAGGACTGTAGTACAATTTCAATCTCCCTACAATGATCTCAGGACAAGTATGGCAGCAATAAAAAGGACTGCTGCACACAAAAGTGTGGACAAATAAATATAATAATAATAATAATTTTTATTTATATGTTCTGTCCCCACATGAGGCGAATGGAGGTGTGAGTGACTAATAGGTGTTGTGAGAAAGATTCGTACCTTCGTATTTCCTCGCTGTGAGGCAGACAGGACCAATGCTGCTCGGCGTCCGAAGAGATGATGCACACCAGGGATAGTGCAATCCAGACTTGTTTATTTGTAAATCCAGACATACAGCATATAACTGGTAATACAGTACTTTCTCCAGAAATGCAGGTGTAGACAAGGTACAGTAAGATGTAGCACCAAGTATGACTGCAAGTGTGAGCAGCAAGAGAGAGTGTGGTCGAAAGACTGATGCCTTCCTAAGCCTGGTTAAAACGT
This sequence comes from Ranitomeya variabilis, assembly GCF_051348905.1. NCBI lineage: Eukaryota > Metazoa > Chordata > Amphibia > Anura > Dendrobatidae > Ranitomeya > Ranitomeya variabilis. The sequence continues at coordinate 755,790,017 of NC_135232.1, forward strand.
GTCCTCTCACAACAGCATGAAACTGAAAATGAAATGGCTGCCAGAGGAAGAGAAGACTTGACCCTTGAACCGGAAGGGAAAGACATGCCCACAAGAATAAATGAATAACAAGCTGACATACAGAAAAAGACCACTGGGTGGCAGCAGAGAAAAGCATAACAACATACATAGCATGAAGAACATACATGAAACAGCACACTCCTCGTCTGAAATTCCGTAAGGGATTTCACTATATTAATGCCCTTGAAATAAAGTCCAACAACCTAAAAAATGAAACCAAATATGCATGCAATGCAATAACAACTGTAAATAAGATAAGACATTAATTTAAGTCAGTTCCTGAGCTAATCCAAAGGAAAACCCATCTTCGGATCAGAGAAGCCGCACTAGGCCAAACTATCTCCGACCCAACTGTAATCCATTGGACAAGTAGTAGTGCAGTGTTCTGTTCATAGTTTATCCTACCGGAATGTGGTAAGTAGAGAGTGGTTTTTGGCAGACGTGCCAACCATGACAGTCTTTGACTCCATGTGAAATGTGATAAGATCTCGCAATGTAGACTAACCTTGCAATAGTCTTAAGGTACCTTCACACATAACGATTTCGTTAACGATATCGTTGCAAAGTCACGCTTTTGGTGACGTAGCAACGATCCCGCTTAACGATCTCGTTATATGTGACAGCAACCAACGATCAGGCCCCTGCTGGGAGATCGTTGGTCGTACGGAATGATCAGGACCTTTTTTTGGTCGCTGATCACCTGCTGTCATCCCTGGATCGGCGTGTGTGACGCCGATCCAGCGATGTGTTCACTTGTAACCAGGGTAAATATCGGGTTACTAAGCACAGGGCCGCGCTTAGTAACCCGATATTTACCCTGGTTTCCATTGTAAAAGTAAAAAAAAACAAAAACAGTACAGCTGTGCTCTGCTTTACGGCCGGCGCTGACACAGTCAGTGCGGGAAGCTGACGCCAGGGGATGTGACAGACATCGGAACGTGAGTATGTACTGTTTTTTTTTTTTAACTTTTACAATGGTAACCAGGGTAAACATCGGGTTACTAAGCGCGGCCCTGCGCTTAGTAACCCGATGTTTTCCCTGGTTACCCGGGAACTTCGGCATCGTTGAAGACAGTTTCAACGATGCCGAAGTCGTTCCCCTGATCGTTGGTCGCTGGAGAGAGCTGTCTGTATGACAGCTCCCCAGCGACCACACAACGACTTACCAACGATCACGGCCAGGTCGTATCGCTGGTCGTGATCGTTGGTAAGTCGTTTAGTGTAACGGTACCTTTAACAAATTTCATCCAATTGGAGAAGCATTCGAAGCACTGGCAACCGAGGGTGGAGGTTGGTTTAGCGTTCATGGCTAGAGCACTGACCTCGGAGCGGACTTCTGGATCATCATCCGGATCCTGGATGCTGAAGACTTCCTGGACACATTCACTTCCCTTCTGTTCCAGCAGAAACTTTGGACCTGAAAGCCAAGAAGAGTTAGCAAAGGAAATTATAGACATAGGTCTAGTAGCATGGTCGGCTGGATTAAGTTCAGATGGGATATAGTGTGTTATGATCCCTAGTGGCTGAGGATCACAAATAGATCAGCAAGTGATTAAACTAAGGACGAGCTCTAGGGAGATGGTAACTGGACTGATCTGAACCTATCCAAAACAACTAGAGGTAGCCGGTGAACGTGCCTAAAAAATTCCTAGACGTCTCGAGCCAGCCTGAGGAACTAGCTACCCCTAAAGAGAAAGAAAGACCTCGCTTGCCTCCAGATAAATAATCCCCAAAGATATAGAAGCCCCCAACAAATATTAACGGTGAAGTAAGAAGAAGGCACATACATAGGGATGAAATCAGATTCAGCAAAAGAGGCCCACTAGTACTAGAAAGCAGAAAATAGAGCAGGGGTCTATGCGATCAATAAAAAACCCTTACAAAATATCCATCCTGAGATTTCAAGAACCCACACACCAACTAACGGTGTGTGGGGAGAAACTCAGCCCACTAGAGCAACCAGCAAGTGAGGGAATTACATTTTAGCAAGCTGGAACAGAAAACATGATAAACACTGCTGATCAAAAAATGAGCAAACAAAACTTAGCTTATCGTGGATGGACTGGGAGCAAGGTAGTCAGAAGGAATCTGAGTAGCACTGATTACATCGACAGCCGGCAACAAGTGGAAGTAAAACAGAGCTATATAGGAACCTCCCAGAGGATAACGAACCAGCTGATAGCCAGAGACCAGCAGGATAACAGGCAAAGCCACCAGGGGGGGCCCAAAGCAAAAGTCACACCATACCACCAGTGACCACAAGAGGGAGCCTGAACACAGAGTTCACAACAGTACCCCCCCCCTTGAGGAGGGGTCACCGAACCCTCATGAAAACCACCAGGGCGATCAGGATGAGCCACATGGAAGGCACGAACAAAATCGGCTGCATGAATATCAGAGGCGACAACCCAAGAATTATCCTCCTGACCATAGCCCTTCCATTTAACCAAATACTGGAGCCTCCGTCTAGAAATACGAGAATCCAAGATCTTCTCCACCACGTATTCCAATTCTCCCTCAACCAGCACCGGGGCAGGAGGCCCAACCTGAGGAACCACAGGCACCACATACCTCCGCAACAACGAGCGATGGAACACATTATGAATAGCAAATGATGCTGGGAGGTCCAGACGAAATGACACAGGGCCAAGGACTTCCAGAATCTTATAAGGACCGATAAACCGAGGCTTGAACTTAGGAGAGGAGACCTTCATAGGAACGAAGCGAGAAGACAACCACACCAAGTCCCCAACGCAAAGTCGGGGACCCACACAGCGACGGCGGTTGGCAAAGAGCTGAGCCTTCTCTTGAGACAGCTTCAAATTGTCCACCACATGATTCCAAATCTGATACAACCTATCAACCACAACATCCACTCCAGGACAGTTAGAAGGCTCCACCTGACCCGAGGAAAAACGAGGATGAAACCCCGAATTACAAAAGAAAGGAGAAACCAAAGTAGCAGAACTAGCCCGATTATTAAGGGCAAACTCGGCCAACGGCAAAAAAGTAACCCAGTCGTCCTGATCAGCAGAAACAAAACATCTTAAATAAGTCTCCAAGGTCTGATTAGTTCGCTCGGTTTGGCCATTCGTCTGAGGATGGAAGGCCGACGAAAAAGACAAATCAATGCCCAATTTAGCACAAAAGGTCCGCCAAAATCTAGACACAAACTGGGATCCTCTGTCAGAAACAATGTTCTCAGGAATCCCGCGCAAACGAACCACATTTTGAAAAAACAGTGGAACCAACTCGGAGGAGGAAGGCAACTTAGGCAAGGGCACCAAATGGACCATCTTAGAAAAATGATCACACACCACCCAGATGACAGACATTCTCTGAGAGACAGGGAGATCTGAAATAAAATCCATGGAAATGTGCGTCCAAGGCCTCTTCGGGACAGGCAAAGGTAACAGCAAACCACTGGCTCGAGAACAGCAAGGCTTAGCCCGAGCACAAATTCCACAAGACTGCACAAAGGAACGCACATCCCGCGACAAGGAAGGCCACCAAAAAGACCTGGCCACCAAGTCTCTGGTACCAAATATTCCAGGATGGCCCGCCAACACCGAAGAATGAACCTCGGAGATGACTCTGTTGGTCCATCTATCCGGGACAAACAGTCTCTCCGGTGGACAGCGATCAGGTCTATCCGCCTGAAACTCTTGCAGCACACGTCGCAAATCTGGGGAGATGGCAGACAAAATCACCCCTTCTCTAAGAATACCAGCCGGCTCTGAATCTCCAGGAGAGTCAGGCACAAAACTCCTAGAAAGAGCATCAGCCTTCACATTCTTCGAACCAGGCAGGTACGAAACCACGAAATCAAAACGAGAGAAAAACAATGACCAACGAGCCTGTCTGGGATTCAGCCGCTTGGCCGACTCGAGATAAATCAAATTCTTGTGATCAGTCAAGACCACCACATGATGCTTAGCTCCCTCGAGCCAATGTCGCCACTCCTCAAATGCCCACTTCATAGCCAACAACTCCCGATTACCGACATCATAATTCCGCTCGGCAGGCAAAAACTTTCTTGAAAAGAAAGCACATGGCTTCATCACAGAGTCATCGGAGCTTCTCTGCGACAAAACAGCCCCTGCTCCAATCTCGGAAGCATCAACCTCCACCTGGAAGGGAAGTGAGACATCTGGCTGACATAAGACCGGAGCCGAAGAAAACCGGCGCTTCAGCTCCCGAAAGGCCTCCACAGCCGCAGAGGACCAATTAGTCACATCAGAACCTTTCTTGGTCAAATCCGTCAAAGGCTTAACAACACCAGAAAAATTAGCTATGAAGCGACGGTAAAAATTAGCAAAACCCAAGAACTTCTGAAGACTCTTAACCGATGTAGGCTGCATCCAGTCATGAATAGCCTGAACCTTGACTGGGTCCATCTCAATAGTAGAAGGAGAAAAAATGAAACCCAAAAAAGAAATCTTCTGGACTCCAAAAAGACATTTTGAGCCCTTCACAAATAAAGCATTGTCACGCAGGACCTGAAAGACCATCCTGACCTGCTTAACATGAGACTCCCAATCATCCGAAAAAAACAGAATATCATCCAGATACACAATCATAAACTTATCCAGATATTCACGGAAGATGTCGTGCATAAAGGACTGAAAGACTGAAGGAGCATTAGAAAGTCCAAAAGGCATCACCAGGTACTCAAAATGGCCTTCAGGCGTATTAAATGCAGTTTTCCATTCATCACCCTGTTTTATACGCACAAGGTTATACGCACCACGAAGATCTATCTTGGTGAACCAACTAGACCCCCTAATGCGAGCAAACAAATCAGTTAACAATGGCAAAGGATACTGAAATTTGACTGTGATTTTATTCAAAAGGCGATAATCAATACAAGGTCTCAGGGAACCATCCTTCTTAGCCACAAAAAAGAATCCTGCACCAAGAGGGGAAGAGGACGGGCGAATATGTCCCTTCTCCAAAGACTTCTTTATATAACTCCGCATGGCAGCATGCTCCGGCACAGATAAATTGAAAAGTCGTCCCTTAGGAAACTTACTACCAGGAATCAAATTTATAGCACAATCACAGTCCCTATGAGGAGGTAGAGAATTGAGTTTGGGCTCCTCAAATACATCCTGGTAGTCTGACAAAAACGTAGGGACTTCAGAAGGAGTGGACGAAGCAATTGACACCACAGGAGCGTCACCATGAATTCCCTGACAACCCCAACTTGACACAGACATAGCTTTCCAATGCAGGACTGGATTATGAGTCTGCAACCATGGTAGACCCAACACGACAACATCATGCAAATTATGCAATACAAGAAAGCGAATCACCTCCTGATGAACAGGAGTCATGCACATGGTCACTTGTGTCCAGTACTGAGGTCTATTCGTAGCCAATGGCTTAGAGTCAATTCCCCTTAGTGGAATAGGGAATTTTAAAGGCTCCAAATCAAAACCACAGCGCCTGGCAAATGACCAATCCATCAGACTCAGGGCAGCACCTGAATCTACAAAGGCATTAACCGGGTAAGATGACAGGGAACAAATCAGGGTAACAGACAAAATGAACTTAGGCTGTAAAGTACCAATGGTGACAGATTTATCAACCTTTTTTTTGCGCTTAGAGCATGCTGAGATAACATGAGCTGAGTCACCACAGTAAAAGCACAACCCATTTTGCCGTCTATAATTTTGCCGTTCACTTCTGGTCAGAATTCTGTCACATTGCATAGATTCAGGTGTCTGTTCAGAAGACACCGCCAAATGGTGCACAGGTTTGCGCTCCCGCAACCGCCGATCAATCTGAATGGCCAGAGTCATTGACTCATTCAGACCTGCAGGCGTAGGGAACCCCACCATGACATTCTTAATGGCTTCAGAAAGACCTTCTCTGAAATTTGCAGCCAGGGCACACTCATTCCACTGAGTAAGCACCGACCATTTCCGAAATTTCTGGCAGTACACCTCTGCTTCATCTTGCCCCTGCGAGAGGGCCAATAACGCTTTTTCAGCCTGGTTCTCAAGATTAGGTTCCTCATAGAGCAATCCAAGGGCCAGAAAAAACGCATCCACACTGAGCAATGCAGGATCCCCTGGCGCCAATGCGAAGGCCCAATCTTGAGGGTCACCACGCAAAAAGGAAATAATAATCCTAACTTGCTGAACGGCATCACCAGAGGAACGAGGTTTCAAAGAAAGAAACAACTTACAATTGTTCTTAAAATTTAGGAACCTAGATCTATCTCCAGAAAACAACTCCGGAATAGGTATCCTAGGCTCAGACATAGGACTGTGAACAACAAAATCCTGAATACTCTGAACTCTAGCAGCAAGATGATCCAGACTGGAAGCCAAGCTCTGGACATCCATGTCAGCAGCTGAACTCAGAGCCACACCAAGATTAAGAGGAGGAGAGAAGCTAGCACAGCAGCTAGACACACGGCAACAACAAGAAAAAAAAAAATAATTCTCAAGGCTTCTTTTCTCCTGCTTCTGCCATGCAATTAACACTTTGCGGGCCGGCTGTACTGTTATGATCCCTAGTGGCTGAGGATCACAAATAGATCAGCAAGTGATTAAACTAAGGACGAGCTCTAGGGAGATGGTAACTGGACTGATCGCAAATCTGAACCTATCCAAAACAACTAGAGGTAGCCGGTGAACGTGCCTAAAAAATTCCTAGACGTCTCGAGCCAGCCTGAGGAACTAGCTACCCCTAAAGAGAAAGAAAGACCTCGCTTGCCTCCAGATAAATAATCCCCAAAGATATAGAAGCCCCCAACAAATATTAACGGTGAAGTAAGAAGAAGGCACATACATAGGGATGAAATCAGATTCAGCAAAAGAGGCCCACTAGTACTAGAAAGCAGAAAATAGAGCAGGGGTCTATGCGATCAATAAAAAACCCTTACAAAATATCCATCCTGAGATTTCAAGAACCCACACACCAACTAACGGTGTGTGGGGAGAAACTCAGCCCACTAGAGCAACCAGCAAGTGAGGGAATTACATTTTAGCAAGCTGGAACAGAAAACATGATAAACACTGCTGATCAAAAAATGAGCAAACAAAACTTAGCTCATCCTGGATGGACTGGGAGCAAGGTAGTCAGAAGGAATCTGAGTAGCACTGATTACATCGACAGCCGGCAACAAGTGGAAGTAAAACAGAGCTATATAGGAACCTCCCAGAGGATAACGAACCAGCTGATAGCCAGAGACCAGCAGGATAACAGGCAAAGCCACCAGGGGGGGCCCAAAGCAAAAGTCACACCATACCACCAGTGACCACAAGAGGGAGCCTGAACACAGAGTTCACAACAATAGTGCCACTGTTCGGGTTTGGAAGACCTTCTTATTCTCTCAATGCGGTTACTGACGTACACGTAGAAGCGCCTTGTTTGGTTGTAGATGTAACCTAAGACAACTTTACTGTCACTGTAGTATTGTACGTCATCTATGTTCAGCTCATGCTGAATAAAGTCTGCAAGTTCTACTGCAAGCACAGCCCCACAGAGTTCCAGCCCGGGAATAGTGTGGTCAGGCTTGGGAGCCAACTTAGCCTTGCCGAAAACGAAACCAACGTGATCTTGATTGTGGGATCCTGTCACCTTCAGGTAGGCAACAGCTGTAATGGCCTCCGTGGATGCATCCGAGAACACATGGAGTTCTGTCCTAGTGCTAGCAGCAAGTGAGATTCCGGCGTAGCATCTCAGTATATGGATTTCATCCAAAGCAGACAAACACTGCTTCCAGGTTTCCCATTTCGATTCCCTATCAGGAGGGAGTGGGGCACCCCAGTCCTTGACGGTTTCGGAAAGCTGTCTCAGAAGGGATTTACCTTGTATGGTAATTGGTGCCACGAATCCCAGTGGGTCATACAGGCTATTTACCACTGACAGGACACCACGTTTAGTGAATGGTTTGTCTGCACAGTTGATTTGGAAACCGAAGGCGTCAGCTGACAGGTTCCACCTCAGGCCTAAGCTTCTCTGCACGGGCGGACGGTCTGGTCCTAGGTCTATGTCCTTGAATCCAGGTGCGTGATCACTTGACTCAAAAGCTCTCATAACAGCCAGGCTGTTTGAAGCAATTTCGTGCAGTCTAGGCTTAGCTCGGTACAGCATATGTTGGGTCCTTTTAAGTAGGTCGATTGCCGCTTCTTCTGTGGGTAGAGATTTTAGTCCATCATCCACGTAGAAGTCTTTCTCTACAAAGTCTCTGGCGTCTGTTCCATACTTGGATTCTCCTTCTTGTGCAGTTCTCCGCAGGCCATATGTTGCCACTGCGGGTGAAGGGCTGTTCCCGAATACGTGCACCCGCATGCGATACTCCACCATCTCTTTGGTAGGGTCATTGTCCTTGTACCACAGGAACCTGAGGAAATTCCTGTGGTCCTCTCTGACTATGAAACAGTGAAACATCTGTTCAATGTCGGCAGTGATGGCGATGGGCTATTTCCTGAACCTCATCAACACTCCTACTAGGTTGTTTGTCAGATTAGGACCTGTAAGGAGGACATCGTTGAGAGATACGCCTTGATGTTTGGCGCTTGAATCAAAGACAACTCTAATTTGTTTAGGTTTCTTCGGGTGATATACTCCAAATGAGGGTAGGTACCAGCACTCCTCATTTTCCTTTAAGGGAGCCTGTTGTGAATTCCGTTCTTGGGCTCCATCCTGTGGTTGCAAATTGTATTTTTGGGAGTTCTGCTCTTGGGCTCCCTCTGGTGGTTTCAAGTGGAACTTAGCAGCTGCGTTCACTAATCGGTTTCCTGGCCTTGTTATTTAACTGGGCTTTTGGCTTTAGTGGATGCCAGCTGTCAATGTATTTCCTGTGGATTCAGTCCTTTCCTGGAAGTTCTCTGTTGGCCAGTCCATTTTCAGCTTAAGATAAGTCTGCTACTTTTTGGGTGTTTCCCTGCTTATGACCTTCTGTTCAGTTTATTTTATGCCTCTTTTGTCCAGCTTGTCATTATGAAATATTCCGGCTAGTTGGAAGCTCTGGGGTCGCAGATTTGCCCCTCCACACCGTGAGTCGGTGTGGTGGTTATTTTTGTAAACTCTGCGTGGACTTTTAGTTTTTATACTGACCGCACAGTAGCCTTTTCTATCTCTGTCTATTTAGATAGTATTGGCCTCCTTTGCTAAAAAATCTAGTTTCATTTCTGAGTTTGTCATTTTCCCTCTCCACTCACCGTCAATATTTGTGGGGGGCTATCTTCCTTTGGGGGTTTCTCTGAGGCGAGATAGCTTTCCGTTTCCATCTTCAGGGGTAGCTAGTTCTTAGGCTGTGCAGAGGCGTCTAGGCAGAGATAGGAACGCTCCACGGCTATTTCTAGTGTTGGTGTTAGGAGTAGGGATTGCGGTCAGTAAAGTTACCACCTCCTCAGAGCTAGTCCTATTTTTGTTTTACCCACCAGGTCATTTCAGTGCTGCTCCTTAGCGAGTCCATGATCAGTTTTGCCCACCAGGTCATCTCAGTACCGCTCCGTACCCACCAGGTCATAACAGTACAGCTGGCCCACAATGTGTTAAATGCATCTCAAAAGAGGGAAGAGAAAGTTCTGAGTCATTTTTTTTTTTTTTTGTGTTGCTTATTTTGTCCTTTTTTTTCCCCTTGATTTTTGAATGGTGCAGGAGCTTGGTGCTGATATGGAGGTTCAGGGTCTGTCTGCACGTGTTGATCATCTTGCTGCAAGGGTACAGAGTATCCAAGACTATGTTGTTCAAACTCCTGTTTCTGAGCCTAGAATTCCTATTCCTGATTTGTTTTCTGGGGATAGATCTAGGTTTTTGAATTTTAAAAATAATTGCAGATTATTTTTTGCTCTGAGACCCCGTTCCTCTGGTGACCCCATTCAGCAGGTGAAGATTGTTATTTCTCTGTTGCGTGGTGACCCGCAGGACTGGGCATTCTCCCTTGAGCCAGGGAATCCTGCATTGCTCAATATAGATTCGTTTTTTCAAGCACTTGGACTGCTTTATGACGAACCCAATTCTGTGGATCAGGCAGAAAAAATTTTGCTGGCTCTGTGTCAGGGTCAGGAAGCAGTAGAGATATATTGTCAGAAATTTAGAAAGTGGTCTGTGCTTACAAAATGGAATGAGGATGCCCTGGCGGCTATTTTCAGAAAGGGTCTTTCTGAAGCTCTTAAAGATGTTATGGTGGGGTTTCCCACGCCTGCTGGTTTGAACGAATCAATGTCTCTGGCCATTCAGATTGATCGGCGCTTACGTGAACGTAAGGTGGTGCACCATATGGCGGTGTCCTCTGGGCAGAGTTCTGAGCCTATGCAATGCGATAGAGTTTTGACGAGAGCAGAACGGCAGGAGTTCAGACGTCAGAATGGGCTGTGTTTTTACTGTGGTGACACTACTCATGCTATCCCTGACTGCCCGAAGCGAACTAAGAGGGTTGCTAAGTCGGTTACCATCAGTACTTTACAGCCTAAATTTCTCTTGTCTATTACCCTGATTTGCTCATTGTCGTCCTTTTCTGTAATGGCATTTGTGGAATCTGGCGCTGCCCTGAACTTAATGGACCTGGAATTTGCCAAGCGCTGTGGTTTTTCCTTGGAGCCGTTGCAGAGTCCTATTCCCTTGAGGGGGATTGATGCTACGCCATTGGCCAAGAATAAACCTCAGTACTGGACACAGTTAGCCATGAACATGGCTCCAGCACATCAGGAAAATATTCGCTTTTTGGTGTTGCATAATTTGCATGATGTGGTTGTGCTGGGGTTTCCATGGTTACAGGTACATAATCCAGTGCTGGATTGGAAATCTATGTCCGTGACTAGTTGGGGTTGTCAGGGGATACATAGTGACATTCCTCTGATGTCAATTTCCTCGTCCCCTTCTTCTGAAGTTCCTGAGTTTTTGTCGGATTTCCAGGATATATTTGAGGAGCCTAAATCCAGTCCTCTGCCTCCTCATAGGGACTGTGATTGCGCTATTAATTTGATTCCTGGCTGTAAGTTCCCTAAGGGTCGACTTTTCAATCTGTCTGTGCCAGAGCATGCCGCTATGTGGACTTATGTAAAGGAGTCCTTGGAGAAGGGGCATATTCGCCCGTCTTCGTCACCGTTGGGAGCGGGATTCTTTTTTGTTGCCAAGAAGGATGGCTCCTTGAGGCCCTGTATAGATTATCGCCTTCTCAATAAGATCACGGTCAAATTCCAGTACCCTTTGCCTTTGCTCTCTGATTTGTTTGCTCGGATTAAAGGGGCTAGCTGGTTTACCAAGATTGACCTTCGAGGGGCGTATAATCTGGTCCGCATCAAACAGGGTGATGAATGGAAAACAGCATTTAATACGCCCGAAGGCCATTTTGAATATCTTGTGATGCCTTTCGGGCTCTCTAATGCTCCATCTGTGTTTCAGTCCTTTATGCATGATATTTTTCGGGAGTATCTGGATAAAATTAATGATTGTATATTTGGACGATATTTTGTTTTTTTCCGATGATTGGGAGTCTCATGTGAAGCAGGTCAGGATGGTATTTCAGATTCTTCGTGCTAATACACTGTTTGTGAAGGGGTCTAAGTGCCTTTTTGGAGTTCAGAAGGTTTCTTTTCTAGGGTTCATTTTTTCTCCCTCGGCTATTGAAATGGACCCTGTTAAGGTCCAGGCTATTTATGATTGGACGCAGCCCACATCTGTGAAGAGCCTTCAGAAGTTTTTGGGCTTTGCTAATTTTTATCGCCGCTTCATTGCTAATTTTTCTACTGTGGTTAAACCTCTGACCGATTTGACCAAGAAAGGTGCAGATGTGGTGAATTGGTCCTCTGCGGCTGTGGAGGCCTTTCAGGAGCTTAAGCATCGTTTTACTTCTGCCCCTGTGTTGCGTCAGCCAAATGTCTCTCTCCCTTTTCAGGTTGAGGTTGACGCTTCTGAGATTGGGGCAGGAGCTGTTCTGCCTCAGAGAAGTTCTGATGGCTCTGTGTTGAAACCGTGTGCTTTCTTCTCCAGAAAGTTTTCGCCTGCTGAGCGTAATTATGATGTCAGCAATTGGGAGTTGTTGGCTATGAAGTGGGCATTCGAAGAGTGGCGACATTGGCTTGAGGGAGCCAAGCATCGTGTTGTGGTCTTGACCGATCATAAGAATCTGATTTACCTTGAATCAGCCAAGCGGTTGAATCCTAGACAGGCTCGGTGGTCTTTGTTTTTCTCCCGTTTTGAATTTGTGGTCTCGTATCTTCCGGGATCTAAGAATGTGAAGGCTGATGCCCTGTCTAGTAGTTTTTTGCCTGATTCTCCTGGAGTCCGTGAGCCGGCTGGTATTCTCAAGGGGGGGTGATTCTTTCTGCTATCTCCCCTGATTTACGGCGGGTGCTTCGGGAGTTTCAGGCTGATAGACCCGACCGCTGTCCTGTGGGGAAATTGTTTGTTCCTGATAGATGGACTAGTAACGTGATTTCTGAGATTCATTGTTCAGTGTTGGCAGGTCATCCTGGGATCTTTGGTACCAGAGATTTAGTTGCCAGGTCCTTTTGGTGGCCTTCTTTGTCACGGGATGTACGTTCCTTTGTGCAGTCCTGTGGGATTTGTGCCCGGGCTAAGCCCTGCTGTTCTCGTGCTAGTGGGTTGCTTTTGCCTTTGCCTATCCCTGAGAGGCCCTGGATGCATATTTCCATGGATTTTATTTCTGATCTTCCTGTTTCTCAGAAGATGTCTGTCATCTGGGTGGTTTGTGACCGTTTTTCTAAAATGGTCCATTTGGTACCTTTGGAACAAATATACATATACCAGTAGCGCTTCAAATCGGATGTGTCCTGCTGCGAGTATGGGTACAGTACCACGTCTGTACCAATAGGGTATGCAACTAATATATTAAAAATTACTCGCGCTGGAAAATGGATAAAATACAATATCCCCTATGAGGACCAGAAAAAACAATCAAAAGCTAATAAAAACGTATCCAATATCTATTAAATCTATTGCAAAAAAGTACAAGATATGCACTATGGCTGGAAAGAGGAAGATGCACGCGAGACAAATACCTTAAATGGATGTAATACTGGTAACAGGTCTCTAGTTCTCTAGACGATCTTGTCTGGTCAGGGCCACGGTAAATGGTCAGTGATGCCTCCTGAGGAGTGGGCTGTGGACAATGCTCCGGCCGGTAGCAAAGTGTCCTGTGCCCGCTTCCTCCGTGCAGTAAGGTACGCTGCTAGTTACAGCCGCTAGGTTCTCTGCTGCGCAGGACCTATCGTGACGTCACGGTCACGTGTGGAAACACGTGACTGGCTTATGGAGGGCTACAGAGGGAGAGAAGGACCAATTCCAATGGAATTGGTCCTTCTCTCCCTCTGTAGCCCTCCATAAGCCAGTCACGTGTTTCCACACGTGACCGTGACGTCACGATAGGTCCTGCGCAGCAGAGAACCTAGCGGCTGTAACTAGCAGCGTACCTTACTGCACGGAGGAAGCGGGCACAGGACACTTTGCTACCGGCCGGAGCATTGTCCACAGCCCACTCCTCAGGAGGCATCACTGACCATTTACCGTGGCCCTGACCAGACAAGATCGTCTAGAGAACTAGAGACCTGTTACCAGTATTACATCCATTTAAGGTATTTGTCTCGCGTGCATCTTCCTCTTTCCAGCCATAGTGCATATCTTGTACTTTTTTGCAATAGATTTAATAGATATTGGATACGTTTTTATTAGCTTTTGATTGTTTTTTCTGGTCCTCATAGGGGATATTGTATTTTATCCATTTTCCAGCGCGAGTAATTTTTAATATATTAGTTGCATTTGGTACCTTTGCCTAAGTTGCCTTCCTCCTCTGATTTGGTTCCTTTGTATTTCCAGCATGTGGTTCGTTTGCATGGTATTCCGGAGAATATTGTGTCTGACAGAGGTACCCAGTTTGTTTCTAGGTTTTGGTGGTCCTTTTGTGGTAGAATGGGCATTAATTTGTCTTTTTCTTTGGCGTTTCACCCTCAGACAAATGGACAGACGGAGCGAACCAATCAGACCTTGGAAACCTATTTGAGATGCTTTGTGTCGGCTGATCAGGATGATTGGGTTACCTTCTTGCCGTTGGCCGAGTTTGCCCTTAATAATCGGGCCAGTTCTGCTACCTTGGTTTCGCCTTTTTTTTGTAATTTTGGTTTTCATCCTCGCTTTTCTTCAGGGCAGGTTGAGCCTTCGGACTGTCCTGGGGTAGATTCTGTGGTGAACAGGTTGCAGCGGATTTGGACTCATGTGGTGGACAATTTGACATTGTCTCAGGAAAAGGCTCAACGTTTTGCTAACCGCCATCGGTGCGTTGGTCCCCGGCTTCGGGTTGGGGATTTGGTCTGGTTGTCTTCTCATCATGTTCCTATGAAGGTCTCTTCCCCTAAGTTCAAACCTCGTTTTATTGGTCCTTATAGGATTTCGGAAATTATCAATCCGGTGTCTTTTCGTTTGGCCCTTCCAGCTTCGTTTTCCATTCATAATGTGTTCCATAGATCTTTGTTGCGGAGATATGTGGTGCCCGTGGTTCCCTCCGTTGACCCTCCTGCTTCGGTGTTGGTTGGGGGGAGCTGGAGTATGTGGTGGAGAAGATTTTGGATTCTCATCTTTCAAGGCGGAAACTTCAGTATCTGGTCAAGTGGAAGGGTTATGGCCAGGAGGATAACTCTTGGGTTTTTGCCTCCGATGTCCATGCTGCCGATTTGGTGGGTGCTTTTCATTTGGCTCGTCCCGATCGGCCTGGGGGCTCTGGTGAGGGTTCTGTGACCCCTCCTCAAGGGGGGGTACTGTTGTGAATTCCGTTCTTGGGCTCCATCCTGTAGTCATGAATGGTATTTTTGGGAGTTCTGCTCTTGGGCTCCCTCTGGTGGTTTCAAGTGGAACTTAGCAGCTGCGTTCACTAATCGGTGCCCTGGCCTTGTTATTTAACTGGGCTTTAGGCTGTAGTTGATGCCAGCTCTCAATGTTCCTTCCTGTGGATTCAGTCCTTTCCTGGAAGTTCTCTGTTGGCCAGTCCATTTCAGCTTAAGATAAGTTCTGCTAGTTTTTGGGTGTTTCCCTGCCTATGACCTTTTGTTCAGTTTAAGTTATGTCTCTTTTGTCCAGCTTGTCATCATGAAATATTCCGGCTAGTTGGAAGCTCTGGGGTTGCAGATTTGCCCCTCTACACCGTGAGTCGGTGTGGAGGTTATTTTTGTAAACTCTGCGTGGACATTTAGTTTTTATACTGACCGCACAGTAGCCTTTTCTTTCTCTATTTAGATAGTAGTGGCCTCCTTTGCTAAAATCTAGTTTCATTTCTGAGTTTGTCATTTCCCTGTTCACTCACCGTCAATATTTGTGGGGGGCTATCTTTCCTTTGGGGGTTTCTCTGAGGCGAGATAGTTTTCCGTTTCCATCTTCAGGGGTACCTAGTTCTTAGGCTGTGAAGAGGCATCTAGGCAGAGATAGGAACGCTCCATGGCTATTTCTAGTGTTGGTGTTAGGGATTGCGGTCAGTAAAGTTACCACCTCCTCAGAGCTAGTACATTATTTGTTTTACCCACTAGGTCATTTCAGTGCTGCTCCGTAATCACTAGGTCATATAGGTGATTACTGTCTGTAGAGCTGCCACCTCCTCTGAGCTTGTCCATGATTGGTTTTGCCTACCAGGTCATCTCAGTACCACTCCGTAACCACCAGGTCATAACAGGGCAGAGAGCCACACTAAGTCACCAGGAGCAAAGGTTGGAGCGAAGCGCCGATGAGCATCGGCGGAGGACCTCATTCTCTCCTTGGAGGCCCAAATGGTATCCTGAGTGCGGTCCCAAATGTCCCGTGCCTCCACAGCCCAGTCTGCCACCCTGGAGTCAGCGGAAGACACGGGAATGGTCACAGGGACACGCGGATGTTGGCCATATTTAAGGAGGAATGGAGTCTGACCGGTGGAGACGGCTACGGCGTTGTTAAGCGCAAACTCCGCCCACGGTAGCAAGGATGCCCAGTCATCCTGCCTGGCAGAAACAAAATGATGTAGATATGTGACCAGAGTCTGGTTGGCCCTCTCTACCAACCCATGCGTCTCAGGATGATATGCAGAGGAGAGATTCAACTCAATGCTGAGTAGACGATAAAGCTCTCTCCAGAATCGAGACGCAAACTGGGGACCCCGGTCACTGACAATTTTGTCCGGCATACCGTTTAGGCGAAAGATGTGTTTGATAAACAACGCTGCCAGCGCCCATGCAGAAGGTAGTCGTGGAAGAGGCACCAAGTGCACCATTTTGGAAAAATGGTTGGTGATCACCCAAATAATGATGCAGCTATGAGACTTGGGTAAGCCCACCACAAAATCCCGACCATCTCCCAGGGCCTGTCCACCACTGGCAGGGGGTAAAGCAACCCAGCTGGCCGTTGATGAGGAGACTTGTTCTTGGCGCAGGAGACACATGCCTGAACATAGTCTGCAACATCACGGGCCACCAGTATGTCATCGCCAGTAGCTCAGATGTCATTTTGGACCCAAAATGTCCACCCACCCTGGACGAGTGAGCCCAAGAGAGAACCTCCGGACGCAGACTGGATAGTAAAAAAGTCTTGCCTGGAGGCACAGACTCTAACGAAACCGGGGCCACAGTTCTCAGACTCTTGGTAGGGACAATAAGCCAAGTCTCCTCTTCCTCCTCCTCAGATGATACAACAGAGCGAGAAAGAGCGTCGGCACGAATGTTCTTCTCCCCGGACAGGAAATGGAGGGTGAAATGGAACCGGGAGAAGAACAAGGACCATCTGGCCTGGTGAGAAGTTAACCGCTGGGCTTCCTGTAGGTAAACCAAATTCTTGTGGTCTGTGAATACTTGGAAAGGAAAGCGAGCCCCCTCCAAAGGATGTCTCCACTCAGAGATGGCTATAAATATAAGGATGAATGACCTCGGGGAGATCAAAACACCTTTGGCATAGGTGGTTTTCCTTTATTGGATGCTGCCCTTCCCGTGGTTGTTCCTTCCCGGTGAAAGACCTGGCTATTCATTGCTTGCGTTGAGAAACACGTGATGGTGTCTCCGCAGCTTTTCTACATCCACTCAGAGATGGACAACTTCATTGCTAGCAACTCCCTGTCCCCGATGAAATAATTCCTCTTCGCTGGTGTGAAGGTCTTGGAAAAAAAGAAGCAAGGATGCTTCCGACCTTGAGCATCCTTTTGAAAGAGGACTGCTCTAGCACCAACGGAAGAGGCATCCACCTCCATTATAAACGGCTTATCTACATCGGGGTGATGTAGGATGGGAGCGCTACCAAAATGGGACTTAATAGAAGTGAAGGCCTTGGAGATCTCCTCAGACCACAATTTGGGATTTGCTCCCTTCTTGGTGAGGCTATCAAGGGAGCTACCAAAGTTGAGAAATGAGGAATGAACTGGCGATAATAGTTAATGAACCCCATAAAGCGCTGCACTGCTTTAAAGGGAACCTGTCACCTGAATTTGGCGGGACCAGTTTGGGTCATATGGGCGGGGTTTTCGGGTGTTTGATTCACCCTTTCCTTACCCGCTGGCTGCATGCCTTGCACAGGCGTGTACTCCGGAGGACAGAGAATGAACTTCAATCCAATATTGCGGCCAGCATGCAGCCAGCGGGTAAGGAAAGGGTGAATCAAACACCCGAAAACCCCGCCCATATGACCCAAAACTGGTCCCGCCAAATTCAGGTGACAGGTTCCCTTTAAGAGAATGGGGAATGGGGTTCTTGCCAGTCCATCACAGCCTGTAGTTTGGCAGGATCCATAGACAATCTCTGGGCGGAGATGATATAGCCCAGGAAAGGTAAGTACTCCCACTCAAACACACATTTCTCCAACTTGGCATAGAGGGAATTAGATCGTAAGAGGTCGAAGACTTTGCAAACATCTCTCCGGTGGGAGTCAATATCTGGAGAGTAGATGAGGATATCATCCAGATAAACTACAACCGAGGTGGAAAGCATATCCCGGAAGATATCGTTTACAAAGTCTTGGAAAACGGCTGGGGCATTACAGAGCCCAAAGGACATCACTAGATATTCATCCCTGGTGTTAAAAGCCGTCTTCCATTCGTCCCCCTCACGGATGCGAATAAGGTTGTAAGCACCCCGCAGATCTAGTTTAGTAAATACCCTTGCTCCCCAAAGCCAGTCAAAGAGCTCAGATATCAGAGGCAGAGGATGTTTATTCCTAACGGTGATGGCGTTAAGACCCCTGTAGTCTTTACATGGACGTAGTTCCCCGTTCTTCTTCTGTACGAAGAACACAGCCCCTGCAGGTGACACTGACTTCCTAATGAATCCCCTTGCCAAATTTTCCTGGATGTACTGTGACATTGCCTCCGTCTTCGGGAGAGATAACGGATAGACTTGACCCCGGGGAGGCTCAGCACCAGGCAAGAGGTCTATAGGACAGTCATAGGGGCGGTGAGGCGGAAGGGTCTCCGCAGACCTTTTGGAGAACACGTCAGCATAAGACGTTTCCTCAACTGCTGGGGACATCTGGTGGCAAGATGTCCTGACTGCTGGCAAACATGACAGACCGTGAGTGCACGAGCGGTCAGGGACTTAGATCCCACTCGTGACACTTCCATGGCCTCATGTGATTCAGGGACCAGAACCAGAGATTCCAAAAGTTTGGCGAAGGTGGGAGCCAGCCGAAACCTCTGCCTGCACTGGGCTCGCTCTAACCTCCGCTCGTGAAAATGGAGGTCAATATGAGTGGACAAAGTTATTAACTCCTCCAGTGTGGCGGGAATCTCCCTAGTGGCCAGAGAGTCCTTCACGTGGTCAGCCAGCCCCCTCCAAAATATAGGGATATGGGCTTAATCCGACCACTCCAGCTCAGATGCTAGGGTACGGAAGCGGACGGCAAAATGGCTGACCAAGGACGAGCCCTGAGTCAATGCCAACAGTTGGAGCGCCGTATCATGGGTGACTCGAGGTCCTAAAAAGACCTCTTTCAGAGTGCTCAGGAATAGCGGAGCACTCTGCACCACATGATCGCCACGCTTCCACAGCGGCGTAGCCCACTCCAACGCCCTGTCCGACAGGAGAGACACTATAAATCCCACCTTTGCCTGCTCTGTGGGGAAACGTGCGGCCAGAAGCTCGAGATGTATAGAGCACTGGCTCACGAAACCCCTACAAGATTTGCTATCTCCAGAAAATTTATCTGGCAGCAGGAGGTGAGAAAGAGTCAGAACAGGGGTTGCAGTGGACAAGGTTGCTGCAGCCACGCTAGCAGCCTGAACAGCAACTACGGTAACATCCACTGTGAGACCGCAGCGGAGATGGTTCGAGATTCCCCCTGTGCAGAGGCGGGAACTCAACCCCTAACATCAGCTTTCCTAAAGTTCCATGCATTTCCTCTTTTGAATGTTTGATTGAAAAGTACATTGAAACTTACCATGTTATGGTCACTGCATCCCAAATGCTCCCTGACCTTTAGATCTGAAGTTGTATCTGGTCTATTTGAGAGAAGCAGATTATTTCCTCTGGTTGGTTTATGGATAAAAACTTCCAGCTTTTAGCACAACCAGAAGATTCTATGTCCCATTGAATGTCAGGGTAGTTAAAATCCCCCATAATAAGGACCCTTACAAGCACCTTGCAATTTTAGCCATTTAATAAGATGAGAGAACCCTTTTAACTAAGTAATTGCAGCCATACAGATCAATGGAATTGCTAGATGCAGACATTAAGGGGATCACTTTTGGCAGTACCCATGCCCTCTCTTTTGACAGACCTTGTTCATCCTCTGAATGAGTTTAGAAGGAGTATCAATTTTTTAACTTGGACACTCTTTTCAAAAGGGGCACCATTAAGCCTAGTTGGAAGTAATTAGACTTAACCCCTTAACGACCATGGGTATTTTTGCTTTTGCATTTTCAATTTTTGTGCTTCTTCTTTCCAGAGCCATAACTTTTTTTATTTTTTGGTCAAATTGGCTATGTGAGGGCTTGTTTTTTGTGGGACGAGTTGTACTTTTGAACAACAGCATTGGTTTTACCATGTCGTGTAACAGAAAACGGGAAAAAAAATCCAAGTGTGGTGAAATTGCAAAAAAAGTACAAACCCACACTTGTTTTTTATTTGGCTTTTTTTTTACAAGGTTCACTAAATGCTAAAACTGACCTGCCATTATGATTCTCCAGGTTATTATGAGTTCACAGATACCAAACATGTCTAGGTTATTTTGTATCTAAGGCTGGTTTCACACTTGCGTTTTGATCTGCAGCGTTTTTACAGAAAAAAACGCATGTGTTTTTTTCCCCTATGTTTAACATTAAAAACGCATGCTTTTTTTTGTACGCGTTTGGCCGCGTTTAACGATGCATGCGTTTTTTTGCTGCATGCGTTCTTTTGCAGAAATGCAACATGTTGTAACTTTCAGAGACGTTTTTTTGCCGCAAAAAACGCATGCGTTCATTTGCGTTTGATTTGCGTCAAAAAATACATTGATGTCTATGGAAACGCATGCGTTTTTGCATACAAGCGTTTGCTTGCGTTTTAAACGCATGCGTTTTTATAGAAAAAAACAAGAATACACCCTGATAAGCCACCCCCACCATCAGGGTGATAAAGGGATCCTAACCCTAACCCTAACCCTAGGGATCAAAACCCTAACCCTAACCTTAACCCTACCCCTAACCCTAACCCTACCCCTAACCCTAACCCTAACAATATGACAGTGAATACTCTCCGAGTTTATATTTTTAGTACTCTATAGCAATACCGTATATCTTGGGGTGTCCACATTGAACAAAGCTTTTTATTAGAAGAATATCCTGGTCTCCAGGTCAACATAATAGCCAATCCCTATGGATCCCTAGGATCCCTAGGGTTAGGGTTAGGGGTAGGGTTAGGGTTTGGATCCCTAGGGTTAGGGTTAGGGGTAGGGTTAGGGTTAGGGTTTGGATCCCTAGGGTTAGGGGTAGGGTTAGGGGTAGGGGTATGGTTAGGGGTAGGGTTTGGATCCCTAGGGTTAGGGTTAGAGGTAGGGTTAGGGTTTGGATCCCTTTATCACCTTGATGGTGGGGGGTGGCTTATCAGTGACCTGGTGACCAGGACATTCTTCTAATAAAAAGCTACCCCTAACCCTAACCCTAGGGATCCAAACCCTAACCCTAACCCTAACCCTAGGGATCCAAACCCTAACCTTAACCCTACCCCTAACCCTATCCCTAACCCTAACCCTAACCCTAGCTAATTCTATTAATAGTGGGTTTTCTAGTTGATTTTGATGATTGGCAGCTGTCACACACTTCTCAGCATGCGTTTCAAAAATGCAAATGCAGGAAAAAACGCATGTAAACGCGTCAAAACGCCGCGGTTTTTTTACTGCATGCAAAAACGCATGCGTCTAAAAAACGCAGCGTTTGCACGCGTTTACATGCGTTTTTTCACCACCTGTGTTTTTTTTACAAACACTGCAGATCAAAATGCAAGTGTGAAACCAGTGGTGAAAAAAATTCCAAAGTTTGTAAAAAAAAAAAAAAAAAATTTGTGATCTCGGGTTGGGTGAGGGCATATTTTTTGTGCGTTGACGTACTTATTGATACCATTTTGGTGCACATAAGTTCTTTTGATAACTTTTTATTGCATTTTATTGCAATGTTGCAGTGACCAATAAAATGTAATTCTGGAGTTTCGATTTTTTGTCTCGCTACGCCGTTTACTGATTGGATCAATTCTTTTTATTTATAGATAGATTGAGCGATTCTGAACTCGGCGATACCAAATATGTGTATATTTGATTTTTTTATTGTTTTATTTTGAATGGGGTGAAAGGGGGGTGATTTGAACTTTTATATTTTTTTATTTTTTTAATATTTTTTAAAACTTTTTTTTTACTTTTTTCTTGCTTCAATAGTCTCCATGGGAGACTTGAAGCTGCACTTGTGCGATCGGCTACATTGAGCAGTGCTCATAGCGATCCAGGAATGACAACCATCGGGGTCTCCTGCTGACCCCAGGATGTCATGCCAACCCATCGGTGACCCGCTGTCATGTGACACGGGTGCCGATGGGAGGAGGTAAAGACACGTCTCCTGCACGTCCATGTTAAATGCCGCTGTCAGCGTTTGATAGCGGCATTTATCATGTTAACAGCCATGAGTGAATCGCGATTTCACCCGCGGCTGTTCCGGGCACATGTCAGCTGTCATGTGCCAGAAAAGGAGGGGGCTCATCGCCAGAGCCTGCACTAAATAGGGGGAGGCATCCAATAATGGACTGTGTCCGTTGTTGGACGTTAAGAGGTTAAACGGAACTTGTTTCGTTGGATACCGCTATTAACTTGCAGATAAAGGGTTATTTTGCAGGTTAATAGCATTAGAAAGGTGCCCAGAAGCCGTACTGATAGTGCAGTTCCTTGGAGAAAATTAGTTTTATTCCTCCCAGGAGCTACCAGCTTTCAGTCATGTCGGCGAGCCAGGTGCACCTATAGTCACTGCTCACCTGTATGCACACCTTGGTATTTGGATCGACAGCAAGCTCCGTAATGCATCAGCATAGAGCAGGCTATCAATCAAAATGCTGGGGTATACTTACAGCCAACGCACTCAGTGCTGTGAGTGGTGACTGTAGCTGTGCCAGCACACTTGTATAGCTGAAAAACAGCAGCTCACTGGAGGAATAAAGTTCATTTTCTCCTGCTAGCTGAACTTTCAGTACAGTGGCACAGAACTAGAGATGAGCGAGTTTGTTCGGGTCCCTGTTTATTCGGCAAGCTATAGCGCTTACCGAATAAGCTGCATTGGTAACTCTGATACCCGGAGCGCGCCGGCTGATCAGCTGTTCAGTGCCGCAGCTGCATGGAGGGCCTGTTTGTTGGATGACACATGCAGCTGCGGAGCCTTCGTCAATCGCTATAGGTAGCCAAATAAGCAGGGACCCGATCAAATTGCTCATCTCTACCCAGCACCTTTCTAATGCTATTAGCCTGCAGATTAGCCCTGTATTTACAGGTTAATAGTTTTATCCATTGTGCCAGGAGTCCTTTAAACAATTGCAAAAAAGGGAAATAGATACTGCAATTTAATCGAATGCATGATTATTAGTCATTTTAAAGGAGCCTAATACAGAAGTTAAATTCCACACATGGCTCTGGCACTGGGTAATAATAATGTTCTTGATTGATGCTCATCAATGTATGATGCACCCTCAAGGTACTCCTCAAACCACTTGTTGCTCTTTAAATATTGAGGAGGTTTTCGCATAATCAGAAATGGGTAAAACTAGAAACTGCAAGTAAAAACAAGCAGCTTTGTAACTTACATTTTATCAAATATCCTCTCCATTCTTGAGAACTGATGGATTTTTAATTCAATAGTTTGCTGCTTGTTTCCTAGGTTACTAGTCACTTATGTAGGAGAAGGAGGTCTGGGAGCTTCAACACGATCCACATACAACACCAAATGGGTAGAGCCAAATCAGAAGGCAGGTGGGTGCTCTCAAGGCTAGTGAGCACTACCAAACAGGAAAAATTGAGTGGGTATCGGCACACCACTGATGAAAAAATGAAAAAACTTTATTCAGGCACAGCAAGCCATATTAAAAACATGAAAAGTCACTTATATAGTGCATCAGAGATAGCCAGTTTCCTAAGCAAGGAGCGCAGTGCTTACATTCTGCTTGCTACACAGCCAACCCAAACGGCCAATCTTCAGGAGTTGAACTGCAATAATCGACAAACGCTTTAACACTAAGGCCGGGGTCACACTAGCATAGAATACGGGCGAGCGCTATGTGGCGCCGCTGAGGGTCCAGTTACCACAGAGGTACTACACCTCAGCCAGAGGTGTGGTACTCCGCTGTCGGGAAGGAAGGGACACTGCCCAGGACCCATACACTAGCATCCAACACCAGACCTCTCTAGGCCAGGGAGGATCTAGGCAGAGGGTGTTAGGGGAGAGAGAGTGTCAGGTATGAAGAGTTGTCATGGAAACAAGAGGGTGGAGAGAGTTAGTCAGTGTGAAATTGGAGCTGGAGACTTGAGGAGTGAGGAGCTCTCCCAGCACCAGAGGACAGAGAGTGAAAAGTTCCAGAGAGTGAGAGAGGAAGAAGAGATCCTAGGGGCACGGGTAGTGAGGAATCCACCAGTGGGGCCTGAATCCACGCTGACCGTAGTTGGGTAGAAGGACCAGGTTGCACTAAGGGACTGGCCCTAGACTAGTGGAGAAACTGAGGACTCAGCTAGCAAATCGGAGGCTGTGGTAATTGTATGTGCCACAGCCACAACCACACACATTCGGGACCAGGAGGATGTTGCCCGACAGGATCTGAAACTGCTGGCTTGGGACACTGTGTGTGAAAGCGCAGGGCAGAAGAGGCAGGAGCCAAACCAGTGAGATGGCCAGGGAAGGAACATAAGGAGGGGGTTCTGGTAAAGTGCAACGCGAATTACCTGAGAGCTGACCGGACCACAGACCCGGAGGACACAGCACCCAGCTGGGGATTGCATATAAGAACTATGAGTAAAGTGTGGAAACTGCAGCCTGCTGTGTCCTCTGAATTATTACTGCATAACCTGCCCTGCACTACGACCACCACCATCACATTTAAGCACATTTAAGACCATAACTGCCCTGGGGCCTAGCTCTACCCATCTACCATCTCTGCTGCGTCACCAACTGCCCCAGTGGACCTGAACCACAGCATCGGCCATGCATTGCCAAACATCACGGGTGGCATCATGAACAATCTCCCCATAAACTTTATTCCCCTTTAATTTCATTGACTTATTGGACGCCCAGGTCCACGGACCGGGTCACTGCTGCAGTGACATTCCCCTTAAGAACTGTCGGACCAGGCCCGAGTACCCCACGGCCCTAGCAGGCGCTCCAGCATAGCTCCCAACCTTCCCTCATACTGCGGGACTGTCCCGATTTTGAGGCTGTGCCCCGCAATCCCGAACGAGGCACTGTTTCTCCCGCACAGCCAGCAGGAGAAGCAGCCGACACGCCCCCTTATATTAGGCCACGCACCTCCGTATCTTCATCTTCCAGTGCACTGGTTCAGAGAGGGAGAGAGGACATTCTGAGGTACGTGTGTGTGTGGTGTGTGTGTGTGTACTGCACACATACACGTAGCTGGCCCTGCTGTGCTTACAGTACCAGGCATCATAACGAGGAGTAGTGGCAGCAGTTAGAGCAATCCAGTGCAGCCTGTTAGTCATAGGCACAGTATATATACGGATCCTTTATATACTACAGCAGTTATGGAGTGGAGCCAGTAGATAGTGGTGCTGTCTGAGTGCATGCAGAGTTCGCAGAGCTGGGCTACATTGCAATGTGTAGGATCTGTGAGGCAGCAGTGTGGACCGCGACAGGTGGTGAAATCTTTGCCTGCATTGTAAGCAAGCAGCAGCAGCAGCGAAACGCACATTGGGGTATCTGTGCAGTGGCTGGCAACATCCCATGGGTAAGAAATAGCTACAGGTCCTTCTCAAAAAATTAGCATATAGTGTTAAATTTCAATATTTACCATAATGTAATGATTACAATTAAACTTTCATATATTATAGATTCATTATCCACCAACTGAAATTTGTCAGGTCTTTTATTGTTTTAATACTGATGATTTTGGCATACAACTCCTGATAACCCAAAAAACCTGTCTCAATAAATTAGCATATCAAGAAAAGGTTCTCTAAACGACCTATTACCCTAATCTTCTGAATCAACTAATTAACTCTAAACACATGCAAAAGATACCTGAGGCTTTTAAAAACTCCCTGCCTGGTTCATTACTCAAAACCCCCATCATGGGTAAGACTAGCGACCTGACAGATGTCAAGAAGGCCATCATTGACACCCTCAAGCAAGAGGGTAAGACCCAGAAAGAAATTTCTCAACAAATAGGCTGTTCCCAGAGTGCTGTATCAAGGCACCTCAATGGTAAGTCTGTTGGAAGGAAACAATGTGGCAGAAAACGCTGTACAACGAGAAGAGGTGACCGGACCCTGAGGAAGATTGTGGAGAAGGACCGATTCCAGACCTTGGGGAACCTGAGGAAGCAGTGGACTGAGTCTGGTGTGGAAACACCCAGAGCCACCGTGCACAGGCGTGTGCAGGAAATGGGCTACAGGTGCCGCATTCCCCAGGTAAAGCCACTTTTGAACCATAAACAGCGGCAGAAGCGCCTGACCTGGGCTACAGAGAAGCAGCACTGAACTGTTGCTAAGTGGTCCCAAGTACTTTTTTCTGATGAAAGCAAATTTTGCATGTCATTCGGAAATCAAGGTGCCAGAGTCTGGAGGAAGACTGGGGAGAAGGAAATGCCAAAATGCCTGAAGTCCAGTGTCAAGTACCCACAGTCAGTGATGGTGTGGGGTGCCATGTCAGCTGCTGGTGTTGGTCCACTGTGTTTCATCAAGGGCAGGGTCAATGCAGCTAGCTATCAGGAGATTTTGGAGCACTTCATGCTTCCATCGGCTGAAATGCTTTATGGAGATGAAGATTTCATTTTTCAGCACGACCTGGCACCTGCTCACAGTGCCAAAACCACTGGTAAATGGTTTACTGACCATGGTATTACTGTGCTCAATTGGCCTGCCAACTCTCCTGACCTGAACCCCATAGAGAATCTGTGGGATATTGTGAAGAGAAAGTTGAGAGACGCAAGACCCAACACTCTGGATGAGCTTAAGGCCGCTATTGAAGCATCCTGGGCCTCCATAACATCTCAGCAGTGTCACAGGCTGATTGCCTCCATGCCACGCCGCATTGAAGCAGTCATTTCTGCCAAAGGATTCCCGACCAAGTATTGAGTGCATAACTGAACATTATTATTTGATGGTTTTTTTGTTTGTTATTAAAAAACACTTTTATTTGATTGGACGGGTGAAATATGCTAATTTATTGAGACAGGTTTTTTGGGTTATCAGGAGTTGTATGCCAAAATCATCAGTATTAAAACAATAAAAGACCTGACAAATTTCAGTTGGTGGATAATGAATCTATAATATATGAAAGTTTAATTGTAATCATTACATTATGGTAAATAATGAAATTTAACACTATATGCTAATTTTTTGAGAAGGACCTGTATATTTATCATGCATGTAACTTTGGCCCCTCTCTTTTGTTCACTTGTTAGAGGTGTGGTGATTTTGCCATACTCCTTATTTACTAAGGAGGATGCCGTTTGATATTATTTTATTCTTACCCATTTGTACATGACTTTCATGAGGATATTCACATGTATGTTTATTTTACCTAATACTTTTATGAGGTGTATACTTTGGTAACTGTTGAGTCTTCTCATGTTATGGATAGCCTGTCACTACCAGTTTGCATCATTGCTCAATTGACCTGTCCAGTATTTCTGGTTCTTATTATGTGCACTTATTTGCCTGTTTTGTACTAAAGTATTAATAAAGACGTATATATTTTTTCAGATAGTTTCCATGGCAAAAGTTATTTTTGATTATGAGTAGTTACATTTGGAAATTGTAGGCTCTTTTCTTTTTCTTTTATGTATACTATATTGCTCTTTAAGAGTATTCCTTATGAATATGGTAATTGTATATCATCAGTTCTGGTATGTTTATATATATATATATATTTATATATGTGTGTGTGTGTGTGTGTCACCGACATATATATATACACATATATATATATATATATATATATATATATATATATATATATATATATATATACACACACACACACATACACCTGTTCTATGTGAATATCTCTATTCTACCTACTCTATTCTAACCTACTCTACTCTATACTGTACGTGGCAGATCATTTGCCAGCTTTTCATCTATCTAACATTTATATATATATATATATATATATATATATATATATATATATATATATATATATACATACATATATATATATGTTTCGAAGAATATTTGGTTTGAAAAGATGTGTACAGTTGTGTATTACAATGCGATTTTAACATGAGCTTTTACATACAGAGAACTGCTAGTATGTTAAGGCTCATGTTAAAATCTGGGTATACCTTGACGTATGGTAGAGCAGCTTAATATACATTTTTTGCAAAACACGTATCAACCAAATACCCTGTTTTTTACATCTTTTTACTAGCACTTGCTGATTACTGTGATTTTTTTGCAACGGAGTGTTTTTGGTTTGGTTTTACTGTGCTCTTTTGTGTCTTCAAGTTTCTTGGTGGTGTGTGAACATGTTCCTACAGACTTGTTCACTGTGCAAGTAGCCCATGTGTTTCTGTTTCCATAATTGTTCTCTTGTGTCTACAAGACTGGGGAGTTATCCACCACTCCTTGTGGGCTATCTGCACAAAAGCTGTTCCATTCAGCGTCCACATGGACATTTCCTCTCTGAACCCTGCTCATACAGGTACTATACAGATGATTAGGTTTTTAAATACATCAGATAGGGATTGCATACATCAGTTAGGACTGCTCTATATGGGTATACGTTGACGTTTGGTGGAGCAGCTTAGTATACATTTTTTGCAAAAAGAGTATCAACCAAATACCCTGTTTTTTACATCTTTTTACTAGCACTTGCTGATTACTGTGATTTTTTTGCGACGGAGTGTTTTTGGTTTTACTGTGCTCTTTTGTGTCTTCTATACTGTACGTGGCAGATCATTTGCCGGCTTTTAATCTATCTATCTCTCTATTATATATGTTTCGAAGAATATTTGGTTTGAAAACGATGTGTACAGTTGTGTATTACAATGCGATTTTAACATGAGCTTTTACATACAGAGAACTGCTGGTATGTAAAAGCTCATGTTAAAATCGCATTGCACACGGATGCCATACGGATGTCATACGGTTACTAGATGCGAGGAAATCGCATCCTCACATTGCAAACGGATTACACATGGATCACCGTACGGAGAACATTTGTGCGATTCTCAGCCGTCAAAATCAGACTGATTTTTTTTATACGTTAAGTGTGACTCCAGCCAGGGCCGGACTGGTCATCGGGCATTTCTGGCAAATGCCAGAAGGGCCGGTGGCAGTAGTGGGTTGCTCGCCAGCGCCAACTCCCCCCCCCAGCACCGACTCATCCCCCCTCCAGCGCCGCCGCATTCAACTATACCGGCGTCTATGACGCCGGTACAGTTGAATGCAATGATGGACGAGAGAGCATCTGCTGTCGCTCCCTCGCCCATCATTCCCCGCTCTGCCTCCGACACTGTGGGTACGCGATGACATATCATCGCGTACCTGGTGTGTGGCCGGGCAGACTACAGCTGCTGAGACTGGAGCCAGGAGCAGCGCAGGGCACGAGGAGAGGTGAGGAGAGTGTTTTTTTTTTTTTTAATATATCCATGAGTGATAACTGGATTGTGGAGCTATTGGGGGGGCTGCATTACATTCTATGGGGGCTGTGCTGCATTACATTCTATGGTGGGCTGGCTGCATTACATTCTATGGGGGGCTGGATGCATTACATTCTATGGAGGGCTGGCTGCATTACATTCTATGGAGGGCTGGCTGCATTACATTCTATGGGGGGCTGGCTGCATTACATTCTATGGGGGGCTGGCTGCATTACATTCTATGGGGACTGGCTGCATTACATTCTATGGGGGAGGGCTGTATTACATTCTATGGGGGGGCTGTATTACATTCTATGGGATGGCTGTATTACATTCTATGGGAGGGCTGTATTACATTCTCTGGGGGCTACATTATATTCTATGGGGGGCTGTATTATATTCTATGGGGAGGTGGGCTGTATTACATTCTATGGGGGGCTGTATTACATTCTCTGGGGTGGCATTATTATACTATATGTGGGCTGCATTATACTGTATCGAGGACTATGGGGAATACATTATACTATATGAAGAACTATGTGGTGCATTATACTATGGGAAGTGAATTGTACTACATGGATGACAATGGTGGGGCATTATACTATATGGAGCACTTTGAGGAATGTATTATACTATATGGAGGACTGTGGCAGTACATTATACTATATGGAGGACTGAGGAGTGTATTATACTATATGGAGGAATTGCAGTGTATTTTAATATATGGAGTACTATGAGGAGTGTATTATACTATATGGAGGACTGAGGAGTGTATTATTCTATATGGAGGACTGAGGAGTGTATTATACTACATAAAGGACTATGAGGAGTGTATTATACTATATGGAGGACTAAGGAGTGTATTATACTACATGAAGGACTATGAGGAGTGTATTATACTATATGGAGGACTGAGGAGTGTATTATACTACATGAAGGACTATGAGGAGTGTATTATACTATATGGAGGACTGAGGAGTGTGTTATACTATATGGAGGACTATGAGGAGTGTATTATACTATATGGAGGACTGAGGAGTATTATACTACACGAAGGACTATGAGGAGTGTATTCTACTGTATGGAAGACTGAGGAGTGTATTATACTATATGGAGGACTGAGGTGCACATTATAATATATGGAGGACTATGGGGTGTATTATACTAAACAAGCAAAATGCTGCCTATTCATAGAGTGATTGGATTGTTTATGTGGGAACAGAAATCCTTGTTCTCAGCAGCACATCGCTGTTGTAAACTGTAGATGTGCTGCTGATAACATGATACTGTATGGGGACAGATTGATCTAATTGTGATTGTTCTGTTCCCTTCATTTTTTCTCAGTTGGTGTAAAGATGCTGGGAAAAAAGCGAACGACTTCAGTATTGTTGATCACACTCGTTTAGCGGCCTGAGATCAGCGCATGTAAATACAACAGAAATGCTTTGCAGGGAGACCAGGCAAGGATGATGACAGTTGTAGTTAGCACCCGGCGCCTGGGAATAGTGCTAACTCTACTGCTTTTCCCAGCTGCCAGAGCATTTCATTCTGATATGTGTAATGATTTTTAGGGTTGATGTCAGCTGCGTAATGTCAGCTGCTATCAATCCCTGGTGTAAGTAATGGAGAGTTGTCTATCAGACACCCCCACTACTAGCCCAGACCTGGCGAGATCCAGCGACTCTGAAGAGCGGTGACGGTAGTAACAATACCGCTCTTCACAGTCGCCGAGCTCAGCGCAAGACCCGGAATATCTGAAGAGCGGTGACGTTACTGATGTCACTGCTCTTCAGAGTCACCGGGTCTCGTGCTGCGCAGCGGAACCAAAAGTGGCTGTAGGCAAAGTTTATGGAGCATCAGAATGAGGTTCCACAGCCTTTGGTCGTCTCAATCCCTTCATTATCTACGAGATCCAGTTATGTAGGTAAAGTAGCGGCTTTTCTTGGTACTGCAACTAAAAGCAATAATTAGGACTGAGCTGTAATGCTGGATACCGCTGTGATTATATGTTATATAGTCGTGTTATACTCCCCTCACTTCTTGTAACCTGCAAGTGTACAAAGATATTATACAGTCACCATGTGACAAGTGGGCCTGTGTAACTTCAAATGCCAGGGCTGAATTTTAGTCCCAGTCTGGCCCTGACTCCAGCCTTACTGTGAGAAATTCATACTGGTTACGCTTCAACCAACAAAATGTGACAGGTTAGTTCACACACACCCGGTCAGAACTGACCGGGACCACTGTGCGTCGTCACTCAGTAGGAACGAAAATGTTAACTACGTTACTATAATTTACCTAACTGTGCAGCCACCTAGTACGGCTACCGAGCATTTACCTGGAAAATTGAATTGAAATGAATGCTAGGGATGGCCTATTGGTGATGCAGCACAGAAGCCTACAAATTTAACAAGATGACTCTAAACTCCTAGGTAGAACCCAGTTATGGAATTATACACAGTCATTTTCACTTTAAGGACCATATGAGTGCAATGGACCACTACTCGGATGACCTCTGTATACTTCAGTAGATCCCCTTTAATACTGTAGTTTCTGTAAGTCTCTAGGGGTTCAGCAAGATGAGTCTGATGGGCACTGATACACTCAAGTAGCTGTATCTGCCTGTCTGAGTTTGGTGCCAAACTATCTGCGTGTGCGTGCACTTTCCCACCGTCATCCTTGCAGGAGGCCTGAGCTCAGGACTTACCGACCTGCATCTGGTCACTGTGTCATTGCAGACATGAGCCCGCCTGGATGACAGCTGTTTGAACAAGGAATTACGTGTTTCTAACCAGTGCGTGGTACCACAACTGACTTGCCTGGGCCCCCCCAGGTGTGTCATGGATGTTTGATCCTGGGGATTTTGGCTCCGCAGATGGCGCTCGATGTAGAAGTCACACATCCTGCTCCTTGGAGATCGCACCAATCTTTCTCAAGTTAGCCACTGAACCAACCCCTTCTAGTCAGGCACTGCTTCCCAATTGCTTGTACTGCCCCCTGGCCTGGGGCTCTGTCTGGTTCTGTCCAAACTGCAGTTCAAACCAGCAGAACAGAGTCCATTTAACATAACACAAGTCTCTGCCAACAGAATCGCTGTTTTTATTTCTCCTCACAGAACTGGGGTCACCGCCTCAGAATAAAAATCCTGCACAAACCAGTTTAACCCCTTTCTGACATCGTGCATAATAGTACGCCGATGTCGGACTCCCTCCCTTTGATGTGGGCTCCGGCACTGAGCCCATATCTTTCCTGGCACATGTCAGCTGTTTTGAACAGCTAACATGTGCCTATAACAGCCGTGGGTGGAATCGTGATCCACCCGCGGAGGTTAACTAGTTAAATGCCGCTGTCAATCTCTGACAGCAGCATTTAACTTGCGCTTCCAGCAAGCACACTGGAAATCCCACCCATTGGTGACCCCGTCACAAGATTGCATCACTGATGGGTCGGCAGACCGCTATGGTTGTCACTGCCGA
The DNA here is from genome assembly GCF_051348905.1 of Ranitomeya variabilis. Taxonomy (NCBI): domain Eukaryota; kingdom Metazoa; phylum Chordata; class Amphibia; order Anura; family Dendrobatidae; genus Ranitomeya; species Ranitomeya variabilis. Next base: position 755,822,784 of record NC_135232.1, read on the forward strand.
ATTGCTATGAGTGCAACCCTGTGATCGGCGCTCATAGCAAGTGAGCATTTCTGCTACATACAGGCGATCTGATCATCACCTGTATGTAGCAGGGGCGATCAAAGTACTGCAGCTTCTAGTATCCCATGGAGACAATTGAAGCATGCAAAAGTAAAAAAATGTTTTAAAAAATATACAAAAAAATAAATAAATACAAAAGTTCAAATCACCACCCTTTCGCCCCATTCAAAATAAAAAAAAATCAAACATACACATATATGGTATTGCCGCCTTCAGAATTACCCGATCTATCAATATAAAAAACAAAGTAACCCAATAGCTAAACAACGTAATGAGAAAAAAAGTCAAAACGCCAGAACTACGTTTTTTTGGTTGCCGCAACATTGCATTAAAATGCAATAACAGGCAATTGTAAGATTGTATCTGCACCAAAATGGTATCATTAGAAAAGTCAGCACAGCACACCAAAAGTAAGCCCTCACCCAGCCCCAGATCACGAAAAATGAAAACGCTATGGGTACAGGAAAATGGCATAATTTTTTTTTTTATAAACTTTGGAAATTTTTTTCACCACTTAAATAAAAAAGAACCTATACATGTTTGGTGTCTATGAACTCGTAATGACCTGGAGAATCATAATTGGCAGGACAGTTTTAGCATTTAGTGAGCATGGTAAAAAAAAAAAAAAACCCTGCAGGATTTTTTTGCAATTTCACCGCATTTGTATTTTTTTCCCCATTGTCCAGTACACAATATGTTAAAACCAATGGTGTTGTTCAAAAGTAAAACTTGTCCCGCTAAAAAAAAACAAGCCCTCACATGGCCAAAATAAAAAAATGATGGCTCTGGGAAGAAGGGGAGCAAAAACAAAAATGCAAAACCAAAAATACCTCTGGTCATTAAGGGGTTAAGCCAGAGTCATGAAGCAGTTGCAGGGGAAACAGTGGCCTCCTGTGGCCAGTAATTAGTACTGCAGGAAACTGTTTTCTAGAGGTATTTTCCATGTAATAACAAAGTAGAACAGAAGCTGCAAATTACATGCCAATGGTTAATGGTAGGTGACGATCAGCAGCAAATCCCCCATCATCTCGCATAAACTGTACATAGGCAAAAATCTACTAATCAGTGGTGGGGGGGTATATAGAGCTTACGAATATGCTCGACTACCTGGCAGCAGGATCACTAATTCTCTAGTGATAATCTCTTGTTTAAAAAAAACCTGTGATTTTATCAAAACTACAGCAAGCAACCCAGTGTTTGACCCATTGACCCATCGCTGGAATCGAGGTCCCTCTCCATTTTTAATGCTGCTCTCAGATTAGATGGAAAAATCTGGTGACAGATTCTCTTTAACAGATGCCCTGCTACTGTTACTATTTATTAGTTATTACCTGCCATGGTGCGCCGAGGGCATGATGAAAGCCCATAAAGTTTATATGATGCTTTTGCCTTGTGCCCCAATTTCTCTTGCTAATAAACTGTATATTTGGGAACTGCTGTGCAGTATGTGCATCTCACTAACATAAAAGTAAAGCTTTAGGAAGCGTGAACCTTCCTTTTAAGACTAAAATCTCAATTTTATAACAAATGGTGTTTGAATTGTAATGTTCTGCTACTTCGGTAAAGCTCCATCGAATCTCATCATTGCCATGAGGGTTATTAAAAAATCATAATGAACTGTGTGTCCCTATACTAAAAAACTGGGTATCAACATGTTGAAATTAACATAATTCTAATATTTTTCAAAATTTCCTTCTGATTTGTCTAGTTTTGTAAATACTTGTATTCCCCATGATATATCATGGGAAAACTGTGTTGTGCCATTCTTCTGCTGTTTCTCCTGGAAATGAAAGAATAAACTTACAAATGGGCATTACCGTCCCCCTTGCCAATGGGGTGTCACCCAACAGTGTCTGACAGCGTTGAACCAGTAGTGACAGTGTCAGACTCTGTAAGGGCACACTTTACTGCTAATAGAAATGGTAAAACCCAGTTATCAATTTCTTTATACATTTCTAGGAGGAATAGAGAGGAAACACATACTGCAAAGTCATAAAAAACTGTGTGCAGTGTTATTTCATGTGGAATGCAGATACTTACTAAAACAGTATGGCAAATTACAATAAGGAAGTTGTAGTTTATAAGGATTATGGATGGCATTTGTATATTAGCAGAGGAATGCATTTAGGGCACAGTCAGACGGCCATATAACAGACAGCAATCACATTGCAATGCTCGGACTGGCTGGCAGCTCTCCTGACCCGAGCATGACAGCATGTATTTCTATGTAGCTGTCACGCTTTGTGTTAGGAGAGCCGCCAGCCAGTCCGAGCATTGCAATGCGATTGTCGTCCGTGTTATATGGCCGTCTGACTGTGCCCTATAAGTGATCCAAATAGAAGAAAAAAATGAACGGCACTGATATAAATGTAATGAGTTACTTACTGGTATAGAGGGATACACTCTGAATCATTGGCACATTATGGGAGTAAAGTCACTTGGTGGAGGGTGCTTGCCAGGAAGAAACGTGTAGATAAATTCAAACGAAGAGGAAAGCAGAAACCTTAGTCCTTTATTTCCAATATAAATTCATGGACAAGGTGAATAGGGCAGGGACAGTGCAAGTAAAAAGGACGACGGCCGTTTCGCATTAACCACGCTTCCACGGGTTCCAAGGTTTCTTCGTCACAAAACGGAAGTGTTGCTGCTTTCCTCTTCGTTTGGATGTGCCCTATAAGGCCGGAGACACACTGGTGCGAGATACGGCCGAGTCTCGCTGGTTAAAAGCAAGCTGTGGCACCTGCACTCCGGAGCGGAGCGTGCGGCTCCATGTATTTGCAGCGCCCCAGAGTCCTGGTCGTTGCAGTACTGTGGCTCCGCCACTAAGGGGAGCTATGGTACATCTGATGGCACTGAAGGAGTTCATCTGATCAGGTATCACAGACACCAATACATTTCACAGTCGGGCCACCAGGGGGAGCTAAGGGTTCTATTCACTAGGCCACTCCCCACCATTGTGGGTAAACTAGGGGTCAGGCAGGAAGTTAGTCAGAAAGCTGACTGGGTTGGAACCAGGCAACACCTTGTGGCAGAGGATGTTGTGGGAGAAGATTCAGTAGGGTCTCTGTCAGGGGTGGGATCCTGACAGAGGCTTGGCAACTTGAGCGAACGTAACGGGACCGTGCCTGCTCAGTATAGCGACGGTACCCAAGAAGGGACTGGAAGCGAGATAGATTGTGCTGAGTGAGAAACGAGATCAAAGCAAGAGGAGAATACCAGTAGGAGTCGTGCTGTAAGACCGAGGCAACATCCTACTGAGGCGCACAACCGGCGGCCGGAACGCCGAGGGAGTATTACAATATTCAGCTTCAAGCAATACTCTAAACCAATGGCAGGACAGTCAGTCTAAGGCGGGCTGTCTCAACTAAATCACCTATGCAGTCTTGGGGGGCAACTTGTGGAGAGGGGCGACTCTAGGGTCCCGGAAGAGCTCCGAGCCTACCCGTCATACGGGTGCCGTTCCAACCGTAACATCAGGGAGGGACGGAGGATTAGCAGAACATCATCTAATCGAGTTGTGAGGGAACTTAAGAAACGGACACAACAGTTGTGGGGACTTTCCGTAAGCACAGCAGAGAAGGACCACAACACATAGCGCTAGGAGGTAGGCGCAGATTTCCACCTGTTAAGAGAACTCTGGAGGTGCCATTGGACCGGCCGGACTTGCGCGGCCTGGTTATCCGGATTCCGGACTGAGGACCCAGAGATCTTCAGTAAAGAGGTAAAGAGACTGCAACCTGGTGTCCTCGTTATTTATTGCACCACACCACTACAGCATCACCACCACCATCATCTACCCACATCTATTACTGTACGCCCCTCAGCAGGGTCACGGACCGGGTCTAGCCACCGTGACAACCCCAGAGCAGAGACTCACAGGCCCGGTACCGGGTACCCCTCGGCCCTGCGGCAGTGGGGGCGCTACATATTGCTATGCAGCTGCACGCTCCGCTCCAGAGTGCCGGTGCCACAGCTTGCTTTTAACCAGCGAGACTCGGCCGTATCTCGCACCAGTGTGTCTTCGGCCTAAGTGAGTCTGTCATTCTCAAAATGCTAACTTAACAGGTGTGTAGGAGACTTAGCCCCTAAAAAAATAATATCTGAATTATAGCTTCTAGTGTTTTAGTTGCCATAAAAAACGCCCTCTCAAATTGCATTCTGAGCGCTGTGATATCCATCAGCTGCACGGACACTCCAGTCACACTCACGTAGTGTCAGTGCAGCCTCTCATCACAGGCTTCCCTCAGCGGCCGCTGCTTGGTACTGTATTTCATACAGGAGCCAGTGTTAAGAGGTGGCAGTAGCACTGTGTGAGCGCTGTTGCAGTGTCAGTGCTCAGTATGTAAATTGAGGAGGCATACTGAGCTCTTGGCCACTCCAGGTGTGTACCAAAACCCCATAATTTGCATACAAAATGAGCATTAAAAGCTATGTTACAGGTATGATTTGATAGGACACTGTATAAGTGGTGTAGTTAGCATTTGGGGGTGACCGAACCCCTCTAAGACAATAGATTTGACCAATTGATAACATTTTTCCTTATATTCAGTGTCTATTAACAAAAGAATAAACGTATTCAACGCCAGTGAGGTAAACGTATGTACTCATAATGATTGCTATCACCAGGCTTGAGCGCTGCGCCTGGCTGATTATCTAGGGCATAACAGCAGCTCATACCATGCGGATGTTAAACCATACACACCAGATATCTATACCTGACAACATTATAGCTGTAGATCATTGCAGGCAGGCTGAACATTAACACAACAGCCCATCTTAGACGCGGAGGCGAGGAAACAAAAGACTTCGTGCTGTGTCCTATTTTATCAGGATGTGCAAAGATACAGGAACACGGTGTAGCTGCAGTTTTGTAGTTTAATCTCTCCCTGCAGGCTAAATGGTCCTATTTTCAGCTCACCAGTTATATCAATTCTCACAGCTTCTATCATCCTTCCCTACCCATTATTTCATTGGGTTGATTTCTCACTTATCCAGCAGAATCGGAACTGGAGAATAAATCTCCACAAATACTTGCTTCAAGCTTATATCTCCCTCGAGGAAATGTGAAATACGCATATGGGGGCCGTGAAGCAAACAAATGGGAGTTAGCTTATCAATTCACTTTGTTGAATTCTTGGAGGTTCTTACTTGAAAATTGACTTTACATCAAACTGTGCTACTTTTTGATAATCAATATCTACCATTTCACTGCTGAGAGCCTCCATAGCTCGCAATGTTTCTCTAGCACAGTAAGGTCCTCCAAATGCCATACTGGTTTGTGAATTAGGGTCTGCACCACTAGGGTGCTACAGAGAGCAGCAGAAATTGGAGCCAAAAGAAAAACCATATGTGTATGCTGAAGGCAGAGATGATGGTCAATGGCCACCCACATCCACTATATACAACAAGTGCTGATATTATAAGGCATGTCGTGTAATGACAGACCGAGGCCTAGACTTACTTCAGGGGAAAGGGATCGATTTCAGAAACCTTTGAACCCTTCTCAGAAATCATGCTGTGACCAAGGATACATCATTTATGGTATGAAATTGGGCAAGATGACACTTGCTATTGAAATCAATGAAGAAGGCCACCACACATGATTTAACAAGACATAGAAAGTACCATTATCTCCACAAGACTAGTAAGAAGGTTCACATTTACTTGAGTGAGAAATCAATAAAAGAATAAGAAGATTGCACCAGTGTGATCCTAAGCTTAATTCTAGATGTATTAAAATGAACAGACATTTTATCTTACAGCAGGGTTACTGGAAATAAAAGGGGCAATGTTATAGATGACTAATACCGTCACCCTCTACCCCTAAAATACTTGTATGCTGAACTTCCTGCTATGAAAATATTTGAACAAATGGAGTCTAAAAGGTCTCACTTTAATGTTATTATTTTAACATTAAGCATGAATATAAACATTCAATGAAATAATCTTACTCAAATAGATACAATAATATTACAAGAACCAAGACTAAAGAAAAGAAAAAGCAGCCATATAGTCCCATAAAATATAAACTTTATTAAACAGTATTAAAACCGCCAAATAGGAACACAGTGGTACAAAATGGGGGAATAAACATGTGCTAAATGGCCATAGCTAACGGGTAGGAACACCCTGAAACCCTGCTATACCATACTAAACAGTCTCAAAACAATGAATACCCATAGCTGACCAGATAAGTAATGGACCAGTGCCACAGCTTTGATGGAAATAGTATCGGTCATCAGGCCTCAGTACATACCAGGTAAATGCAGGATAAACAGATGACCAGACCCGAACCCCGGGTATTATTCCTTCCTATATTCAGGGTTCAGTTTGAAGCACAGAGAGCATCATGAAGACCAAGGAACATAACAGGCAGGTCCGTGATACTGTTGTGGAGAAGTTTAAAGCTGGATTTGGATACAAAATGATTTCCAAAACTTTAAACATCCCAAGGAGCACTGTGCAAGCGATCATATTGAAATGGAAGGAGTATCATACCACTGCAAATCTACCAAGACCCGGCCGTCCCTCTAAACTTTCATCTCAAACACAGAGAAGACTGATCAGAGATGCAGCCAAGAGGCCCATGATCACTCTGGATGACCTGCAGAGATCTACAGCTGAGGTGGGACAGTCTGTCCATAGGACAACAATCAGTCGTACACTGCACAAATTTGGCCTTTATGGAAGAGTGGCAAGAAGAAAGCCATTTCTCAAAGATATCCATAAAAAGTGTTGTTTAAAGTTTGCAACAAGCCACCTGGGAGACACACCAAACATGTGGAAGAAGGTGCTCTGGTCAGATTAAACCAAAATCGAACATTTTGGCAACAATGCCAAACGATATGTTTGGCGTAAAGGCAACACAGCTCATCACCCTGAACACACCATCCCCACTGTCAAACATAGTGGTGACAGCATCATGGTTTGGGCCTGCTTTTCTTCAGCAGGGAAAGGGAAGATGGTTAAAATTGATGGGAAGATGGATGGAGCCAAATACAGGACCATTCTTGAAGAAAACCTGTTGGAGTCTGCAAAAGACCTGAGACTGGGATGGAGATTTGTCTTCCAACAAGACAATGATCCCAAACATAAAGCAAAATCTACAATGGAATGGTTCACAAATAAACGTATCCAGGTGTTAAAATGGCGAAGTCAAAGTCCAGACCTCAATCCAATCGAGAATCTGTGGAAAGAGCTGAAAATTGCTGTTCACAAACGATCTCCATCAAACCTCACTGAGCTCGAGCTGTTTGCCAAGGAAGAATGGGCACGAATTTCAGTCTCTCGATGTACAAAACTGATAGAAACATACCCCAAGCGACTTGCAGCTGTAATCGCAGCAAAAGGTGGCGCAACAAAGTTTTAAGTTAAAGGGGCCGAATAATGTTGCACGCCCCACTTTTCAGTTTTTGAATTTCCACAAAAATTTAAAATAACCAATAAATTTCCTTCAACTTCACAATTGTGTTCCACTTGATTCTTCACCAAAAATTTACATTTACATTTGGTATCTCTATGTTTGAAGCATGATATGTGGGAAAAGGTTGAAAAGTTCCAGGGGGCCGAATACTTTCGCAAGGCACTGTATACAGTCTAGTTTAATTCGCAATGTATTATGGGAAGTTCCTAGGGCTTTGTGGGATCGTTCCTGTTGCATTGTGGTCTTATTATTACACTGTGAAGGGAACAGCAGCCATTGTTCCTCTATGCCTTTGAGGAGAAAACACCACTCGCTTTTCTTTGTGCTCCTTAAGCAGCCTGCTCTAAGCATAGTTGGTAAGCACTATGTATGTGATACAGTCCTGTGTTTATCAATACATTTGCTGTACTAAGTAGGTAATCATCAGTTTATATTACCTCATATTACTGTGTATTTCAGACTATCTGTATTCTATGCTCTGTGCAGTTATATATTCTGAAATGCTCCTGTAATTGCATCCTATAGTTAAACCCTTCCCTGTCACATCTGTAATCAATAAAAGAAGGTTACAATTTTGCAGCCTCTTTTCTTAAAGAAGACAGGGGGTTTAGCTACATGTCTCATTGCACACCATGCTAACATGTATGAGGACAGTATACAGACAGACTCTTGCATCTTTCATCCAGCCACTGACATTTCTGGATTGTGAGTCATGGAGAAAGCAAAAGAATTGTCAATGGATCTACGCTAAAAGATAGTTGAACTGTATAAAACAGGAAAGGGATACAAAAAGATATCCAAGGAATTGATAATGCCAGTCAGCAGTGTTCAAACTTTGATTAACAAATGGAAAATCAAGGGCTCTGTAAAAACAAAACACGGTCAGGTCAGGTAGACCAACAAAAATGTCGTCCACAACTGCCAGGAAAATTGTTTGGGATGCAAAGAAAAACCCACAAATCACACCAGCTGAAATACAGGACTCTCTCAAAACTAGCAGTATGGCTGTTTCAAAATGCACTATAAGGAGGAACTTGAAGAAAAATGGGCTGCATAGTCGAGTCGCCAGAAGAAAGCCATTACTGCGCAAATGTCACAAAGTATCTCGCCTACAATATGCAAAACAGCACAGAGACAAGCCTCAAAACTTCTGGAACAAGGTAATTTGGAGTGATGAGACCAAAATTGAACATTTTGACCACAACCATAAACGTTACATTTGGAAAGAGGTCAACAAGGCCTATGATGAAAGGAACACCATTCCTATTGTAAATCACGGAGGTGCATCGCTGATGTTTTGGGGACGTGTGGGCTACAAAAGGCACAGGTAACTTGGCCAAAGTTGAAGGAAAGATGAATGCAGCATGTTATCAGCAAATACTGGAGGTAAAATTTCCACTCAAGCACATAGTTCATGCTAGACAGCCCAGGAATTTACAGTAACTGGAGGCTTTTTGCCGAGAAGAGTGGGCAACTTTACCATCTGAGAAAATAAAGAACTTCATCTACAACTACCACAAAAGACTTCAAACCGTCATTGATTTTAGGGGCAATACACAGTATTAAGAAATGGGGTATGTGAACTTTTGATCAGGGTCATTTGGATGTTTTGGGTTATCATCATGATATAAAAAGAGAAGACACAGTAATTTGACAATAAATGGCTTCACCCAACCACAAACCATGAGTGGAGAAAAAGTTTTGATTTTATCATTCATATTCTCTGAAAAAAAGGCCAAGAAAGCAAAATTCTGGGGTATGTAAGCTTTTGAGCACAACTGTATGAGCCGACATCAGCTGTTCCTCATCTGGGACAATTGGTACGGCGCATACCCACGAGACGCAAGCGCCGGAAATTGCATCATCGCATGACTTCCCATGTGACGTGAGGGGTCAGGGAGCAGGGGCGGGCTGGGCTGGATGGGAGAGAGGCAAATGCCCCCAGGGCTGCTCCCCCAGCCGCCTGATGGCTCCGCACAGCAAATTGTGGGCGGAAGTGTCACGTCAGCTCCGGGGACGGGAGCTGTGCACAGCCGTCTAGCCTTGACAGCTGCGCAGCTCCCGCTCCCTTCATGCTCTCTGTACTTCTGGGTCAGGTGTCGGGCGTGCACGATGACATCATAGTGCATGCTCCGACATGTCCCACACGCTGGAAGCAGAGGCACTGCAGGGGAGCGACTGTGAGGTAAGTATGAACAACTTTTTTGCTTTCTTTATAAAATGAATTCAATGGGTGAGGGAAACTGCAAGTGATGAAGTGGGGGGTGTAAGGAGGACTGCACATGATGGAGTGGGGGGTAAGTGTGGCTGCACATGATGAAGGGGGAGTGGGGCTACACATGATGGAGATTGGGGGTTAAAGGAGACTGCACATGATGGAGTGGGGGGGTAAGTGGGGATGCACATGATGAAGGGGGAGTGGGTCTGCACATGATGGAGTTTGGGGGTTAAAGCAGACTGCACATGATGGAGTGGGGGGGTAAGTGGGGCTGCACATGATGAAATGGAGGGCGTGGGGCCGCACATGATGATGTGAGGGGTAAAAGTGATTGCACATGATGAAGGGGGAGTGGGGCTGCACATGAAGTGGGGGGTAAGGGGGACTGCACATAATGAAGTGGGGAAGTGGGGCTGCACATGATGAAGTGGGGGGTAAGGGAGACTGCACATGATGAATTGGGGGTTAAGGGAAACTGCACATGATGAAATAGGGGGTAAGGTGGACTGCTCATGAAGTGGAGGGTAAGGGGGACTGCACATGATTAAGTGGGGGGTAAGGTGGACTGTACATGAAGTAGGGGGTAAGGGGGACTGCACATGAAGTGGGGGTAAGGGGGACTGCACATGATGAAGTGGGGGTAAGGGAGACTGCACATGATGAAGTGTGGGGTAAGGGGGACTGCACATGATGAAGTGGGTGGGTAAGGGGGACTGCACATGATAAAGTGGTGGGTAAGGGGGACTGCACATGATGAAATGGGAGAAGGGGACTGCACATGATGAAGTGTGTCTGAGGGGGGACTGCACATGAAATGGAAGGGTGATAGGAGGCTGCAAATGATGAAGGGGCACTGCAGATGAAGTGAGGGAGTGATAGGGGACTGCAATGGATGAAGTAAGGGGCAACTGGTGCCATCGTACTATATTTATGGTGGGAACTGTGGCCATCGCACTATATATACCATATATGTGGGGCTGTGGGGAACCATAAGTATGGGGCAGTGGGATACCTTCATACTATAATATACAGCATGTGTGTATATACACTCACCGGCCACTTTATTAGGTACACCTGTCCAACTTCTTGTTAACACTTAATTTCTAATCAGCCAATCACATGGCGGCAACTCAGTGCATTTAGGCATGTAGACATGGTCAAGACAATCTCCTGCAGTTCAAACCGAGCATCAGTATGGGGAAGAAAGGTGATTTGAGTGCCTTTGAACGTGGCATGGTTGTTGGTGCCAGAAGGGCTGGTCTGAGTATTTCAGAAACTGCTGATCTACTGGGATTTTCACGCACAACCATCTCTAGGGTTTACAGAGAATGGTCCGAAAAAGAAAAAAAATCCAGTGAGCGGCAGTTCTGGAAATGCCTTGTTGATGCCAGAGGTCAGAGGAGAATGGGCAGACTGGTTCGAGCTGATAGAAAGGCAACAGTGACTCAAATCGCCACCCGTTACAACCAAGGTAGGCCTAAGAGCATCTCTGAACGCACAGTGCGTCGAACTTTGAGGCAGATGGGCTACAGCAGCAGAAGACCACACCGGGTACCACTCCTTTCAGCTAAGAACAGGAAACTGAGGCTACAATTTGTACAAGCTCATCGAAATTGGACAGTAGAAGATTGGAAAAACGTTGCTTGGTCTGATGAGTCTCGATTTCTGCTGCGACATTCGGATGGTAGGGTCAGAATTTGGCGTAAACAACATGAAAGCATGGATCCATCCTGCCTTGTATGGAGCATCTTTGGGATGTGCAGCCGACAAATCTGCGGCAACTGTGTGATGCCATCATGTCAATATGGACCAAAATCTCTGAGGAATGCTTCCAGCACCTTGTTGAATCTATGCCACGAAGAATTGAGGCAGTTCTGAAGGCAAAAGGGGTCCAACCCGTTACTAGCATGGTGTACCTAATAAAGTGGCCGGTGAGTGTATATATATATATATATATATATATATATATATATATATATATATATATATATATATATATATATAAAATTGTCTAATGGGTACTTCCGTCTGTCTGTAACGGAAATCCCGAGTCGCTGATTGGTCGCGGCTGGCAGGCTTATTCCGGCCGCGAATTGGCCCCTCCCTACTCCCCTCCAGTCAGTGCCAGTGTGTCGCTCCATCCCAGACCAACTTTTTAGCATTGATGCTGCCTATGCAGCATCAATAGTAAAAAGATATAATGTTAAAAATAATAAAAAAATAAAAACAATTGTGCTATTCTTACCTTCCGCCGTCCACCGATGCGCTTGATGCTGCCGCCAGCTTCCGTTCCCAGTGATGCATTGCAAAATTACCCAGATGACTTAGTGGTCTCGCAATGCATTACTGGGAATGGAAGCTGGCGGCAGCATTGCGCGCATCGGCACAGCTTCGTTGGACACCAGAGGGTGAGTATATAACAATTTTTTATTTTATTTTTTTTTTAACAGGGATATGGTGCCCACACTGCTATATACTACGTGGGCTGTGTTATATACTGCATGGGCTGTGTTATATACTACGTGGCCTGTGTTATATACTGCGTGGGCTGTGCTATATATTACATGGGCTGTGCTATATATTATGTGGGTTGTGTAATATACTACATGGCTGCTATATACTACGTGGCTTTGCTGTATAATATGTGGCCTGTGTTACGTGGGCTGTGTTATATACTACGTGGGCTGTGTTATATACTACGTGGGCTGTGTTATATACTGCGTGGGCTGTGTTATATACTGCGTTGGCTGTGCTATATATTACATGGGCTGTGCTATATATTATGTGGGCTGTGTTATATACTACGTGGCTGCTATATACTATGTGGCTGTGCTATATACTACGTTGCTGTCTGTGTTACGTGGGCTGTGCTATATACTATGTGGCTGCTATGTACTACGTGGCTGTGCTATATACTACGTGGCTGTGCTAAGCGTGACATTCATACATACATATTCTAGAATACCCAACGTGTTAGAATCGGGCCACCATTCTAGTACATATATATAAGAAACTGTAGGGACCATCATATAGGGTCTGTGGGGCCGACATATTCCATATATGGGGCTGTAGGGACATGATACCATATATATATATATATATATAGGCGATGCGGGATCATCATACTATATATAGGGAGCTGTGAGGTACATAATATCGCAATTAGAGAGCTGTAGGGGACCATCATACTATATAGAGGGGGTTTTGGAGACATACTATTTGTGGGGAGCTATAGTAATTGTATATAGAAAACTGTAAAGCCTCATACTATATATAGGAGGCAGTGGGGGCATCATATTGTATATCCCATATCTATGTACCAGCCTGTTTTTAAAGCCTGTTATCTCTGCTGCTTTAATACAATGGCCAGAGATAAGCAGGGAAAAGGAGGGCCACTGCCTTGTGATTGACCCCCAGGCTGAAAAGTGCCAGCCAGCCCCTGTCAGAGAGCCATCCCTATGGCAACCATGACCTGCAAGTGTCACACGTCAGGCGCCAGAGACGATGCTCTGGACCACAAGCTTCACGGGCATGCGCACATATCCACTGAGGGAGAATAAACACGTGATGGAGTAAGAGATAGATGTATGGATCAGAAAAAAAAAACGATCCAACACATACAGAGAAGTGAAGATAGGTGACGAGTGCATAATAAAGTGAAATAGTTACATGCAAAGCAACAATTAATATAAAGCTAGGGGCCATTACATATATATATAAGTATCCCAATGAATCATGTACAAAGTGTGTAAGCTACCACAAGGACTCAGAAGTGTATATACAGGGTGGGCCATTTATATGGATACACCTAAATAAAATGGGAATGGTTGGTGATATCAACTTCCTGTTTGTGGCACACTAGTATATGGGAGGAGGAAAAACCTTTCAAGATGGGTGGTGACCATGGCGGCCATTTTGAAGGCGGCCATTTTGGATCCAACTTTATTTGTTCCAGTGGGATGTGGATCATGTGACACATCAAACTTATTGAGAATTTCACAGGAAAAACATTGGTTTGCTTGGTTTTAATGTAACTTTATTCTTTCATGAGTTAATTACAAGATTATGACCACTTATAAAATGTGTTTAAAGTGCTGCCCATTGTGTTGGATTGTCAATGCAACCCTCTTCTCCCACTCTTGACACACTGATAGCAACACCCCAGAAGAAATGCTAGCACAGGCTTCCAGTATCCATTGTTTCAGATGCTGCACATCTAGTATCTCGACAGCATAGACAATTGCCTTCAGATGACCCCAGCATCTGGAACAATGGATACTGGAAGCCTGACAGCAGCTACAGGCATCAGGAACCTTGCATACGAGCGGGAGTAGGAAGGCTTATGGAGCTCACCTGGGAGAGGGATCCCCCATTGCCTCCAGGTCAGCCGGACCATATCACCACCTGTTCCTGGTACCCTGGACTGCGGCTGCTTACAACCAGTAAACCAGGTAAAGACGTTACAACTCTGTGTCCTCCATTTATTTGCCGACATACACCACCCCTGCCCAGCATACTAGGAGCCTTGGAGACCCCGCTTCACCTGTGGGAAGCGTTACCATCTTTGCTGCAGTAACATTACCCCAGAGGACCCCTTTAAGCAGCGTCTGTCCCCTCTGACCGAGAACCACAGGTGGCGTCACGAACACAAACTTTATTCTTACAATTCCCTTTAAAGACCTTTCCCTATTACTTGGGCACCCAGGGCCATGGACCGGGTCGCAGCCACCGTGACATCCCCTTTAATTGCGACCGGACCTGGTACCGAGTATCCCCATTGCCCTGGTGGGCGACTCAAAGCTGTGGTGGTGCATACATGGTATGTGATATGTGGTGTAATTTCTTGCACAAGAATTAAGTTGTTCACTTTGCATCTACCTGAGTGCGGCTGATTGACATTCTCTACAAAATTTTGGTTCACTCCGCTTCAGCCAGCACCTCCAATTTTTATGAGCTGTGTGCGCCTTCCTCTTTTTCCTGGAACAAATCAGGAAACGTGAACGTGTGCACATAGCCTTGTCGTGTATTCACCTCCCCACACACACACACACATTTATTATAAATTCCTGATAGCATCATAATGATTTAGGAGGTGGTAGAAGACATTATCAGGGTCTTTTAATGAAATGGGAGAGGATGTTACCAGGTACTAAGCAAAATTTGAACCTGGGCCCCTACCTGCATGTTGGTCAGATGTATGGACCCTTGCAGCATTCTAGATCCTATAGAGACATATGTGTTTGCCCCCAATATAATGATGTCACTTACCCTGGCCCCTTCCTAGTATTATTTCCTCCATCCTGGGCTTCTTCTTAGCATAATGTTGCCCATAATGCGTCACTTCCTTGGATAATGTCTCCCAACCAGGCCTCCTTGGTATAATGTCCCCAATCCTGGCCTTCTACTATGTATAATGTTGCCCTTCCTGGGATAATACTCCTTCATGGGCCCCTTGCTCGTGTAATGTGCCCTATCCAGGTCCTATTCCTGGTATTATATATCCCATCCTTTGCCCCTTCCTGGGATAATGTGCCCCATCCTGATCCCCTTCTTGATATAATGTGCCTTATATTGGTCCCCTTATTGGCCTAATGTGCCCCATCCTGGGCCTTTTCCTGTTGTAATGTGTCAAACCCTAGTCCCCTTCCTGGGGTAGTGTGGGTAGTGTGTCCCATCCTGAGCCCTTTCCTGGGGTAATGTGCTCCATACTTGTCCCCTTCTTGGTAAAGGTGCCCCATTCTGGGCCTCTTTATGGTATAATGTGCCCCATCCTGAGCCCTTTCCTGGGGTAATGCGCCCCATCCTGGGCCTCTTCCTGGTATAATGTGGGCCATCTTGTTCCCTTTCCTGTTGTAATGTGTCCTACATTGATATCCTGGTATGCTTCCTGTTGTAATGTGCCCTATCCTGATATCCTGGTTCCCTGCCTGGGGTAATGTGCCCTATTCTGTTATTCTGGTCCCCTTCCTGGGGTAATATGCCCCATCCTCAGTCCCTTCCTGGGATAATGTGCCACATTCTAGCCCCCTTCCTGGGGTAATGTCCCCCATCCAGGTCTCCTTCCTGGTATAAGGTGTCCAGTTTTGTTCTTCTCCAACACATTAAACAATTATTCTTACCTTCCTTCGCTCCCATTCCACTCAGCGTCTTCTATAGCCGGCGCATGAACCAGCAGCTGACTTCAGCATCCCTAGCATGGTGAATGACATCACTGCCATGCGCCCCCAGTCACAGGCACACAGATGTCAGCTACCGGTCTTTGATTGACCAGCAGCATGTATTGCCGTGCAGGGAGCCGGCCGGTCCCCTGCGTCGCAATGCATTTCAACTGAATGTGCATTCTCCAGCTGAAATAGTCACTGGTGTCAGCGTCCCCCCATCTACCTCTGGGCCTGGTGCAGCATATGTACGCACCTGCATTAGACTGTTGCCCAAACCCACAAATCACAACAGGTTCTGTGGACTTCATTCTAATGTGTATGGGGGCCTTAAGTTTATGCTATACCTGAATATCAGCTTAAAGTGGGTTCCCACTCTTAAAAAAAGCTACTCCACATCAGCATTGGTACCTGCACCCTATACAAGGTATGTTTTGTCTTAAGTGCATGACATGAGATTTGGAGACTTTGGACTCAGGGAGTTTAGAATGGGGTCAGCTGAATTTATTAGCTTTTTCTCCTTATGCACTTATCTGTGCCATCTCCATTACTAAAATGTGCTCCAGCGTTCAGTATATCTTGTTTGATATATGCAATCCATTTGGGGTGCAATCTGTTGTGAAAGATATGTGCATGAGGCAAATTTGGAAGCCCAGATATTGGATCTATATGAGCCATCTGCAACCTCAAGATCCATGTGAAACGGAGGCCAGGGGGGTAGTCGTGGCTGAGGGTGGCAGTACTGGCACACCCTGGCCCTCCGTCTCAATCACTTTGTCCCTTCTGTGGTGCACTTGGTGGTCCACTTACTTGTATATTAGGGTCCATCTCGGTCTGCTGGGGGTCCTTTCCTTTAAGCACCAGGTAATGACAAGCAGAGTCCCATTCCAGTTTCAACAAAACAACTTTACCCAATTTGTCCCGTTCAGTCACAGAAACAGCACAAGGTTCCTAACAGACCATCAACCTTCCGTTTCCTGTACTGTCCCTCACTTCTCCAGGAATATCGCAGGGTCATACCGTCACCTTCAGTACCGCAGCTTCCTGATTGGCCAGCCTAACTCGCTTCAGGATTTGTCCATCTGTTTCGCATGGACATTTAGGATAGTTCCCATGAAATTAGCTGCTACCATTTTGATGCTGCCCTGTATTCCTCCACCACCATGTGACTATCAGCCCATAGGCCCTGGACGGCTGGGCTCCCCTGCTTGAACGTTAGGCTTCTTTCACACTTCAGTTGTTTGGCGTCAGTCTGCTCCGACATAATGACGGATCGACGGATCCGTCACAATTGTTGAGAAAACGGTTCTAACGGATCCGTTTTTTTGACGGATCAGTTACATGGGGGTTGTCTGGGAAAAGTATCTACTTTTTGGAGCATGCGCAATTGAAAAAGCGGATTGGTGTGACGGATCTGCCGAAATGACGGTCGCGACGGATCCGTCTCCCATAGGCGGCCATTCTATGGAATGGCGGACGCGATGGATCCGTCGCGAACCGCCATTTCGGCGCAGACAAAAAACGTTATAATGTCCGTCAATCTCTAGACAACGTCCGCCAAATTTCGACGGATCCGTCGCATGGCGGATGGAACGGACGACCATCCACCATAATCCGTCGCTAATGCATGTCTATGGGAAAATAGCGGATCCGCCCAAAAAAAATGGCGGATCCGCTATTTGAGGAAAATGGCGGTTTCAGACTGACGCCAAAAGACTGAAGTGTGAAAGAGGCCTTACAGGACACAACTGTCCTGGCTCCCAGCCTTCTCTAACTCCAGGAAGCTCCCCAGCTATACCCAGTTGGCCCCTCCTAACTAAATCCTATTGGCCTAGCCCACTTCTATCTACTCTATCGTTACATAGTTACATAGTTATTAAGGTTGAAGGAAGACTTTAAGTCCATCTAGTTCAACCCATAGCCTAACCTAACATGCCCTAGCATGTTGATCCAGAGGAAGGCAAAAAAAAACCATGTGGCAAAGAGTAAGCTCCACATTGGGGAAAAAAATTCCTTCCCGACTCCACATACGGCAGTCAGACTAGTTCCCTGGATCAACGCCCTATCAAGGAATCTAGTGTATATACCCTGTAATATTATACTTTTCAAGAAAGGCATCCAGTCCCCTCTTAAATTTTAGCAGTGAATCACTCATTACAACATCATACGGCAGAGAGTTCCATAGTCTCACTGCTCTTACAGTAAAGAATCCGTGTCTGTTATTATGCTTAAACCTTCTTTCCTCCAGACGTAGAGGATGCCCCCTTGTCCCTGTCTCAGGTCTATGATTAAAAAGATCATCAGAAAGGTCTTTGTACTGTCCCCTCATATATTTATACATTAAAATAAGATCACCCCTTAGTCTTCGTTTTTCCAAACTAAACAGCCCCAAGTGTAATAACCTATCTTGGTATTGCAGACCCCCCAGTCCTCTAATAACCTTGGTTGCTCTTTTCTGCACCCGCTCTAGTTCAGCTATGTCTTTCTTATACACCGGAGACCAGAACTGTGCACAGTATTCTAAGTGTGGTCGAACTAGTGACTTGTATAGAGGTAAAATTATGTTCTCCTCATGAGCATCTATGCCTCTTTTAATACATCCCATTATTTTATTTGCCTTTGTAGCAGCTGCCTGACACTGGCCACTGAATATGAGTTTGTCATCCACCCAGGTCTTTTTCATTGACAGTTTTGCCCAGAGTTTTAGAATTAAGCACATAGTTATACATCTTATTACTTCTTCCCAAGTGCATGACCTTACATTTATCCCCATTAAAGCTCATTTGCCATTTATCAGCCCAAGCTTCTAGTTTACATAAATCATCCTGTAATATAAAATTGTCCTCCCCTGTATTGATTACCCTGCAGAGCTTAGTGTCATCTGCAAATATTGAAATTCTACTGTGAATGCCCCCTACAAGGTCATTAATAAATATGTTAAAAAGAAGAGGGCCCAATACTGACCCCTGTGGTACCCCACTGCTAACCGCGACCCAGTCCGAGTGTGCTCCATTAATAACCACCCTTTGTTTCCTATACCTGAGCCAGCTCTCAACCCACTTACACATATTTTCCCCTATCCCCATTATTCTCATTTTATGTATCAACCTTTTGTGTGGCACCGTATCAAAAGCTTTTGAAAAGTCCATATACACTACATCTACTGGGTTCCCTTGGTCCAGTCCGGAACTTACCTCTTCATAGAAGCTGATCAAATTAGTCTGACATGAACGGTCCCTAGTAAACCCGTGTTGATACTGGGCCATAAGGTTATTCCTCTTCAGATACTCCAGTATAACATCTCTTAGAATGCCCTCCAGGATTTTACCCACAGTAGAGGTTAAGCTTACTGACCTATAATTTCCGAGTTCAGTTCTTGTCCCCTTTTTGAATATTGGCACCACATTTGCTATACGCCAGTCCTGTGGTACAGACCCTGTAATTATGGACTCTTTAAAGATTAAAAATAATGGTCTATCAATGACTGTACTTAATTCCTGCAGTACTCGGGGGTGTATCCCATCCGGGCCCGGAGATTTGTCAATTTTAGTGATTTTTGGACGCCGCCGTACTTCCTGCTGGGTTAAGCAGGTAACATTTAATTGGGAATTTTTGTTATCACTGATCATATTGTCTGCCATGGGATTTTCTTGTGTAAATCGTGCCTCCCCTAGTGAGCTAAATCTAAATCCAACACTTTCCCTATCCCTGTACAGCACATGAACATCAGTAATACACAATATATATATATATATATATATATATATATATATATATATATATATATATATATATATATATATATATATATATATATATATATATATAGTACAGACCAAAGGTTTGGACACACCTTCTCATTTAAAGATTTTTCTGTATTTTCTTGACTATGAAAATTGTACATTCACACTGAAGGCATCAAAACTATGAATTAACACATGTGGAATTACATACTTAACAAAAAGTGTGAAACAACTGAAATTATGTTTATATTCTAGGTACTTCAAAGTAGCCACCTTTTGCTTTGATGACTGCTTTGCACACTCTTGGCATTCTCTTCATGAGCTTCAAGAGGTAGTCACCGGGAATGGTCTTCAAACAATCTAGAAGGAGTTCCCAGAGTTGCTTAGCACTTGTTGACCCTTTTGCCTTCACTCTGCGGTCCAGCTCACCCCAAACCATCTCCATTGGGTTCAGATCTGGTGATTGTGGAGGCCAGGTCATCTGGCGTAGCACCCCATCACTCTCCTTCTTGGTCAAATAGCCCTTACACAGCCTGGAGGTGTGTTTGGGGTCATTGTCCTGTTGAAAAATAAATGATGGTCCAACTAAACGCAAATCGGATGAAATAGCATGCCGCTGCAAGATGCTGTGGTAGCCAAGCTGGTTCAGTATGCCTTCAATTTTCAATAAATCCCCAACAGTGTCACAAGCAAAGCACCCCCACACCTCCTCCTCCATGCTTCACGGTGGGAACCAGGCATGTAGAGTCCATCCGTTCACCTTTTCTGCCTCGCACAAAGACATGGTGGTTGGAAACAAAGATCTCAAATTTGGACTCATCAGACCAAAGCACAGATTGCCACTGGCCTAATGTCCATTCCTTGTGTTAATTAGCCCAAACATTTCTCTTCTGCTTGTTGCCTGTCCATATCAGTGGTTTCTTAGCAGCTATTTTACCATGAAGGCCTGCTGCACAAAGTCTCCTCTTAGCAGCTGACGTAGAGATGTGTCGGCTGCTAGAACTGTGTGTGGCATTGACCTGGTCTTTAATCTGAGCTGCTGTTGGCCTGCGATTTCTCAGGCTGGTGACTCGGATAAACTTCTCAGAAGCAGAGGTGACTCTTGGTCTTCCTTTCCTGGGGCGGTCCTCATGTGAGCCAGTTTCTTTGTAGCACTTGATGGTTTTTGCCACTGCACTTGGGGGACACTTTCAAAGTTTTCCCAATTTTTGAACTGACTGACCTTCATTTCTTAAAGTAATGATGGCCACTCGTTTTTCTTTACTTAGCTGCTTTTTTCTTGCCATAATACAAATTCTAACAGTCTATTCAGTAGGACTATCAACTGTGTATTCATCAGACTTCTGCACAACACAACTGATGGTCCCAACACCATTTATAAGGCAAGAAATCCCACTTATTAAACCTGACAGGGCACACCTGTGAAGTGAAAACCATTCATGAAGCTCATCAAGAGAATGCCAAGAGTGTGCAAAGCAGTCATCAAAGCAAAAGGTGGCTACTTTGAAGAACCTAGAATATAAGACATAATTTCAGTTGTTTCACACTTTTTTGTTAAGTATATAATTCCACATATGTTAATTCATAGTTTTGATACCTTCAGTGTGAATGTACAATTTTCATAGTCATGAAAATACAGAAAAACCTTTAAATGAGGTGTGTCCAAACTTTTGGTCTGTACTGTATATATATATATATATATATATATATATATATATATATACACAGTATATATATATAATAGTATAAAAATGGAACAGCACAAATCCTCTACTTATCTTCGGGTGCAAGGCCCAAACAACCTGTCCTCTGGTTGCTTTCAGTCCATATACTTCACAAAAACAGACAGCACTCCATATTCTTTGAGATAATCTGCAGGAATTTATTTAACCCACATCTCCGTGCGACGTTTCGGCTCTGAAAGAGCCTTTCTCAAGCAGTGAGTATTACTTCATACAATCTATATATAGAGACACATCCCCATCATCCCCTAATCACAGCCAATCAGTGAACCTCATATATTATAAATTATTACAGTTCGTAAGAAAGTGCTTCAGTGCTATCAGTGTACACAGATCTTTATATGAACATACATACATACATATGCAGCGCCCCAGAGTCCTGGTCGTTGCAGTACTGTTGCTCCGCCACTAAGGGGGGCTATGGTACATCTGATGGCACTGAAGGAGTTCATCTGACCAGGTATCACAGACACCAATACATTTCACAGTCTGGCCTCCAGGGGGGAGCTAAGGGTTCTATTTATTAGGCCACTCCTCACAATCTGGTAAAAACTGGGGATTGGATAGGAAGTTAGTTCAGAAAGCTGACTGGGTTGGAACCAGGCAACACCTTGTGGCAGAGGGTGTTGTAGGGGAAGATTCAGAGGGGTTCCTGTCAGGGGTGGGATCCTGACAGAGGCCTAGCAACCAGAGAGAACATTACGGGACCGCGCCTGCACGATATAGCGGCGGTACCCCAAGAAAGGACAAGAAGCGAGGTATATTGTGCTGAGTGAGAAACGAGATCAACGCAACAAGGAGAATACCAGTAGGAGTCGTGCTGTAAGACGAGGCAACATCCTATTGAGGCGCATAACCGGTGGCCGGAACGCCGAGGAAGAGCTCTAAAAGTATAGAGCTCCAAGCCAAACTTCAAACCTACGGCAGGACAGTCAGTTATAGGCGGGTTGTCTCACCCAATTGACCTAGGAAGACACAGGGGGGTAACAACAGGAGTGGGGCGACGCTAGAGTCCCGGAAGAGCTCCGAGCCTCCCCGTCATACGGGTGCGTCCTAACCATAAGATCTGGGGGACGTGGAAGAACATCAGAATCGAGTTGTGAGGGAACACAAGAAACAGACACAACAGTTGTGAGGACTATCCCGTGGTGCTCAGCAGGGAAGGACTACAACACACAAGCGCTAGAAGGTAGGCACAGATTTCCACCTGCAAAGGGAGCTCTGGATGTGCCATCGGACCGGCCAGGCTTGCGCAGCCCGGTTAACCGTATTCCGGATTGAGGATCCTGAAGCCTTCAGTAAAGAGGTAAAGAGACTGCAACCTGGTGTCCTCGTTATTTACTGCAACCTGCACCGCACCACCACGACATCATCACCATCACGCACACCTATCATTGTACGCCCCTCAGCAGGGTCACGGACCGGGTCTAGCCACCGTGACAACCCCAGAACAGAGACTCAGGGGCCCGGTACCGGGTACCCCTCGGCCCTGCGGCAGTGGGGGCGCTACACATACACACACACACACACACACACACACATACATACATACACATACATACACACACACATACACAATATATACGTATGTACATTGCTTGACACATAAAATATACTGTTTCTGTCAGGCATATTTACATGCCAGGGACATATGCAAGGAGTACAGGGCGTTGAACTGGCCCCATACCCCTTGCACATGTACAATATTGAATGAGTAGTTACTCACTGAACAGATGCTCACTAGGATAAATGCAGGGGAGAATAGTAGCATGAAGTGGCAAGAAAATAAGACTCCTCTAGTTGAGTGACAAAAGGCAGAGTTGAGCGAAAAGTGTCAAAGAGGCTAGTTCTCATCTGGCACACACGAACAAGATTGCTAAATTTCACAGCAGAGGCATACATAGAAATCATGGGCCTCATAGCAGAAGTTCTAATTGCCCCCCCTCCTCTTCAAAAAAAAAAAATCAAATAATTGTTGGGGTCACAGAAGCGCGCATCTCAAAACTTTCCAGCCTTTGCATAGTAATTTTCCTCCTGCTTACCAGGTGGTGACTGACACCTGAATATCACAGACTCCCCGCTCAGGCCTGCCACGTTGATCTCAGCAGTGTCTCTGGAGCACGCATACCCCGCTTTCTTCCCTGGCTCCAAATCTCCTTGTGGTTGGGTGTGCAGGGCTTTTATCTCAGGGAAGTGCTTACTGAGGGGCATCTGATCCGGTCCTGCACACAAGGTCCTTCCCCCTGCATATCTTCTAGCACACTTTTGCTCCGCTTGATCTTGGCTGGCTAGCAGATAGCAATCTCCCATCACCAATGGCACATCCTGCATTAATTTTCCAGAGGTCTCCTGGCTTTTTGTTACACATAGAAGCAGTGTGAGTGACAGTATCGTCATCAAGGGTGGTGATAAATGCGTCTATCAGCCTCCTCCAACTGTAAAATACTGTACCTCACATGGGAAAGCAGCTTTTCTTTTGGAGTAGGCTCTTTTCACATATGTAACACCCCAGGTAACCGGTTGTTACAGTGATGTTGCCTTCCCTTCGGGGAGGGTGATGTCATGCTTGGAGGCAAGGAGGATTTCCTTTACCAGGTAAAGCACCTACATGCAACACATTCTGAATCCAGGCCAGAAGGGGGAGCTCTGAACCCGGATTCAGGGGAGCTTCCCTGGATATATGTATTCTGGTCTGGAGGAGGAGTTGGACAGTTGGTAGCAGGAGTGGAGGAGAGAGGAGTGAGAGCAGAGAGTGGGGCTGTGCACCCACATGTGAATTTGCAGCTCCAGGACAGAAGAGAACCAGAAGGGTTGCAGTGATAGTGAGCATTTGAGGGGACAAGCAAAGGAGAAGAAACTAGCTGTGGAGGGGAACTGTGACCGGGCACCCTCTAAGCTAAAGCGCAGAAACCGGGCACCGGGAGCCCGAGGCTGTGTCGTACTCCAGGTCTCACAGCAGAACTGGAAGGACAGAGGATTGCAAGTAATCTGTCCACACCCACACCTGACGGTGCAGCAGTACACAGAGAGCCCGGGTCATGATAGAGACCCTGTAAAAAAGGCTCGCACTGCCCACCATACAGGTTACTGTCCCAGGACAGGAGAGATAGGACTTTGTAAGGGAGCCGCAGGCAGCAAGGACCTCGCATAAGAGCGCAAGCAGGAAGGCTTACAAACCTCACCTGGGAGAGGGATCCACCATTGCAGGCCGGTCGAACCACACAACCACCTGTTGCTGGTACCCTGGACTGTGGCTTACTACAACCAGTAAAGCAGGTAAAGAGATTGTAACCGTGTGTCCTCCGTTTATTTCCGGCACCACACCACTCTGGCCAAACACACCGGGCGCCCTGGGGACCCCGCTTCACCTGTGGGAAGTGACACCATCTTTCCTGCAGCACCATAGCCCCAGAGGACCCCTTTAAGCAGCGTTGGTCACCTCTGACCAAGAACCACAGGTGGCGTGACAAACTGTTATTATTTTGACATCCCCTTTAAAGACTGTCCCAGTACTATGCCCAGCACATCGGGAGCCCTGGAGACCCCGCTTCACCTACGGGAAGCGATACCATCTTTGCTGCAGTAACATCACCCCAGAGAACCCCTTTAGGCAGTGTCTGTCTCCTCTGACCGAGAACCACAGGTGGCGTCACGAACACAAATTTATTCTTACAATTCTCTTTCAAGACCTTTCCCTTTTACTTTGGCACCCAGGGCCTCAGATTGGGTCGCCGCCACTGTGACCTCCCCTTTAACAACGACTGGACCCGGTACCGAGTACCCCTAGGCCCTAGCGGGCGACTCACATGCTCTTACAGCAGTAGCCATTATATGGACAAAAGTGCTGGTCAGTTTGAGAGGAAGGATGTACTAACAAAAAAAAACTGGTTAACCTCTTTACCTGAGAATCTGACAGTGACCTTGTTCTTACCAAAACAGAAGAAATCAACATTTAAAAATTGACTGCACTGTTGGAAAGAAGTCTCTTGCTGCAATATTCATTAGGTTCTTTAATTTCCACTATGCATTTCAATGCCATACTGGCATCTTTATCAAGTGTAAAAAAAACAACAGGTCCAACAGAACAGTGACCTTGTTCTTCCTCTGGCTGTTCTAGTCTGGACTGCGGACGGATACACCCGAAGGTTCAAAAACACAGGCCCACAGTCCGAACAATGTGGCCGCTCTTCCCCCGACCAGCGTCCCAATTTCACCAAAGTCTACATCCTCAGGATGCAGATAGAAATTAATATAATGGAGGAGGAGGGAGTCACCATCTCCTTCTACCATCATTCAGCATGTGTGACTAAGACAGCTAGAACTCTAGTGCCACCTATTGGAAGGTAGCAATACTACAAGTCAATGATGACACTTTACTTCCAAAAAGATTTATTGAGTTTTTATATTTTAACCAGGGAAGGTATGTAGGGAGGGGAGGAAGGGGTAGGGGGGGAGGATAAGAGTATTAGGAAATAAAGGGGGAATACAACACATAAAACAGTGAGGATAATAACATTTCGAGATGAAATATGATGACACTTTAAACCCTTTACCCCAAGGGTGGTTTGCACGTTAATGACCGGGCCAATTTTTACATTTCTGACCACTGTCCCTTTATGAGGTTATAACTCCGAAACGTTTCAACAGATCTTGGCGATTCTGAGATTGTTTTTTGTGACATATTGTACTTCATGACAGTGGTAAAATTTCTTCGATATAAATTGCGTTTATTTGTGACAAAAACGGAAATTTGGCGAAAATTTTGAAAATTTCACAATTTTCAAATTTTGAATTTTTATTCTCTTAAACCAGAGAGTTACGTGACACAAAATAGTTAATAAATAACATCGCCCACATGTCTACTTTACATCAGCACAATTTTGGAAACAAATTTTTTTTTTGCTAGGAAGTTATAAGGGTTAAAATTTGACCAGCAGTTTCTCATTTTTACAACAAAATTTACAAAACCATTTTTATTCAAGGACCACCTCACATTTGAAGTCACTTTGAGGGGTCTGTATGGCAGAAAATACCCAAACGTGACACCATTCTGAAAACTGCACCCCTCAAGCTGCTCAAAACCACATTCAAGACATTTATTAACCCTTCAGGTGCTTCACAGCAGCAGAAGCAACATGGAAGGAAAAAATTAACATTTTACTTTTTAGTCACAAAAATGATCTTTCAGCAATAATTTTTTTATTTTCCCAAGGGTAAAAAGAGAGAATAGACCTTAAAAGTTGTTGTCCAATTTGTCCTGAGTATGCTGATACCCCATATATGTGAGGGGGAACTACTTTTTGGGCGCACGGCAGCGCTCAGAAGGAAAGGAGCGCCGTTTGACATTTTCAAGCTAAAATTGGCTGGAATTGAGATCGGACGCCATGTCGTGTTTGGCGAGCCCCTGATGCGCCTAAACAGTGGAAACCCCCCACAAGTGACCCCATTTTGGAAACTAGACCCCCTAAGGAACTTATCTAGGTGTGTGAGGAGAATTTTGAACCCCCAAGTGCTTCACTAAAGTTTATGACGCCCGGCGTGAAAATAAATAATTCTATTTTTTTCCCACAAAAATTATCTTTCAGTCCCCAATTTTTTATTTTCCCAAGGGTAACAAGAGAAATTGGACCCCAAAAGTTGCTGTCCAATTTGTTCTGAGTAAGCTGGTACCCCATATCTGGGAAAAACCTGTTTGGGCACTTTGGGACTCAGAAGGGAAGAAGTGACGATTTGGAATGCAGACTTTGATGGACTGGTCTGAGGGCGTCATGTTCCATTTGCAGAGCCCCTGATGTGCCTAAACAGTAAAAAAAAACACAAGTGACATCATTTTGGAACGTAGACCCCCAAGGAACTTACTTAGATGTGCCCCCTCTTTGGAACTGATCTACTGGTTCCTGTTAAGTAAATTAGTAGTGCATGGAGGTGTGGTACAATTTGAAGCAATCCTTCATACACAGGCCAGGTTTGTCAGGGCAGGTGTCGCATTGATAGATGGTATCCTTGCGTATTCTTCTTTTGTAGCACACTCGGCACCTTTTTTGCGGCTTACCTTTTCTATCAGTTGGCGGGACCACCCCCAGAA
The DNA here is from genome assembly GCF_051348905.1 of Ranitomeya variabilis. Classification (NCBI taxonomy): domain Eukaryota; kingdom Metazoa; phylum Chordata; class Amphibia; order Anura; family Dendrobatidae; genus Ranitomeya; species Ranitomeya variabilis. The sequence continues at coordinate 755,850,213 of NC_135232.1, forward strand.
AATGCTGACCTGGTACGATACGAGCACCCTCAGTTCCGGAAGTACTGGGGCCTGCTCCTTCCCTCGTGCCAAACATCAGGGCCTTAACCACTACCTCCTGGAACTGAAGGTACGACGTGTCAGTGTGTTGTGCACATCATGACAGCAGGAAAGCGTTGAGCATTGCCATTTGTACGATGTACACGGACAGCTTTTTGTACCACACCTTGGCCTTTCTCAAAGCACTGTACGGTTGGAGGAGTTGATCGGAGAGATCAACGCCCCCCCATGTTTTTGTTGTACCCCAGTACACAGTCCGGTTTGCAGACCTGTGTAGAGGTACCCCCGTACACTGCTGAGGGCACTGCCATCACCATGTATGGTGGTCAAGAGAAGGACATCCCTCTTGTCCTTGTACTTGACCACCAGCAGGTGGTCGCTACATTGGGCTTTGCAGGCTGCGGTACCTCGCGCAGAGAGGGATTTGTAGAGTGGGATGCTGGAATAAAAGTTATCGGTGTAGAGGTGATAACCTTTATCCAGCAGTGGGTGCACCAAATCCCACACAATTTTCCCACTCACTCCCAGGATAGGACACTCAGGCGGTTCAATCCTGCTCTCCTTCCCTTCATACACTCTAAAGCTGTAGGTGTACCCTGAGGTACTCTCACACAGCTTGTAGAGTTTGATTCCGTACCTGGCCCTCTTATTGGGCAGGTATTGACGGAATCTGAGCCGCCCCTTAAAATGAACCAAGGACTCATCCACGCAGATGTCCCTTTTGGGCACGTACACTTCAGAAAACTTTCGGTCAAAATTAAGGTAATCTCGTGCGGGACACCGTGCATTATCGTTGTAATGCAGGAACTTATGGATGGCCTCAAAACGCTTCCGAACCATGACCATTCGGAACACTGGAGTGTTATATAAAATATCTACACTCCAATATTGTCGAATTTCTGGCTTCTTCACGATCTTCATGTGGAGGACCAGGCCCCAAAACTGCATCATTTCAACTGCGTCTACAGGAGACCAGTTAGAAAATGATGAACCGGGGTTTTGGTCCAAAAATTCCCGAGCATACAAATTAGTTTGCTCCACCATGAGGTTAACAAAATCCTCAGAGAAAAAGACTTTTAAAAAGTCTATTTCTGTGAGGCCGGTGGTGTCAAACTTGATTCCTGATTCTGACACAAAATCAGGAATCAGTGGCTCGTAATTTTCGGGGGGCGAGGTCCATATGGGGTCCGAAGAGGGGCGCGCTGGTTCATCTTCAGGAGTGGGCGCTGCCTCATCTTCTGTCCTGGGGCGTCTGCGTGGCGGTTCCGCAGAACCCGAGCAGGAAGATGAGGAGGGGGAGGAAGAGGATGAAGAATCTGAAGAGTAAAGGAATGTGGGATCCTCTCCCTCGCTATCAGTGTCGGAGGCAAGGAAAGAATATGCCTCCTCCGCTGAATAGCGCTGCTGGGAAAAACGGGATGAACGGGACATTTTTTTTGTGAGTATGGTGCTTGGGTGTAATTTATTGGTAACTATGTGTACGTGTGGGGGGGGGATAGTGTTTGGTGCAAAAAAAGCTAAAGGAAAAAAAAGCAAATAGGGAGAAAAAAATACCTGTGAAAGGAAAAGTCTAAAACAGCAGCTCTGATAAGTGAACCGCGTCACTTATCAAAGTTCGGAGGCTGCTGGGTGTGCGAACGGGGATGTGAAAAAAACGGCAGGCACGAGAGCTCTGATAAGTGAACCGCATCACTTATCAAAGTTCGGCGGCAGCGGCTGGGTGTGCGCACGGGATGTGGAGGAAAACAGAAAAGAAACAAAAGGAATGGGTTTAGACGCAGCGGCTGTGTGCGTGCACGGGGATGTGAAAAAAAAAAGAAACGAAAGGCACGGGTTTAGACGCAGCGGCTGGGTGCGTGCATGGGGATGTGAAAAAAAAAAAAAAAGAAACGAAAGGCACGGGTTTAGACGCAGCGGCTGGGTGCGTGCAAGGGGATGTGAAAAAAAATAATAGAAAAGAAAGGCATGGGTTTAGACGCGGCGGCTGGGTGCATGCACGGGGATGTGAAAAAAAAAAAAAGAAACGAAAGGCACGGGTTTAGACCAGTGGCGTATCTAGGGGGGGGGGCAGCCGGGGCATGCGCCCCGGGCGCAGTCGGGCCGCCTAATTCGGCGGTCCGCAGTGTCTTGCCCGGCGGCTGCTTTCTGCCGCCCCTGGTCTGGGAGTCAGCTGTTCTCTGTGCCGACTGTCAAGCTGACAGCCGGCACAGAGAAGCTGCAGAGCGCCGGCTCCCAACGTGTGCAGAGGTGGAGGGGGGCCCCTGCAGGGTGGCTGCGGTGGGCAGGGAGAAATCCCTGCAGCTCCGCTGCCCAGCGAACTGTCTTCCTGCTTCCTCTCACACAGACGTGCCGCTGGATGACGTCATCATTCAGCGGCCGGCTGTGTCAGAGGAAGGCGATGAGATGCTGCGGCAGAGCGTGAGGAGAGGTGTGTGTGTATGTGAATGTGTGTGTGAATGTGTGTGTGTATGTGAATGTGTGTATATGTGTGTATGTGAATGTGTGTATGTGAATGTGTGTATGTGAATGTGTGTATGTGAATGTGTGTATGTGAATGTGTGTGTATGTGAATGTGTGTGGCTCAGTATTGGGTGTGTGTGTGTGTGTGTGTGTGTGTGTATCGCGCTGCAGGGGAATGTGCAGAGAAGTGAATGGCGTGTGTGTGTGGGGGAAGGAGGGCAATGATGGGGCTGACGGGGAGAGAGCAATGATGGGGATGGTGGAGGAGGAGAGGGCAATGATGGGGCTGACAGGGAGAGAACAATGATGGGGATGGTGGAGGAGGAGAGGGCAATGATAGGGCTGATGGGGTGAGAGCAATGATGGGGATGGTGGAGGAGGAGAGGGCAATGATGGGGCGAGAGCAATGATGGGGATGGTGGAGGAGGAGAGGACAATAATGGGGATGGTGGAGGAGGAGAGGGCAATGATGGGGCTGACGGGGAGAGGGCAATGATGGGGCTGACGGGGGCATATGTCCTGGGGGGCGCCAAAATGAATTCTTGCCCCGGGTGCCAGAAACCCTAGATACACCTCTGGTTTAGATGCAGCGGCTGGGTGCGCGCAAGGGGATGTGAAAAAAAAAAAAGAAAAGAAAGGCACGGGTTTAGACACGGCGGCTGGGTGTGTGCACGGGGATGTGAAAAAAAAAAAGAAACGAAAGGCACGGGTTTAGACGTGGCGGCTGGGTGCGCGAATGGGGATGTGGAAAAGAAAAGTGAGCACGAGTGTTGATCGGTGAACTGCGTCACCAATCAACTGCTCGGCGGCGCTAAGGGGGGTGAAAAAGAAAAGCGAGCACGAGTGTTGATCGGTGAACTGCGTCACCAATCAACGCTCGGTGGCTACTAAATTTGGGCACGGATGGACGCGGCGCAAACTGGGGGTGGAGGAGGAAGGGGGGATGGAGGGAAGGGGGGGATGGGGGGTGAAGAAAGATCGGGCCGGGATCGGGGATGAACACTTACGTTTGTAGTCTCTCTTCTTTCTTCTCTCTTCTTTCTTCTGTCTTCTTTCTTTTTTTAGCAAGAATTATGGTGTCACAGGCTACTGTGGCACCACAAGTCTCAGCACAGCAGGGGATCTGTCAGCGTGACCGCTCTGCAGGAACCCTCAACAAGTGTGATGATTCCTGCAGAGCAGTCAGACAGGTCAGGAAGAGGTGAGACAGGTCACAGAGCGGTCACACCGCTGCTGTGACCTGTGATTGGTGGGATTGAATGATCACATCGATCCCACCAAACAGAGGAGGCCCTGGTGATGCCGGTGTTGCTAGGCAACAGCCTATGATCGGATCTCACAGCTCCGATCATAGGCAAGTCACCATCAGGTGACCGGCAGGTCACCATCAGGGCACAGCGCGGTCATACCGCTGCTGTGCCCTGTGATTGGCGCGATCGACGATCACATCGATCGCGCCAATCAGAGCTGCAGGTTCCGGAGCAGGGTACAGAAGCAGGGCACAGGAGGCAGGCACCCTAAAGGCTCCGGAGCAGGTAGTTACCGGCAGGGCACAGACGGGAACACCGCCGCTGTGCCCAAAAAATTGGAGCGATCGATGTGATCGTCGATCGCGCCAATCCGGGGGGTTTTGGCCGATGCCTGGCGTTGCCAGGCACCGGCCCCAGGATCGAGTACATCAGTACTCGATCCTAGCCTGGGACCTCACTGTTTCAGCCAATCTGATTGGCTGAAACAATGAGAAAGGCTGTGATTGGCTGTTCAGAATTGAACAGCCAATCACAGCGATCGGGAGGCCGGGGGGGCGGCGCCATACCCCAAGATGCCGAGGCCATCTTCCGTAAGGTAAGATGGCGTCGGAATTTTAATGCGATCACCGCGACTTAAGTCGCGGTGTCGCATTAAAGGGCATGACATACTATCCCTTCGGTGGTCATATGGGCCCACCCCACCTCGACGGGATAGTACGTCAGATGTCAGAAAGGGGTTAACCAGGCTTGTCACATGACGTAGGATAATAGCCAAACCAGAATCTCAATTTGCAGACACTGTGTTTCGGGGTACTGCCCCTAGTCAGTGCAAAGCGGAAATCTGGTTTGGCTGTGTGAGAGGTAAACCAGCCCCTTTAGTGATGTCACAAGCCTGCAAGTATAAGTTCCTGCACTAAACCCAGCCTTCATTCTTGCCTGGGTCCTCACTGCCCAAAGACTCCCTGATGAATTGGGATATATGGCTCCGCCCACCAGCATGGTTAGCTGAAATGATCTAAGCAAATGTGAGTTTTATCTTTCTTTAATCCGTTTTTTTTATAATTGCTGTACATATTTTAAATTGTCTCATAATGTAAAATCTTTATATACCTTTTGTAAACATTGCCTATGTCTTTTTATGGAGTAAAATATAAAATTGACTAGTTTGTTTTCCTTGCTCTAAAACCCCAAGTCCTCTGAGGTTAATTACGCTACTAATTTGGGTGGGCTCGAACCCCTCTGGGAGAAATCTGAGCTGGTGGCAGCAAAGTGTGTTCTGGGCTAGGTGGGTACAGCTGGCAGCGATGGAACGGGGTTTTATAAGCTATTGTCTGGCTGCGGCCTGAGCATTCATAATTCCCTCGCTGCAGCATGCCTGCTAGCCAGTCCACAGTGAAGCGGCCCGTCAGGCGACTAATTATCTTAGGTGTAATTCCATGACTGACCTGAGGGTAAGGGTGGGCGCCGAAGAGCTGCAAGTTCTGAAGCGGAACTAGAAAGCAGGATATACATAAATCCCTGCAGTTCATGATATATTGTAGCAGCAGTGGGATAACTAAAAAAAGCCCCTGCGGTAAATTGATAGGTCAATAGCCTTGTTTGTGTTTTCATCACATTGTAGCAGTGGTAGGATAACTAAGGGTACTGTCACACAGTCACACTTTGGACGCTACGACGGCACGATCCGTGACGTCGCAGCGTCGTATGAGTATCGCTCCAGCGTCGTAGACTGCGGTCACACGTTGCAATCACGGCGCTGGGGCGATGCCGAAGTCCCCGGGTAACCAGGGTAAACATCAGGTTACTAAGCGCAGGGCCGCGCTTAGTAACCCGATGTTTACCCTGGTTACCAGCATAAACGTAAAAAAAACAAACCGTACATACTTACATTCCGGTGTCTGTCCCTCGGCGTTCTGCTTCTCTCCACTGTGTAAGCAGCAGAGCCGGAAAGCAGAGCGGTGACGTCACCGCGTCACCGCTGTGCTTGCTTTCTGGCTGACAGGCGCTCACAGTGCAGAGAAGCTGAGACGCCGGGGGACAGACACCGGAATGTGAGTATGTACTGTTTTTTTTTTTTTACTTTTACGCTGGTAACCACGGTAAACATCGGGTTACTAAGCGCGGCCCTGCGCTTAGTTACCCGATGTTTACCCTGGTTACAAGCGAACACATCGCTGTCACACACAACGATCCAGCGATGTCAGCGGGTGATCAAGCGACGAAAGAAAGTTCCAAACGATCTGCTACGACGTACGATTCTCAGCAGGATCCCTGATCGCTGCTGCGTGTCAGACACTGCGATATCGTATGGATTTCACTGGAACGTCACGGATCGTACCGTCGTAGCGATCAAAGTGTGACCGTGTGACAGTACCCTAAGATAAGACCCCCTGCACATGTGATAGCCGTGTGCTGGCCAAAGGTCACCCCCAATTTGTGACATATTGCACATAGCAAACACTAAAGCAGAGTGCCAGGAGAATGTGAGCAAGATGAATATGTGAGTTTTTTCTTATATGTGCGTGGGATCTGTGTCTGTATATAGGAGGGATATGCGAGGGCTTATACTGTATATAAAAAGGCTATATACAAGGTAACTTTGTTGATGGTGGAATGGCTTTTATGCTATTTTTGATCAAAAATAGTATTACTAGGAACCCTGTTATTTACAGTAAATGCGCTCTTGCTTTTTACTTATTTAGTTACAGCAGTGTGAACATGCGCTTCTGTGCTGCATGTATAACAACTTAAACCTAGCTCAATTTTTGTGTTTTTCTTTGTATTTTTGAATTCTGTGCAAGCTAGGGTGTGGCCTCGCTCCCTTGAGCTGGAAACACGTATATTACTTACCGATAAAGTGTTTTTACGGAACTCATGACAGCTCCAACGGGAGAGAGGGGATCCGCCCTTCAAGGACAGGAAACCTTCAAGATAAAAAGGGCGGCTCCTCTCTCCGCATCAGTGGATTACAGAGCATGAGAGGACCTCTGAGTTAGTGTACACTTATCTATATACATTTATACAAACTATTTTTAACCACAACCATAAGTGGTGTACTATATACAATAGCACCAACCTGAAGGTGATGACTTAGTAACGGGAGGGAATATAAGGATGCTGTTGTCACGATGTGACACAACCCAACGGGGGGGGGGGGGCGGCCAGCGGACGGCACAACACACACACACAGCGGGATGGAAACGGGGAGAGGAAAGCCCTACTGATAGGGAAATGGGGGATGGTCACCACCTGAGCCTGTCCCTGCACTCCACTAATGCCCTAAGTGGGTCCTTCCCCCCACCACCGTAACCTAGCACTGCCCTGGCTAGTGCTCTGGCCAGCAAGAGGTGCTAGCCTCACTTGTGCAGTACCACGCGGGACAGTGACAAACAGGAAAGGGACAAGGAATATATACAACACTTAGCTTCCAGACACCGCTAATGACACAGAAACAGGACTCCAAACACCAGAAGTAGCTGACACCAGAGAACTGCAGCTGCACGGCGGGTCTCCATAGAGAAACTATCACCAACAGTCATCAGGTGACCATTTAAGGGATGGTGGGAGTGGTTACCACCCACATAAGTTGACCCAGCAACTCTGCAGTTACAGCAGATTGCCAGTGGGGAAAAATTGACATTAACCTTCGCTGGTCCTGAAAGGAAAAAAGCTACATTTGAAAGAGTGGAACAAGAGCTGCCACGAATTTAAAAATGGATCATGACAGTACCCCCATTTCATTGAGGGGCCTCTGGACCCTCAACACCAGACCTCACTGGAAGCAACGTACGGTGAGGACACCTCAATCCACTAGAGTTCACCTCTGCAGCCACCTGATCCTCAGGTTTAAAGCAAATGCAGCCCAAAAGGAGATGGCAATAACATAGGCTCTGGAGGCGCCACAAATCTCCAGAGTGGCGACCTGTGGAATACATTGTGAACGTGCATTACTGGGGGTAACTCCAGCTGGAAATTCCCCGAACTGAGAATGGCTGACAACCGACATGGCCCGATCACTCTAGAACTCCAGGTCCCAGAAACATACTTCCACCTGATGTTTTTCGTGGACACCCACACGTATTCATCCACACACAGGTCCGGACCTGAAAGTTTATTCCCACGTGTGCGTTTGCCACAGGATAGTGAACTGTGTCTTACCCTCACTACATACAGAGAGAACAACCACCCTCCCTTGACCCCTCCTCCTAAGAGGACTCTGAGTCTCAGGGTTTATTTGTGGTCAGGGTTGATTGTTGCCCCTACTCTCTGGCAGCACCTTCGCTGCTCCACCGGAGAAGAACGGGTAGGTTTGAGAAAGATGGCAGAGACAGTAGCTCCTGGGAAGCAGTCCTTACACGACTGGTCCCAGCTCATCACTTCCCTGGAGTGCCAATTTATGACCGGATTGTGTTTCTTCAACCAAGGGAGGCCTAAGACGAAGGGAGTTGGCATACTCTCCAAGACGTAGCACGACAGGAACTCTTCATGACTAGTTCCTATACGCAGGTTTATATTATCTACGACTTGAGTCACCCTCCCCTGGCTTAGTGGGACAAAGTCAATTGACTGAACACTAAGGGGTCTCACCAGCATCCCACCCATTAGACCATGGTTCTGGACAAAGAGAGAATCCACCAAATTGACTCCCGCTCCACTATCCACAAGCAACGGAACTGTCCCAGTAACCATGACAACCACCACTTTAGCAGGAGTGCTACACTGACATGTAAAGATTGAGGATATATATATATATACATACACACCCTGGTTGCCTCCCTCCACACAACCAGGAGGATGCGGCTTTTGATATAATGAACATACTTTGGCGTGAGCTGTGCAGACATTAATGTAATGACCCGTAAGTCCACAGTAGAAACATGCACCATACCATGGCGAACCGCAGGCAACCACGTTTGAGAAGAGACTCCTCCCACCTGCATAGGTTCGTCCGTCTGCACAGGTGTGTCCTCCCTAGAAAGAACAACAGGGGGCAGATTCAGTGTATGTCTCTCCCTGAGGCGCCTATCCACCCGGATAGTAAGGGCCATGGCGGCCTTCAACGACTCAGGAGTAGCGTACAGCACCAGAGTATCCTGTATCCCAGGTGACAGACCCTGACAAAAATGACTCCTAAGAGCAGGGTGGTTCCACTGCATGTCAGTGGCTCACCTCCTAAACTCTGAGCAGTACTCCTCAGCCAGCTGGCCCCCTTGCTTGATCTTACGGAGTCTAGACTTAGCCAAGGAGACACAGTCAGGATCCCCATACATCAGCGCCAATGAGGCAAAAACTCGTCCACTGACCGCAAAGATGGTGAATCGGTCGGCAGGGAGTAGGCACAGGATTGGGGATCACCCTTGAGAAGGGAGACTATAATCCCCACACGTTGTTCCTCGCTCCCTGAAGAATGAGGGCGGAGCCTGAAATATAACTTACAAGCCTCAACTCAGCCCCATGGTAGTATAATGCACTCCCATAGTAGGATAATGCACCCCATAGTAGGATAATGCACCCCCATAGCAGTTTAATGCAACCCCATAGTAGGATAATGCAACCCCATAGTAGGATAATGCAGCCGCATAGCAGTATAATGCACCACCATAGCAGTATAATGCACCCCCATAGCAGTATAATACAACCCCATAGTAGGATAATGCACCTCCATAGCAGTATAATGCAGCCCCATAGCAGTATTATGCACCCTCATAGCAGTAAAATGCACCCCCATAGTGGGATAATGCACCCCACAGTACGAAAATGCAGGACATAGTAGGATATAGTACCCCAATCCTATAGCAGTATAATGCACCCCCATAGCATTATAGAGCACTCTCATAGTAGGATAATACACTCCACAAAAGGATAATGTAGCCCCATAGTAGGATAAGCACCCCACAGTAGGATAATGCAGCCCCATAGTAGGATAATGCACCCCCATAGTAGGTTAATGCACCCCCATAGTAGGTTAATGCACCCCCATAGTAGGATATAGCACCCCAATAGTAGGATAATGCAATCCTATAGCAGTATAATGCACCCCCATAGCATTATAGAGCACTCGCATAGTAGGATAATACACTCCATAAAAGGATAATGTACCCCCATAGTAGGATAATGCAGCCCCATAGTAGGATAATGCACTCCATATTAGTTTAATTCAGCCCCATGGTAGTAAATTGCACCCCCACAGTAGGATAATGCACTCAATAGTAGGATAATGCACCTCCAAAGTAGGATAATTCAGCCACATAGTAGTATAATACACCCCCATAGTTCGATAATGCACCCTCATAGCAGTATAATGCACCCGCATAGCAGTATAATGCACCTCATTGTAGGATAATGCACCCCATAGTAGGATAATGCACCCCCATAGTAGTATAATGCACCTCATATTATGATAATGCAGCCCCATAGCTGGAAAGTGCACCCCCCTAGCAGGATAATGCAGGCACATAGCAGCATTATGCACCCCATAGCAGTATAATACAACCCCATATTAGGACAATGCACCAAATAGTAGGATAATGCACCCCATAGCAGTATAATTCATCCTCATAAAAGTATAATGCACTCCCATAGCAGTATAATGCACCCCCGTAGAAGGATAATGCACCCCATAGTAAGATAATGCACCCCCAAAGTGGGATAATGCAGCCCCATAGTAAGATGCAGTATTATGCACCCTCATAACAATATAATGCACCCCCATAGTAGGATAATGCACCCCACAGTACGATAATGCAGCCCCATAGTAGGATAATGCACCCACATAGTAGGTTAATGCAGCCTCACAGTAGGATATAGCACCCCAATAGTAGGATAATGCAACCCTATAGCAGTATAATGCACCCCCATAGTAGTTTAATGCACCCCCATAGTAGGATAGTGCCTGTTGTGGATTCTGTTTTTGGGCTCCCTCTGGTGGTTACAGCTGGTACTGGGTGACTTTGGTGGGTTGCGGTCTCTGGTTTCCACCTGTCCATCAGAGGCTGGGTGTTTCCTATTTAACCTGGCTTTCCTGTCATTCCCTTGCCGGCTATCAATGTATCAGTGTGTCTCTGTTACCTTTGCTACCTGCTCCTAGGCCTTCAAGACAAGCTAAGTCTGGATTTCCCTGTTTCATGTTTGCTTTCATGTTTTTAGTCCAGCTTGCAGATATGTAATTCTCTGCTGCTGGTTGCTCTAGTGGGCTGAAATTACCACTCATGTACCATGAGTTGGCACATGAGTTCAAGTAATTTCAGGATGGTATTTTGAAGGGTTTTAAGCTGACCGCGCAGTTCACCTTTTGTATCCTCTGCTATCTAGCTTAAGCGGGCCTCATTTTGCTGAATCTGTTTTCATAACTACGTTTGTGCCTTCCTCTCATTTCACCGTCATTATATGTGGGGGGCTGCTATTTCTGTGGGAATATTTCTCTGGAGGCAAGATTGGTCTGTGATTCTTCTGATAGGGGTAGCTAGATCTCCGGCTGGCGCGAGACGTCTAGAGTCCCCCCAGGAACGTTCCCCGGCTGCTGTTAGTTGAGTGTTGAGGTTCAGGATCGCGGTCAGCTCAGGTTCCATCACCCTAGAGCTCGTCCTGTTTTTGCCCGTGTTATGTGTTTAATTCCCTGCCATTGGGAGCATGACAGTATAGCCGGCCCACAAAGTGTTAATTGTTTGGCTGAAGCAGGAGAAAACGAAGTGTTGAAGGGACATTTTTTTTTTTTTCCCTCAGAGTTTTGCTGCCTAGCCCTTAATTGCTGTCTAGCTGCTTCTTACCTCCTCTTAACCCTTGAATGGCTCTGACCTTAGCTGTTTAACATGGATGTCCAGAGTTTGGCTTCCAGCCTGAATAATCTTGCTGCAAAAGTTCAAAACATACAGGATTTTGTTGTTCACACTCCTATGTCTGAACCTAGAATTCCTATTCCAGAGTTTTTTTCTGGAGATAGATCTACCTTCCTGAATTTCAGGAACAATTGCAAATTGTTTCTTTCTTTGAAATCTCGCTCCTCTGGAGACCCTGCTCAGCAGGTCAAGATTGTAATATCTTTCCTGCGGGGCGACCCTCAGAATTGGGCATTTGCATTGGCACCAGGGGATCCTGCATTGCTCAGTGTGGATGCGTTTTTTCTGGCACTGGGATTGCTCTATGAGGAACCTAACCTGGAGATTCAGGCTGAAAAGGCTTTATTAGCCCTCTCTCAGGGGCATGATGAAGCGGAAGTATATTGTCAAAAATTTCGGAAATGGTCGGTGCTTACTCAGTGGAATGAGTGCGCCCTGGCTGCAAACTTCAGAGATGGTCTTTCTGAGGCCATTAAGGATATTATGGTGGGGTTCCCTGCGCCTACAGGTCTGAATGAGTCTATGGCTATGGCCATTCAGATTGATCGGCGTTTACGGGAGCGCAAACCTGTGCACCAGTTGGCGCTGTCTTCTGAACAGGCACCTGAGACTATGCAATGTGATAGAATTCAGTCCAGAAGTGAACGGCAAAATTATAGGCGGAAAAATGGATTGTGTTTTTATTGTGGTGATTCAGCTCATGTTATATCAGCATGCTCTAAACGCACAAAAAAAGGTTGATAAATCTTTTGCCATTAGTACTCTGCAGTCTAAGTTCATTTTGTCTGTAACTCTGATTTGTTCACTGTCATCCATTTCCGTCGATGCCTATGTGGATTCGGGCGCTGCCCTGAGTCTTATGGATTGGTCATTTGCCAAACGCTGCGGTTTTAGTCTGGAGCCTCTGGAAGTTCCTATTCCTTTGAAGGGAATTGACTCTACACCATTGGCTATGAATAAACCGCAGTACTGGACACAAGTGACCATGCGCATGACTCCCGTTCATCAGGAGGTGATTCGCTTCCTTGTACTGTATAATTTACATGATGTACTAGTGCTTGGTCTGCCATGGTTACAAACTCATAATCCAGTCCTGGATTGGAAAACAATGTCTGTGTTAAGCTGGGGATGTCAGGGGGTTCATGATGATGCACCTCTGATTTCAATCGCTTCATCTACTCCTTCTGAGGTCCCTGCGTTTTTGTCTGACTATCGGGATGTTTTTGAGGAGCCTAAGCTCAATTCGCTCCCTCCTCATAGGGATTGTGACTGTGCTATAGAATTAATTCCTGGCAGTAAGTTCCCTAAGGGTCGTTTATTTAATCTGTCAGTGCCAGAGCATACTGCTATGCGGAATTATATTAAGGAGTCCTTGGAAAAGGGACATATTCGTCCATCTTCGTCCCCTCTGGGAGCAGGGTTTTTTTTCGTGGCAAAAAGGGATGGTTCCCTGAGGCCTTGTATAGATTATCGCCTTCTGAATAAGATTACAGTCAAATATCAGTATCCATTGCCATTATTGACTGATTGGTTTGCTCGCATTAAGGGGGCTAGGTGGTTCACTAAGATAGATCTTCGCGGTGCGTATAATCTTGTGCGGATAAGGCAGGGTGATGAGTGGAAAACCGCATTTAATACGCCTGAGGGCCATTTTGAGTATTTGGTAATGCCTTTTGGACTTTCTAATGCTCCTTCAGTCTTTCAGTCCTTTATGCACAATATTTTCCGTGAATATCTGGATAAGTTTATGATTGTGTATTTGGATGATATTTTGGTGTTTTCTGATGACTGGGAGTCTCATGTTCTACAGGTCAGGAAGGTGTTTCAAGTCCTGCGGGCCAATTCTCTGTTTGTGAAGGGCTCAAAATGTCTCTTCGGAGTCCAGAAGATTTCTTTTTTGGGGTACATTTTTTCTCCTTCTACTATTGAGATGGATCCCGTCCGGTTCAGGCGATTTGTGACTGGACACAACCTACATCTGTTAAGAGTCTTCAGAAGTTCTTGGGTTTTGCTTATTTTTATCGTCGGTTCATTACTAATTTTTCCAGTGTTGTTAAACCTTTGACTGATTTGACTAAAAAGGGTGCTGATGTTGCTAATTGGTCTCCTACGGCTGTGGAGGCCTTTCAGGAACTTAAGCGCCGGTTTTCTTCTGCTCCTGTGTTATGTCAACCAGATGTTTCACTTCCTTTTCAGGTTGAGGTTGATGCTTCCGAGATTGGAGCGGGGGCGGTTTTGTCACAGAGAAGTTCCGATGGCTCGGTGATGAAGCCATGTGCGTTCTTTTCTAGAAAATTCTCGCCCGCCGAGCGCAATTATGATGTGGGTAATCGGGAGCTTTTGGCCATGAAGTGGGCATTTGAGGAGTGGCGTCATTGGCTTGAGGGTGCTAGACATCGTGTGGTGGTCTTGACTGATCACAAAAATCTGATTTACCTTGAGTCTGCCAGGCGTCTGAATCCTAGACAGGCTCGTTGGTCGTTGTTTTTTTCTCGTTTCAATTTTGTGGTTTCATACCTGCCAGGTTCAAAGAATGTGAAGGCAGATGCTATTTCCAGGAGTTTTGTGCCTGACTCTCCTGGAGACTCTGGGCCTACTGGTATCCTTAGGGATGGGGTAATATTGTCCGCCGTCTCCCCAGACTTGCGACGTGCATTGCAGGAGTTTCAGGCGGATAAACCTGATCGTTGTCCACCAGAAAGACTGTTTGTTCCGGATGATTGGACCAGTAGAGTCATCTCCGAGGTCCATTCTTCTGTGTTGGCTGGTCATCCTGGAATATTTGGTACTAGAGACTTGGTGGCCAGGTCTTTTTGGTGGCCTTCCTTGTCAAGGGATGTGCGCACCTTTGTGCAGTCTTGTGAAGTGTGTGCTCGGGCTAAGCCTTGCTGTTCTCGGGCCAGTGGGTTGTTGTTATCCTTGCCTATCCCGAAGAGGCCTTGGACGCACATTTCCATGGATTTTATTTCAGATCTCCCTGTCTCACAGAAAATGTCCGTTATCTGGGTTGTGTGTGACCGCTTTTCTAAGATGGTTCATTTGGTACCCTTGCCTAAGTTGCCTTCCTCCTCTGAGTTGGTCCCTTTATTTTTTCAGAACGTGGTTCGTTTGCATGGGATTCTGGAGAATATCGTTTCTGACAGGGGATCCCAGTTTGTGTCTAGATTTTGGCGGACGTTTTGTGCTAAGATGGGCATTGATTTGTCTTTCTCGTCTGCATTCCATCCTCAGACAAATGGCCAGACGGAGCGAACTAATCAGACCTTGGAAACTTATTTAAGGTGTTTTGTTTCTGCTGATCAAGATGACTGGGTTGCCTTTTTGCCACTGGCCGAATTTGCCCTTAATAATCGGGCTAGTTCTGCTACTTTGGTTTCTCCTTTCTTTTGTAATTCGGGGTTTCATCCTCGTTTTTCCTCTGGTCAGGTGGAGCCTTCGGATTGTCCTGGAGTGGACGTGGTGGTGGACAGGCTACATCAGATTTGGAATCAGGTGGTGGACAATTTGAAGTTGTCTCAGGAGAAGACTCAGCAGTTTGCTAATCGCCGTCGCCGCGTGGGTCCCCGACTTCTTGTTGGGGATTTGGTGTGGTTGTCTTCTCGTTTTGTCCCTATGAAGGTCTCTTCTCCTAAGTTCAAGCCTCGGTTCATCGGTCCTTATAAGATCTTGGAGATTCTTAACCCTGTATCTTTTTGTTTGGATCTCCCAGCATCGTTTGCTATTCATAATGTGTTCCATCGGTCGTTATTGCGGAGGTATGAGGTGCCCGTTGTTCCTTCGGTTGAGCCTCCTGCTCCGGTGCTGGTGGAGGGAGAATTGGAGTATGTTGTTGAGAAGATCTTGGATTCTCGTGTTTCCAGACGTAAACTCCAGTATTTGGTTAAGTGGAAGGGTTATGGTCAGGAGGATAATTCCTGGGTGGTCGCCTCTGATGTTCATGCGACTGATTTGGTCCGCGCCTTCCATAGAGCTCATCCTGATCGCCCTGGGGGTTCTCGTGAGGGTTCGGTGACCCCTCCTCAAGGGGGGGGTACTGTTGTGGATTCTGTTTTTGGGCTCCCTCTGGTGGTTACAGCTGGTACTGGGTGACTTTGGTGGGTTGCGGTCTCTGGTTTCCACCTGTCCATCAGAGGCTGGGTGTTTCCTATTTAACCTGGCTTTCCTGTCATTCCCTTGCCGGCTATCAATGTATCAGTGTGTCTCTGTTACCTTTGCTACCTGCTCCTAGGCCTTCAAGACAAGCTAAGTCTGGATTTCCCTGTTTCATGTTTGCTTTCATGTTTTTAGTCCAGCTTGCAGATATGTAATTCTCTGCTGCTGGTTGCTCTAGTGGGCTGAAATTACCACTCATGTACCATGAGTTGACACATGAGTTCAAGTAATTTCAGGATGGTATTTTGAAGGGTTTTAAGCTGACCGCGCAGTTCACCTTTTGTATCCTCTGCTATCTAGCTTAAGCGGGCCTCATTTTGCTGAATCTGTTTTCATAACTACGTTTGTGCCTTCCTCTCATTTCACCGTCATTATATGTGGGGGGCTGCTATTTCTGTGGGAATATTTCTCTGGAGGCAAGATAGGTCTGTGATTCTTCTGATAGGGGTAGCTAGATCTCCAGCTGGCGCGAGACGTCTAGAGTCCCCCCAGGAACGTTCCCCGGCTGCTGTTAGTTGAGTGTTGAGGTTCAGTATCGCGGTCAGCTCAGGTTCCATCACCCTAGAGCTCATCCTGTTTTTGCCCGTGTTATGTGTTTAATTCCCTGCCATTGGGAACATGACAAGTGCCCCTCACAATAGTACAATGCACCCCCATAGTAGGATAATGCAGCACCATAGCAGTATATGGCATTCCCATAGTAGGATAGTGCCCCCACAGTAGTATAATGCACCCCCATAGCAGTATAATGCAGCCCATAGCAGTATAATGCACCGTCATAGGAGTATAATGCACCACATAGCAGTATATGGCACCCCCAAAGTAGGTTAATGCTGCCTCATAGTAGTGTAATGCACCCCATAGCAGTATAATGCAGCCTCATAGTAGGAAATGCACCCCATAGGACTATTAAGCCCCACAGTAGGATAATGCAGCCCCATAGTAGGATAATGCACCCCCTTAGAAAAATAGTGCCCCCCACAATAGTACAATGCACCCCATAGTAGGATAATGCAGCCCATAGCAGTATATGGCACCCCCATAGTAGGATAGTGCCCTCCACATTAGTATAATGCACCCCCATAGGAGTATAATGCACCCCATAGCAGCATAATGCACCCTCAAAGGAGTATAATGCACCCCCATAGCAGTATATGGCACCCCCAAAGTAGGTTAATGCAGCCCCATAGTAGGATAATGCACCCCCATAACAGTATAATGCACCCCCATAGTACGATAATACCGCCCCATAGCAGTATATGGCATCCCCATAGTAGGATAGTGCCCCCGACAGTAGTATAATGCACCTCCATAGCAGTATAATGCACCCCATAGCAGCATAATGCACCTTCATAGGAGTATAATGCACCCCCATAGCAGTATATGGCACCCCCAAAGTAGGATAATGCTGCCCCATAGTAGTATAATGCACCCCCATAGCAGTATAATACAGCCTCATAGTAGGATAATGCACCCCATAGGATTATTCAGCCCCATAGTAGGATAATGCAGCCCCATAACAGTATAATGCACCCCCATAACAGTATAATGCACACCCATAACAGTATATTGCACACCCATAAGAGTATTATACAAACTCATAGTAGGATAATGCACCCCCATAGCAATATAATGCAGCTCCATAGCAGTATAGTGCAGCCCCATAGCAGTATAGAGCACTCTCATAGTAGGATAATACATCCCATAGAAGGATAATGCACCCCCATAGTAGGATAATGCACCCCATATTAGGATAATTCAGCCCCATGGTAGTAAATTGCCCCCCCCATAGTAGGATAATGCACTCCATAGTAGGATAATGCACCTCCAAAGTAGGATAATGCAGCCCCACAGTAGTATAATACACCCCCATAGTAGGATAATGCACCCGCATAGCAGTATAATGCACCTTATTGCAGGATAATGCACCCCATAGTAGGATAATGCACACCCATAGTAGGATAATGCACCCCCATAGTAGGATAATGCACCCCCATAGTAGGATAATGCAGCCCCATAGTTGGAAAGTGCACTCCCATAGCAGGATAATGCAGGCCCATAGAAGCATAATGCACCCCCATAGCAGTATAATGCAACTCCATAGTAGGATAATGCACCAAATAGTAGGATAATGCACCCCATAGAAGTATAATTCACCCTCATAGTAGGATAATGCAGCCCCATAGCAGTATAATGCACCACCATAGCAGTATAATTCACTACCATAGCAGTATAATGCACCCCCATAGCATTATAATACAACCCCATAGTAGGATAATGCACCTCATAGTAGGATAGTGCAATAATGCACTCCCATAGCAGTATAATTCACCTCCATAGCAGTATAATGCACCCCAAAAGTAGGATAATGCAGCCCATTAGTAGTATAATGCACCCCATAGTAGGAAAATGCACCCTCAATGCAGTATAATGCAGCCCCACAACAGTATAATGCACTCACATAGCAGTATAATGCTCCCCATAGTAAAATAATGCACCCCAAAGTATGGTAATGCTGCCCGATAGTAGGATAATGCACTCTATACTAGGATAATGCAGCCCCATGGACGGATAATGCACCCCATAGTAGGATAATGCACCCCAAAGTAGCAAAATGCAGCCCCATAGCAGTATAATGCACCACCAGAGTACGATTATGCAATTCCATAGCAGTATAATGCAGCCCCATAGCAGTACAATGCAATTCCATAGTAGGATAATACACTTCCATAGTAGGATAATGCACCCCCATAGTAGGATAATGCAGCCTCATAGTAGAATAATGCACCAACATGGTAGGATAATACAGCCCCATAGTAGGTTAATGCATCCCATAGTAGGATAATGCACTTTAGGCCACGCCCCTGACCACACCCATTTCACAACTAGCCACACCCATATCCCCGCCCCAACCACACCCATTTAGCACTGCTGATCACACTGTTTGATAAACAATAATTATAAACAGAAAAAAATATGTCCACACAGTGCTCCATACTGTATAATGGCCACACATGCTTTATACTGTATAATGGCCCCACATGATGCTCCATACTGTATAATGGCCACATAGTGTTTCATACTGTATAATAGCCCCACATGATGCTCCATACTGTATAATAGCCCCACATAGTGCTCCATTCTGTATAATGGCCCCACATGATCCTCAATACTGTATAATGGCCACACAGTGCTCCATACTGTATAATGGCCTCACATTATGCCCCATACTGTATAATGGCCATAGTGCTCCATACTGTATAATGGCCCCACATGAAGCGTACAGTATAATGGCCCCACATGATGCTCCCTACTGTATAATGGCCCCACAGTGCTGCATACTGTATAATGGCCCCACATGATGCTCCATACTGTATAATGGCCACACATGATGCTCAATAGTGTATAATGGCCACACAGTGCTCCATACTGTATAATGGCCCCACATGATGCACCAAATAGTAGGATAATGCACCCCATAGCAGTATAATGCACCCCATAGCAGTATAATGCACCCCCATAGAAGCATAATGCACCCCCATATCAGTATAATACAACTCCATAGTAGGATAATGCACCAAATATGACCTATAATAAATTGCACACGTCAGACCTCAAAATACAAAAAATTCCAAAATTTATTAAGAATAATACAGAACAACAATCACAGCAATGATGGAAACAGGTACCAATACAAAGGCACCCCAGGCCAGAGGCAAGTTTAATACAACAAATGAAATCCACCACCACATTATCTAGACCTCTTGTGGATCAACAGTTTTTCTCGCCATAGGCGTAGCTATAATGTATTTACACAGATATGTCATGGCAAATGCGGCATCATAAAGAATACCAATACTGTAGTGCTTACATTACCTCTGGTCTGATGGTGCCACAACCCCAAATGCACCAAATAGTAGGATAATCCACCCCATGGCAGTATAATTCACCCTCATAGCAGTATAATGCACCCCCATAGCAGTATATGGCACCCCAAAAGAAGGATAATTCCACCCCATAGTAGTATAATGCACCCCCATAGCAGTATAATGCAGCCTCATAGTAGGATAATGCACCCCATAGGATTATTCAGCCCCATAGTAGGATAATGCACCCCCATAACGGTATAATGCACCACCATAGCAGTATTATACAAACTCATAGTAGGATAAAGCACCCCCATAGCAATATAATGCAGCCTCATAGCAGTACAATGCAGCCCCATAGCATTATAGAGCACTCTCATAGTAGGATAATACATCCCATAGAAAGATAATGCACCCCCATAGTAGGATAATGCACTTCATATTAGGATAATTCAGCCCCATGGGAGTAAATTGCTCCCCCATAGTAGGATAATGCACTCCATAGTAGGATAATGCAGCCCCATAGTAGTATAATACACCCCCATAGTTGGATAATGCACCCTCATAGCAGTATAATGCACCCGCATAGCAGTATAATGCACCCTATTGTAGGATAATGCACCCCACAGTAGGATAATGCACCCCCATAGTAGCATAATGCACCTCATATTATGATAATGCAGCCCCATAGTTGGAAAGTGCACCCCCATAGCAGGATAATGCAGGCCCATAGCAGCATAATGCACCCCCATAGCAGTATAATACAACCCCATATTGGGATAATGCACTAAATAGTAGGATAATTCACCCCGTAGCAGTATAATGCACCCCCATAGAAGGATAATGCACCCCCAAAGTGGGATAATGCAGCCCCATAGTAGTATAATGCACCCCCATAGGAGGATAATGCACCCCCATAGCAGAATAATGCAGCCCCATAGTAGGATAATCCTGCACCATAGTAGGATAATGCAGCTGCATAGCAGTATAATGCACCACCATAGCAGTATAATGCAACCCCATAGTAGGATAATGCACCCCATAGTAGGATAGTGCAATAATGCACCTCCATAGCAGTATAATTCACCCTCATAGCAGTATAATGCTCCCCCATAGTAGAATAATGCACCACAAAGTATGGTAATGCACCCCATAGTAAGATAATGCACCCCAAGGTAGCAAAATGCAGCCCCATAGCAGTATAATGCACCACCTGAGTAGGATAATGCAATCCCATAGCAGTATAATGCAGCCCCATAGCAGTATAATGCAGCCCCATAGCAGTACAATGCACTTCAAAAATAGGAGGATAATGCACTTCCATAGTAGGATAATGCATTAACATGGTAGGATAATGCAGCCCCATAGTAGATTAATGCATCCCATAGTAGGATAATGCACTTTAGGCCACACCCCTGACCACACCCATTTCACAACTAGTCACACCCATATTCCCGCCCCAACCACACCCATTTAGCACTGCTGATCAAACTGTTTCATAAACAATAATTATAAACAGAAAAAAATATTGCCACACAGTGCTCCATACTTTATAATGACCACACATGATGCTTCTTACTGTATAATGGCCACACATGATGCTCTATACTGTATAATGGCCCCACATGATGTGTCAGGACTCTGAACATTTTTTACCTTTTGTGCATTACTGCCCTTTTCCAAGATGGCGTCTTTGGTCTCACGTGCACTGTGTCTTCCTGCTATAAAACTCCACCCCAGCCTTCAGTCTGTGCTAGAGTATTCTGCCTTGCATCCAGCTCCTGATTTCTGATTACTCCCTGGATATACACCTGCTCCTGTGAACCTGTGTGGTGATCCTGCTACTCTGCTCTGAGTTCCTGCTGCATACACAAGTTTCCAGTAATCCTCCTTCATCTGCTGTTCGTGTTTACTTCCATCTGCATTTGCTGGACATGTAAGCTGTTTCTGCTTTGCAATAACCTGAGACTATTAACCAGGCCTCCCTGGTTGAGCTAAGATATGATTTGAACTGCCTAATAAGAATATCTATCTGTGCCTGGACTAAGACAAGGATTTATTCGTGTCAAGTATCCTCAAGAATAACAGTGTTTCATAGACTTTCTGCTTGATTGCATTTTCCTCTGAAGTTTCCTATAGACTGCTAAGCTGCGTTTATTATTTGCACCAAGTGTTGTGGACTTGAGTTTCTCTCTGCACCTGTTTGAATCACCGGGTGATAATATAGACTTTACCACTTATAAAAACTGTGTCCTGTAGTTGTCTTGTTCCACGCAAAGAGTCTCCTGAGTTATCCCCTATAATTATTACATGATGCTCCATACTGTATAATTGCCCCACATGATGCTGCGTACAGTATAATGGCCCCACATGATGCTCCCTACTGTATAATGGCCCCACAGTGTTCTATACTGTATAATGGCCACAGTGCTCCATACTGTATAATGGCCCCCGCATGATGCTGCGTACAGTATAATGGCCCCACATGATGCTCCCTACTGTATAATGGCCCCACAGTGCTGCATACTGTATACTGGCCACACATGATGCTCTATGCTGTATAATGGCCATACAGTGCTCCATACTGTATAATGGCCCCACATGATGCTCAATAAGATTCTGAGCCTTCGCGGGCAGGGTCCTCTCTCCTACTGTACCTGTCGTGACTTGTATTGTTTAAGATTATTGTACTTGTTTTTATTATGTATACCCCTCCTCACATGTAACAAATGATGCTATAATAATAAATAATAATAATGGCCACACATGATGCTCCATACTGTATAATGGCCCCACATGATGGACAATACTGTATAATGGCCCCACATGATGCTGCTTACAGTATAATGGCCATACATGGTGCTCAATACTGTATAACGGCCATACGCGACGATGCCAATGTACAGTCGGGGCTGTAGATGTGTCCCAGCAGCTCTGCTTACAATGCAGGCAAAGATTTCACCACCTGTTGCTGTACACATTGCTGTCTCACAGATCCTGCACATTGCAATGTTGCTCTGCGAACTCTGCATGCGCTCAGACAACACCACTATCTACTGGCTCCACTCCATAACTGCTGTAGTATATAAAGGATATATACTTCTCCTGCTGGCTGTGCGAGAGAAGTAGAGCACCATGCGGGACTGCGGGGCACAGCCTCAAAATCGGGACAGTCCCGCAGTATGAGGGACGGTTGGGAGCTATGGGATAATGCAGTCCCATACTAGGGTAATGCAGCCCCATAATAGGATATTGCACCCGAAAGTAGGATAATGCACCCCCATGGTAGGATAATGCACCCCAAAGTAGGATAATGCACCCCATGGTAGGATAATCCTCCCCCATATTCGGATAATGCAGCCCCATATTCGGATAATGCAGCCCCATAGTAGGATAATGCACCCCATGGTAGGATAATGCACCCCCATATTCGAATAATGCTCCCCCATAGTAGGATAAGGGTATGTGCACACGATCAAGAATGGCTCATTATTTGCTCAGGATTTGACGCAGGTGAAATCAGCACCAAATCTGCCTCTGAGGTCACTGGCAAGTCATCTGCGTTTTTGATGCGTTTTTGATGCATTTTTTCCGCATGTGTTTTCTTTTGTCACTTGAAATAAAGCTAATTGAAAGTTGGCTTCTGGGAAGGAAAAAATGTGATTTCCTGTTTGCAGATATATTGGGGGTATGTACACATGGTCAGTAAACGCTGCAGGTTGGACGCTGAGTACATCCGCTGCGTCCAACCGCAGAGTCCAGCTGTTACAGCAAAGTGGATGGGATTTCAAGAAATCTCATGCCCACTATGCGTGCTCCGATTACTCGTAGAGACGGACGTGCGGCACGTCTTTCCAGACCGCATGTCAATTTATGTAGTGGAGACACTCAGTCTCCTCTGTGTAAATTACCTATAGACGTTCAAGGTTCATGGATCCTTACCAGACTGAAATACCAGTCCCAGTAGTCTGCTTTACTCTGACTGGTTAACAAATATAGGGGGACCCCATGCCATTTTTTTTTTTATTATTATTTATTAAAAATTAGGGGACTTCTCTCTGTGCTTTCCTCCACTTCCTGTGTCATGTACTTCTGGCTGTGTCACAAGATTCACCATTATGTATTTAGTACACATGCATAGTAAGCTGCGTCGCTGCACTTAATACGCATGTGACTAAGAAGATAATGCGGTTTTACCACATCTAACGATAGTGAATGGGTATTCTCCGCAACGTAAATAGACATGCTGCGGTCTGGAAAGACGCGCCGCATGTCCATTTACGCAGGGATGCCGCGGGCGTCTCTGACCGTATAGTGGACATGGGATTTCTTGAAATCCCATCCACTATGCTGTAACATCTGGCTGCTGCGGGTTTAGTGACAGTGGGAACATACCCTAATATAATCTTTATCTTTTTATATAGCGCTAACATATTCTGCAGCGCTTTACAGTTTGCATATATTAGCATTGCTGTCCCCGATGGGGCTCACAATCTAAATTACCTATCAGTATGTCTTTGGAACGTGGGAGGCAACCAGAGTACCCGGAGGAAACCCACACAAACAAGGGGAAAACATACAAACTCCTTGCAAATGCTGTCCTTGGTGGGATTTGAACCCAGGACCCAATTGCTGCAAGGATGCAGTGCTGACCACTGAGCCACCGTGCTGTCCCAATGCAGCACCATAGCAGTATAATGCACCCCATAGTAGGATAATGCACCCTCATAGTAGGATAATACACCCCCACAGTAGGATAATGCACCCCCATAGCAGTATAATGCACTCCCGTAGTGTTAGGGTTGACGGATTGCACTAAATAAATGTAATAGTAAAGTGCAATCACAACCCGGGGTTTACCGTGCAGAGATGTTAAACTGCGGCTAGTGTGAACAATGACGGAACACACAGTGAGCAATTGCTTGCCACTCATTGTGAACAGCACATAAAACTGAACTCAAACGCAGAAACAAAACAGATGCTCTGCAACAGAGCTGTGTCACTCGCACTCAGAATCGGAACAGATGCTCTGCAACTGAGCTGTGTCACTCGCACACTGAAATAGAACTGATGCTCTGCAACAGAGCTGTGTCACTCGCACACAGAAACGAAAGAGTTATGGTGCTAGATACGACCCCTGTTAACCTCACAGGGGAAAGAAGCTCGCTAACGGAGTAAGAGGCAAACAGTGGTCACACAATCAGCAAAAGCACTCAACCAACTCCTCTCCAGAGGTGCTGGAATTCTAATGGCTAAACGTCAGCCATGAATTCACACAGACCATCTCCTCTCCGGAGAACCAGAATTCTAACCGCTTACCGCCGACCCTGAGCACATGCTGGTAAAGACCACACTGGTGCACTGTCCCATACAGACATGTAACAAGAATGATACTAGCACACCCACATGCGCCTCTGAGACCCTTTTATATGTTCAGCTCATGTCCAGACGAACAGGACCTTGCTCACGGACCAATCCGGGAATGCCACATCGCCAGAGCAGCTGATACCCGACCACCAATGAGACGCCGCCACATCACGAGCATGCTCAGTAGGGCTCACTTGTAGCTGGTTCCCATAGCCTTGGCTGGAGAGTCAGCAGTAACCAAACAGCTCGAGCCTGAGCAAGATGCTGGGACCGATGTCAAAGCTCAGCAGCACCTGCAGCAGACGAAACTGAATGGGAGCCGCAGATGCAGACAAGGCTTGGGATCTACCCTGTGCAGCGGGAGAATCCCGACGACTAACACATACAGTAGTAGTATAATGCAACCCTATAGTAATATAATGCACCCCCCAGAATAGTATAATACACCCCATACTGTGGCTTTACAAAAAAAAAAAAAAAGTTTCTCCTTACCTGGCTGAGGTCCAGCAGTGTCCTCTGCAAGATTCATCTGAGGCGCAGACCACTGTTCTGGCGTATGACAGTGACGTCATATGCTGCTGGTGAAGTGTGTGCTGATGTTAGCTGACGGCCTGTGATTGGCTGGAGGCTGTTAACTGTTGCCGCACGGCAACAGTTTAACTGAACGAGCATCCGATCAGTTACTGATCCTGCCGCTGGGGCCCAGCAAGCGGAAGAGAGGGGGCCTATGGGGCAGTAATCCCCTGATGTCGGCCCTGTCGTACCTCTTGATTTTATTAAATTAACCCCTTCACGACATGCGCCGTACTAGTGATGATGACCAATGGGTCGGCATCACAACCAGAGGCCACTGCTGGATTGCTATGAGCGGTGGTCGGTGCTCATAGCAAGTTCACAATTCAACTACATACAAGCGACCTGATCAACGCTTGTATGTAGCAGCCAAAAAGCATGCCAAAAGTAAAAAAAAAAAAAAAAGTGAAAAAAAAAAAATATATATATATAAGTTCAAATCACCCTCCTTCGCCCCATCTTAATATATACTTGCCTTGTAACGTCTTCACATCGTGTTCCGTCCAGATGTGTCCGGATCCAAGAATTCCAAGCGGAGGAAGTTCTCCGACTGCCATATTGGGACACCCAAGTGATGGGTGTCTCAATATGGAAACTGCTGGTGGTACCAGCCTCTTGCACAGTACCCGGAACACCGTCGTACCATACACACACACACACACACACACACACACTGTATATGCACCACACATACACACACTGTATATGCCGTACCCACCACACACACACACTGTAGCCGGCGCCTGTGCTCTTTCCCCTGCCTGGTGCAGGCGCAGTGAGCGCTGCCCGTCTTTCCTCATATGCAGCCCAGCTGACTGCGCCTGTGCGGCCGTCCTGCCTGTGAATCCCAGCCCCGCAATGTGAATAAATCATAAGTCACTGCGGGGCTGGGATTCACAGGCAGGGCGGCCGCGCAGGCGCAGTCAGCTGGACTGCATATGAGGAAAGACGGGCAGCGCTCACTGCGCCTGCACCAGGCAGGGGAAAAGAGCGCAGGAGCCGGCTACTTTTGAAAACAGCAGCGAGGAGGAGGCGGTGCCCGGCGCCAAGAAGATGTGAGTGACAGCTGTGTGCTGTCTGAAGCAGGGGGGAAACGGCGGCCTACTTGACTGAAGACCAGGTATTTCGGACAAATTATAAAACTGATTGTAACTAGAGAAATAATCAGTTTTATAATTTGTCCGAAATACCTGGTCTTCAGTCAAGTAGGCCGGTGTTTCCCCCCTGCTTCAGACAGCACATAGCTGTCAGTCGCATCTTCTTGGCGCCGGCTCCTCCTCGCTGTTTTCAAAAGTAGCCGGCGTCTGCGCTCTTTTCCCCTGCCTGGTGCAGGCGCAGTGAGCGCTGCCCGTCTTTCCTCATATGCAGTCCAGCTGACTGCGCCTGCGCGGCCGCCCTGCCTGTGAATCTTAGCCCCGCAGTGACTTATGATTTATTCACATTGCGGGGCTGGGATTCACAGGCAGGACGGCCGCGCAGGCGCAGTCAGCTGGGCTGCATATGAGGAAAGACGGGCAGCGCTCACTGCGCCTGCACCAGGCAGGGGAAAGAGCGCAGGCGCTGGCTACTTTTGAAAACAGCGGCGAGGAGGCGGCGCCCGGCGCCAAGAAGATGTGAGTGACAGCTGTGTGCTGTCTGAAGCAGGGGGGAAACGCCGGCCTACTTGACTGAAGACCAGGTATTTCGGACAAATTATAAAACTGATTATTTCTCTAGTTACAGCACCCAGAACTAAAAGAGACACCTTGTCAGAATGCAGCATTACTGCTGCACAAGGTGGCTCTTTTAGTTTGAAACGACTGGGGGGGGGGGGGGGGGGTTGACAGGTTCCCTTTAATTCCCAGTGACGGAATAGTACGTCCAGCGCGATCAGCCGCTCCCCCGATCGCCGCCGGGTGTCAGCTGATTATTACAGCTGACATCTGGCACTATAACCCCTGGAACACTGCGATCAAACATGATCGCAGCGTTCCGGCAGCAAAGGGAAGCATCGCGCAGGGAGGGGGCTCCCTGCGTACTTCCCTGAGACCCTCGGAGAAACGCAATGTGATCACGTTGCTCCGAGGGTCTCCTACCTCCTCCTCCCTGCAGGCCCCGGATCCAAAATGGCAGTGGGGGCCCTTCTGTGTCCTGCAGGGAGGTGGCTTTCAAGCACCTGCTCACAGCAGGCGCCGGGAAGCCTCCCTGCAGTGCCTGTCAGATCACTGATCTGACACACTGCTTTGCAAAGTGTCAGATCAGCGATCTGACACTATAGTATGATGTCCCCCAAAGTAAAAAAAAAAATATTACATGTGTAAAAAAAAAATAAAAAAAAAAATTCCTAAATAAACAAAAAAAAATATATTGTTCCAATAAATACATTTCTTTATCTAAATAATAAAAAAACAAAACAATAAAAGTACACATATTTAGTAACGCCGCGTCCGTAACGATCCGACCTATAAGGCTATGTGCACACGTTCAGGATTTCTTGCAGAAATTTCCTGAGCAAAACAGGACATTTTCTGCTAGAAATCCGCATGCATTTTTTCCACGTTTTTTTCAGCATTTTTCGCGCGTTTTTGTTGCGGATTTTTTGCGTTTTTTCCCGGAGATTTCCCAATGCAATGATATAGTGAGAAATCTGCAAAATTAATGAACATGCTGCGTTTTTTACCACAATGCGCTTTTTTCATGGAAAAAAACGCATCATGTGCACAAAAATTGTGGAATGCATTCTAAATGATGGGATGCATAATGTATGCGTTTTTTATGCGTTTTCATAGCGAAAAAAATGCGAAAAATCCGCAACGTGTGCACACAGCCTAAAACTGTCCCACTAGTTAACCCCTTCAGGGAAAGAGGCAAAAAACGCTTTATTATCATACTGCTGAACAAAAAGTGGAATAATACGCGATCAAAAAGACGGATATAAATAACCATGGTACCGCTGAAAACGACATCTTGTCCTGCAAAAAACAAGCCGCCATACAGCGTCATCAGCAAAAAAATAAAAAAAGTTACAGTCCTCAGAATAAAGCGATGCAAAAATAATTATTTCTTATATAAAATAGTTTTTATTGTATAAAAGTGCCAAAACATTTAAAAAATTATATAAATGAGGTATCGCTGTAATCGTACTGACCCGAAGAATAAAACTGCTTTATCAATTTTTATCACACGCAGAACGGTATAAACGCCCCCCCCCCCCCCCCACCAAAAAAAAAGAAATTCAAGAATTGCTGGTTTTTGTTCATTCTGCCTCCCAAACATCGTAATAAAACATGATAAAAAAATGTCATGTGCCCGAAAATGGAACCAATAAAAATGTCAGCTCATCCCGCAAAAAACAAGACCTCACATGACGTGGGCCAAAATATGGAAAAATTATAACTCTCAAAATGTGGTCATGCAAAAACTAATTTTTGCAATAAAAAGCATCTTTTAGTGTGTGACACTGCCAAACAAAAACCAGCTATAACAAAACGCTATAAATAGTAAATCAAACCCTCCTTCATCACCCCTTTGGGTAGGGAAAAATAATAAAATTAAAAAAACTGTATTTATTTCTATTTTCCCATTAGGGTAAGGCTTCTTTTACACATACAGTTGTTTTGCAGGCCTTTTTTGCAGCCCCCAATTGATTTCTATGGGGCCGCAATAATTTCACGGTGCGCCGTATGGCCGTATTTATGGCCGTGAAAAAAGATTGACCCAAAAAAGACATACTGATAGGGAATTTAGATTGTGAGCCCCAATGGGGACAGCGATGATAATGTGTGCAATCTGTAAAGCGCTGCGGAATATGTTAGCGCTATATAAAAATAAAGATTATTATTATTATTATTGACCCGACTCAATCTTTTTCCCAGCTTACAGACATGGCCCCCTTTGAAAATCAATGGGGCCGCAAAAACAACGGAAGTTTCTTTTTGCGGTGCACTGTGACTTCCGTTTTTGCGGAACGCAGTTTTTTTTTCTCCAATACTATTTTCATAGTATTGGAAACCCAAAAAACGGTGATCCGCAAGTTTTTGGTGGTCCGTTATTGTGGCAGACCGTAAAAGTTGTGGCGATACGGGCCAAAAAAAACCAGGTATGTGTAAAAGAAGCCTTAGGGTTAGGGCTAAAGTTAGCATTAGGCCGGCCTCACACTAGCGAGTTTTACGGACGTATGAGCGCATAAACTACGTCCGTAAAATTCGCATTACACACGGCCCAATGATTCCCTATGTCCCAGCTATCTGCCGTATATTACGCATCCGTAATATACGGTCTTGTACGGCCGTAGAAAATCGCAGCATGCTGCGTTTGTCACCGTATTGCGCAAAAAAATCGCCAATGAAAGTCTATGGGGGCGAGAAAAATACGGATTCCACACGGACCAGCAGTGTGACTTGCGAGAAATACGCACCGGTGTTAGTGAAAATCCGGTAATTCAATTGCTGGCTTTTCATTTCTCCTTCCCAAACCCGACATGATATGAGACATGGTTTACATACAGTAAACCATCTCATATCCCCCTTTTTTTTGCATATTCCACACTACTAATGTTAGTAGTGTGTATGTGCAAAATTTGGGTGCTGTAGCTGCTAAAATAAAGGGTTAAATGGCGGAAAAAATTGGCGTGGGCTCCCGCGCAATTTTCTCCGCCAGAGTGGTAAAGCCAGTGACTGAGGGCAGATATTAATAGCCTAGAGAGGGTCCATGGTTATTGGCCCCCCTGGCTACAAACATCTGCCCCCAGCCACCCCAGAAAAGGCACATCTGGAAGATGCGCCTATTCTGGCACTTGGCCACTCTCTTCCCACTCCCGTGTAGCGGTGGGATATGGGGTAATGAAGGGTTAATGCCACCTTGCTATTGTAAGGTGACATTAAGCCAGATTAATAATGGAGAGGCATCAATTATGACACCTATCCATTATTAATCCAATTGTATGAAAGGGTTAAGAAACACACACACACATTATTAAAAAGTATTTTAATGAAATAAACACACAGGTTGT
Organism: Ranitomeya variabilis; assembly: GCF_051348905.1. Classification (NCBI taxonomy): domain Eukaryota; kingdom Metazoa; phylum Chordata; class Amphibia; order Anura; family Dendrobatidae; genus Ranitomeya; species Ranitomeya variabilis. The sequence goes on from NC_135232.1 coordinate 755,880,745, forward strand.
TTTAATATTTTATTGCTCTCTCAATCCACCAGAAGACCCTCGCTTGGCAAAATAATAAACCAACAATATACATACCTTCTGATGATCTGTCACGTCCCACGAAGTAAATCCATCTGAAGGGGTTAACTCATTTTACAGGCAGGAGCTGTGCTAAAGCACTCGCTCGTGCCTGTAACCCCGGGTGCTGAAAGGAAAGCTGGGTGATCTGTACTTACATTGAGTTGCGGTGATGCGCCCTCTGGTGGATGAACTCATGAACTGGAGCCTTGGAAAAGTTCCCACGCTCGAGTTCATATGAGTTCATCCTGCAGAGGGCGCCTCACCGCGACTCAATATATCGCGCTGAGTTAAATATAAATACAGAATATATATATATGTGTCTCAATGACATATATATATATACAGTGCCTACAAGTAGTATTCAACCCCCTGCAGATTTAGCAGGTTTACACATTTGGAATTAACTTGGCATTGTGACATTTGGACTGTAGATCAGCCTGGAAGTGTGAAATGCCCTGCAGCAAAAAAGAATGTTATTTCTTTGTTTATTTTTTTTTTAAATTGTGAAAAGTCTTTTCAGAGGGTCATTTATTATTCAACCCCTCAACCCACCAGAATTCTGTTTGGTTCCCCTAAAGTATTAAGAAGTAGTTCAGGCACAAAGAACAATGAGCTTCACATGTTGGGATTAATTATCTCTTTTTCCAGCCTTTTCTGACTATTTAAGACCCTCCACAAACTTGTGAACAGCACTCAAACATGGTCAACATGGGAAAGACAAAGGAGCATTCCAAGGCCATCAGAGACAAGATCGTGGAGGGTCACAAGGCTGGCAAGGGGTACAAAACCCTTTCCAAGGAGTTCGGCCTACCTGTCTCCACTGTTGGGAGCATCATCCGGAAGTGGAAGGCTTATGGAACTACTGTTAGCCTTCCACGGCCTGGACAGCCTTTGAAAGTTTCCTCCCATGCCAAGGCCAGGCTTGTCCGAAGAGTCAAGGCTAACCCAAGGACAACAAGGAAGAAGCTCCGGGAAGATCTCATGGCAGTGGGGACATTGGTTTCAGTCAATGCCATAAGTAACGTACTCCACCGCAATGGTCTCCGTTCCAGACGAGCCCGTAAGGTACCTTTACTTTCAAAGCGTCATGTCAAGGCTCGTCTACAGTTTGCTCATGATCACTTGGAGGACTCTGAGACTGACTGGTTCAAGGTTCTCTGGTCTGATGAGACCAAGATCGAGATCTTTGGTGCCAACCACACACGTGACGTTTGGAGACTGGATGGCACTGCATACGACCCCAAGAATACCATCCCTACAGTCAAGCATGGTGGTGGCAGCATCATGCTGTGGGGCTGTTTCTCAGCCAAGGGGCCTGGCCATCTGGTCCGCATCCATGGGAAGATGGATAGCATGGCCTACCTGGAGATTTTGGCCAAGAACCTCCGCTCCTCCATCAAGGATCTTAAGATGGGTCGTCATTTCATCTTCCAACAAGACAACGACCCAAAGCACACAGCCAAGAAAACCAAGGCCTGGTTCAAGAGGCAAAAAATCAAGGTGTTGCAGTGGCCTAGTCAGTCTCCTGACCTTAACCCAATTGAAAACTTGTGGAAGGAGCTCAAGATTAAAGTCCACATGAGACACCCAAAGAACCTAGATAACTTGGAGAAGATCTGCATGGAGGAGTGGGCCAAGATAACTCCAGAGACCTGTGCTGGCCTGATCAGGTCTTATAAAAGACGACTATTAGCTGTAATTGCAAACAAAGGTTATTCCACAAAATATTAAACCTAGGGGTTGAATAATAATTGACCCACACTTTTATGTTTAAAAGTTATACAAATTTAACTGAGCAACAAAACTTTTTGGTTTGTAAGATTTATGCATCTGTTAATAAATCCTGCTCTTGTTTGAAGTTTGAAGGCTCTAACTTATTTGCATCTTATTAAACCTGCTAAATCTGCAGGGGGTTGAATACTACTTGTAGGCACTGTATATACTGCATATATGTTTTTCCGAACATTTGAGCACATAAATCCATTAGATGTCGGTTTTGCAAGCCTGCGAGAAAATATTGCAGTACGGATGCTATACGGATTACATACGGAGGATGCCATGCGCAAAATACGCTGACACACCCTGCCTACGGATGACATACGGACCACTATTTTGGGGACTTTTCTGCGTATTACGGCCGTAAAAAACGGACCGTATTTTTATACGCTGAGTGTGAGGCCGGCCTTAGGGTTAGGGCTAAAGTTAGGGTTAGGGTTGGGGCTAAAGATAGGGTTAGGGTTGGGGCTAAAGATAGGGTTTGGGTTGGGGCTAAAGATAGGGTTTAGATTATGTTTAAGGTTGGGATTATGGTTAGGGGTGTTTCAGGGTTAGGGGTGTGGTTAGGGTTGGGATTAGGGTTAGGGGCATGTTTGGGTTAGGGTTGGAGTTAGAATTGGGGGGTTTCCACTGTTTAGGCACATCAGGGGCTCTCCAAACGCAACACGGCATACAATCTCAATTCCAGCCAATTCTGCGTTGATAAAGTAAAACATTGCTCCTGCCATCTAAGCTCTGCCGTGCGCCCAAACAGTGGTTTACCCCCACATATGGGGTATCAGCGTACTCAGGACAAATTGGACAACTTTTGGGGTCCGAATTCTCCCGGTACACTTGGGAAAATACAAAACTGGGGGCTAAAAAAAAATAATTTTTGTAGAAAAAAAAAAAAGATTTCTTATTTTCACGGCTCTGCGTTATAAACTGTAGGGAAACACTTGGGGGTTCAAAGTTCTCACAACACATCTAGATAAGTTCCTTGGGGGGTCTAGTTTTCAATATGGGGTTACTTATGGGGGTTTCTACTCTTTAGCTACATCAGGGGCTCTGCAAATGCAACGTGATGCCCGCAGACCATTCCATCTAAGTTTGCATTCCAAACGGCGCTCCTTCCCTTCCGAGCTCTGCCATGCGCCCAAACAGTGGTTACCCGCACATATGGGGTATCAGCGTACTCAGGACAAATTGCACAACAACTTTTGGGGTCCAATTTCTCCTTTTACCCTTGGGAAAATAAAAAATTGGGGGCGAAAAGATCATTTTTGTGAAAAAATATGATTTTTTAGTTTTACGGCTCTGCATTATAAACTTCTGTGAAACAATTGCGGATTCAAAGTGCTCACCACACGTCTAGATAAGTTCCTTAGGGGGTCTACTTACCAAAGTGGTGTCACTTGTGGGGGGTTCCACTGTTTAGGACCATCAGGGGCTCTCCAAACACGACATGGCGTCCGATATCATTTCCAGCCCATTTTTTCATTGAAAAGTGAAACGGCGCTCTTTCCCTTCCGAGCTCTGCCATGCGCCCAAACAGTGGTTTACCCCCACATATGGGGTATCAGCGTACTCAGGACAAATTGCACAACTTTTGGAGTCCAATTTCTCCTGTTACCCTTGAAAAAATAAAACAAATTGGATCTGAAGTAAATTTTTTGTGAAAAAAAAATAATGTTCATTTTTTTTTAAACATTCCAAAAATTCCTGTGAAGCACCTTAAGGTTTAATAAACTTCTTGAATGTAGTTTTACGCACCTTTAGGGGTGCCGTTTTTTGTAATGGTGTCACTTTGGGGTATTTTCTATCATATAGACATCTGAAAGTGACTTCAAATGTGATGTGGTCCCTAAAAAAAAATGGTGTTGTAAAAATGAGAAATCGCTGGTCAACTTTTAACCATAACTTCCTAACAAAAAAAAAGTTGGTTCCAAAATTGTGCTGATGTAAAGTAGACATGTGGGAAATGTTACTTATTAAGTATTTTGTGTGACAAATCTCTGTGATTTAATGATGAATATTCAAAGTTGGAAAATTGCGAAATTTTCAAACTCTTCGCCAAATTTCAGTTTTTTTCGACAAATAAACTCAAGTCATATCAAAGAAATGTTACCACTTTCGTGAAGTACAATATGCCACGAGAAAACAATGTCAGAATCACCGGGATCAATGCAAACGTTCCAGAGTTATAACCTCATAAAGGAACAGTGGTCAGAATCGTAAAAATTGGCCCGGTCATTAATATGCAAACCACCCTTGAGGGTAAAGGGGTTAAAGAAACATAAATAAAAATATACCTAAAAAAAGTATAGGGTATTTTAACCCCTTAGTGACGGAGCCAATCTGCAGCTTAATGACCAGGCCTATTTTTACAATTCTGACCACTGTCCCTTTATGAGGTTATAACTCTGGAAAGCTTTAACGGATCCCGCTGATTCTGAGAATAATTTTTCACTACATATTGTACTTCACGATAGTGGTAATATTCCTTCCGTAGTACTTGCGTTTATGAAAAAAATGGAAATATGGTGAAAATGTTTAAAATTTTGCAATTTTCAAACTTTGAATTTTTATGCCCTTAAATCAGAGAGATATGTCACACAAAATAGTTAATAAGTAACATTTCCCACATGTCTACTTTACATCAGCACAATTTTGGAACCACATTTTTTTTTTGTTAGGAAGTTATAAGGGTTAAAAGTTGACCAGCAATTTCTCATTTTTACAACACAATTTACAAAACCTTTTACAATTACAAAAATGTTTTAGGGACCATCTAACATTTAAAGTCACTTTGAGGGGTGTACAAGACTGAAAATACCCCAAAGTGATGCCATTCTAAAAACTACACCCCTCAAGGTGCTCAAAACCACATTCAAGAAGTTTATTAACCCTTTAAGTGCTTCACAGGAACTGAAGCAATGTGGAAGGAAAAAATTAACATTTTACTTTTTTTTTTACAAACATTTTACTAAAGAACCAATTTTTTTTATTTTCACAAGTGTAAAAATAGAAAATGAACCACAAAATTTGTTGTGCAATTTCTCTTGAATATGCCGATACCTCATATGTGGGGGTAAACCACTGTTTGGGCACATGGCAGAGCTTGGAAGAGAAGGAGCACCATTTGACTATTTCAATGCAGAATTGGCTGGAATTGAGATAGGACGCCATGTCGCTTTTGGAGAGCCCCTGATGTGCCTAAACAGTGGAAACCCCCACAAGTGACCCCCATTTTCAAAACTAGACCCCCCAAGGAACTTATCTAGATGTGCGGTGAGCACTTTGAACCCCCATGTGCTTCACAGAAGTTTAGAACTTAGAGCCATGAACATATAAAAACTTTTTTTTTTACACAAAAATTATTTTTTAGCCCCGAATTTTTTTATTTTCCCTAGGGTAACAGGAGAAACTGGACCCCCAATGTTGTCCAATTTGTCTTGAGTACCCTGATGCCCCATATGTGGGGTAAACCACTGTTTGGGCACACAGCAAAGCTCAGAAGGGAAGGAGCACAGTTTTACTTTTTGAACGCAAAATTGGCTGGAATCAATGGTGGCGCCATGTCGCGTTTAGAGACCCCCTGATGTACCTAAACAGTGGAAACCCCCCAATTCTAACTCCAACCCTAACACCAACACACCGCTAACCCTAATCCCAACCCTATCCATAATCCTAATCCCAACCCTAACCCCAACACACCCCTAACCCTAATAACAACCCTAGCAATAACCCTAACCCCAACACACCCCTAACCCTAATCTCAACCCTAATCACAACCCTAACCCCAACACACCAGTAGCCCTAATCCCAACCCTAGTCAGAACCCTAACCCCAACACACCCCTAACCCTAATCCCAACCCTAACCATAACCCTAATCCCAAACCTAAGCCTAATCTCAACCCTAATCCAAACCTAACCCTAATCCCAAACCTAACCCAAACCTTAACCCTAATCCCAACTCTAACCCTAACTTTAACCCCAACCCTATCTTTAGCCCAGCTCAAACCCTAATTGGAAAATGGAAATAAATACATTTTATTTTATTATTTTTTCTTAACTAAGGCTTCTTTTACACATACCCCGTTATTGAGGGTCTTATTTGCGTGCTGTATTGCCACAATTTTCAAGGTCTGCCACGATAACGGACAGCAAAAAACTTGTGGATCGCCGTTTTCCAGGTTCACAATACTAATTCAAAGTACTTGTTCTCACCCACAAAGCTCTCCACAGTGCAGCACCCCTTTACATTTCCCTCATTTCTGTCTATCAGCCTAACCTTTTTGGAAGTGCATCTGAACAGCAAGGTGGATTGCTGTTGAGGGGAGATAGAGAGAAAAAAAAAAAAATCTATAAATCTTCAGCACAGCGAGTGTGAGCGAGCTGAGTGTGACCTGAGCGTAAGTGTGAACGGCGGTAAGTGTGTGACTTGTGATTCAGTGAGGAGGTATTTGGAAGGCCTTTAACAAATACTTGTGTGACTTTGTGTGAGTTGCTGAATTGGGAGTAGCTATATTCATAAGGAGTTAACTTAGGGTGGGGGCTCATAATTAAGGGGATATAAGGGGCAGCTGTTTGGGGCTCAAGTCCTTTTTGGAAGTGTGTCATGGTTCCCAATGGCAAGGGAACGTAAGAAACATATAAGTAACGAACGAGCTCTCGGGTGATGGAAACTCGAGTTGACCGTGAGCTAAATCTACCACACAACTAACAGTAGCCAGGGAGCATACCTACGGCTTCCTATATGCCACGCGCCAGCCGGAGGACTAACTACGCCTGGTAGAGGAAGAAACAGACCTGGCTTACCTCTAGGGAAATACCCCAAAAGATGATAGCAGCCCCCCACATGTAATAACGGTGAATTAAGAGGAAAAGACATACACAGTATGAAAGTAGATTTAGCAAAGAGAGGTCCACTTACTAGATAGCAGAAGGATACAAAAGAGGACTTCACGGTCAACTGAAAACCCTTTCAAAAACCATCCTGAAATTACTTTAAGACTCCTGTGTCAACTCATGACACAGGAGTGGCAATTTCAGCCCGCAAGAGCTTCCAGCTACAGAGAATTACAAAAACTGCAAACTGGACAAAAGGTACAAAACAAAAGGACAAAGTCCACTTAGCTGATCAGCAGACTAGTAGCAGGAACATGCAACCGAAGGCTCTGGTTACAATGATGACCGGCAAGGAAATGACTGGAGAGCAAGGCCAAATAGGAAACTCCCAAACACTGATGGAAGCAGGTGAACAGAAGCAGCAAAGTGCAAACAAGTCACCAGTACCACCAGCAACCACCAGGGGAGCCCAAAAAGCGGATACACAACAGAAGTGCATCTGAACAGCAAGGTGGATTGCTGTTGAGGGGAGATAGAGAGAAAAAAAAAAAAATCTATAAATCTTCAGCACAGCGAGTGTGAGCGAGCTGAGTGTGACCTGAGCGTAAGTGTGAACGGTGGTAAGTGTGTGACTTGTGATTCAGTGAGGAGGTATTTGGAAGGCCTTTAACAAATACCTGTGTGAATTTGTGTGAGTTGCTGAATTGGGAGTAGCTATATTCATAAGGAGTTAACTTAGGGTGGGGGCTCATAATTAAGGGGATATAAGGGGCAGCTGTTTGGGGCTCAAGTCCTTTTTGGAAGTGCATCTGAACAGCAAGGTGGATTGCTGTTGAGGGGAGATAGAGAGGAAAAAAAAAAAAAAATCTATAAATCTTCAGCACAGCGAGTGTGAGCGAGCTGAGTGTGACCTGAGCGTAAGTGTGAACGGCGGTAAGTGTGTGACTTGTGATTCAGTGAGGAGGTATTTGGAAGGCCTTTAACAAATACCTGTGTGAATTTGTGTGAGTTGCTGAATTGGGAGTAGCTATATTCATAAGGAGTTAACTTAGGGTGGGGGCTCATAATTAAGGGGATATAAGGGGCAGCTGTTTGGGGCTCAAGTCCTTTTTGGAAGTGCATCTGAACAGCAAGGTGGATTGCTGTTGAGGGGAGATAGAGAGAAAAAAAAAAAAATCTATAAATCTTCAGCACAGCGAGTGTGAGCGAGCTGAGTGTGACCTGAGCGTAAGTGTGAACGGCGGTAAGTGTGTGACTTGTGATTCAGTGAGGAGGTATTTGGAAGGCCTTTAACAAATACCTGTGTGAATTTGTGTGACTTGCTGAATTGGGAGTAGCTATATTCATAAGGAGTTAACTTAGGGTGGGGGCTCATAATTAAGGGGATATAAGGGGCAGCTGTTTGGGGCTCAAGTCCTTTTTGGAAGTGCATCTGAACAGCAAGGTGGATTGCTGTTGAGGGGAGATAGAGAGAAAAAAAAAATCTATAAATCTTCAGCACAGCGAGTGTGAGCGAGCTGAGTGTGACCTGAGCGTAAGTGTGAACGGCGGTAAGTGTGTGACTTGTGATTCAGTGAGGAGGTATTTGGAAGGCCTTTAACAAACACCTGTGTGAATTTGTGTGACTTGCTGAATTGGGAGTAGCTATATTCATAAGGAGTTAACTTAGGGTGGGGGCTCATAATTAAGGGGATATAAGGGGCAGCTGTTTGGGGCTCAAGTCCTTTTTGGAAGTGCATCTGAACAGCAAGGTGGATTGCTGTTGAGGGGAGATAGAGAGAAAAAAAAAATAAAAATCTATAAATCTTCAGCACAGCGAGTGTGAGCGAGCTGAGTGTGACCTGAGCGTAAGTGTGAACGGCGGTAAGTGTGTGACTTGTGATTCAGTGACTTTGGAATCAGGGAGTTTCCAAGGGAGGAATTGCTTCTGTTTTTTTTTTTTTTTTTTAATTAATACTTTGTATTTATTTTTAATTAACGTTTCTGTGTGGTGCAATCCCCATTAGGAAATGTGCTCCACAATTGTTAATGCCATCCAGTGCACATCTTGCCACATGTATGCAGTCCTTGACTAGCTGGTCGAGGGTGCATACTGCTGTGCGAGATGTGAGCACATTGTGCATTTGGAAATATTATAGATACAGGGTGCACTGCAGCCGTTTAAATAAAAAGAAAAGGGTGCTAGGCTAAGTCCAATAATGAATCGACACCAAGGAAAAAGAGAGAAAAGAATGGACTAAATTAAGCCTGCACAACCTTGTACCAAAAAATATCAAACCATGTTTATTGAACACCAAAAAGGACATTAAAAGCATCTAAAATACAACTACGTGTATGACACCCAAATATAATCTCCTAATTGCGTAACAATAATATATAGCAGCCAACCATATAACACATGTAGTGATATATATCACTAAATCCAAAAACATCATGTATAAATACATTACCACATAGATGACAAAATGTGTAGTAACCAGGTCACTAAAAGGTGTAGCCTATAAAGGGTTAAGAGAGACCTAGTCGAATGAGGCAAAGTTTCCCACTGCAGGGTCTATAGAAACGGCATATCGCCGGATAGATACTTTGCTGGATCCGTATTCCTAGTAAGTGAGGAACAGCAGGTCAAGGAATAAGGCCGGAGCTGCAGAGTTACAAAGCCACATGCCGTGAATGGCCAGTCAGTGGTCAGGAGGGGGTGGAAAAAAGCAGAGCCCCACGCGTATCGCCGCTGCCGCGGCTTCGTCAGGGGAAGTGGGGTATCTGGTGTTCTGTCTACCTATAAATAGAAGCCAAAATCTATGTTATAGCATACCGGTGTGCTCCCACATGGAGCGGCAGAGAGGAGGCGGAGCGAAAGTGCAGCCACATGTAAGAGGACAGAAAAGATACGGAGGCCTCCGTAGGACATAGTCGGCGCATGCGCAGATGCGGCTCAGCGTCTGAGCCGCACTGCGCATGCGTCAGGAATAAAAAGACGCTACAAGATACATAAAACGCAGGAATCGAGGAAGTATATGGTCATATATTTATATGCGCAACCGAAGGGAAAAATTTCTCCCCATTTTAGATGTATAAGAAAGAGCAAAAAATGTTCAATGTGGATATGTACCAGTGCCCTTATAAAAGATACATCACTATCAGTAATGGAATATATTTAAAGATAGATTGTGATGGATCATAATAGATAAATCCTGCACTAAAGATGAAGACCTAAAAGAGGAAGATGCATGTTAATAGCAATCAATAATGACCATATATTAATCAAAAGCGAAAATATATAAGTTAATGTTTCTCATATATATCCATAAAGGCGAATCTTCACCCGCCCAATAATCCTCCATTAATTGATACAAAACAAACAATGAATGTCCTTTGTTGAATACCGCTTCGTCACTTTAAATCCCCAAGATGGTATAAGCTGTATCCCGAGCCGAGGAGATTCAAGTCATGTATAGGGATAGTCCAAGATGAAAAGTTCAATATTGGTCCTTCTTTAGTTCAAAACATCCGTTCCAAGCGATTCATGCTCCTATAAGATGATAAACTTGATGAAAGTAGTGGTGAGATCCATAGCAGACATCTATCCTAGACAGCCTGAGCTCCAGTATGGTTGGCACTGCCCACAGAGTAGCTGTAAGATCCCATAAGGCGGATACCGATGGATAGCTACCCAAGGGATAACTAGGAAGAGAAGGGAGCATATTTCACATTGTGCATTTGGAAACCCAGATACTGGATCTAAATGTGCAGCTGGCAACACTGAGATCCATAGACAATATGGAGAGGAGTCTTCTGCTCACAGAGCAGACACTCAATGGGATAGATGAGGAGGGGGATGGTAGGATGGAGCTGCAGGACAGTGTGGCAGTTAGCTGGGTGACGGATAGAAGGCGGGGTAGAGGGAAGAGTGCCAGGGAGGCTAGTCCTGATCTGGCACACCCCAATAAGTTTGCTAAGTTGGCAGATGAGGGGGGTGCCAGTACAGGGGTAGCACTGCTGCAGCCAGGCATGTCCTCTTAAAGCCGGAGGAGTGACTGCTCCAGTAAGGAGGGAAATAGGAGAGCAGGGCAGGCCAGACAGGTGCTGGTAGTGGGGGACTCAATTATTAGGGGAACAGATAGGGCAATCTGTCACAAAGACAGGGATCGTCGGATGGTGTGCTGCCTACCTGGCGCTCGAGTCCGACACATCGCTGATCGGGTGGACAGATTACTGGGAGGGGCTGGTGAGGACCCAGCGGTCATGGTGCACATTGGCACAAATGACAAAGTTAGAGGTAGGTGGAAGGTCCTTAAAGATGATTTCAGGGAATTAGGCTGCAAGCTGAAAGTAAGGACCTCCAACGTGGTATTTTCCGAAATACTGCCTGTACCACGTGCCACGCCAGAGAGGCAACGGGAGATTAGGGAGGTTAATAAGTGGCTCAAGAATTGGTGTAGGAAGGAGGGGTTTGGGTTCCTGCAGAACTGGGCCGACTTCTCAGTTGGCTACAGGCTCTACGCTAGGGACGGGCTGCACCTCAATGGGGAAGGGGCAGCTGTGCTGGGGGAGAAAATGGTTAGAAGGTTGGAGGAGTGTTTAAACTAGGGATTGGGGGGGAGGGTATTCATTTTATAGGAGGGGAAGATAGTGCAGATAGAGACCTGGGCACAAATAAGGAAGTTGGGGGTGGCGGTGGCATGGGGGGTGGGGTTAGAACAGTTAGTAATTTAAGAAAGAATAGAGGTACAGAGAGGAACATCAAGTGCATGTATACTAATGCCAGAAGCCTCGCCAACAAAATGGATGAATTAGAACTAATGTTGTTGGAGCATAATTATGACATGGTGGGGATATCTGAGACGTGGCTGGATGAGAGCCATGACTGGGCTGTTAACTTGCAGGGCTATAGCCTGTTCAGAAATGACCGTACAGATAAGCGAGGGGGAGGGGTGTGTCTATATGTAAAATCTTCCTTAAAACCCATCCTGCGTGATAATATAGGTGAATTTAATGAAAATGTAGAGTCCCTGTGGGTGGAGATAAGGGGAGGGGGAAAAAATAATAAATTACTGATAGGGATTTGTTATAAATCTCCAAAAATAATGGAAGCAATGGAGAATATCCTCGTAAAGCAAATAGATGAAGCTGCGACTCAAGGAGAAGTCATTATTATGGGGGACTTCAATTACCCTGAAATAGATTGGGGAACAGAAACCTGCAGTTCCAGCAAAGGTAATCGTTTTTTGACAACTATGAGAAACAATTACCTTTCACAACTGGTTCAGGACCCAACAAGGAGGGGGGCACTGCTAGACCTAATATTAACCAACAGGCCAGACCGCATATCAAATATAAGGGTTGGGGGTCACTTGGGGAATAGTGATCACAAAATAATAAGTTTTCATGTAACCTTTAATAAGATGGGTAGTAGGGGGGTGACAAGGACACTAAACTTCAGGAGGGCAAATTTCCAACGGATGAGAGAGGATCTTGGTGCAATTAACTGGGACGATATCCTGAGACACAAAAATACACAAAGAAAATGGGAGACGTTTATTAGCATCCTGGATAGGACCTGTGCACAGTATATACCGTATGGGAATAAACATACTAGAAATAGGAGGAAACCAATATGGCTAAATAGAGCTGTAAGGGGCGCAATAAGGGACAAAAAGAAAGCATTTAGAGAATTAAAGGAAGTAGGTAGTGAGGAGGCATTAAATAAATACAGAAAATTAAATAAATTCTGTAAAAAGCAAATCAAGGCAGCAAAGATTGAGACAGAGAGACTCATTGCCAGAGAGAGTAAAAATAATCCCAAAATATTCTTTAACTATATAAATAGTAAGAAACTAAAAAATGACAGTGTTGGCCCCCTTAAAAATAATCTGGGGGAAATGGTGGATGAGGATGAGGAAAAAGCCAATATGCTAAATGACTTTTTTTCATCAGTATTTACAAAAGAAAATCCCATGGCAGACAAAATGACTAGTGATAAAAAATTCCCCATTAAATGTCACCTGCTTAACCCAGCAGGAAGTACAGCGGCGTCTAAAAATAACTAAAATTGACAAATCTCCGGGCCCGGATGGGATACACCCCCGACTCGAGTACTGCAGGAACTAAGTACAGTCATTGATAGACCATTATTTTTAATCTTTAAAGACTCCATAATAACAGGGTCTGTACCACAGGACTGGCGTATAGCAAATGTGGTGCCAATATTCAAAAAAGGGGCAAAAACTGAACTCGGTAATTATAGGCCAGTAAGCTTAACCTCTACTGTGGGTAAAATCCTGGAGGGCATTCTAAGGGATACTATACTGGAGTATCTGAAGAGGAATAACCTCATGACCCAGTATCAGCACGGGTTTACTAGGGACCGTTCATGTCAGACTAATTTGATCAGCTTCTATGAAGAGGTAAGTTCCGGACTGGACCAAGGGAACCCAGTGGACGTAGTGTATATGGACTTTTCCAAAGCTTTTGATATGGTGCCACACAAAAGGTTGTTACATAAAATGAGAGTAATGGGGATAGGGGAAAATATGTGTAAGTGGGTTGAGAGCTGGCTCAGGGATAGGAAACAAAGGGTGGTTATTAATGGAGCACACTCGGACTGGGTTGCGGTTAGCAGTGGGGTACTACAGGGGTCAGTATTGGGCCCTCTTCTTTTTAACATATTTATTAATGACCTTGTAGGGGGCATTCAGAGTAGAATTTCAATATTTGCAGATGACACTAAACTCTGCAGGGTAATCAATACAGGGGAGGACAATTTTATATTACAGGCTGATTTATGTAAACTAGAAGCTTGGGCTGATAAATGGCAAATGAGCTTTAATGGGGATAAATGTAAGGTCATGCACTTGGGTAGAAGTAATAAGATGTATAACTATGTGCTTAATTCTAAAACTCTGGGCAAAACCGTCAATGAAAAAGACCTGGGTATATGGGTGGATGACAAACTCATATTCAGTGGCCAGTGTCAGGCAGCTGCTACAAAGGCAAATAAAATAATGGGATGTATTAAAAGAGGCATAGATGCTCATGAGGAGAACATAATTTTACCTCTATACAAGTCACTAGTTCGACCACACTTAGAATACTGTGCACAGTTCTGGTCTCCGGTGTATAAGAAAGACATAGCTGAACTGGAGCGGGTGCAGAGAAGAGCGACCAAGGTTATTAGAGGACTGGGGGGTCTGCAATACCAAGATAGGTTATTATACTTGGGGCTATTTAGTTTGGAAAAACGAAGACTAAGGGGTGATCTTATTTTAATGTATAAATATATGAGGGGACAGTACAAAGACCTTTCTGATGATCTTTTTAATCATAGACCTGAGACAGGGACAAGGGGGCATCCTCTACGTCTGGAGGAAAGAAGGTTTAAGCATAATAACAGACGCGGATTCTTTACTGTAAGAGCAGTGAGACTATGGAACTCTCTGCCGTATGATGTTGTAATGAGTGATTCATTAATTAAATTTAAGAGGGGACTGGATACCTTTCTGGAAAAGTATAATGTTACAGGGTATATACACTAGATTCCTTGATAAGGCGTTGATCCAGGGAACTAGTCTGATTGCCTTATGTGGAGTCGGGAAGGAATTTTTTTCCCCATGGTGGAGTTACTCTTTGCCACATGGTTTTTTTTTGCCTTCCTCTGGATCAACATGTTAGGGCATGTTAGGTTAGGCTATGGGTTGAACTAGATGGACTTACAGTCTTCCTTCAACCTTAATAACTATGTAACTATGTAACCTAAGCTGCACTCTGCAATCAACTTTCGACTAACCTCTGCACTAGTTCGTACCTCCCACTCCCGACTCCAAGACTTCTCCCGTGCTGCGCCAATCCTCTGGAATGCTCTACCCCAAGATATTAGGATCATCCACAATTTGCATAGTTTTAGGCGCTCGCTCAAAACACATTTGTTCAGAGCGGCCTACCACGTTCCCTAATCAAAGTCATTTTATGTTTGTGTGTGTGTAGCCCATTCACTATCTCCATCTATCTCCCACCCCCTGAAGATGGCTTGACCATTATTGTAAATAAGCTCCTGTACTTTGCATCTCCCACACCTCATTGTAGATTGTAAGCTCAGGGTCGTCCTTTTTTGCTTTATTGTATTATTAATGTTGTTACTTATGACTGTTATGTTTGAAACTGTTAAACTGTAAAGCGCTGCGGAATATGTTGGCGCTATATCAACAAAGATTATTATTATAGCAAAAGTATTGGGAAAAAAAACTGTCGCTCTGCAAAACCAGAAGTGACGGCGCACCACAAAAACAACATTCCGTTGTTTTTGCAGCCCCATTGATTTTCAATGGGGCCCGTAGCCGAAGCTGGGAAATATATCGAGCAAGCTCTATTTTTTTCTCGGCAGTAAATACGGCCCTCAAGGCCTTACGGCGCTCTTACGAATTTTTACAGCCCCATAGAAATGCATTGGGGCCGCAAAAACACGGCAAGTGTAAAACCAGCCTAAGGGGGTAATAAAGGGGGGGTTTATTTACAATTTTTTTTTATTTTGATCACTGTGGTAGGGTCTATAACAGTGACCAAAATGAACCAATAGGAAAAAATCTTCCTATTGTTGCCAGGTGCTGGCCAGCAGATCTCGGGGGGCGCACTGCGCATGCGCCCACCATTTTCTTCCCGGAAAAAGATAGCGGCACCCATGGGGGGGGAAGGAGGACCCAGAGACACATTGGTAAGTATCGGGGGGCAATCGGCTACCCCATTTTCCTGTCCTCTGATGTGCGATTTTTTTTTGCGGTTGCCAGTATATGGTTAGTACCGGCGATCGCAACCTGGGGGGGGGTCGGTAAAAACCAACCCGAATCATATTCTCTGGGGTCTCGGCTACCCCCGGCAGCCGAGACCCCGGAGAAAGTCCGACTCTGGGGGGCGCTATACACTTTTTCCACAGCGCTGTTAATTAACGGCGCTGTGGTTTAAGTACCCTTAACTACCGCCGTTAAAAGGCGTATCAGCGGGCGTTAAGGGGTTAACAAATATTTAATAGGCTAGAGTAAAAAAAATCTTTAGCCAAAACAAAAGCTGCTGGCTATGTATGCGTGATTGGTGAGGACGTGGTGCAGAAGGGGATTTTTTCTATGAGTGGGTGGTGGGACTGTGGAAGGTATGAATGGTGGAAGTGGGGCTGGGGCGGAGTCTCAAGGGGGCCCGAAAATGTTGCCAGTATGGGGCACCGAAATTCATGGTGGTCGCCAGGTTCTCAGGGGTGGGGGGTCTGACCCCTGGCTCCCCCACCCATCAGCTGCTCTCAGGGCTGGTCCAGTTGCAGAGCAGTCACCAGATGTGGGGCACAGCCATAAACTAGGTGCGGTACCCAGGGGCGTAACTAGAACAGGTGCAGGGGTTGCACCCGGGCCCTAAAAGTCCCTTTGGCCTATAGAAAAAGACTATTGCTATTAAAGATTTACAATATTTGGGGGCCCCATTGGAGCTTTCGCATCGGGGCCCACGAGTTTCAAGTTACGCCACTGGCGGTACTGCTCCACAGCTGCTAACATCCAGGACCAGGGGCTGCCCTCCTCCAATCTGCCATCCAACCACATATTCTAAAAGGCTAGGCACCCACCCTACCTGTAATGGGGGTCTGGGATCCCACCCACTACGCAGCCTGCTTTCCTAAAACAAACCTGTTTTCTCCCCCTTCCTGCACCCAGCGCCTGTGTCTGCAGCCAATGAACCAGCACCATGGGCAGAACCGCTGCACTCAGTCACTGGCTGCAGTGCTATCAACTTAATGCCAGGAGCAGCGGCCGAGACTCAGCACTGAGCACTGGACCCAGGGAGGGGAGAAAAGCGGAATTTTTACACAAAAAAAGCCACTTTGAGGCGTATAGGGAACATATCCTACAACCCAGGTGGTCAGCAGCCGGCTTCTGTACACACGGACCGCCAGAACCGCCACCATGGAGTCCAGTCCACTAATGTGCACGGCGACCAGAGAGGCGGCAAACCCGGGATACAAGAAGAGCATTGGCCGTCACTACGGGCGCCCACCAAGCAGGAAACGCCCAGCAGCAGGCAGGGACCGCCCGCCACCATGCGCCGCCCAGGAAACGCTCTCTCCCTGGGCGGAATGCCGCCTCAGCGTCGCTTCCATAGGCAGAAGCCGCCGAGCCCACCTTGCTCCGGTCACGCCCCGGCCTGTGGGGAGAGGCGGACGGGAAGAAGGAATACGGTAAGGGGCGGGTGTTTGCCACTCGTCATCTATGGGGCAGTGTGTTAACTCCGTAAGCACCGACCCTCGGCGAGCTGACGCCTGCGGACGGCCTGTATTGTAGGGGACGGTGCGTGTGGTGCTGCAGTCAGTACGTATCTGACGCGTGCGGTTGGCGGGACTGTGCGCTCTTCTCTGCCTCTTCATCCCCTAGCGCTTCTGCCGAGCTCCGATCCAACTTCAGTCCGTGCGATGGCTGCAGCTCAGGCACGATATGTCGCGATACGGAACTGTCACGTGGGCTATCCAGCAGCTGACCCTACACCAGTGAGGCCTGCTGTGCCCCTCTGGGGTCCCGCCTGAATCCCCCCAGTCCTGACACCAGGCTCCATTCAGTGCCCTGTGGGGGAGTCAGGCGGACGCACTGCAAAGCCGCAGCGTGAACAGGCCCCAGTGACTGTTCAAACCAAGCGCGGCCTCGGGACATGGCCCTATACAAGCATACCCTAGTCCTGCCGCCCTCCTATGCTAACGAGGGGCCTGGTGCACCCAGGGCGTGGCCAGCAGTGTTTGCATTCCTGCTGTCTGCCCTCCTCTGGAAAGCTGTCAGTCAAATAAGAGCGGGACCTGGAGCTGGGGAATGTACCGTCAGGGGGCGCCGAGACCCTCCGTGCAGCCCTTGGCCAGTGCACAATGGCTCAGGCACCTGAACGCCCCACCCAGTACTCGGCTTCCGAGCCGTCTCATTGGGAAGATGCAGACGTGGACTCTGGCGCCACCTGCTGGCTGCAG
The DNA here is from genome assembly GCF_051348905.1 of Ranitomeya variabilis. NCBI lineage: Eukaryota > Metazoa > Chordata > Amphibia > Anura > Dendrobatidae > Ranitomeya > Ranitomeya variabilis. The sequence goes on from NC_135232.1 coordinate 755,898,393, forward strand.
CAGTCATTAGCGCACAAGGCGCTGCTTTCTGACATGCGCGTTTTCCACTGTCTTGGACAGAGAAGGGGAAGGCCGCGTCCTGTGGGGTCCCTGCTTCTCACAAAGCTCCACATTGACCATTGAATGAATAGCAGCTGACGAAGCTCCCCATACACAAAAAGTGATGTGGATTTTTCAGCAAGGGAAAAAAAGCCCAAACTATGAGAACCTACTCTAGGGTATGTGCACACCGACTGGCCAGCAGCATTTTTTAGGGTTTTATTTTATTTATTTCCCTCCATTGAATTATGGGGAAGCTGCTCCAAAAGCCGTCCATGCGTCCTCTGAGCTTTCCCAGTGACTAGTATTGATTACCTTTCCATCGGCCATGAGCGGGGTCTATATGGGAGCGGGGTCCCGATTCCTGCCTGCTGTCATCCCTGCTTTTCCTATCATCAGCAGTCCTGGTGCGATGTCACTTGTGCGTTGCGATGTTGACATCTTGCCCGGCCGGCTGATTATAAGAAGAGCCAGGGATGACAGCAGGCAGGAATCGGTCCCCCGCTCCCGTGCCACGGCCGGAGACCACTGTTGTAGATGATGGAAAGGGAGGGGCAAATATGGCCGGGTTCACATCCGCATACAACGCATGGCCCTGCGTACCCAATGTTAACCCCTTAAGGCTGAGTCACACATAACGATATCGTTAACGATATCGTTGCAACGTCACGCTTTTGGTGACGTAGCAACGATCCCGCTAACGATCTCGTTATGTGTGACAGCGACCAACGATCAGGCCCCTGCTGGGAGATCGTTGGTCGTTGGGGAATGATCAGGACCATTTTTTGGTCGCTGATCACCCGCTGTCATCGCTGGATCGGCGTGTGTGAAGCCGATCCAGCGATGTGTTCACTTGTAACCAGGGTAAATATCGGGTTACTAAGTGCAGGGCGGCGCTTAGTAACCCGATATTTACCCTGGTTACCATTGAAAAAGTAAAAAAAAAAACAGTACATACTCACATTCTGATGTCTGTCACGTCCAGCGGCGTCCACAGGGTTAAAACTGCTTTCGGCAGGAGCGCTGCGAATGCACGCGCTGCAGCCGAGTGCTTCCTGCACTGACACTGTCAGCGCCGGTCGTAAAGCAGAGCACAGCGGTGACGTCACCGCTGTTAGTGCCGGCGCTGACAGTCAGTGCAGGGAAGCTCTCGGCAGCAGCACGTGCATTAGCAGCGCTCCTGCCGAAAGCAGTTTTAACCCTGTGGACGCCGCCGGGGGACGTGACAGACATCAGAATGTGAGTATGTAGTGTTTTTTTTTTTTTTAACTTTTACAATGGTAACCAGGTAAATATTGGTTTACTAAGCGCGGCCCTGCACTTAGTAACCCGATGTTTACCCTGGTTACCCGGGTGCTGCAGGGGGACTTCGGCATCGTTGAAGACAGTTTCAACTTCCGAAGTCGTTCCCCTGATCGTTGGTCGCTGGAGAGAGCTGTCTGTGTGACAGCTCCCCAGCGACCACACAAAACTTACCAACGATCACGGCCAGGTCGTATCGCTGGTCGTGATCGTTGGTAAGTCGTTTAGTGTAACTCCAGCTTAAGTGACGGAGACAAATTTTTGAAATCTGACCAGTGTCACTTTATGTGGTAATAACTCTGTAACGCTTCAGCAAATCCCAGTGATTTTGAGATTGTTTTTTCGTGACACATTATACTTTATGATAATGGTAAATTTAGGTCAATATGTTTTGTGTTTATAAAAAATATCTAAAATATTAGAAAAATGTTAAAAAATTTGCAATTTTCAAACTTTGAATGATTCCTTTAATCCAGATGGTCATACCACAGCAAACCATTAATAAATAACATTTCCCACATGTCAGCTTTATATCAGCATCATTTGTAAAATGTTATTTTATTTTGTTAGCATTTTAGAAGTTTACAAATGTAGCAGCAATTTTGCATTTTTTCAAGGAAATTTACTAAATGTATTTTTTTAGGGACTTATCCATGTTTGAAGTGACTTTAGGGGTCCCATATATTGGGAAACCCCCAAACGTGATACCATTTTAAAAACAGCACCCCCAGACATATTGAAAACTGCTGTCAGGTAGTTTATTAACCCTTCAGGTGCTTTACAGGAATTAATGCAACTCTAACTTCTGAACAGATTACTAGAGCCGTCAGACTCTTAGACCGCTATTTGGTCGTGAATTGACATGGCAAACATCAGGACCACAAAATCATGACCTGAGGGCACTGATTGGGATAAAGAGGAAGCCCCCACACTCCGTTAACTATTTATAATGATGTAGTCACTATTTACAGCAGCATCTAAGGGTTAAACAGATTTGGACGCTGCAAACACTGATCGTGGCTGATACAGCAAGTTGTCGGCTATAGTGGACAGCTGACAGCTGCTGGATTGTCATCTGTATGGGGAGGCTATTCTCTTATATATCAGGTCAGTTAAGACGTATTGGCGGTCATTAAGGGGTTAAAGATAGGTACGAAGGATGCATGCGGAAGTAGGCGGAGCTTAAGGGAAAAAGTCCACAGCACCACGCTACAGACTGAAACGCTAATGTGAACCCGGCCTAAATGAGCAATTCTGGCAGTGCAGAATAAAAGAGGTGTGGGTCTGTGACTAGTGTTGAGCGATACCGTCCGATACTTGAAAGTATCGGTATCGGAAAGTATCGGCCGATACCGGCAAAATATCGGATCCAGTCCGATACCGATACCCGATACCAATACAAGTCAATGGGACTCATGTATCGGACGGTATTCCTGATGGTTCCCAGGGTCTGAAGGAGAGGAAACTCTCCTTCAGGCCCTGGGATCCATATAAATGTGTAAAAGAAAGAATTAAAATAAAAAAATAGGGATATACTCACCCTCTGACGCGCCCTGGACTTTACCGCCGTAACCGGGAGCCTTCTTTGCTTCAAATGCGCGCGTTTTCTTCATTCCGTGACGTCACGGCTTGTGATTGGTCGCGTGCCGCCCATGTGGCGGCGGCGCGACCAATCACAGCAAGCCGTGACGTAATTTTAGGTCCTTCAGTATTTTAAAATTACGTTCCGGCTTTGTGATTGGTCGCGACGCGAAGCGACCAATCACAAGCCGTGACGTCACGGGAGGCAGGACAAGCGCGCATTTTAAAATGCGCGCGTGTCCAGCCTCCCGTGACGTCACGGCTTGTGATTGGTCGCGCCGCGATGCGACCATTCACAGCAAGCCGTGACGTAATTTTAGGTCCTTCAGGATTTTAAAATTACGTTCCGGCGTTGTGATTGGTTGCGTCGCCATCACATGGGCGACGCACCCAATCACAAGCCGTGACGTCACGGGAGGCTGGACACGCGCGCATTTTAAAATGCGCGCTTGTCCTGCCTCCCGTGACGTCACAGCTTGTGATTGGTCGCTTCGCGTCGCGACCAATCACAAAGCCGGAACGTAATTTTAAAATCCTGAAGGACCTAAAATTACGTCACGGCTTGCTGTGATTGGTCGCGCCGCGATGCGACCAATCACAAGCCGTGACGTCACGGGAGGCTGGACACGCGCGCATTTTAAAATGCGCGCTTGTCCTGCCTCCCGTGACGTCACGGCTTGTGATTGGTCGCGACGCGAAGCGACCAATCACAAAGCCGGAACGTAATTTTAAAATACTGAAGGACCTAAAATTACGTCACAGCTTGCTGTGATTGGTCGCGCCGCCGCCACATGGGCGGCACGCGACCAATCACAAGCCGTGACGTCACGGAATGAAGAAAACGCGCGCATTTGAAGCAAAGAAGGCTCCCGGTTACGGCGGTAAAGTCCAGGGCGCGTCAGAGGGTGAGTATATCCCTATTTTTTTATTTTAATTCTTTATTTTACACATTTTTACATTAATGTTGTTTCGATACCGATACCCGATACCACAAAAGTATCGGATCTCGGTATCGGAATTCCGATACCCGCAAGTATCGGCCGATACCCGATACTTGCGGTATCGGAATACTCAACACTATCTGTGACATGACCCCGACACCACGTTTATACAATCTTGTATCTTACTACTTTTGCACAATGAAATCACCTGTAAAAGAAACAAAAACAGAGTACACAATACTTTTTGATCTCTTCATTAATTTTTTTATCTTCCATTTTTTTTTCTTACCGTGTTGAATATATAACATGCTAGTTTTATAGTCCACTTGCCACAGTACCAGTTATATGTACTTTGTTTAATGTTTTTATATTTTTTACATAATACAGTATATAGTTACACTCAGAAATATTTGGACAGTGACTGAATCGTTGTGATTTCAGCTCTGCAGGCCACTATTTTTACAATTGATTTAAAAATGAAGCCGAGATGCAATTGTAGTGTCGACTTTCAGGTTTAATTAAAGGGGTTGAATGAACAAAGATATCCTGTAAAACATTTAGGAATTGGAACCATTTTTCTACAAAGCTTCCTCATTTCAGGTGCTCAAAGGTAATTGGACAAATTAACTTTACCATAAATAAAATGTTCATTTTTGATACTTTGTACAGAGTCCTTTGCAGGTAATGAAGTCTGTAAGCCGTGGACATCACCAAACGCTGGGTTTCCTTCCTTGTGATGGTCTGCCAGGCCTCTACTGCAGCTGACCGGTTGATGCTTGTTTGTGGGTCTTTCTGCCTTACGATTTGCCTTGTGAAATGCTGCTCGATGGGGTTGAGATCTTGTGATTGACTCGGTCATAGCAGAATATTCTACTTTTTTGCCTTAAACTCCTGTTGCTTTTGCAGTATGTTTTGGGTCATTGTCCATCTGTCCTGTGAAGATCCGTCCAATCAACCTTGCTGCATTTGGTTGAATCTGAGCAGAAAGTATCGCCCTTTTACACTTCAGAATTCATTCGGCTGCTACTTTCTTCAGTCACATCATCAATAAACCCTAGTGACCCAGCGCCATTGGAATCCATGCATGCCCTGACGCTGCCTCCACCATGTAATACAGAGGATGTGGTATGCTTTGGATCATGAGTTTTCCACGCTTTCGCCATACTTTCTTCTTCCCATCATTCTGGTACAGGTTTTTCTTAGTTTCAGCTGTCTAAAGAATGCTTTTCCAGGACCGGGCTGGCTTCCTTGTTTTTTGGCTAAGTCTAATCTGGCCTTTCTATCTCTAAAGGTACCTTCACACTGAACAACTTAACAACAATATCGCTAGCGATTCGTGACGTTGCAGCGTCCTGGCTAGCGATATCGTTGTGTTTGACACGCAGCAGCGATCTGGATCCCGCTGTGATATCGCTGGTCGGAGCTAGAAGGCCAGCACCTTATTTCGTCGCTGGATCTCCCGCTGACATCGCTGGATGGGTGTGTGTGACACCGATCCAGCGATGTCTTCACTGGTAACCAGGGTAAACATCGGGTTACTAAGCGCAGGGCCGCGCTTAGTAACCCGATGTTTACCCTGGTTACCATTGTAAATGTAAAATAAAAAAACCACATACTCACATTCCGGTGCCTGCGTCCGCTTCCCTGCACTCCTCCTGCATCCTGTGTCAGCGCCGGCTGGCCGTAAAGCAGAGCACAGCGGTGACGTCACCGCTCTGCTTTGGCCGGCGCTACACAGGATGCAGGAGGAGTGCAGGGAAGTGGACGCAGGCACCGGAATGTGAGTATGTGTTTTTTTTATTTTACATTTACAATGGTAACCAGGGTAAACATCGGGTTACTAAGCGCGGCCCTGCGCTTAGTAACCCGATGTTTACCCTGGTTACCCGGGGACTTTGGCATCGTTGGTCGCTGGAGAGCTATCTGTGTGACAGCTCTCCAGCGACCACACAGCGACGCTGCAGCGATCGGCATCGTTGTCTAGATCGCTGCAGCGTCGCTAAATGTGACGGTACCTTAAGGCTGATTAATGGTTTGCACCTCGTGGTGAGCCCTCTATTTGCACTAATGAAGAAGTCTTCTCTTTATAGTAGAATTAGATACTGGAACGCCTACTTCTACACAGTGTTCTTCACTTGGTTGGATGATGTAAAGAAGTTTTTCTTCACCCTGGAAATGATTCTGCAATCAACCACCACTCTTGTCTTCCGTGGATGTCCGGAACTTTTTGACTTCCCAATCTCTCCAGTGCACTTTTTTTCTCACTCTTTTTTCGTCTTTTTATTTTCCGAATGTACCAAACTGTTGATTTTGTTACTCTTAGCAGAAATGTTATCTTTCTGATGGATTTCTTGTTTTTTACAGCCTAATGATGGTCGCATGTTGAAAGTGCATATGCCATACCTGGAATCAGTGCCAGACCTTTCACCTTCTTAGTTGTTGATGGATTAATGAGAGAATAGCTCATGCAGCCCAATAAAGAGCTTTTGAGCTATCTGTCCAATTACTTTTGGTCCCTTGAAAAGGGGTAGCCTTATATTAAAGAGCTGTAATTCCTAAACCCTTACTCCGGTTAGGATTCGGCTCCCTCATTCAGCAAGCTATAGCGCTTACAGAATAAGCTACAGCGGAAACCCGGATACCTGGAGCGCTTCCAATAATCAGGTGTCCGGCTCCGCAGCTGCAGGTGTCGCCCAACAAACAGGCTCTCCATGCAGGTTGTGACTGTTATACGGCCGCGACACATGCAGCTGTGGAGCCGGACACCTGATCAGCCAGAGCGATCCAGGTAGCCGGGTTCCCTTTGCAGCTTATTCTGTAAGTGCTATAGCTTGCTGAATAAGGAGGGGAGCCGACGATGTTCGCTCACCTCTAGTTACAATGTGAATACCCTCAAATTAAAGCTGAGCTGCACTTTAAGCCCATATTGATTATATAACTTTATCTTGAATCTGTTTTGGTAAACAGGTAAAATTCCAAAACTTTATCCTTATCCATATTTCTGTACCTGTGTGAATGTATATAGATGGATATTTCAATAGTTTTAATCTAAAAACAGGATGTACAGTGACAAATGTTAATCAAAGCAACCCATGGAAGCTATACACTGTGTGCAGTTATTAGGCATTATGTATTTGTGATTAATTTTATTCTTGAATAACTACAGTGCTGTCGGTCAATCCAAAAGGTAATACACATGAAATCAGAATATATAAGCAAGTAAAAGTGAGGTTTTGTCTTTCTTCGGAGAATATCTATTCAGCTATATGAAAAATGTAAATTTTCCCATTTACACTGTTTATTTTCATCTGTTAAAGTGAGATTAATAACCGAAAGAACTAAAAATGTACAAAACGCTTAAAATAAATCAGTGATCAGTATAAGCTCCCCTTCTTTTTACTAACAGCCATAATCCTTCCATCTTTGGGGTCTGGGAGATTGTTACATCTGTTGTTTTATGGCTATGTGCACACGTTGCGGATTGGTGTGCGAATTTTTCCGCACTGTTTTGGCAAAATCCGCAGGTAAACCGCACTGCGGTTTTTGTGCGGATTCCACCTGTGGATTCCTATTGAGGAGCAGGTGTAAACCGCTACAGAATCCGCACAAAGAATTCACATGCTGCGGACAAAACACCGCTGCGTTTCTGCGTGTTTTTTTCCGCAGCATGTGCACTGTGGATTTTGTTTTCCATACATTTACATGGTTCTGTACAACGCATGGAAAACAGCTGCAGATCCGCAGCAAAATCCGCAACGTGTGCACATAGCCTATCACTTTTTTGGGCAGCACCAACCACAGCCTCCCAGACACTGGTCAGAGAGCAGGACTGTCTTCCTTCTCCATGTATCTTCCATTTAAGAAGGGCTCACAAGTTCTAAATAGGGTTTAGGTCCGGAGAGGAAGGGGCCATTTCATTATTCTCTTATCTCTAAGACCTTTGCTGGTTGCAAGCAGTGGAGACTTACCGTATGTTTCGGACTATAAGACACACCGGACCATAAGACGCACCCCAAGTTTTGGGGTGGAAAATAGCAGAAAAAAAGTTGTTTTTTTTATAACATGGGGGTCCATCTTATTGTCCGAATTTAAGGTATCTTACCTGAAGCCGGCAGTGTTACAGTGGCAGAAATGTGGTGGCGCCGCTGCCTGGTGTCCACGGTGAGCAGACTACATCACCGGCTTCCCTGCGGCCATCTTCTTGAAGCCTTGGGCCGCTGGAGGCTTCAGGAAAATGGCTGCCAGAGGCCACTGGTGTGCAGATTGAAATCTCGGCGGCACTCGGCTTCAGGAAGATGGCTGCCGAGATCTCAATCTGCGCACCCGTGGCCTCTGGCTGCCATTTTCATGAAGTCTCCGGTGGCCCACGGCTTCAGGAAGATGGCCGCAGGGAAACCGGTGATGCAGACTGCTCACTGTGGACACCGGGCAGCGGCACCACCACATTTCTGCCGCATCCTGAAGGACCCTGCTCAGGTGCACTCCCTACAGCCACCGCATCGGCACACCTCTGCCGCAAACCCCCCCCCCCCGGTAAGCCTGCATTCGCACTATAAGACGCACCCCCCATTTTTTTTTGGGGGGGGGGGGTGCGTCTTATAGTCCGAAAAATGCAGTAGTTTTCTTGAAAGATGCAGACTTTTTTCTGTAACACTGCTTGAAGAAAGTGTCTGCTAAAATGTGGCAGTAGCTTATCTTTAATCCCTTCATGATGGAGCCCTTTTTCATCTTTGCGTTTGTTTTTCGCTCCCCTTTTTCCCAGAGCCATGTGAGGGCTTATGTTTTGCTGGACGAGTTGTACTTTTGAATGACACCATTGTATTTCCCATATTGTGTACTTGAAAACAGGAAAAAAATTCTAAGTACGGTGAAATTGCAAAAAAGAGTGCAATTCCACACTTTTTTTTGTTTTGCTTTTTACTAGGTTCACTAAATGCTAAAACTGACTTACCGTTATGATTCTTCAGGTCATTACGAGTTCATAGACACCAAACATGTCTAGGTTCTTTTTTTTTTTTTTTTTTTTCTTAGTGAAAAAAAATTCAAAACTTTGTTAAAAAATAAATAAAATTGTCCCATTTTCGGATACCCATAGCGTCTCCATTTTTCATGATCTCGGGTTGGGTGAGGGCTTATTTTTTTTTGCACCGAGCTGCCTTTTTTAATGTTACCATTTTGGTGCAGATACAATCTTTTGATCGCCTGTTATTGCATTTAAATGCAATGTCGCGGCAACATAAAAACGTAATTCTGGTGTTTTGACTTTTTCTCGATACGCCCTTTAACAAGCAGGAAAATCCTTTTTTTTATTGATAGATTGGGCAATTCTGAACAATTTCCATGTCCAAAAAGCTTGTCGGCAGAGGGGATCATGAAGTGCTTGAAAATTTCCTGGTAGACAGCTGCGCTGACTTTAGTCTTGATAAAATACAGTGCACCTACACCAGCAGATGACATGGTTCCCCAAACCATGACTGATTGTGGAAACTTCACACTAGAGCAGCTTGGATTGTGTGCCTCTCCACTCTTCATCCAGACTCTGGGAACCTTGATTTCCAAATGAAATGCAAAATTTACTTTTATCTGAAAACAACCCCTTGGACCACTGAGCAACAGTCCAGTTCTTTTTCTCCTTGGCCCAGGTAAGACACTTCTGTCATTGTCTATTGGTCATGAGTGGCTTGACACAAGGAATGCGTCACTTGTAGCCCATGTCCTGGATATGTCTGTGTGGTGGCTCTTGAAGCAATGACTCCAGCAGTAGTCCACTCCTTGTGAATCTCCTCCACATTTTTCAATGGCCTTTTCTTAACAATCCTTTCAAGGCTGCGGTTATCCCGGTTGCTTGTACACCTTTTTCTACCACAGTTTTTCCTTCCACTCAACTTTCAATTAATATGCTTGAATACAGCATTCTGAACAGCCAGCTTCTTTAGCAATGACCTTTTGTGGCTTATCCTCCTTGTGGAGTGTGTCAATGACTGCCTTCTGGACATCTGTCAAGTCAGCAGTCTTCCCCATGATTGTGGAGCCTATTGAAACAGACTAAGGGACGTTTTCAAATGCTTAGGAAGCCTTTGCAGGTGTTTTTTGTTAACTATTCTAATTTACTGAGATATTGACTTTTGGTTTTTCATTGGCTGTAAGCCATAATCATCAACATTAACAGAAATAAACGCTTGAAATAGATCACTCTGTTGTAATGATTCTACATAATATTTGAGTTTCACTTTTTTATATTGAAGAACTGAAGTAAATTTACTTTTTGATGATATTCTAATTTTGTGAGAAGCACCTATAGTTCACAGCTGGCCTTCAACCAGCATGCAGAGGTCAGAGTTTTTCCTCCTCTGTTTGGGAATGCCAACAAACTGTCTGGCATGGACAATGTATGTAATCAACGTATCAGCAAACATCGTTGTTCATTGGCCATGCATTATTGTTTTGCAAAGATAACAGAAAATAATGAGGTAATATTAGAGGTAAATATTCATCCTACAAGAAGTATCAATACTTCAGACAACAGTTCTTGATTCTGGGCCTACACAATTTCTCTTGCATAATTAAGAAGAAATGCTGTGTTTTCAGACCCACTGTGATAAAAGGGTTGAAGGAAGTTTGTGCACTTACAGGACATTATGTGTGCTCATATACTAATGCCTAGCTATTATTTAGGTTTCAGTGATGAAAATCCGCAGGTGAACCATGGGTGCCCCGGAGTACGTTTTCTGTATGTGGAATAATCGTTTATGGCCAGCAAAGGTGAGTGCCATTTGTTATTTTTATATATACGGAGTCTGCTTCCTGCAGGATTCTTTCCACCCTTTAGGCCAGATGATGACAGCAATAGTATGGCTCTGTGTGGTAGCTATTTTACTGCAAGAATAGGATTGAATATCGGGAAACTTTTTGGGAAAGGTTTCACTGGATTAATTCATGTTTTTTTGGCACAAAATGTAATGTACTCTATTAAATACAATGTTGCTATAAACCACGTCCAAGGCATGCTTAATATAGTATCACGAATCCAAAATCTAAACTGTTTGAGGCATTTTTTTTACATGTATGTCGTAATCATATTATAAATGTATCCATTTACGTATTATAAATTATCAAGCCATGTTTGTGGATTCTGCTTGAGCTCTTTTTTTTTTCCTGTATTTCTGTTTTTGTATATTTTTTCTCTTGTTTATTTTAGGCATGTTCCATGTCCTTAGTTACTTTCTATATCAAACAAAGTGAATGAGTTCTGTCTTTTTGATATTTTTTTTTTTTTTAAAGATTATTTACACAATTCTAAAAAAAATATAAAAAGTAACACCTTAGTTATGGAGAAACTTTGGGCCTTAAAGGGTATATCCAGGACTTTATTAAAAAAAATGTACCTAAGCACTAACAGGCAGGTAATTGCAACTTGTCTTGTGCACTGCGCCATTATTCCCCGGTACAGACCCGTGACATACTGCTCCTGCCGGAGATTCAGCTGTCTCTGCTGACACAACAAGGTCTTCCGACATGTTTCATTCTGCCCTTCAACATGTGGTTTTAATTACAGCAGGATCCTACCTACATAAATACATGCTTTTCTGAGAGAGGTATCCACATTAACCCAGGAATTCATACTTCAGCCTGAGGGCTCATACTCACTTGCGCGAAACTCGGATGAGTCTCGCATTTTAATACCCGGCGCTGCTGCCGCCACTCAGATCGGAGCGTGTGGCCGCATAGGAATACATGCAGCCGCACGCTCCGATTATCTGTGCCAGGTGCAGTGCTGGGTATTGCCGTGCGAGACTCAACCGAGTTTCGCGCAAGTGAGTATGAGCCCTTAGAGAGGTATTCACACTAGTCAAGAAGGGTCCCAGCAGCGTGAGACCACCTTGTCGTTGGTTGCTGGGCATGCATGAATTAGCCAAATTATGTGCTAAGTGTCTCAATTTTTTCCTATTAAACAGAGCAGTATTACTATTCATGTTTCATATATTCCATATCTACATGATTTAGCACAATAGAGTTAAATTTTTTTGTATATTGCATATGGAGGTGGCTGCTCCTAGTATGCACCTATTCACAATAGCCTGGAAGTGACAGTCAGTCTTCTGTTATTCTTTTATCTGCCTGACAGCAGACTCTCCCAGTTAGGCTGCAGGGATCCAGCTGTAATTCAGAATGACCTCAAAAGTCCCGACCCGTTAACAGAGTGGAAATAAAGCCTCCGCTCTGTAGACGTGACGTCAGCTCTGTGACCGCTCTGTTGGGTAGGAACCGTGCAATGCACAACATGCAGCTAAAGGGAAAGTGGACAGCTGGGGGCAGATGTTTATGGCCTATGAAAGATGTAATAACCATGGGGCTTCCCAGGCTGTCAATATCAGCTCACAGCTATATACATAGCCCTTACTGGTTATTAAAATGGGGGAATCCCCCCCCCCCCCCCCACACACACACACACACACAAAAAAAAAATAAAAAAATGATGTAGGGTCCCCCTATAATTAATAACCAGCAAATTCTAGGCAGACAGCTGCGGGATGATAATAATAGCCTGGGAAGGGGACATAGATATCGGCCCCCTTTCAGACTAAAAACATCAGCTCTGTTTCCCCAGAAATGGTGCATCTGTAAGATGCGCCAATTCTTGCACGTAGACTCGCTCTTCCCACTTGCTGTGGTATGGTGGCAAGTGGGGTCATAGTTGAGGTGGAGGGAGAGGTTTGATGTCAGCTAGGCTATTAATGTCAACTCACAGCTGTATACTTATTCTTTACTGGTTTATGAAAAATGGGGGACGCCTCCATAAAAAATGACAGTTGGCGGGTGGTGGGGTGATGTCTCCTTTGCATTGTCGGTTGAAATCAAGCCCAGGGGTTAGTAATGGAGAGGTGTCTATAACACACCCCCTTTACTAACCCCATAGCTAAATTGTATAAAAAAACACACACCCAGAATACATTAATTTAATTGAAAGAATGACACAGACTTCTTTACTGAATCTAAATTAAACCATACTCTCGTCATCGCACAGTCCATTGAAGCCAATGTCTCCTGTAAGTGAATTAAAATAATAAACAACAATATTCCTCACCTGTCCGAAGTGAAGAGATAATCCATAATGTTCCACGACGATCCTGATGACTTTGAAAGGACAGTAGGCTTACACTGACACAGGAGGTAATTGCTCCTGCAGTATGTAGCGCTGAGCTGCAGTGAGAAAATTCATCGGCTGATGAGCCCCAGTGATCTCACTGACTGCTCTGCTGCATAAGAACTTTGTCACGCAGCATTAATGTAAGTGAGGTCACCGGGGCTCATCACCTGATGAATTCCAGTGAACTTTCTTACCGCAGCTCAGTGCAACCCACTGCAACTGCACGGTAGGGCAGTTGCATCAGCTGGAGTGACTGCTCTACAAGTTATCAGAATTATTGTGGGACCGTATGGATTATGGCGAATAGGTGAGGAATATGGTGGTTCATTATGTTTTTTTCCAGGTGATATGGGCATCTGGGATTAGGTGTTAAGGTAAGTATATGGTGTTTTTTTTTTGTTTGTTTGTTTTTTTTACACACAAGACAAAGGACTTTAGGGATTAGGTGCAAGGTAAGTATATACTGTGTTTTTTCTTGTTTTTATTTCAATATTTATTTCTTTATTTTAACTTTTTTTAAATATTTTTTTACTTTGAGCGCAAGAGTCAGCTGATGACTATGCCCATCTGCCGCCGCCTGCTCCCAGTGTTATCATTGACATCAGGCGTAGGCGGATGGGAGGAAGCAATACCAGGTAATCTGATAATCGATAAACAATTACACTAAATAGTGCAAGAAAGACCCCAAAAGCAGGGAATTGACCAACTCCATATTGAATGACAGAAGAGGAGCGCCAAGGAGTATATTGCTGAAAAAAAAAAAATAATATTTTATTAATCACACATCATAAAAAGGTACAAAAAATTGGTATTAAGGTGCACAAGAATGGAAGAGAAAGGACCACCAGTGCCAATTGCCAGCCTTACAATAGTATATATAGGCAGAGAGCTGCTCAGTTTTATAAATAATATCAATTCCATTAAGGTAACTTAGGACACAGCATAAAGAGCAAGGCTTACCGATTCTGTTGCAGGCAAGATGCCCCGGGCCGGATCCTGAAAAGCCCCCAATGGTGGCTTTTCTCATCAGCCGACACCTGTGACCTGTGGTAAGCTTTTTACCGCAGGTCACAGCTGCTTTGTCACTCTGACATCTGGAAAAGCTGACTAATTCCATACTATTATTTCCTTTTATAGATCGTGTTCTCTAAATAGTCACTGTCGCCTGTATAAATTTGACATTTAAGAAGGTCGTTGAGATCTAGATGAAGCGGCATGTTGGGAAACCCATAAGCAGTACCGAGTTTTTCAGACTATTAAACGCACTGGACCATAAGATGCACCTAGATTTTAGAAGAGGAAATTGGGATAAAAAAAATGAAGCAAAAACTGCGGTCAATACTTTACTTACTATCCCCTATCCTGGTATATATAGTCCCCTCATCCCCAGCCTGATACACATAATAATAATAATAATAATAATCTTTCTATAGCGCTAACATATATTCCAGAGAGAACATACAAACTCCTTGCAGATGTTGTCCTTGGTGGGATTTGAACCCAGGACTCCAGCGTTGCAAGGCTGCTATGCTAACCACTAAGCCACCGTGCTGCCCATACACATCCCTATACTGGTATACACTGCCCTCATCCCCATCTTAGTATGCATCACCTCCTCATCCCTAGCCTGGTATGCATGTCCCCTTTATCTCTAGCCTGGTAGGAATGTTTCCCCCTCATCCAGATCTTGGCAGGAATGGTCGCCCTCATTCCTGTCCTGGTGTGCAGGGCCCCCATCTTGTCCTAGTATGCATGGCCCCATCCTTACCCTGGTATGATTGGCCCCCACCCCCACACTGGCATGCATGGCCCCATCAGAAAACATGAAAAAAATTAAAAAAAACACTGCACTTATCTTCCCGTCGCTCCCTTGCACCGTCTTGTTCCGATGCTAGCAGCTGCTTTATGCTTATAAGCAGCACATGGCAGGGACGTCATGCGCTGCCTGCTAGCTGAAGGACAGCTGCCGGAATACTCACAGCTCTGCATGCTGGGACTGCATGTTTGGAGAGCAGTGAATATTCATTGCTCTTTAATAGCGAGCACAGTGTCAGCCAGAGCCTTGCTGCAGCTGCCGGCGGTCACGGGTGCTGCTACTTAAGAGAAATAGAAACAAGGAACAAACAGCCATAGAGGTCCAATAAAAAGTAGATTTATTAATGCAAATAGTTAAAACCACCAGACAAAAAAGGCAGTATGGCACAGGGAAAGAGGGCACACATATAAACACGGCCAAGCAAAACCGGGCCAAGACACCAACCCATAGCCAGATCACTTGCAGAGGTACGATATGTTAGAGTAAATACCCATGTTGATTAGAAACCATGCAATAGATCAGTGCCTAAACATGGGGACATTATACATAACATTGCCGTATAATTGCCATATCAGCATATTTTACGTACCTAACACCTGCAGGATCAGCAAATAGGAAGAGCGGCCGGACCCGACCCCGACGCGCGTTTCGGAGCAAACTGCTCCTTCATCAGGGGGTAAGTATACCATCTATACGGTGTGCTTTATATACTGCCATATGCGGAAGTGTGTAAACCATCAAACCGCCGCACCTGAATGCCGGGCAGCACGAGCGACATCCAAAATGGCCGCCAGCACCGGAAACACGCAGGGCCCCACGTGATCACATGCCGGACGGCATGAAGGAGAGCTCACACCGCCAAGCAAACAGGCGCATGCGCACACGGCTAGAAGCTAGTATCCACGCCATATTGAAACAGGGCAATGATAAGGGAACATTAAAAAAAGGTGCAACAAGGGGGAACAAGACAAACAATGCCGTGGAGCGGGGTACAAAAAGGTAATGACAGCATCCCACAATCACCAATGTATGACTCTAATATTAGTATTATTAACAAAAGTGATCGGTCAAAACTATAATACAGCATCACTGGGACTATGCCTACAATAATCAATGCAAACACTGAATACAGGTATCACATAATAAACATTAAATAGTAACCCACTAATCATGCAAATATAACATATATATATATATATACCAACAATAAGAACAGCACATGTTCATATATACATATAAATGTGAAACAGCCGACTGACGATATTGACACGCAGAAAGACTTGATAGAAGAATTCTCACGAATTGAAATAAAATTAAAAATAAAATAAATAAATATTTTTAATTTTTAATTTTATTTAATTACATTGTGTGTTGTCTGTGTGTTTATTTTATTTAATTTGCATTATTTAGCACTTGGATATCCTGAATATTGAAGTGTCTACGTACTCGTGAGAATTCTTCTATCAAGTGCTTCTGCGTGTCAATATCGTCAGTCGGCTGTTTCACATATATGAACATGTGCTGTTCTTATTGTTGGTATTTATATATGTGTGTTATATTTGCATGATTAGCGGTGTTTAGTATATGGGGTATGTGGTGCAGTAAAAGGTGTAGTGCTGGACGGAAGATATATTTCTCCCAGCAGGATAAGTTTTGGCCTGTTATTTTCCTAAGGTTGAGGACCTGCAGTGATGTCAGGATCATGTGATCAGCCCATGTGATGGATACCTCACCGGGGGGTGTAGCTATAGACTATGTAATGGAGTTTCTTTTGTTTGGCACATGTTATTCTGGGAATGGAACTAGGCTGGAAGGAGCCTGAACGGTTTTCCCTCCCACACATATCACAAAGGTTGGTGATATGACTCTTAGCAACCCTGGGAATGGCACCTGGCGGAAGCCGCTGACCTGGCAGCCGCTTAGTTAAGCCCGTCCCGTGTAAAGGGTGAGTCTGAGACCAGTGGTTCTCCAAGCTGGAGTATGTTTGGTTTTTTCTCTTACTTTCTGTCTCGGACTGTTTAAAGTGACAATAAACCACTGAACTTTGGACTGGAAGCCTGTGTGTTGCCTCATTACTGCGGCACTACCATTGATCACCTGAGCCAATCCCTACATTTGGTGTTCGAATGCGGGCATACGCAGTGAGGCCAGGCTATTTTTGCTTATTTTTACTCCAGCTTATGTCCTGGGTGAAATTAGTGGCGCAGACCCAGTCGGGGAACTCTGCAGAAATGGAAGCCACAATAAAAGTGCTTGTGGACGCTATGCGACAACAGCAGCAGGCTACGCAGCAGCAGCAGGAAACCAACCAGCTGTTGATACAGCATATCACGGCATCGCAGACAAGAGAAACTTCACGGGGAATCCATGATGTCCGGAAAGCGGTTCGTACAGCGATCCCCAAAATGGAGAAATCTGATGACGTCGAGACGTACTTGGAGATGTTTGAGGGAGTAGCTGAGCGGGAGAGACTACCCCGGGACCAGTGGGCAGAAGTAATTGCTCCATTTCTGGCTCCAGGACCTTTGAAGGCCTATCAAGATCTATCCCCTGAGCAGAGGGAGGACTACGCAGTCGTCAAGGGTGAGATAATGGCACATCTTGGGGTAAATGTGTTGGTCCGGGCCCAGCGGGTACATCAGTGGGAGTTTAACCCCTCCAAGCCAGCTCGCTCCCAGTATTCTGACCTGTTGCACTTATTTCAGAAATGGTTACAGCCTGAGGTTCTGTCTCCCGTGGCCATACTAGACCGCATAGTGACTGATAAATTTTGGAGGGGTTTGCCCCGCTCCCTCCAATCATGGGTCGGGCAAGCATCCCCTACTAATGCGCTCCAGATGATGGACCTGATAGAACGATATGGGGCAACCAAAGAGCTCCAGGGAGGGACTCCCCGGAAGGTGTCCAGAAGGTTCCCTAAATCTCCACCCCTAGCTCGGCAAGCAGAGCCCAGGAAGGCCACTCAAGACTTATCTGGAGGAGAAAGAGGCCCCATAGTCTGCTGGCGGTGCCCCCACCTGACTGAGCCCATGGAGACAAACTTTGGGTATCGCCAATCCCATTATGCCGAACTGACTTGCGCTACAGGTATCCAGGAGGGATCCAATATGGGACATTTGTGTAACGTGGATGTGGAGGGTACCCCAGCTGTGGCCCTACTGGACTCAGGGAGTCTCGTGACCCTAGTACGAGCCAGTCTGGTTCAGTCCAGCGAGTACACTGGTCGGAAAATTGGGGTGTTATGTATATGTGGGGACTTAAAAGACTATCCTACCGCCCTAGTGGTGATAAACACGCCAGCGGGGAGGCGGTGCCACGAGGTGGGGGTTGTGGTTAGCTTACATTATGAAGTGATACTTGGTAGAGATTTTCCTTTATTTTCTGTACTTTGGCCCACAGTTGTCTCGCCCAGTGGACAAATGCCGACACCGGTGACAACCAGGCTACATTCTCCAGAACTGGGGCATGAACCTGGTAGCCCAGAGGAAGAAGAGTTGGCGGTAGGGGTGACCTCCCCTTCGGTGGAGGAGGGGGAAAATTCTCCCATAGAAGTGTTGGCCGGGGATGTGGAAGACTTACCGCCAGGACCTGAGTTGGTAGATTTAAATGTATCGAGCGATAATTTTGGTACAGCGCAACTCCGAGACCCTACTTTGACTCGGGCCAGGGAAAATGTACTGTTTATTAACGGGGAACCCCAACAACCGGGGGCAGCCACCAAATTGCCACGCTTTGAGCTAAACCGAGACCTGTTGTATCGAGTTGAGAAAGTACGTGGGGAAATGGTAGAACAATTGGTACCTCAAGCCTATCGTAAACTAGTAATAGACCTAGCGCATGCGCATGTACTCGGGGGGCATTTGGCCCAAAAGAAAACCCTAGACCGAATTTTGCAGCGGTTTTACTGGCTGGGGGTCCATGAAGAGGTTAAACGGTATTGTAATTCCTGTCCTGTGTGCCAGGTAACCAGTCCCCAGCCACACTTTCGGAGTCCTTTAGTGCCTTTACCTATTATAGAGGTGCCTTTCGAAAGAGTGGCAATGGATCTGGTCGGTCCTGTCAATAAGTCAGCAAGGGGGCACCAACACATCCTAGTAGTTCTAGATTATGCCACCCGCTATCCTGAGGCTGTTCCGCTGCGCCATACGTCAGCTAAGCTCATAGCAAAAGAACTCATGGGAATGTTTTCTAGGGTGGGGATTCCGCAAGAGATTTTAACAGACCAAGGAACCCCCTTTATGTCAAAAATAATGAAAGAGCTCTGCCGCTTGTTAAATGTCAAACAGTTGCGCACCTCAGTTTATCACCCCCAAACAGATGGGCTGGTAGAAAGATTCAACAAAACGCTAAAGAACATGCTAAAAAAAAACGTTTCTAAAGATGGGAAGGATTGGGCTCTTTTACTCCCATATTTGTTATTTGCAGTACGGGAGGTGCCGCAGGCATCTACGGGGTTCTCGCCCTTTGAATTATTGTATGGCCGACATCCCCGGGGCTTACCTGATATAGCCAAGGAGGCTTGGGAGAACCAACCAACCCCCCACAGGAGTGTAATAGAGCATGTTGCAAAAATGCAAGAAAGGATGGAGACAGTCCTACCATTGGTACGGGAACATATGGAAGCAGCACAACAGTCTGAGTCGGGTTTATAACCGGGAGGCTCGGGTAAGAACCTTTAGTCCTGGGGATCGCGTGTTGGTACTTGTGCCCACAGTAGATAGCAAATTTTTGGCGAGGTGGCAGGGGCCCTATGAGATTATGGAGAAGGTGGGACCGGTAGACTATAAGGTACACCAACCAGGCCGTAGGAAGCCAGAGCAGGTTTATCATGTTAATTTGCTTAAACTGTGGAAAGACAGAGACCACCTTGGGGGGGATAGTCCGCTGCCTGCATTTTCTGTAGAGAAGGCTCAATTACCTCTGAGTGAGTAAGGAGAAGCCTTGTCTGCAGTCAAAATACCAGATACGTTGTCTCCTAAACAGGTTCAGGAGGTCCGGGAGTTTGTTAGCCAAAATACGGACGTTTTTTCTGAACTCCCTGGATGTACCTCCATAGTCCAACATGACATTGTTACGGAGCCACAGGCCAAAGTCCGACTAAAGTCATATCGGGTGCCTGAGGCTCGGCGACAAGCCATATCCCAGGAGGTGGAAAATATGTTAAAATTAGGGGTCATAGAAGAGTCGCAAAGTGACTGGGCCAGTCCAATAGTTCTAATACCTAAGCCTGATGGGACCCTAAGATTCTGTAATGACTTCAGAAAACTTAATGAAGTTTCAAAATTTTGATGCTTACCCCATGCCCCGGGTGGATGAATTGATAGAACGGTTTGGGCAGGCACAGTATTTTACAACCCTTGACCTTACAAAAGGGTATTGGCAGGTGCCCCTAACAAAGGCAGCTAAGGAAAAAACGGCCTTTGTAGCGCCCGAAGGGCTCTTTCAGTATAAGGTGTTACCTTTTGGTTTGCATGGTGCGCCGGCGACGTTCCAACAGTTAATGGATATTGTCCTCCGTCCCCATCGCCGTTATGCCTCAGCCTATCTGGATGATATTGTTGTGTACAGTGCAGACTGGGAAAGTCACTTACCCAAGGTTCAGGCGGTGATTGATTCGCTCCGACAAGCAGGGCTAACAGCCAATCCAAAGAAGTGTTCCATAGGGTTGGAGGAAGCTCGGTACTTGGGTTATGTCATCGGGAGAGGGGTCATTAAGCCTCAAATAAACAAAGTGGAGGCAATACAGAACTGGCCCCGTCCCCTCACAACAAAGCAGGTAAAAGCCTTTTTAGGCTTATTGGGGTATTACAGGCGATTTGTTCCCAACTTTGCAACGTTGTCCGCGCCTTTAACAGACTGCTTGAAAGGGAGGAAGTCTGTGATGGTCCAATGGAATGATCAGTTAGAAGAGGCCTTTGTAAAGTTAAAATCAGTACTGTGTGGTACGCCCGTTCTGATTACACCTGATTTCAAAAGAGTTCATCGTGCAAACTGATGCCTCTGAGATAGGTCTTGGTGCCGTGTTGTCTCAAGAAATTAACGGAGAAGAGCATCCCGTTAGTTTTCTGAGCCGGAAGCTTACCCCAGCCGAAAGCAGGTACAGTATTGTGGAGAGAGAGTGCCTGGCCATTAAGTGGGCACTTGAGTCTCTTCGCTATTATTTGCTGGGGAGAAAATTTCGCTTGGTGACAGATCACTCCCCTCTTACATGGATGAGTCAAGCTAAGGAGAGAAATGCACGAGTCACCAGATGGTTTCTGTCCCTGCAAAATTTTAAATTTTCAGTAGAACATCGGGCAGGCAGACTACAGGGGAATGCAGATGCCCTGTCCAGAGTTCACTGTATGTCATGTGTCCACCCCCATAGGGTTGAACAAAGGGGGGAGGTATGTGGTGCAGTAAAAGGTGTAGTGCTGGACGGAAGATATATTTCTCCCAGCAGGATAAGTTTTGGCCTGTTATTTTCCTAAAGTTGAGGACCTGCAGTGATGTCAGGATCATGTGATCAGCCCATGTGATGGATACCCCACCGGGGGGGGTGGCTATAGACTATGTAATGGAGTTTCTTTTGTTTGGCACATGTTATTCTGGGAATGAAACTAGGCTGGAAGGAGCCTGAATGGTTTTCCCTCCCACACATATCACAAATGTTGGTGATATGACTCTTAGCAACCCTGGGAATGGCACCTGGCGGAAGCCGCTAACCTGGCAGCCGCTTAGTTAAGCCCGTCCCGTGTAAAGGGTGAGTCTGAGACCAGTGGTTCTCCAAGCTGGAGTATGTTTGTTTTTTTCTTACTTTCTGTCTCGGACTGTTTAAAGTGACAATAAACCACTGAAGTTTGGACTGGAAGCCTGTGTGTTGCCTCATTACTGCGGCCCTACCATTGCTCACCTGAGCCAATCCCTACAGGTACAATATATTTCATATGGGTTACTATTTATTGTTTATTATGTGATACCTGTATTCAATGTTTGTATTGATTATTGTAGGCATAGTCCCCGTGATGCTGTATTATAGTTTTGACCGATCACTTTTGTTAATAATACTAATATTAGAGTCATACATTGGTGATTGTGGGATGCTGTCATTACCTTTTTGTACCCCGCTCCACGGCATTGTTTGTCTTGTTCCCCCTTGTTGCACCTTCCCTTATCATTGCCCTGTTTCAATATGGCGTGGATACTAGTTTTTAGCCGTGTGCGCATGCGCCTGTTTGCTTGGCGGTGTGAGCGCTCCTTCTTGCCGTCCGGCATGTGATCACGTGGGGCCCTGCGTGTTTCCGGTGCTGGCGGCCATTTTGGATGTCGCTCATGCTGCCCGGCATTCAGGTGCGGCGGTTTGATGGTTTACACACTTCCGCATATGGCGGTATATAAAGCACACCGTATAGATGGTATACTTACCCCCTGATGAAGGAGCAGTTTGCTCCGAAACGCGCGTCGGGGTCGGGTCCGGCCGCTCTTCCTATTTGCTGATCCTGCAGGTGTTAGGTACGTAAAATATGCTGATATGGCAATTATACGGCAATGTTATGTATAATGTCCCCATGTTTAGGCACTGATCTATTGCATTGTTTCTAATCAACATGGGTATTTACTCTAACATATCGTACCTCTGCAAGTGATCTGGCTATGGGTTGGTGTCTTGGCCCGGTTTTGCTTGGCCGTGTATATGTGTGCCCTCTTTCCCTGTGCCATACTGCCTTTTTTGTCTGGTGGTTTTAACTATTTGCATTAATAAATCTACTTTTTATTGGACCTCTATGGCTGTTTGTTCCTTGTTTCTTTTTCCTTATGTTTTGGCAGCTGGTCCTCATTGGTCCTTTATGCATATTTGTTTACTCCCAGCCCTGTGATGATACATTGGTTACTCACAATCACTCTATTAAATATGCTTGCTTCAATATTATTTTACTTAAGAGAAATGAAAATTCATCAC
The DNA here is from genome assembly GCF_051348905.1 of Ranitomeya variabilis. Taxonomy (NCBI): domain Eukaryota; kingdom Metazoa; phylum Chordata; class Amphibia; order Anura; family Dendrobatidae; genus Ranitomeya; species Ranitomeya variabilis. The sequence continues at coordinate 755,921,159 of NC_135232.1, forward strand.
TTTCAGCTCCCATGGGCGTGGAATGTGGTGAATATTCATTCCCTTCAGTAACGGCACATGTGACCGCCAGCAGCTGTAGGAAGGCTCTACTTGGACAACCCCTTCTCAATCTCATGTTTATAAAACAACACCTATACTCACTTCTGGTACAGGCGCTTTCCAATTATATCTGCTCCTGTTCTCCTGGGGTTCGAGTGATGTCCTGTCATGTGAGACTTGCAGCTTATTAGCGACTCTTCCCCCCCCCCCCCCCCCCCTTCCTTCCTTCTCGCCTCCTTCGAGCTTAAAGGGAACCTACCACCCCGTTTTTTAAAAATTAGATAAAAATAGTGTGAAATAGGGGCAGAGCTGGGCTTTACATTAGGGCCTTTTCGGTGCCTTTACACCCCCGTTAGGCTGTCCAAATACCTTTGTGAAGTGGCCGTTTTCTGCTGTCACTCAAGTGGGTCAGGTCGGATGGGCGTGGTCACAGCGCTGTTTGTCCCCCAGGATCCTGCTCATCATTACGTTGGTGGCGTAGTGTGTGCGCATGTCCAAAGAAGATCCACTGCCCAGGAGATGAATAACGGCGCGGTCTTCGCTATTCAGCCGTTTACCGGTGGGCGCGGCCATCTTTCCTGTGGCCGCGCCTGCGCAGATGGAGCGCTCTGCTGCCCGGGACTTCAGGAAAATGGCCGCGCGTGCGCAGATGGAGATCGCGGCGGCCATTTTCCTGAAGTCCCGGGCAGCAGAGCGCTCCATCTGCGCAGGCGCGGCCACAGGAAAGATGGCCGCGCCCACCGGTAAACGGCTGAATAGCGAAGACCGCGCCGTTATTCATCTCCTGGGCAGTGGATCTTCTTTGGACATGCGCACACCACTACGCCACCAACGTAATGATGAGCAGGATCCTGGGGGACAAACAGCGCTGTGACCACGCCCATCCGACCTGACCCACTTGAGTGACAGCAGAAAACGGCCACTTCACAAAGGTATTTGGACAGCCTAACGGGGGTGTAAAGGCACCGAAAAGGCCCTAATGTAAAGCCCAGCTCTGCCCCTATTTCACACTATTTTTATCTAATTTTTAAAAAACGGGGTGATAGGTTCCCTTTAACTGACATTACAAGAAGTCATCCAAGAGAAGGATCCGGCCTGATCCATTTCAATAGCTGACTCTTTATTCGCTGGGAGATAAGCCACCACCAGAGGAGTTGGGCAATGGTTCTTTTATGCGGAACACAGGAGTGCCCAGCTGAGCATTGCTGAGTAAGGTGGAGTTGGGAGAGGTATCTGTTGGTTTTGACAGCTATCTATAAATGTATAGCCAGCTTTGTCATCAGAGACAGAAGTCTTAAAGGAACAGCACAGACCAGAGTTAAGGAAACCTGTATGTATATATTAAGGGAAGAAGGGATCATGGGAATAGTTGTCTGCTGCCACGGAGTGTTCACGGTGAAATTCCCAAAAAATATCCGTTAACTTTACCACAGCACTCTTGGTCATCAGCCTATTACTACTTTTGAGAATAGGCCTGTGACATATACAGTGGGTACGGAAAGTATTCAGACCCCTTTAAATTTTTCACTCTTTGTTTCATTGCAGTCATTTGGTAATTTCAACAAAGTTCATTTTTTATTCTCATTAATGTACACTACACCCCATCTTGATTGCAAAAAAAAAAACAGAAATGTAGAAATTTTTGCATATTTATCACAAAAGAAAAACTGAAATATCACATGGTCATAAGTATTCAGACACTCATATTTAAGTCACATGCTGTCCATTTCTTTATGATCTCCTTGAGATGGTTCTACTCCTTCATTGGAGTCCAGCTGTGTTTAATTAAACTGATAGGACTTGATTTGGAAAGGCACACACCTGTCTATATAAGACCTCACAGCTCACAATGCATGTCAGACCAAATGATAATCATGAGGTCAAAAGGAACTGGCCAAGGAGCTCTGAGACAGAATTGTGGCAAGGCACAGATCTGGCCAAGGTTACAACAGAATTTCTGCAGTACTCAAGGTTCCTAAGAGCACAGTGGCCTCCATAATCCTTAAATGGAAGAAGTTTGGGACCACCAGAAGTCTTCCTGGACCTTGGCCGTCCAGCCAAACTAAGCAATTATGGGAGAAGATCCTTGGTGAGAGAGGTACAGAATAACCCCAAGATTAAAGTCAACTATCACTGCAGCCCTCCACCAGTTGGGCCTAACGGAAGCCTCTCCTCAATGCGAGACATATGAAAGCCCGCATATAGTTTGCTAAAAAACACATCAAGGACTCCCAGACTATGAGAAATACAATTTCTCTGGTCTGATGAGATGAAGATAGACCTTTTTGGTGATAATTCTAAGCGGTATGTGTGGAGAAAACCCGGCACTGCTCATCCCTGCAAAATCCAATCCCAACAGTGAAATATGGTGGTAGCAGCATCATGCTATGGGGGTGTTTTTCAGCTGCAGGGACAGGACGCCTGGTTGCCATTGAAAGAAACATGAATGCGGCCACGTACAGAGATATCCTGGATAAAAACCTCTTCCAGAGTGCTCTGGACCTCAGACTTGGTCAAAGGTTCACCTTCCAACAAGACAATGACCCTAAGCACACAGCTAAAATAACAAAGGAGTGGCTTCAGAACAACTGTGTGACCATTCTTGACTGGCCCAGCCAGAACCCTGACCTAAACCCACTTAAGCATTTCTGGAGAGACCTGGAAATAGCTGTCCACCAACGTTCACCATCCAACTTGACAGAACTGGAGAGGATCTGCAAGGAAGAATGGCATAGGATCCCCAAATCCAGGTGTGAAAAACTTGTTGCATCATTCCCAAGTATGGCTGTACTAGCTCAAAAGGGTGCTTCTACTCAATACTGAGCAAAGGGTCTGAATACTTTTGACCATGTGATATTTCAGTTTTTCTTTTTTAATAAATTCGTAAAAAGATTGGGTGCAGAGTGTATTGGGGAAAAAATGAACTTTTTTGAATTTACCAAATGTCTGCAATGAAACAGAGTGAAAAATTGAAAGGGGTCTGATTACTTTCCGTAACCCTTTCCGTAACCACTGTATATCTAGGTTTTTCAGGAGTACGTTAATTGCTAGAAATGGAGTAAAAAAAACATTCTGGGGGCATAATTTTACAACTTGTCCTGAAATGTGGATTATTTCCTTGAGCTTTTGTGTATGTAGAACTTAAAAAAAAATCTGCATTTGAGTAAATATAATATCGGTACTTATACATCAACATTACTTTATAATTAGACTTGCTACTTAGGTGTCCTTTCACAGTGTAAATTAAACTGAATGTTTTTGTCAAGTAAAAGTGATATGTGCTTTTAACAGGATGTTTTCTTCTTACTTAGGTGTTGTCACATCTATATGTGTCCAACAAATGCAGGCTGAGTGTTGAGATATTTGTCCTGAAGAAACAGTTGAGTATATCTCTCATTTCAGTATTGTTCTTTATTATAATGTTATTTCTGTTTCTCAGGAAAAGCTCTGGTCATCAGTTGGGCTCTCAGAATCCAAGTTTTAGAACATGAGACACTACTGGATTCTAAGGTTGCTCCTCAGCAGTGATGGTCCTGATACAAAGGCCATTTTGTATCTAATGCTGGGTAGCGATTGAGAGCATTCTATGTGGCATAAGATCAATGTCAAAAGAGCAGATATACAGATTCTAATATATAGACAGAGAAAACAGACTAGTCAGTCCCATAATTTTGAATGATAAACTTGCATCTTTAGATCCTTTTTTTTTTTTTTTTTTTTTTTTTGTTGTATAACTGTAGTCCCCCCTATTGGTTGGCTCGTTTTTATTAAATAAAAGCGATTAACTTTTTAAAAACCGGACCGGTCAATTGGTATTCAAAAGTGCTTTTCACAAAACTTGTTAACCCCTCCAGTGCTTTACCAGGAGTAATTAAAAGTGAAAGGAAGAATTAAGTTCTTTCAACTAAAATGTTGCGTTAGACTTAAATTTGTAATTTTCAAAGCGCTAAAGAAAATTAGGCCAGATGTTTGTATTTGCAGGTTTTACCCCACTCATTTTCATAGTTAGTTACTTTCTGTAGTGCTGATGTATGCACATAATATATAATCTGGGTGGTCAGAAGTAGTTTACATTGTAATCTTCTATACATGCAATAGTAAAGGTCCTGTGGCATTATTCATGCTGCCCAGACAACTTGCAAAATGGGTCAGAGCCTGGCTGCACCATAAGTCAGTTATCTTCGTTTAAAAAAAGAAAATATCGTGTAATTCTGAGAAAATATGGTTTGAAGAGCTGAGGCTTAGACCGGCTCGGCCCGAGTCGGCATCTCCCCGCACCGCTCAACTTCTTTAACAGGTCTATCTTGCATGTGTACAAAGGGAGAGACCTGTCAATTACATGGAGCGGGGCAGAGACCAAGCTAGACCAGCCACCTACCCAGCTAGCTCTTCAAACTATATTTTCTCTTAAATATAGGAGCATTTCAGAGAAAGTTATATTTGACTGCACTCATGCAGCCAGGATCTGATCTATGCTGCCACAGAACAAAAAAATGGTGTTCTCAAGTTTGAAATGTATCCACTTCCCATTGGCTGGGGGTCAGACTACTCACTGCTCCCAAGAATCGGGACTTCGAAGAGCCTCATGTCAATAGCCGTGATCGATCATGCACACTGCCACTCCATTCAGTCTTATGAGTGTATGGGCACTCCTGTAAGAATGGATGGAGTGGCAGTGCGCATGATCGATCGCTGCTGTATTCTCGCAGGACCCCATTTCTCAGAAATGGAAATGGTGCTACAGTCACACATCCAGCAATCAGGAAGTTATCTCCTATCCTCTGGATGGGGGCTGACTTTCAAACTTGAGAATGCCCCTTTAATGGAATTTTGCATGACCTTTGCTTTTGTATTTTAATGCAGTTGAATTGTTACCATTTATTTCTCATTCTTTTCAAGGCTAGATGTAAATTTGGCTGATACAAAACCCTTCCTGAAGGATGAACTAAAGAAGATTGGTGGCATACTAGGTAAAATTTGATGAAAAACTGCTAGAAGGAAATTAACCAATTTCTGAACAAAAAAGGAGCAAATATTATAAAACCATGATATAACGTGATTGTGATAAGTGTCACTGAGGTTACTGATTGTCTGCAGCGGTCACACGCTGGCCACATGTAAACAAGGATCTAAGGGGGACACCTGCGCTAGGTTGTAAGCCAGGGTTCCTCATCACTTATGACTCTATGTTCAGTGGCTCAGCCTGATTGTTATTGTTAGTGACAAAATTATACATAACCTCTTCCAGAAGTGGCCAATTTGCACTTCTAGTTATTTTTCTTACCCTTCTTCCGGGAGTCTGAACTCCTTTATTTTTCATCCATTGTTTTTTATGTTCTGTTTTTCCACTGTCCATTATCTGATAAAAATGATGGGCCAACATGATTCTCCAGACCAGTACAGTTATGGCGATACCAAATTAACTGTGTCTTTTTTTCTTATTTTATTTTTCTATGTGAGTGGTTAAAAAAAAAATTGGGGCTTTTTAAATATATAAAAAAGTGCTGCTCTGTAAGTGAGAGCTGAGTTTAAATTGTAATATTTTATGATTTCACAGCCGTTTAGATTTTTTGGTCTTTATGGCATTTATCGTACAGGTTTATTAATTTTTATATTTTAATCTGACTTTTTTAAAAAAAACTTTATTTTTAAATTGGTTAAACACAGGCAATTTATACTTGCAAAAACGTTAACCCATACACCCCAAGCCTATTTTCACCTTCCTGACCAAGCCAAATTTTACAATTCTGACCAGTGTCCTTTTATGAGGTAATAACTCTGGAACGCTTCAATGGATCCCACTGATTCTGAGACTGCTTTCTCGTGACATATTGTGCTTTATGATGGTGGTAAAATTTGTTCAATATGACTTGCGTTTATTTGTGAAAATATTGAAAATTTGGCAAAAATTTGGAAAATGTGCAATTTTCAAACTGATTTGTATGCTCTTAACCCCTTCACCCCCAAGGGTGGTTTGCACGTTAATGACCGGGCCAATTTTTACAATTCTGACCACTGTCCCTTTATGAGGTTATAACTCTGGAACGCTTCAACGGATCTTGGCGATTCTGACATTGTTTTCTCGTGACATATCGTACTTCATGATAGTGGTAAAATTTCTTCGATATAAGTTGCGTTTATTTGTGAAAAAAACGAATATTTGGCGAAAATTTTTAAAATTTCGCGATTTTCCAACTTTTAATTTTTATGCCCTTAAATCACAGACATATGTCACGCAAAATACTTAATAAGTAACATTTACCACATGTCTACTTTACATCAGCACAATTTTGGAACCAAAATTTTTTTTTGTGACGGAGTTATAAGGGTTAAAAGTTGACCAGCAATTTCTCATTTTTACAACACCATTTTTTTTTAGGGACCACATCTCATTTGAAGTCATTTTGAGGGGTCTATATGATAGAAAATACCCAAGTGTGACACCATTCTAAAAACTGCACCCCTCAAGGTACTCAAAACCACTTTCAAGAAGTTTATTAACCCTTCAGGTGTTTCACAGGAATTTTTGGAATGTTTAAATAAAAATGAACATTTAACTTTTTTTCACACAAAATGTATTTCAGATCCAATTTGTTTTATTTTACCAAGGGTAACAGGAGAAAATAGACCCCAAAATTTGTTGTACAATTTGTCCTGAGTATGCTGATACCCCATATGTGGGGGTAATCCACTGTTTGGGCGCATGGCAGAGCTCGGAAGGAAAGGAGCGCCATTTGACTTTTCAATGCAAAATTGACTGGAATTGAGATGGGACGCCATGTTGCATTTGGAGAGCCCCTGATGTGCCTAAACATTGAAACCCCCCACAAGTGACACCATTTTGGAAAGTAGACCCCCTAAGGAACTTATCTAGATGTGTGGTGAGCACTTTGACCCAACAAGTGCTTCACAGAAGTTTATAATGCAGAGCGGTAAAAATAAAAAATCATATTTTTTCACAAAAATGATATTTTCGCCCCCAATTTTTTATTTTTCCAAGGGTAAGAGAAGAAATTGGACCCCAAAAATTGTTGTGCAATTTGTCCTTAGTACGCTGATACCCCATATGTGGGTGTAAACCATTGTTTGGGCGCAGGGCAGAGCTCGGAAGGGAAGGAGCGCCATTTGACTTTTCAATGCAAAATTGACTGGAATTGAGATGGGACGCCATGTTGCATTTGGAGAGCCCCTGATGTGCCTAAACATTGAAACCCCCCACAAGTGACACCATTTTGGAAAGTAGACCCCCTAAGGAACTTATCTAGATGTGTGGTGAGCACTTTGACCCAACAAGTGCTTCACAGAAGTTTATAATGCAGAGCGGTAAAAATAAAAAATCATATTTTTTCACAAAAATGATATTTTCGCCCCCAATTTTTTATTTTTCCAAGGGTAAGAGAAGAAATTGGACCCCAAAAATTGTTGTGCAATTTGTCCTTAGTACGCTGATACCCCATATGTGGGTGTAAACCATTGTTTGGGCGCAGGGCACAGCTCGGAAGGGAAGGAGCGCCATTTGACTTTTCAATGCAAAATTGACAGGAATTGAGATGGGACGCCATGTTGCATTTGGAGAGCCCCTGATGTGCCTAAACATTGAAACCCCCCACAAGTGACACCATTTTGGAAAGTAGACCCCCTAAGGAACTTATCTAGATGTGTGGTGAGCACTTTGACCCAACAAGTGCTTCACAGAAGTTTATAATGCAGAGCCGTAAAAATAAAAAATCATATTTTTTCACAAAAATGATCTTTTCGCCCCCAATTTTTTATTTTCCCAAGGGTAACAGAAGAAATTGGACCCCAAAAATTGTTGTGCAATTTGTCCTGAGTACGCTGATACCCCATATGTGGGTGTAAACCATTGTTTGGGCGCAGAGCAGAGCTCGGAAGGGAAGGAGCGCCATTTGACTTTTCAATGCAAAATTGACTGGAATTGAGATGGGATGTCATGTTGCGTTTGGAGAGCTCCTGATGTGCCTAAACATTGAAACCCCCCACAAGTGACACCATTTTGGAAAGTAGACCCCCTAAGGAACTTATCGAGATGTGTGGTGAGCACTTTGACCCAACAAGTGCTTCACAGAAGTTTATAATGCAGAGCCGTAAAAATAAAAAATCATATTTTTTCACAAAAATGATCTTTTCGCCCCCATTTTTTTATTTCCCCAAGGGTAAGAGAAGAAATTAGAGCACAAAAGTTGTTGTGCAATTTGTCCTGAGTACGACGATACCCCATATGTGGGGGTAAACCACTGTTTGGGCGCATAGCAGAGCTCGGAAGGGAAGGAGCGCTATTTTACTTTTCAATGCAAAATTGACTGGAATTAAGATGGGATGCCATGTTGCGTTTGCAGAGCCCCTGATGTGCCTAAACATTAAAAACCCCCACAAGTGACACCATTTTGGAAAGTAGACCCCCTAAGGAACTTATCTAGATGTGTTTTGAGAGCTTTGAACCCCCAAGTGTTTCACTACAGTTTATAACGCAGAGCCGTGAAAATAAATTCTTTTTTTTTTTCACAAAAATGATTTTTTAGCCCCCAGTTTTGTATTTTCACAAGGGTAACAGGATAAATTGGACCCCAAAATTTGTTGTCCAATTTGTCCTGAGTATGCTGATACCCGATATGTGGGGGGGAACCACTGTTTGGGCGCATGACAGAGCTCGGAAGGGAAGGAGCGCCATTTGGAATGCAGACTTAAATGGATTGGTCTGCAGGCGTCACATTGCATTTGCAGAGCCCCTGATGTACCCAAACAGTACAAACCCCCCACAAGTGACTCCATATTGGAAACTAGACCCCCCAAGGAACTTATCTAGATGTGTTGTGAGAACTTTGAACCCCCAAGTGTTTCACTACAGTTTATAACGCAGAGCCGTGAAAATAAATTCTTTTTTTTTTTCACAAAAATGATTTTTTAGCCCCCAGTTTTGTATTTTCACAAGGGTAACAGGATAAATTGGACCCCAAAATTTGTTGTCCAATTTGTCCTGAGTATGCTGATACCTGATATGTGGGGGGGAACCACTGTTTGGGCGCATGACAGAGCTCGGAAGGGAAGGAGCGCCATTTGGAATGCAGACTTAAATGGATTGGTCTGCAGGCGTCACGTTGCATTTGCAGAGCCCCTGATGTACCCAAACAGTACAAACCCCCCACAAGTGACCCCATATTGGAAACTAGACCCCCCAAGGAACTTATCTAGATGTTTTGTGAGAACTTTGAACCCCCAAGTGTTTCACTACAGTTTATAACGCAGAGCCGTGAAAATAAAAATTCTTTTTTTTTTTCACAAAAATGATTTTTTTAGCCCCCAGTTTTGTATTTTCACAAGGGTATCAGGATAAATTGGACCCAAAAAGTTGTTGTCTAATTTGTCCTGAGTATGCTGATACCCCATATGTGGGGGGGAACCACTGTTTGGGCGCATGACAGAGCTCGGAAGGGAAGGAGCGCCATTTGGAATGCAGACTTAAATGGATTGGTCTGCAGGCGTCACGTTGCATTTGCAGAGCCCCTGATGTACGCAAACAGTACAAACCCCCCACAAGTGACCCCATATCGGAAATTAGACCCCCCAAGGAACTTATCTAGATGTGTTGTGAGAACTTTGAACCCCCAAGTGTTTCACTACAGTTTACAACGCAGAGCCGTGAAAATAAAAAATCCTTTTTTTCCCACAAAACTTATTTTTTGGCCCCCAGTTTTGTATTTTCCCAAGGGTAGCAGGAGAAATTGGACCCCAAAAGATGATGTCCAATTTGTCCTGAGTACGCTGATACCCCATATGTTGGGGTAAACCCCTGTTTGGGCACACGGGAGAGCTCGGAAGGGAAGGAGCACTGTTTTCCTTTTTCAACGCAGAATTGGCTGGAATTCAGATCGGATGCCATATCCTGTTTGGAAAGCCCCTGATGTGCCCGAACAGTGGAAACCCCCCAATTATAACTGAAACCCTAATCCAAACACACCCCTTACCCTAATCCCAACATTAACCCTAACCACTCCTCTAACCCAGACACACCCAACCCTATTCCCAACCGTAAATGTAATCCAAACCCTAACCCTATCTTTAGCCCCAACCCTAACTGTAGCCCCAACCCTAGCCCCAACCCTAGCCCTAACCCTAGCAATAACCCTAGCCCTAACTCTAGTCCTAACTCTAGCCCTAACCCTAACCCTAATGGGAAAATGGAAATAAATACATTTTTTAATTTTTTTATTTTTCCCTAACTAAGGGGGTGATGAAGGGGGGTTTGATTTACTTTTATAGCGGGTTTTTTAGCGGATGTTTATGATTGGCAGCCGTCACACACTGAAAGACGCTTTTCATTGCAAAAAATATTTTTTGCGTTACCACATTTTGAGAGCTGTAATTTTTCCATATTTGAGTCCACAGAGTCATGTGAGATCTTGTTTTTTGCGGGATGCGTTGACGTTTTTATTGGTAACATTTTCGGACACGTGACATTTTTTGATCGCTTTTTATTCCGATTTTTGTGAGGCAGAGTGATCAAAAACCAGCTATTCATGAATTTCTTTTTGGGGAGGCGTTTATACCGTTCCGCGTTTGGTAAAATTGATAAAGCAGTTTTATTCGTCGGGTCAGTACGATTACAGCGATATCTCATTTATATCATTTTTTTAATGTTTTGGCGCTTTTATACGATAAAAACTATTTTATAGAAAAAATAATTATTTTGGTATCGCTTTATTCTCAGGACTATAACTTTTTTATTTTTTTGCTGATGATGCTGTATGGCGGCTCGTTTTTTGCGGGACAAGATGACGTTTTCAGCGGTACCATGGTTATTTATATCAGTCTTTTTGATCGCGTGTTATTCCACTTTTTGTTCGGCGGTATGATAATAAAGCGTTGTTTTTTGCCTCGTTTTTTTTTTTTTTTTTTCTTACGGTGTTTACTGAAGGGGTTAACTAGTGGGCCAGTTTTATAGGTCGGGTCGTTACGGACGCGGCGATACTAAATATGTGTACTTATATTGTTTTTTTTATTTTATTTAGATAAAGAAATGTATTTATGGGAATAATATATATTTTTTTTTTTTCATTATTTTGGAATATTTTTTTTTTTTTTTTTTTTTTTACACATTTGGAAAAATTTTTTTTAACTTTTTTACTTTGCCCCAGGGGGGGACAATACAGATCGGTGATCTGTCAGTTTGCATAGCACTCTGACAGATCACCGATCTGCGAGAAGTGCAGGCTGCTTCACAGTGCCTGCTCTGAGCAGGCTTCTGTGAAGCCACCTCCCTCCCTGCAGGACCCGGATCCGCGGCCATCTTGGATCCGGGTCTGGAGCAGGCAGGGAGGGAGGTAAGACCCTCGCAGCAACGCGATCACATCGCGTTGCTGCGGGGGGCTCAGGGAAGCCCGCAGGGAGCCCCCTCCCTGCGCGATGCTTCCCTGCACCGCCGGCACATCGCGATCATGTTTGATCGCGGTGTGCCGGGGGTTAATGTGCCGGGGGCGGTCCGTGACCGCTCCTGGCACATAGTGCCGGATGTCAGCTGCGATATGCAGCTGACACCCGGCCGCGATCGGCCGCGCTCCCCCCGTGAGCGCGGCCGATCGCGTATGACGTACTATTCCGTCCTTGGGAAGTAGGGCCCACCCCACATGGACGGAATAGTACGTCTAATGACAGAAAGGGGTTAAATCAGAGAGCTATGTCGCACAAAATAGTTAATAAATAACATTTCCCACATGTCTACTTTACATCTGCACAATTTTTGAAACCTAATTTTTTTTTTTGTTAGGAAGTTTAAATGGTTAAATGTTGATCAGCAATTCCTAGTTTTTCCAACAAAATTTACAAAACCATTTTTTTAGGGACCACATCACATTTGAAGAAACATCGAGGGGTCTATATGACAGAAAATACCCAGAAGCGACACCATTCTTAAAAACTGCGCTCCTCAAGGTGCTAAAACCACATTCAATAAGTTTATTAACCCTTCAGGTGCTTCACATTAGTTAATGGAATGTGGAAGGAAAAAAAAATGAACATTTTAACTTTTTTTTTTTTTTTTTTTTTCACAAAAATGTTTATTTTCACAAGTGTAACAGCAAAACTGGACCCCAAAAAGTGTTGTGCAATTTCTCCTGAGGCACACACAGAGCTTGGAAGGGGGAAGGAGCGCCATTTGACTTTTTGAATGCAAAGTTTGCTGGAATAATTAGCGGACGCCATGTCGCGTCTGGAGAGCCCCTAAACAGTGGAAACGCTCCACAAGTGACACCATTTTGGAAACTAGACCCATCAGCGAACTTATCTAGGTGTGTGTTGAGCACTTTGAACCCCTGGGTGCTTCACAGAAGTTTATAACGTTGAGCCATGAAGGTGAAGAAAAATTTTTTTTCCCCAAAAAATGTTTTTAGCCCCAATTTTTTTATTTTTACAAGGGTAACAGGAGAAAATGGACTCCAAAAATTGTTGTTCAATTTCTCCTGAGTACACCAATACCCCATATGTGGTTGAAAATTACTTTTGCAGCACAGTGCAAAGCTCAGAAGGGAAAATGCGCCATACTGGAGTCCAGATTTTTCTGGACTGGTTTGAGGGTACCATGTCACATTTGGTAGAGCCCCTGAGATGCCAGAACAGCAGAACCCCTCATAACTTCACCTCTCATGAAATTCATCTAGGGGTGCAGTGATCATATTGACACCACAGGTGGGTCACAGAATTTTATACCATTGGGCAGTGAAGAAAAAAAAACTACATTTTTGCCACCAAAATTTTGTTTTAGGTCAAGATTTTACATATTCACACTGGGAAATGGGAAATATTTTAACAAAATTTGTTCCACAACTCCTGCTGAATGTGGAAATAGCCTTTCAAGTGGCTGTATAGTACTTCTTGGCCATACAGCGAGACACGGGAGGGACTGAGAACTATTTGCTTCCTGGAGCGCAGATTTCGCTAAAATAGTTTGCGTACTTTATATACAGAGCCCCTAAGTGCTAGACGAGCAGAATCCCTATTCAAGTGACCCCATTTTGGAAATAATACCCCTTTGGGAATATATCTACAGGTGTAGTGACAATTTTGAATCCATGAGTGTTTTCCAGAAGCAATCAGCAGTGGATGTTGCTGAGAAAAATTGAAAACTGCCATTGTGGTGCCCGTCCGTTGCAGTCCCCAGTACATGGTAGTGACCAGTATGTTGAAATTACCAGTTGTAACAAAACACTCCGGGATCGCCTTTGCTGGGGTCAAAGGTCACGTGGTTTGTGCATTAAACTCTGAGGCGACAGCAGGTTTCCAGGTAGACTGACCTCAGGTCAGGTTTATTAAAGTGAAAGCAAATACAGAAAACAAAGCATAAAAATAAATCCTTGCCTGTCCGGCACTTACTAAACAAACACGTTCCTATCTAACAACTGGGGGGGCTACTCCCACCCAGCAAACATAACACAGGTCATGAGAACAGCTCTTACTCACATGTGTCTCACACAGACAGACATTCTGTGTGCCCCAGGCTGACACCTGAAACCTCCAGCTGGTCAGCCTTTATTCCTGCACTTATTAACCCCTCGGTATCCTGAAGATACTGAGCGGCCTAATTCACATAGGACAAATACCTGGGCGAGATATACCTGCCCCCGACTACCAGACCGACATGACTCTTACATATCCTCCCCCCCTGCTCAGACCACTCCGGTCGAGCAAAGACACTCCTGAAACAGTGCACTCGGGACAGGGCATCAGCATTCCCCATCTGTACCCCGGGGCGGTGCTCCACCGTGAACGAGTAAGCCTGCAGGGCAAGGAACCACCGGGTTACCCGACTATTATGGTCCTTGTGGAGGTGCATCCATTTGAGAGGGGCATGGTCCGTGACCAGCCTAAACTTCCTCCCTGCCAGGTAATATTTGAGGGAGTCGAGAGCCCATTTGATGGCTAGGCACTCTTTTTCAACCACGGCATACCTCTGCTCATGCACATTCAGTTTCCGACTGAGGTAGAGGACCGGGTGTTCGACTCCGTCCCTGACCTGGGAAAGTACAGCTCCGATACCAGTATCAGAAGCATCCGTTTGCACCACAAACTCGCTGCTGAAATCAGGAGTCACTAGTACGGGCTGAGAGCACAAAGCCCGTTTCAGACTGTGGAAGGCCTCTTCGGCCGCTGAAGTCCACTTTACCATGACGGAATCCTTCCCTTTGGTAAGATCCGTCAAGGGGGTAGCCATGGCCGCAAAGTTGGGTATGAACCGGCGATAATAGCCGGCAATGCCCAGGAAAGCTTGAACTTGTTTCTTGTTCACTGGTTGCGGCCAGCCCTGAATTGCCTGTATTTTGTCGATCTGTGGTTTAACCACTCCTCTGCCAATCACGTAGCCCAAGTATCGGGCTTCTTCAAGGCCGATGTGACATTTCTTAGGATTCGCCGTTAAGCCTGCGTCTCTCAGGTCATCAATCACAGCCTTCCGGAGGTGAGCTTCCCAGTCCACGCTGTAAATTATGATGTCGTCTAGGTAGGCAGAGGCGTACTGCCTGTGGGGCCTCAAGACTCGATCCATCAATCTCTGGAACGTTGCTGGGGCTCCGTGAAGTCCAAACGGCATGTAGATATACTGGAACAGCCCTTCCGGTGTAGCAAAAGCCGTCTTCTCTCTGGCCGCCTCAGCCAGAGGGATCTGCCAGTACCCCTTTGTTAGATCCAGGGTCGTAATATATCGGGCTTTACCCAGCCGATCGATCAACTCATTGACCCGGGGCATAGGGTAGGCATCAAATTTAGAAACCGCATTCAGTTTCCGAAAGTCATTGCAAAACCGTATAGAGCCATCCGGCTTAGGTATCAACACGATTGGACTGGACCAGGCGCTGTGCGACTCTTCAATGACTCCTAAGTCCAACATGGCCTTCACCTCCCGGGAGACGGCTTCACGGCGTGCTTCCGGAATCCGGTATGGCTTCACATGAACTGTGACACCAGGCTCTGTGACAATCTCATGTTTCACTAGCCTAGTCTGGCCAGGTTTTTCCGAGAAAAACTGTTGGTTCTGTAACAAAAACTGCTTAACCTCAGATTTTTGTCGTTCAGAGAGAGTCTCGGCAATCTGCACCTCCGGTATGGTAGGTGAGCAAACCGGACGGGGCAGATCCGCTGTTAGGGCAGCGCGGTCTTTCCAGGGTTTTATCAGATTCACATGATAAATCTGCTCTGGTTTTCTCTTACCAGGCTGGTGCACTTTATAGTTCACTTCTCCAACTCGTTCCATGACCTCAAAGGGGCCCTGCCATTTTGCCAGAAATTTACTATCCACCGTAGGGATTAGGACCAACACCCTATCCCCGGGTGCAAACGTACGGACCTTGGCGCCTCTATCATAACTTTGCCTCTGGGCTCCCTGGGCCTGTAACATATGTTCCCTAACAAGGGGCATGACAGCAGCAATCCGGTCCTGCATTTGCGTTACATGGTCTATCACCGTTTTAAAGGGAGTGACTTGACCTTCCCAGGTTTCTTTTGCGACGTCCAACAGTCCACGGGGACGACGGGCATATAATAGCTCGAAAGGCGAGAATCCTGTGGAAGACTGGGGAACTTCCCTAATGGCAAACAGCAAATAGGGTAACAAGTAATCCCAGTTCTTCCCATCTTTGTCTATCGCCTTCCGGAGCATCTGTTTTAAGGTTTTATTGAACCGCTCAACCAGGCCATCTGTTTGAGGGTGATAGACAGACGTACGCAACTGGTCTATTTGTAAGAGCCTGCAGAGCTTCTTCATCACCCTTGACATAAAGGGAGTCCCCTGGTCGGTGAGTATCTGTTTTGGAATTCCCACCCGACTAAACACTTGTACCAACTCTTTGGCGATCGTTTTGGTAGCAGTGTTACGCAAAGGGATGGCTTCGGGATAACGAGTGGCATAGTCCATGATGACGAGGATATGTTGATGCCCACGTGCGGACCGGGGAAGGGGCCCAACCAAATCCATCCCAATTCTCTCAAACGGGACCCCAATAATAGGGAGGGGTACCAAAGGGCTACGGAACCGAGGTTTAGGTGCCGAGATTTGGCACTCTGGACAGGACTCACAATAGTTACGCACATCATTGTGTATTCCGGGCCACACAAAACAATGCAATATCCTTTCTATGGTTTTTTGTACCCCCAGATGTCCCCCCATTATATGTCCGTGGGCCAGGTCCAGTACCTTCCGCCGATAAGGTTTGGGTACCACTAACTGTTGCACAGTGTCTTCCCCTTTTTTCTCTACCTGGTAGAGTAAATCATTCTCAAGAACCATGTATGGGTACGCTAGCCTAGTGTCAGGTTCCACGGGTACGCTATCTATCACTTTTACATTTTTCCTAGCCTGAGTCAGGGTAGGATCTTTCATTTGTTCGCTGTGGAAGTCATCCAACTGAACTCCCAAATCGGGTAGGCAGGGTGCGGGATGGCTGTCTGCCTCCGCCTCTCGCTGAGTTTCCTCAGTTTTCTCAGTTTCCCCCGCCATAACTGAGAAGGGGAACTGAAGGTTAGATTCAATAACCTCCCCAGCAACATCTTCCTGTGGGGTCTCGTCTAGGAACTCGGGACCTCCAGATGGCATGGGGGAAGATTCACGGTTACAGCTACCGTGAAGGAGCAACTGATTCTCCCACAACTGCCAGAAATGAGGAAAATCCCTGCCCAGGATTATATCATGTAACAATGCGGGAACGAGTCCCACTTTGTGTTGCACAGACCCATAGGGAGTTGAGATACATATGACCGCTGTAGGATATGAGCAGGTGTCACCATGCACACACGTTACAGAAAATTTATCAGACGGACCAGATGGAAGTGCCACCAGACTGGCTTTCACCAGAGTCACCACACTTCCAGAGTCTAGCAATGCCACAACATTTTTCCCATCTACAGACAATTCACGCAGGTGTTTCGCTGTATCATTTTGACCCGCATTCACACTTACTAGCTGTGTAACCAAAGACATGCGTTTTTTAGAGTCCGTAACGTCGCACTGCATGGGTTCAGTGGTAACAGGACAGTTCGCAGAAACATGGCCCTTCTCATGACAACGGAAACACCTAACAGGCCCCCTATTGAAACCAGAGTCCGACACCCTTGATCTCGGGGTGCGAGCAGTCCCGTGTTCCTCCCCCACAGTTTTTGGCAATTTTCCTTCCCCCGCAGTCCCTGAAACAGTCTTACCGGTTCCACGAGGAGGAGGCACAGTTCGGGTAGTAGCGGTATCATCAGGTAGTCCTTCCGCCACGGAATAACGCTCCACCAAGTCCACCAATTGATCCGCTGTCGCGGGATTTCCTTGGCTCACCCACTTTTTCAGCGCCGGTGGTAGTACTCTCAGGTACTTGTCCAGAACGATGCGCTGGATTATCTCCGGAGTTGTCAGTACCTCGGGTTGCAGCCATTTCTTTATCAAGTAGATCAGGTCGAACATCTGCGATCGTGGCGGTTTATCTGGCTGATAGGTCCACTGATGTACCCTCTGTGCACGGACAGCCGTCGTCACACCCAGCCGGGCCAGGACCTCAGCTTTCAGCCTCTCAAAGTCCTGAGCGACTTCCGGGTCCAAGTCATGGTAAGCCTTTTGGGCCTCACCGGAGAGAAACGGAGCAATTAGATCGGCCCATCGTTCCTTCGGCCACTTCTCTCTCAACGCTGTCCGCTCAAACGTTGTCAGGTACGCCTCAACGTCATCTTCTGCGGTCAGCTTTTGCCAGTACCGACTCACATGGATTCTCCTGGACTCTGCTTCCGGGTTAGCCTCAGGCATGCTCACCAAGCGCTGCGCCACCTGTTGGAGAAGCTGGCGGTCTGCAGTCGTCACGTCCACCAACTCCTTCAGCTGTGCGGCCATCAAGCGGTTAGCTTCCTGCTGTACGGCAGCGGACTGTACTAGGGCTTTCACCACGTCTTCCATACTGTCGCCTGTGCCACGGAGTGCCCGCGTTCTCCACCACAATGTAACAAAACACTCCGGGATCGCCTTTGCTGGGGTCAAAGGTCACGTGGTTTGTGCATTAAACTCTGAGGCGACAGCAGGTTTCCAGGTAGACTGACCTCAGGTCAGGTTTATTAAAGTGAAAGCAAATACAGAAAACAAAGCATAAAAATAAATCCTTGCCTGTCCGGCACTTACTAAACAAACACGTTCCTATCTAACAACTGGGGGGGCTACTCCCACCCAGCAAACATAACACAGGTCATGAGAACAGCTCTTGCTCACATGTGTCTCACACAGACAGACATTCTGTGTGCCCCAGGCTGACACCTGAAACCTCCAGCTGGTCAGCCTTTATTCCTGCACTTATTAACCCCTCGGTATCCTGAAGATACTGAGCGGCCTAATTCACATAGGACAAATACCTGGGCGAGATATACCTGCCCCCGACTACCAGACCGACATGACTCTTACACAGTACATTGTAGTGCCCAGCTCATGCTTCTGGAGACATGCACCAGTAAATTAGGCGGACTGTCATCGCTACAGAAATGCCAAACATTTGGATGCTAAATGTGGTTTAGGCATACTGAGACTCTGAAGAGAGGGGACATTTTTATTGGAGAGCAGAATACTTGCAGAATTTCTTTTGGGGGGCAAGGAGCCATTACGCTTTTCCAGAGCCTTTGTAAGATCAGTAACGTGGAAGCCCCCCTATATTTTTCAGAATTATATCTCTCAAAATATGGCATTGCAAAAATGTAGTTTTTGCCCAAAAAAGCGTCTTTTAATGAGTGACAGCAGCCAAACATAAAAAACTATATACAGTGGGTACGGAAAGTATTCAGACCCCTTAAAATTTTCACTTTGTTTCATTGCAGCCATTTTGTAAATTAAAAAAAGTTCATTTTTTTTCTCATTAATGCACACTCTGCATCCCCATAATAAAAAAAGAAAAACTAAAATATCACATGGTCATTAGTGATGAGCGAGTGTACTCGTTGCTCGGGTGACCCCCGAGTATTTATGACTCCTCGGAGATTGTTTTCATCGCGGCAGCTGAATGATTTACAGCTACTAGCCTGCTTGATTACATGTGGGGATTCCCTAGCAACCAGGCAACCCCAACATGTACTTAGCCTGGCTAGTAGCTGTAAATCATTCAGCTGCCGCGATGAAAACTAAATCTCCGAGCAGTCATAAATACTTGGAGGTCACCTTAGTGTGCTTGGGAAAACCCGAGCAACGAGTACACTCGCTCATCACTAATGGTCATAAGTATTCAGACACTTGGCTCAGTATTGAGTAGAAGCACCCTTTTGACTTAGCACAGCCAAGAGTCTTCTTGGCATTGATGCAACAAGTTTTTCACACCTGGATTTGGGGATCCTCTGCCATTCTTCCTTGCAGATCCTCTCCAGTTCCATCAGGTTGGATGGTGAACGTTGGTGGACAGCCATTTTTGGGTCTCTCCGGGGATGCTTAATTGGGTTTAGGTCAGGGCTCTGGCTGGGCCAGTCAAGAATGGTCACAGAGTTGTTCTGAAGCCACTCCTTTGTTATTTTAGCTGTGTGCTTCGGGTCATTATCTTGTTGGAAGTTGAACCTTCAGCCAAGTCTGAGGTCCAGAGCACTCTGGAAGAGCTTTTCATCCAGGATATCTCTGTACTTGGCCGCATTCATGTTTCCTTCAATGACAACCAGTTGTCCTGTCCCTGCAGCTGAAAAACACCCCCATTGCATGATGCTGCTACCTCCATGTTTCGCTGTTGGGATTGTATTGGGCAGGTGATGAGCAGTGCCTGGTTTTCTTCACACATATCACTTAGAATTATCACTAGTGATGAGAGAGTGTACTCGTTGCTCGGGTTTTCCCGAGCACGCTCTTGTGACCTCCGAGTATTTGACTGCTCGGAGATTTAGTTTTCATCGCGGCAGCTGAACAATTTACAGCTACTAGTCTGGCTGAGTACATGTGTGGGTTGCCTGGTTGCTAGGGAATCCCCACATGTAATCAAGCAGGCTAGTAGCTGTAAATCATTCAGCTGCCGCAATGAAAATTAAATCTCCAATCAGTCATAAATACTCGGAGGTCACCCGAGCGTGCTCTGGAAAACCCGAGCAACGAGTACACTCGCTCATCACTTATCACCAAAAAGGTCTATCTTCATCTCATCAGGCCAGAGAATCTTATTTCTCATAGTCTGGGAGTCCTTCATGTGTTTTTAGGAAACTCTATGTGGGCTTTCATATGTCTTGCACTGAGGAGAGGCTTCCGTCGGGCCACTCTGCCATAAGGTCCCGACTGGTGGAGGGCTGCAGTGATAGTTGGCTTTCTGGAACTTTCTCCCACCTCCCTACTGCATCTCTGGAGCTCATCCACAGTGATCTTGGGGTTCTTCTTCACTTCTCTCACCAAGGCTCTTCTCCCACGATTGCTCAGTTTGGCTGGACGGCCAGGTCTAGGGAGGCTTCTGGTGGTCCCAAACTCCTTTCATTTAAAGATTATGGAGGCCACCGTGCTCTTAGGAACCTTGAGTACTGCAGAAATTCTGTTGTAACCTTGGCCAGATCTGTGCCTTGCCACAATTCTGTCTCAGAGCTCCTTGGCCAGTTCCTTTTGACCTCATGATTATCATTTTGGTCTGACATGCACTGTGAGCTGTGAGGTCTTATATAGACAGGTGTGTGCCTTTCCAAATCAAGTCCTATCCGTTTAATTAAACACAGCTGGCCTCCAATGAAGGAGTAGAACCATCTCAAGGAGGATCACAATGAAATGGACATCATGTGCCTTAAATATTATTATTATTATTATTTATTTATATAGCACCATTAATTCCATGGTGCTGTACATGAGAAGGGGTTACATCAAAATACAAATATCACTTACAGTAAACAAAACTAACAATGACTGACTGGTACAGAGGGGGGAGGACCCTGCCCTTGCGGGCTTACATTCTACAGGATTATGGGGAAGGAGACAGTAGGTCGAGGGTTGCAGTAGCTCCAATGGTGTTGAGGTGGCTGTGTGGTCTTTACAGGCTGTAAGCTTCTTTGAAGAGATGGGTTTTCAGGTTTCTTTTGAAGGATCCAAAAGTAGTGGATAACCGGATGTGTTGGGGCACTGAATTCCAGAGGATGGGTGATATTCGGGAGAAGTCTTGGAGGCGATTGGATGAGGAGCGAATAAGTGTGGAGGAGAGAAGGAGGTCTTGGGAGGACCGGAGATTACGTGAGGGAAGATATTGAGAGATTAGTGTGGAAATACAGGTCCTTCTCAAAAAATTAGCATATAGTGTTAAATTTCATTATTTACCATAATGTAATGATTACAATTAAACTTTCATATATTATAGATTCATTATCCACCAACTGAAATTTGTCAGGTCTTTTATTGTTTTAATACTGATGATTTTGGCCTACAACTCCTGATAACCCAAAAAACCTGTCTCAATAAATTAGCATATCAAGAAAAGGTTCTCTAAACGACCTATTACCCTAATCTTCTGAATCAACTAATTAACTCTAAACACATGCAAAAGATACCTGAGGCTTTTAAAAACTCCCTGCCTGGTTCATTACTCAAAACCCCCATCATGGGTAAGACTAGCGACCTGACAGATGTCAAGAAGGCCATCATTGACACCCTCAAGCAAGAGGGTAAGACCCAGAAAGAAATTTCTCAATAAATAGGCTGTTCCCAGAGTGCTGTATCAAGGCACCTCAATGGTAAGTCTGTTGGAAGGAAACAATGTGGCAGAAAACGCTGTACAACGAGAAGAGGTGACCGGACCCTGAGGAAGATTGTGGAGAAGGACCGATTCCAGACCTTGGGGAACCTGAGGAAGCAGTGGACTGAGTCTGGTGTGGAAACATCCAGAGCCACCGTGCACAGGCGTGTGCAGGAAATGGGCTACAGGTGCCGCATTCCCCAGGTAAAGCCACTTTTGAACCAGAAACAGCGGCAGAAGCGCCTGACCTGGGCTACAGAGAAGCAGCACTGGACTGTTGCTAAGTGGTCCCAAGTACTTTTTTCTGATGAAAGCAAATTTTGCATGTCATTCGGAAATCAAGGTGCCAGAGTCTGGAGGAAGACTGGGGAGAAGGAAATGCCAAAATGCCTGAAGTCCAGTGTCAAGTACCCAGTCAGTGATGGTGTGGGGTGCCATGTCAGCTGCTGGTGTTGGTCCACTGTGTTTCATCAAGGGCAGGGTCAATGCAGCTAGCTATCAGGAGATTTTGGAGCACTTCATGCTTCCATCGGCTGAAATGCTTTATGGAGATGAAGATTTCATTTTTCAGCACGACCTGGCACCTGCTCACAGTGCCAAAACCACTGGTAAATGGTTTACTGACCATGGTATTACTGTGCTCAATTGGCCTGCCAACTCTCCTGACCTGAACCCCATAGAGAATCTGTGGGATATTGTGAAGAGAAAGTTGAGAGACGCAAGACCCAACACTCTGGATGAGCTTAAGGCCGCTATTGAAGCATCCTGGGCCTCCATAACATCTCAGCAGTGTCACAGGCTGATTGCCTCCATGCCACGCCGCATTGAAGCAGTCATTTCTGCCAAAGGATTCCCGACCAAGTATTGAGTGCATAACTGAACATTATTATTTGATGGTTTTTTTGTTTGTTATTAAAAAACACTTTTATTTGATTGGACGGTTGAAATATGCTAATTTATTGAGACAGGTTTTTTGGGTTATCAGGAGTTGTAGGCCAAAATCATCAGTATTAAAACAATAAAAGACCTGACAAATTTCAGTTGGTGGATAATGAATCTATAATATATGAAAGTTTAATTGTAATCATTACATTATGGTAAATAATGAAATTTAACACTATATGCTAATTTTTTGAGAAGGACCTGTATATGGAGGAGAAAGATTATGGATGGCTTTGTAGGTCAGTGTTAGTAGTTTAAACTGGATACGCTGAGAAATTGGGAGCCAGTGAAGGGATTTGCAAAGAGGGGAAGCAGGAGTGTAGCGAGGAGAGAGATTAATTAGTCGGGCAGCAGAGTTAAGGATGGACTGGAGGGGTGCGAGAGTGTTAGAAGGTAGGCCACAGAGGAGTATGTTGCAGTAGTCAAGGCATGATTAGGGCATGCACGAGCATTTTGGTAGAGTGTGGGTTGAGGAAAGGACGGATATGAGTGTCTGAGCAAAGGGTCTGAATACTTATAACCATGTGATATTGCAGTTTTTCTTTTTTAATAAATTTGCAAAAATTTCTACATTTGTGTTTTTTTTCAGTGAAGATGGGGTGCAGAAGATGTAGGAATGATAGTGCTGCAATGTTTCATATGTTATGGGCGTGTCTGAGACTGACTGCTTTTTGGTTGGTGGTAAGCCGGATAGAAGGGGCATACAGATGTGTAATTCCAAGAGAACCTTTGGTGTGCGTGTTAGGGTATGTGGAAGAGATAGTTGTGGATAACAAGATGAAAATGGCAATAGCTAGACTATTATACATGGCTCAGAAGGTCATAGCCAGAAATTGGATCAAAGAGGAGCCTCCCTCGAGGGGAGAATATATTAAATATGTGAAGCAGGTCATTACCCTGGAAAAGGGTGTATATCAGAAAAGAGGGAAGATGGTCCTGTACGATAAATTGTGGATGCCTTGGATGGAACTAGGTTAGGAGAGGTTTAGGGAAACAATGCCTGAGGAGGGTTCATGTTGTGAACTCTGTGTTCAGGCTCCCTCTTGTGGTCACTGGTGGTATGGTTTGACTTTTCTTTGGGCTCCCCCTGGTGGCTTTGCCTGTTATCCTGCTGGTCTCTGGCTATCAGCTGGTTCGTTATCCTCTGGGAGGTTCCTATATAGCTCTGTTTTACTTTCACTTGTTGCCGGCTGTCGATGTAATCAGTGCTACTCAGATTCCTTCTGACTACCTTGCTCCCAGTCCATCCAGGATAAGCTAAGTTTTGTTTGCTCATTTTTTGATCAGCAGTGTTTATCATGTTTTCTGTTCCAGCTTGCTAAAATGTAATTCCCTCGCTTGCTGGTTGCTCTAGTGGGCTGAGTTTCTCCCCACACACCGTTAGTTGGTGTGTGGGTTCTTGAAATCTCAGGATGGATATTTTGTAAGGGTTTTTTATTGATCGCATAGACCCCTGCTCTATTTTCTGCTTTCTAGTACTAGTGGGCCTCTTTTGCTGAATCTGATTTCATCCCTATGTATGTGCCTTCTTCTTACTTCACTGTTAATATTTGTTGGGGGCTTCTATATCTTTGGGGATTATTTCTCTGGAGGCAAGCGAGGTCTTTCTTTCTCTTTAGGGGTAGCTAGTTCCTCAGGCTGGCTCGAAACGTCTAGGAATTTTTTAGGCACGTTCACCGGCTACCTCTAGTTTTTTTTGGATAGGTTCAGATTTGCGATCAGTCCAGTTACCATCTCCCTAGAGCTCGTCCTTAGTTTTATCACTTGCTGATGTATTTGTGATCCTCAGCCACTAGGGATCATAACAGTACAGCCGGCCCGCAAAGTGTTAATTGCATGGCAGAAGCAGGAGAAAAGAAGCCTTGAGACGTTTTTTTTTTTTTTTCTTGTTGTTGCCGTGTGTCTAGCTGCTGTGCTAGCTTCTCTCCTCCTCTTAATCTTGGTGTGGCTCTGAGTTCAGCTGCTGACATGGATGTCCAGAGCTTGGCTTCCAGTCTGGATCATCTTGCTGCTAGAGTTCAGAGTATTCAGGATTTTGTTGTTCACAGTCCTATGTCTGAGCCTAGGATACCTATTCCAGAGTTGTTTTCTGGAGATAGATCTAGGTTCCTAAATTTTAAGAATAATTGTAAGTTGTTTCTTTCTTTGAAACCTCGTTCCTCTGGTGATGCCGTTCAGCAAGTTAGGATTATTATTTCCTTTTTGCGTGGTGACCCTCAAGATTGGGCCTTCGCATTGGCGCCAGGGGATCCTGCATTGCTCAGTGTGGATGCGTTTTTTCTGGCCCTTGGATTGCTCTATGAGGAACCTAATCTTGAGATCCAGGCTGAAAAAGCGTTATTGGCCCTCTCGCAGGGGCAAGATGAAGCAGAGGTGTACTGCCAGAAATTTCGGAAATGGTCGGTGCTTACTCAGTGGAATGAGTGTGCCCTGGCTGCAAATTTCAGAGAAGGTCTTTCTGAAGCCATTAAGAATGTCATGGTGGGGTTCCCTACGCCTGCAGGTCTGAATGAGTCAATGACTCTGGCCATTCAGATTGATCGGCGGTTGCGGGAGCGCAAACCTGTGCACCATTTGGCGGTGTCTTCTGAACAGACACCTGAATCTATGCAATGTGACAGAATTCTGACCAGAAGTGAACGGCAAAATGGGTTGTGCTTTTACTGTGGTGACTCAGCTCATGTTATCTCAGCATGCTCTAAGCGCAAAAAAAAGGTTGATAAATCTGTCACCATTGGTACTTTACAGCCTAAGTTCATTTTGTCTGTTACCCTGATTTGTTCCCTGTCATCTTACCCGGTTAATGCCTTTGTAGATTCAGGTGCTGCCCTGAGTCTGATGGATTGGTCATTTGCCAGGCGCTGTGGTTTTGATTTGGAGCCTTTAAAATTCCCTATTCCACTAAGGGGAATTGACTCTACGCCATTGGCTACGAATAGACCTCAGTACTGGACACAAGTGACCATGTGCATGACTCCTGTTCATCAGGAGGTGATTCGCTTTCTTGTATTGCATAATTTGCATGATGTTGTCGTGTTGGGTCTACCATGGTTGCAGACTCATAATCCAGTCCTGGATTGGAAAGCTATGTCTGTGTCAAGTTGGGGTTGTCAGGGAATTCATGGTGACGCTCCTGTGGTGTCAATTGCTTCGTCCACTCCTTCTGAAGTCCCTACGTTTTTGTCAGACTACCAGGATGTATTTGAGGAGCCCAAACTCAATTCTCTACCTCCTCATAGGGACTGTGATTGTGCTATAAATTTGATTCCTGGTAGTAAGTTTCCTAAGGGACGACTTTTCAATTTATCTGTGCCGGAGCATGCTGCCATGCGGAGTTATATAAAGGAGTCTTTGGAGAAGGGACATATTCGCCCGTCCTCTTCCCCTCTTGGTGCGGGATTCTTTTTTGTGGCTAAGAAGGATGGTTCCCTGAGACCTTGTATTGATTATCGCCTTTTGAATAAAATCACGGTCAAATCTCAGTATCCTTTGCCATTGTTAACTGATTTGTTTGCTCGCATTAGGGGGTCTAGTTGGTTCACCAAGATAGATCTTCGTGGTGCGTATAACCTTGTGCGTATAAAACAGGGTGATGAATGGAAAACTGCATTTAATACGCCTGAAGGCCATTTTGAGTACCTGGTGATGCCTTTTGGACTTTCTAATGCTCCTTCAGTCTTTCAGTCCTTTATGCACGACATCTTCTGTGAATATCTGGATAAGTTTATGATTGTGTATCTGGATGATATTCTGTTTTTTTCGGATGATTGGGAGTCTCATGTTAAGCAGGTCAGGATGGTCTTTCAGGTCCTGCGTGACAATGCTTTATTTGTGAAGGGCTCAAAATGTATTTTTGGAGTCCAGAAGACTTCTTTTTTGGGTTTCATTTTTTCTCCTTCTACTATTGAGATGGACCCAGTCAAGGTTCAGGCTATTCATGACTGGACGCAGCCTACATCGGTTAAGAGTCTTCAGAAGTTTTTGGGTTTTGCTAATTTTTACCGTTGCTTCATAGCTAATTTTTCTGGTGTTTTTAAGCCTTTGACGGATTTGACCAAGAAAGGTTCTGATGTGACTAATTGGTCCTCTGCGGCTGTGGAGGCCTTTCGGGAGCTGAAGCGCCGGTTTTCTTCGGCTCCGGTCTTATGTCAGCCAGATGTCTCACTTCCCTTCCAGGTGGAGGTTGATGCTTCCGAGATTGGAGCGGGGGCTGTTTTGTCGCAGAGAAGCTCCGATGACTCTGTGATGAAGCCATGTGCTTTCTTTTCAAGAAGGTTTTCGCCTGCCGAGCGGAATTATGATGTCGGTAATCGGGAGTTGTTGGCTATGAAGTGGGCATTTGAGGAGTGGCGACATTGGCTCGAGGGAGCTAAGCATCGTGTGGTGGTCTTGACTGATCACAAGAATTTGATTTATCTCGAGTCGGCCAAGCGGCTGAATCCCAGACAGGCTCGTTGGTCGTTGTTTTTCTCTCGTTTTGATTTTGTGGTTTCGTACCTGCCTGGTTCGAAGAATGTGAAGGCTGATGCTCTTTCTAGGAGTTTTGTGCCTGACTCTCCTGGAGATTCAGAGCCGGCTGGTATTCTTAGAGAAGGGGTGATTTTGTCTGCCATCTCCCCAGATTTGCGACGTGTGCTGCAAGAGTTTCAGGCGGATAGACCTGATCGCTGTCCACCGGAGAGACTGTTTGTCCCGGATAGATGGACCAACAGAGTCATCTCCGAGGTTCATTCTTCGGTGTTGGCGGGCCATCCTGGAATATTTGGTACCAGAGACTTGGTGGCCAGGTCTTTTTGGTGGCCTTCCTTGTCGCGGGATGTGCGTTCCTTTGTGCAGTCTTGTGGAATTTGTGCTCGGGCTAAGCCTTGCTGTTCTCGAGCCAGTGGTTTGCTGTTACCTTTGCCTGTCCCGAAGAGGCCTTGGATGCACATTTCCATGGATTTTATTTCAGATCTCCCTGTCTCTCAGAGAATGTCTGTCATCTGGGTGGTGTATGATCGTTTTTCTAAGATGGTCCATTTGGTGCCCTTGCCTAAGTTGCCTTCCTCCTCCAAGTTGGTTCCACTGTTTTTTCAAAATGTGGTTCGTTTGCACGGGATTCCTGAGAACATTGTTTCTGACAGAGGATCCCAGTTTGTGTCTAGATTTTGGCGGACCTTTTGTGCTAAATTGGGCATTTATTTGTCTTTTTCGTCGGCCTTCCATCCTCAGACGAATAGCCAAACCGAGCGAACTAATCAGACCTTGGAGACTTATTTAAGATGTTTTGTTTCTGCTGATCAGGACGACTGGGTTACTTTTTTGCCGTTGGCCGAGTTTGCCCTTAATAATCGGGCTAGTTCTGCTACTTTGGTTTCTCCTTTCTTTTGTAATTCGGGGTTTCATCCTCGTTTTTCCTTGGGTCAGGTGGAGCCTTCTGACTGTCCTGGAGTGGATGTTGTGGTTGATAGGTTGTATCAGATTTGGAATCATGTGGTGGACAATTTGAAGCTGTCTCAAGAGAAGGCTCAGCTCTTTGCCAACCGCCGTCGCTGTGTGGGTCCCCGACTTTGCGTTGGGGACTTGGTGTGGTTGTCTTCTCGCTTCGTTCCTATGAAGGTCTCCTCTCCTAAGTTCAAGCCTCGGTTTATCGGTCCTTATAAGATTCTGGAAGTCCTTGGCCCTGTGTCATTTCGTCTGGACCTCCCAGCATCATTTGCTATTCATAATGTGTTCCATCGCTCGTTGTTGCGGAGGTATATGGTGCCTGTGGTTCCTCCGGTTGAGCCTCCTGCCCCGGTGCTGGTTGAGGGAGAATTGGAATACGTGGTGGAGAAGATCTTGGATTCTCGTATTTCTAGATGGAGGCTCCAGTATTTGGTTAAATGGAAGGGCTATGGTCAGGAGGATAATTCTTGCGTTGTCGCCTCTGATGTTCATGCAGCCGATTTGGTTCGTGCCTTCCATGTGGCTCATCCTGATCGCCCTGGTGGTTTTCATGAGGGTTCGGTGACCCCTCCTCAAGGGGGGGGGTACTGTTGTGAACTCTGTGTTCAGGCTCCCTCTTGTGGTCACTGGTGGTATGGTTTGACTTTTCTTTGGGCTCCCCCTGGTGGCTTTGCCTGTTATCCTGCTGGTCTCTGGCTATCAGCTGGTTCGTTATCCTCTGGGAGGTTCCTATATAGCTCTGTTTTACTTTCACTTGTTGCCGGCTGTCGATGTAATCAGTGCTACTCAGATTCCTTCTGACTACCTTGCTCCAAGTCCATCCAGGATAAGCTAAGTTTTGTTTGCTCATTTTTTGATCAGCAGTGTTTATCATGTTTTCTGTTCCAGCTTGCTAAAATGTAATTCCCTCGCTTGCTGGTTGCTCTAGTGGGCTGAGTTTCTCCCCACACACCGTTAGTTGGTGTGTGGGTTCTTGAAATCTCAGGATGGATATTTTGTAAGGGTTTTTTATTGATCGCATAGACCCCTGCTCTATTTTCTGCTGTCTAGTACTAGTGGGCCTCTTTTGCTGAATCTGATTTCATCCCTATGTATGTGCCTTCTTCTTACTTCACCGTTAATATTTGTTGGGGGCTTCTATATCTTTGGGGATTATTTCTCTGGAGGCAAGCGAGGTCTTTCTTTCTCTTTAGGGGTAGCTAGTTCCTCAGGCTGGCTCGAGACGTCTAGGAATTTTTTAGGCACGTTCACCGGCTACCTCTAGTTGTTTTGGATAGGTTCAGATTTGCGATCAGTTCAGTTACCATCTCCCTAGAGCTCGTCCTTAGTTTTATCACTTGCTGATCTATTTGTGATCCTCAGCCACTAGGGATCATAACAGGTTCACCTATATACTAATGGTTTATATGATCATAATAAGTCAGTGTATACGGATAATGTATATTATACTACAGGACATGTTAAGAGAAAAGCGTGAGCTGTCTAAAAGGGAAAGGAGGGGGGAGGGGTGGGAAAGGGGGGGTTAAGAGCGGAGAAAATGAAAATGTATGCCTTAATGTGAAATGTTATATTAAAATTTTATACTTAATAAAAAATATTTGAGTTAAAAAAAGATGGGGTGCAGAGTGTATATTAATGAGAAAACAAATGAACTTTTTAGAATTTACCAAATGGGTGCAATGAAATAGAGTGAAACATGTAAAGGGGTCTGAATACTTTCCATACCCATGCTTCTGCAAGGGGGAGGCGTGTCAGCTCCTGCTCTTTCGGCCTGTGGTCAGTCACCAAGTAGACCACTGGCACAGTGTGATCGCAATTGCGTTGTACCGATGGGAGCAGAGAGGGAGCTCCCTCCCTCTGCGATGTCGCTGTCACTATTCAGAGCAGCATCAAAAGGGTTAAACTCCTGCTGCAGAGTCAGCTCTCCTATAGAGCTGACACCCGCATTTGATCGCTGTGGCGCTCAGCGTGAGCCCACGAGATAATCATGCCGTTTATGCATGGTGATTTGCAGGAATGGAGCTCCCGCATCGACACACATTGGGAAAGGCTTAGATGGAATCTAAGAACTTATGTTTCACCACTGGGACTTTTCCCTCTCTGCACACTATATTTTAACTGGAACAAGCGAGTACGTGATAAAGGCTCTGGTTGAGCCGAAACGTTGTTAATCGCATATGCTGTAATATTCTGTTACGCTCCCAGTTCACACTAAAAAACTGACACAACTTTTGCATAAACTCGTCTAGAGAGAGTGCGGTGAATTTGATAATATAAGCAGGTTTCTCTTAATCTTAAACTGCATGCTGTAGGGTTTGAAGCACAGATTTCAGGGATACTGCTCTTGTCAAGCTCCAAAGTTTTTTGTTCTCTTACAATGATTGTTTTAACATCAGTATCTTATCACTGAGACTAGCTGGTGTGAGCTCTGGTCCGACATTCCCCCTTCTGTGATAAGCATCTCACTGTATATAGACATTGTTTATACAGAGCCTGGTGTGGGCGGGGGCAGCTTTTCTGCTCTGCTTCATTGCTAAATCTAAAACTAAGGGTACTGTCACACAGTGCCATTTTGATCGCTACGACGGTACGATTCGTGACGTTCTAGCGATATCGTTACGATATCGCAGTGTCTGACACGCAGCAGCGATCAGGGACCCTGCTGAGAATCGTGCGTCGTAGCAGATCGTTTGGAACTTTCTTTCGTCGCTTGATCACCCGCTGACATCGCTGGATCGTTGTGTGTGACAGCGATCCAGCGATGTGTTCGCTTGTAACCAGGGTAAACATCGGGTAACTAAGCGCAGGGCCGCGCTTAGTAACCCGATGTTTACCGTGGTTACCAGCGTAAACGTAAAAAAACCAAACAGTACATACTTACATTCCGGTGTCTGTCCTCCGGCGTCTCAGCTTCTCTGCACTGTGAGCGCCGGCCAGCCAGAAAGCGAGCACAGCGGTGACGTCTGACGTCACCGCTCTGCTTTCCGGCCGCTGTGCTTACACAGTGCAGAGAAGCTGAGACGCCGGAGGACAGACACCGGAATGTAAGTATGTACTGTTTGTTTTTTTTACGTTTACGCTGGTAACCAGGGTAAACATCGGGTTACTAAGCGCGGCCCTGCGCTTAGTAACCCGATGGTTACCCTGGTTACCCGGGGACTTCGGCATCGCTCCAGCGCCGTGATTGCAACGTGTGACCGCAGTCTACGACGCTGGAGCGATAATCATACGATCGCTGCGACGTCACGGATCGTGCCGTCGTAGCGATCAAAATGGCACTGTGTGACAGTACCCTAAGATTACTGAGTGCAGCCATTCTCACACAATCAAAGGGATACATAGCTGGATTGAGCTTCTCTTTGTCTACATCATGCTGCTCTCAGATGAGGGGGGAAAAAAACCCAAAGGTATTAACTGGGATATAAACTGGTGTGCGTGCAGTATGTAAGCACACGTTCACACTGGCCACTGAACAGAAAAAAAACAAAGACAGAAACATAATGATTAAATACCCTGCAGTAGGTAACTGACTGGATCCTGGGGGCGTGGCCTAGCGAGCTATGTGAGCGGACGTGTGTCGGGTCTCTCTCCCCGCACCGCTCTTAATACTTACCCTTGAAGGCGCCGCCGAACGCCAAAACCGGGCAGTGCAGCACCGCAGGACCCCAGGGGAACGGAGGAGAGCACCGGGGATAGTGAGCGGTGAAGAGCGGCGATGCCACGCCGTAAACAGTCGGCGCCTGCGGCGGGCGCGAAAATCCAAGATGGCGCCGTGGCAGAGGAGGACGCAGCCAGAGCCAGCGCTTCATACCGCCGGAGGCTGGAGGTAATAGCCAGGCTGGAGCGGTTCGCCCGCACTGAGGAGGGGGGTGCCTTGATGCTGGATGCTGAGGGGCCTGGAGAGGAGGAAGTCCCGCAGAGGAGAGGAGGGGAGGACAATCTCAGCGAGGTGGAGGAGCAGCGTTCCCCAGGGAGTATGCAGGTAGTGCACAGCGCTGGCAATTTGTCACCTACTGCTAGCCCGGTGCAGGCTAATGATTTTGATGGTGTGGAGCAAGCAAATATGGGGGAACCAACATTGCAGGACATTTTTTCTGTTGTTATATACTGCAAATCTGCCCTGGCTGCGCTGAATATAAGGGTGGATGACTTAAAAGTTGAAATGAAGTCCCTTAACTCTGCTATGCGTAAGGTGGAGAAAAGAGTGGAGGTGGTGGAAGAACGTGTGGGCAGTGTGGAGGATCAGACAAACGAACTGCTAAAAAGAGAAAAGAAATATATTCAACGTATTGCAGAATTGGAATTTAAAACAGATGACCTGGAAAACCGTTCCCGAAGGAACAATTTAAGAATAATTGGGGTGCCGGAGAAGGTGGAGGGGAATAATACCACTGAATACATTGAGGCATGGCTTAAAAACTCGGTGGGCGGCGTAGACCTCACCAACCATTTTGCGGTGGAGAGGGCTCATAGAGTCCCCACTAGACCCCTACCACCCGGCTCTGCCCCTCGTGCTATACTGGCAAAAATTTTGAACTACCGGGATCGAGAAACCCTACTAAGGAAGGCTGGGATCAGCGATGGCCTAAGTATAAACGGAAATCGGATCTCCATTTATCCGGACTACTCTGCATCGGTGCAAAAACTCAGAATGAAGTTTGGTGAAGTCAAGCGGTGGCTCCGAGAACTGGACTTAAAATATTCAATGCTCTACCCTGCTAAGCTCAGGGTGGTGGCGCTGGATCGTGTTCATTTTTTTCAAAGTCCGGAGGAAGCTACACACTGGCTGGATACTAATGCCAAGAAAATTGGCACAGAGCGGAACCGATGAGACGGACACCGAGGATTCGTAGTTTCACTGGTTTTACCTCTTATTGATCTTTGAAAGTGCTTAGTGTTATCATACAGAATGCACCTAAAAGTCAAAGTATTGTGTTCGGCGGCGCAATGAATAGTTCATATTGGTCGCGGTGGGAGGGGGAGAGATGGACGGTGACGGGCATAGTTCTAGGTTGTTATTAAGTGCTCTCAGTTCTCATACAGAGAAAGAAAGTTTGTTTTATTTGAATTTTATTGAGTTTCAGATGGGGGAGGTTGGATTGGTTGTGGGGGGTAATGGCGGAGACCTGGGGGAGATGGCACTCACTTATTACGCTTCTTTAGGGATATGGGAGGGGATGTTAATATTATAAGTTGGAATGTCAGGGGGTTAGCGGACGCTACTAAGCGTGCGGCAATATTTCAGTACCTATTAAAACAGAGGCCCTCGGTGATATGCTTGCAAGAAACCCATTTAGTGAAGGAAAAAGTTGATATGCTGCAGAAGCGATGGGTGCGCAAGGCGTATCACTCGACGTTCTCTAATTATGCAAGAGGGGTGTCAGTTTTAATTCATACTAATACCCCATTTGAGGAAATTAAGGTTAAAATTGATAGGGACGGTCAGTATATCTTTTTGGTGTGTAAAATCTTTAATCGTTTGATTTGCATTGTTTCATTGTATATACCCCCGCCGTACTCTGGTAAGAAAATTAAGGAGATATTGGAGTCTGAGAGGATGGGATGGGGTTCCCCTTCTTGTGATGGGAGATGTGGACAATATAGCTGACGATCACTGGGACAAGAGTAATCACGCACCGTTGCGCAGAGACAGCAATGACACTCCCTTTGGAAACTATCTTAGAGAAATAGGATTGATTGACTTATGGCGGGTTCGCAATGTTAATACATACTCTTACTCCTGCTATTCGACTACTTATGGCTCTATGTCACGAATTTATATCGCCCTGGGTAACGAGGGGATGAACGAATTGTTAAGCGGGGTGGAATATAGTCCTAGGATTTTATCAGATCATAGCCCGGTTCAGGTTTCTCTGAAGTTGTCGGATCAGGCTGGATCGAAGAGGATGGGTTGGAAAATTCACCCCTCCTGGCTACAACTTTTGGACATGGAAAGGGTGGGGGCAGAGATTGAGGAATTTTTTTAAGATCAATGAAGGTAGTGCTGAACCCCATGTAGTGTGGGACACTATGAAAGCGTATTTAAGGGGAATTTTGTTACGAGACATCTTGGGACATAAGACGAGGATTAGAGCACAGGATCAAGCTGTCTTGGAGGAACTGAAAGCAGCGGAGGTGGCACTGGGTACCCATAGTACTAGGGAGTCTCAGAGCCGTATGAGGCTGGCTCAGCAGAAGGTTAATCGGCTATATTTAAGAAAGGCGGAGAAGTTGAGGGCTTTTCAAAAATAAACTTTTTATTCAGAAGGGGAAAAGGTGGGACATTTACTTTCGGTAGTGGCTTCCGCACAGAGGGGTTCCTCACATGTCTACTCCATAAAAACTGAGGATGGTACTCTGGTTACTCGGGGGGAGCAAATTTTGTAAGGGTTTAGAAAATTCTATGGGAAGCCATATACTTCTAGTGTGGGGAGGGGGTCTGAGGACATGACCAGGTACTTGAAGGGGATTGATCTGCCTAGGTTGAGCAGAGAGGAAAGTGAGTTGTTGGAGGAGCCGATTGGGGAGGAAGAATTGGGGGCTGCTTTGGCGGGTGTCGCTGGGGGTAAGGCTCCGGGGGCGGACGGTATTCCAGCTGAGGTCTATAGGATTCTGAAAGAAACCTTGCTGACCAAATTGGCTGGGGTGTTCAATAATTCGTTGGAAAGAGGGGAGCTACCTTTGTCAATGAGAGAGGCTATTGTGGTGGTCATCCCTAAAGCCGACAAGGACTTACAGCTACCAGAATCCTATAGACCAATATCACTTCTGACGGCTGACATAAAGATCTTAGCAAAAGCATTGGCAAATAGGTTGACTCGGGTGACTGACAAACTGGTTCACCCAGATCAGTCGGGCTTTATGCCCAATAAGTCAACGGCACTCAATTTGAGAAGGTTGTTTTTTAAATTTGCAAATTCCCTCCGACAATGTCGGTAAAAGGGTCGTGGTATCCTTGGATGCCCATAAGGCTTTTGATTGCGTGGAGTGGAGGTACCTGTGGTCGGTGTTAGAGCGATTGGGGTTCGGACCTAAATTCATCTCTTGGGTGCAGCTGTTGTACTCTTCTCCAGTGGCTAAAATTAGAGTTAACAATGCTCTCTGAATCCTTTTCTTTGACTAGGGTAACAAGACAGGGCTGTCCTTTGTCCCCGTTGCTTTTTGCCCTGGCGGTGGAGCCCCTTGCTGCCAAAGTAAGAGGATCCCGGGAGGTGAGAGGTTTTATGTACGGGGACTCAGAGGAAAAAATAGCGTTATATGCTGATGACATTTTACTTTTTTTGGAGGACCCTGAGGAGACCCTGGTTAGGGCAGAGGCTATCATTGAGGAGTTTGGGAGTTATTCGGGACTGAGGATCAATTGGGACAAATCCAATATGTTGTTGATAGATGGGGATTTTGGAGATAGTGAAATGAGAGATTCTTCTACAAAGCTGAGGTTGGTTGATAAATTCAAATATCTGGGGATCCAAATTGCTCTCCCTTTAACTAGCTTTGAGGAACTGAACTTGGCACCACTTTTGCGGAAAATACGCACTAAAATCCAGGCGTGGAAAAAGCTACACTTATCGGTAATCGGTAGGGTAAATCTTATAAAGATGATTGTGATGCCGCAACTTCTTTATGTGTTACATAATTCCCCTATCTGGATATCGCAGAATAGATTTCGAAGGATCAGATCCTTGTTTGGAGAGTTGATCTGGGGGGGAAAAAGCCCCAGATTCAAACAGGAAATTTTACAAAGGCTGAAGACGGAGGGTGGGTTGGCGCTCCCTAACCCTTGGTTATACTTTTTGGCATCAGTGTCAGCATCTTAGGGGTTGGGGCGAGGAGTCTGGTGGGGAGCGGGTACCATGTAGCCTGAAGACACTGATGGGGTTGAAGACATTGAGTGAGGGTCTGGAGGGTGGACATTTCCGGGAGAAAGTGCAGAATTTGGAACCTATTAGGCTTATTCATAAGGTCTGGGACAAAGTAAAAGGAATTAGGGGTTCTCACCCATCTGGAATAACTGTTTTCTACAAGAGTTCAGACAAATGCCAGGATTCCATGTATGGAAGGAGGCAGGCATTTCTCGGATGGGACAAATTCTACATCGGGGCAGAATTAAGAAGTTCGAGGAACTGCAGGAAGAATTTTTACTGCCAAACTCTGAGGCGTATCAATATAGCCGCATCTCTCATGCGTTTCGGGCACAGTGTAGGAGGGGGCCTGTGGAGATTCAGGTTGACCTCATGTTGGATTTTATCCTTACGGGGGGAGGCACGAAGGGAGCGATCTCAGGAATATATGAGTTCCTTTTATTCTCTTTCTTAGAGGGGCACCCTATTAGAGCCAGAGCAAAGTGGGAAAAAGACCTGGAGGTGATCGACAATGATCGTTGGGATTCAATATTGGAATACGTGCCCAAAATCTCGATGAATGAGCCTGGGAGGTTGTCACAACTATTTGTTATCCATAGGGCTTACAAAACTCCGGACATGTTATTCAAGGCTGGTCTGAGACCTAATTCAGAATGCCCTAGGTGCTCGCAGTCCGAGGCGGGTATCCTCCATATGATGTGGCAATGTCCCAGGCTGTCCTCCTTTTGGATTGTGGTGCTGAACAAGGTGGGACTGACGTATAATTGCTCTATACCGCGAGATCCCTTGGTATGTATTCTAGGGTACGTAGAAGAGATTGTAACTGACAATTTGTATAAAATGGTTATTGCTAGACTACTGTTTATTGCGCGTAAACCGATCGCCACCAACAAGAAGAGACTTCATGACGCAAGTGGATTATATTGTTGCTTTGGAGAAGAGTATTTATTGTAAGAGAAACAAGATGGACCTCTTCCACCGGCTATGGAATCCTTGGCTTGAGTCGGCTTGATTTAAGTGGCCTTGTTCCTGTGCTTGGACCTCTGGCTCTCTCGAGAGTGTTATCGATATGCTATCTTCCTCTTCTTCTCTTTTTTATCTATGGATGATGTAGCAAACCGGGGCGGCTCTCGTCAGGTCAGGTCTCTAAAGGGGGGGGGGGGGGGGAGTTCGGTTCGGGGCTAAAATGTTTTCTAAAAAAGTTATTATATATGTTTACTGTTTACAGTAATGCAATTTCCATGTATTATCCTTATTGACCAATAAATTATCTGATTAAAAAAAAAAAAAATACCCTGCAGTAAATAAATAAATGGCATAGTGCATGAAAATAATATATGGTACTTGGTTAACATGTTTTTTGATAAAAAAAAAATGCGAAAGCCATCAAGCCTCATCACGGCGACCATAGTTGGGACAGTCCTAACTCTAAAGTTTAAAACCTTACCATATGTCAAGTGACATGTATGTAGAGAAGTGCTGAGAAGGACTGAGCCCAACTAGTGGACCCACAGCCAAGGGAGACCACATCAATAATGCCCAGCTCAAAAGAAATGCAGGCCACACCTTTATATGCACATGATGCAAACAGACAGAAAAAAAAATGCATGTGACTTGACAAACGGAAAGGTTTTTAATATTAGAGTTAGGACTGTCCCAATTACGGTCGCTGTGACAAGGCAGGATGGCTTTTGCATTTTTTTTTAAATCAAAAATAAGTACCCTATATTATTTTCATGCACTATGCTATTTGTTTATTTACTGCAGGATATTAAATCATTATGTTTCTGTCTTAGTTTTTTTTTCGCTCTCAGATGACGTAGCAATAACATGCTGACAGATTCTCTTTAAGGCTGGGTTTCATAGGAGGACTAATGGCAACGGTGAGGGAATTCAGCAGGCTCCCATCAATTGGAGAAGACAAAGTTGCCTTAGATCATTCGTATCAATCTTTCGCAACATATTGTCACAATGGCCAAACTTCTCTTCAGTGGTGCTCAGCAGTAAAAGGATAGTCCATGGCAATATATAATTAAATAGATGGTAGATTGCGACACTCACCAATAAAATGTTATTTATTTAATATCTTTTATTTCAAATTCATTCATAGAGGCTAATGCCTGAGTACAAATAAGCAGCAGTGTAAGCAAAAAAACAGCGACCAGTTCATTAAAGGGAATCTGTCAGCAGGTTTTGCTATTTAATCTGAGAGCAATCTAACGTAGGGCAAATTAGCCTTTTTTTTTTTTTTTTTTTGCTTACTACGTTTTCTGTGGTAGTTTTAACTGGTGATCAGTGTTTCATCAGCAGACTAGGCCTCATGTGCAGGGCTGTCCGGCTAATCTGTGCTCCCACCACTGATTAGCAGCTTGCTGACCCTGTACACAGGAAGATGTCAATCAGGGGTGTGTGGAGTTGTGCACCGCTCAGCATTCTGACCCTGCTACAGCAGAGAAAACACAGAATCTATCAAAACTGCACCAGTCCAATAAGTGATACATCCCTGGAACCAGGCTCTCTTGCCCTATACAATACTGCTATCACATTGCATGGCAGAAGCCTGCTGGCAGATTTCATTTAAATACTGCTCTTACATGCTGATACCAGCTTTATGGCACAGCTGCCATCTCTTAAGTATGGTGCTTGCTCAGTTCTAGAGCCTGCTCGTTAATCCCACACCTGACATAGAATGTACTTTTACATCCTAAATCCAGAAGGCTGTACATGTAATGTGTATGGGAGCCTCCTAACACTCCCTCAGCAGACCCTGCAGGATCGGGCTTTCGGAATTTTAACCCCTTAATCCCATATGACGTACTATCCCGTCAAGGTGACCTGGGACTTAATTCCCAGTGACGGGATAGTACGTCATAGCGATCGGCCGCGCTCACGGGGGGAGCGCGGCCGATCGCGGCTGGGTGTCAGCTGCCTATCGCAGCTGACATCCGGCACTATATGCCAGGAGCGGTCACGGACCGCTCCCGACACTTTAACCCCCGGCATACCGCGATCAAACATGATCGCGGTGTACCGGCGGTACAGGGAAGCATCGCACAGGGAGGGGGCTCCCTGCGGGCTTCCCTGAGACGATCGGTACAAGGGAATGTACTCACCTTGTACCGAGCGTCTCCTCCCTGCAGGCCCCGGATCCAAAATGGCCACGGGGCTGCATCCGGGTCCTGCAGGGAGTACTTCAGGGCGCTGGTAAGCCTGCAGCGATGTGAGTGAGATCGCCTATCTGATAGAGTGCTATGCAAACTATCAGATCGGCGATCTGTGATGTCCCCCCCTGGGACAAAGTAAAAATGTAAAAAAAAAAATTTACACATGTGTAAAAAAAAAAAAATAAATAAATAAAAAAATTCCTAAATAAAGAAGAAAAAAAAAATATTATTCCCATACATTTCTTTATCTAAAAAAAAAACAAACAATAAAAGTACACATATTTAGTATCGCCGCATCCGTAACGACCCAACCTATAAAACTGTCCCACTAGTTAACCCCTTCAGTGAACACCGTAAGAAAAAAAAAAAACGATCCAAAAAGCAACGCTTTATTATCATACCGCCGAACATAAAGTGAAATAACACGCGATCAAAAAGACGGATATAAATAACCATGGTACCGCTGAAAACGTCATCTTGTCCTGCAAAAAATGAGCCGCCATATAGCATCATAACCAAAAAAATAAAAAAGTTATAGTCCTCAGAATAAAGCGATGCCAAAATACGGTAATTATTTTTTCTATAAAATAGCTTTTATCGTATAAAAGCGCCAAAACATAAAAAAATGATATAAATGAGATATCGCTGTAATCGTACTGACCCGACGAATAAAACTGCTTTATCAATTTTACCAAACGTGGAACGGTATAAACGCCTCCCCCAAAAGAAATTCATGAATAGCTGGTTTTTGGTCATTCTGCCTCACAAAAATCGGAATAAAAAGTGATCAAAAACTGTCACATGTCCGAAAATGTTACCAATAAAAACGTCAACTCGTCCCGCAAAAAACAAGACCTCACATGACTCTGTGGACCAAAATACGGAAAAATTATAGGTCTCAAAATGTGGAGACGCAAAAACTTTTTTGCTATAAAAAGCGTCTTTTAGTGTGTGACAGCTGCCAATCATAAAAATCCGATATAAAAAACGCTATAAAAGTAAATCAAACCCACCTTCATCACCCCCTTAGTTAGGGAAAAATTATAAAATTAAAAAAATTTATTTATTTCCATTTTCCGGTTAGGGCTAGGGTTAGGGCTAGGGTTAGGGTTGGGGCTAAAGTTAGGGTTAGGGTTGGGGCTAAAGTTAGGGTTAGGGTTTGGATTACATTTACGGTTGGGATTAGGGTTGGGATTAGAGTTAGGGGTGTGTCAGGGTTAGGGGTGTGGTTAGGGTTACCATTGGGATTAGAGTTAGGGGTGTGTTTGGGTTAAAGTTTCAGGTAGAATTGGGGAGTTTCCACTGTTCAGGCACATCAGGGGCTCTCCAAACGCGACATGGCGTCCGATCTCAATTCCAGACAATTCTGCGTTGAAAAAGTAAAACAGTGCTCCTTCCCTTCCGAGCTCTCCCGTGTGCCCAAACAGGGGTTTACCCCAACATATGGGGCATCAGCGTACTCGGGACAAATTGGACAACAACTTTTGGGGTCCAAGTTCTCTTGTTATCTCTGGGGAAAATAAATATTTGGGGGGCTAAAAATCATTTTTGTGGGAAAAAAAGGATTTTTTATTTTCACGGCACTGCATTGTAAACTGTAGTGAAACACTTGGGGGTTCAAAGTTCTCACAACACATCTAGATAAGTTCCTTGGGAGGTCTAGTTTCCAATATGGGGTCACTTGTGGGGGGTTGTACTGTTTGGGTACATCAGGGGCTCTGCAAATGCAACGTGACGCCTGCAGACCAATCCATCTAAGTCTGCATTCCAAATGGCGCTCCTTCCCTTCCGAGCTCTGCCATGCGCCCAAACAGTGGTTCCCCCCCACATATGGGGTATCAGCGTACTCAGGACAAATTGGACAACAACTTTTGGGGTCCAATTTATCCTGTTACCCTTGTGAAAATACAAAACTGGGGGCTAAAAAATCATTTTTCTGAAAAAAAAAAAAAAAGAATTTTTATTTTCACGGCTCTGCGTTATAAACTGTAGTGAAACACTTGGGGGTTCAAAGCTCTCAAAACACATCAAGATAAGTTCCTTAGGGGGTCTACTTTCCAAAATGGTGTCACTTGTGGGGGGTTTTAATGTTTAGGCACATCAGGGGCTCTCCAAACACGACATGGTGTCCCATCTCAATTCCAGTCAATTTTGCGTTGAAAAGTCAAATGGCGCTCCTTCCCTTCCGAGCTCTGCTATGCGCCCAAACAGTGGTTTACCCCCACATATGGGGTATCGTTGTACTCAGGACAAATTGCACAACAACTTTTGTGGTCTAATTTCTTCTCTTAGGGTATGTGTCCACGTTCAGGATTGCATCAGGATTTGGTCAGTATTTGTAAGCCAAAACCAGGAGTGGTTGATAAATACAGAAGTGGAGCATATGTTTCTTTTATAATTTTCCTCTAATTGTTCCACTCCTGGTTTTGGCTTACAAATACTGATGAAAAATCCTGACCAAATCCTGATGCAATCCTGAACGTGGAAACATACCCTTACCCTTGGGAAAATAAAAAATTTGGGGCGAAAAAATCATTTTTGTGAAAAAATATGATTTTGTATTTTGACGGCTCTGCATTATAAACTTCTGTGAAGCACTTGTTGGATCAAAGTGCTCACCACACATCTAGATAAGTTCCTTAAGGGGTCTACTTTCCAAAATGGTGTCACTTGTGGGGGGTTTCAATGTTTAGGCACATCAGGGGCTCTCCAAACGCATCATGGCGTCCCATCTCAATTCCAATCAATTTTGCATTGAAAAGTCAAATGGCGCTCCTTCCCTTCCGAGCTCTGCCATGCACCCAAACAATGGTTTACACCCACATATGGGGTATCGGCGTACTCAGGACAAATTGCACAACAATTTTTGGGGTCCAATTTCTTCTCTTACCCTCGGGAAAATAAAAAATTGGGGGCGAAAAGATCATTTTTGTGAAAAAATATGATTTTTTATTTTTACGGCTCTGCATTCTAAACTTCTGTGAAGCACTTGGTGGGTCAAAGTGCTCACCACACATCTAGATAAGTTCCTTAAGGGGTCTACTTTCCAAAATGGTGTCACTTGTGGGGGGTTTCAATGTTTAGGCACATCAGGGGCTCTCCAAACGCAACATGGCGTCCCATCTCAATTCCAGTCAATTTTGCATTGAAAAGTTAAATGGCGCTCCTTCGCTTCCGAGCTCTGTCATGTGCCCAAACAGTGGTTTACCCCACATATGGGGTATTGGCGTACTCAGGACAAATTGTACAACATCTTTTGGGGTCCATTTTCTCCTGTTACCCTTGGTAAAATAAAACAAATTGGAGCTGAAGTAAATTTTGTGTGAAAAAAAGTTAAATGTTCATTTTTATTTAAACATTCCAAAAATTCCTGTGAAACACCTGAAGGGTTAATAAACTTCTTGAATGTGGTTTTGAGCACCTTGAGGGGTGCAGTTTTTAGAATGGTGTCACACTTGGGTATTTTCTATCATATAGACCCCTCAAAATGACTTCAAATGAGATGTGGTCCCTAAAAAAAAATGGTGTTGTAAAAATGAGAAATTGCTGGTCAACTTTTAACCCTTATAACTCCCTAACAAAAAAAATGTTGGTTCCAAAATTGTGCTGATGTAAAGTAGACATGTGGGAAATGTTACTTATTAAGTATTTTGCGTGACGTATCTCTGTGATTTAAGGGCATAAAAATTCAAAGTTGGAAAATTGTGAAATTTTCTAAATTTTTGCCAAATTTCCGTTTTTTTCACAAATAGACACAAGTTATATTGTATAAATTTTACCACTAACATGAAGTACAATATCTCACGAGAAAAGAGTGTCAGAATCGCCAAGATCCGTTGAAGTGTTCCAGAGTTATAACCTCATAAAGGGACAG
The DNA here is from genome assembly GCF_051348905.1 of Ranitomeya variabilis. Classification (NCBI taxonomy): domain Eukaryota; kingdom Metazoa; phylum Chordata; class Amphibia; order Anura; family Dendrobatidae; genus Ranitomeya; species Ranitomeya variabilis. Next base: position 755,964,150 of record NC_135232.1, read on the forward strand.
TGGTCAGAATTGTAAAAATTGTCCCGGTCATTAACGTGCAAACCACCCTCGGGGCTTAATGGGTTAATGGCCTGTCCTTTAGGTTTCGGTAGAGAGAAACCACTGCCAAATGGGTCTGGTGGTGTCATTCTCCTCCTAACATTTAAAACACTTGAACACCAGGTCAATCTTATGTGCATGTGTTATTATAATCTCACAGATCCTCTCTCCTCGGCTTGCCAGTTCTTTGTGGAACACACTACTGCACATAGAAAATGCAGGAGCTCAGAATGCAAATAGGAAGTCATGTACTTTGTTTTTTTTCTGTAAGGGGATAAATAGACTAATAAATAGTGATAAGTGAAATATTCAGGGAAATCGGTACAAATAATTTCTAATATCTGTGTATTCGTACTGAATAACGAAACTAATCCAATGCAAGTCAATGGGAAAGCCGAATATTTTTCATCTGGACCCAACAAACAGGTCTGGGGGCATGAGAAAAACTGAAATGGATGATAAAAAGATAAAACTAAATGGGAACGGCATAGAGAAGATGCCTGCATGCCTTTCTGACTCAGTATCGGGGAATAATGTTGTCAGAGTATTAAGCCAGTTTTATGGATTTATAAGAAGACCTACCAAACGTAAATATTTTTTTTTACCCCCTTAGTGATGGAGCCAAATTTTTGAAATCTGACCAGTGTCACTTTGTGGTAATAACTCTGCAACGTTTCAACAAATCCCGGTGATTTTGAGATTGTTTTCTCGTGGCACATTATACTTTATGATAATGGTAAATTTAGGTCAATATGTTTTGTGTTTATTTGTAGTTATGAGCAAATCTACTTGTTACTCGAGATTTCTCAAGCATGCTCGGGTGTCCCCCGAGTATTTTTTAGTGCTCGGAGATTTGGTTTTTCTTGCCGCAGCTGAATGATTTACATCTGATAGCCAGCATAAGTACATGTGGGGGTTGGGGGCTTTGTGGAACAGTTGAGAGTTCTGTCTCTGGTCAAACTGCTACCTCCTCTTGCCTGTTTTCATGCTACGGATCCAACCCTCTCTGCACTGCTGTGCTCTCTTAACATGCCACTTTGCCAGGTTGGATCAGTGGCCTCATAATCGGACCACGTTATCTTCCAATTCATCAATGTGATCCTCTTCCTCAGTTGCATTTTTAGGCTGACCTGAGGGCAACTGTGCGTCATAATTATCCTCTACCACTTCAGACATTAGTTGACCTTCCCCAACTTGGCTTTCTCGTGGCCGTGGCTCAAATGTTTGTGCATCACTGCACTCCACCTCCTCATGACCTTCTTTAATAGTGCACGTTTAGAGGCCTGAGGAATTACAAGGGACCATAAACAGTTCCTCGGAGTGGCTAGCGTTGGGGTCATATGTGTTTTGGGACTCTTAATGGAGGAGGGGAGAAAAGAGGACCAGGTTGAGGATTAAGAGTCCCAGCCTCTTGGCTGGACCGTGTGGAAGACTGGGTGGTGCTGCTTGTCAACACACTGGAGCCTTTTTCTGCCATCCAAAACACAACATTCTCGCATTTGTCTGGGTTCGACAGTAGTGTAGCACGCTAGCCAAATTTTGACAGGAAGCTAGTATGAGATAGTCACCTTCTGATCTGTCACACAGCCTTAGCGGTCACAGCCACATCCACGTTCCTTAACATCACCCTTTCTCATATTGAATGCGTTATGAAATAAAAAATCCTGGCATTATTTTTCACAAGTACCCTCACATGTGTTATGCACAATTTCCCTGTATCTAGCAATGTGTGGGTGTTTTTTTTTTTTGTTTTTTTTTTCAGATATCCGCTTTTATACACACTGCAATTACAGGTAAATTGTGACATTTGCGTATCTCTGCAGGGTTTGCGCCAGTCTCACAATTACTAGATAAGGATGCGCTATTTATTTAAATAATTGAAAATTGTAATTTTTTTCTATATTGCCTTTCTGCCTTTTGACTCTCATAGTTGTGGTTTAGCTATGATGTAAATTACAGGCCTCTCTCATGAACTGATCATCGCCTCTATGTAGCTGAGCCGATTGGGCTATGGTAGCTTCTAGTCTCCTATGAAGACTATTGAAGCATGCCAAAAGTTAAATAAAAATGTTTTTAAAAATATAAAAAAAAAATTAAAGTTCAAATCACCCCCATTTTGCTCCATTCAAAATAAAACAATAAAAAAAATCAAACATACACATATTTGGTATCACCGCGTTCAGAATCGCCAGATCTATCAATAAAGAAAAGGATTAACCTGATCGCTCCAAAACTAAATTTTTTTGGTCGCCGCAACATTGCATTAAAATGCAATAACTGACGATCAAAAGAACGCATCTGCACCAAAATGGTATCATTAAAAACATCAGCTCGGCACGCAAAAAATAAGCCCTCACCCAACCCGAGATCATGAAAAACGGAGATGCTACGGGTATCGGAAAATGGAGCTTTTTTTTTTCCAAAGTCTGGAACTTTTTTTCACCACTTAGATAAAAAAGAACCTAGACATGTTTGTTCTATGAACTTGTAATGACCTGGGTAATCATAATCGCAGGTCAGTTTTAGCATTTAGTGAACCTAGCAAAAAAGCCAAACAAAAAAACAAGTGGGGGATTGCACTTTTTTTTTTGCAATTTCACCGCACTTGGAATTTTTTTCCGTTTTTTAGTACATGACATGGTAAAACCAATGGTGTTGTTCAAAAGTACAACTCGTCCCGCAAAACTTAAGCCCTCACTTGGCCATATTGATGGAAAAGTAAAAAGGTTATGGCTCTGGGAAGAAGGGTAGCGAAAAACGAAAGAGCTTTTTGGAATCACAAACTCTCCCTATATGCTTTCACTCTCCCTATGCTCACTACGCTGTTTTTTCCGGCTGCAATGTGGGCAAGATGGCGCCAACAGGGATTCAATATCCCCCCTATGAAGCTGTAAGGCCAGCCAATTGCAGTAATGCCACACTAAAGATGGTGCTGGCATTAATGTGGTTGGCAAACAAGACCAGCATGCTCATTGGCTGTAAATAAAACGCCAAACATGCTGGATGGGTCACTCCAATATACCAAGGTGAATAGTAAATTACTCGCCGAGTAACTAATAGTGCCAAATGTGCTCATCACTACTAATAAAGTATATTAAAAAACAAACTCTCTTACTGTGCTCCGTGTAAGTAGGCAAGTATAATGTCTTACTGTACTATAGCCTACCCAGGGATGATGCTTGCCTGCTTTTCTCTTCACTCCATTAGGGCAGATCTGTGCCTGGTTTGTCTCCAATGCCTACGGGCAGTCTGAGGTTGTGAGACTTGCCCTGTGCCTCGCCATTATATCACATTGCTGCTCTCCCTCCTCAAATTGGCTGCTGTGTATGAACACATGTCTATCACAGGCTTGCCAGGAATCGTTATGTGGAGAACAGATTTCTGGAACATGTCGGGCAGCGTCAGTAGTGCAGTCGGAAAAACCACCAGTGAGAAAATGCTGGTTATCTGGCTATTGTCGCATAAGATTCAAGCAGCCAAACCCAAAATTTAGGAGGAAAAGAAAGTATTGGGTGAATTTCATTACCTTTTGCTCTCAGGGGAAATGGGTTTCCAGGGTTGGCAAAAATAACCTCACAAAGCTGGAAAGAGCTGAGCAATCCGTAACGCAATTAGTAATGTGGGAAAACATTTTGTGACTGCTGCCATTGTCATTGCTGTGGATGCAATGAAGTAATTTGATTGATTAGATCATCGTAGAAATGGCTAGAAAGTGACCAACCCCTTTACTTGGCTCCTGATCCTGTGTAATCAAGTTGTATATTTTTGCAGGCAGAAAGAGAAAGCGTACCTCCACCAGTGAAGACCATCTCTATGAGGGTGCTGTGAAACATGCTGTGGACATGATGAAATTACCTTCTTTCTCAGCATCTGGGAGTGAAGGTGTACCCCGCACACGAGGTAAAGGAAGAGCACAAAGGAACCGTGAATTAAGTTTGAAGAAACAGGAAGATTCTGATGCAGATGTTTCTAAAGATGTTCTGGAAATTTCTACAAGATATAACACAGGAGTTTCTCCAACCAAAGGTAGAACTGTAAGAAATAATATACAAAGGAACAAAGCAAGACCTCGAAACAAAAGACTGAGTGAACCCCTGTGTGGAGAAGAAACCGTTTCAGATGTTTCTTCTCTTGTCAACGTTCAAAAATCTAAACCAAAAAATGTCTCAGTGGGCAAATTAAAGGGATCTTCCAACCCAGGCAAGGATACAGGTTCTTCCACAGTGTCCCAAAATGAAGGCAGAAAAAAAGGGAACAAGAAGTATGCAGTACAACGAAGACGACCAGTGACCAGCAAAAGAGTTCAGGCAACCAAGACAGATTTGCAGCTTGAATCACCGGAAGCTGACACAGAGTGGAATGTTCACAGTGTGCCCAACTATATGAAGCAACCCATGCCAGACTTTGAAGAGGATAAAGGTAGCATTGCAACACTTAAAGGTTAACTGTACTTTCAAATAACTATTCAGAATAAGCTGTCCTGTGTGTACATGAGGAATAACAAGTTTTCCCTTCTGCATGCTATTTCTCTTCTTTTTTAAAAAAAATCCTTTGGAGACTGGATGCTATGATCTGTGCCATGTACAACACAGGCCATAGAGGGGAAGTCCTGCTCTTTATTAATTTTTTAGCAAAGACAAGCAGCATGGAGGAAATGATATGGAAGTGCTGAGCTGTTTTGTCTTGAATCAAGTTTTGATGTGAGGTAAAACATCTACTGGAGAGTGATACGCAATACTTCTTGGTTTCCCTTTTCCTGTTTCTTCTCCCTGCTCCACACTTCTCCTCCCCTCTGTATAGCATATAGTAGCCTGTGTCACGACATTTGCGTTCTCTTTTCTGAGCAAGATGGATTTGAGCTGGTTTTTCAGAGTTGATGACAAATTTGGGACACAGGGGAGAGAGAGTAAGAAGTGATTGGGGAAGGAAGCTGAATTCTGTGTGGAGCTATAGTTATTATTTCTTATTATAGCGCTATTTATTCCATGGTGCTTTATATGTGAAAAGGGGTATACATAATAAAACCGAGTAAGGGTATGTGTCCACGTTCAGGATTGCATCAGGATTTGGTCAGGATTTTTCATCAGTATTTGTAAGCCAAAACCAGGAGTGGGTGATAAATGCAGAAGTGGTGCATATGTTTCTATTATACTTTTCCTCTAATTGTTCCACTCCTGGTTTTGGCTTACAAAAACTGATGAAAAATCCTGACCAAATCCTGATGCAATCCTGAACGTGGACACATACCCTAAAGGAATTTTAAACAGTAAAAGTCACGACGGGTCCAGGAGGAGAGAGGACCCTGCCTGCGAGGGCTCACAATCTACAAGAGATGGGTGAAGATACAATAGGTGCGTGTAGAGCTGGTTGTGCAGCTTTTTGTTGGATCAGTGGTTATGCAGGTTGTAGGCTTGTCGGAAGATGCCTACCATAGAAACCTTCAAAATGAACCTGAAGTAGAGTGTCTGAAATGTTGGGGTAGTGAGGGTTTAGTGAGGATGCGCGGGAGAAATCTTGTATGAGATTGTGGGAAGTGGAGATAATAGAGGAGTAGAGAAGGAGATCTTGTGAGGATCGGAGGTTACGTGCAGGTAAGTATCAGGAGACTAGGTCACAGATGTATGGAGGAGACAGGTTGTGGATGGCTTTCTATGTCATGGTTAGGGTTTTGTACTGGAGTCTCTGGGTAATGGGGAGCCAGTGAAGGGATTGACAGAGGGGAGAGCCTGGGGAATAGCGGGGGGGATAAGTGGATTAGTCAGCAGCAAAGTTTAAAATCGCATCCTATAATGAAAAAATGTACAATAGAATCAACAAGTACAAACATAATTTTTTATTAAATATCAAGAAAATACACATATAAAGACTAAGCATATTAAAAAGTGGGAACCACAAGATAGTGCCAAAGTGTTAAGAATCTCCACACACGAAGCTTACAGAGTCATTGTTGAATCGTGAGTGGAAATATAAAAATTAGAAAGATACATGTGGTGGGGATATATAGGACTAAGGGATCAAATACTTTTGGTTAGCAACCAAAGGCCCTGCAAGGCCAAGCATTGCTTGCCACTAAAACAAACCCATACCTAATGTAAGACGCCAGACCAATTCCACTTCAACGACAATGTACAAAGTATGTTATACATGAAGCAATACCTGTAGTGTAGGATACAGCATTCACCATGAGACCCGACATGTTTCGGCAACTGGCCTTCTTCCGGGGTGGGAGGAATTTAGAATAGATTGGAGGGGTGGGAGCTTATTAGAAAGATGGCCACAAAACAGCAGGTTTCAGTAGTCAAGATGGGAAATGAAGAGTGCATGGACTAGGCTTTTTGCAGATTCTTGGTTGAGGAAAGTACGGATCCTGGAGATATTTTTGAGTTGAAGTTGGCAGGAAGTGGAAGGGCTTGAATATGTGGTTTGAAGGAGAGATCAGAGTCAAGGATTTCCCCAAGGCAGCAAGCTTGTGGGACTGGGGAGCATGAGCAGCAATTTACTTCAATGGATAGGTCTGTTGGGGGGGGTCGAGTGAGCTGGTTGAAAGATGATGGATTCTGTTACGTCCATGTTAAGTTTTAGAAATCTAGCAGAGAAGGATGAAATAGCAGACAGACATTGTGGGGATTCTGGTTAGTAGGGAGGTGATATCTGGTCCAGAGAGGTAGATCTATGTGTCATCAGCATAGAGGTGATACTGAAAGCTATGAGATTCTATGAGCTGTCCCAGGCCAGAGATGTAGAAGAGCAGGGGTTCTAGGACTGAACCTTGGGGGGACACTAACAGATAGGGGTAGGGGGCGAGGTGATGTGGGAGACACGAATGTATGGTCTGTGTCTGTGATGCCAAGAGATAAGGTCTATAGTCATCGGGAATGGTCTACTGTGTCAAAGGCAGAGGACAGAGTAGTGTCGCTTGGCTTTGGCGGTTAGTAGGTAATTTGTGTTTTTAGTCAGGACAGTGTCAGTGGAGTGATACGGTCGGAAGCCAGATTGTAAGCGGTCAAAGAGGGAGCAGGAGGAGAGGTGGGAGAACAGTTGAAAATGGACATGTTTGTCCAGTAGTTTTGAGGCATAGAGGAGAAGTGATGTGGGGCGATAGCTATATACAGAGGATGGGCCAAGAAAGGGCTTTTTGAGGATGGGTTGAATTGAGGCATGTATGAAGCATGAGGGGAAAACACCAGTTGTTAGTGATAGGTTGAAAAGATGGGTTAGGGTTGGGATGAAGACTGAGGAGGTTTGGGATGAAGTGGGATGGGATCTTGTCAAGTGCATAGGAGGTGAAATGTGATCTTGAGAGTAGAGCGGAAAGTTGATCCTCTGTAATGGTGGAGAAGTTTTGGAGGAGGAGGGCTGAGTAGTTAGGAGGAGGGGCTGTAGGCCAAAACTTTCTCTATCAATCATCTGCTTGAAGAATAAGGCAAAGTCTTCAGCTGAGATGAGTGGAGAAGGAGAGGAGGTGCTGGGGGATGGAGGAGAGAATTGAAAGTTGAATAGCTGTTTAGGGTTCTGAGACAGGGTGGATATGAGGAATGAGAAGAAGTTTTGTTTTGCTGCAGTGAATGTGGACTTGAAAGTAGTGAGGAACTGTTTGAATGCAATAATAATGATAATAATAATCTTTATTTTTATATAGCGCTAACATATTCCGCAGCGCTTTACAGTTTTGCACACATTATCATAAAGTGCTCGTTGGAGTGAGATTTTCCCCATCTCCGCTCAGCAACTCTAATTGTTATTTACATCCGTCTTTTTGATTGAATTTTATTAAACTTTTTGTTCGGCGGTATGATGATAAAGCATTGTTTTTTGCCTCGTTTTTTTATTTTTTTTACGGTGTTCACTGAAGGAGTTTACTAGTGGGACATTTTTATAGAGCGGGTTGTTACTGTCTCAGAGGTACCAAATATGTGTACTTCTATTGATTGGGTTTTTTTTTTAATTTACATAAATATTTTTAGTGGAAAAATATTTTTTTCTTTATTTAGGGATATTTTGTGTAATTTTTTTTTACACATTCTAATATTTTTTTACTTTTTTACATTGTCCCAGGATGTGACATCACTACATATTGTCAGATCGCTGATCTGACTCTCTGCACTGCAGATTATCAGATTAGCATCTGACAGGCAGGGAAGGAGGAATGCCAGCGCCTACTCTCAACAGGCGCTTGCAAGTCACCTTTCCTGCAGGACCCTGCGGCCATCTTGGTGCCGTGGGTCTCCATGGAGACCATCAGGACATCGCGATGTCTTGATGGAAGCACGCAGGGAGGGAGCTTTTCTATGTCGCTGTCACTACTGACAGCGGCATCAGAGGGGTTAAAGGGAACCTGTCAGCAGATTTTGCCACTATAAGATGCGCCCACTGCCTTTCAGGGCTTATGTACAGCATTCTATAATGCTGTAGGTAAGCCCCCGGTCTGACCTGCAAGTGAAGAAAAATAAGTTATATTATACTCACCTGGGGGGTCAGTCCGGTCCGATGGGTGTCGAAGGTCCTGGTCCGACACCTCCCATCTTCTTGCGACACCGCCCTCCTGCTTCTTCATCGCTCTCCGGCATTGGTGCTCCTGCGCAGGCATACTTCTCTGCCCTGTTGAGGGCAGACTAAAGTACGCAGTGCGCAGGCGCTGGGAAAGGTCAGAGAGGCCTGGACCCGGACCTGCGACACTGATCGGACTGGACCACCCCCACGGGTGAGTATAATATAACTTATTATTCTTCACTTGCAGGTCGGACCGGGGGCTTACCTACAGCATTATAGAATGCTGTACATAAGCCCTGAAAGGCAGTGGCCACATCTTATAGCGGCAAAACAAGGAGACAGGTTCCCTTTAAATGCCCGCGATCAGTGCTAGCACCGATCGTGGGCATTGCTGCGGGGTGTCAGCTGTCACATACAGCTGACATCCGCACCTGTGAGGTTGCATGATCGGTGCTCCGTACATATACTTCTCTTTGCGGGAACGCACCTCCCGCAGAGCAGTATATGTGCGGCGCTTGTCAGGAAAGGGGTTAAGATTTCTGCAAGGATGTGCAAGTTTGTGGAGTGGGAGAGGAAAGGGAAGAGAATGTATGTAGATAGTGGTCTGAAGGAGAGCCGAGTTACAGAGGTTAGATAGAGAGCAGAGATGGGTGTAGATGAGGTCCAGTGTGTAGCCATCTAGTTCAAGTTTTCTTTGCCTATACTATTGATGAATGTTAAGTTTGTTGAAAGTACAGTTCCTTTTTAGCCTCTTAATGATGAATGACTGACATAGCACGTCATGAGCGGGTGTCAGCTCCCGCAACATGACGCGCTATGTCCGTCATGCATTTAAACTTTCACTGCATGTAAACAGTAACAGTTCCATGATGACAACTGTCACTGACAAAAAAAAATCACAAAATAGAATTATTATACAAATAAAAATACATTTTTATGTAAAAAAAAATAAAGAAAAAAGTGCACACATTTAACCCCTTCACCCCGAAGCCTGTTTTCACCTAAGTGACAGGGCCAATTTTTACAATTCTGACCACTGTCACTTTATGAGGTCATAACTCTGAAACGCTTCAACGGATCCTGGTGATTCTGACATTGTTTTCTCGTGACATATTGTACTTCACAATAGTGGTAAAACTACTTCAATATGACTTGCATTTATTTGTGAAAAAAAACAAAAATTTGTCAAATTCTGAAAATTTAGCAATTTTCAAACTTTTAGTTTTTATGGCCTTAAATTAGAGAGTTATATCACATAATATAGTTAATAAACAACATTTCCCACATGTCTGCTTTACATCAGCACAATTTTGGAAACATAATTTTTTTTTGTTAGGGAGTTATAAGGGTTAAAAGTTGACCAACGATTTCTCATTTTTGCAACAAAATTTGCAAAACCATTTTTTTTACGGACCACCTCACACTTGAAGTGACTTTGAGGGGTCTATATGACAGAAAATGCCCAAAAGTGACACCATTCTAAAAACTGCACCCCTCAAGGTACTCAAAACCACATTCAAAAAGTTTATTAACCCTTCAGGTGCTTCACAGGAATTTTTGGAATGTTTAAAAAAAATTGAACATTTAACTTTTTTTCACAAAATTTTTACTTCAGATCCAATTTGTTTTATTTTACCAAGGGTAACAGGAGAAATTGGACCACAAAAGTTGTTGTACAATTTGTCCTGAGTACGCTGATACCCCACATGTTGGGGTAAACCATTGATTGGGCACATGGCAGAGCTCGGAAGGGAAGGAGCGCCATTTGACTTTTCAATGCAAGATTTGCTGGAATTGAGATCGGAACCCATGGCTCGATTGGAGAGCCCCTGACGTGCCTAAACAGTGGAAACCCCCACAAGTGACACCATTTTGGAAAGTAGACCCTGTAAGGAACTAATCTAGATGTGTGTTGAGCACTTTGAACCTCCAAGTGCTTCACAGAAGTTTATAATGTAGAGCCGTAAAAAAAATTTCATATTAATTTTCAGAAAAAATGATCTTTTTGCCCCAAATTTTTTATTTTGCCAAGGGTAACAGGATAAATTGCACCTCAAAAGTTGTTGTGCAATTTGTCCTGAGTACGCTGATACTTCATATATGGGGATAAACCACTGTTTGAGCACATGGCAGAGCTCAGAAGGGAAGGAGCGCAGTTTGACTTTTCAATGCAAAATTGGCTGGAATTGAGATCGGAACCCATGTCGCCTTTGGAGAGCCCCTGACATGCCTAAACAGTGGAAACCCCCCACAATGGACCCCATTTTGGAAAGAAGACCCCCTAAGGAACTTATCTAGATGTGTGGTGAGCACTTTTAACCCCCAATTGTTTCACTAAAGCTTAGAATGTAGCGCTGTGAAAATTAAAAAAATCATTTTTTCTTTCCACAAAATGATGTTTCAGCCCGCAATTTTTTTTTCCCCAAGGGCAACAGGAGAAATTGGACGACAAAAGTTATTGTCCAATTTGTCCTGAGTATGCTGATATCCGATACATGGGGGGGGGACCACCGTTTGGGCACACGGCAGAGCTCGGAAGGGAAAGAGCGCCGTTTGAAATGCAGACTTAGATGGATTGGTCTGCAGGCGTCATGTTGCATTTGCAGAGCCCCTGATGTACCTAAACAGTAGAAACCCCCCAAAAGTGACCCCATATTGGAAACTAGACCCCCCAAGGAACTTATCTAGATGTGTTGTGAGAACTTTGAACCAACAAGTGTTTCACTACAGTTTATAACGCAGAGCCGTGAAAATAAAAAATCTTTTTTTTTTCCACGAAAATGATATTTTAGCCCCCACGTTTTTATTTTCCCAAGGGTAACAGGACAAATTGGACCCCAAAAGTTGTTGTCCAACTTGTCCTGAGAACGCTGATACCCCATATGTTGGGGGGGACCACTGTTTGGGCGCACAGGAGAACTCGGAAGGGAAGGAGCACTGTTTGTTTTTCAAAGCAGAATTGGCTGGAATTGAGATCGGACGCCATGTCGCGTTTGGAGAGCCCCTGATGTGCCTAAACAGTGGAAACCCCCAATTCTAACTGAAATCCTAACCCCAACCTTAACCCCAGCCCTAACCCTAGCCCTAACCCCAACCCTAACCCTAGCCCTAACTGTAGCCCTAACCCTAACCCTAATGGGAAAATGGAAATACATACATTTTTTAAAATTTTATTATTTTTCCCTAACTAAGGGGGTGATGAAGGGGGGGTTTGATTTACTTTTATAGCGTTTTTTTGGCGGATTTTTATGGTTGGCAGCCATGACACACTAAAAGACGCTTTTTATTACAAAAAATAGTTTTTGCATCACCACATTTTGAGAGCTATAATTTATCCATATTTTGGCCCACAGAGTCATGTGAGATCTTGCTTTTTGCGGGACGAGTTGACGTTTTTATTGGTACCATTTTCGGGCACATGACATTTTTTGATCGCTTTTTCCGATTTTTGGGAGGCGGAATGAACAAAAACCAGCAATTCCTGAAATTCTTTTAGGGGGGGGCGATTATACCGTTCCACGTGTGGTAAAATTGATAAAGCAGCTTTATTCTTCATGTCAGTACGATTACAGCGATACCTCATTTATGTAATTTTTTTTATGTTTTGGCGCTTTTACACAATAAAAACTATTTTATATAAAAAAATAATTGTTTTTGCATCGCTTTATTCTGAGAGCTATAACTTTTTTATTTTTCTGTTGATGATGCTGTATGGCGGCTTTTTTTTTGCGGGACAAGATGACGTTTTCAACGGTACCATGTTTATTTATATCCGTCTTTTTGATCGCGTGTTATTCCACTTTTTGTTCGCCTGTATGATATAAAGCGTTGTTTTTTGCCTTGTTTTTTATTTTTTTTTTTGCGGTGTTCACTGAAGGGGTTAACTAGTGGGATAGTTTTATAGAGCGGGTCGTTACGGACGCGGCGATACCAAATATGTGTACTTTTATTGTTTTTTTTTTATTTACAAAAATAAATGGAAATACTGGGAAATTTTTTTTTTTCTTTATTTGGGGATTTTTTTATTTTATTTTTTATACATTGTATTTTTTTTTGTTTTACTTTTTACCATTGTCCCAGGGTGGGACATCACTGTTTTAGATCAGATCGTTGATCTGACAGTGTGCATAGCACTCTGTCAGATCAACGATGTGACAGGCACGTTCCAGAGGCTTGCCGGCGCCTGCTATTAGGAACTCTCAGCAGGCGCCGGCAAGCCAGGTCAGTAAATGACCCGGAAGGAGTCCCACGGCCATCTTGGATCCGGGGACTCCTTCCAGGTCACCGGAGCAGCGCGATCTCCTCGCGTTGCTCCGGTGGGAGAGCGCAGGGAGCCCCCGTCCCTGCGCGATCCACCTCTATGCCGCTGTCACTTTTGACAGCGGCATCAGAGGGGTTAAATGCCCGCGATCGGCGATAGCGCCGATCGTGGGCACTGCTGCGGGGTGTCAGCTGTCATATACAGCTGACACCCGCACCCGATCACCGCGGCGCTCAGCGCGAGACCGCGGTGATCGGTCCGCCGTACTAGTACTGTGGCTGGCACAAATGCAGTGCCGGCAGCGCCGTACTAGTACGGCGGATGGCGCGAAGGGGTTAATAATGCCTCATCTAGAGCGACTTGATCTATACAACTTTCACACTGTCATGTCGGACGCTATTCATACTAGGGCGTTCGACAGACAGCGGTAATTCCGCTTTTGTCCACTGTGTGCTCAGTGGCGTCGGCTAGATTTTATCTAGCTGGTCCGGGGTTAATTTAGCTGGTGTTCGGATTGGAAGCTGGGTCACGCCCAATGCCTTTAAATAGTTCTTCTGAACATTGGGCGTTGCCGATTATAGCTTCTGTCTTGTGCTTGGTTATCTCGGTCTGGAGTGGTGATCTAGGAGAAGGAGTATCGTATCTGGTGGTGTATTTCCCTTTGTCATATTTTCTCCTTCCTATATTTGTATTTGTTTTGCCCTGTGCATTTATAGTGTATTCCTGTGTGACTGCGGCGTGGTTCATATTTTCCGTTATCCTTGTCTGTGCTAACTGTGGGTATTGGTGTGTGGTCTCTTCACTGGGTGGTGGGTGGTGGTTTCAGCCTAGGGTTGAAACAGGAGATAGGGTGAGGATGGAGGCCCAGACATGCACACCATCAGTGTAAACTCTGGGAGAGGGTCAGTCAGGATTTCCCTAGTCTGAGGGAAATCGCAGGGGCCCGGGTTATTAGCTTTTGCCTACCTAGGCTTCCCGTGACACACACTAGTTAATCTCTTCAGTAAACGCGGTAAAAAAAAAAAAAGGGGGGGGGTTTCATCATAAAAATGAGAAATCGCTGGTCAACTTTTAATACTTCTAACTTCCTAACCAAAAAAATAGATTCAAAAATTGTGCTGATGTAAAGTAGACATGTGGGAAATGTTATTTACCTGTTTTGTGTTACATAACTTCGGTTTAACCCCTTCACCCCCAAGCCTGTTTTTGCCTTCATGACTGGGCCAAATTTTGCAATTCTGACCAGTGTAACTTTGTGGTCATAACTCTGGAACATATGAACGGATCCCACTGATTCTGAGTGTTTTCTCATGACAAGTTGTACTTCATGATAGTGGTAACATGTCTTCTATATGACTTGCGTTTATATGTGGAAAAAAACTGCTAAATTTTCACCAACTTTCCATTTTTAAACTTTCTGATTTAAGGGTGTAATAAGTAGTCATTTCACACAAAATGGTTAATAAATAACATTTCCCACATTGTCTACTTTACATCAACACAATTTTTTAAATGTACGGTAATTTGTTTGTTAGGAAATTATAAGGGTTAAAAGTTGACCAGCGATTTCTCGTTTCTCCAACAAAAAATCAAAACCATTTTTTTAGGGACCACATCAAATTTGAAGGGACTTTGAGGGCATATATGACAGAAAATACCCAAAAGTGACACCATTCTAAAAACTGCACTCACAGGACTTTTTTGGAATGCGGAAGGAAAATATGAACATTTAACTTTTTGTCACAAAAATTTTATTTAAGACCCCAATATTTTTATTTTTGTAATGGTAACAGGGATAAAAAGAACCTCCAAATTTGTTTTGCAACGTCTCCTGAGTACTACTACTGTTTGGGCGCAGAGTAGGGCTTGGAAGGGAAGGAGCGCCATTTGACTTTTTGAACAGAAAATTTGCTGGAATATTTAGCGGATGCCATGTCAGAATTGACACCATTTTGTAAACTAGACCCTCAGGGAACTATTTTAGATGTGTGGTGAGCACCATGAAACCCCCTAGGTGCTTCACAGAAGTTTATACCACTGAGCCATGAAAATTAAAAAACTAATAATTTTCCCCACAAAAATTGTTTTTTTTAAGCCCAAAATTTAGCATTTTCACAAGGTTAATAGGAGAAATTGCACCATACAATTTGTTGTGCAATTTCTCATCAGTACGCAGATACCTCATATGTGGGGTTAGAATACTGTTTAGGCTCATGACAGGTCTCCTAAAAATAGGAATGAAAGTTTTGGAATGCAGACTGATGGAATGGTCTGCTGGTGTCATGTCTTGTTTCGAGAGCCCCTGATGTGCCTAAACAGTGGAAAACACCCACAAGTGACACCTTCTTTGAAGTTAGACCCATCAATGAATGTATCTAGATGTGTGGTGAACCCCTTGAATCCCCAGCTGTTTCACAGAAGTTTATAACGTAGAGCAGTGAAAATATTTAAAAAAAATCTATATTTTTCCACAAAAATGTTAAGTTAGCCCCAATTTTTTTATTGTCCAGGATAGCAGGAGAAAATGGACTCCAAAATGAGTTGTGTTATTCTTCCTGAGTACACCAATACCCCATATGAGGTCAAAAACTACTTTTGAGGCACAGTGCAAAGCTCGGAAGGGAAGGAGCTCCATATTGGAGTTCACATTTTGCTGGACTGGTTTGAGGGTGACATGTCACATTGGCAGAACCCTTGAGGTGCGAAAATAGAATAAGAGACCCTGTTTTACAAACTACACCTCTTAATGAATTCATCTAGGAGTGCAGTGATCATATTGACACCACAGGCTTGTCACAGAATTTTATGCAATTGGGCAATGAAGAAAAATATATATTTATACCACCAAAATTTTGTTTTAGCCCCACATTTTACATTTTCACACTGGGAAATGCGTAAAAATGGCACCAAAATTTGTCCCACAATTTCTGCTGAACATAGCAATACCATAAATGTGGCTGTACAATACTGCTTAGCCATATGCTGAAACTCTGGAAGGACGGAGCACTATTGGCAAATAGCACTCTGTCCCTCCCGAGTCTCGTCGTATGGCTAAGCAGTACTGTTATACAGGAGGCATCCTGGAGAATTTATTTGAATAGTTCGCAGACTCCATATGCTGAGCCCCTAAGTGCTAGAAGAGCAGAATTCCCCCTCAAGTGACCCCATTTTGGAAATTATACCCCTTTGTGAATTTATCTACATATGTTGTGATGATTTTAACTTCATGAGAGTTTTCCAGAAACAAGCAGCCATGGATGTTGCTGAGGGAAAATTGCAAACTGCCATTGTAGTGGCCTGTACATTGCACTGCCCGTACATTATGCCCAGCTCATGCACCTGTAAATTAGGCCGGCTGTGATCACTAAAGAAATGCCAAATGTGAATGCTAAATATGGATTAGGCACTCTGAAGCTTAGAAGCGAGGGGGCATTTGAACTTGGGAACGCAGAATTTGCTGAATTTCTTTTGGGGTGAGAGCCATTTAGCTTTTTCAGAGCCTTTGTGCTACCAGTAACTTGGTAATCCCCTATATTTTTAACAGATGACTGACGTGAGTGGGGACTTGTTCCCAAAAAAAGCTTCAACTCAATCCAGAGAAAAAAAAAACCATTTTACATAAGTTATCCGGCACGCTATGCTGGCCACTTAAATCGGGGTTTCCCTTTAAATCTTCAAGTGACATAATTCATATGAAACCCCTGAGGGAGGCACTCGCTATAATGAGGCAGCAGAGTTAGGCCGGATGCCCACGATCCGGAATTAGCAGTGCTTTGAATGCAGCATATATTCGCTGCATTCAAAGCCCTGGTTTTTATTGAAGGCATGGAAATCCCCATGTATTCACTGAACCGTGCAGATGTACCACATCCAATACATTATATTGGTGAAATGCTCCACATGTCAGTCTCCGTGGGTGATCCGCAGGCCTCTGTTGACACATGGTGGACATGGGATTTCTTGAAATCCCATCCACTATGTTGTCACATCTGGCTGTTGCGGGTTTGACGCTGCATAAATACGCAGCATCAAACCCGCAGCAATTGCTGATCGTGGGCATATACCCCTACTCTGGACGCTGTCTGGTCTCTATTCAGCTATGTTCTTTTTTTTCAGAGGTGCACAAAACTGTGGCTGATGGCACTTTTATGCACTCCTAATAAGAAGACAGACACTGCCGGATCATAGGCTAGACGGGTCCACAGTGCCTCCATCTGCCTCATTATAGGGAATATTCACCGGGGGTTCCATCTGAGTCATGTATTTCAGAGATTTACCAGGAAACCCCGATGTAAACGCAGGATAAAATGTGTGCCCAGCAGTACTGCGATCTTTGGGAGGCAGAATGAAAAAAATCAACAGCATGTGAAGAATTGGTTTTATTTTTTATGCCGTTCCTCGAGCGGTATAAGTGATTAGACGACCTTATTCTTCGGGTCAGTGAGATTACAGCGATACCAGATTTATATCGGTTTCTTATGTTTGGCTGCTGTCACACACTAAAAGATGCTTTCTATTGCAGAAACAAGATTTGGTATTGTGCTATTTAGAGGGCTATAATTTTTCCATATATCTGCTGACAAAGTCAAGTGAGGACTTGTTTTTTGCGAGACGAGTTGACGTTTTTATTGGTACCATATTTGGGCTGCTTACATTTTTTTTTATCGCGTTCTATTCCAATTTTTTGGAAGGCAGAATAAACAAAAACCAGCAATGCAGGAATTGGCTTTTTTTTTTTTTAATGCTGTTCCATGTATGGTATAATTGATAAAGGCAGCTTTATTCTTCGGTTCAGTACGATTTATGGTGATACCACATTTATATCTTTTTTATGTTTTGTCGCTTTTACACAATAAAAGCTATTTTATAGAAAAAATAATTATTTTTGCATCGCTTTAATCTTGACAGCTATAACTTTTTTTATTATTATTTTTCATCTGATGGAGGTTTTGCGGTACCATTTTTATTTACATTCGTCTTTTTGATCGCATTTTATTCCACTTTTTGTTTGGCGACATGATGATAAAGCATCGTTTTGTTTTTTTTTTGTTTTTTTTTAAATAGTGTTCACAGAAGGGGTTAACTAGTGGGACAATTTTATAGGTTGGTTCGCTCCGGACACGGTGATACCAAATGTGTACTTTTATTGTTTGTTTTTTTTTCATAATTATTTATGGGTAACAGCTGACACCCAGCAGCGATCACCAGCTCACAGCCCCATGTGTGCGGACCATCGCCATGACGTACATGTACTGCATCAGTCAGGAAGTCCTTCCTGATTGTGACCTACATGTGCTGAAAATATTGGGAAGGGGTTAGGGCCATAAGAATTTAAAAGTTTGAAAATTGTTATATTCAAAATTTTCACCAAATTTCCAGTATTTTCACAATAAACGCAAGTTATGTCAAACAAAATGTACCACTAGATAACGTAATTTATTTTGAATGTCTTGTATAGGGAATATGCCTATAGACTCTTCAGAGACGAAGAGGAACTAAACTCTAGCACCATCTATTGAATGTAACAATTCTAAAAGACCATATTGTTTTCTTATCTCCTTCACCCGATTTCCATTTTTAAGCCTTCTCCACACACAGCCACCCTGCAATCACATTCATGTACGTAATATTGCGTTAAGGTGTTGAAGGAACTGTATCAAACTTAATCTTCCAATTTTCCAGTGCATGAGTGCCATCTCCGTGTAGATCAATTAATGTATGACATCAGTATGGTACAATAATTTTATATTTTAATCCCACCTTGGACAACATCTGGAAGGAGTTTGTATGTTCTCCCTGTGTTGGCGTGGGTTTCCTCTGGGTACTGTGGTTTCATCATATGCTTCAAGTTCTACTTACAGGGAATTTAGATTGTGAGTACCAATGGGCAAATTAATGACAATGTCTGTAAAGCGCTGCAAAATATGAAATAAAATGAAGAAAGGAAAAAAAAAAACTTGTCTTCCGCCCCTACCCCTTTCCTCAATTTTACACAAATCATCTTTAAATTAATAGTAATTGTCCAGACATTGGAAATTCTTTAGTTAAGGTGCAGTGTCCAAATCTGTGAGGAGCATGGAACTCCAATCCTGGTCTGATGTGATGCCTACAACAAATTACAAAACTGGTTCGTAGCCCAGAAAAGATCGCTGGATTGCCATCGAAACGCTTTGCTTATTTTTTTTTCTCTAAGTGTTATTGAATTTTAACAAAGATTGAAAAAAGTCTGAAATTTTACAGAAGGAGCTAGAACAAACCTTATTTCTAATTTATACAGATATGTACTTTTTATTTTTTTAATTGTTTTATTCACTAGTTTTTTTACATGATAAAATCTAATTTGTTCAGGTTCCCATAAAAATTCTTGGACTAAATACTGTTGTGTAGTACTAGACCTGACCGCAGCCCTGCTGCTCATCCCTGCAATCATGGCATTCTTGGAATATTATTTTGTTAGACCTGCGCAACCCAACAGTCCTGGGATCGGGTGCCTAGGTTTAGAGCCATATGACATTACCAAGAGCAGAGAATGATCGATGTAGTATGGGCGCTGCCGTGCTGTATCTGGACCTGAACCAACTAGGCCTGTATCGGGCACTTGGACCAGTGACAGGTATACAAACTGGAGCAGGATTCCCCTGATCGCTGTATGGTGGGGGCTGTAAATCTGTAGCTTCTCAACAGACTGGTACCCTGATAGCTGCCATATACAAACACACAGTTTTTGGAAGAGGGAGAGGAAAATGCAAAGTAATAATTCAAAAGCAAGCCATCTTTCAACTTTGGATGTGGATGAACCGATATCCATGCCTCACTTTGTAAACTACTTTCTTTGGGCTCGCATTCTGATTATATTTATGTAATTTTTCCCAGGATTCTCCTCATCTGAGCTGTCTATGGACATCTCTCCTGAACATGTGAGTGCCATCTTTTCATCGCAAGATGATACAGAAGATATACAACTGCCGGTAGTTAAGCTGCAGAAAGGTAAGCTGAAAGGTTGTGCCTGCCAACAGCTTTTTTTTCCCTCGTCTTGTTGTATTAAGATTCTATTGGCACTGTTTGTATACATATATTTTAACCCATTCAAGACTTCGCCCTTTTCCGTTTTTGCATTCTCGTTTTTCGCTCCCCTCTTTCCCAGAGCCATAACTTTTTTATTTTTCCGTCAACATGGCCATGTGAGGGCTTGTTTTTTGTGGGACAAGTTGCACTTTTGAACGACCTCATTGGTTTTAGCATGTCGTGTAGTAGAAAACAGAAAAAAATTCCAAGTGCGGTGAAATTGAAAAAAAAGTGCAATCCCACACTGTTTTTTTGTTTAGCTTTTTTGCTAGGTTCACTAAATGCTAAAAATGACCTGCCATTTTGATTCTTCAGGTCATTACGAGTTAATAGACACCTAACATGTCTAGGTTACGTTTTATCTAAGTAGTGAAAAAAAAATTCCAAACTTTGCTAAAAAAAAAAAAATTGTGCAATTTTCCAATACCCGTAGCGTCTCCATTTTTCGTGATCTGGGGTCAGGTGAGGGCTTATTTTTTTGCGTGCCGAGCTGACGTTTTTAATGATGCCATTTTGGTGCAGATACGTTGTTTTGATCGCCCATTATTGCATTTTAATGCAATGTCGCGGCGACCAAAAACTGTAATTCTGGCGTTTCTAATTTTTTTCTTGCTACGCTGTTTAGCGATTAGGTTAATGTTTTTTTTTATTGATAGATCGGGTGATTCTGAACTCGGCGATACCAAATATGTGTAGGTTTGATTTTTTTTTTTTATTATTATTTGTTTTATTTTTGAATGGGGCGAAAGGGGGGTGATTTCAAATTTTTTTATTTTTTTAAACTTTTTTTTTTTTTTTTACTTTTGCCATGCTTCAATAGCCTCCATGGGAGGCTAGAAGCTGGCATAGCCTGATCGGCTCTGCTACATAGCAGCGATCATCAGATCGCTCCTATGTAGCTGAATTACAGGCTTGCTATGAGCGCCGACCACAGGATGGCGCTCACAGCAAGCCGGCATCAGCAACCATAGAGGTCTCAAGGAGATCTCTGGTTGCTATGCCAACGCATCGCTGACCCCCGATCATGTGACGGGGGTCGGTGATGCGCTCATTTCCGGCCCGATGGCCGGAAGCGCCGGTTAAATGCCGCTGTCAGCGGCATTTAACTAGTTAATAGTGGCGGGTGAATCACGATTTCTCCCGCCGTTATTGCGGGCACATGTCAGCTGTTCAAAACAGCTGACATGTCCTGGCTTTGATGCTGGCTCACCGCTGCAGCCCGCATCAAAGCGGGGGTACCAACCTCCGCAGTAATAGTACGGCGGAGGTCGATAAGGGGTTAAGTTTGCTGTCTGATCCCCCCACTTCTGGTTGTGGCTTACACATACTGAGGTAAAATACTGACCAAATACTGAGGTAAAAAATACTGACCGTGTGAACGTAGCCTAAAGGAACATTTAGTGAAAATTATCTTCCAGTTAAAAGATGTTGGTTCATGGACTTAAGTCTTCTTTCTTTATCTCCTCTTGCCTGGCATTAACATTATTTTGTTACCGTCTTCTTTCTGTTCATTTAGAAGAGGCTGCAATTATACCAGGGTCCTTTGCCTGGTGTAAATATCAGCATTACCCTTACTGGCCATCATTGGTAAGACCGTACAGATGGGTGGATATGTGGTGTGACTTTCTGTACTGTATACTGGAGGTACTAAACTATTTTTTTGTAACAGGTCAAAATGGTTGATTCAAAACACAAGAGGGCAACTATAGTATTTCTAGAGCAGGCAATTTATGATCCTACTAAGAAAAGGCAAAGGTAAGACTCTGATTTTCTTTTAATTTATGAATGACAAAGTCTAGGGGATGTTGCATGCTTGAATGGAATAAAAAAAACTTTTAGAAGAAAAATGTAGATTTTATGGCTTTTTAAAAAAAAAAAAAAAAAATTAAAAAAAAATAATCTGCTCTTAGTAAGGACTCCCTGTGTGGTAACTACAGGCAGTCAGAATTTTTTCATTTAGCTCTAGGCTGTAAGCAAATAACGTGCTTCTCAGAAACATAAATACACATATTTGACTCCTATAAAGATATATAAGCTGAAATTTATCAGCATCAAGTTTTTGATCCTGAATCTGTGCGGTGTTAGAGTGGCAAGTGACAGCAAAAAGATCTCCCCTTCCGTACCTTTCAGTGATTCTAAGGGGGATCATGTGATGCAGGACACGCTTGTGTTTGTCACAGAATTATTTTTTAATACTAAATGAGTAAAAGAATGAGCAGTTTCACATTGAATTAACCACTAAGCCTAAAAAGTGAAAATTATAAGAGTTTTCTCAGTATTTCAGGGACATAGGTTTTACTTTAATTTTCCCAGAATAAGCTCATAATCTGTTGAAATTTTCACGCTCTGACTGTGAGGTTAGGTTCACACAAGCAAATTTATAAAAATAAAAATTTATCCAGAAAAGTTGGATGATTTTTTTCTCATTTATGTGCAATTAGCATACAATCCGTTGTGGTTTTATTTTTTTTATAGCAGCAGCTATTAATAATTTATAGGACCATATGCAGTTTCCTATGTTACAGAATTGCAATGTTTCCTTAAAAATCAGATGCTATGCTGTGGCTCCATATGGCATGAGATTTTTCTTTTCTTTTAACACCCATAGAATTAAATGGGCGAGTCTCATCCAAGTTACGGAAGAAACTAGAGCTTGCTGTTATTTTTTTTTTATTATTTTTTTATTCATACACAGATTCAGTAAGTGAAAAAAATCGGGGTGACTGCCCCATTGAATAGCATTAGTCCAAGTGCTGTTTATTTTCAGTCTAAGAGGTTTTGGTGAAAAAGAAAATGTTGTGAGACCGAACCCTGAGAGTGGGACAATTTAAATTTGTACAGAATCTGAATGGCAAACTAGAATCTTGTGCTGAGATCTGGCAGGATGTGGCCATTTTTGCCATTTTGGGAGAATTAATTTTACTTTTTTCTATCACTTCTTTGGGGGGGACACAGGACACCATGGGTGTATGCTGCTGCCACTAGGAGGCTGACAAAAAAAAACAAAAAAAACTAACTCCTCTCCATCGGGGTACACCCACCGACTTGCAGAGAGCTAACCAGCTTTTACTTAGTGTCCAAGGAGGCCAGATGCGGGTCAGACCCGTCTCTACCACTAATGATTTTTTTTTTTCCAGATGTAGCTTGGGACCATGTGTGACAGGGGTGTAAATTCTCATGCTGATTTTCCACCTAGGAGTCAGAGAGAACAGTGTGGTGCCATCCACATCGTACTGTCTCTAGTCTGGCAGACAGGACCCTACCCCCCAACACTTAAAGCGTGTCTCGGAGCAATTTGTAGCAGACGGTCCTTACCTTTTCCCAACCCCAGCCCTCACCTCTGAGTGGGCCTGGAGGAAGACGGTTGTCAGCCTCCAGTGACCCCCCCCCCCCCCCCTCATCCAGGGTGACCGTCTTCTGCACTGTCTGGGATTACAGGGGCTCCTGTTATCGACTTCAGGACTGTGAAGAAGGAGTCGGGATCACAATCCCTCTTCATGGCGGCTGTGGCTCCAGGATATACAGGATTGTAAAGGACAAGTGCCCTTAAAATTTTAGGCAAAGGTTTCAGCCTAGTCCCATCTCCGTTTAGGCCACTCCCCCACCGCACCTTAGCTATTCAGCTGCAGAGACTCCTTTCCCTCCTTTTTGGACTAATCCCTGTGTTTCTACTGCCTCTAAAGCACGGGATCTCTTGGTGGCTCCGCCCCCCCTTCTCCCATCCGGTACCATTGCTCATATGTCCTGCGGTCCCTCATTCCGCTCCAGCCGCGGCTGCCTGCGGTCCCGAACACAGTTACAGCCGCATCTGCCTGCGCCCCATGGCAGGCTCCAGCCTTGACTGACCGCGGTCCCCTACGCTCTTTAGCACAGCTCCAGCCATGACTGTCTTCGGCATCTGGCCAGCTCCAGCTTCCCTTTGCAGTTCCAGCTTCCGCCTCATACGTGATCCTCCTCCAGCACTGGGATCTTCCACTCATTGGGGTTTTCACTCCAGACAAGGTAGGCCCTGTTCAGGCTAGTTTTAAGGCTCAGCCCCATATAGTTCCCTTCTAGCCTGCCAACCCCTGTACCAGCAAACCACAGTTTCTATCCTTGGGGCAATTCACTCCCCCTCCTATTTTCTTCTGTGCCAGGTCAGCATATGGTGTGAACACTGCCTTTAAGGGCACTATAAGACAAAAAAGTGGACACCTGTACATCACTCCTAAAGAGTTTGTGGATCTTTTAATTCCTTAATTCATAAAGCTGGTCAGTCTCCTCATTCCAATAACATTAGTGTCATTATGGAATTGGTCTGCAGGGGACTTTCCACATGTCAGCATACGGATCTTACTCCGACTGCAGCAACCCAAACACAGGTCTCTCATGAACATCCTGCCGCCAGGGATGAGAGCGCACCTCCTCCAAGAGGGTTGCCGCCCTATTTCATTTAGTACCACCCAACCAAGGTATCACAGCCTTTGTTAAAGGTCCCAACGCAAATGCCTAGTGAGACCTTCCCCCTCGGTTATGCCTATCATTTCATGAGATTAATCAGATGCATGCAGCTATAGCAGATCATGCTTAGGTAAAGGAACCTGATGCACTCCAGCTCCGCGTCTGGATCCCCTTTGCTCCCTGCATCATCCAGGATTACTTCCATGTCTCGCTCTTCTTCCCCAGAAGCAGCCCCGGGGTCGGAACCACTTGTCCAAGTCATACTCTGATCTAAACATGAACCAGACCCTCCAAGATACAAGACAGGATGGACAGCCTGATAACAGCTGTGAAGTAGACTCAGTCATGGAAGACAAGCCTCCTTCCATGGATCCCTCTATTTCCCTCAGGAAGTCCAAACACTCTCAGCTGGCGTTTTTTCCCCAGCCACGAAAAATCTGATTCAGGGTTTCTGCAGAAGGGGAGCACTCAGAAAACGATATCCAGAGCAGGTAACGTTCTGAGATTCTTTCTTTCTTTCTTTCTTTCTTTCTTTCTTTCTTTCTTTCTTTCTTTCTTTCTTTCTTTCTTTCTTTCTTTCTTTCTTTCTTTCTTTCTTTCTTTCTTTCTTTCTTTCTTTCTTTCTTTCTTTCTTCGGCCCTGTCTTTCTGAAGAATCCCACAGATACTCCTGCAGCTGGATCCCTCAGTCACATTTCTCTCCCTCTCCCTCCCTTAAACCGTTTATTTAATACTGCCACCCATGTCATATTCAGACCCCTACTGCAGTTATAAAATGTTAAGACAACAACCACCTTTTACTCGGTCCATCTTATTAGTGGGTAAGACCCACCAACTCCACTGACGCCCACCAATCTCCATGACCAGAGCTATAGAACGGTCTTTTCCTATGGCAGGAACTGCCTGGGGCTCCACAATCACAGCTATGGGAGTGGTTACCTATGCTGCCTACTGCCTGACTCTTTCTATCATTCATGGTGTGTAAAATCTACTAACTCCCGTCTCCGCAGCTAGAAAGAGGATGCTTATTCTGCCAACTATCTAGTACTCGACCCACTGGTTTTTTTGGTGTTTTTTTTTTTTTTTTTGGCGGCAGTCATCTTTTTAGTTTCTGCAGACAATGACTATCTTGAGTCTTCCATCAAGCTAACAGACAAGGTGGTATTAGACATGTCTCGAGTCAGTGAACAGGTCTCCGACCATCAGGAGAACGGATCCCTCTCATCCTGGAGATCCTGTATCATTTTTCAGTGGCCCTCTCCTGTTTATGGTATCTCTCTATCCACATTCCTGCTCAAGGTTTCCCTCTGGGGCTCCTACAATGAAGTTGTTGGACCTAGCTAAGTAATGTACGTACAGGAGTCATAATCTCTGTTTTCTCTCTTAAAGTTGTCGGCATCTCCCAAAAACAGCGGACTATTCAGTCGTAAGGAGGCTCCGCTTGGGTGGCTTAGTTCTGGATGCACTATCCCGCATAAGGAGTATTCACATTTTTCCTTCCTTTCAGGGTCGTCTCCGGCCTGGAGCCGAGCAAACCGAGGGTCTCCAGACACCTCAAGAGCTAAGCACCCGATTCCACAGGCTGGACCAGTCAACTTCCTACCAGACAGGAACTTCATCAATGTTGTCCCCTTTGCCATTTATATCTCATTCGCCAAGAGAACTTCCACCTCTTGGGACATGAGAGCCTCGTCTTAGCCGGTGCTATCCTGCTCACCACGTGACCAGTCATTCGTTTTTCTTTTCCAGAGACAGGTAAGGATATTCTCATCAGAACCTTCCCTTTAAAAGACGTCTCTTGCTGCTCCCTGCCAGGCGTTATCATGCCTATTTCTCCTGTGAATGGAATTTTCTTCATCTGGCCCTTCTCTGTTGAGATTTAGTTTCTTCTGTGACCATTTCCCTGCTCCCTCATCTCTTCAGGGCAGGTTGGGCAAATTTGTGAGACACTGGAAGCATCTCTATCTTCCCTTCGCAATGAATGGGACAGTCCATCTCTGGATCAAACTTTAGTTCTTCCCCCTCGGGCGAAGCATCTCCTGACTGGGAGGAGCCGGCTCCCTCTCTCCTCAATTGACTTTCCTTCAGCCAATCGGTAGCAGGCAGTATCCTTGGATACTTGTTTCTCGGATTGGGGAGCTATCTTCAAGGAGCTCACAGTTCGGGACCCCTGGAAAGACCCAGAGTCCTTCCTTCTACCAACCATTTGAAGTTAAAAGTCCACCCCATCCGTGATAGCCGTGACTTAATAATCTCCAAAGCAGAACTTTAAATAGGTCAGTCTTGTCTTTTGGGCTGAGCTCAATGTTCCGCTTCTCTCCTAGGATCAACCTTAGAGACTGACTCAGGAGAGCCTGTAATCGTACATTGGACACTCTGACTGTCCAGTCCTGCCTTCTTGGGTCCCTTTCTCCTGCAGAATTCTCAGCCTTTTAGTTGGCATCTTTGGCTGTAGAAGCCACAGCCTTGTAGGCTGCTGGGTTTCTCTGACCAAGTTTCTTTATAATTGCCACTCTCCTTTCCTTTCTCTCCTTTCTTTGTTTTTGTACAGTCGGACCTAGTCTCTGGTTTGTCTTCCTACTCTTTAAGAGGTCAAGACCCCTTTTATATTCCCTTCCAGAAGAACTTGTCCCATAGAGAGGCTCCCCTTCTTTCCTAAAATGGTTACTTTTACTTTTCCAGAAGAACTTGACCCTCCGTCCCACAAGGAATGGAGTTATTTTAGGTCCAGGCCCATCCCTCCTTTCTAAAATGATTACTCCCTTTACTTATATAGTTAATTCGCACTTCCTTCCATCCCCTGAAGTGGCTTCTTAACCGGGATCTTAGCAGAGTTGCATCTCTACATTTCTACATTTCCAGGAGGGGATTCCTTAGCTGTTTGAACTCTTTGTGGTGATTTCTGAAAATGGTCTTCCCACTTCATAGACCCATGTTGCACAGTGCATCTGTGTTTTTCTTTGTTTTTGTTTTGTTTTTTTCTGATCTTAGGGGCGTACCTAGTGAAACAAAGACTGATCCCGATTAGTTCCTCCCACATGTCAGTGGGGGGGGCTTCATGGGCTTTTCACCCTTGGACCTGCTTGACTGCTTCCTGGTCTTGGTCCACACCTTCTCCTAGTCCTACACTGTTCTCTTCAGTGCTTGGCAAATACCAGCTTGGACTGCAAGGTCCTGCATGCTGCAGTTGACCTACGTTACATTTTGATGTTGCTGTTTTTTTCCCAGCCTAGAGACTGCTTTAGGACGTCCCATAGTTTCCTGGGGGACACAGCACCTGCCCTTGCTTTGTGCTATTGTTGGTTCAATTTAGGGTGATCTCCTTTTATCTCCTTTCCTTCCGCTTTCTCACTAACTGGTTAGTGTCAGCCTCCTAGTGGCTGCAACATACACCCATGATTTCCTGTGTCCCCCAATGAAGGCTCTGAGAAAAGATTTTATGGTGAATACCGAATTTTACTCCTAAATTCTCCAAAAGAGAAACACAAATCTTGACATATAATTAAGATCTATCCCAATGATCATTGAATAATAACAATGTAAATCAAGCTAAAACCTGCGTCCGCTCTCACCAGGAGCAGGAACTATAATTCACATAGAATATTAAGCAAAACCGAAAGAAATTAACTGGAGTATAAGTTCGTATATGTGCAAAGTGTAGGAGCATGTTCACACAGGCCCTTGAGTAAACAAACCCTAAGATAGAAAGAAAATGAACATATACCCTGCTGTAAGTAAATTCAACAGTGCATATAAATAACATGGGGTATTTTGTAAACACTGTTTTGATTAAAAAAAACGTAAAGGCCACCCCAGTCGAGACGGTCCTAACCTCTAATATTAAAACTTTTCTGTCATGACACAGCTGTCGGGTGACCTGGGACCAAGGGCTCCTTCCCTGTCCCTAACTCTAGGGAGCACCCTAGCTCGCCCTATTCCCTGGGATACTTCTGAAGGTGAAGATGCTGGAGCCTTACCCTTGCCTTATTTCCTGAGTCAGCATTCTGTCTGTTCTCTTCCCTCACCCATGGAACAGGGGCGCTACTGTGCTCTGTAGTACAACAACCCGACAAACAAGGCAACACAAACAAGGGTTAACAGAAAACTCCAGGCATACAAAATATTCACTCACATATAACAGAGGAATGGTGCGGGGCGTGACGGTAGGGGCTTAAACCAAAATAGAGAAGGATGGGGGAATTACCACACTTACAAACCAAGCAACAGTCACAGACAACTCCTCCAATACTCCTTCTCATATGAACACCTCTCCCTCCTGAAGCCATGCAGCAAATGCTAGCTCTGACAAGATTTGCATCAGAGCTCCGATTATAAAGGGGAAAGGAGTGGCTAACTGAGCTCAGCTGCAAGCTCAGAGATTTCCAATATGGCCGATTAACCCCTGTTCTGCCAGAAGGAATAAACACCATTAAAATGAAGGGGAAGTGCTTCTTCTGAGCGCCGGAGTAGGAGAAATCAGACGCTGCTGTCTTCTGGCTCCACACTGTCGCGGTAATCCCGTGACACCATGTGTTGAAAATTCTCAATGTGAATAAATGCTGTGCAGGACCATGATCAACTATGGACACCCGGCAATGGACAGCTATATAAATGTAATGCCAAGCTCAAATAAAGGGAGGCCACTCCCCTACCTCCACGGAGTTCAAGAACCTAAAGCAAAACTGAAAGAAATTAACTGGAGTATAAGTAAAAAGTAATAGCGCACATAAATAACATGGGGTACTTGATAAACACTGTTTTGATTAAAAAAAACAAAAGCCATCCCACTAGTTCCAAGGTGGACCCAGTCGGAGTCTTAATGTCACAACTCAGCTGTCGGGTGATCCCGGACCAGCGACTCCTTCCCGGTCCCTAACACTAGGGGGCGCCTTAGCTTGCCCTATTCCCCAGGATACTTCTAAAGGTGAAGATGCCGGGGCCTCCACCCTTGCCTTATCTCCTGAATCAGCCCTCCGTCTGTTCCCTTCCCCCACCCAGGGAAGAGGGGAGCTGCCATACACAACAGTACACCAACCTGACGAACAAGGTAACGCAAACAAGGGCAACTGTAAATACCAGGCATACAATATTCACTCGCATATAACAGAGGAATGCACCGGTGCGTGGAGGATGGGGGAAAAAAAAAAAGGAGGGAAGGGAATTATCACATTTAAAACCCAATGCAACAGTCACAGATAACTGCTCCAAACTCCTTCTCATGTAAGCTACAAAAACACCTCTCCTACAAGCAATGAAGCTTAAGCTAGCTCTGACAATGTGTTTCAATCAGGGCCCCCGATTATATAGGGGATAGGAGTGGCTAACCAAGCTCAGCTGAAAGCTCAGACTCCCAGAGCTCCCAACATGGACGATTAACCCCTGTTCTGCCAAAAGAAATAAACACCATTTAAAAAGTTGAAGCGCTTTTTTTTCAGCTTAGGAGTAGGAGCAATCAGACGCTGTGGTCTTCTGGCTCTTCTCCGTTGTGGTAGCCCCGTGACACTTAACCTCTAGTATTAGAACCTTACAATGTGTCAAAAATTACCTCAATGTGAATAAGTGCCAAGCAGGACTGTGATCCAACTATGGACACCCCAGCAAAGGAAAGCTAGAGGGGTGTAGTGAGAATACATGAACCCATAGGTGCTTCACTAAATTTTAAAATACTGGACGATTAAAAATTACTTTTTTCACAAATGTTGCTTTAGCCCCAAATTTACAATGCCAGTTGGCCTTTGGGAAGCTGAGTGTCTTGGAGTAGTTTGTGGGCACCTTTTGCAGAGCCCTTAAGCTTCAAAAACAGCAGAAATCCCAAAATGTGACCCTATTTTGCAAATTACTCTCATCTCTGGGAAATCCTCTTGAGGTGCACTGATTATTTTAATCTCGCTGGCGTATTCCAGAAATTAGTGCACATTGGCATATTTGCAATTTTCACTCTGCAACATCCATTTTAGTTCCCAATGCATAGTCCCTGACTTGTGCTTCCGGATTCATGTGCCGGATAGATTGTTAAAAGGGTTGTCCAGGTTCTAACAATTGACGATTCATTTCAATATATGATCAAATCGTCTCTCTCGATCAGCTGAAATTGCTTCAGCAGCGACCTGATAAAGCCTAGGTCTGCTTGTAGACACTATTGGGTGCATACATTCGGGAGATTTGCGCCCATCAGTGTGCACTCGGATGGATCCCGAAGCATATGTCTAACATAGTGGCCCACTGTAAAGAGACCTATATCGCATGGTATACATCTTTGCAGTGTCCCCCTTTTATAGGAAAGTGTAATCTGCTGCGCTTTCCTATATAGTACATAAGTGCATGCCAGACAGAGGCTGAAAGATCCCTCTTTTATCCTGCATCTGGTGAATGGTTGGCCATGGGGACGTTACAGTATACGTCTGGATAAGTTGAGACCTGTACTGTAGGCTAGGTGAGTAAAGAAAATTGGCGCACACTCAGAGTAATATGGGAGCGAGGTGCAGGTGTAGTGAGCTGTATGAGCCCCACGTACATAGAGAATATAGTACACCGCACACTCTGTATGTATATTTGCAAAATAGTGAAAAGTTTATTTGACATGAAAAGCGACCAGAGGTAATTATTATGACGTTTCGGCCCTACCAGGGCCTTAATCATACAATCGCTATGGAAAAGATAAAGACAGAATATGTAAACATATAATATATACAATAACTCATATTCCAAAAACAAAAATAAAGTTCCCAACCTGGATAAAAGAAACAAAGGATAGGAAAAACAAAAGGGGTTAAAATATGACATCAGTGACATGGCATGATACATATATCCAAAGCAAGTACTCAGTCATAAAAAAAACACTGGCCCCTCTTGGCCAGAGCCCATCCCGAAATCCCGTCCTTCAAAGTGCCCGCACTTATGAGCACGAGGAGACCTCCCAATATCCGTGACCAAATAGTCAAGGCAGACATGGGCAGCACACATCGAATAACAAGACAACAATTCTTAAGCTCACGCCGCAATGGGACCTTCCCGTGCTTGAACTGCGCTGCCTGTTCAAATGTGATAAAATCTGACAACGTGACACAACGTGATTAAGGCCCTGATAGGGCCGAAACGTCATAATAATTACCTCTGGTCGCTTTTCATGTCAAATAAACTTTTCACTATTTTGCAAATATACATACAGAGTGTGCGGTGTACTATATTCTCTCTGTAGGCTAGGTGCACGGAAACAGTGCATCTAGCCTAAGTGATGTATGGGCTATAAACAGCAGTCCCGTACATTGCTTGATGGCTGCTGCCTGATTACTGCATTATATTCACTTCAATGGGACATCAAGCTCCGTTCTTGTCTACTAAGAAATGCGCAGAGCTGCTAAGTTCCACCTGAACATCACTTAGGTTCGGCCAGTGCCGAAGCCATTTTCAGCTGATAATTGGGTGTGCTCGTGTCAGACCCCACCAATCTCATATTGAAGAACTATCTTGGTTAGATAACCATGATTAGACCCAGAGAACCCCTTCAAGTGCATTTTTCCCCCTGCAGCAGTGGCAAAAAAACTGTTATTGCATCACCATATTCTGATGGCTATAACTTAGCCATGAGTGCTGTGAGGGCTTGTTTGTTTTTTTCGGGATGAGTTGATGTTTTTATTCGTACCATTTTGGATGGCATAACATTTTTTTTTTTATTATTAGTTTTTTTTTCTTTGGTGACAATGATCAAAAACCAGAAATTCATAAATTGTTTTTTTTTTTTTTTTTTTTTTTTTTTTTTTTTTTTAAACGTCATTCAGTGTGGTAAAAGTGATGAGACAACTTTGATCTATGGTTCATTACAATTGCAGTTATACTACATTTCTATCGGGTTTTTTTTTTTTTACACTGCTCAAAAATATAAAAGGAACACTAAAATCCCACATCCTGGTCTCCTGGGGGATCTCTTCCCAGACCTGGACTAAAGCATCTGCCAACTCCTGGACAGTCTGTGGTGCAACGCGACGTTGGTGGATGGTGCGAGACATGATGTCCCAGATGTGTTCAATCGGATTCAGGTCTGGGGAACATGCGGGCCAGTCCATAGCTTCAATGCCTTCATCTTGCAGGAACTTCCGACACACTCCAGCCACATGAGGTCTGGCATTGTCCTGCATTAGGAGGACCTCAGGGCCAACCGCACCAGCATATGGTCTCACAAGGGATCTGAGGATCTCATATCGGTACATAATGGCAGTCAGGCTACCTCTGGTGAGCACATGGAGGGCTGTGTGCGGCCCTCCAAAGAAATGCCACCCCACACCATTACTGACCCACTGCCAAACCGGTCATACTGAAAGATGTTGCAGGCAGCAGATCTCTCTCCACGGCATCTCCAGACTCTGTCACATCTGTCACATGTGCTCAGTGTGAACCTGCTTTCATCTGTGAAGAGCACAGGGTGCCAGTGGCAAATTTGCCAATCCTGGTGTTCTGTGGCAAATGCCAAGCATCCTGCACGGTGTTGGGCTGTGAGCACAACCCCCATCTGTGGACGTCGGGCACTCAGACCATCCTCATGGAGTCTGTTTCTAACCATTTGTGCAGACACATGCACATTTGTGACCTGCTGTAGGTCATTTTGCAGGACTCTGGCAGTGCTCCTCCGGTTCCTCCTTGCACAAAGGCTGTGGTAGCGGTCCTGCTGCTGGGTTGTTGCCCTCCTACGGCCCCCTACACGTCTCCTGGTGTACTGGCCTGTCTCCTGGTAGCACATCCAGCTTCTGGACACTACGCTGACAGACACAGCAAACATTCTTGCCACAGTTCACTTTGATGTGCCATCCTGGATGAGATGCACTACCTGAGCCACTTGTGTGGGTTGTAGAGTCCGTCTCGTGCTACCACGAGTGTGAAAGCAGAATCAACATTCAAAAGTGACCAAAACATCAGCCAGAAAGCATTGGTACTGAGATGTGGTCTGTGGTCCCCACCTGCAGAGCCACTGCTTTATTCAATGTGTCTTGATAATTGCCAATAATTTCCATCTGTTGTTTATTCCATTTGCACAACAGCATGTGAATTGATGGTCAATCAGTGTTGCTTCCTAAGTGGACAGTTTGATTTCACAGAAGTTTGATTTACTTGGAGTTATATTCTGTTGTTTATTTTTTTTGAGCAGTGTATGTTTTTCTGTTACTTTTGCACAGTAAAATTAATTTTTTACAATTTTTTTTTCCATTATCCTTCTCTGATTATAAGGGTTTGATTTTTATGGGACAAAATTGTTTTTATTGATACAATTTTTTTTTTTTTTTGTATGATTTTTTTTTTTGTTTGTTTGTTTTTCTATCAATGTTTAGTCTATGTTCTGTGTATCCGTATGACAAAGCTGCTATTTCTGGCATTTTTTTAATTTATTTTTACAGAATTTTTATAGAATGCTTCATTCCAGATGTGACAATACCAAATCTGTGTACTTTTTTCTTTTACTTTTGTTTTTACAGAAAGTTTTTATTTGTGAAACGTTTTTCCATTTTTTTTTTCACTTTCTCTTTCATTTTTACATATTTTTGCATACTTTATTTCAAGTTTTATTTTTTTATTTTTTATCTTCGTCCCAGTATGGGGCATTAACTTTCCCTGGTCTGATCGCTGATCTAATACGTTCAGATCAGAGTACTGATTAGAGAGGATAAACGCCCATGATTGGCGCTCTCCGATCTTTGGCATTACTGCGGGGAGTCAGCTATGATGTATAGCTGTAACTAACTAATGATTTTGTACGATACATGTAGGGCGGTTTGCAGGAAGACAGTTCCTGCAGCGCCGTATATGTATGGCGCATGTCGAGAAAGGGTTTGTACCAAGAATGGTTACTGAGGATCCAACTGCTTGGACCACCACAAATACAACTGCTGGGGGGGGCAATTGCTGGGGCCTTTGCCTATGCAGAGAACTGGGCTCTACAGAGAACAATCTGAATGAAATAGAGGTGAAGCAAGCCCACCTCCTCTCCATTCATTCTCAATGCTAGTGCTGGAGATTGCAGAAGTTTCACTTGGAACTTTTTTATCTGTTTTTCTATACATTACATGGTGAAATGAATGGTGTCATTCAAACTTTCAACTTATTCTTGCATGAAACAAGCCTTCATTCTGCTATGGCAACAGAAACAACGTTCTTTTAAGAGTCTAAGTGTCAACTAAAATTTGCCACAGCCACGAAACCACTATATGTCCCAACAAGAAGCAACTGGGAGATGATTTAGGAACAATAAGCGATGAGCACTGGGACCTCCATTGGGAAGTCCCTAAACATGTTTTCCTAACTATACTGAAAGAGCCACACAATTATATATATTTCACCATACGTATTACACCACATCCAGAATGCACAGGATACAAGCTGAATTCCCAGATGCGTGCCCCAAATGTCACATGGAAATGTCTCTTCACCTTCTATGGGAGTGCTTGGAGATTAAGGGATACTGGGCCCAAGTGGTTTAGTTTCTGTATGATCACATGGGAATCCCCATCACAGATGACCCTAAGACTTGTCTACTATTTATTTACTCTGAAAAATTCCAAAGGACTGTAGATAAAACCTCAGTCAGGAATAATCTATTTGAAGCCAGAATATGTGTGACCAAACATTTGATGTCATCAAGAGTACCAAAAAAGTGCTTATTGGTTGTCCTTAGGATAGATCATCAATGTCTGATCGGTCGGGATCCTACACCCGCCACCCCCACCGATCATCTGTTATAGGTGCCGCCAGATGGACGTACCCACTT
Source organism: Ranitomeya variabilis (assembly GCF_051348905.1). Classification (NCBI taxonomy): domain Eukaryota; kingdom Metazoa; phylum Chordata; class Amphibia; order Anura; family Dendrobatidae; genus Ranitomeya; species Ranitomeya variabilis. The sequence goes on from NC_135232.1 coordinate 755,999,197, forward strand.
TTGGAGCTGCCCATCTTATGGTAGTAGTCAAGGCTTGGTACTACACATCCTCCTCCTTTTCAAATCAATAGAAGGCAGATGTGTAGAACCCTTTGGCGGCCACTATCAAAAGAAGGACAGCTGCGCAAGTAAGTACTTGCGGACACTGCTAACAGCTGATCACGGGTGCCAGGTATTGCACCCCGATTGATCAGACATTGGTGACCTATCCTAAGGATATGTCATCAATGCTAAAGTAGTGGACAACCAGTTTTAACCGTTGGTGAGGGGGTGGGTTGGTCAATGACCAGGCAAAGATAGTGGGAGGAGTGCTTCTGGGGCTGCACTTTCCTTTATGTGCCCTTTATCAACCTATGTCACTAGATAGGAATCGACAAACAGCAGTGATGGTTGTTTAGCTTAATTTATTCGATATGATTTTCTGTTTGTGGGCAGAATCCACTGAGATATCGTTTGCGATATTCTGTTCAGAGACTCCATATCTGTTCCCCAATTATACTGTTTCTACTATGCACTAAGTGTGTTTACGTTTGTTCCTGGTAATGTATGTGACCCTTTCTCTCTCCTTAAAGGGAACCTGTCAGCAGGATTGTGCTCAGTAACCTACAGACAGTGTCAGGTCGGCGCCGTTATACCGAGAAAAGCGATAATTTGGTTGATCAAATCCGTCTTGTGTTTGTTGTTTAATCCTTATTTTCCTATCGCCACGACAGCACCCTACGAGAGAGAGGGGATCCGCCCACCATCTGGACAGGAACCTACAGGATTTAAAGGGGCGGTCCCCCTCACCACTCCAGTATGGGTTCCTGTCCTAGATGGGAACACACAGGCTAAGGCATGAAGTTTTTTCTACCCAGGTCCTCAGCCTCTGCGCGGTGTCTGTGGGAACGGCAGAGACGGGGTCGCTGGAAGCAGCGTTGGGGGTGTCCTGCTTGCAGACCCCCCCTCATCTGGCCATGTGGAGCGCGTCCCAGGGGTCGGGCAGTGCCGTCCTGGATCGCGTGAGTACAGCGCTGATTCAGCGTTCTCATCAGCGCTGGTGAACCCGGAAGTAGTTGTTACACTTCCGGGGTAAGCCGGGGGAGGAGGCGCGGCTGCTAATATGAAAGAGCGGCGGCTGTGGAATGCGGCGTGCAGCAAGATGTCTTCGGTAGGGGACACAGAGCACCCTCAGGTGGAGGTGCTGGAGCAGCGCAGCAAGAGCGGTAGCGGCCGCTCAAGGAGTAGCAGCGGTGTGGTACGGGGGCAGCAGCATACGAGCCCCCCAGCGTCACGTGCGGATTCATCTCCTCCAAAACGGGTATTCTTGAAATTCAGCCTTTAGTGAGTGTTAAAGATACACCTAGTGCTGATATGGTCCGTTTTTTCTTGTGCATTGTTTTAGGTTAAGAAGTCATCAAAATCTAAACATAAGCAATGTGCATTATGCACAGTTCCGTTGCCTGATAGCTATAGTAAGAGGCTTTGCCAGGCTTGCATTTGTTGGACATTAGAGGAAGAGGCTCCCCTTCGTTCATCAGACCTCAGGGCGGTCATCAGGGAAGAGATAAATTATTCCCTTAGAGGCAGTCGTCATGAAAGGTCGGTCGGGGGTGTATCTCCTGGATCTAGCCCGTCCTTACAAGAGGGTGAATGTTCTCGCTCCTCATCGCCATCCTCCTCGGATGAAGAGGGAAGGCCATGTTTTTCAGTGGATAATATGGATGTATTGGTCAAGGGGGTTCGTGCAACTATAGGGGTTGCAGAGAACAAAGAACCAAGATCTACGCAGGATATAATGTTTGCGGGCTTGTGTCAGAAAAGTCGTAAATCATTTCCGATAGTTGAAACAGTTAAAAACCTTATTAGACGAGAATGGGATAAGCAGGACAAGGGGTTTTTACTGTCATCAGCAAAGAGAAGGTATCCCTTTGATGATAAGGATTTAGCTGAATGGATGAAAGTCCCAAAAGTGGACGCAGCCGTGGCTTCTACATCTAAGTCAGGTACTTTACCACTGGAAGATGTGGGTCTTCTAAAGGATCCGTCAGATAGAAAGGCGGATATGTTTTTGAAAAAGGTTTGGGAGTCATCATCAGGAGCATTCAAACCTGCGATCTCTAGTACTTGCACGGCCAGATCAGTTATGGTCTGGATAACCCAGCTGGAAGAGCAGCTGAAATCTAAGGTGCCTAGAGACAAATTACTAAACTCTCTGTCTCAGATCCGTGAGGGTGTGGCGTATTTGGCAGATGCATGAGTAGACTCTCTGAAACTTGCAGCCAGATCTGCGGGACTCTCGAATGCTGCTCGCCGGGCCCTATGGCTTAAGACCTGGAAAGGGGATGCTCAGGCTAGAGCTAAACTGTATACTATTCCGTGTAGGGGTGATTACTTGTTTGGCCCGGTATTGGATGACATCCTGGCTAAGGCTGAGGATAGGAAGAAGGGTTTTCCTAAAGTATTCAATCCTACCTTTAGGAATACCTTCAAGAGGCGCTTCCCATACCGGAGACCCTACTCAAATCGAGATTGGGAGTCGGCGGAGCCGAAGAAGAAAGGTTCAGACTTTAATGCCTCATCATCTTCCTCAAGACGTAGGCAAAATTACCGCTAAAACACATCTTCCAGTAGGGGGCAGATTGAAACATTTCTATACTCAGTGGGCCAGAATAACTTCCAGCAATTGGATTCTGGGTATAGTTGAGTCAGGTTTAAAATTAGAATTTCGGGAAAGACCTTCTGATTACTATGTATTGACTGCCCCTAATTCCTTACATCAACAAAAGGCCCTGGAAAAAGAGGTTCAGATGTTGAGACAGAAGGAGGTTATTGTAGAAGTTCCAAAAGATCAGGAGGGGGAAGGGTTCTATTCCCCTTTATTTTTAATCTCCAAACCTGATGGATCCTTTCAAACCATCATAAATTTACGGAGGCTGAACAAATTTCTACAATACCATGCCTTTAAGATGGAATCAATTAAACCGGCGACTAAACTTTTTTCCCAGGTGTTATGACAGTCCTGGATTTAATGCATACTACCATCTGCCCATTCACAAAGATCACCAACGGTTCCTCAGAATGGCGGTGCGCTTAAACGATCAGGTCAGACACTTTCAGTATACGGCAATGCCATTTGGATTATCTATGGCACCAAGAGTGTTTACTAAGATCATTGCGGAAGTAATGGCCTATATCAGAGAACAGGATACATTAGTAATACCCTACTTGGATGACTTCCTAATAGTGGGAAGTTCGTTTTTCCAGTGTAAAAGTCGCCTAAACTGTATAATATCTTCTCTACAGGACCTTGGTTGGCTGGTCAATCTAGAAAAGTCAAAGCTAGAGCCATCAACAAATCAGACTTTGCTTGGTATTCTGCTAAATTCAGAGGATCAGCTATGTTTTCTTCCAGAAGAAAAGAAGCAGAGGATTATACACAAAGTCAGGACTGTGATAAAAAAACCAGATCTAACCTTGAGAGACTCAATGTCCGTTCTAGGGTCATTAACATCTTGCATACCGGCTGTTCAGTGGGCTCAATTCCACACTCGGGTTTTGCAAGCTCAAGTCCTGAATGCAGAAAGGAGTCTCCAGGGTCACCTAAGCGGAAGACTCAGGCTATCCGCCGCCACACTGTGCAGTCTGGGATGGTGGCTAGATATAGAACATTTGGCAAAAGGGGTACATTGGGAAATAGTACCAGACAACACGGTCACAACCGATGCCAGTCCAATAGGATGGGGAGCTCACATAGGAGATGTTTGGACTCAAGGGCAATGGTCTCTTTTAGAGACTCAAGAGTCCTCAAATTGGAAGGAGCTTACGGCAGTAAAAAATACCCTGCTCAGGTGGCTACCATTCCTGCGGGATTCGCACGTAAGGGTCCAGTCAGACAACACGACAGTAGTGGCATATCTCAACCATCAGGGAGGGACAAGGTCAAAGTCTCTAATGAACACCACCACAGGCATTCTCGACATAGCCGAAGCTCACTTTCGCTCTCTTTCAGCTGTTCACATACGAGGAGAACACAACACAGAGGCAGCTTACCTCAGCCGTCATTCTCTACGTCAGGGAGAATGGTCTCTAAACCGGCTAGTATTCAAACAAATAGTAAATCTGTGGGGGTTGCCTGTTATAGATCTGTTTGCTACAAGGGAAAACAGACAGACCAGGAAGTTTGCATCCCTTCGGGTAGCGGACAAACCTTGTGTAGTGGACTCCCTTCAGATTCATTGGGATTTCCCTCTAGCATATGCATTTCCCCCAATATGTCTGATCCCTCTAGTTCTTAGGAAGATCAGGAAGGAGGGGGTGAGAGTAATCCTAATTGCCCCCTTCTGGCCCAGGAGGGCATGGTTCTCCTTACTCAGGGCAATGTCAGTGACCGACCCCTGGGTGTTGCCCGTGAGTCCGGAACTTCTTTCTCAGGGCCCATTTCGTTACCCCAATGTGGAATCTCTGCATTTGATGGCATGGAATTTGAGAGGGAGTTATTAAAGAGAAAGGGGTTTTCTGATGCTTTGATATCTACCCTTTTAAGTAGCCGAAAAGAAGTTACTACTAAAATCTACTCTAAGATCTGGAAAAAATTCCTTGCCTTTTATCAACATCCTTTTACAGACAAAATTCCAATTCCGGCTATTCTGGAGTTCTTGCAGAAAGGCCGAGAATTGGAGTTGGCGGTAAATACCCTTAGAGTTCAGGTATCAGGCCTGGGGGCAGTATATAACAGCAATGTGGCAGGAAATAGATGGGTATCTAGATTCACTAAAGCTACTGAACGTACTAACCCGGTTCATATTGTTAGATTGCCGCCATTGTATCTAAATTTGGTTTTGGATGCGTTAACAGAACCCCCCTTTGAGCCGTTAGATTCTGTCTCCATTAAAAATTTAACTTTAAAGACGGCTCTTCTAGTGGCCTTGACTTCTGGTAGAAGAGTGAGTGATATGCAAGCATTGTCGGTAGACCCTCCTTATCTAATGGTTTTTCAGGATAGGATAGTTTTGAAACCGGATCCAGCATATCTGCCAAAGGTAGCTTCTAAATTCCACAGAAGCCAGGAAATATATTTACCATCATTTTGTAATAATCCAGTTTCGGCAGAAGAGCAGAAATGTCATATGCTAGATGTTAGAACAGGGGTCAGGAACCTTTTTGGCTAAGAGAGCCGTAAACGCCACATATTTTGAAATATAATTCCGCGAGAGCCGTACAATATGTTTAAAGGGCCATTGACAGATCAATCGCTCCAATGTTCACTTAGTACAGCAAGGAATGCTCCTCCCTGCTGTATAAAGCCACAACTGGACTGAAACAATGGTAATTAGCAGTAAAAAAATTAAATAAATAACTTACATTGTGAGCTTGCGATGCATGACATCAGTCCAGCAGTCTGGCTTCTTCTTTTTCCTGCGCATGACTGGAAGCTGGCATTCTTCCCACCTGATGTTGAGAGAATGCCAGCTTTGAGGCATTCGCAGAAGAAAGAAGCTGGAATGTTGGACATGTCACACAACGCATTGTCAGTTATGTCAATTATCTATTTTATTATTTTACAGCGAATTATTGTTTAGGTCCAGCGGTGGCTTAGTGCAGCAGAGAGGAACACTCCTTTGTGTACTAAGTGACCGCTGGAGCAATTGTATCTGTCAGTGGCCCTTTTAAAAGTGTTGGTCTTACAGAAAATGAACAAAAAAGAGAGGCTCAGACCCATAGGGAACTAAAGCATTTACTACTTAAAGTGGTACATACAAGCAGGCACACCCAGCGTAATAAATAATTGAACTTTATTAAATAGTCTCACTGTACATAAAGTGCACACATTGACTTGTATTTAATTTTAAAGAACAACAAATCTCCGAATAGTCAGGACAACAAGTCTATTTCTTCACTCAGCTGATGTTCAATAGACAGACCAGACACCATATCACCACAGTGACCTATAATACTATCTACAAGGCACAAATACCGCCACACCATGACCAGATGACATATTACCACCACAGTGATCGAATAATATCAAATACAAGGAACAAATACCACAACATCATGACCAGACCACATATTACCACCACATAGTGACTGAATACTACAATACTGATCAATAATAAAAAAAAAACACAATACTATCACCATAAGGGCTTGTTTCCACATGCGAGAAACACGTCCGTGTCTCGCATGTGGGAACCAAGTTCTGGCGTCGGCACATTGGAGCGGAGCTGTGCAGCTCCATGTGTTCCTATGCGGCCGCACACTCCGCTCTGGAGTGCCGACGCCAGAACTTGGTTCCCACATGCGAGACACGGACGTGTTTCTCGCATGTGGAAACAAGCCCTAAGTGCCATTATACACAGGAGATCTGTACTTAGTATGCAGCGTCTGTGTATAGGTAATACAGTGATCACCGGTGACATACACAGGACCTCAGTATATAGTATACAGTGTATAGGTAACACACTGACTCACCAGTGACGTCTCTAAGTGAAGTCCTTCATCTTTCATCCCGCACAGACCGCCATCACTTCATCCAGCCAGGACTCGTCTCTGCAGGAAATAACACAGTTATCACGAGTTCCACTTGCAGAACACATTACTTAATTTTCCCAACTTCTACATTACACCACATGAAGAAGGCGACATAGTGTCAATCTACACAGTAATAGGACCGCCCCGCCATTTAAAACAGTATACTCAAAAAATAAAATAAATACATCCCTGCAGTAATAATATCCCTTAATTAGCCCCTGTGGTAATAATATTCGCCATCCTGGCCCCCGTGTGTCTCATTCCTGGCTCCAGCCATATGTTCTCCCATCCTGCCCTCATGAGTATCCATCCTGCCCCATATGATCTTCCCATCCTGCCCCATCTGTCTCCATCGTATCCATCCTGCCCCATGATCCTGCCCCATCTGTCTCCAATCCTGCCTCCAGTGTCTCCAGTCATGACGCCATGTCTGTCATCCTGCCCCGTGTCTCCAATCATGCCCCGTTTCTCCATTCTGCCCCTGTGTCAAGCATTCTGCCCCTGTGTCCAGCTTTCTGCCCGTGTCCAGCTTTCTGCCCCTGTGTCCAGCTTTCTGCCCCTGTGTCCAGTTTTCTGCTCCTGTGTCCAGCGTTCTGCTCCAAAGTCCAGCGTTCTGCCCCAGTGTCCAGCGTTCTGCCCCAGTGTCCAGCGTTCTGCCCCAGTGTCCAGCGTTCTGCCCCAGTGTCCAGCGTTCTGCCCCAGTGTCCAGCGTTCTGCCCCAGTGTCCAGCGTTCTGCCCCAGTGTCCAGCGTTCTGCCCCAGTGTCCAGCGTTCTGCCCCAGTGTCCAGCGTTCTGCCCCAGTGTCCAGCGTTCTGCCCCAGTGTCCAGCGTTCTGCCCCAGTGTCCAGCGTTCTGCCCCAGTGTCCAGCGTTCTGCCCCAGTGTCCAGCGTTCTGCCCCAGTGTCCAGCGTTCTGCCCCAGTGTCCAGCGTTCTGCCCCAGTGTCCAGCGTTCTGCCCCAGTGTCCAGCGTTCTGCCCCAGTGTCCAGCGTTCTGCCCCAGTGTCCAGCGTTCTGCCCCAGTGTCCAGCGTTCTGCCCCAGTGTCCAGCGTTCTGCCCCAGTGTCCAGCGTTCTGCCCCAGTGTCCAGCGTTCTGCCCCAGTGTCCAGCGTTCTGCCCCAGTGTCCAGCGTTCTGCCCCAGTGTCCAGCGTTCTGCCCCAGTGTCCAGCGTTCTGCCCCAGTGTCCAGCGTTCTGCCCCAGTGTCCAGCGTTCTGCCCCAGTGTCCAGCGTTCTGCCCCAGTGTCCAGCGTTCTGCCCCAGTGTCCAGCGTTCTGCCCCAGTGTCCAGCGTTCTGCCCCAGTGTCCAGCGTTCTGCCCCAGTGTCCAGCGTTCTGCCCCAGTGTCCAGCGTTCTGCCCCAGTGTCCAGCGTTCTGCCCCAGTGTCCAGCGTTCTGCCCCAGTGTCCAGCGTTCTGCCCCAGTGTCCAGCGTTCTGCCCCAGTGTCCAGCGTTCTGCCCCAGTGTCCAGCGTTCTGCCCCAGTGTCCAGCGTTCTGCCCCAGTGTCCAGCGTTCTGCCCCAGTGTCCAGCGTTCTGCCCCAGTGTCCAGCGTTCTGCCCCAGTGTCCAGCGTTCTGCCCCAGTGTCCAGCGTTCTGCCCCAGTGTCCAGCGTTCTGCCCCAGTGTCCAGCGTTCTGCCCCAGTGTCCAGCGTTCTGCCCCAGTGTCCAGCGTTCTGCCCCAGTGTCCAGCGTTCTGCCCCAGTGTCCAGCGTTCTGCCCCAGTGTCCAGCGTTCTGCCCCAGTGTCCAGCGTTCTGCCCCAGTGTCCAGCGTTCTGCCCCAGTGTCCAGCGTTCTGCCCCAGTGTCCAGCGTTCTGCCCCAGTGTCCAGCGTTCTGCCCCAGTGTCCAGCGTTCTGCCCCAGTGTCCAGCGTTCTGCCCCAGTGTCCAGCGTTCTGCCCCAGTGTCCAGCGTTCTGCCCCAGTGTCCAGCGTTCTGCCCCAGTGTCCAGCGTTCTGCCCCAGTGTCCAGCGTTCTGCCCCAGTGTCCAGCGTTCTGCCCCAGTGTCCAGCGTTCTGCCCCAGTGTCCAGCGTTCTGCCCCAGTGTCCAGCGTTCTGCCCCAGTGTCCAGCGTTCTGCCCCAGTGTCCAGCGTTCTGCCCCAGTGTCCAGCGTTCTGCCCCAGTGTCCAGCGTTCTGCCCCAGTGTCCAGCGTTCTGCCCCAGTGTCCAGCGTTCTGCCCCAGTGTCCAGCGTTCTGCCCCAGTGTCCAGCGTTCTGCCCCAGTGTCCAGCGTTCTGCCCCAGTGTCCAGCGTTCTGCCCCAGTGTCCAGCGTTCTGCCCCAGTGTCCAGCGTTCTGCCCCAGTGTCCAGCGTTCTGCCCCAGTGTCCAGCGTTCTGCCCCAGTGTCCAGCGTTCTGCCCCAGTGTCCAGCGTTCTGCCCCAGTGTCCAGCGTTCTGCCCCAGTGTCCAGCGTTCTGCCCCAGTGTCCAGCGTTCTGCCCCAGTGTCCAGCGTTCTGCCCCAGTGTCCAGCGTTCTGCCCCAGTGTCCAGCGTTCTGCCCCAGTGTCCAGCGTTCTGCCCCAGTGTCCAGCGTTCTGCCCCAGTGTCCAGCGTTCTGCCCCAGTGTCCAGCGTTCTGCCCCAGTGTCCAGCGTTCTGCCCCAGTGTCCAGCGTTCTGCCCCAGTGTCCAGCGTTCTGCCCCAGTGTCCAGCGTTCTGCCCCAGTGTCCAGCGTTCTGCCCCAGTGTCCAGCGTTCTGCCCCAGTGTCCAGCGTTCTGCCCCAGTGTCCAGCGTTCTGCCCCAGTGTCCAGCGTTCTGCCCCAGTGTCCAGCGTTCTGCCCCAGTGTCCAGCGTTCTGCCCCAGTGTCCAGCGTTCTGCCCCAGTGTCCAGCGTTCTGCCCCAGTGTCCAGCGTTCTGCCCCAGTGTCCAGCGTTCTGCCCCAGTGTCCAGCGTTCTGCCCCAGTGTCCAGCGTTCTGCCCCAGTGTCCAGCGTTCTGCCCCAGTGTCCAGCGTTCTGCCCCAGTGTCCAGCGTTCTGCCCCAGTGTCCAGCGTTCTGCCCCAGTGTCCAGCGTTCTGCCCCAGTGTCCAGCGTTCTGCCCCAGTGTCCAGCGTTCTGCCCCAGTGTCCAGCGTTCTGCCCCAGTGTCCAGCGTTCTGCCCCAGTGTCCAGCGTTCTGCCCCAGTGTCCAGCGTTCTGCCCCAGTGTCCAGCGTTCTGCCCCAGTGTCCAGCGTTCTGCCCCAGTGTCCAGCGTTCTGCCCCAGTGTCCAGCGTTCTGCCCCAGTGTCCAGCGTTCTGCCCCAGTGTCCAGCGTTCTGCCCCAGTGTCCAGCGTTCTGCCCCAGTGTCCAGCGTTCTGCCCCAGTGTCCAGCGTTCTGCCCCAGTGTCCAGCGTTCTGCCCCAGTGTCCAGCGTTCTGCCCCAGTGTCCAGCGTTCTGCCCCAGTGTCCAGCGTTCTGCCCCAGTGTCCAGCGTTCTGCCCCAGTGTCCAGCGTTCTGCCCCAGTGTCCAGCGTTCTGCCCCAGTGTCCAGCGTTCTGCCCCAGTGTCCAGCGTTCTGCCCCAGTGTCCAGCGTTCTGCCCCAGTGTCCAGCGTTCTGCCCCAGTGTCCAGCGTTCTGCCCCTGTGTCCAGCGTTCTGCCCCTGTGTCCAGCGTTCTGCCCCTGTGTCCAGCGTTCTGCCCCTGTGTCCAGCGTTCTGCCCCTGTGTCCAGCGTTCTGCCCCTGTGTCCAGCGTTCTGCCCCTGTGTCCAGCGTTCTGCCCCTGTGTCCAGCGTTCTGCCCCTGTGTCCAGCGTTCTGCCCCTGTGTCCAGCGTTCTGCCCCTGTGTCCAGCGTTCTGCCCCCTGTGTCCAGCGTTCTGCCCCCCTGTGTCCAGCGTTCTGCCCCCCTGTGTCCAGCGTTCTGCCCCCCTGTGTCCAGCGTTCTGCCCCCCTGTGTCCAGCGTTCTGCCCCCCTGTGTCCAGCGTTCTGCCCCCCTGTGTCCAGCGTTCTGCCCCCCTGTGTCCAGCGTTCTGCCCCCCTGTGTCCAGCGTTCTGCCCCCCTGTGTCCAGCGTTCTGCCCCCCTGTGTCCAGCGTTCTGCCCCCCTGTGTCCAGCGTTCTGCCCCCCTGTGTCCAGCGTTCTGCCCCCCTGTGTCCAGCGTTCTGCCCCCCTGTGTCCAGCGTTCTGCCCCCCTGTGTCCAGCGTTCTGCCCCCCTGTGTCCAGCGTTCTGCCCCCCTGTGTCCAGCGTTCTGCCCCCCTGTGTCCAGCGTTCTGCCCCCCTGTGTCCAGCGTTCTGCCCCCCTGTGTCCAGCGTTCTGCCCCCCTGTGTCCAGCGTTCTGCCCCCCTGTGTCCAGCGTTCTGCCCCCCTGTGTCCAGCGTTCTGCCCCCCTGTGTCCAGCGTTCTGCCCCCCTGTGTCCAGCGTTCTGCCCCCCTGTGTCCAGCGTTCTGCCCCCCTGTGTCCAGCGTTCTGCCCCCCTGTGTCCAGCGTTCTGCCCCCCTGTGTCCAGCGTTCTGCCCCCCTGTGTCCAGCGTTCTGCCCCCCTGTGTCCAGCGTTCTGCCCCCCTGTGTCCAGCGTTCTGCCCCCCTGTGTCCAGCGTTCTGCCCCCCTGTGTCCAGCGTTCTGCCCCCCTGTGTCCAGCGTTCTGCCCCCCTGTGTCCAGCGTTCTGCCCCCCTGTGTCCAGCGTTCTGCCCCCCTGTGTCCAGCGTTCTGCCCCCCTGTGTCCAGCGTTCTGCCCCCCTGTGTCCAGCGTTCTGCCCCCCTGTGTCCAGCGTTCTGCCCCCCTGTGTCCAGCGTTCTGCCCCCCTGTGTCCAGCGTTCTGCCCCCCTGTGTCCAGCGTTCTGCCCCCCTGTGTCCAGCGTTCTGCCCCCCTGTGTCCAGCGTTCTGCCCCCCTGTGTCCAGCGTTCTGCCCCCCTGTGTCCAGCGTTCTGCCCCCCTGTGTCCAGCGTTCTGCCCCCCTGTGTCCAGCGTTCTGCCCCCCTGTGTCCAGCGTTCTGCCCCCCTGTGTCCAGCGTTCTGCCCCCCTGTGTCCAGCGTTCTGCCCCCCTGTGTCCAGCGTTCTGCCCCCCTGTGTCCAGCGTTCTGCCCCCCTGTGTCCAGCGTTCTGCCCCCCTGTGTCCAGCGTTCTGCCCCCCTGTGTCCAGCGTTCTGCCCCCCTGTGTCCAGCGTTCTGCCCCCCTGTGTCCAGCGTTCTGCCCCCCTGTGTCCAGCGTTCTGCCCCCCTGTGTCCAGCGTTCTGCCCCCCTGTGTCCAGCGTTCTGCCCCCCTGTGTCCAGCGTTCTGCCCCCCTGTGTCCAGCGTTCTGCCCCCCTGTGTCCAGCGTTCTGCCCCCCTGTGTCCAGCGTTCTGCCCCCCTGTGTCCAGCGTTCTGCCCCCCTGTGTCCAGCGTTCTGCCCCCCTGTGTCCAGCGTTCTGCCCCCCTGTGTCCAGCGTTCTGCCCCCCTGTGTCCAGCGTTCTGCCCCCCTGTGTCCAGCGTTCTGCCCCCCTGTGTCCAGCGTTCTGCCCCCCTGTGTCCAGCGTTCTGCCCCCCTGTGTCCAGCGTTCTGCCCCCCTGTGTCCAGCGTTCTGCCCCCCTGTGTCCAGCGTTCTGCCCCCCTGTGTCCAGCGTTCTGCCCCCCTGTGTCCAGCGTTCTGCCCCCCTGTGTCCAGCGTTCTGCCCCCCTGTGTCCAGCGTTCTGCCCCCCTGTGTCCAGCGTTCTGCCCCCCTGTGTCCAGCGTTCTGCCCCCCTGTGTCCAGCGTTCTGCCCCCCTGTGTCCAGCGTTCTGCCCCCCTGTGTCCAGCGTTCTGCCCCCCTGTGTCCAGCGTTCTGCCCCCCTGTGTCCAGCGTTCTGCCCCCCTGTGTCCAGCGTTCTGCCCCCCTGTGTCCAGCGTTCTGCCCCCCTGTGTCCAGCGTTCTGCCCCCCTGTGTCCAGCGTTCTGCCCCCCTGTGTCCAGCGTTCTGCCCCCCTGTGTCCAGCGTTCTGCCCCCCTGTGTCCAGCGTTCTGCCCCCCTGTGTCCAGCGTTCTGCCCCCCTGTGTCCAGCGTTCTGCCCCCCTGTGTCCAGCGTTCTGCCCCCCTGTGTCCAGCGTTCTGCCCCCCTGTGTCCAGCGTTCTGCCCCCCTGTGTCCAGCGTTCTGCCCCCCTGTGTCCAGCGTTCTGCCCCCCTGTGTCCAGCGTTCTGCCCCCCTGTGTCCAGCGTTCTGCCCCCCTGTGTCCAGCGTTCTGCCCCCCTGTGTCCAGCGTTCTGCCCCCCTGTGTCCAGCGTTCTGCCCCCCTGTGTCCAGCGTTCTGCCCCCCTGTGTCCAGCGTTCTGCCCCCCTGTGTCCAGCGTTCTGCCCCCCTGTGTCCAGCGTTCTGCCCCCCTGTGTCCAGCGTTCTGCCCCCCTGTGTCCAGCGTTCTGCCCCCCTGTGTCCAGCGTTCTGCCCCCCTGTGTCCAGCGTTCTGCCCCCCTGTGTCCAGCGTTCTGCCCCCCTGTGTCCAGCGTTCTGCCCCCCTGTGTCCAGCGTTCTGCCCCCCTGTGTCCAGCGTTCTGCCCCCCTGTGTCCAGCGTTCTGCCCCCCTGTGTCCAGCGTTCTGCCCCCCTGTGTCCAGCGTTCTGCCCCCCTGTGTCCAGCGTTCTGCCCCCCTGTGTCCAGCGTTCTGCCCCCCTGTGTCCAGCGTTCTGCCCCCCTGTGTCCAGCGTTCTGCCCCCCTGTGTCCAGCGTTCTGCCCCCCTGTGTCCAGCGTTCTGCCCCCCTGTGTCCAGCGTTCTGCCCCCCTGTGTCCAGCGTTCTGCCCCCCTGTGTCCAGCGTTCTGCCCCCCTGTGTCCAGCGTTCTGCCCCCCTGTGTCCAGCGTTCTGCCCCCCTGTGTCCAGCGTTCTGCCCCCCTGTGTCCAGCGTTCTGCCCCCCTGTGTCCAGCGTTCTGCCCCCCTGTGTCCAGCGTTCTGCCCCCCTGTGTCCAGCGTTCTGCCCCCCTGTGTCCAGCGTTCTGCCCCCCTGTGTCCAGCGTTCTGCCCCCCTGTGTCCAGCGTTCTGCCCCCCTGTGTCCAGCGTTCTGCCCCCCTGTGTCCAGCGTTCTGCCCCCCTGTGTCCAGCGTTCTGCCCCCCTGTGTCCAGCGTTCTGCCCCCCTGTGTCCAGCGTTCTGCCCCCCTGTGTCCAGCGTTCTGCCCCCCTGTGTCCAGCGTTCTGCCCCCCTGTGTCCAGCGTTCTGCCCCCCTGTGTCCAGCGTTCTGCCCCCCTGTGTCCAGCGTTCTGCCCCCCTGTGTCCAGCGTTCTGCCCCCCTGTGTCCAGCGTTCTGCCCCCCTGTGTCCAGCGTTCTGCCCCCCTGTGTCCAGCGTTCTGCCCCCCTGTGTCCAGCGTTCTGCCCCCCTGTGTCCAGCGTTCTGCCCCCCTGTGTCCAGCGTTCTGCCCCCCTGTGTCCAGCGTTCTGCCCCCCTGTGTCCAGCGTTCTGCCCCCCTGTGTCCAGCGTTCTGCCCCCCTGTGTCCAGCGTTCTGCCCCCCTGTGTCCAGCGTTCTGCCCCCCTGTGTCCAGCGTTCTGCCCCCCTGTGTCCAGCGTTCTGCCCCCCTGTGTCCAGCGTTCTGCCCCCCTGTGTCCAGCGTTCTGCCCCCCTGTGTCCAGCGTTCTGCCCCCCTGTGTCCAGCGTTCTGCCCCCCTGTGTCCAGCGTTCTGCCCCCCTGTGTCCAGCGTTCTGCCCCCCTGTGTCCAGCGTTCTGCCCCCCTGTGTCCAGCGTTCTGCCCCCCTGTGTCCAGCGTTCTGCCCCCCTGTGTCCAGCGTTCTGCCCCCCTGTGTCCAGCGTTCTGCCCCCCTGTGTCCAGCGTTCTGCCCCCCTGTGTCCAGCGTTCTGCCCCCCTGTGTCCAGCGTTCTGCCCCCCTGTGTCCAGCGTTCTGCCCCCCTGTGTCCAGCGTTCTGCCCCCCTGTGTCCAGCGTTCTGCCCCCCTGTGTCCAGCGTTCTGCCCCCCTGTGTCCAGCGTTCTGCCCCCCTGTGTCCAGCGTTCTGCCCCCCTGTGTCCAGCGTTCTGCCCCCCTGTGTCCAGCGTTCTGCCCCCCTGTGTCCAGCGTTCTGCCCCCCTGTGTCCAGCGTTCTGCCCCCCTGTGTCCAGCGTTCTGCCCCCCTGTGTCCAGCGTTCTGCCCCCCTGTGTCCAGCGTTCTGCCCCCCTGTGTCCAGCGTTCTGCCCCCCTGTGTCCAGCGTTCTGCCCCCCTGTGTCCAGCGTTCTGCCCCCCTGTGTCCAGCGTTCTGCCCCCCTGTGTCCAGCGTTCTGCCCCCCTGTGTCCAGCGTTCTGCCCCCCTGTGTCCAGCGTTCTGCCCCCCTGTGTCCAGCGTTCTGCCCCCCTGTGTCCAGCGTTCTGCCCCCCTGTGTCCAGCGTTCTGCCCCCCTGTGTCCAGCGTTCTGCCCCCCTGTGTCCAGCGTTCTGCCCCCCTGTGTCCAGCGTTCTGCCCCCCTGTGTCCAGCGTTCTGCCCCCCTGTGTCCAGCGTTCTGCCCCCCTGTGTCCAGCGTTCTGCCCCCCTGTGTCCAGCGTTCTGCCCCCCTGTGTCCAGCGTTCTGCCCCCCTGTGTCCAGCGTTCTGCCCCCCTGTGTCCAGCGTTCTGCCCCCCTGTGTCCAGCGTTCTGCCCCCCTGTGTCCAGCGTTCTGCCCCCCTGTGTCCAGCGTTCTGCCCCCCTGTGTCCAGCGTTCTGCCCCCCTGTGTCCAGCGTTCTGCCCCCCTGTGTCCAGCGTTCTGCCCCCCTGTGTCCAGCGTTCTGCCCCCCTGTGTCCAGCGTTCTGCCCCCCTGTGTCCAGCGTTCTGCCCCCCTGTGTCCAGCGTTCTGCCCCCCTGTGTCCAGCTTTCTGCCCCCCTGTGTCCAGCTTTCTGCCCCCCTGTGTCCAGCTTTCTGCCCCCCTGTGTCCAGCTTTCTGCCCCCCTGTGTCCAGCTTTCTGCCCCCCTGTGTCCAGCTTTCTGCCCCCCTGTGTCCAGCTTTCTGCCCCCCTGTGTCCAGCTTTCTGCCCCCCTGTGTCCAGCTTTCTGCCCCCCTGTGTCCAGCTTTCTGCCCTGGGCCCCCCCCCCCCCCCCGATCGCCGCTCTCAATAAAAAAAAAAACAAAACAAGTTTTACCTGACCGCGATCCTGCTCTGTCTGGTTATCGGTGGGGGCGGCCATCTTCCTGAGGCCGCGCGTGCGCAGGTGGAGCGCTCTGCTGCCTGGGGCTTCAGGAAAATGGCCGCGGGATGCCGCGCATGCGCAGATGGAGATCGCGGCGGCCATTTTTCTGAAGCCGAGATGCGAACAGGTAAATTCTGCGCTGCCGGCGACCCGCCCCCCGCATTGTGCCGCCCCCCGCATTGTGCCGCCCGGGGCGGACCGCCCCCCCCCCCCGCGAGCCAGATACGGCCATCAAAAGAGCCATATCTGGCTCGCGAGCCATAGGTTCCCGACCCCTGTGTTAGAAGAACAGTATTAAAATACTTGCACAAAACAGAACCTTGGAGGCAGAGTAGGGCTCTGTTTGTTTCCTTTCAGAATCCAAGGAAAGGGGTGAGTGTAACAAAAGGTTCTATCGCCAGATGGATCAGAGATGCAATATGTCTTGCCTATACTGCCAAAGGTCAAATTCCACCAGAAGGCATCAAGGCCCACTCCACTCGAGCCATGGCCTCGTCCTGGGCGGAGAAAACGGACGTCTCCATAGACGTGATATATAAGGCGGCAACGTGGTCATCTCCTTCCACCTTTTATAAACATTACCGTCTTGATCTATCATCTAAGGCCAACTTAGAGTTTGGCCGTTCAGTACTTAGTGATGTAGTCCCTTCCCAGGTGATTAGTCTTTGAAAGTCTCTCGTAGGGTGCTGTCGTGGCGATAGGAAAACCAGTTTTTACTTACCGGTAATAGAATTTTACAGAGTCCACGACAGCACCCGCACATTCCCCCCCCCCCGTAGTTAATCACTGGATTCCTGCACTCTATTGGAAGGTGTGCCTTTAGTTGTCACTCTTTAGAGGTGATGGTATTTAGTAATGTTTAAGTATATATGATTGTGTACTAACTCAATGGCGGTGTCCCTTATACTCTGAAACACAAACTGGAGTGGTGAGGGGGACCGCCCCTTTAAATCCTGTAGGTTCCTGTCCAGATGGTGGGCGGATCCCCTCTCTCTCGTAGGGTGCTGTCGTGGACTCTGTAAAATCCTATTACCGGTAAGTAAAAACCGGTTTTCAGTTTTGTGTTAATGATCTGACCGAGCCTTGGGGCGGCCTGTGGGGTCTTCATGTGGTGCTCTGATTAGGTATTCATAATGTAGACAGACTGCTGACAGGTCACTGATCCCTCACTCATCTGCCCCCTAGTTTACATAATGAATATATGTACATACTGAAGAAAAAGACAAAAACGCTTCTGCAGGTGCCTGCTCTGCAGCATAATCACATGCTTAGTGTCCAGTTAAGTCGTCTTGATGTTATTGAGCAAGTGTAAAAAAAAAAAAAAAAAATCAATTAGAAAATAATGCCTGCGCAGAAGCAGCTATCTGTGTGTGTATAGAGATCTGATAGCTGGAAAAAGTTTTTTTTTTTTTCTTCTCCGCAAGATGTCGCCAGCGCCTGAGAAATAGTAATTATCGGATCTCTATACACACCAGTAGTTGCTACTGCGCGGGCGCCATTTTCAAATTTATTTATTTTATTTTTTTGTACTTGCTCAATAACATCAAGAACAGTGATTACTAGGACACTAAACATGTGATTATGCTGCAGATCAGACACCGGCCTGCTGAAGGGTTTTTTGTTTTCTTCTTCAGGATGTACAGGTATTCATTATGTAAACTAGGGGAAGGTTATTGAGGGATCAGTGACCTGTCAGCAGTCTGTCTACATTATGAATAGCTAATCAGAGCACCACATGAAGTCCCCCGGAGCACGGGCAGATCATTAACACAAAACTGAAAATAAAGATTAAACAACCACCACAAGATGGATTTCATCACCAAGATATCATTTTAATAAAGTATAATGGCGCCGACCTGACACTGTACGTTACTAAGCACAATCCTGCTGACAGGTTCCCTTTAATAAACTTTATTTGGTTTACACAAAATATGTCCATGGCAGAAAAGGGTTAAACTTTTTTTTTTTTAAATACCTGCATTAATACAAATGTATACAGGAAGTATGCCTCTGTCATCAGGTTTATACCACCTTATCTGAGAGCAGAAATCCTGATACCAGTGATGCGTTACTTGCTGGACTGCTTAGTGTAGTTATGATAAAATCACATATACAAGAAGCGCTGTCTGCGTGAATGAAATCCTAGACAACTATTTATCCTTGAGTTGTGTATCCCCCTCTACCCAATGCTAACCGTATATTGTTCCGAGCCGCTTTTAATTTTATTTTTATTGCTTTTGTAATTTCCTAAAGTTTTAAATCTAAAGACCGATTTTATTCTCATTCTATAGCTTTAAAGTTGCACTACGAACCATAAAACATTATGATTGTCCAGAAAAGCAGCAGTTTCTGGTAAGTTTTATTTGCAAAAGTCAGTGACTTTTCAGATCCAACTGTTTTATGATTAAATAATTCATGTCTTGGAGTATATTTGTACTGGTTCAGTATCTTGAATGTGTATTTGCTGAATAATCCTCTTTATTTATACAGCAGGAGCCCTCACATAGCCTCAATATATACAGCAAGATTTTCCACATAGCACCCTATATACAGTATGAGCCATCACATACCCCCTATATACAGTATGAGACATCATATATCCCTCTATATACGGACACCAATCCCACACACACATTAAAAAAGGAGAAAAGAAAACACCTCGCTCCTGTTCCCCGGCACTCTGCTCCGGTCTTTGCTGTGTGCACTGACTCTACGTCATCACGTCTGCTGTCTCAGTCGCACATACTGACTGGTGGAAGGAGTTGGTTTTTCTGTCCTCCACCATTATATTCATCGCTATGTGCATCCTGAAGATGCATGTGTTCAGGACGTTTTGGGGACCGTACTGCTGTTAAAAAAAACCAGACATGTCGGCTTGTTTTGCCCACGGACACACGGTCCGTGGAAACACACTGACATGTGCACAGACCCTTTCACTTGAATGGGTCTACGTATGTGTCTCCAGTACGTCTGAAAACTGTCACCACACGTACCGGGCCCATGAAAGTCTGAAAGAGGACTAATTCTAAAAGTGTAATTTATTCTTTCTTCACCACCTAATGAAATTCTGTGAGGCTCATGTGGTGTCAATATGATCACTAATCTCCTAGATGAATTCAGTGGGGGTGTAGTTTGTAAAGTAAGGTCACATATGGGGTTTTTCTTCCGTTCTGGCACCTCGGGGGCTCTGCCAAGTGACATGGCACCCTCAAACCATTCCAGCAAAATCTGAACTCGCAATATGGCCATTTTTCCTCTTCTGAGCCTTGCACTGTGCCTCAAAAGTAGTTTTCGACCACATATAGGGCATTGGTGTACTCAGGAGAAATTACAAAACAAATTTTGGGGTCTATTTTCTCCTGCTATGCTTGTGAAATAGAAAACATTTGAGGGTAAAACAACATTTTTGTGAGAAAAATATATATTTTTTATTTTCACAGATAAACGTTGTAAACTTCTGTGAAGCACCTGGGGGTTCAAAGCGCTCACCACACGTCTAGATAAATTCCTTGAGGGGTTTAGGTTCCAAAATGGTGTCGCTTGTGGGAGGGATTCCACTGTTTAGGTACAGCAGGGACTTTCAAAACAGGTCATGGCATCCACTAATGATTCCAGCAAATTTTGTGTTCAAAAAGTCAAATGGCGCTCCTTCCCTTCCGAACCCTGTTGTGTGCCCAAACAGTTATTTTCACCCACATATGGGGTATCGGCGAGAAACAATTTTTGGGGTCCATTTTCTCCTGTTACTCTTGTGAAAATAAAGAAATTTGGGTCTAAAGTAAAACTTCTGTGAAAAGTTAAATGTTCATTTCTCCTTCGCCATATTGGGGGCACAGGACCATGGGTGTATGCTGCTGCCGCTAGGAGGCTGATACTAAGTGAATATAAAATAATTAGCTCCTCCTCTGCAGTATACACCTACCACTGGCTCCAGCCCGAACCAGTTCATGCTTCGTGTCCGTAGGAGGCACATGGGTCGGTCTTCAGACCACAATTTTTTATGTTATTTTATTTTTTTTATTACACAAAATTTGCTGGAATCATTAGTGGATGCCATGACCAGACCTGTTTGGAAAGTTCATGCTGTACCTAAACAGTGGAATCCCTCCCACAAGCGACACCATTTTAGAAACTAGACCCCTCAAGGAATTTATCTAGACGTGTGGAGATATGACTACTCTACCCGGCCACCGGAGATACACTGCGTGAGCAATTACCTCCTGTCAGTGTGTATCACTGAGCTGCTGTGAGAGAGTTCACTGGAGTTTATCAGCTGATCAGCTCCAGTGCTCTCACTTGCGGCACCGGTGCATGAGAACTTTCCCACGAAGCAGTGGTGCTGTAAGGGAGATCACCAGAGCTGATAACGGCAGCTCAGTGCTATGCACTGCGGGAGCGATTACCTCCTGTCGGTGTATCGCCGGCTGATGTCACTGCTCTCAAATTGATCAGGATCGTCGTGGGACATTATGGATTATCTTAACGGCAGACAGGAGAGGAATATTGTGGTTTATTATTTTATTTTTGTTGCAGTAGATGTTGGTTTTCGGTGGATTAGGTGTTCAGTAAATATGGTTTAATGTAAATTCAATAAAGGAGTCTGTATCATTATTTCAAATAAAGGACTTTACTCTGGTTGTCTGTGTTTTTATACTATACCACTGTGGGGTTAGTAATGGATACAGTAGGTGTCTTATAACACCTCTCTATTACTAACCTGTAGGCTTGATGTCACCTGACAATACAAAGGGGACCTCATCCCCACAAATATGAACCCCACTTGCCACCACTACAGGGCAAGTGGGAAAAGCGAGGCTAAGCACCAGAAGTGGTGCATCTTATAAATGCGCATTTTCTGGGGCGGCTGAGAGCTGATGTTTTAATTCTCGGAGGCCTCCATATCCCTGGCCCCTTCCTAGGCTATTAATATCAATCCACAGCTGTCTGCCTAGCCTTTGCTGGCTAGATTTCATAGGGGGACCCTATGTCAAAAATTTTTCTGGGGTCCCCCTGTAAACTAGCCAGTAAAGTCTAAGCAAACAGGTGTCAGCTGATATTAATAGCCTGGGAACCTTTATGGCTATTGGCTCCTTCCCAGAATATTAAGAACAGACTTCTGCTTTCCCTCTGCTGGTTGTTAAAATTACACGGGAGCCCACTCCATTTTTATATTCTTTAAAATTAACAGTTGCTGTTTGGTTACAGCCTATGTACGTTCGTTCTGTTAATGCTCCTACATAGGCTGGTGACAATGTGTGTGTTTGTGTTTACTTATCGGCTTTGTAATGAGGGTGTCGGGCTGACACCTTTTCATTACTAAGAGAGCACATAAGGATGAACAATAAAGCAAGATGAACAATAAAAGTACAAAACTTTATTTGAAATAATTTAAAAGACAAACAATGTTAAAAAAGTGCCAATATAGTGCAAGGTGATGAGCCAAATAAAGTAAGTGGCACCACCAGATGGCAGGCAAAAACAAGACGTCATACTAATAGACAATATAGTCAAAAATTGAAAATGCACAAATAAGTACCAACATAAATACAACTTGTATCCAGAGACTAGAAAAAATCATATAGTGTATTGACTATATTCCCATAACCCCAAAAATTACGGCTAAAGTGCCTGCAATACACATTGGATAGAACGCTGGAGCATAGATGTGAAGACCATATTATCCTACATTGATGTAATGGATGTAATAAGCATATCTTACCTCACCGTGCGATGGTGCCACTTCCCCTACGCGTGTTTCGGCGGCGTGCCATCGTCAGGGATAGCAATGAATACTCACTGCTCTCCACGCACATAGTCCCGGCGTGGAGAGCAGTGAGTATTCCGGTAGCTGTCCTTCAGCTTGTAAGCAGCGCATGACATCCCTGCCATGCGCTGCTTACAAGCATAAAGCAGCTGCTGGCATAGGAACAAGACGCTGCAAGGAAGCGCAGGAAGGGAAGTGTAATGGTTTGGGGGTTTTTTTAATGTTTTTCTAATGGGGCCATGCATACCAGAATGGGGATGGGGCCAATCATACCAGGATAAGGATGGGGCCATATATACCAGGACCGAGATGGAGGCCCTGCTTACCAGGATGGATAGGGGATATTGGTACAGAATTGACTACATTTTTTTGCTTCAATTTTTTTTTCTAATTTTCTCCTCTAAAATCTAGGTGCGTCTTACGGTCTGGTGGTCTGGTGCGTCTTATAGTCTGAAAAATACGATACCTCATAAAGGGAAACTGGTCAGAATTGTAAAATTTTGCCTGGTCATGAAGGTGAAAACCGGCTTGGGTGGGGGGTAAATGGGTTAAACCCTCAAACCCTGAAAGGGGATCTGTCATCCTGTTTCTACCACCGTGTCTGAGAACAGGGATCCTGATTGGACTACTTAGTGTGGTTGTGATAAAATCACTAAATATGCTGCCATATAACCCTCCATATTCATGAGCTCTTTATTACCTCACTTTTGATTGGAATCTTTCTGAATATGAAGAATGTACACCTAAATCTGTCTGTGTTGTGGACGCTGCTATACAGAGCGCAGCAAATTCCGTTTAAGTACCGAGACCTATTTTTCAATTCTTCTCACCCTATGTGGTAACAACTCTGGAATTCTTCAACTTCACTCCAATGATTTTGAGATTGTTTTTGTGACAGTGTTGGTGATAAATTTAGGTTAAAAATGTGCTCTTATTTATTTATGAAAGTATCAGAAATTTGGTAAAAAATGCTGAAAAATTAGCAATTTTCAGTCTCTGTATATCCCAAAAGTAGAATTGCTGTTTTCACAGATGACAGGGCTCAGAAGAGAAAGCGTGCAAATTTTGTCTGGAACAGATTTTGTACACAATGCCACGTTTGCAGAGCCCCTGAGGTGGTGAAACAGTGGAAACCCCCACACTTGTATATGGTGTGAGACAGTGACGGGAATCGTATGTAAGGGACGTTATGTATCTGCAGAATGCACTTAGAAGCATATGGAACCAGCTGGAGTGCATTGTAATCACAGTCACGGCAGTGATTACAATGCAGAATAAAAGTGTGGACTGGGTCAAGTTATTTGACCTAGTCAGTTTAGGAAAACTTATATTGGGTTTTTATTTTTGGAGAGATGTATAGGATGGTAGTGGGATGGATCTCACTCCCGTCCGGGTCTTACAAGTGGCCAGGGCCGGCGTTTGGCACAGGCAGACGCCTGGGGCCCCCACCTAGAAAGGGGGCCCCCTACCTCTGCAGCCCCTGTATGAAGTGCCCAGAAGGTGTACAGCAGTGGCGTCTCTCCCAAACCCCCCTTGAGACCCCCTCAGTGCAGTGATTTACTCATGTGGTCCCGGAGATCTGGGCTGATGGCTATAGGATCAGGTTTCACAGTCACATACAGCAGCCATCAGCATAGGTTCTGACCACTAAATCACTGCTTGTAATCTGACAGGGCGACCTTCTGTCACTACTCTCTGGATGACACAAGACAGGAATATTTTCTGCTGAATCAGGGCATTTATTATATAGAAATAAATGAATTCCCACGTGAAATAATAAGGGTAAATCATACACATATATAGTACAGGTGTGCATAGGAATCAGCGTTTTTGGTGCATTTTTTTTTTTTGCAGCCAAAACATGCTCTCTTGGCAGTAAACTGCTTTCAAAACACCCATTTTTTAGGGTATTTGCAGAGGATCCGGAAATGGCAGCCCTTTGGATGCAGCGGACATGTGCTGCATCCAAAGTGCTGCCATGTTTTGAACACAGGTGATTCCGCATGTGTTCATTGATCTGTGCGGAATCCCTGCGTCCTATACATTGCACGGGTGAGATTTCTCTTGTGGAGACTTGCGTCTACGCGAGATAAATTGGCATGCTGGGGTCTGGAGAGACGCGCAACATGTCCGTCTCCGCAGGTGAGGTGCAGGTGATAGTAGAGATGGAATTTCTTGAAATCCCATCCACTATACTGTAACATGTGGCCGCTGTGGGTTGGACGCTGCACAAGTACACAGCAGCCGACCCGCAGCATTTTCTGATTGTGGAAACACACCCTTAAGAACTTTTGCTGTTTGTTTTTTACAGTATGCATTTTGTCTACAGTACATGTTTAATAAAGTTAGTGTTATTCACAAAAAACGCAGCGAAAAACAACGTTGCAACATTTGCAGCATTTTTAAAACTTTTTCATTGCTTTCTACGGGTGAAAAAAATTGCTGAAAGAAGTGACATGCTGCAGATTTAAAAAAACGCTGCAGTTGTGAAATTCAGTCAGGAGAAAATAAAAGGGTGTGCAGGAGATTTCTGAAAATCTCAGTTTTTGCTTGTGCTGTAAAATGCTGTAAACTGCTGTAGCACTTTTTAAATCCCCTCCGTTTTACCTGCAGATTTACCGTGGATTTATCGCGGAATTACCGCGTTTTTTGTGCGGTTTTCAACAGCGTTTTTACACCTGCGGATTCCAATTATGGAGCAGGTGTAAAACGGCTGCGGAATTCGAACACAGAATTGACATGCTGCGGAAAATACAACGCAGCGTTTCTACGTGGTATTTTCCGCAACATGTGTACGGCGGATTTTGTTTTCCATACGTTTACATGGTGCTGTACAATGCATGGAAAACTGCTGCAGATCCACAGCAAAATCCGCAACGTGTGCACATAGCCTGAGAAACACGTCACCACTTCTGTATTTCTCACCCTCCTGGTTTTGGCTTACATATGCTGATTTGAAATACTGACCAAACACTCAACGTGTGAACGTGGCCTTAAACATATTGTAGACAAAGCAAACATCCTCACTCCAAAAAAAGCTGAAAAAAAGTGTGAAGAACACCACAAAACAAGCTGAAAAACAGGTGCTTTGAACGCAACATTTTTACTGCTAAAAGAAAAGGTTTTGGCTACTGAAAAAAAAAATGCTGCATGTGAACATAGGCATAGCGTTTCAGAGTAAGACTATCTGTGGTGTTGCATAGGACTGCAGGTGACATTTACTACATTATCTGTTCTCAGAGAGTTAGCACTGTTTTATCTGAAGAGTTAAAAAAAAAAAATTAAGAGGGGGTTGGGGGCAACTCTTTGTCTTGGGCCCCCAATCTTTTCTGACTCTAGCAATGCCCCTGCGTACAGCTAATAGTGGCAGACCCATTGGCCGATATGTTATCATTTGGGGCCCCCACTTTAAATTTTTGCCTAGGGCCCCACTTTGTCTAAAACCGGCCCTGCAAGTGGCCCATGGCCACGGTTTTCATTTAAACCTGAAGTTAAGGTTTGGGTGTGTCGGTTTGTGTTTGTAGTTATCACGTAGCAGAGCTGAATGTGCTGTGGATATATGCCTGTGTAAATCTAACACAGACCAGAGCCAGCGACGTGGGCAAACGTATTAGCACCCGAGAACCTTACAGGGGTGCAAGTGCCAGCAGCACTAGTCTTTATTTACCTGTTCCTGGCTGTGATACGGAGGGGAGCAATTTAATGTGTGCAGTTGCTGGACAATAAAGGACGTTTGATTTAAAGGGAACCTTTCAGCAGATTTTGCCGCTATAAGATGCAACCACCGCCTTCCAGGGCTTAGCTACAGCATTTTATAATGCTGTAGATAAGCCCCCGGTCCGACCTGCAAGTGAAGAAAAATAAGTTATATTATACTCACCCAGGGGGCGGTCCTGTCCGGTCCGATGGGTGTCGCAGGTCCGGGTCCTTCTCTTCCCATCTTGTGACACCGCCCTCCTGCTTCTTCATCGCCCTCCGGCATCAGCGCTCCTGCGCAGGCGTACTTCTCTGCCTTGTTGTGGGCAGATGAAAGTACTGCAGTGCGCAGGCGGCGGAAAGGTCTGAGACCCAGCGCCTCCACACTTCAGTACTTTACTCTGTCCTCAACAGGGCAGAGAAGTAAGACTGCGCAGGAGCGCTGATGCCGGGGAGCGATGAAGAAGCAGGAGGGCGGTGTCGCAAGAAGATGAGAGGCGCCAGACCTGGACCACCCCCCGGGTGAGTATCATATAACTTATTTTTCTTCACTTGCAGGTCAGACCGGGGCTTATCTACAGCATTACAGAATGCTGTAGATAAGCCATGAAAGGCAGTGGCCACATCTTATAGCGGCAAAATGTGCTGACAGGTTCCCTTTAACTTTCCTTTGTCACTGTCTCTCTAAATTCACTGGCAGAAACACCAGTGCCTTACAGTGGGTATAATTTTATGTTTTTATACAAAACAATTTTTGAGGGGTTTAACGATGAAAGATGAACTTTGTCATGTGCCTCATTGGTGCCAATATTTGAATGTCAAGCATCGAAAATAAAGCTGCAAGTAATAAAGTTCAGTGTATCGTGCGCCTATTCATCATTTCATCAACAGCGTGGAAACCCAAGTCTCTCTCCACAATATTCTTATCTTTACCACCATACACTGTGATAACTGATCCCTTGTTACTGTCCGAGGTACGACCACAGAGATCCAAAAGCCAGATTGTATCCTGGATTATAATACATTAATGACGGATGTAGATCTCTCAGATTAGGTCCTCAAACCATATAGGGCCATGCTGAAATAAAAAGTATAGTATGAAAAGCTGGCCATGCACTTCATACAGATGGCACTGTACAATGCTTCCTTGAGTTTCAGGAGGTAGTCATCAAGGCCCTAATATTTGGCAGTCAGGAAGGTGAGGGTCCCAGTACTTCTGAGACTGTTGGTGCTCATATTGTAACAGGTTAATGCTTTCCTGGTGACGTTCTCCAAACTGTGAGGAAGGGAAGAACACTATAAGTCCGGGGGTCACACTTGCGAGTTCAATGCAAGAAACTCAAACTCGCGCATCAAGTCCCAGCACTGTCGTCAGCACTCGGGACCGGAGCATGTGGCTGCATAGAAATACATGCAGCCGCACTCTCCGGTCCCGAGTGCCAGTGGCAGTGCCGGGTATTGATGCGAGAGACTCACGCGAGTTTCTCGCATTGAACTCGCAAGGGTGACCCCAACCTAAAGGTTCAGAGTATGCTCCAAGAGGTGAATATGAAGTTACTCAATTTTACTCTTGTGCCCAGAAAAACCTGGCCTTTGCATTAAGGATTGCTCCAAAGTGTTTAACACATCCATAAATTCATAAAATTTGGTTTTACCTTGTTAACCCAACACACTTTTATAATCTGATGTAGTCTGCACAACTTACACATAACAAACACCACATTATAAATTCATACACCAGTAAAGCCAAAAGCATTACTATAATTATGCCTTAATATAATTCCTTGAGTGGTCTAGTCTTCAAAAATGCAGTCACTTGTGAGAGGTTTCGACTGTTTAGGCACATCAGAGGCTGTGCAAACGCAACATGGCGCCTGCAGACCATTCCATCAGTCTGTGCTCCAAAATGTCACTCCTTCCTTTAGGAGCTCTGCAGTGTGTTCAAATAGCAGTTTCCCACCACATTCCGTACTCAGGAGCAATTGAACAACAAATTTTGGGGTCCATTTTCTCCTGTTACTCTTGTGAAAATAAAAAAAAAAATAGGACTCTATCTATTGTCTCTCCCTTCACATAGGAAAGCTGTTTGAGAGTAAGTGCAAGGCACAAACAGTACCGTAAATAGTGATTTATTTATTTTTTTTTAAACATAATTTGAGTATTGAAAATATGAGATGCAAGACTCTCATACCTGACTAGAAAATAATTGAAAAGCATAGTACACATTTCTAGGGCACATGAACATGATATAAAAAGAGTAGAAAGGTAAATAATAATATACCATATACCGTGTAGTTATTAGTCTTAAATTATGTTGAAATAATAAAAAAAAAAAACACTATATTTACTATGTTTGTACTATTGTAATATGTCGGGTGCGGTCTTTCATGGACTGGTGAGATTCTTTTTCTGTTTGCCACTGGAGGAAACCCACGCAAACCCGGGGAGAACATACAAACTCCTTGCAGTTGTTGTCCTTGGTGGAATTGGAACCCAGAACCCCAGCGCTGCACTTTACGATATCTGATTTGGATTATAACCCCCTATTCATGAACATGTTCTTCTATGGTGCCCTTTCTACATTGGTAACAGTCTGTAATATCTACACAGTATATGGTATATTGTTATTATTTACCTTTCTACTCTTTTTTTATATATATATATATATATATATATATATATATATATATATATATATATATATATATATATATATATATATCGTGTTCATGTGCCTTAGAAATTTGTATTACGCTTTTCCATTATTTTCTCATATTTTCACTCTTAAATTATTACTATGTTTGTACTATTATAATATAATAATATAGCTCTGACTGAAGTTGTGCCGGTGTCACCCCTGCAACTGAAACCTGTATGCTGCCGGGAGGAATTAAATTAATTGCCTCCCAGCAGTGATGTTCTAAATGCAGGCGCCAGACCGGTTCAGAATGCTATTAACCTGCAGAATAACCCAATATCTGCAGGTTTATCGCGTCTTTTTATGTCACAGGTTCCTTATGTCACAGGTTCCCTTTAAACCACTGTAAACCCACTTAACAATTTATGGGGTGTGTGTCACCAGAAGCAGAGGCTGTACAGTGGCACAATTTCATCTGCGATGCCACAAAATTGCTTTGTAACTTTGTTTCCCATGTGATTAGATATTTTCTCAATAAGCACTGTTGACTTTTTTTCCTTCTAGAGGATAATGAAGTCTCAGTGCAACTCCACTTTATTTTTCTCCCCTTGACTTATGATAACTTTTGTGTTCCTATATAGGTTTAGCCTTAAAAAGTGAATAATTATGCTTTCAATTCTATCATCCTCTAAGGAAAATGCTCGCAAAGACTTCGGCAATTTTATTGATTGGTGTGATTCTCTAATATCGGACTACAGAATTCGCTTGGGTAAGTAGCTTTTTTTCACTCGGCATATCAACCCCTGCGATAGCCTAAATGACTATATTGAATGTGATTGTAAGCCTGCGAGCAGGACTCACTCCTTTTGATATCGGAGTTATGCTTATTCTGTAATGTCTTTGTCTGTTTAAGCTCCGTCTAAAATTGTAAAGTGCTGCAAAATATGTTGGCGCTATAAAAATAATTATTATAGATGGCCTAGTTCTGCTACTTACCATGGGCAGTAAGGGTTCGTGTCCACTGTCTGGATTGACTGCGCTTTGGACGGAGTGGAAAACCCGCTCCGCCCAAAGCACTGCCCCCTTCTGTATGCGCGGTGATGCCGGATGTGTTCATTGCACACATCCGGAATCGCCGCACCCTATACATAGGACCCTGTTATTTACCTTGGGGCGACGTAGTGTCGCCACAAGGTAAACAGACATGCTGCGTTCTAAAAAGACGCGCCGCATGTCCGTAAACGCAGGGCCGCCGGATGCATATTCGCATGCATAGTGGAGACGGGATTTCATAAAATCGCCTCCACTATGCTGTAACATCTGAACGCTGCGTTTGTACGCAGCGTTCAATCCGCAGCTAATCCAGATGTAATCCGGCCCGTGGACACATACCCTTAGGGGACAGTTTTGGATATGCAGATTTCCTTGTGCAGTCTTAAGATTTGAGTATATGATTTATCCAGTTTCTCTTCCTGCAGAGATGATCTGTCTTCTCTCCATTTATATTTGACGCTAAAGGCTCCCCTTTCCTTCTCCATACACATTAGAAATAAGTCCCGTGAACCTGCCATTTAGGCAAGAGAATTTGATTGTCTGACTTTTATGAGGTGACCAAGGAATATGCTTGTTGAACGTCATTGCCCAACCCTTTTGTTTCCCCATAAGATAAGTGGCTGTTGTCATGTCTGGCATTGGATTACTCCTCTTTCTTAATTGAAAACACAAGAATGCTGGAAAATGTGGAGTAGGGAGAGAGAGCTGTCGGCCAACGGGTGTTTATTAATTGTATGTTCTTCTACTTCAGTCTATGTGGATTAGCACGTAATCAGCTCAAGGTTATCAAGCATGTCATTAAATATTTAAGATTGTACTCAATCTTTTGAATCAAGCATACCACCTTTTCTACGGGGACTAAGGGTACTGTCACACAGTGCAATTTTGATCGCTACAACGGTACGATTCGTGACGTTCTAGCGATATCCATACGATATCGCAGTGTCTGACACGCAGCAGCGATCAGGGACCCTGCTGAGAATCGTACGTCGTAGCAGATCGTATGGAACTTTCTTTCGTCGCTTGATCACCCGCTGACATCGCTGGATCGTTGTGTGTGACAGCGATCCAGCGATGTGTTCCCTTTTAACCAGGGTAAACATCGGGTAACTAAGTGCAGGGCCGTGCTTAGTAACCCGATGTTTACCCTGGTTACCAGCATAAACGTAAAAAAAACAAACAGTACATACTCACATTCCGGTGTCTGTCCTCCGGCGTCTCAGCTTCTCTGCACTGTGAGCGCCGGCCAGCCGGAAAGCGAGCACAGCGGTGACGTCACCGCTGTGCTTTCCGGCTATGGCGCTTACACAGTGGAGAGAAGCAGAACGCCGGGGGACAGACACCGGAATGTAAGTATGTACTGTTTTTTTTTTTTTTTACGTTTACGCTGGTAACCAGGGTAAACATCGGGTTACTAAGCGCGGCCCTGCGCTTAGTAACCCGATGTTTACCCTGGTTACCCGGGGACTTCGGCATCGCTCCAGCGCCGTGATTGCACAGTGTGACCGCAGTCTACGACGCTGGAGCGATAATCATACGACGCTGCGACGTCACGAATCGTGCCGTCGTAGCGCTCAAAATTGCACTGTGTGACAGTACCCTAAGGGGGAACACTTCTCATTGTGGAGAGTATCTTTACGCCAGTTTGAAAGTCAATAACACATGTCTGCAAATGGAGTGTCTGGTTTGGCTTTTTATCCTAATTCATGTGGCAAGGCTCAATAAAGGGTCAACATTGACTTTTAGGATTACTACTTCCAACATGTGGCTCTAAAGTCACTGCTTTTAATGTGTAAGGTGGCTATTTCCATATTTCATTTCCCAGAGGAGCATTGCATGGCTGAACAATCTTCCTATGCAACTTGGCACTCTCCACAAGGAGAAACTTGCACCCACTGTCAAAGTCCTGATTGCATGGAAGAGGGGTAAAAAACACAAGACACCGGTCTGCGAATGGAGGTTCTGGTTTGGTTTCTTCTTCTAAATTATGTGGCAAGGCTCGTTAAAAGTTTGATGTTGACATTTGGGATTGCTACATCCAGTAGTTGTCCCTAGAGGAGTTCAAGCACTCTTGCTCTCTGAAGATGATAGTTGCCTTTTCTGTGTACACACATTTTTTTGTCTCTTCGTTATTGTAATTTTTTTTTAATAAAAAGTTTACCTGAATGAAGGGTATATGATGAAATGGATAGTTGTGTAGAAAGTAAATGTAATTTTCTTTACTGTATTGCAGGCTGTGGTTCCTTTTCTGGTTCGTTTCTGGATTTCTGCACTGCAGATATCAGTAAGTGGTTTAGACTCCTACAATGTGTACAATTTTATTGTATTTTAGTGTTGATATTCTAGGGGTTGGCCACTACTTGACATGTCCCTTTCATATGAAATAATTGTCATAGATGAGCTCTTTACTGAATACCTTGCTTTCCCAAATCCTTCTGTAACAGGAGCAGATCAGTGATTGGGTGCACTAGGGATGGAAAACCCCTTTAACACCTTTACGACCTGTGACATACCTATATGTCATAGGTTGCCTCCCCCTCCTTGATGCGGGCTCCAGCGCTGAGCCCACATGTGATTTGATCATGTGTCACGTGCCCCCAACAGCTGTGGGTGGAATTGCAATCTACCTGCCGCTGTTAATATCTTAAATGCCTCTGTCAATCTCTAACAGCGGCATTTAACATAGGCGCGTTGGAAGAACGGCACAAATCTCGTGCTTGTCATTCCACATCTGCTTTTTCTATGAAGCATGTCATAACATACATGGATCAGTAAAGTAAACTTTGCACACAACAAAATGCTGAAGTGAAATATTTAATTAGATCCACGTACAGTTGTTGGATTTAAACAAACATTTCGATCACTTAGACCTTCCTCAGTGAACCGACTGCACTATAAAGTATAGAAAGGAGAAGTTGCTCATGGTAATCACTGCCCCTGGAGGATAAAAAAGCATAGCTTATATAGAGAATAGGATCAGGGGTCAATTGAACCTTTTCCAGAACAAGTATGGGATATGGTGCAACGCGGTATACTGCACTTGTCATGTCCATATCAGTTTACTTTACTGACCTAGCACGGTTTGGGAACCTAGTTTTGCACCATCTAATAAACTGTTGTGCTTACGTTTTTTTCATCTGTGGCAAGCCTAGATGACACATTTCAGTTCTGCAATTGGTGTTGTGCTCTGTATTTTAGGTTTGCCTGTACGGAGAGAAGTGGAAGGTGGCAAAAGAGAACTAAAGTTCCCTGAAATAGCTGAAGCTCAGCAAGACATATTCAACAATAACCCACAGTGGAGCAGGAAGCAGCTTCCAGATCGATCGCGGGCAGCCAGGGACCGTGCAAATGAAAAACTAGTGGCGTTCATAGTGAATGCTAAAGAGGCCGAAAATCACCTTATAGACATCTTGGAAGGGAAGAAAAAGTCACAATGGCTAAAAAAGTTTCAGTCTTCAAAACGACACATAAACTGCCTAGACACCTATATTGAAGATGAAGAGCAGATAGAACTGATGACGAGCCACTTGCAGGCAATCTGTGTGAAAAAGAGCAGCAAAACGGAAAACCTAATGCATGGCGATCAGACCCGGTTTATCTTTGAAGTTTTGATCCCTGAGGTAAAATTTATTTCTATTCCAATAACATTTTATTATATAGATAGATAGATAGATAGATAGATAGATAGATAGATAGATAGATAGATAGATGAATAGATATCTATATAGATTTTTTTTTTTGAGTGTATGTATAGGTGTATGAAATCAATCAAAGAAAAAATGCTGAGCCGCACAGCTATGAGGCACAGAGCCGACCAAAGTCCATATGCAGTGCAAGGGAGAGCCTGACAACGGATCAGGGGTGCTCGCATGGAAAGAAGTGTTCGACAAAAATAGCAGAAAAAATGCAGTCCTAGAGTAGTATGAATCCTTTATTCAAGCATAAAAAACATCATCTTCACGGCTCGGGGATGCACCATTGACCCGTGGAAGCGCCATTGTTAGCGCGAAACGGCCGCCGTCTATCCCTGCACACCCTTGTTCCATCTACACACCCCACATGAAGATGATGTTTTTTATGCTTGAATAAAGGATTCATACCACTCTAGGACTGGTGAGTGCTGCCGCATTTTTTCTGCTGTGTATGTATCAATCCCTGCCCACTCCACATAGCCCCACCCACTCCGCATAGCCGCACTCACTCCACACGGCCCACGTTGTTAGCGCACACAGTTGGAGACACATTCACCTCGAAAGCCACCCTGCAAAACTCACCGGCTGCGAGCCATAATCAGGGCCGCCGCCTTCAGAGTATCCGTGTCTAAAATGGAGTTGTTCTTATGAGGCATTACATCAAGGGAAAGGGAGGGGCCTCATGGATTACACCGCTGTGCTCATGACAGGAAGTTGCTGTGCACGCGTGAGGTGAAAATGAGAGGAGTGAGGCGCTGCTGCAGTATGAGGCTGTGTATAGAGAAGAGTGAGGCGCTGCAGGCTGTGTATAAGGCCACATTCACACGTTCAGTATTTGGTCAGTATTTTACCACAGGAGTTAAAAGCCAAAACCACGAGTGGGAGAAAAATACAGAAGTAGTGATGTGTTTATAATATATTTTTCCTCTGGTTGTTTTTACTTCAAGTTTTAGCTTACAAATACTGAGGTAAAAATACTGACCAAATAACGTGTGAACGAGGTCTAAAGGAGAAAAGTCTGTAGTGTTGAATATATGATGTGAAATGTTTTTATGTGCAATATAATCATTATAATTTGTTATAACTAACCACAGTTAGTTACTATGCCCTGGCAACGCCGTCTCTTCAGCTAGTGGTAGGATAAAGCCTTCCCGTTAGTTGGGGTTCCCACTTCTAATTCTTAGCATCTGTGAGATTTACCTTTTTAAACACGAGGAGGGAACATAATTTTACATTGAGACACCTGTGAGATAAAGGCTCCTGATTTTCCAAATTTTACAGCGTAACTTCCATATGACAAGCGAATGTGAAAACTGAATGCATTTTTTCCATTATTCAAAACAATCAACATTAGAAAAACATTAACTAACTTGTGTGTATGCTTAAAAGGGTTATCCAGGATTTACAGATTTAGGCCTCATTCACTTGTCAGTATTTTGCATTAGTTTTTTCTATGCCAAAACCAGGAGTGTCTCAAAAACACAGAACACGTGTCAATCTTTCACTTATAGTTTTTCTCTGCAAGTTCCACTCCTGGTTTTGGCGTACAAATACTGATGCAAAAATACTGACATGTGAATGAGACCTTATCTTTTAACAAAAACAACAAATCCTTCTTTGCAACTCCTGTTGTCCCTGGTGTTTGTTTATTTTGCAACAGCAATTGCATACCTACAGCAGCCCATCAATGCCCTCCAGTAGGGTATTAGGATTGTTTTTGTGAGACCATATTCACAGATTCAGTATTTGCGCAGTATTTTCTCAGTATATGTAAGCTAAAGCCAGGAGTGGGTGATAGAAACACGTCACCACTTCTGTATTTATTATACTTTTTCCTCTGATTGTTCCTCTCCTGGTTTTGTCTTGCATATACTGATGTAAAATACTGACCAAATACTGAATGTGTTAATGTGACATCTGTATAAATGTCTGCCTTACCAGTTTCTGCTTCCTTTGATGGGCAGCTTTGTGCCTTTGTCGCAGGTCACGCAATAGTCCTGTGTGATTCTCTAGGACTTATGGCGCTGTCCTGGCCATTAGCTTGGTGGTTAACTTCTGTCTTTGGTTTATTGCTGTTAACCCTGGGCGGGGTTGCTTGCTATTAAAGTTCCTGAATTCTTGTTTTCCATTATCAATTTTAGTTCTTCTAGACCAGGCCAATACGTGTTGGCCTGCTTTAGTTCTGATAGTTTCCTGTTGTTAGATTATTATTATTATAATTATTATTATTATTATTATTATTATTTATTTATATAGCACCATTGATTCCATGGTGCTGTATATGAGAAGGGGTTACCTACAAATTACAGATATCACTTACAGTAAGCAAACTAACAATTACAGACTGATACAGAGGGGAGATCTCAAGATGTTTTCTGATCATTTACTTGCCTGATGTTTCTGCTGCAGACCATCTGGTTTTGACTCTTTGCGAGCCAGCTCTTCCAGCTAGTCTACCACATACACTGCCCCATGAACAGTATAGGTTGACCTTGCATTACACATTCAACATCCTGAAACATCCCAGGCCTCTACCATCGCAGAAGCACTGACTACCCCTGAAACTAAAGTGAATTTACCAGACCGTTTTTCTGGGGACCGAAATACATTTTTTACTTGTTGTACTTCAGACACCACCCAATATGGTCCTGTACTTACAGCCAGTGTGTGTGGGACTCATAATTTCCCTCCTTGCAGTGCCATCTCCCGGCTTGGCGCTTCAACTTATGCGCTGATGCTCCAGAACTCTCCTCAGTTGACTTGCTTTCTGATGCCCTTGGACTCCTGTGTGATGACTCTGACTTAGCAGTGTGTGCATCAAACAAATTAGAGTCCAATATAGGTGATGTACTGCTGAAGAAAACAGGATAGAATTTTAGTGCCGGGCCACATGCTCATAATGGAATGACCAGACTACTAGCTATTAGTTTCATACTGGAATTTGACTAAATCAAGAACGTTAGTACGATTCCCTCCTTCTGATTACCTTGACGCAGTCATGTCCCTGGCAATCAATCTTCATAAGCAGTTGCGTGAATGCAGACAGGAAAGCACCAGTGACTCTTCACCTCCACCCGAGACTCTGGTGCCAACTGCACTCATGGAGGAGCCCATGTATAACTCAAACCCATCAACAACAAGAGGTCAAAGTGAATAAAACTGGATCCACTTAAATACTGTAGAGCGTTTGGCAATCCGATAATTGCCTGCTCAAGACGATCACTGCCTGAAAAATGCCAGAGAATAAGTGGGTTTTGTGAGACATACAGGTATCACTCTTTTCAGTAGAACCTGTATGCCCATATTAACCCCTTAACCCCCCCCCCCCCCAGCCTATTTTCACCTTCCTGTACAAGCTAAATTTTACAATTCTGACCAGTGTAACTTTTTATGTGGTAGTAAGTCTGGAGCACTTCAATATATCCTAGTGATTCTGAGATTTTTTTTTTTCTTGACACATTGTAGTTTGCATTAGTGGTAAATTTAGTGGTTTTTCTTTGTGTTTATTTGTTAAAATATCAGAATTATAGCAAAAATTTTGAAACTCTTCAAATTTTCATAATTTAATTTTTATTATTTTAAAACAGGTAGTTATATCACACAAATAGTTAATAAATATAATTTACCACATGTCTACTTTACAACCGCATCATTTTTGAAACCTATTGTTTTTATTAGGAAGTTATAAGGGTTAAAAGTTGATCAGCAATTTCTTTTTCTTCCAAGAAAATTTACAAAACCCATTTTTTTTTTTCAGTGACCATATCACATTTGAAGTGACTTTGAGGGCCTATGTGATAGAAAATAACCAAAAGTGACACCAGTATAAAAACTGCACCCCTCAAAATGCTCAAAACATGCAACCCTTCAGGTGCTTCACAAGAATTAAACCTTTCGCGCCAGAGCCCATTTTCGCCTTCATGAGCAAGCCAATTTCTTCAGTTCTGAACAGTGTCATTTTATGAAGTAATAACTCATAATAACTGTAACGCTTCAACGTATTCCAGTGATTCTGAGATTGTTTTTCATGACGTATTGTAATTTATGATAGTGGTAAAATGTGTTCGATATAACTTGCGTTTATTTCTGAAAATATATCAGAAATTTGGCAAAAAATGTTGTCATTTTTATGCCCTTAACCCATAGAGTAACCACATTTTGCAGATTATGATGCAACCGTTAATAAGACACACCCCACGTTTTGGGGAGGAAAATAGGGAATTTTTTTTTAATAAAATGGTGTGTTATCTGCTTTTGCGGTAGCTTCCTTGGGGCACAGGGTGGTGGAGTGCAATCCCAGGTGGCAGGATCGCTGCTGGCGGAGGCAGGAGATGCTCCAGGCTGGTAGCGATGGGGTTTTCGGCTGCAGGAGTTGCCCAATGGCTGCTGGCCCCAGGCTGGAGCGACAAGATGTTAAGTGGTGCTGTGGCTCCGCGGACTTTTTGTGAAAGCCCGGAGCCCCGCACCTTCCACACTTTCTAATGACGTGGACCCTGGGAAAATGGCCACTGGAGGCGGCGGATGCGCAATTGTGATTTTGGGAGACTTCGGCGGCCATTTTCCCGGAGTACACCGTATGGAAAGTAAGGGGCTCCGAGCTTTCACAAAATGTTGGCGGAGGCCCTGCACCACCGAACACCTCGTCGTAGCAGCCTAGGGTCCGCAGCCATTGCCCAACTCCTGCTGCTGCCAAAAGTTTCAGGTAGCAGAGACCCTGCGACTCTACTCCAAAGCAACTGCAATTCAGATTATAAAACGCACCCCCCATTTTCCCCAAAAATAGGGGGGGGGGGGGGGGCATAAAGTGCGTCTTATCATCCGAAAAATACAGTATCTCACACAAAATAGTTCATAAATAACATTTACCACATGTCTTTTTACATCAGCACAATTTTTGAAACCTAAAAAAATTACCGTATTTTCCGGCGTATAAGACGACTTTTTAACCCCTGAAAATCTTCATAAAAGTCGGGGGTCGTCTTATACGCCGGGTATCGCCTTGTACGCCGGGTGTATATGGTGGGTGGGGGGGGGGGGGGGGGGAGTGGTCCTGATGACAACGAGAGGGCGTCTCACAGGAAAGTGAGTATCCCCCATTACCTCATCATAGCGCTGCAGCGTGGGGTCTCTGTGCTGGGAGCGGCGGCTGCTGTGCTGTGGGGCGGCGGCTCCTCTTCTGCAGTGTGGGGCCTCTGGTGCTGTGGGGCGGCGGCGGCGTATCTTCATGCAGTCGGGGCTCCTCCGGCATCTCCTTAAAGCTCGGAGGCCCCGCTGGCAGCTCCATCGGTACAATGCGGTGGCCTCCGGGAAAATGGCCGCTGCTCAGATTCAGATCTCGTGTCCTGAGATCTCGGGACGAGATCTGAATCTGAGCATGCGCCGCCCCCAGCGGCCATTTTCCCGGATGCCACCGCATCGCACCTATTGAGCTGCCTCCGGGAAAATGGCCGCTGCTCAGATTCAGATCTCGTCTCCCGAGATCTCGGGACGAGATCTGAATCTGAGCAGCGGCCATTTTCCCGGAGGCCACTGCATTGTACCGATGGAGCTGCCAGCGGGGCCTCCGGGCTTTCAGGAGATGCCGGAGGAGCCCCGACTGCATGAAGATACGCCGCCGCCCCACAGCACCAGAGGCCCCACACTGCAGAAGAGGAGCCGCCGCCCCACAGCACAGCAGCCGCCGCTCCCAGCACAGAGGCCCCACGCTGCAGCGCTACGATGAGGTAATGGGGGATACTCACTTTCCTGTGAGACGCCCCCTCGTCGTCATCAGGACCACTCCCCCCCCCCCCCAAAAAAAAAAAAAAAAAGGCACACATTCACCGGCCCTATAAGACGACATAGGGTGTATAAGAAGACCCCTGACTTTTAAGAAGATTTTATATTTTAACTGGTAAAGTTGGGGGGTCGTCTTATACGCCCAGTCGTCTTATACGCCGGAAAATACGGTAAGTTATAAATGTTAAAAGTTGACCAGCAATTTCTAATTTTTCCATAAAATTAACAAAACCATTTTTTTAGCAGACATCACATATTAAGTGACTTTGAGGGGTCTGTCACAGAAAATACCCCAAAGTGATACCATTCTAATAATTGAACCCCTCAAGGTGCTCAAGACCAGATTCAATAAGTTTATTAACCTTTCTAGTGCTTCACAGGAATTAATGGAATGTGGAAGGAAAAAATGAACATTTTTAACTTTTTCCCACAAACATGTTACTTTAGCCCCAAATTTTTAATTTTCACAAGAGTAACAGGAGAAGATGCACCATAAAATTTGTTGTGCAATTTTTTACGGAGTACACCGATACCCCATATTTGTTGGAAAACGAATGCTTGGGCGCACAGCAGGACTTGAAAGGGAATGAGCTCTATTTTGCCTGGAATAGGTTGCGGATACCATGTCACATTTGAAGAGCCCCTGTCATGCCAAAACAGCAGAAATCCCCACAAGTGATATCCAATTTTGTAAACCGCACTTCTCAAGGAATTTATCTAGGGGAGTAGTGAGTATTTTTAACCCTCAAACGATTCACAAACTTGTTTAACATTGGTCTGAGTAAATTAAATGTTAATGTTTTTTCCACTAAAAGGTTTCTTTGACCCCAAGTTTTCAATTTTCAAAAGCAGGAGAAAACAAACACTTGCAATTTGTTACTCATTTTCTCCCAAGTACATGAATACCCCATAAGTGGTCGAAAACTACTTTGAATCACAGTGCAAACCTCAGAAGGGAAGGAACCCGTATTACAACGGTGCAGATTTTTCTGCACTGGTTTGAGGGTGCCATGTCACATTAGCGGAGCCATGGGGTTTCAGAACAGCAGAACCCCCATAAGAGACCCCATTTTACAAACTACACATCTTAATGACTTCATCTAGAGGTGTAGTGATCATATTGACACTACAGGTGTGTCACACAGGATTTTATACCGTTGAGCAGTGAAGAAAAAAAAATTACATTTTTACCACAAAAAATTAGTTTTAGCCCCAGATTTTACATTTTCACATGGGTAAAATGGTGCTAAAATGTGTCACACAATTTCTGCTGAACGTGTCACTACCCCATATGTGGCTGTACAGTACTGCTTAGCCACACAGCGAGTCTCAGGAGGGAAGGAGCGCTATTTGACTTTTTGAGAACAAATGATTGTAGAATAGTTTGTAGACTCCATATATAGAGTCCCTAAGTGCCAGATGAGCAGAATCCCCCTTCAAGTGACCCCATTTTGGAAATTACACCCCTCAGGGGTTTCCTTTGAATCACGTCACTCGGAGAATTAGATGTAAACCCCTATATAAGTGCTCAGCGTAGAACAATAAATGTGATCCAAAATGTTACGTAAGGGGCG
Source organism: Ranitomeya variabilis (assembly GCF_051348905.1). Taxonomy (NCBI): domain Eukaryota; kingdom Metazoa; phylum Chordata; class Amphibia; order Anura; family Dendrobatidae; genus Ranitomeya; species Ranitomeya variabilis. The sequence continues at coordinate 756,038,941 of NC_135232.1, forward strand.
TGGCCTGGACCTGAATGGCTTAGGACGCAGGTTTAGTGAGCTCTAAGGGAAACCCTAACAACGCTACTACAACGCGAAAAGAAGATTTCTGTTATCCATCCTTTTTATTCTGAACATATTATTTAATGTCAGGATCATTTTGAGACAATTTTCAGCAAAATTGGACAATTCTCTCTCTCTCTCTCTCTCTCTCTCTCTCTCTCTCTCTCTCTCTCTGTGTCTCTCTCTCTCTCTCTCTCTCGTCACAATCCGTTGTTTTTTGAGAATGCAGGATCCTGCAAAAAAAATTATTTTCTCATAGACTTGTATTAGCGACGGATTGTGACGGATGGCCATCCGTTTCATCCGTTGTGCACTGGATCCTGCATAAAAAAAAATGGTCCGTCGGGCACAGAAAACGTTCAGAGGAACTTTTTTTCTGCACGTCAGAAAATCGGTCAGCGGCGCATCCTGCGCTGCCCGTCACTGGCTACAATGGAAGCCTATGGGCACAGGATGCGTCGCTGACTGTGGAAAGCAGGAATCCAGCGACGGGTCCCGCCTTTTCAAACTGAGCATGCGTGGAAGAATTTCCCATCATGACGACGTAGCGAGACCGCTACGTCGTCATCTCGCGAGACCGCAATGCATTCTTGGGACCGGAGCGTCGCTAAACGCCTCGCCTGGATCCGAGGACCGCGGAAGGTGAGTATATAACTATTTTTTATTTTAATTCTTTTTTTTTTTAACAGGGATATGGTGCCCACATTGCTATATACTAGTTGGGCTGTGTTATATACTGCGTGGGCTGTGTTATATACTGCGTGGGCTGTGTTATATACTGCGTCTTTGTGCTATATACTACATGGGCTGTGCAATATATTATGTGGCTGGGCAATATACTACGTGGCTGTGCTATATACTGCGTGAGCTGTGCTATATACTGCGTGAGCTGTGCTATATACTGCTTGAGCTGTGCTATATACTACTTGAGCTGTGCTATATACTACTTGAGCTGTGCTATATACTACTTGAGCTGTGCTATATACTACTTGAGCTGTGCTATATACATGGCTGGGCAATATACTACGTGGCTGTGCTATATACTACGTGGCTGTTATATACTACGTGGCTGTCTTATATACTGCGTGAGCTGTGCTATATACTACGTGGCTGTGTTATATACTACGTGGGCTGTGCTATATACTACGTAGCGGTTCAATATACATGGCTGGGCAATATACTACGTGGCTGTGTTATATTCTACGTGGCCTGTGTTATATACTACGTGGGCTGTGCTATATACTACGTGGGCTGTGCTATATACTGCGTGGGCTGTGTTATATGCCGCGTGGGCTGTGCTATATGCCGCGTGGGCTGTGCTATATGCCGCGTGGGCTGTGCTATATGCCGCGTGGGCTGTGCTATATGCCGCGTGGGCTGTGCTATATGCCGCGTGGGCTGTGCTATATGCCGCGTGGGCTGTGCTATATGCCGCGTGGGCTGTGCTATATGCTACTTGGATGTGGTATATTTCTCTGCTGTATCTGTGTATCATGAAGCGTGGTATGTGTTAAAGAGGGGGGCCCACTGAGACTTTCGCCCGGAGCCCTCAAAAACCTGGAGCCGGCCCTGGCTTCACTGATTGGTCACGCCCGGCCGGCCGTGAACAATCAGCGACCGGCGCAGTCCGGCCGCGAATTGGCGCTGAATTTGAACCACGCTTCGCTATTTGGTCGTGCCCGGCCGGCCGAATCCTGTGTATAAATTGCATTCTTCTGAAAACTTCATAAATAGACTACATACATATTCTAGAATACCCAATGCGTTAGAATCGGGCCACCATCTAGTCACACATAACAACAAAATCCTTATTCACCCCCAAGATATAGTTGATAAGTTTGCTGAGTTCTATAGCAACTTACCGTATATACTCGAGTATAAGCCGAGATTTTCAGCCCAAATTTTGGGGCTGAAAGTGCCCCCTCGGCTTATACTCGAGTCACGGTCGGCGGGTGAGGGGGAGAGGGCGCTGAGGCATACTTACCTGCTTCCGGGGCTCCTGGCGCTCCCCCTGCCCGTCCCACGGTCTTCGGTGCCGCAGCTCTTTCCCTGTACAGCGGTCACATGGGACCGCTCATTAGAGAAATGAATAGGCAGCTCCACCTCCCATAGGGGCGGAGCCGCATAATTCATTTCTCTAATCAGCGGTGCCGGTGACCGCTGACAGAGGAAGAGGCTGCGGCACTGAAGACCAGCTGTCCGGGGGAAGGAGCGGGATGCCGGGAGCAGGTAAGTATTACATATTTAACTTCCCTCGTTCCACACGCCGGGCGCCGCTCTGTCTTCCCGTCCTCTTGTTCTGACTGTTCAGGTCAGAGGGCGCGATGACTCATACAGTGTGCGCGCCGCCCTCTGCCTGAACAGTCAGTGCGGAGAGACGCCGGGACCGGACGCTGGGGAGCTGCAAGCAAGAGAGGTGAGTATGTGTTTTGTTTTTTTTATTGCAGCAGCAGCAGCAATGGCACAGATTTATGTGGAGTATCTATGGGGCAACGGTGCAGAGCACTATATATAAGGCACAGCTTTATGTGGAGCATCTATGGAGCAACGGTGCAGAGCACTATATATAAGGCACAGCTTTATGTGGAGCATCTATGGGGCAACGGTGCAGAGCACTATATATAAGGCACAGCTTTATGTGGAGCATCTATGGGGCAACGGTGCAGAGCACTATATATAAGGCACAGCTTTATGTGGAGCATCTATGGGGCAACGGTGCAGAGCACTATATATAAGGCACAGCTTTATGTGGAGCATCTATGGGGCCATAATCAAAGGTCAAAGGTGCAGAGCATTATATATGGCACAGCTATCTATGGGGCCATAATCAAAGGTGCAGAGCATTATATATGGCACAGCTATCTATGGGGCCATAATCAAAGGTGCAGAGGTAATATATAGCACAGCTATCTATGGGGCCATAATCAAAGGTGCAGAGCATTGTATATGGCACAGCTTTCTACGGAGCATCTATGGGGCCATAATGAACTGTGCAGAGCATTATATATGGCACAGCTTTATGTGGAGCATCTATGGGGCCATAATGAACGGTATGGAGCATCTATTTTTAATTTTGAAATTCACCGGTAGCTGCTGCATTTTCCACCCTAGGCTTATACTCGAGTCAATAAGTTTTCCCAGTTTTTTGTGGCAAAATTAGGGGGGTCGGCTTATACTCGGGTCGGCTTATACTCGAGTATATACGGTATATAATATTAATAAAAACAACCCAGATCTCCAACCCCCCACCAAAAAAAAAGATATTGATTCTTTCCTAGCTTCTGTCAACCTCCCAAAAATTCTACAGAAGACTTGGAATTCCTTTCAGTACCATTTAACATTGAAGAAATCTCAGATACTATAAAACATTTAAAATCGTTTAAAGCTCCTGGCCCTATTATAAATCTTTTGGACACCTCCTAGCCCCTCACCTTACTAAAGTCTTTAACTATACTTCCGAATTAGGTTCATTCTCAGAAGAAAATTTAGAGGCCACGATAATCGTCATTCCTAAACCAAAATCTGACACTAGTCTAGTCCCCAATTATAGACCAATTTCACTAATAAATTGCGATATAAAAATGTATTCCAAAATTCTGGCCAGTAGATTGAATTTGATTCTACCAAAAATAATTTTAATGATCAAATTGGTTTCGTAAGTGGTAGACAATCTATCGAAGGTACCAGAAGAGTCACTGATTTAATTAAATGGATAAATAAAAAAAAATTATGTTCTGTTATAGCCTCCCTTCATGCCGAAAAGGCGTTTGACGGTGTCAGATTCTTATGCAAGTAATTTGTAATCGGCAAAAAGATTAGTATCCCCAGATATTTCAATTGGTCTGCTATCTTAAGTCTACCCCCTTCGACTTAATTGGAAATACTTAAAAGCAACTCTTCAAAAATTTGGTTTAAATATCCCATGTATTTCAACAATTATGGCTTTATACTCTAATCCGAAAGCAAAGGTTTATGCTAACAACTACCATATTTTACAGACTATAAGACGCACCGGACTATAAGACGCACCCTGGTTTTAGAGGTGGAAAATAGGGAAAAAAATATTTGAAGCAAAAAAATATGGTAAAATATTTAATGACATAAATAACATACTATTATATGTGGTGTTATTATATATAATAGTATGTTGTTATGTTGGAAGCTGCGGGACAAGTGTGGTGTCTGTGAAGTACTATATGAAGACGCTGGAGGGTGAGTATAAGAATGGGGGCACAGGGATTATATTGAAAGCACCAGTCCAGCACTGCAAAATAACACTGGAGTGCTGCTTTAAAATCCCATGGGAGAACTATAACTCCCAGCATGTCCTGCAGATCCTATGGCATGCTGGGAGTTATAGTTCACCAAAGGAGTGGCAGAGTGCTTTATTGTGTGTTGTAAAGACTAACCTCTTAATTGTGGCAGCCAGCCACACTGTGGTGAGGTAAAAGCATCCCATGACTGCACACACAGAGCCCTCCCTTTTGTTGCCTCTCCACAGCACAGGTTATAAGAGGAAGCTTGCAGATTCTAGTGGGGAGTCTGAAGGACCTATGATGACATCAGCAGAGGGAGGGCTCTGTGCTGTCATGTGATGCTCAAGCCCGCCCACTTCATGACATCACACAGGTCCTTATGCCCAGCACTCAGCGTCCTGCCCAGGCAGGTATGCGGCGCTCTTATCCCCTCTGGCCCCCTGCTGCTTCCCCTTCCTCCACTGAACACAGATCTCCCCAGCTGCTGCAGAAATCCAGCGCTGGGGAAACCATGTGTGTTCGCTGCTTAAGTGGAGTATTCATTTGCTGCTCACTGCTCAGGCTGACAGGTGGGCGGGGAAGCGGCTAATGAATATTCACTGTACTTAATCATTGGGACCATGTGGTTTCCCCAGCACTGATTCCGGGCAGCGGGGACATTTTTCTGCCTCTTGAAAGTGGGATCCCAGTGCGATCCCACTAGCTGCTGCCCCCCTCCACACATGTTACATCCCTACCATAAGACGCACCCACACTTTCCTCCCAAATTTGGAGGAAAAAAAGTGCGTCTTATGGTCGGAAAAATACGGTACCTTTCACATCCATTTAACATCAAAAACAGGACTAGACAAGGATGCCCTTTATCCCCTTTCTTATTTGTACTAGCCTTAGAACCCCTCGCTCAACAAATCAGAAAGGATTATTCCATCTCTGGCATTAAACCACCCACAAGAGAATATAAAATTGGACTATATGCTGATGACATTATCCTGTCCTTAACTAACCCAATTAAATCGATTCCAAGAACTCAGCAACTTCTCGACAATTTTGCCCGCATATCCTTTTTTAAAATAATCCAATCTAAATCTAAAATTCTTCAGTTTAACATGGGAAAACTCTCATTTACGGTAGATAATTTTAAAAAAATTGCTTCATGGTGTTGGGTAGAGAAAGATTTGACTTATTTGGGCCTAAATATTACTAAAAGTATTGATTCATTGTGTTATAACAATATAAAAACTCTTACAAATTCCATTTCCAAAGAACTAAATTTTTATGATGAAAAAGATCTGACCTGGTGGGGGAGAATTATGATTGTTAAATCAATTATACTACCAAAGATACTTTATGTATTTAGATCTCTTCCCATAACCATATCCATAACTCATCTAATATTCAATCCTTTTAAATTCCTTCATTTGGAAGAAAAAAAGGGCTAGAATAGCCACAAATATCATACATAAAAATAAAAGACACGGTGGTGCCAGTCTTCCAAATATTATTGCATACTATAATACTAATTTAATAATTCAAAGTGTATACTGGTGTCCGGAATCGTATACTCCTTCCTGGTCTGATATAGATACTTCATGTAATGGAGGAAAACCACTTTATTTTCTAATACTAAATCATTTATCAAACTCTACAAAAGATACTGCTAGTTACCCCTTTTTTAAGGCTCCAATAGAGGCATGGAAAAAACTTTCAAAAATAAAAAAAGATATAAATTAAAGTTAAATGATAAAAAAAATTCCCCTTTCTTTAATCTGGTTATCATTAAATGTAACTCCAGAACCATTATGGGCAGAATTAAAAATCAAAAACTACAGGACATTAGCAATGGATCAATCTGTTACTCGTTTGACTACTTCAAAAATAAGTTTAAAGTGCCTTCCTCAGCCTTCATAAAATACTTGATTCTTAGAGATCAAATCAGAGATTTTCTTAGTAAAAATCCGACATTCACAGAAGCCTCCATTAATCTTTTAACAATATCGGATAAAATATTTTCTGGAGCTTCAAATATATTTATAATTGGCTAAACAACGATAATGAATTCTTAGAAATTCCATATATGAAAAAGTGGGAATCTGCTCTTCATATCTCAATAGAAAAAGAAAAATGGAAAAAGCATTAGATTTAACCTACTCGTCTACTACCTCGTTTTCGTCACAAGAAACTTATTACAAAACAATTACAAGATGGTATTACATGCCATCAAGATTGGCCTTGATAAATTCCAAATCCTCATCTTTTTGTGGTTGTGGTCATTATGGAAACCTAATCCATATTTTCTGGAGTTGTCCTAAAATCAGACCTCTTTGGAAAAGAATCTCTTTCCTTATTAACCAAATTTTAAAAACAAATGATTTTAACCTCAGTCCTCAATTGGCTGTTTTATCCCTTCATACAGAACAAATTGCCTCCTCTCGGAGACAAATCATAATCCACTTACTATTGGTTACAAAAAATGTTATCGCATTTAAATGGAAAGGCCCTGACATCCCTTCTTTGAGGAATATACAGTTAGGTCCATATATATTTGGACAGAGACAACATTTTTCTAATTTTGGTTATAGACATTACCACAATGAATTTTAAACAAAACAATTCAGATGCAGTTGAATTTCATACTTTCAGCTTTCATTTGAGGGTATCCACATTAAAATTGGATGAAGGGTTTAGGAGTTTCAGCTCCTCAACATGTGCCACCCTTTTTTTAAAGGGACCAAAAGTAATTGGACAATTGACTCCAAGGCTATTTCATGGACCGGTTTGGGCAATCCCTTCGTTATGTCATTCTCAATTAAGCAGATAAAAGGCCTGGAGTTGATTTGAGGTGTGGTGCTTGCATTTGGAAGGTTTTGCTTTAAAGTAAACATGTGGTCAAAGGAGCTCTCCATGCAGGTGAAACAAGCCATTCTTAAGCTGCGAAAACAGAAAAAACCCGTCCGAGAAATTGCTACAATATTAGGAGTGGCAAAAAATCTACAGTTTGGTACATCCTGAGAAAGAAAGAAAAAGTACTGGTGAGCTCATCAATGCAAAAAGACCTGGGTGCCCACAGAAGACAACAGTTGTGGATGATCGCAGAATGATCTCCATGGTAAAGAGAAACCCCTTCAAAACAGCCAACCAAGTGAACAACACTCCAGGAGGTAGGCGTATCAATATCCAAATCTACCATAAAGAGAAGACTGCATGAAAGTAAATACAGAGGGTTCACTGCACGGTGCAAGCCACTCATAAGCATCAAGAATAAAAAGGCTAGACTGGACTTTGCTAAAAAACATCTAATAAAGCCATCACAGTTCTGGAATAACATTCTTTGGACAGATGAAACCACGATCAACCTCTACCAGAATGATGAAAAGAGAAAAGTATGGCGAAGGCGTGGTACAGCTTATCCAAAGCATACCACATCATCTGTAAAACACAGCGGAGGCAGTGTGATGGCTTGGGCATGCATGGCTGCCAGTGGCACTGGGTCACTAGTGTTTATAGATGATGTGACACAGGACAGAAGCAGCCGAATGAATTCTGAGGTATTCAGAGCCATACTGTCTGCCCAGATCCAGCCAAATGCATCCAAACTGATTTGTCGTCGTTTCATACTACAGATGGACAATGACCCAAAACCTAGAGCCAAAGCAACCCAGGAGTTTATTAAAGCAAAGAAGTGGAATATTCTTGAATGGCCAAGTCAGTCACCGGATTTCAACCCAACTGAGCATGCATTTCACTTGTTAAAGACTAAACTTCAGACAGAAAGGCCCACAATCAAACAGCAACTGAAAACCACCGCAGTGAAGGCCTGGCAGAGCATCAAAAAGGAGGAATCACAGCGTCTGGTGATGTCTATGAGTTCAGGACTTCAAGCAGTCATTGCCAACAAAGGGTTTTCAACCAAGTACTAAAAATGAACATTTTATTTAAAATTATTGAATCTGTTTAATTACTTTTGGTCCCTTTAAAAACAGGGTGGCACATGTTAAGGAGCTGAAACTCCTAAACCCTTCATCCAATTTTAATGTGGATACCCTCAAATGAAAGCTGAAAGTCTCTGTCCAAATATATATGGACCTAACTGTAATTGATCAAATGAAATTACATAAGTCATTTGAATATAAACTAGCACAGCTTAATTCCTGTTCTGATATTTTTTTTAAAAAATGGCATAGATGGTCAGAATTATTCCCTTAAATGTTTTTACAATTATTTTTATTGGTAATTTTTTGAAAAGTTACTTAATGGTTGGAAATTTTCAGATTTATAGTAATATAACACTTCCTCTATTTTTCAGATTTAAAGTAATATAAAGCTTCCTCTATTTTTCATATTTAAAGTAATATAAAGCTTCCTCTATTTCTTTTTTCCCCTAACCCCTCCTCCTCTTTTGTTTTTTCCCTTCCTAATTAATTATTTTCTAATTTTCCCTGTATGTTATAATGAAAATGTTAGTAAAACTCTTTGAAAAACAAAATGTTATGTAATATATTCCCAATAAAAGCTTCAACTCAATCTACAAAAAAAGCCCCCACTCAGGTCTGTCATCTGTTAATGGAAATATATGGGGCTTCCACGTTACTAGTAGTACAAAGACTCTGGAAAAACGCTATAGCTACTCTCCCCCCATAAGAAATCCAATGATTTCTGCGCTCCCAAATCCAAATGGCCCCCTCCGTTCTGAGTCCCACAGTGTGCCTAAACCACATGTATGGCATTTCTGTAGCAATGAGGGCTAATTTACGATAATTCACGGGTGCATATCTCGAGAAACACGAGCTGGGCACAATGTACTGGTCACTGTAACGTACTGGTCACTCCAATGGCAGTTTGCAATCTTCACTCAGCAGCGTCCACTGCTGCTTGTTTCTGGAAAACACCCATGGAGTCAGTCGTCACTACACTTGTAGATAAATTCCCAGAGAGATCCACTCACTATAATGAGGCAGCAGAGTTACTCTGGACTCTGTCTCATCTGTCCTCTTTATTGGGAATCTTCCATCGGGGGTTCCATTTGAATCACATATTTCAGAGATTTACACAGAAACCCTGGTGTAAGTGCTCAGTGTAGAGTGCAGGATAAATGTGAGCTGAGACTTACTGTAATGTTTGGGAGTCAGAATGAACAAATAAACAGCAGGTGAAGAATTGGTTTTATTATTTTACACCGTTCCTCGCTCACTAAAAGTGATTAGCTGGTGCGATTAGTGATACCAGATTTATATTGGGTTTTTATGTTTGGCTTCTGTCACACTATAAAACACTTTGATTTTTGTACAAAAAAAAAATTGTTTTGCATCCCTATATTTTGAGAGCTATCATTTTTTCCATATTTCTGCTGACAGTCCTGTGAGGGTTTATTTTTTGCGGAACAAGTTGACATTTTTATTGGTGCCATTTTCGTGCACATGACATTTTTTGATCGCTTTCTAATCAGATTTTTGGGAGTCAAAATGAACAAAAACCAGCAATTCAGAAATTGTATTGATGCTTTTACACAATAAAAACTATTTTATTGAAATAATTTTTTTTGCATCCCATTATTCTGAGAGCTATAACTTTTTATTTTTCCACTGATTGAGCTGTATAGCTGCTTGGTTTTTGCGGGACAAGATGACGTTTCCATTGGTACCATTTTTTTAATTTCCAGTTAACTTTATTCCACTTCTTTTGTTCAGCGGTATGATGAAAACGCAAAGAATTTTGCTTTTTTTTGCGCTATGCAAAAAAGGCATTAACTAGTTTGACAGTTTTATAGGTTGGGTCGCTCCGGACATGGCGATACCAAATTTGTGAACTTTTTTTTTTTTCTTAAATACACAAATTTTTTGCTTTTAATATTTTCTTATTTTTATTTGATTTTTTTTTTTTATATAGTTTTAAAACTTTTTATTTTTATTTTTTGGTTTTTCTCTGTACGGGACTTCAATTTTTATTTTTTCTGATCACTGGTCTCATGCATTGCAATACACATGAAATCTAACAGGCCACCATAGCTGGCAAACCTGAAGTTCATCATGTATTAATTTGACTGTGGCTGTGGGGTTAGTAATGGGGGGGCATCTTAGACACCTCTCCATTAATAAAACCTGGGCTTGATGTCACCTGACAAAACAAAGGTAACATCAACCCCAATACTATCACCCCCTTGCCACCGCACCAGGGCAAGTGGGAAGAGTGAGGCTAAGTGCCAGATTTCGCATATCTTATGGATGCGCCATCTCTGGGGCGGCTGAGAGCTGATGTTTTTATTCCGGGACGGGGACAATAACCATTGCTCTTTCCCAGGGTATTAATAGAAGCCTGCAGCTGTCTACCTAGCCTTTGCTCATTATTAATTATATGGGAACGTTCCATTTTTTTTTTGGGGGGGGAGGGATCCCCCATATTAATAACCAGTAAAGGCGAAGTATAGAGCTGTGATCTTATATTAATAGCCTGGGAAGCTTTAGCACTTCCCAGGCTATAAACATCTGCCCCCAAGCTGTCTGCTTTCTCTCTGCTGGTTAATATAATGTCGGGGGATCCCATGCCATTTTTTTAAGAACATAATTTATGTAATAAAATACATGTATAGTAAGCTACACAAACACTATACTAATTATATATGTCACTGACATTTTTATATCTATCTATTCTATGTGTAAATATCTATTTTATCGTGTCAGGTGATTTTACTGTACGCGGCAGATTAAATGTTGGGTTTTCAGGGACATGAGTGTGTAAAAAAAATAAAATAAAATAAAATCAGACAGCACTCGCATTGAGTGCTGTGCGATTTTTTTTATTTTTTTTTTCCCCCCCCTCACACCCATTGACTTGCATTGGCAACTCTCGCCTGTGATACGAGGACAATCAGCATGCTGCAATTTTTTTTCTTAGCCCGATCTTAACTGAGGAAAAAAATCTTAAATGGGCAGGGACTCATAAGTTAACCTGCTTTTTGTAAGCTGCTTAAAATTTGCATAAAAAAACGAAACGTGTGAACATAGCCTTAACCCCTTCCTGAAATTTGCAGTATACATACAGTGGGGCAAAAAAGTATTTAGTCATTCAGCAATAGTGCAAGTTCCACCACTTAAAAAGATGAGAGGCGTCTGTAATTTACATCATAGGTAGACCTCAACTATGGGAGACAAACTGAGAAAAAAAAATCCAGAAAATCACATTGTCTGTTTTTTTATCATTTTATTTGCATATTATGGTGGAAAATAAGTATTTGGTCAGAAACAAAATTTCATCTCAATACTTTGTAATATATCTTTTGTTGGCAATGACAGAGGTCAAACGTTTTCTGTAAGTCTTCACAAGGTTGCCACACACTGTTGTTGGTATGTTGGCCCATTCCTCCATGCAGATCTCCTCTAAAGCAGTGATGTTTTTGGCTTTTCGCTTGGCAACACGGACTTTCAACTCCCTCCAAAGGTTTTCTATAGGGTTGAGATCTGGAGACTGGCTAGGCCACTCCAGGACCTTGAAATGCTTCTTACGAAGCCACTCCTTCGTTGCCCTGGCGGTGTGCTTTGGATCATTGTCATGTTGAAAGACCCAGCCACGTTTCATCTTCAATGCCCTTGCTGATGGAAGGAGGTTTGCACTCAAAATCACACGATACATGGCCCCATTCATTCTTTCATGTACCCGGATCAGTCGTCCTGGCCCCTTTGCAGAGAAACAGCCCCAAAGCATGATGTTTCCACCACCATGCTTTACAGTAGGTATGGTGTTTGATGGATGCAACTCAGTATTCTTTTTCCTCCAAACACGACAAGTTGTGTTTCTACCAAACAGTTCCAGTTTGGTTTCATCAGACCATAGGACATTCTCCCAAAACTCCTCTGGATCATCCAAATGCTCTCTAGCAAACTTCAGACGGGCCCGGACATGTACTGGCTTAAGCAGTGGGACACGTCTGGCACTGCAGGATCTGAGTCCATGGTGGCGTAGTGTGTTACTTATGGTAGGCCTTGTTACATTGGTCCCAGCTCTCTGCAGTTCATTCACTAGGTCCCCCCGCGTGGTTCTGGGATTTTTGCTCACCGTTCTTGTGATCATTCTGACCCCACGGGGTGGGATTTTGCGTGGAGCCCCAGATCGAGGGAGATTATCAGTGGTCTTGAATGTCTTCCATTTTCTAATTATTGCTCCCACTGTTGATTTCTTCACTCCAAGCTGGTTGGCTATTGCAGATTCAGTCTTCCCAGCCCGGTGCAGGGCTACAATTTTGTTTCTGGTGTCCTTTGACAGCTCTTTGGTCTTCACCATAGTGGAGTTTGGAGTCAGACTGTTTGAGGGTGTGCACAGGTGTCTTTTTATACTGATAACAAGTTTAAACAGGTGCCATTACTACAGGTAATGAGTGGAGGAAAGAGGAGACTCTTAAAGAAGAAGTTACAGGTCTGTGAGAGCCAGAAATCTTGATTGTTTGTTTCTGACCAAATACTTATTTTCCACCATAATATGCAAATAAAATGATAAAAAAACAGACAATGTGATTTTCTGGATTTTTTTTTCTCAGTTTGTCTCCCATAGTTGAGGTCTACCTGTGATGTAAATTACAGACGCCTCTCAACTTTTTAAGTGGTGGAACTTGCACTATTGCTGAATGACTAAATACTTTTTTGCCCCACTGTATGTCATGATCTGGAAGGACTTCCTGGCCAATGCAGTATATATACATCATGGCGATCACCCTCGCATAGGTGTCAGCTGATTCTGACAGCTAACACCCGGCTCTCAGTGCCAGGGGCAGTGCAGGCATTTTGCAGGTAGGCAGAGAGAAGAAAGCCCCTCTGCCCTTGGATCGGAGACCCTGCAACGTCATCACAGGGTCCCGATTGTCACCATGGTGACCCGATTTTGTCATGATAACATCTGGGTCATCAGGCACTAGCAAGTTAGTTAAATCATGTGCAGTGAAAAATTCCCACCGCACTCGCTCTGACGTCAGATAGGCGAAGTGAGTTAATTAGCTGTGAACTTCCAGGACCTTTCTGACAGCACCTCGAGCATGAAAACTTTCTCACACTCGCGGTGTCGTCAGACATTTAATAGGAGTTCACAGGGAGACACTGGGCAGCAGTAGCAGACGCTGGTCTGGGTCTCTGCTGGATGACAGGCTGTATGTCGCATCATGCAACCATGCAGCCTGCCATCTACAGGTGCATCTCACAAAATTAGAATATCAACAAAAAACTTAAATTTCAGTTCTTCAATGCAAAAAGTGAAACTCGTATATTATGAGTCATTACAAACAGAGTGATCTATTTCAAGTGTTTTATTTCTGTTAATGTTGATGATTATGGCTTACAGCCAATGAAAACCCCAAAGTCGTCATCTCAGTAAATTAGAATACTTTATAACACCAGTTTGAAAAAATGATTTTAAAATCCGAAATCTTGACCCACTGAAATGTTCAGTAAATGCACTCAATACTTGGTCGCAGCTCCTTTTACATCAATTACTGCATCAATGCTGCGTGGCATGGAGGCGATCAGCCTGTGGCACTGCTGAGGTATTATGTAAGCCCAGGTTGCTTTGATAGCAGCCTTCAGCTCGTCTCTATTGTTGGGTCTGGTGCCTCTCATCTTCCTCTTGACAATACCCCATAGATTCTCTATGGGGTTAAAGTCAGGCGAGTTTGCTGGCCAATCAAGCACAGTGTTACTGTTGTTTTTAAACCAAGAATTGATACTTTTGGCAGTGTGGACAGGTGCCAAGTCCTGTTGGAGAATTAAATTTACATCTCCAAAAAGCTTGTCGGTAGAGGAAAGCATGAAGTGCTCTAAAATTTCATGGTAGACGGCTGCACTGACTTTGGTCTTGATAAAAAAAAACAGTGAACCTACACCAGCAGATGACATGGCTCCCCAAACCATCACTGATTGTGGAAACTAGACCTCAAGCAGCTTGGATTGTGTGCCTCTCCACTCTTCCTCCAGACTCTTTGACATTGATTTCCAAATGAAATGCAAAATTGATTTTTAGCTGCAAACAACACATTGGACCACTGAGGAAAGACACTGTTGGTGTTGTCTATTGGTCATGAGTGGCTTGACACAAGGAATGCGACACTTGTAGCCCATGTTCTGGATATGTCTGTGTGTGGTGGCTCTTGAAGCAATTAATCCACCAGCAGTCCACTGATTGAGAATCTCCCCCAAATTTTGGATTGGCCTTTTCTTAAGGCTACGTTCACACGATCCGGATTTTGATCCGGATCCGTAGCGGATTTTCAGCTGCGGATCCGGATCAGTTTTCCATGTTGGTTACAGTACAATGTAACCCAATGGAAAACCAAAACCGCTGTGCTAACGATCCGTTTTTCCGCTGGAAAATCCGCGCGGATTTTCCAGCGGAAAAAAGAAGTAGCATGTCAATTCTTTCAGCGGATTCCGCACCGGTTTTCCAGCAGCTCCAATAGGAAACTGCTAGTGGAAACCCGCAGTGGAAAACGCTGAAGAAAAAGGATCAGAAAACGCAGCTCAAATTCACTGCGGAATTTAGCTGCCGTTTTCCAAAAACGGGCAGGAAAAAAAAAGGATGGAAATCCTGATCGTGTGAACGTAGCCTTACAGTCCTTTCAAGACTGCGATTAGCCCAGTTGCTGGTGCACCTTTTTCTACCACACTTTTTCCTTCCACTCATCTTTCCATTAATATGCTTGGATACAGTACTCTGTGAACAGCCAGCTCCTTTAGCCAATCACCTTTGGTGCTTACCCTCCTCGTGGAATAATAATAATTTTATTTTCTATATCGCCAACATATCCCGCAGCACTTTCCATTTCAGGGGGGACTTGTACAGACAATAAGACATTACAACTAGTGATGAGCGAATATACTAGTTACTCGAGATTTCTCGAGCATGCTCGGATGTCCTCTGAGTATTTTTTAGTGCTCGGAGTTTAGTTTTTAGCACCGCAGCTGAATGATTTAAATCTGTTAGCCAGCATAAGTACATGTGGGGGTTGCCTGGTTGCTAGGGCATCCGCACATGTACTTATGCTGGCTAACAGATGACTAAAAAATACTCGGAGGACCCCCGAGCGTGCTCGGGAAATCACAAGTAACGAGTATATTCGCTCATCACTAATTACAGCATAACAATAATCAGATAAATCAACAGATACCAAAAGGAATGAAGGCCCTGCTCTCAAGCTTACAATCTGAGGAAATAGGGAAGACACGAAAGATAGAAGGTAACAATTGCTTTCATTGTTGTGACCAGCCATAATGTAAGAAATCTGGTGTTCATGTAATGCTGCAGGAACCGGTTATCAGCCAGAATATGTAAAAGTTCAGACACAGAGGGCTATTAAATGCATAAAGCGTGTGAGAACATAATACGAGGAACCTGGTTATGGTAAAGATTTTGAATGGGCAACACAGGGAAAGTGGTGTATGTCAATGACTGCCTTCTGGACATCTGTCAAGTCAGCAGTCTTCTCTGATTGTGGAGCCTACTGAAACAGAATAAGGGTATGTGTCCACGTGCCGTATTACATCCGGAATAGCTGCAGATTGAACGCTGTGTGGAGCCGCAGCGTTCAATCCGCAGCGTCCAGATGTTACAGCATAGTGGAGGGGATTTTATGAAATCCCGTCTGCACTATGCGTGGTAACACACATCCGGCGGCCCTGCGATTCTGGACATGCGGCGCATCTTTTTAGATCGCAGCATGTCCGTTTACCTTGTGGCGACGCTGCGCCGCCGCAAGGTAAGACACAGGGCCCTATGTGTGGGGTGCGATGATTCCGGATGTGTGCAATGAACACATCCGGCATCATCGCGTCTACAGAAGGGGGCGGAGCTTTGGGCGGAGCGAGTTTTCCGCTCCGTCCAAAGCGCCGGCCATCCTGAACGTGGACACGTAACATTAGGGACCTTTTTAAATGCTTGGGAAGCCTTTGCAGGTCTTTTTTGTTAATTATTCTAATTTACTGAGAATGACTTTTGGGTTTTCATTGGCTATAAGCCATAATCTAAAACTTTAACAGAAATAAACACTTGAAATAGATCACTCTGTAATTACTCTATATAATATGAGTTTCACTTTTTGCATTGAAGAACTGAAATAAATTAACTTTTTGATGATATTCTAATTTTGTGAGAAGCACCTGTATAAGGAGAAACTGCCCCTAGAGCAATGAGAAATCAGGAAAGCCTTGATATTGTCCTCCAGAGTCATTTACTGTAAGGCAGTGTTCCCCAAGTCCGGTCCTCAAGAGCCACCAACAGGTCATGTTTTCAGGATTTCCTTAGTATTGCACAGGTGATAATTGTATCACCTACACAGGCAATAATTTCACCATCTGGGCCATACTGAGGGAATCCTGAAAACATGACCTGTTGGTGGCTCTTGAGGACTGGACTTGGGGAACACTGCTGTAAGGCATCCCATACCGTTAACCTCACATGGATACAGTCCCTTTGGCTAGCAGAAAGTGCTGGTCCCCTGGCCGGGACAGTTCCTGCCAAGAGAGCCATCTCCTACTGTTGCAACTGCTGGACCAGGAGTTTGAGTTTTAGTTTCTTGTTGCGCCTACTACTGCTGGACCAGTTGCTTTACAAGCTTCTCCATGCTTCCACACTGAATGTCCTGGGTAAAGGCAGCTTCGAGACTGCAAACAACCAGTAAACTGCAATCACATGTGCACTTTGGGACTTCCTGCCCACATCCAAAACACCAATTCACGCTCAGCAGTAGGCACTCACTTGGCATAGGCGTTGGTGCAAAAATAAGATAAGGTTTATCTCGGCACTTCCAATGAAAATGCTTTCTCAGCATGAGAAAATAAAAACATAACTGCTTTTCTTCAGCCCAAATCGTATAATAAATGAGTCATTTTGTCAGAATAGACACAATACAATAGCATGATTATACTCCCACCACAGCACGGGCATTAGTTATCTCAGGCACAGCTGGTAAACCAACACTGACTTCAAGTCAGCTTCACTACCACATAGAAGTGTTCCCCTCCCAGACACCTCACATTTGTTGATCACTCACCAGCTCCAACACAGACTGCCCAGCTTCCCACAGCTGATCGGATGCCAAATGAACTCAGGACCAATTGAACTAGGTTTTAACCCTCTCCTACCAGGCTTCCTACCATAGTCATAAAAGGAAATGTGAAGTAAATGCAAATCGCATAGTATGGATCATTTGCTTCTATTTTTTTTTTCAGGCTGTCATCTTTGCAATTGCTGCCACAGAACAAATGAGCTATAAAGAAGCTGAAAAGAAATACTTAAAAGGACCATTGGTCTCTAAAAGGTAATATACATTAAATATGTAGAAGGTATTTATAATAGGAAATAATTGTGTTTATATGGTCTTATTTTTTATTTCAGGGAAAGAAAAATGTTTGACGAACAGATCTTGGAAAAGAAGAGATCTAAGCCAGTCAAATAAAATAAAATGAAAAAGGATTTAAGAGAATGATTTTGGAATTTGACTGGCTAAAAAGCTTTGTTCTCTTGCTACTGAGTTCAAACATTAAGATTTTGACTTCCGTTCTTCAGAATGTGGTTGTGTTTTATATGCCAGTATTGCCCCAATTCCTGCTACTGTGCGAACATGATCTCCTAACAGCTGTTTTGCCCTATATCGAACAATCGAACCTGTGCCTATGGTTTATCATGTCACATCGCTCTATTTTTTTTTTCCTGTTTTCAGTGTTCCTTTGATATTCAATTGCCTTTGGACTAATGTGAGGTGCACATTGTAAATATTCTCAGGGTCTTGACATTCTGGTTATTCCATTTTTAAACTGAAATGCAACCATTGGTGCTTAGTTAATATTTGTTTTGCTAAAACTTTTTGACAAGACATTTTTGTTAAATACATATTTTAGTTTAATTATGACAGCTGATGGCTTTATATTTTCTGTGGTAAAACCTCATCTGAAGTAGCCCTGATTTTAAGTTCATGTGCGCGATTAAGAAAAACGTACAGTTTTTTTGCACACTACCTGCACTGATCCAAGCTTCATCCTTCCCGCATTGTATATACTTTATTTTCCTTTTATAAAAAATGTTATATTTTTACTTTTACAATTTTGGACAAGGTATAAATGGAAAAAAAATTCTAAAAACTACGAAGAAATAAATGTTTATATGCATCTCTTTGTGTGAAACCTTTTCAATGATGTCAATGCCATTTTTCTACAGCAATCATGTATCTATCTGGACATTACGTTGCTGCACCACATCATGTTTTGCAAGGCTAAAGTATTGCATCTGTGAAAGGGTGCAGTGTTGCTTTTTGGTATGGTATGGAAGGTAAATGGTAGGAAGGAAGAGCGGAATGTAGTGGTGCTGAAGGTTGTGCACCCCAAATTTTTAGGCACCTCCACTGATCCCATAAATGGAGGTCTTGAATCTCTTGTTCATCTCTAACCATACAACCACATTGAAGAGTTATTTTAAGAGTTATGTGGTTAAAACAAATACCATAAATACATTTACTGCACCACTGCAGCTTGTTATAATATAATAATAATCTTTATTTTTATATAACGCTAACATATTCCACAGCGCTTTATAGTTTGTACACATCATCACTGTCCCCAATGGGGCTCACAATCTAGATTCCCTATCAGTATGTCTGGAATTTGGGAGGAAACCGGAGTATCCGGAGGAAACCCACGCAAACACGGGGAGAACATACAAACTCCTTGCAGATGTTGTCCTTGGTGGAATTTGAACCCAGGACTCCAGCGCTGCAAGACGGTAGTGCTATCCACAGAGCCACTGTGCTTGTTTTTCTTCACCCTTTTTCAGTCCCTCTCCAGCACCACATGACTGCAGTTGTGAATTGCCAAATAACACACTGGTTGATGTGTGAAGCAGAGGTCGTTTTTTGTTTTTTTTAAATCTTAATATATATCTATGGGATCTCAGAACAAGCCTCATTTTTCAGCCCCGTAGATGCCTTTTTAATCAGCTCTAGGTCTCAATAAGATGTTTTTTCTCTATTCACCTTCCACGACAGCATAGGAGAAGGTTGCCTCCACACCCTAATGGGGGAGAGGAAGTATAAAGAGGTTAAAAGGCCCTCCCACCTCCTACTCGCCAGTGTCTTTCCTGTCCCCCATGGGGCATGGAGAGGTTTTTTGTGGTATGCTGCGTGGCCGGTGACTGCGGTATAAATGTGTTCTGTAGCCAGGCAGTGGTGGTCGTTGGCTCTGCTGAGTAGTGGATTCGGGACCTCCTGGCCCACCTGCGCTCCCGTTGGTTGTAAAGCGGGCCAGTGATCCCTAGCCGGGGGCCTCCCTGAGCTCCCCGTCTTCCTTCCCCTCGTGCACACCGTTCAGCGTGACCCGGAAGTGATGTCAGTCCCCGCGCGAGTCACTTCTGGGGGTTTGCGTTCCAGGGTGGAGCGCAGGTGCTTCTGGTGCTTCTCGGCTCCCTAACAGCGTGCAGAGCACGCCGAACTCATCGAGCCTGCTCCGGACCCGGAGGGGGAGGAGTGAAATTCATATAACGCTGGGGGCAGAGTTTACTTATTACTTAAACCAGCTAGAAGAAACTTCCAGGTGAGACTGATCCCTGCAGTATGGATGGTGTGTCTGCTTCCTGCCCTGCAGAGCCCAGCACTGCCCCAGCCTCAGTAAGTCTGTGCATGGGATGGGTCCTAGAATAGGGTCCTGGACATTTTATTTTTAGTGGGTCCCTCTAGTTACACTTCTCTCCCTTTTTTTCTAGTGAGACAAGTCTGCCCATAAAAACCCTGCTAAGAAGGCTCCTAAATGTGCCATCTGTAATAAGAAGCTTCCCTCTCTATGGGAGAAAAAGCTCTGTCAAGTGTGTATGGATACAGTGATTAGAGCTGAACACCCCTCCATGCCCTCGTTAAGCAGGAGGGCACTTCTAGTTACACTTCTCTCCCTTTTTTCTAGTGAAACAAGTCTGCCCATAAAAACCCTGCTAAGAAGGCTCCTAAATGTGCTTGGTTGATCCCACTAGTGTGCATATCTTTCTTCTTTTTTGTTTTAAATGTGCCATCTGTAATAAGAAGCTTCCCTCTCTATGGGAGAAAAAGCTCTGTCAAGTGTGTATGGATACAGTGATTAGAGCTGAACACCCCTCCATGCCCTCGTTAATCAGGAGGGTCAGTCCTCCTGGGCTGCTTTTACACCTCCCCCCACCACCACCTCCTTCTCTGGGACCATCTCCCCCACCACCACCATCACTTCCTTCTCCGGGACCATCTCTCTCTAAAAAGAGAAAAATCGATATAGAGGACTCAGACTTCGAATCTGAACACTCTTATGAATCAGCTTCGGGGAAGTGGGAGGAATCCTCAGCCCATAAAATGTCGGAGGCTAGAAAATATCTTTTTTCCTCGGAGTATATAGAGGAGTTGGTTAGCACAGTTCATAGCACTATGGGATTAGAGGAGGAGTCGGTTCCCCAAACTGTTAAAGATTAAATGTTTGGAGGATTAAGGGTATGTGCACACGTCAGGATTTCTTGCAGAAATTTCCTGAAGAAAACCGTAAATTTTCTGCAAGAAATCCGCATTTTGTTTTTGCGTTTTTTTCCGCGTTTTTTTTTAGCATTTTGCAAGCGTAATTAGCTTGCAGAATGCTAAAGTTTTTCAAGCGATCTGTAGCATCGCTTGGAAAACTGACTGACAGGTTGGTCACACTTGTCAAACATAGTGTTTGACAAGTGTGACCAACTTTTTACTATAGATGCTGCTTATGCAGCATCTATAGTAAAAGATAGAATGTTTAAAAAAAAAAAAATGGTTATACTCACCCTCTGCAGACAGCCGATCTCCTCAGCGGCGTCCGTTCCTATAGATGGTGTGGTTCAGGACCTTCGATGACGTCGCGGTCACGTGAGCGGTCACATGACCGGTCTCGCGACCAATCACAAGACAGCGACGTCATCGCAGGTCCTGAACCACACCATCTTTAGGAACCGAAGCTGCAGCATGCAGCGGTGAGAGGCGGGAACACTCCGGGGGCCATCGAAGGTGAGTATATGACTATTTTTTATTTTAATTCTTTTTTTTTTTTACCAATTATACTGTGCCCAGTCCGTGGAGGAGAGTCTCCTCTCCTCCACCCTGGGTACCAACCGCACATAATCTGCTTACTTCCCGCATGGTGTGCACAGCCCCGTGCGCAGGGCCGTATTTAGGGTTTCTGCTGCCCTAGGCACTTTTAGTGCTGCCCCCCCCCCCCTTTGGTGAGTATGACACTATCGGCAGTGACTTTAGCAAGAATCGCTGATGTGAAAGTCGCCTTTTGCAGCAAATCCGGCAGTTTTTCTGCATGTGCCGCGTAACGGATCACTTACGGCAACACTGCGTTTGGCCTCATTCATTCCCTATGGGATTTGCGGCACTTATGATCTGGCAAATGCGGTACCATACCTCCCAACCTTTGAAGAAGGGAAGGAGACAAAGTGTGCGGCGCGCTATGCGCGCCGCGGCAAATTTTAGGCCACGCCTCTGACCACACCCATTTCACAACTAGTCACACCCATATCCACGTCCCAACTACAGCCATTTAGCACTGCTGATCACACTGTTTTATATACAATAATTATAAACGAAAAAATATGGCCACAGTGCTCCATACTGTATAACGGCCACGCATGATGCTCCATACTGTATAACGGCCACACATGATGCTCCATACTGTATAACGGCCACACATGATGCTCCATACTGTATAACGGCCACACATGATGCTCCATACTGTATAACGGCCACACATGATGCTCCATACTGTATAACGGCCACACATGATGCTCCATACTGTATAACGGCCACACATGATGCTCCATACTGTATAACGGCCACACATGATGCTCCATACTGTATAACGGCCACACATGATGCTCCATACTGTATAACGACCACACATGATGCTCCATACTGTATAATGGCCACACATGATGCTCAATACTGTACAATGGCCACACATTATGCTCAATACTGTATAATGGCCACACAGTTCTCCATGATACTGTATAATGACCCCACCTCCTGTATGCATGGCTCATATTCACCCCCCCCCGTATGCATGGCTCATATTCACCCCCCCCCGTATGCATGGCTCATATTCACCCCCCCCCCGTATGCATGGCTCATATACACCCCCCCCTGTATGCATGGCTCATATACACCCCCCCCTGTATGCATGGCTCATATACACCCCCCCCTGTATGCATGGCTCATATACACCCCCCCCTGTATGCATGGCTCATATACACCCCCCCTGTATGCATGGCTCATATACACCCCCCCTGTATGCATGGCTCATATACACCCCTGTCATGGTTCCCAATGGCAGGGGAACGTCAGGACACATAAATAACGAACGAGCTCTTGGGTGATGGAATCTCGAGCTGACCGTGAGCTAAACCTACAACACAACTAACAGTGGCCGGGGGGCGTGCCTACGTTTTATCCCTAGACGTCTCTCGCCAGCCGGAGAACTAACTTACCCTAGTAGAGGAAAAAACAGTCCTGGCTTACCTGTAGGGAAATTCCCCCAAAAAGGAGACAGAAGCCCCCCACATATATTGACGGTGAGTTCAGAGGAAAAGACATACGCAGTATGAAGGTAGGTTCAGCAAAGCGAGGTCCGCTTACTAGATAGTAGAAAGATACAAAAGGGAACTGCACGGTCAGCTGAAAACCCTTTTAAAATACCATCCTGAAATTACTTTAAAACTCATGTGTCAACTCATGACACCGGAGTGGTAATTTCAGCCCACAAGAGCTTCCAGCTACAGAGAAAGACTTAACTGTAAACTGGAACAAAAATGCAAACAAACTTAGGACTAAGAGTCCAACTTAGCTGATCAGTAGTCTAGGAGCAGGAACATGCAACAGAAAGGCTCTAGTTACATTGATGGCCGGCAAGGCAATGACTGAAGAGCAGGAATAAATAGGAACTCCCCACTACTGATGAAAACAGGTGAACTGAGAAAGAAAACACACCCGAGTCACCAGTACCACTAGCCACCACCAGAAGGAGCCCAAAAGCAGATTCACAACAGTACCCCCCCCCCTCAAGGAGGGGGCACCGAACCCTCACAAGAACCACCAGGGCGATCCGGATGAGCCCTATGAAAGGCACGAACCAAATCAGAGGCGTGAACATCAGAAGCAGTACCCAAGAATTATCTTCTTGACCATAACCCTTCCACTTAACCAGATATTGTAGTCTCCGTCTGGAAATACGGGAGTCCAAAATTTTCTCCACAACATACTCCAATTCACCCTCAACCAGCACAGGAGCAGGAGGCTCGGTAGAAGGAACAACCGGCACCTCATACCTCCGCAACAACGACCGATGGAAGACATTATGGATAGCGAAAGATGCCGGAAGGTCTAAACGAAAGGATACAGGGTTAAGAATCTCCAAAATCCTATAAGGACCGATGAACCGAGGCTTAAACTTAGGAGAAGAAACCCTCATAGGGACAAAACGGGAAGACAACCACACCAAGTCCCCAACACGAAGACGAGGACCAACACGACGACGGCGGTTGGCAAAATGCTGAGTCTTCTCCTGGGACAACTTCAAATTGTCCACCACCTGTCCCCAAATCCGATGCAACCTATCCACCATAGTATCCACTCCAGGACAATCCGAAGACTCCACCTGACCGGAAGAAAAACGAGGGTGAAACCCCGAATTGCAAAAGAAAGGAGAAACCAAAGTGGCAGAACTAGCCCGATTATTGAGGGCAAACTCTGCCAACGGCAAAAAGGCAACCCAGTCATCCTGATCCGCAGACACAAAACACCTCAAATAAGTCTCCAAGGTCTGATTAGTTCGCTCCGTCTGGCCATTAGTCTGAGGATGGAACGCAGACGAAAAAGACAAATCAATGCCCATCCTAGCACAGAATGCCCGCCAAAATCTAGACACGAACTGGGTCCCCCTGTCAGAAACGATATTTTCCGGAATACCATGCAAGCGAACCACATTTTGAAAAAACAGAGGAACCAATTCGGATGAGGAAGGCAACTTAGGCAAAGGTACCAAATGAACCATCTTTGAAAAACGGTCACACACCACCCAGATGACAGACATTTTCTGAGAAGCAGGGAGATCAGAAATAAAATCCATAGAGACGTGAGTCCAAGGCCTCTTCGGAATAGGCAAAGATAACAACAATCCGCTAGCCCGAGAACAACAAGGCGTGGCCCGAGCACAAACATCACAAGACTGCACAAAAACTCGTACGTCTCGAGACAGGGAAGGCCACCAGAAGGACCTAGCCACCAAATCCCTAGTACCAAAGATTCCAGGATGACCTGCCAACGCAGAAGAATGAACCTCCGAGATGACTCTACTGGTCCAATCATCAGGAACAAACAGTCTACCAGGCGGGCAACGATCAGGTCTATCCGCCTGAAACTCCTGCAAAGCCCGTCGCAGGTCTGGGGAAACAGCAGATAATATCACCCCATCCTTAAGGATACCTGTAGGTTCAGAATCACCAGGGGAATCAGGCTCAAAACTCCTAGAAAGGGCATCAGCCTTCACATTTTTAGAACCTGGTAGGTATGAGACCACAAAATTAAACCGAGAGAAAAACAACGACCAGCGCGCCTGTCTAGGATTCAGGCGCTTGGCAGACTCAAGATAAATCAGATTCTTGTGATCGGTCAATACCACCACCTGATGTCTAGCCCCCTCAAGCCAATGACGCCACTCCTCAAAAGCCCACTTCATAGCCAAAAGCTCCCAATTACCAATATCATAGTTTCGCTCGGCGGGCGAAAATTTTCGAGAAAAGAACGCACAAGGTCTCATCACGGAGCAGTCGGAACTTTTCTGCGACAAAACCGCCCCAGCTCCGATCTCGGAAGCGTCGACCTCAACCTGAAAAGGAAGAGCAACATCAGGCTGACGCAACACAGGGGCAGAAGAAAAGCGGCGCTTAAGCTCCCGAAAGGCCTCCACAGCAGCAGGGGACCAATCAGCAACATCAGCACCCTTTTTAGTCAAATCAGTCAAAGGTTTAGCAACATCCGAAAAACCAGTTATAAATCGACGATAAAAATTAGCAAAGCCCAAGAATTTCTGAAGGCTCTTAAGAGAAGTAGGTTGCGTCCAATCACAAATAGCCCGAACCTTGACAGGATCCATCTCAATGGAAGAAGGGGAAAAAATGTACCCCAAAAAAGAAATCTTTTGAACCCCAAAAATACACTTAGAACCCTTCACACACAAGGAATTAGCCCGCAAAACCTGAAAAACCCTCCTGACTTGTTGGACATGAGAGACCCAGTCATCCGAAAAAATCAAAATATCATCCAGATACACAATCATAAATTTATCCAAATATTCACGGAAAATGTTATGCATAAAGGACTGAAAGACTGAAGGGGCATTTGAAAGACCAAAAGGCATTACTAAATACTCAAAATGGCCCTCGGGCGTATTAAATGCGGTCTTCCACTCATCCCCCTGCTTAATTCGCACCAAATTATACGCCCCACGAAGATCAATGTTAGAGAACCACTTAGCCCCCTCTATTCGAGCAAACAAATCAGTCAGCAGTGGCAAAGGATACTGATATTTGACTGTAATTTTATTCAAGAGTCGATAATCAATACACGGCCTCAAAGAGCCATCTTTTTTAGACACAAAGAAAAAACCGGCTCCTAAGGGAGATGAAGAAGGACGAATATGTCCCTTTTCCAGGGACTCCTTAATATACTCTCGCATAGCAACATGTTCAGGTACGGATAAATTAAACAAACGACCCTTTGGAAATTTACTGCCTGGAATCAGATCTATGGTACAATCGCAATCTCTGTGAGGAGGGAGTGAACCAAGCTTAGGCTCCTCAAAAACATCACGATAATCAGACAAAAATGCCGGAATCTCAGAGGGAATAGATGATGAAATGGAAACCAAAGGTACGTCCCCATGAGCCCCCTGACATCCCCAGCTTAACACAGACATTGCTTTCCAGTCAAGGACTGGATTATGAGATTGTAACCATGGCAATCCGAGCACCAAAACATCATGTAGATTGTACAACACAAGGAAGCGAATCACCTCCTGATGGTCTGGAGTCATACGCATAGTCACTTGTGTCCAGTATTGTGGTTTATTACTAGCCAATGGCGTAGAATCAATACCCTTCAGAGGTATAGGGACTTCCAGAGGCTCTAGATTAAACCCACAGTGCCTGGCAAAGGACCAATCCATAAGACTCAAAGCGGCGCCAGAGTCGACATAGGCGTCCGCGGTAATTGACGATAATGAACAAATCAAGGTCACAGATAGAATAAACTTAGACTGTAAAGTGCCAATTGAAACACACTTATCAACCTTCTTTGTGCGTCTAGAGCATGCTGATATAACATGAGTTGAATCACCACAATAGAAGCACAACCCATTTTTTCGCCTAAAATTCTGCCGTTCGCTTCTGGACAGAATTCTATCACATTGCATATTCTCTGGCGCCTTCTCAGAAGACACCGCCAAATGGTGCACAGGTTTACGCTCCCGCAAACGCCGATCAATCTGAATAGCCATTGTCATGGACTCATTCAGACCTGTAGGCGCAGGGAACCCCACCATAACATCCTTAATGGCATCAGAGAGACCCTCTCTGAAATTCGCCGCCAAAGCGCACTCATTCCACTAAGTAAGCACAGACCATTTACGAAATTTTTGGCAGTAAATTTCAGCTTCATCTTGCCCTTGAGGCAGGACCATCAAGGCTTTTTCAGCCTGAATCTCTAAATTAGGTTCCTCATAAAGCAACCCCAAAGCCAGAAAAAACGCATCCACATTGAGCAACGCAGGATCCCCTGGTGCCAATGCAAATGCCCAATCTTGAGGGTCACCTCGCAGCAAGGAAATTACAATCTTAACCTGCTGTGCGGGATCTCCAGCGGAGCGAGGTCTCAGAGAAAGAAATAATTTACAATTATATATGAAATTCAAAAAACGAGATCTATCTCCGGAGAAAAATTCTGGTATAGGAATTCTAGGTTCAGATATAGGAGCATGTATAACAAAATCCTGTAAATCTTGAACTTTTGTGGCAAGATTATTCAAACCTGTAGCCAAACTCTGAGGATCCATTTTAAGCAGGTGAGATCAGAGCCATTCAAGGGTTAGAAGGAGAGGGAGACAAAGACTGCAATTAGAGCTGAAATGCAACTGATTCAACTATAGAGCAAGCACCAAGGGAAAAAAAAAAAATTTGCAGACTTCTTTTTCTCTCCTTTCTTCTGCCAACAGTTTTAACACGCGGCCGGCCATACTGTCATGGTTCCCAATGGCAGGGGAACGTCAGGACACATAAATAACGAACGAGCTCTTGGGTGATGGAATCTCGAGCTGACCGTGAGCTAAACCTACAACACAACTAACAGTGGCCGGGGGGCGTGCCTACGTTTTATCCCTAGACGTCTCTCGCCAGCCGGAGAACTAACTTACCCTAGTAGAGGAAAAAACAGACCTGGCTTACCTCTAGGGAAATTCCCCCAAAAAGGAGACAGAAGCCCCCCACATATATTGACGGTGAGTTCAGAGGAAAAGACATACGCAGTATGAAGGTAAGTTCAGCAAAGCGAGGTCCGCTTACTAGATAGTAGAAAGATACAAAAGGGAACTGCACGGTCAGCTGAAAACCCTTTTAAAATACCATCCTGAAATTACTTTAAAACTCATGTGTCAACTCATGACACCGGAGTGGTAATTTCAGCCCACAAGAGCTTCCAGCTACAGAGAAAGACTTAACTGTAAACTGGAACAAAAATGCAAACAAACTTAGGACTAAGAGTCCAACTTAGCTGATCAGTAGTCTAGGAGCAGGAACATGCAACAGAAAGGCTCTAGTTACATTGATGGCCGGCAAGGCAATGACTGAAGAGCAGGAATAAATAGGAACTCCCCACTACTGATGAAAACAGGTGAACTGAGAAAGAAAACACACCCGAGTCACCAGTACCACTAGCCACCACCAGAAGGAGCCCAAAAGCAGATTCACAACACACCCCCCCCTGTATGCATGGCTCATATACACCCCCCCTGTATGCATGGCTCATATACACCCCCCGTATGCATGGCTCATATACACCCCCCCGTATGCATGGCTCATATTCACCCCCCCCCGTATGCATGGCTCATATTCACCCCCCCCTGTATGCATGGCTCATATTCACCCCCCCCCATGTATGCATGGCTCATATTCACCCCCCCCCCTGTATGCATGGCTCATATTCACCCCCCCCTGTATGCATGGCTCATATACACCCCCCCCTGTATGCATGGCTCATATTCACCCCCCCCTGTATGCGTGGCTCATATTCACCCCCCCCCTGTATGCATGGCTCATATTCACCCCCCCCCTGTATGTATGGCTCATATTCACCCCCCCCCCCTGTATGCATGGCTCATATTCACCCCCCCCCTGTATGCATGGCTCATATTCACCCCCCCTGTATGCATGGCTCATATTCACCCCCCCCCCCTGTGTGCATGGCTCATCTCCCCCTCCCTCCCTGTATGCATGGTGGCTCTGGCTTATCTCCCATCCCCCCCTGTATGTGTGGCTCATCTCCCATCCCCCCCCTGTATGTGTGGCTCATCTCCCATCCCCCCCTGTATGCATGCATGCATGGTGGCATTGGTGGCTCTGGCTCGTCATCTCCCATCCCCCATGCGTGGCTCATCGGCAGCCTGCCCCGCCGCTCCCCATCTATCTTGTGGCTGCCGCCTGCCGGGCTCCCCGATCCTCCTCCTTCATCCTCCCCGGCTCCCCCCGTCCCTGGCTGTCATCATACTCACCTGGCTGTGTCACCTCACACCGCGCACGGCGCGCAGAAGAACGGGATCCTCCACCTCTGTGCTGTGTCCCGGCGCAGCACCCTCGTCGTCCTGTATGAGCGGTCAGGTGGTACCGCTGACTTAAGGTCATGACCTTAATCAGCGGTACCATGTGACCGCTCACACAGGGAGGGTGCAGTCACTGAGAGCAGACCAGGCGTCGCTGGAGCAGGTGAGGTGAGTATGCATCAATGATAGTGTGTATGGGCAAGGAGGCAGCGGCGGAGGGGGGGGAGGGGCTTAAGCCTTTAGGTGACCCCGGCCGGACCGGACTTTGCATAAAAAAAAAAAAAGAGCACACACACCTGCTCAGGTGCCGCCCCCCCCGCATGGCCCCGCCCTAGGCACGTGCCCTCAAGTGCCTAGTGGCAAATACGGCCCTGCCCGTGCGGGAAGTAAGCAGATCAATGCACTCCTAGGTGTGTGGAATCCCCGCAATTCCGCATTTTTAATGAACATGTTGCTTTTTTTTCCGCGATGCGATTTTTTCGCGGAAAAAAATGCAACATTTGCACAAAAAATGCGGAATACACTGTAAATAGGAGGCATATGTTAGCGTTTTTTTCGCGTTTTTTTCGCGTTTTTATCACATTTTTATAGCAAAAAAACGCGAAAAATACTGAACGTGTGCACATGGCCTCAATGCATGGAGACAATCGGTTTCCCGATGCATAAGAACATCCTGGATATGATCTCTCAGGAATGGGAGCTTCCAGAGAAACGCCCGAACACCCCCTCAGAATTTAAACATAGGTTTCCGCTTGAGGGTGATTCAACTAAGTGGGATATTTCTAAGGTGAATGTACAAGTGGTGAGAGTAGCTAAAAAAAACTGCACTCCCCTTTGAGGATTCTTCACAGCTTAAGGATCCAATGGATAGGAAGATAGAAAGTCTGCTGAAAAAATCCTGGGAAACTTCCACCTCTGCACTCAGGTCCAACATAGCTTCCACCTGTGTTGCCAGATCCCTCTTCCGATGGCTGGATGAGTTAGAGAATCACATCTCTCAGGGAACCTCAAGAGGGGAATTGTTGGACTCTCTTTCTATAATCCAGAAGGCGACTGCTTTCTTGGCCGATGCATCTATGGAATCTATTCATATCGTTGCCAGGTCCCTGGTGCAGTCTAAGGCTGCCGTCACACTAGCAGTATGTGGTCAGTATTTTACATCAGTATTTGTAAACCAAAACCAGGAGTGGAACAATTAGAGGAAAAGTATAATAGAAACATATGCACCACTTCTGCATTTATCACCCACTCCTGGTTTTGGCTTACAAATACTGATGTAAAATACTGACCAAATACTGCTAGTGTGACGGCAGCCTAACTCTGCCAGAAGAGCCCTCTGGCTTAAGATGTGGATGTCACTTCTAAAATTAAGTTATGCTCAATCCCCCTTTAATGGTGAATATGTCTTTGGACCAGCTCTTGATGAAATTCTGGAGAAGGCCACGGATAGAAAAAAGGCTCTTCTGGAGCAAATGTGCCCCAGGAAGTGATTTTTTTCATGCCTCTCCCTCTGCCACAGACCTCCCCCCAAACAAAAAGAGTAAAGGGAAAACTGGGAGATGGAGTTATGCTAAAGGAAATGGCAAGAACATCCTTGTTCCTCAGCAACAGCACCAACAGGATAAGCAACGACTCTGACCCTGGAGAAGGCAGGCTCTTGAATTTCTACCACCGTTAGCAGGTCATTTCCAATTGCCTTTGGGTCCTCGATGTTATCAAGGAGGGCCTCCCCTCCTCAGGGTCTAAGAGTCACCAACCTACCATCTCAGGGAGCCCAAAACTTGCTGATATCAGGTCTACAGGATCTGCTAGAATGGAACGCAATCTCCCCAGTACCAGTGGGGAAGGGGTCACTACTCCTGACTCTTCTTGGTAAAAAAAAAAAAAAAAAAAAACCTTCAGGAGAGGCATGCATCATCAAAAAATTGAAGACTCTCAGTCTTCATATTTGATATCGCAGGTTCAAGATGGAGTCGGTAAAAATCAGCTATTCCCCTGATAGGCTCTCATTTTTTCATGGCAACCATCGACCTGAAGGATGCTTACTTTTATGTGCCAATCCATCCACGGCACAGGAAATATTTGAGGTTTGCAGTCCAATAGAACCAGCAAGTGATGCACTATCAATACAACGTGCTCCCCTTTGGCATCTCCTCAGTGCCAAGGGTGTTCTCCAGGATAATGTCAGAGGCGGTGTCATACATCCAACGACAGGGCATCTGCATTGTTCCTTACGTGCATGATCTCCTGGCCATAGGCCCTTCTGCTCAGACTCTCAGGAGTCACGTAGCAAGGACTCTGGACATTCTATAATCTCTGGGGTGGCTCCCAAATGTGAAGAAATCTCAGCCCCAACCCTCCAAAACGAGAAGGTTCCTGGGAGTCCTACTAGATTCGGAAAGACAGATGTCCCTACTACCAGAGGATCATCAAACAACAATTAGGGAACTCAGTGGAATTAACCCCTGAGCCCAAGGAAGAGAACCAAAGGATGTCAAAACATGTCTTAGTTTATTAACAAAAAATTATACAGAAAAAAGACTTGGTACATACAAAACAAAAAATACCTAAGGAAGACCAGAATATAACCTTACACCATATAACACAATTGCATACCAGGGGTTAAATTTAGCTCGCACTACAGTTAAGCACAAGCATTAAGGAATATGCCAGATATATGAGATATACATTAACTAGTCCATGGGTGCCTTAATAAGGCGTACACAATAAATCCCGCGTGTACATCACATAAACCATGTATGGCATTACCTTAGAAATGAAAGTCCGTGGTGTGTCTGAATGATGAATGGAATGGTGCAGGATGGCCCGGTCTTCCCCTCTCGCCCTGACGCGCGTTTCGCCCTTAGCTTCTTCCGGGGGCGTGCTCAAAGGATGGTGAGAGGGATCTTTTAAATGAGTGGCGACCAATGGTTGTGAAGTGAGGAGGAGGAGGACTAAAGATGCAGATCCAATAATATTAGAGGTGCCGTGTGTCGGAGGTGAAAAATGGGAGGAGACAGGTGACGTCACGTGACTGGCATAGAACATAATGCTTGGACTACGTCAGCGTGTATTGACCGGTGCAGGAAACTGTATGTGTCCGGGCGCCACAAGCGAGATCTATGGCGCGTGCGGTCATCATCGTCATCCATAGTAAAGCACTTCCGTGTCCGCGCTCCCTGGGTCGCGCACAGTAATGTGCACGAACTCAGCATGGAGCGCCTTCGGAAGTGCATGGTGACGTGACCGACTCCGCATGCACACTATCGCTATGGGACCTACTGGAACACATAGAAAGTAAAAAAAATGAAAAATGAAAAACACAATATATATGCATGAAAACACACATTAATGTATAAGCATAAATGTCCTATTAAAATAAAACTAGTTAAAAAAACCCATCCCTAAAAAAGATGCCTGAAAATAATTCTCAAGGTAATTTGTTGTGAATTTGGATTCTGGGCTCCCCCGGTGGCTACTGGTGGAATTGAACTGGTGTCTTCATCTTCTCTGTTCACCTGTTCCCATCAAGATGTGGGAGTCGCTATATAACCTTGCTGCTCTGTTAGTTGCTTGCCGGTCAACAATGTTATCAGAAGCCTCTCTGTGCTTGTTCCTGCTCCTAGACAACTACTAGATAAGTTGGACTCTTGTCCATGTTTGTTTTTGCATTTTTGTTCCAGTTCACAGCTGTAGTTTCGTTACTGTGTCTGGAAAGCTCTTGTGAACAGGAATTGCCACTCTGGTGTTATGAGTTAATGCCAGAGTTTTAAAGTAATTTCTGGATGGTGTTTTTGATAGGGTTTTCAGCTGACCATGAAAGTGTCCTTTCTGTCTTCTGCTATGTAGTAAGTGGACCTCAAATTTGCTAAACCTATTTTCATACTACGTTTGTTATTTCATCTCAACTCACCGCCAATACATGTGGGGGGCCTCTGTCTCCTTTCGGGGTATTTCTCTAGAGGTGAGCTAGGACTAATATTTTCCTCTGCTAGTTTTATTTAGTCCTCCGGCTGGTGCTGGGCATCTAGAATCAACGTAGGCATGCTACCCGGCCACTGCTAGTTGTGCGTTAGGTTTAGTTCATGGTCAGCTCAGTTCCCATCTTCCAAGAGCTAGTTCCTATATATGCTTATGCTATGTTCTCTTGCCATTGAGATCATGACAGTTTGACCGGCCCTCAAAGTGTTAATTGTTTGGGCTGAAGCAGGAGAAAAAGAAGTGTTGAAGGGAAATTTTTTTTTTTTTTTTTTTTTTTCCCCTCAGAGTTTTGCTGCCTAGCCCTTAATTGCTGTCTAGCTGCTTCTTACCTCCTCTTAACCCTTGAATGGCTCTGTGTCCACCTGTTTGTAATGGATCTTCAGAGTATAACTGCAGGTTTGAATAATCTCGCCACGAAGGTACAAAATTTGCAAGATTTTGTTTGTCATGCACCTGTATCTGAGCCGAGAATTCCTTTGCCGGAATTTTTCTCGGGGAATAGATCCGGGTTTCAGAATTTTCAAAATAATTGCAAATTATTTTTGTCCCTGAAATCTCGCTCTGCCGGAGACCCTGCACAGCAGGTCAGGATTGTGATTTCCTTGCTCCGGGGCGACCCTCAAGACTGGGCTTTTTCATTGACACCAGGGGATCCTGCGTTGCTCAATGTGGATGCGTTTTTTCTGGCCTTGGGGTTGCTTTATGACGAACCTCATTTGGAGCTTCAGGCAGAAAAAACTTTGATGTCCCTATCTCAGGGGCAAGATGAAGCGGAAATTTACTGCCAAAGATTCCGTAAATGGTCTGTGCTTACTCAGTGGAATGAGTGCGCCCTGGCGGCGACTTTCAGAGAGGGTCTCTCTGATGCCATTAAGGATGTTATGGTGGGGTTCCCTGTGCCTGCGGGTCTGAATGAGTCCATGACAATGGCTATTCAGATCGATAGGCGTTTGCGGGAGCGCAAACCAGTGCACCATCTGGCGGTGTCCACTGAGAAGTCGCCAGAGAGTATGCAGTGTGATAGAATTCTGTCCCGAAGCGAGCGGCAGAATTTTAGACGGAAAAATGGGTTGTGTTTCTATTGTGGTGATTCTACTCATGTTATATCAGCATGCTCTAAGCGCACTAAAAAGCTTGGTAAATCTGTTTCCATTTGCACCTTACCGTCTAAATTTATTCTATCTGTGACCCTGATTTGCTCTTTGTCATCTATTACCACGGACGCCTATGTCGACTCTGGCGCCGCTTTGAGTCTTATGGATTGGTCCTTTGCCAAACGCTGTGGGTATGATTTAGAGCCTTTGGAGACTCCTATTCCTCTGAAGGGGATTGACTCCACCCCATTGGCTAATAATAAACCACAATACTGGACACAAGTAACTATGCGTATTAATCCGGATCACCAGGAGATTATTTGCTTTCTGGTGCTGTATAATCTACATGATGATTTGGTACTAGGATTGCCTTGGCTGCAATCTCACAACCCAGTCCTCGACTGGAGAGCTATGTCTGTGTTGAGCTGGGGATGTAAGGGGGCTCATGGGGATGTACCTGTGGTTTCCATTTCATCATCCATTCCCTCTGAAATTCCTGAGTTCCTGTCTGACTATCGTGACGTCTTTGAAGAATCCAAGCTTGGTTCGTTACCTCCGCACCGAGAGTGCGATTGTGCCATAGATTTAATCCCGGGTAGTAAATACCCAAAGGGTCGTTTATTTAATCTGTCTGTGCCTGAACATGCTGCTATGCGAGAATATATAAAGGAGTCCTTGGAAAAGGGACATATTCGTCCATCGTCATCTCCCTTAGGAGCCGGTTTTTTCTTTGTGTCAAAAAAAGACGGCTCTTTGAGACCATGTATTGATTATCGGCTTTTGAATAAAATCACTGTTAAATATCAATACCCATTGCCGTTGCTGACTGATTTGTTTGCTCGCATAAAAGGGGCCAAGTGGTTCTCTAAGATTGACCTTCGTGGGGCGTATAATTTGGTGCGAATCAGGCAGGGGGATGAGTGGAAAACCGCATTTAATACGCCCGAGGGCCACTTTGAGTATTTAGTGATGCCTTTTGGTCTTTCTAATGCTCCGTCAGTTTTCCAGTCCTTTATGCATGATATTTTTCGCGATTATTTGGATAAATTTATGATTGTGTATCTGGATGATATTCTGATTTTTTCGGATGACTGGGACTCTCATGTCCAGCAAGTCAGGAGGGTTTTTCAGGTTTTGCGGTCTAATTCTTTGTGTGTGAAGGGTTCTAAGTGTGTTTTTGGGGTACAGAGGATTTCCTTTTTGGGATATATTTTTTCCCCCTCTTCCATTGAAATGGATCCTGTCAAGGTTCAAGCTATTTGTGATTGGACGCAGCCCTCTTCTCTTAAGAGTCTTCAGAAATTTTTGGGCTTTGCTAACTTTTATCGTCGATTTATTGCTGGTTTTTCGGATATTGCTAAACCATTGACCGATTTGACTAAGAAGGGTGCTGATGTTGCTGATTGGTCCCCTGATGCTGTGGAGGCCTTTCGGGAGCTTAAGCGCCGTTTTTCCTCTGCCCCTGTGTTGCGTCAGCCTGATGTTGCTCTACCTTTTCAGGTTGAGGTCGACGCTTCTGAGATCGGAGCTGGGGCAGTGTTGTCGCAGAAAAGTTCTGACTGCTCCGTGATGAGGCCTTGTGCCTTCTTTTCCCGTAAATTTTCGCCCGCTGAGCGGAATTATGATGTTGGGAATCGGGAGCTTTTGGCCATGAAGTGGGCTTTTGAGGAGTGGCGCCATTGGCTTGAGGGGGCCAGACATCAGGTGGTGGTATTGACTGACCACAAAAATTTGATTTATCTTGAGACCGCCAGGCGCCTGAATCCTAGACAGGCGCGCTGGTCGTTATTTTTCTCTCGGTTTAATTTTGTGGTGTCATACCTACCGGGTTCTAAGAATGTTAAGGCGGATGCCCTTTCTAGGAGTTTTGAGCCTGACTCGCCTGGTAACTCTGAGCCCACAGGTATCCTTAAGGATGGAGTGGTATTGTCAGCCGTTTCTCCAGACCTGCGGCGGGCCTTGCAGGAGTTTCAGGCGGATAGACCTGATCGTTGCCCACCTGATAAACTGTTTGTTCCTGATGATTGGACCATTAGAGTCATCTCTGAGGTTCATTCTTCTGCGTTGGCAGGTCATCCTGGCATTTTTGGTACCAGGGATTTGGTGGCAAGGTCCTTCTGGTGGCCTTCCCTGTCACGAGATGTGCGAGGCTTTGTGCAGTCTTGTCACGTTTGTGCTCGGGCCAAGCCTTGTTGTTCTCGGGCTAGTGGATTATTGTTGCCCTTGCCTATTCCTAAGAGGCCTTGGACGCACATCTCGATGGATTTTATTTCAGATCTGCCTGTTTCTCAGAAGATGTCTGTCATCTGGGTGGTGTGTGACCGTTTTTCTAAGATGGTCCATTTGGTTCCTCTGCCCAAGTTACCTTCTTCTTCCGAGTTGGTTCCTCTGTTTTTTCAAAATGTTGTTCGTTTGCATGGTATTCCTGAGAATATCGTTTCTGACAGAGGGACCCAATTCGTGTCTAGATTTTGGCGGGCATTCTGTGCTAGGATGGGCATAGATTTATCTTTTTCGTCCGCTTTCCATCCTCAGACGAATGGCCAGACCGAGCGGATTAATCAGACCCTGGAGACATATCTGAGGTGTTTTGTGTCTGCTGACCAGGATGATTGGGTTGCTTTTTTGCCATTGGCGGAGTTCGCTCTCAATAATCGGGCCAGCTCTGCCACTTTGGTGTCCCCGTTTTTCTGTAATTCGGGGTTTCATCCTCGATTTTCCTCTGGTCAGGTGGAATCTTCGGATTGTCCTGGAGTGGATGCTGTGGTGGAGAGATTGCATCAGATCTGGGGGCAGGTGGTGGACAATTTGAGGTTGTCCCAGGAGAAGACTCAGCTTTTTGCCAACCGCCACCGTCGTGTTGGTCCTCGGCTTTCTGTTGGGGATTTGGTGTGGTTGTCTTCTCGTTTTGTCCCTATGAGGGTCTCTTCTCCTAAGTTTAAGCCTCGGTTTATCGGCCCGTATAAGATATTGGAGATTCTTAACCCTGTTTCCTTCCGTTTGGACCTCCCTGCATCCTTTTCTATTCATAACGTTTTTCATCGGTCATTATTGCGCAGGTATGAGGTACCGGTTGTGCCTTCCGTTGAGCCTCCTGCTCCGGTGTTGGTTGAGGGTGAGTTGGAGTACGTTGTGGAGAAAATCTTGGACTCTCGTGTTTCCAGACGGAGACTCCAGTATCTGGTCAAGTGGAAGGGATACGGCCAGGAGGATAATTCTTGGGTGAATGCATCTGATGTTCATGCCTCCGATCTGGTTCGTGCCTTTCATAGGGCCCATCCTGATTGCCCTGGTGGTTCTGGTGAGGGTTCGGTGCCCCCTCCTTGAGGGGGGGGTACTGTTGTGAATTTGGATTCTGGGCTCCCCCGGTGGCTACTGGTGGAATTGAACTGGTGTCTTCATCTTCTCTGTTCACCTGTTCCCATCAAGATGTGGGAGTCGCTATATAACCTTGCTGCTCTGTTAGTTGCTTGCCGGTCAACAATGTTATCAGAAGCCTCTCTGTGCTTGTTCCTGCTCCTAGACAACTACTAGATAAGTTGGACTCTTGTCCATGTTTGTTTTTGCATTTTTGTTCCAGTTCACAGCTGTAGTTTCGTTACTGTGTCTGGAAAGCTCTTGTGAACAGGAATTGCCACTCTGGTGTTATGAGTTAATGCCAGAGTTTTAAAGTAATTTCTGGATGGTGTTTTTGATAGGGTTTTCAGCTGACCATGAAAGTGTCCTTTCTGTCTTCTGCTATGTAGTAAGTGGACCTCAAATTTGCTAAACCTATTTTCATACTACGTTTGTTATTTCATCTCAACTCACCGCCAATACATGTGGGGGGCCTCTGTCTCCTTTCGGGGTATTTCTCTAGAGGTGAGCTAGGACTAATATTTTCCTCTGCTAGTTTTATTTAGTCCTCCGGCTGGTGCTGGGCATCTAGAATCAACGTAGGCATGCTACCCGGCCACTGCTAGTTGTGCGTTAGGTTTAGTTCATGGTCAGCTCAGTTCCCATCTTCCAAGAGCTAGTTCCTATATATGCTTATGCTATGTTCTCTTGCCATTGAGATCATGACAGTAATTATATTAATATGATTATAGAAAAGCTGCAAAACCCAAACTTTCATTAAGACCTCCGGGGCTCAAAGTGCCTAATCGATAAATCCATTTGCTTTCTATTTGAGCAAGCATTCTAGCCAAGTCTCCCCCTCGGGGTCCAAAATTTCCTCCTCTTAGTTTGTGTCCGGCAGTAGATATATTTACCAGGTTGGTTTCTCAGGATGTTGAAATATTAGCAAGGACTCAGAAAGGTTGTTCCAACATAACCAAAATTGAACGACTAGCCATTGATGAGCTCAGAAGCTGGCAGGATGTCGTAGACAAACCGGCCGATAAAGGCGGGAATCTTGTTATATGGCCTAAGGAACAATATGAAAGACAAGCCAATAAGCTCTTGAATGATACCACCTGCTATAGGAGACTCACTTTCAATCCTGTATCTTCTTTTCAGAAACTTTTAATTGACATTGTGGAAAAAGCCTATATGCAAGGAATTGTGTCCAAAAAACTGGTGGAATCTATTCGTCAGAGTCATCCTAAACTCCCTACTTTCTATCTAATCCCTAAGTTGCACAAGAACGCTCTGGATCCACCGGGCCGCCCGATGGTGTCAGGTAATGATGGACCTTGTGAACTTATTGCTGACATTGTGGATTATTTTATTAAACCTCTAGTTATAGATCTGCCGTCTTATATTAGGGATACCACGTCGGCCTTACAACGGCTTGATCAGTTGTACTTGGATGACAACATGGTCATTGTCACGGCCGACGTGGAATCCCTATATACCTCAATCCACCATCAAGATGGTTTGAGGGCAGTAAAACGATTTCTAACCACAAGCTCCCTGGATGGTCCACTGGTGGAATTAATTTTGATTTTCCTTGAGTTCTTGTTAACCCATAATGCCTTCACTTTTAACACATGTACGTATCTACAATTACAAGGCACTGCGATGGGGGCCATTTGTGCCCCATCGTATGCTAACTTGTTTTTGGGGGCTTGGGAAGTGGACATCTTTCAAAATGACCTCATCCAGGGAATCAACAATGTTCACAACTGGATGAGGTACATTGATGATGTCCTCTTCTATGGGATGGAACACTCGGAGAACTGGACGAATTGATACGTCAACTTAATGACAATGATTTGAACATTAGGCTTACGTTCAAATACGGAAGAGAAATGGATTTCCTGGATATCAAGATTAATGTGGGTCCAGATGGTTATGTGAACACTGATATATTCAGGAAACCTACATCAACAAATTCCTTTCTATTTACAGACTCTTCTCATCCACCATCAACAATCCGGGGAATACCCATCGGCCAGTTTCTACGTGCAAAAAGGATTTGTTCAAACGAAGCCAATTTTAATGCACAAGCCTTACATCTCACGCGTAGATTTATGGACAGAGGCTACAGTAAAAGAACCATCAAGAGAGGCTACCTTAGGGATGAAAAAGCGACGAGGAATCAACTCCTATATCGAACCCCCTTGACTAAGAAAACGGGCAATTTGAATCAAGTACATTTCATCTCTACATATAACAAGGAATGGAGAGGTCTAAAAGATATCATCTGTAAGCACTGGGAGGTTCTATTAGTAGACCCAGTCTTACGCCGGATATTGCCAACACAGCCATCATTTGTAGCTAGAAGATCCGCTAATCTTAAGGATATATTGGTCCGCAGCCATTACGAATCTACCAGGACGGTTACCAATCGTGCCAACCAAATTGGATCGCCGGGTTTCTTTCCCTGTGGCCTATGCAAAGGGTGTTATAATCACATTAAAACTACAACCTTTGTGAACTGGAATGGATCACGCTGCTACAATATCCATAAACATCTCACGTGTGCTTCGGTTGGAGTGATTTACCATGCCTCCTGTCCTTGTGGGAAGGTCTACATTGGCCTAACCACAAGAGAATTAAAGGTAAGAACAAGGGAACACATTAGAGATATTGAGAAGGCTAAGACATGTGAAGATGATTCTTCCTTGAAAAGTCTCCCCAGGCATTTTAAGCAACATCATGAGTGTAATGGGAGGGGGTTAATGATTAAAGCTATTGATCAAGTAGTACTTGGACCCCGAGAGGGAGACTTGGCTAGAATGCTTGCTCAAATAGAAAGCAAATGGATTTATCGATTAGGCACTTTGAGCCCCGGGGGTCTTAATGACAGTTTGGGTTTTGCAGCTTTTCTATAATCATATTAATATAATTACCTTGAGAATTATTTTCAGGCATCTTTTTTAGGGATGGGTTTTTTTTAACTAGTTTTATTTTAATAGGACATTTATGCTTATATATTAATGTGTGTTTTCATGCATATATATTAATTGTGTTTTTCATTTTTCATTTTTTTTTGATCTTCAAGACTACTCGCCTTGTTCCATTATGAGATCTAGGGACTGGGTGGTTCCATCGTTGTGTTCTGAAGAGGCTTCCTTATATACATGAATTGTCTTGAAGTGTTCAATGGGATCACTATACAAAGATCATATGGATGTTGGATAATTTAACAGGACTATTATGTGTGTGTGTGGGGGGGGGGGGATGCCCGTGTTATAGTCTGAGGTTACAATCATAGAGGGCTCCTATACAGTAATTTTAATTGTGTACTTTGTCTTTTTTAGCATGTATTATCTTATTCAGTTTTATATGATCTCTATTTATATACCTTGTACACTTATTGGGTCTGTGTACCCATACACACTTATTTAGGATTTGTATCCTTTTATATTCATTATCATCTGTCCATGGTTATACTGTTTTCATTCAATATTTGGGATACTGGTTTGTCCCATTATTATCACCACACACTTACACTGTTTGTGCTTTTTTATTATGCCCACAAAGTAATGGGGATCCGTATGTATTTTAAATAATAATTTATTTTAAATAATACGTTTATTTATCTAATGTCTTTTTTATCATAAATGTTATGTGATGTACACGCGGGATTTATTGTGTACGCCTTATTAAGGCACCCATGGACTAGTTAATGTATATCTCATATATCTGGCATATTCCTTAATGCTTGTGCTTAACTGTAGTGCGAGCTAAATTTAACCCCTGGTATGCAATTGTGTTATATGGTGTAAGGTTATATTCTGGTCTTCCTTAGGTATTTTTTGTTTTGTATGTACCAAGTCTTTTTTCTGTATCATTTTATGTTAATAAACTAAGACATGTTTTGCATCCTTTGGTTCTCTTCCTTGGGCTCAGGGGTTAATTCCACTGAGTTCCCTAATTGTTGTTTGATTTGTCTTGAAGTGCCAGATCAGTATTGTGGGACATTATTGGTTAAGTTACCAGAGGATCATCGCCTGGCTGTAACAGC
This sequence comes from Ranitomeya variabilis, assembly GCF_051348905.1. Classification (NCBI taxonomy): domain Eukaryota; kingdom Metazoa; phylum Chordata; class Amphibia; order Anura; family Dendrobatidae; genus Ranitomeya; species Ranitomeya variabilis. Next base: position 756,080,561 of record NC_135232.1, read on the forward strand.
AAAGATATCATAGTTCAGGCAGCTATGTCTGTCCTAGGCTCTATGATAGCTTGTATTCAGTCAGTGTCTTGGGCTCAGGCCCACTGCAGGTTACTACAAGTTCATATTCTCGAGAACTGAAACGGGAACCCCAACTCATTGAACAGGAGGGTTCAGACTCCAGGCTGTGTAAAGGCTTCCCTAGCTTGGTGGTTGAGCCCCAAGAATCTTCACAGAGGTGTAACCTGGTCTCAATCACCTCTGGTCACGATAACATCCGACGCCAGCAAGAGAGGCCTGTGTGCCGTAGTATCCCATACCCCATTCCAGGGACACTGGAGTCCAGGGATAAGGGCCAGGTCCTCCAACTTCAGGGAGCTAAAAGTGGTGGAAGAGGCCCTTCTGGTAGCAGGCAGCCTGGTCTCCTGCTGTCACGTCAGGGTATATTCGTTTCTTTTAATCGCAGCAGGACCATTACCCCTCCACAGAGAGATTATAGTCTGAGAAAAGGATTCACAGTAGGTTCCCATTCAGATAAAGACGTTTATTCTCAGTGAGGAAAGGAATGTCTAGGTCCTGGTATACGATAGATGCCTTAATGTGGCTACCAGGTACACATGAATTGGCCAATTTATGTGCTAAACGCTCTCATTTTTTCATATTTCTAATGCAGTAATGCAGTACAATTTTCAAGTTTCATGTTTGCATGTTTTAGCACTGCAGTGTGCTGCCTTATTTATTTGAGGGTATATTCAGACAACATGACTACAGTAGCTCACCTCAAACATCAGGGAAGCATGAGGTTCGACAGCCTAAAGGGCATTTCAAGCCGAATATTCTGGTGGGTCGAAAAACACCTCTCCCTGGCAGCCATCCACCTAAAGGGGTTCTCCAACCTCCAGGCAGATTTTCTGAGCCGCCAGAACATACAGCCAGGAGAATGGAGCCTGAGCAAGGGGATTTTCCAGATGCTGGTAGCAAGGTGAGGCCTGCCATAGATATATTTGTTGGCTTCAGCTCAAACACCACAGGTCGAAGCCTATTTTTATCTGAACCCCAGGGACAGGTCTATGGGAGTGGACCCCTTTGCTCAGGAGTGGAGCTTCTGGTTGGCTTGTGTTTCCTCCGATACCAATGCTGGCAAGGACCCTTCGGAAGATCCAGTAGCATCAGGTGCCAACCATCCTAGTAGCTCCTGTGTGGCCAAGAAGGAGCTTATTCAACCTCATCATCGACCTCCAGATAGATGGCCCAGTTCATTTGCTGTTCATGTGCGGTTTTGCAGGGACCTCTTCGTCATCCGAATCCTCAAAAGTTGAATTTAGCTGCCTGGTTGCTGAAGCCCAGGTGTTGCGTGCACTAGGGCTTTCAGACCAAGAAATTGCTACCTTATAAAAGTCCAGAAAACCAGTCACCAACGCTATTTATAATAAGGTGTGGAAGACGTATTCATTCTGGTGTATTTCTAATCTACCTGACTCTTTCCACCCCAGTATTTGCCGGATATTGGCCTTTCTACAAAAAGGGCGAGTATTAAGCCTTAGACCCAGTACCTTGAAGGTTCAGGTCTCCGCTCTGAGCCCTGTATTTGTTCAGGACTTAGCCAACCATCGTTGGATTAAAAGGTTCTTGGTGTCAGCCCTTAAACTACATCCCAGGAAGCAATCTGTTGTCCCTTCTTGGGATCTAAATTTGGTCCTCACGGGTCTCACACAGCCACCATTTGAGCCTCTATCTTCCTGTACTCCTCAGCTCCTGTCATTCAAGGCAGCCTTCCTTGTCGCCATAACTACAGCAAGACGCGTAGGAGAATTGCAGGCTTTATCCATGAGAGAACCTTATCTAATAATTAGAGATGACTCTATAGTTCTTCATCTTGATCTGTCCTTTCTTCCTAACGTAGTGTCCGATTTGCACCTTTTGCAGGACATCGTCCTCCCCTCCTTTTGCCAGAATCTAACAAATACAAAGGAGGAGGAATTCCATACTCTTGATGTTCAGCGTACGATTTTGCACTACTTAGAACAACAAAACCATGGAGAGTTGACCAAAACTTATTTGTATATCCATTAGGTCGAAATAAAGGGAAGAAAGTGGCAAAGAGTACCATTGTGAATTGGATCAAGAGGGCCATATCTGAAACATATCTTGCCCAGAACATGACACCCCCCGTTGGGGTCAAGGCTCATTCTGCAAGGTCTACCTCAGTCGTCTCCTGGGCTTAGAGGCTGAGAGAGCAGGCGCATCCACTGAGCAGATTTGCAGGGCCGCAACATGGCGTTCACTTCATACCTTTACCAGACACTATAGATTAGACTTATTGTCCAATAGGGATCTAGCCTTTGGCCGGAAAGTACTCCAGGCCCCCCAGTGCAGAATGGGTTGGTTTTCCTCCTATGCTGTCGTGGAAGGTGACTAGAGAAAATAGAATTAGACCTACCGATAATTCGGTTTCTAGGAACCTTCTACAACAGCTTTTAACCTTTTTGTGCTTCCTGTCCCCCATTAGGATGTGGAGACAACCTCCTCCTATGCTGTTGTGGAAGGTTCCTAGAAACCGAATTACTGGTAGGTCTAATTCTATTTTTCTCTAGTCACCCTCCACAACAGCACCACAGGAGGATATTCCTGCCCTAATAGGGCCTGGAAACACACAGATTTCAAATAGCCCACCTCATTTCTTCTCTAGTGTTTTTTCCTGTCCCTATGGGACATGAGGAGGTCCTCTGTGGCCCACGACACACTGCTTTTCACATACCTTCAGGCCAGGCAGCTGAGGACTATCGCTCCGGCCATCCTCTCCGATGGCTGTTCCTCTCTTCCCCAGTACACAGGACCTCACTGCTCTTCCTGCGCCTTCAGATAAAGCAGAGTGGTATGAGGTGAGGGTCTTCCTGAGCTCCCCGGCTTTCCTGCTCCTCGCAATATGCTGTGGCATGCGCAAACCAGAAGGGACATCATACGTAGGTTCAGCGTCACATCTGGTTGTGTTCCATAGTTGAATTACAATGCGCACATGGCGAAAGAGGAGTAAATCCATTAGGAGCGCTTGCAGGAACTTGCTTGTGCTTGCTGAAGCCAGAGAGGGGGAGAATCATCCAGTAGGATGCTGCTCTGGAGTTCTGGTACCTGGATAAAAGGAGCTCAGACTGAAGATGCCACAAGGTAGTACCTTTCTATGATTGAGGGTTGTCATTCTTCCTGCTTTGCATCTGCAGAACCCAGTGCTAACCCGAACCCAGTAAATACCAGGCTTTGGTAGGTCTATTTATCTTTGGAGCAGGATTTTATTTAAAGGAATTTATATTGATTAGCCTCTTCTTTCCTCTTTTAGGGAGACAAGGATTCTGCTCCAAAAAGCAAAGAAAAGATGTCCCATAAATGTGCCGTCTGCTTAACCCCTTTACCCCGAGGGTGGTTTGCACATTAATGACTGGGCCAATTTTTGCAATTCTGACCACTGTCCCTTTATGAGGTAATAACTCTGGAAGGCTTCAATGGATCCCAGTGATTCCGAGATTGTTTTCTCTTGACATATTGTACTTCATGATAGTGGTAAAATTTCTTTGATATGACTTGCGTTTAGTTGTCAAAAAAAAACAGAAATTTGGTGAAAATTTCGCAATTTTCCAACTTTGAATTTTCAAATCACAGAGATATGTCACACAAAATACTTAAAGGGAATCTGTCACCCCAAAAATGGCCTATAAACTGCGCCCACCGGCATCAGGGGCTTATCTACAGCATTCTGTAATGCTGTAGATAAGCCCCCGATTTATCCTGAAAGATAAGAAAAACAGGTTAGATTATACTCACCCAGGGGCGGTCCCGCTGCGGTCCGTCCGATGGGCGTCGAGGTCCGGGGCCTCCCATCTTCATATGATGTCGTCCTCTTCTTGTCTTCTTCCCGCGGCTCCTGCGCTGGCGTACTTTGTCTACCCTATTGAGGGCAGAGCAAAGTACTGCAGTGCGCAGGCGCCGGAAAAGGTCAGAGAGGCCCGGCACCTGCGCACTACAGTACTTTGCTCTGCCCTCAACAGGGCAGATAAAGTACACCTGCGCAGGAGCCGCGGGAAGAAGACAAGAAGAGGACAACATCATATGAAGATGGGAGGCCCCGGACCTCGACGCCCATCGGACGGACCGCAGCGGGACCGCCCCTGGGTGAGTATAATCTAACCTTTTTTTCCTCATCTTTCAGGTTACATCGGGGGCTTATCTACAGCATTACAGAATGCTGTAGATAAGCCCCTGATGCCAGTGGCCGCAGTTTATAGGCCATTTTTGGGGTGACTGATTCCCTTTAATAAATAACATTTCCCTCATGTCTACTTTACATCAGCACAAGTTTGGAACCAACATTTTTTTTTTTTATTAGGAAATTATAAGGGTTAAAAGTTAAACAGTAATTTCTCATTTTTACAACACCATTTTTTTTAGGGACCACATCACATTTGAAGTCATTTTGAGGGGTCTATATAGAAAATACCCAAAAGTGACACCATTCGAAAAACTGCACCCCTCAAGGTGCTCAAAACTACATTCAAGAAGTTTATTAACCCTTCAGGTGCTTCACAGGAATTTTTGTAATGTTTAAAAAAAAAAAAAAATAAATGAACATTTAACTTTTGTTCACACACATTATACTTCAGATCCAATTTTATTTATTTTACCAAGGGTAACAGGAGCAATTGGACCCCAAACCTGGTGGAATTTGGCCTGAGTATGCTGATACCCCGTATGTGGGAGGTAAACCACTTTTTTGGGCGCATGACAGCTTGGAAGGGAAGGAGCGCCATTTTACTTTTTCAACGAAAAATTGGCTGGAATTAAGAGCCCCTGATGTGCCTAAACAGTGGAACTCCCACCCCCTCACATATTCCCCCCTCCTGCCCATACTGACCTGATCATGCTGCTGATGTCGCCCCGGAACCGGAAGTTCCAGCAGTCAAGGCTTGAATTGTTCTCGCGCCTGATAGACGTGAGCACATTCAAATGCTGGGAGCCGGCGGTTTACACCATCTGTGAGGCCAATAGGTCATGTGACGACTGCTGGAACTGGCAATCAGAGCCAAACCTAACCTACCTACATGATACACCACTGAGATTGGGAAAGCTGCAGGGCTTACTGTAAATTCCTCACGTGTAGACAATCCCCTTAATCCCCCCCACCCTAGACCACCAGGGCAGTCTAACAACTTCATCTCACGTCAGGAAGATGAAATGTTAAGTAGCCAATGAAATTATGAATTAATCTGGATTTTTTAAAATGTTGTTCCAAATATCTTTGCTTTGTTATATTTCTACAAATATACTATATATTATATATACAGCATATATCGCATATAGTTGTGTAATACTGTTCATTTCAGGATTACATGGCTATTGTCATATACTATATATTACATATACACATGACAATAATAGATATTAATCAAATGAACAATAACACGTTTAACCCCTTCCTGACATCGGACGTACTATCCCGTCGAGGTGGGGAGGGCCCCCATGACCACGGACGGGATAGTAAGTCCAGCGCGATCGGCGGCGCTCACGGGGGGAGCGCGGCCGATCGCGGCCGGGTGTCAGCTGCCTATCGCAGCTGACATCCGGCACTATGTGCCAGGAGCGGTCACGGACCGCTCCCGGCACATTAACCCCCGGCACACCGCGATCAAACATGATCGCGATGTGCCGGCGGTGCAGGGAAGCATCGCGCAGGGAGGGGGCTCCCTGCGGGCTTCCCTGAGCCCCCCGCAGCAACGCGATGTGATCGCGTTGCTGCGAGGGTCTTACCTCCCTCCCTGCCTGCTCCAGACCCGGATCCAAGATGGCCGTGGATCCGGGTCCTGCAGGGAGGGAGGTGGCTTCACAGAAGCCTGCTCAGAGCAGGCACTGTGAAGCAGCCTGCACTTCTCTCAGATCGGTGATCTGTCAGAGTGCTATGCAAACTGGCAGATCACCGATCTGTATTGTCCCCTCCTGGGGCAAAGTAAAAAAGTTTAAAAAAAATTGTTCCAAATGTGTAAAAAAAAAAAAAAAATATTCCAAAATAATGGAAAAAAAAAAATATTATTCCCATAAATACATTTCTTTATCTAAATAAAATAAAAAAAACAATAAAAGTACACGTATTTAGTATCGCCGCGTCCGTAACGACCCGACCTATAAAACTGGCCCACTAGTTAACCCCTTCAGTAAACACCGTAAGAAAAAAAAAAAAAAACGAGGCAAAAAACAACGCTTTATTATCATACCGCCGAACAAAAAGTGGAATAACACGCGATCAAAAAGACAGATATAAATAACCATGGTACCGCTGAAAGCGTCATCTTGCCCCGCAAATAACGAGCCGCTATACAGCATGATCAGCAAAAAAATAAAAAAGTTATAGTCCTGAGAATAAAGCGATGCAAAAATAATTATTTTTTCCATAAAATAGTTTTTATCATATAAAAGCGCCAAAACATAAAAAAATAATATAAATGAGGTATCACTGTAATCGTACTGACCCGAAGAATAAAACTGCTTATCAATTTTACCAAACGCGGAACGGTATAAACGCCTCCCCCAAAAGAAATTCATGAATAGCTGGTTTTTGGTCATTCTGCCTCACAAAAATCGGAATAAAAAGCGATCAAAAACTGTCACATGTCCGGAAATGTTACCAATAAAAACGTCAACTCGTCCCGCAAAAAACAAGACCTCACATGACTCTGTGGACTCAAAATATGGAAAATTTATAGCTCTCAAAATGTGGTAACGCAAAAAATATTTTTTGCAATGAAAAGCGTCTTTCAGTGTGACGGCTGCCAATCATAAAAATCCGCTAAAAAACTCGCTATAAAAGTAAATCAAACCCCCCCTTCATCACCCCCTTAGTTAGGGAAAAAAAAAATGTATTTATTTCCATTTTCCCATTAGGGCTAGGGTTGGAGCTAGGGGTTAAGGCTACAGTTAGGGTTGGGGCTAAAGTTAGGGTTAGGGTTGGGGCTAAAGTTACGGTTAGGGTTTAGATTACATTTACGGTTGGGAATAGGGTTGGGATTAGGGTTAGGGGTGTGTCAGGGTTAGAGGTGTGGTTAGGGTTACTGTTGGGATTAGGGTTAGGGGTGTGTTTGGATTAGGGTTTCAGTTATAATTGAGGGGAGTTTCCACTGTTTCGGCACATCAGGGGCTCTCCAAACGCGACATGGCGTCCGATCTCAATTCCAGCCAATTCTGCGTTGAAAAAGTAAAACAGTGCTCCTTCCCTTCCGAGCTTTCCCGTGTGCCCAAACAGGGGTTTACCCCAACATATGGGGTAGCAGCGTACTCGGGACAAATAGGACAACAACCTTTGGGGTCCAATTTCTCCTGTTACCCCTGGGAAAATACAAAACTGGGGGCTAAAAAATAATTTTTGTGGGAAAAAAAAAATATTTTTTATTTTCACGGCTCTGCGTTATAAACTGTAGTGAAACACTTGGGGGTTCAAAGTTCTTACAACACATCTAGATAAGTTCCTTGGGGGGTCTAGTTTCCAAAATGGGGTCACTTGTGCGGGGCTTCTACTGTTTAGGTACATTAGGGGCTCTGCAAACGCAATGTGACGCCTGCAGACCATTCCATCTAAGTCTGCATTCCAAATGGCGCTCCTTCCCTTCCGAGCCCTCCCATGCATCCAAACGGTGGTTCCCCCACATATGGGGTATCAGCGCACTCAGGACAAATTGGACAACAACTTTTGGGGTCCAATTTCTCCTGTTACCCTCGGGAAAATACAAAACTGGGGGCTGAAAAATAATTTTTGTGGGAAAAAATTTTAGTTTTATTTTTACGGCTCTGCATTATAAACTTCTGTGAAGTCCTTGGTGGGTCAAAGCGCTCACCACACATCTAGATAAGTTCCTTAGGGGGTCTGCTTTCCAACATGGTGTCACTTGTGGGGGGTTTCTACTGTTTAGGTACATTAGGGGCTCTGCAAACGCAATGTGACGCCTGCAGACCATTCCATCTAAGTCTGCATTCCAAATGGCGCTCCTTCACTTCCGAGCCCTTCCATGCGTCCAAACGGTGGTTCCCCCCCACATATGGGGTATCAGCGCACTCAGGACAAATTGGACAACAACTTTTGGGGTCCAATTTCTCCTGTTACCCTCGGGAAAATACAAAACTGGGGGCTGAAAAATAATTTTTGTGGGAAAAAATTTTATTTTTATTTTTACGGCTCTGCATTATAAACTTCTGTGACGCCCTTGGTGGGTCAAAGCGCTCACCACACATCTAGATAAGTTCCTTAGGGGGTCTACTTTCCAACATGGTGTCACTTGTGGGGGGTTTCTACTGTTTAGGTACATTAGGGGCTCTGCAAACGCAATGTGACGCCTGCAGACCATTCCATCTAAGCCTGCATTCCAAATGGCACTCCTTCCTTTCCGAGCCCTCCCATGCGCCCAAACAGTGGTTCTCCCCACATATGGTGTATCATCGCACTCAGGACAACTTGGACAACAAATTTTGGGGTCCAATTTCTCCTGCTACCCTCGGGAAAATACAAAACTGGGGGCTAAAAAAATAATTTTTGTGGGAAAAAATTTTTGTTTTATTTTTACGGCTCTGCATTATTAACTTCTGTGAAGCCCTTGGTGGGTCAAAGCGCTCAAAACACATCTAGATAAGTTCCTTAGGGGGTCTACTTTACAAAATGGTGTCACTTGTGGGGGGTTTCAATGTTTAGGCACATCAGTGGCTCTCCAAACGCAACATGGCGTCCCATCTCAATTCCTGTCAATTTTGCATTGAAAAGTCAAACGGTGCTACTTCCCTTCCGAGCTCTCCCATGCGCCCAGTGGTTTACCCCCACATATGGGGTATCAGCGTACTCAGGACAAATTGTACAACAACTTTTGGGGTCCAATTTCTTCTCTTACCCTTGGGAAAATAAAAAATTGGGGGTGAAAAGATAATTTTTGTGAAAAAATATGATTTTTTATTTTTACGGTTCTGCATTATAAACTTCTGTGAAGCACTTGGTGGGTCAAAGTGCTCACCACACCTCTAGATAAGTTCCTTAGGGGGTCTACTTTCCAAAATGGTGTCACTTGTGGGGGGTTTCAATGTTTAGGCACATCAGGGGCTCCCCAAACGCAACATGGCGTCCCATCTCAATTCCAGTCAATTTTGCATTGAAAAGTCAAATGGCGCTCCTTCGCTTCCGAGCTCGGTCATGCGCACAAACAGTGGTTTACCCCCACATATGGGGTATCGGCGTACTCAGGACAAATTGTACAACATCTTTTGGGGTCCATTTTCTCCTGTTACCCTTGGTAAAATAAAACAAATTGGAGCTGAAGTAAATTTTTTGTGAAAAAAAGTTAAATGTTCATTTTTATTTAAACATTCCAAAAATTCCTGTGAAGCACCAGAAGGGTTAATAAACTTCTTGTATGTGGTTTTGAGCACCTTGAGGGGTGCAGTTTTTAGAATGGTGTCACACTTGGTTATTTTCTATCATATAGACCCCTCAAAATGACTTCAAATGAGATGTGGTCCCTAAAAAAAAATGGTGTAAAAATGAGAAATTGCTGGTCAACTTTTAACCCTTATAACTCCCTAACAAAAAAAAATTTTGGTTCCAAAATTGTGCTGATGTAAAGTAGACATGTGGGAAATGTTACTTATTAAGTATTTTGTGTGACATATGTCTGTGCTTTAAGGGCATAAAAATTAAAAGTTGGAAAATTGCAACATTTTCAAAATTTTCGCCAAATTTCCATTTTTTTTTGCAAATAAACGCAGGTAATATCAAAGAAATTTTACCACTATCATGAAGTGCAATATGTCACGAGAAAACAATGTCAGAATCGCCAAGATCCGTTGAAGCGTTCCAGAGTTATAACCTCATGAAGGGACAGTGGTCAGAATTGTAAAAATTGGCCCGGTCATTAACGTGCAAACCACCCTTGGGGGTGAAGGGGTTAATAACATTAGTAATGACTATAACACAAACCGCTGGTTATTCCCCACAGCAATAACGACGAGACTGCAGACGGGCACAGGGGCCACCGCACATGCGCAATCCCCCCGGAACCTGCACACACGGGACACTATAGTCGGGGAATGATTTCAGCTCGGAACACAGTCAAGACCTCACCGGAAGTGCTCTGGGGGCGTCCTAAGCAAAGATGGCGGCGCTGACAGGTGAGAGGGTCACCGAAAACAACAAGTTCTCTCCGACTTCAAGGACATTCCTGTGTCGGAGATAGCGGAGAGCGCCGCACATACACACTGACCGCCATATACATGTGCCGTATTATGGGTAATCACTCTGCTTTTCTCTAGTTCCCAGGCTGTCTCGGCTCTGGCTGCAGACTTCACGGTGAGTTATACTGCCATGGCCGTCCATTCCCTCCTGTTAACGTAATAGTATGCCCTGTAGACCGTGCAGCACTAATGTTCCCCCTCTTCCTGCAGACCTGTGACTACTGCAGCCCTCCATACTCGTGTCTGGCAGGCCACCTCAGACAGTGGCAATGGCGTCAGGTAATGTACATGTGGCAGCAAAGGCCTCTAGTGTAATAGGATGTCTGCTTCCTAGCTAGATGTAGTGGGGTGCATGGTGGAACGCTTCTTGGCAGGGTGCAGTGGTGGTCTGCATGGTGGAATGCTTCCTGGTAAGGTGGTATGTATGGTGGAATGCTTCCTGGCAGGGTGGGATGCATGGTGGAACGCTTCCTGGTAAGGTGCAGTGGTGGACTGCATGGTGGAATGCTTCCTGGTTAGGTGCAGTGGTGGAATGCTTCCTGGTTAGGTACAGTGGTGGTCTGCATGGTGGAATGCTTCCTGGCAGGGTGGGATGCATGGTGGAATGCTTCCTGGCAAGGTGCAGTGGTGGTCTGCATGGTCGAATACTTCCTGGTAAGGTGCAGTTGTGGGCTTCATGGTGGAACGCTTCCTGGCAGGGTGGGATGCACGGTGGAACTCTTCCTGGCAGGGTGGGGTGCATGGTGGAATGCTTCTTGGTGGGGTGCATGGTGGAGCACTTCCTGGCAGGGTGCAATGGTGGGGTGCATAGTGGAACGTTTCCTGGCAGGGTGCAATGGTGGGGTGCATGGTGGAACGCTTCCTGGCAGGGTGGGATGCATGGTGGAGCTCTTCCTGGCAGGGTGGGGTGCATGGTGGAATGCTTCTTGGTGGGGTGCATGGTGGAGCACTTCCTGGCAGGGTGCAATGGTGGGGTGCATGGTGGAACATTTCCTGGCAGGGTGCAATGGTGGGGTGCATGGTGGAACGCTTCCTGGCAGTGTGCAATGGTGGGGTGCATGGTGGAAGGCTTCCTGGCAGGGTGCAATGGTGGGGATGCATGGTGGAACGCTTCCTGGCAGGGTGCAATGGTGGGGTGCATGGTGGAATGCTTCCTGGCAGGGTGGGCTGCATGGTGGAATGCTTCTTGGCAGGATGGGCTGCATGGTGGAATGCTTCTTGGCAGGATGGGCTGCATGGTGGAATGCTTCCTGGCAGGGTGGGCTGCATGGTGGAATGCTTCCTGGCAGGGTGGGCTGCATGGTGGAATGCTTCCTGGCAGGGTGGGCTGCATGGTGGAATGCTTCCTGGCAGGGTGGGCTGCATGGTGGAATGCTTCCTGGCAGGGTGGGCTGCATGGTGGAATGCTTCCTGGCAGGGTGGGCTGCATGGTGGAATGCTTCCTGGCAGGGTGGGCTGCATGGTGGAATGCTTCCTGGCAGGGTGGGCTGCATGGTGGAATGCTTCCTGGCAGGGTGGGCTGCATGGTGGAATGCTTCCTGGCAGGGTGGGCTGCATGGTGGAATGCTTCCTGGCAGGGTGGGCTGCATGGTGGAATGCTTCCTGGCAGGGTGGGCTGCATGGTGGAGCGCTTCCCGGGAGATTGTGGGGGTGTGCAGCGAAGCGCTTCCTGGTAGGGTATAATGATGGCGTGCTTCACGGGAGGGCCTAATGATGAGGGGTGCGCAGTGAATCGCCTCTTGCAGGGTGTAGTGGTGTGGGGTGCATGGTGGAGTGCTTCCCAAGAAGGGTTAGTGCTGTGGGTTACACGCCGCAGTCTGACTGAGAATACTGTCACTGGAATGCGCCCTTATGCCGAATATCCTGATTAGTTGTCTTCTCTTTCAGTGCTTTACCTGTCAGACAGAAGAGTGGCGCTGTCAGTGCAGCAAAACCGTCAGCAGTAAGTGGCAAAGGAGAGTTTATAGTCACAAAGCTTGATGACCTGGTGAATTGGGCAAGACGGGTAAGGTATACTGATGCAACTTGGCATCATTTATATTGAGAGTAACTTGTCACATACTGTGCTCAGCATAAATGAGAAAAAAGTAAGATTTTAGTCCATATCTCAGTGAACACAAGAACAATTTCCAAAGTTTTGACAAGACTGAGTTGCATAAAACATTTTTCCACACATAACATGAAAGTAAGGTTATGATAAAATATAATCTTCAATTTTACTCACATTAGTTGAAGCAAAAATGAGTACATAAGTACACACACCCCACATCAAAACTACTACATCTAATATTTTATGATTTCCATAATTTTTAAGGGCAGCTCTGTCTTCTAAGCATGGAATTTACAAGTTGGCGACATATTGTAACATCTGTGTTTTTCCATTCTTCAAGAACGACCGCTTTTAGCGCCTGGATGGAGAGTGATTACTCTTCAGAATTCCCCATAGGTGTTTGATTGGATCTGGAACTTATTTTTATTCCAAGATCTGTTGACTAAAATGTGGTTTGTTTGTGTATACCTTTTAAATATTGTATTGAAGCGTAATGTAATTTCTCTATATTCTACCTACAGAGCTCCCTGTGGCCTATGACCTTTGGATTGGCATGTTGTGCAGTGGAGATGATGCACATGGCTGCCCCACGTTATGACATGGACAGGTTTGGGGTGGTTTTTCGTGCTAGCCCTAGGCAAGCAGATGTCATGATTGTAGCCGGGACACTCACCAATAAAATGGCTCCCGCCCTGAGAAAGGCACGAATTTTTTCTTTCAATTTTACCACATGTTAATAATGTTGGCTATGTGTCAGGCTATACTATAATACGCTGTATCCAAAGGAACGTGGGAGGAAAGCTTACCACATCTATATTCCAATAGTGAGGACTGGTCTGGCAGAGATGGGTGCCAATGTACTAGCAGGCTGTTGGCTTCACAATGAATATGAAAGGAAGACCGGCACATCCATAAAATCACAAACTATTAGACTATGATTAAAGGTGCTGGTTTGTGCCAGAAATGTGTCAGTCAGTCAGTCATGGCTATCATGTGAATTGCATCCAACGTTGTGGTCGTTACGGATTTTGAAATGCATTTATGAAGATAATGTGATTTTTATGGCTGTGCAGTTATTTCTTTTATGTTCTTTATAGACCTGTACTTGCCCATAATAACAATGCTGTCATGCCCATTTATTTATATAATACTTATTTCCATTGGGCACTGAATATTTCTCGGTATTATTAGGGCAGACGGAACATTCCTGATCTTGGCATGTTTGTTCTACCATTCGCAGGTCTATGATCAGATGCCAGAACCACGTTATGTAGTTTCCATGGGCAGGTAAGTATTTTTGTTTAAAAGGACCCTAAACTTGTGCAATGTAATATGACCGATACAGCAGAGCCATATTGCCCCATGATGTAACTGGCTACAGAATAATCCCAGCGCATTGACAGATGCCAACAGTATCAAGATAATCCTCTACCCATGGGGATCGAGAACTAAAAGCTTTTCTTCTACCTTGGTCCTCATCCATGCAGCCATAATCTGAATTTGTATTGCATGATGCTGCAATTTTTTGGGCCCATATTGTATTTAAAACCATTTAGCTTTACGTGCAAAATACTGAAAAACATGAAGATATTAACAGAGTATTTGAATTGCCGTGACACATGTTGTTTTCTCAAAATGGCAGTGTCAGCTGATTAACCTGTTGTCCTTTACATGTCTCACACGTGATATACTGTGTCCTACAGTTGTGCCAACGGAGGTGGCTACTACCACTACTCATACTCTGTTGTCAGAGGCTGTGACCGAATTGTTCCCGTTGATATCTATGTTCCAGGTAAATAATAATTTTCACAATTTTCCTCTATTGTTTTGTTCTAACTTACCGTATATACTTGAGTATAAGCCGACCTGGGTATAAGCCGAGACCCCTAATTTTGCCACAAAAATCTGGGAAAACTTAATGACTCGAGTATAAGCCTAGGGTGGAAAATGCAGCAGCTACCGGTAAATGTCAAAAATAAAAATAGGTACCAATAAAAGTAAAATTAATTGAGACATCAGTAGGTTAAGTGTTTTTGAATATCCATATTGAATCAGGAGCCCCATATAATGCTCCATACAGTTCATGATAGGCCCCATATAATGCTCCATATAATGCTCCATACAGTTTATGATGGGCCCCATAAGATGCTCCATATTAAAATATGCTCCATATTAAAATATGCCCCATATAATGCTTCACAAATGTTGATTGTGACCCCATAAGATGCTCCATAGAGACATTTGCCCCATACAGCGCTGCACAAATGCTGATTATGGCCCCATAAGATGCTCCATAGACTATTATGCCCTTAAAAATAGTCTGGGGGAAATGGTGGATGAGGATGAGGAAAAAGCCAATATGCTAAATGACTTTTTTTCATCAGTATTTACACAAGAAAATCCCATGGCAGACAATATGATCAGTGATAACAAAAATTCCCCATTAAGTGTCACCTGCTTAACCCAGCAGGAAGTACGGCGACGTCTAAAAATCACTAAAATTGACAAATCTCCGGACCCGGATGGGATACACCCCCCGAGTACTGCAGGAATTAAGTACAGTCATTGATAGACCATTATTTTTAATCTTTAAAGACTCCATAATAACAGGGTCTGTACCACAGGACTGGCGTATAGCAAATGTGGTGCCAATATTCAAAAAGGGGACAAAAACTGAACTCGGAAATTATAGGCCAGTGAGCTTAACCTCTACTGTGGGTAAAATCCTGGAGGGCATTCTAAGGGATGCTATACTGGAGTATCTGAAGAGGAATAACCTCATGACCCAGTATCAACACGGGTTTACTAGGGACCGTTCATGTCAGACTAATTTGATCAGCTTCTATGAAGAGGTAAGTTCTGGACTGGACCAAGGGAACCCAGTAGATGTAGTGTATATGGACTTTTCAAAAGCTTTTGATACGGTGCCACACAGAAGGTTGATACATAAAATGAGAATAATGGGGATAGCGGAAAATATGTGTAAGTGGGTTGAGAGCTGGCTCAGGGATAGGAAACAAAGGGTGGTTATTAATGGAGCACACTCGGATTGGGTCGCGGTTAGCAGTGGGGTACCACAGGGGTCAGTATTGGGCCCTCTCCTTTTTAACATATTTATTAATGACCTTGTAGGGGGCATTCAGAGTAGAATTTCAATATTTGCAGATGACGCTAAACTCTGCAGGGTAATCAATACAGGGGAGGACAATTTTATATTACAGGATGATTTATGTAAACTAGAAGCTTGGGCTGATAAATGGCAAATGAGCTTTAATGGGGATAAATGTAAGGTCATGCACTTGGGTAGAAGTAATAAGATGTATAACTATGTGCTTAATTCTAAAACTCTGGGCAAAACCGTCAATGAAAAAGACCTGGGTATATGGGTGGATGACAAACTCATATTCAGTGGCCAGTGTCAGGCAGCTGCTACAAAGGCAAATAAAATAATGGGATGTATTAAAAGAGGCATAGATGCTCATGAGGAGAACATAATTTTACCTCTATACAAGTCACTAGTGCGACCACACTTAGAATACTGTGCACAGTTCTGGTCTCCGGTGTATAAGAAAGACATAGCTGAACTAGAGCGGGTGCAGAGAAGAGCGACCAAGGTTATTAGAGGACTGGGGGGTCTGCAATACCAAGATAGGTTATTACACTTGGGGCTGTTTAGTTTGGAAAAACAAAGGAATTTTTTTCCCCAATGTGGAGCTTACTCTTTGCCACATGGTTTTTTTTTGCCTTCCTCTGGATCAACATGTTAGGGCATGTTAGGTTAGGCTATGGGTTGAACTAGATGGACTTAAAGTCTTCCTTCAACCTGAATAACCTTGTAATAACTATGTAATATGCTGTTGCTGCGATAAAAAAAAATCACATACCTTGTCGCTCAGGCCCTTGGCACTTGCTATATTCACCTGTCCGCGTTTCACCGTCGGCGCCGCTGTGTCTTCTGCACTGACGTTCAGGCAGAGGGCGGCGCGCACACTAATCACGTCATCGCGCCCTCTGACCTGAGCGTCACTGCAGAGGATGTGGAAGATGGAGCGGCGATGGAACGGGGGACAGGTAAATATGCCCCGTTATACTCGCCTGCTCCTGGCGCGGTCCCTGGTTCTCCGGGCACTGACAGCTTCTTCCTGTATTGAGCTGTCACATGGTACCGCTCATTACAGTAATGACTGCGGCTCCACCCCTATGGGAGTGGAGTGGGGTCTGTATTCATTACTGTAATGAGCGGTACCATGTGACAGCTCAATACAGGAAGAAGCTGCCGGCGCTCGGAGAACCAGGGACGTGCAGGGACCGCGCCGGGAGCAGGTGAGTATGATTAGACAGCTGCCGCTCCCCCTCCCCTGCCGACCCCTAGGTATGACTCGAGTATAAGCCGAGAGGGGCAATTTCAGCCTAAAATTGGGCTGAAATTCTCGGCTTATACTCGAGTATATACGGTAGATGAAGTGTGTGCTTTACCTGATAATACTGCTGTGTTCAGTGTTAATCGGGTTTAAATGAGTACTGTGCCATGTTTCTGATGTACATACTTGTCCTGATACAGTGCATTATATACATGTATACACACAGCCCGTGTACGCAGCTGATCCATACACTATGTTTTGCGGATGTGTTTGTGAAATTAAATGCAGGTTGCTGCTGTCATTTAGTGCAAAAACTATTGAAATTATTCATAACATAAGTGAAATAAAGTACTCTGCCATAATTACATTGATTAGTTCAAATACATAGTGCTGTCACAGTATTTGTAATGTCGCCCAAAACTATAGTGGTTCAGGTTAGTTACAATGCATATATATGTTATATATCTCTATCTATCTATATATCTCTATCATCGTGATTACTCACTAATCCCGCCCCCTGCACAGTAGCTCCGCCCCCACAACACATAATCCCGCCCCCTGCACAGTAGCTCCACCCCTTACCACATTACCACACACTTCCGCTCCCACCACATTACCACACATAATCCCGCCCCCCGCCATATTACCGCAGATAATCCCGCCCCCACATTACCACACATAATCCCGCCCCCCCACCACAGTACCACACAATCCCGCCCCCCACCACATTACCACACATAATCCCGCCCCCCAACACATTACCACACACAATCCGCACCACATTACCACACATAATCCCGCCCCCCGCCATATTACCGCAGATAATCCCGCCCCCACATTACCACACATAATCCCGCCCCCCCACCACAGTACCACACAATCCCGCCCCCCACCACATTACCACACATAATCCCGCCCCCCAACACATTACCACACACAATCCGCACCACATTACCACACACAATCCCGCCCCCCCACCACATTACCACACACACAATCCCGCATCACCACACATAATCCAGCCCCCACCACATTACCACACACAATCCGCACCACATCACCACTCTCCCGCCCCCACCACATTACCACACATAATCCCGCCCCCTAACATCACCACACACAATCCCGCCCCCCCACCACATTACCAAACATAAACCCGCCCCCCCCACATTACCACAGATAATCCCGCCCCCACCACATTACCACACATAATCCCGCCCCCCCACCACATTACCACATATAATACCGCCCCCCCACTGCATTACCACACCTAATCCCGCCCCCACCACATCACACATAATCCCGCCCCCCCACCACATTACCACACATAATCCCGCCCCTCACCACATTACCACACATAATCCCGCCCCCCCACCACATTACCACACATAATCCCGCCCCCCCACATTACCACACGAGGCTCCGTCCCCACACATTACCACCCGAGGCTCTGTCCTTGAATGTTGTCACTATTTACTTTAGTTTAATCACCAGCAGCGTTAGTTAGATAGCAATGAGCGTTAGCTGGCTGGAAACAGCTAGTATGTATATATTTTCTCTGTAACCTGAGGTCAGAATGCATTTTTGATATGGTGTACAAACCACAAGAGCGCTGCCAAGTATTGCTCACCTGCCACAGATTCCACCTTCCTTTATGGTGTTTTTCCTATTCTCTGTTCATACATATGGGTAAGAAACGTTTCTCCTATACTGTGCTTTATACACTGTGTATATAAGGTAATGTATATTTCTAGGCATTCTCTATGCTCCCCTAAAAGGGGTTATCTGTGCTTTTTGCATATTTAATGTGTGTAGCTAGGCTGCAGAATGCTGACAGTGTGTAAAGTAGTACTGACAGTCCACATTCTGCACAGTGTCCTAGGTATCACACTTAGTCATGTGAGCAGCTGTGTCCTCATTCTGGACTAGAGATTTCCTGTCTGCCAGAGACTGTTGAGTAAGGTCACAACAGACCTCACCCCCAGCCTCTGCCAGACCCTCCCCATGCTTCTTCTATTGTCATAATGATATGAGATTATCTCTTGCATGGAGCTGATCACTGACTCCACCTTCCTTGCCTGTATTGGTGAGAAGGTTGCTCTAGGAGCAGACGTGGGTTACAGGAATCTGGCCTTGCATGAGTAGGGGAGGAGCACTGTACAACTGGTGCACAAGTTCCATTTGCTGTCAGTGCGGTCCCTGCTATATGGGGTGACTTATAATGTAGGCACACCTAAATGGATGCCACTATTTAATCAGTGGGTGCTGATTTGTGGCTTGCACTACCACAAGGCTACTGTTGGAAAATGTTAGCCACATAGGAGTGCTAGTCTGAAAATAGCTCCCGTCAATTAAAGGGGTTGTACCAAATTTGGTAGTTATCCACTATTCATTAAAATTGCAGCGATGTGCCACAGCATATGTCCCTTTTTTTTTTGTTTTATCAAAGTTGGGAGTTATGGGGATGTCCTTCTCCTTCACGGCGCTGACCTGGTGATGAAATGCATGTCTGCACTGTTGGACGGCTGATTGATAGCAGCTGATGGCACAGCTTGGACCAGTGTAATTGTATCTTGGGTGTCCTGCCTCTATGTATGTGTAACTTATCTGCTATCACAAATAAATGGCTTATATGTCTTTTATTTTGTGGCCGCCTCCTTTCTTCTCCGCAGGACCTCTATCACTTCCATAGCTCAAAACAATTATAAGATGTGTTCCTCATTACATTTTTTTTTTATTTATTTTTTTTAACAAATGGCATGTAGAAATATATAATCTTTTTCGATGCTATTATTTCTGTTTAATATATATCCACATTAGAGATGATTACAAATATTTGTTCTTGGGATTTTCGTCCAGTGGCACTTCAGTAACCAGTGTCTGTCCTACCAGAACCGAACCCTGGATCCTGTTCTGGTTCTTGGCCCAGCCTGATATCCTCATTGTTGCAAACAGAAGTGTATGATGTTGTACAAGGCTGACAAATCAGAAAAGGATTTGTTTTTGTAGGGTTATGAACTGGCAGCTGTATGCAAATCCTGTTAGATCTTCTCTAAAATATGTAAAATAAAACAATTATTTCATATGAGAAAAATGACAATTACATAGCAGTAGAATGTAAGGGAATAGGGCCACAATGCAACACCTAGGGTACCTCAACAAGCAAGTTGCACAAAGTCCAAACTTCACTTTTTCAAAGATTCCTTGTCATGGTACCTCAATGGTTGTATTGTGGCCGTATCCACCTGCATCATGCTGCGTGAGCTTTGTTGAGTCCAAAATATTTTGTGGTTCCAGCATAGTAGACATGCATGCATGAACTTTTATCTTGCATATCATTATGTATGTTGATATACATATGTATAGTGAGATCTATATAGAGCTCAGTTTACATATATAGGTTTATGGACATATGTATATCAGCTTATGTAATATGATAGGTTACATATAAACTGTAGGTATGATGTAATGTACAGTTAGGTCCATATATATTTGGACAGAGACAACATTTTTCTAATTTTGATTATAGACTTTACCACATTGAATTTTAAACAAAACAATTCAGATGCAGTTGAAGTTCAGACTTTCAGCTTTCATTTGCGGGTATCCACATCAAAATTGGATGAAGGGTTTAGGAGTTTCAGCTCCTTAACATGTGCCACCCTGTTTTTAACCCCTTAATCCCATATGACGTACTATACCGTCGAGGTGGGGTGGGCCTTAATTCCCGGTGACGGTATAGTACGTCATACGCGATTGGCCGCGCTCACGGCCGATCGCGGCCGGGTGTCGGCTGCATATCGCAGCTGACATCCGGCACTATGTGCCAGGAGCGGTCACGCACCGCCCCCGGCACATTAACCCCCGGCACACCGCGATCAAACATGATCGCGGTGTACCGGCGGTACAGGGAAGCATCGCGCAGGGAGGGGGCTCCCTGCGGGCTTCCCTGAGACGATCGGTACAAGGTGATGTACTCACCTCGTACCGAACGTCTTCTCCCTGCAGGCCCCGGATCCAAAATGGCCGAGGGGCTGTATCCGGGTCCTGCAGGGAGCACTTCCGGGTCGGAGCAGGCTGCAGATGAAAGCTGCAGCCTGCTCCGATGAAAGTATGATCACGGATCTGATAGAGTGCTGTGCACACTATCAGATCTGCGATCTGTGATGTCCCCCCCTGGGACAAAGTAAAAAAGTAAAAAAAAAAATTTCCACATGTGTAAAAAAAAAAAAAATAATAATTCCTAAATAAATAATAATAAAAAAAAAAATATTATTCCCATAAATACATTTCTTTATCTAAAAAAAACAAACAAAAACAATAAAAGTACACATATTTAGTATCGCCGCGTCCGTAACGACCCAACCTATAAAACTGGCCCACTAGTTAACCCCTTCAGTAAACACCGTAAGAAAAAAAAAAAAAACGAGGCAAAAAACAACGCTTTATTACCATACCGCCGAACAAAAAGTGGAATAACACGCGATCAAAAAGACGGATATAAATAACCATGTTACCGCTGAAAACGTCATCTTGTCCCGCAAAAAACGATGCTGCATGGCGGCTCATCAGCAAAAAAATAAAAAAGTTATAGTCCTCAGAATAAAGCGATGCCAAAATAATTATTTTTTCTATAAAATAGTTTTTATCGTATAAAAGCGTCAAAACATAAAAAAATGATATAAATGAGGTATCGCTGTAATCGTACTGACCCGAAGAATAAAACTGCTTTATCAATTTTACCAAGCGCAGAACGGTATAAACGCCTCTCCCAAAAGAAATTCATGAATAGCTGGTTTTTGGTTATTCTGCCTCACAAAAATCGGAATAAAAAGTGATAAAAAATGGTCACGTGTCCGAAAATGTTACCAATAAAAACGTCAACTCGTCCCGCAAAAAACAAGACCTCACATGACTCTGTGGACCAAAATGTGGAAAAATTATAGGTCTCAAAATGTGGAGACGCAAAAACTTTTTTGCTATAAAAAGCGTCTTTTAGTCTGGTTTCACACTTGCGTTTTTATCTGCATGCGTTTTTTTAAAAAAACGCATGTGTGAAAAAATGCATGTAAACGCGGTAAAACGCATGCGTTTTTATAGAAAAACACAAGAAAACAAGAAAAAAACAAAAAACCCTAACCCTACCCCTAACCCTACCCCTAACCTGAAATACGTGGCACTGAAATACGTGGCACTGAAATATACGTTTATATACGTATATAAGTGCCACGATATTTCAGTGGCCACGTATTTAAGTGCCACGTATTTAAGTGCCACGTATTTAAGTGCCACGTATTTAAGTGCCACGTATTTAAGTGCCACGTATTTAAGTGCCACGTATTTAAGTGCCACGTATTTAAGTGCCACGTATTTAAGTGCCACGTATTTAAGTGCCACGTATTTAAGTGCCACGTATTTAAGTGCCACGTATTTAAGTGCCACGTATTTAAGTGCCACGTATTTAAGTGCCACGTATTTAAGTGCCACGTATTTAAGTGCCACGTATTTAAGTGCCACGTATTTAAGTGCCACGTATTTAAGTGCCACGTATTTAAGTGCCACGTATTTAAGTGCCACGTATTTAAGTGCCACGTATTTAAGTGCCACGTATTTAAGTGCCACGTATTTAAGTGCCACGTATTTAAGTGCCACGTATTTAAGTGCCACGTATTTAAGTGCCACGTATTTAAGTGCCACGTATTTAAGTGCCACGTATTTAAGTGCCACGTATTTAAGTGCCACGTATTTAAGTGCCACGTATTTAAGTGCCACGTATTTAAGTGCCACGTATTTAAGTGCCACGTATTTAAGTGCCACGTATTTACGTGCCACGTATTTACGTGCCACGTATTTACGTGCCACGTATTTACGTGCCACGTATTTACGTGCCACGTATTTACGTGCCACGTATTTACGTGCCACGTATTTACGTGCCACGTATTTACGTGCCACGTATTTACGTGCCACGTATTTACGTGCCACGTATTTTTCAGTGCCTGAAATACGTGGCACTGAAATACGTGGCACTGAAATACGTGGCACTGAAATATTGTGGCACTGAAATATTGTGGCACTGAAATACGTGGCACTGAAATACGTGGCACTGAAATACGTGGCACTGAAATACGTGGCACTGAAATACGTGGCACTGAAATACGTGGCACTGAAATACGTGGCACTGAAATACGTGGCACTGAAATACGTGGCACTTAAATACGTGGCACTTATGACTGTCAGAAAATGTTCAGTAAACGGTTAGGGGTAGGGTTTCAGGTAGAATTGGGGAGTTTCCACTGTTCAGGCACATCAGGGGCTCTCCAAACGCGACATGGCGTCCAATCTCAATTCCAGCCAATTCTGCGTTGAAAAAGTAAAACAGTGCTCCTTCCCTTCCGAGCTCTCCCGTGCGTCCAAAAAGGGGTTTACCCCAACATATGGGGTATCAGCGTACTAGGGACAAATTGAACAACAACTTCTGGGGTCCAAGTTCTCTTGTTATCCTTGGGAAAATAAAAATTTGGGGGGCTAAAAATCATTTTTGTGGGAAAAAAAATATGTTTTATTTTCACGGCTCTGCGTTATAAACTGTAGTGAAACACTTGGGGGTTCAAAGTTCTCACAACACATCTAGATAAGTTCCTTGGGGGGTCTAGTTTCCAATATGGGGTCACTTGTGGGGGGTTTGTACTGTTTGGGTACATCAGGGGCTCTGCAAATGCAACGTGACGCCTGCAGACCAATCCATTTAAGTCTGCATTCCAAATGGCGCTCCTTCCCTTCCGAGCTCTGTCATGCGCCCAAACAGTGGTCCCTCCCCACAAATGGGGTATCAGCGTACTCCAGACAAATTGGACAACAACTTTTGGGGTCCAATTTATCCTGATACCCTTGTGAAAATACAAAACTGGGGGCTAAAAAATCATTTTTGTGAAAAAAAAAAAAAAAAAAAATTTTATTTTCACGGCTCTGCGTTATAAACTGTAGTGAAACACTTGGGGGTTCAAAGCTCTCAAAACACATCTAGATAAGTTCCTTAGGGGGTCTACTTTCCAAAATGGTGTCACTTGTGGGGGGGTTTAATGTTTAGGCACATCAGGGGCTCTCCAAACGCAACATGGCATCCCATCTTAATTCCAGTCAATTTTGCATTGAAAAGTAAAATAGCGCTTCTTCCCTTCTGAGCTCTGCTATGCGCCCAAACAATGGTTTACACCCACATATGGGGTATCAGCGTACTCAGGACAAATTGCACAACAATTTTTGGGGTCCAATTTCTTCTCTTACCCTTGGGAAAATAAAAAATTGGGGGTGAAAAGATCATTTTTGTGAAAAAATATGATTTTTTATTTTTACGGCTCTGCATTATAAACTTCTGTAAAGCACTTGTTGGGTCAAAGTGCTCACCACACATCTAGATAAGTTCCTTAGGGGGTCTACTTTCCAAAATGGTGTCACTTGTTAGGGGTTTCAATGTTTAGGCACATCAAGGGCTCTCTAAATGCAACATGGCGTCCCATCTCAATTCCAGTCAATTTTGCATTGAAAAGTCAAATGGCGCTCCTTCCCTTCCGAGCTCTGCCCTGCGCCCAAACAATGGTTTACACCCACATATGGGGTATCAGCGTACTCAGGACAAATTGCA
The DNA here is from genome assembly GCF_051348905.1 of Ranitomeya variabilis. Classification (NCBI taxonomy): domain Eukaryota; kingdom Metazoa; phylum Chordata; class Amphibia; order Anura; family Dendrobatidae; genus Ranitomeya; species Ranitomeya variabilis. The sequence goes on from NC_135232.1 coordinate 756,104,838, forward strand.
CAACAATTTTTGGGGTCCAATTTCTTCTCTTACCCTTGGGAAAATAAAAAATTGGGGGTGAAAAGATCATTTTTGTGAAAAAATATGATTTTTTATTTTTACGGCTCTGCATTATAAACTTCTGTAAAGCACTTGTTGGGTCAAAGTGCTCACCACACATCTAGATAAGTTCCTTAGGGGGTCTACTTTCCAAAATGGTGTCACTTGTTAGGGGTTTCAATGTTTAGGCACATCAAGGGCTCTCTAAATGCAACATGGCGTCCCATCTCAATTCCAGTCAATTTTGCATTGAAAAGTCAAATGGCGCTCCTTCCCTTCCGAGCTCTGCCCTGCGCCCAAACAATGGTTTACACCCACATATGGGGTATCAGCGTACTCAGGACAAATTGCACAACAATTTTTGGGGTCCAATTTCTTCTCTCACCCTTGGGAAAATAAAAAATTGGGGGTGAAAAGATAATTTTTGTGAAAAAATATGATTTTTTATTTTTACGGCTCTGCATTATAAACTTCTGTAAAGCACTTGTTGGGTCAAAGTGCTCACCACACATCTAGATAAGTTCCTTAGGGGGTCTACTTTCCAAAATGGTGTCACTTGTGGGGGGTTTCAATGTTTAGGCACATCAGGGGCTCTCCAAATGCAACATGGCGTCCCATCTCAATTCCAGTCAATTTTGCATTGAAAAGTCAAATGGCGCTCCTTTGCTTCCAAGCTCTGCCATGCGCCCAAACTGTGGTTTACCCCCACATATGGGGTATCAGCGTACTCAGGACAAATTGTACAACAACTTTTGGGGTCTATTTTCTCCTGTTACCCTTGGTAAAATAAAACAAATTGGAGCTGAAATAAATTTTGTGTGAAAAAAAGTTAAATGTTCATTTTTATTTAAACATTCCAAAAATTCCTGTGAAACACCTGAAGTGTTAATAAACTTCTTGAAAGTGGTTTTGAGTACCTTGAGGGGTGCAGTTTTTAGAATGGTGTCACACTTGGGTATTTTCTATCATATAGACCCGTCAAAATGACTTCAAATGAGATGTGGTCCCTAAAAAAAAATGGTGTTGTAAAAATGAGAAATTGCTGGTCAACTTTTAACCCTTATAACTCCGTCACAAAAAAAAATTTTGGTTCCAAAATTGTGCTGATGTAAAGTAGACATGTGGGAAATGTTATTTATTAAGTATTTTGTGTGACATATGTCTGTGATTTAAGGGCATAAAAATTCAAAGTTGGAAAATTGCGAAATTTTCAAAATTTTTGCCAAATATTCGTTTTTTTCACAAATAAACGCAAGTTATATCGAAGAAATTTTACCACTAACATGAAGTACAATATGTCACGAGAAAACAATGTCAGAATCGCCAAGATCCGTTGAAGCGTTCCAGAGTTATAACCTCATAAAGGGACAGTGGTCAGAATTGTAAAAATTGGCCCGGTCATTAACGTGCAAACCACCCTCGGGGCTTAAGGGGTTAAAGGGACCAAATGTAATTGGACAGGTTCAATAATTTTAAATAAAATGTTCATTTTTAGTACTTGTTGAAAACCCTTGGTTGGCAATGACTGCCTGAAGTCTTGTACTCATGGACATCACCAGACGCTGTTTCCTCCTTTTTGATGCTGTGCCAGGCCTTTACTGCGGTGGTTTTCAGTTGCTGTTTGTTTGTAGGCCTTTCTGTCTGAAGTTTAGTCTTTAACAAGTGAAATGCATGCTCAATTGGGTTGAGAGCAGGTGACTGACTTGGCCATTCAAGAATATTCCACTTCTTTGCTTTAATAAACTCCTCGGTTGCTTTGACTTTAGGTTTTGGGTCATTGGTCGTCGTTTCATACTACAGATGGACAATTGGCTTTGCTGCATTTGGCTGGATCTGAGCAGACAGTATGGCTCTGAATACCTCAGAATTAATTCGGCTGCTTCTGTCCTGTGTCACATCATCAATAAATACTAGTGACCCAGTGCCACCATACTTTTCTCTTTCCATCATTCTGGTAGAGGTTGATCTTGGTTTCATCTGTCCAAAGAATGTTCTTCCAGAACTGTGCTGGCTTTTTTAGATTTTTTTTAGCAAAGTCCAGTCTAGCCTTTTTATTCTTGATGCTTATGAGTGGCTTGCACCGTGCAGTGAACCCTCTGTATTTGCTTTCATGCAGTCTTCTCTTTATGGTAGATTTGGATATTGATACACCTACCTCCTGGAGAGTGTTGTTCACTTGGTTGGCTGCTGTGAAGGGGTTTTTCTTCACCATGGAGATTATTCTGCGATCATCCACCACTCTTGTCTTCCGTGGGCGCCCAGGTCTTTTTGCATTGATGAGCTCACCAGTACTTACTTTCTTTCTCAGGATGTACCAAACTGTAGATTTTGCCACTCCTAATATTGTAGCAATTTCTCAGATGGGTTTTTTCTGTTTTCGCAGCTTAAGGATGTCTTGTTTCACCTGCATGGAGAGCTCCTTTGACCGCATGTTTACTTCACAGCAAAACCTTCCAAATGCAAGCACCACACCTCAAATCAACTCCAGGCCTTTTATATGCCTCATTGAGAATGACATAATGAAGGGATTGCCCACACCTGTCCATGAAATAGCCTTGGAGTCAATTGTCCAATTACTTTTGGTCCCTTTAAAAACAGGGTGGCACATGTTAAGGAGCTGAAAATAAATCCTAAACCCTTCATCCAATGTTAATGTGGATACCCTCAAATGAAAGCTGAAAGGCTGAACTTCAACTGCATCTGAATTGTTTTGTTTAAAATTCATTGTGGTAATGTCTATAACCAAAATTAGAAAAATGTTCTCTGTCCAAATATATATGGACCTAACTGTATATAGGGGTAATGTGGGGAACATGTAACGGCATTATTAGAATTATAGATGTGGCTTTGAGGACAGTGGAATGCATCATGGGTTTTGTTTGAAAAAAGCACAGGAAAACTGCCTAAGGCAGTAAACAAACTGCATGCAGGTGAAAAACCGGGGGAACGAAAGGTAGAAACAAAGCACTACATTTATAGGGGTGTTTTACATTGCGATACAGTAAAGTTTGGCTTAAGGAAAAAATGTTGATTTCGGGATCGGACAACCTCTTTAATCTTGGGTATTAATGTAGCTCCATGCTCTGTTATCCGCCTTGATTTTTTTTATTTTTTTTTTTCACCATGACTGGAAGCACTTTATATTTGACATCTACTTGGTGTATTTCCAGGCTGCCCTCCTACTGCTGAAGCTCTTTTATATGGTATTCTGCAGCTGCAAAAGAAGATCAAAAGAGAGAAGCGGATCCGGATCTGGTATCGCAAATGAGTGTGTTTTTTTTGTTATTTATATGTAGAAATGCTTGGAATAGCCTCTTTGTCAAGGTGCAAACACAGATCTACTGCTGACACTATCTGATCTTTCCAATTTATGCCAAGATTTTTGCCTCTGTATGAATGACTGGCTTGTCTTGAAAACTGTACTTTATAGAACATTAAAGAGGACTATAACTTTAAGATCGTGGTGTTATTTCATTCCTGTGACACACTTTCCATATTACACCTGGCCAACTCCCATGCCCTAGTGTGATAAGATAGGACACTTCAGCAAGGGGAATACAACAGCTGGCCATTAGTGGACATAGTGCATACCTGCATGTACTCGGTTCCCCTTATCTACCGTCACCTTTCTACTTGAACTACAGAAATTAAACCAGACTTTCGCGTAGCAAAAAATTCTGCAAATATTCATGTTACGTCTTAAGTATTTGCAGTGCAATTTGACCTTGTTTTTAAGGGACTGAAATATATGAACATTTTTTACAGGACATTTGAGCTAGTATATTTTGCAGTACTCTGCAAGTTTTTTTGTTTTTTTTATATAGTGTTTTGTAAAACTATTCAGTTGCTTTGCCTTTACACTGGGTACTACACTTCCAAGAGCCTTGTGTCTCACATCTCTCACTTCCTGGTAAGATGCTTGGTTAGGATATTTTTCTTTAGAAAGTCGGAGGTCGAGAGTGCATTTAAGTCCCTTAGAGAAGGGGAAAAGGTCAAGAAGAAGGAATCCGTAGTATATTCCCAGTCTGATTCCTCTAGCTCTGGGGGTGGGGATTCAGAGATACGAGAGTTATCTCCCTCTTCCTTTGATGATTAAAGTGGGAGGCTGTCACTGCTTTTCCCTAGATGAAGTAGATGCACTCGTGAAAGCAGTAAGGTCTACTATGGGGGTGCTCAACCCTCGCCCTGACAATAGTCCAGGACATAATGTTTGTGGGGTTAGGCCAAAAGCAGCGGAAAGTGTTCCCCCTAAATGAGAGAATATTCAAGCCTTAATCTAAAAAGAGTGGGAGAAACCGGACAGGAAAAATTTGTCGGTGCCATCTCTTAAGAGAAAATATCTTTGAGGAAGAGGCTTCCACTTCATGGGATAAGGCCCCTAAACTTGACGTTGTGGCAAAGGCCTCGAAAAAATTTGCACTCCCCTTTGAGGACATGGGAACTCTAAAAGATCCCCGTGACAAAAGAGCCGATACCTTCCTTAAAGAGGCTTGGGAATCAGCAGGGAGGAAGTCTAAGACCTGGCATAGCAGCTACATGTACCTCTAGGTCCCTAATTGTATGGGTAGATAAGTTAGAAAAGCAATTGCAGGAAGGAGTAACTAGGAATAAGGTGTTGGAATCCATCCCTATGATAAGTGGCGCAGCGGCCTTTTTGGCAGATTCATCGGCTGACTCAATTAAACTTGCATCTAAATCCGCAGCCCTTTCAAATGCTGCCCGTAGAACACTATGGCTCAAATGTTGGCCAGGTGACTTCCGAACGAAACGGAAACTCTGCTCAATTCCATGTGAAGGTCAGTTTTTATTTGGGGAGACCCTGGACGATATCCTGCGGGAGATAATAAGAAAAAAAGCGGGAGATAATAAGAAAGGTTTCCCAAATTTGACCCCACCATTACTGAAACATTCCTTTTGGAGAAGACCCCCAAGGGAGCAAAACTGATGGGATAAGGGAAAGAGGAGAGACAGGGGTTTCCTCTTTGGGAATTCCTCCCGGGATAAAAAGACCTCCAAGTGACAGCTTCCCCAGGGTGGGAAGAAAGGCTCTCTTTTCCTCCCGGCCTGGGAAAAAATATCAACCAGCCCCTCTGGATATTAAACATAATCAGGTCGGGGCTTCGGATAGACTTTCTTTCCCTACCTCCTCCAAACTACCTCCTCCAAACTATGTGGTAACTCCCCTGAGATCCTCCCCACAACAAGAAGAAGCCCTAGAATGCGAAGTAATGAGACTAATAGACAAAGCCATGTAGGATAGCTGCGGAGACACCATCACGTGTTTCTCAACGCAAGCAGTGAATAGCCAGGCCTTTCCCCGGGAAGGAACAACCACGGGAAGGGCAGCATCCAATAAAGGAAAACATCCAATACAGGAAAACCACCTATACCAAGCATGGTATCCATCTACAGACAGCTGTTTCGGGGTGTTTGCCCCTCATCAGTGTGGAGTAGGAATCTGGCTATTAGGAGCAGTGCCTAGTAAAAGGCTGTAAAGGCACAGATGATTGGCCTCGGGGAGACCAAAACATCCAACACCGCGGAGACACCATCACGTGTTTCTCAACGCAGTGATCCAGAACACTGCCCCCATCCCTTATGGGAAATATGCAAATAGCCAGATTCCTACTCCACACTGATGAGGGGCAAACACCCCGAAACAGCTGTCTGTGGATGGATACCATGCTTGGCATAGGTGGTTTTCCTGTATTGGATGTTTTCCTTTATTGGATGCTGCCCTTCCCGTGGTTGTTCCTTCCCGGGGAAAGGCCTGGCTATTCACTGCTTGCATTGAGAAACACGTGATGGTGTCTCCGCAGCTATCCTACATGAATTTGCATATTTCCCATAAGGGATGGGGGCAGTGTTCAGGATCACTGCGTTGAGAAACACGTGATGGTGTCTCCGCGGTGTTCGATGTTTTGGTCTCCCCGAGGCCAATCATCTGTGCCTTTAATAGACAAAGCCTTCATTCAGGAAGTCCCTCAGGAAAGGGGGAATGGGTTTTACTCCCCGTTATTTCTAGTTCCAAAGCCAGACGGGTCCTTCCGGACAATAATAAACTTACGGAAGTTAAACAGTTATGTAAAGAATCAAAAATTCAAGATGGAATCAATAAAATCAACCATCAAAATTCTGTTTCTGAACGGTTTCATGATTGTATGGGATCTCAGCAACGCGTATTATCACATCCTCATTCACAAAGACTCACAAAAATTGCTCAGACTGGTGGTGTCCATGAAAGGGGAAATAAGGGAGTTCCAATACAGAGCCCTTCCTTTCGGCATATCAGTCGCACCCAGCGTATCTACCAAACTGGTGGCGGATATGATGGCTCATCTGAGAGAGCAGGACATATTGATAGTTCCATACCTGGACGATTTTTTGATAGTGAGCGACTCTGCTCAACACTGCAGACAGCAGCGGGACAGAGTAATGAATACCCTAACAAATATAGGCTGGCTTCTGAACCTGCAGAAATCGAGGCTAGAGCCGAACAGGGTTCAGGAATTTTTGGGTCTGATATTGGACTCTACAAAACAAGAATGCCGCCTCCCAGTTCAGAAAAAACTAAAGATCATAGATCTAGTATCGAAGGCATTCTTAAACCCCTCCATGACATTAAGAAGGGCGATGTTGCTACTGGGTTCCCTTTCTGCCTGTCTACCAGCAGCTCGGTGGGCACAAGTTCACACAAGGGATCTCCAGTGGGACATTTTAAAAAAACAAGTTACACTAAGCGGTCGCTTAGAGGGTCACATGACTCTAAATTCAACTACTACTCATTCCCTAGTTTGGTAGAAGGATATCAACAACCTGTCAGAAGGAATCCCTTGGGTGATAGATATATCTCAGATAGTTGCCACTTAGAAGAAGTTAGGGCAGTGGGTCACGCCTTATCAGCCTTTCTACACCTTCTACAAGGGCATCATGTTCGGGTATTCTTGGACAATCGGGTGGTGGTAGCCTACTTAAACCATCAGGAGGGAACCAGATCCCGAGCCCTAATGGACACCACCTCCAAAATCTTCAATTTGGCAGAGAACAATCTTCTATCCCTTTCCGCGTTGCACATTCGGGGGGTAGAAAATCAGAAGGCAGACTTTCTGAGCCGTACTCAATTGAGACAGGGCGAATGGGAATTAAATCAGTCCATTTTCAATCAGATCGTGGAAAAATGTGGGGAACCCCAGTAATAGACCTGTTTGCCAACATCAACTACAGGAAAGTGGAAGCCTTTTGTTCTCCAGACCCCAGGGGGAACCCTCAGGCCTTTGACGCTTTCATGATTCCTTGGACACAGAGTCTTGCATACGCTTTTCCCCCAACTATCCTCATCCCAGCAGTTCTGCGGAAGATCAGGGAGGACAGATTAAGGTTAATATTATTAGCTCCCTTCTGGCCAAAAAGAACTTGGTTCTCCTGGCTTAGGATACTATCGGTCACTGATCCTTGGGTTCTTCCGGACCTCCTGGACCTTCTGTCTCAGGGACCGGTGTTCCACCCTCAGTCAGAGAATCTCACTTAACAGTGTGGAATTTGAAAGGGTGCTGCTGAAAGGAAGAGGTTTTTCGGATAAATTAGTCTCCACACTAAAGAAGAGTAGGAAGACAGTCACCACTAAAATATATGGGAAGAACTGGGATAAATTCCTATCCACTTCCGGAGTTAAGGTACAGGATGGGGTCCCAATTACTGAGATCTTGGAGTTCCTACAGAAGGGACTAGAACTGGGCCTGGCAGTAAGTACGGTACCTTTTAAAGGTACAGGTAGCAGCTCTAGGAGCATTGTATAATGAAAATATAGCAGGCAATTTTTGGATAGCACTATTTATAAGGGCCGCCGCAAGGTTTAAGCCATTAGCTATTCAAAAACTTCCACCTTGGGACTTAAATCTAGTTCCATCAGCTCTAACAGGTCCCCCACTTGAGCCTATAGAGTCAGTCCCTCTTAAAACTGCTCTTCTAATAGCCCTAACATCAGCCCGGAGAGTAAGTGATCTCCAAGCCCTGTCTGCTCGTCGTCCCTTCACAAAAATTCTGGACAATAGTTATCCTAAAACTTGATCCAGCCTATCTACCAAAGGTAGCATCCCGATTCCATAGGTCCCAAGAGATAATCCTTCCTTCCTTCTGCTCAAATCCTAAGAATAGGGAAGAAGAAAAATTGCACACATTAGATGTGAGAAGATGCCTGGTTCAGTACCTACAGTCCATTCAGAGGTATAGGAAAGGACTCAAGGCCTCCAAAAGCACTATAGCACGATGGATAACAGATGCGATAGCCTTGGCTTACTCATCTTCTGGAAATGTAGTCCCAGAGGGGCTAAAAGCCCATTCCACAAGAGCTATGGCGACCTCCTGGGCTGAGAGGTCGGAGGTATCAATAGAGCAAATCTGTAAGGCGGTCACCTGGTCCTTACCTTCCATCTTTTTCAGGCACTATCGTCTAGACCTAGCCTCTTTGTCTGACTTAACCTTTGGAAGAAGGGTTCTTCAGGCTGGGGTCCCTCCCTAAGTTACAATCTCTGTAATTCTCTCCATGGTGATGTCATGGGAGACTGAGAAAAGCATAGTTACTTACCGATAACGGTATTTCTCAGAGCCCATGACAGCATCCGCTTATTCCCCCCCATCACGTGTGTGGTGAGCACGTTTTATTGTGTGTAGTGTTTACGTATAGACACGGTGTTTTCCTGTTAACCCCTTAACGACCGCCGATACGCCTTTTAACGGCGGCCGCTAAGGGTACTTAAACCACAGCGCCGTTAATTAACGGCGCTGTGGAAAAAGTGAATAGCGCCCCCCAGAGTCGGATTTTCTCTGGGGTCTCGGTTGCCGAGGGTAGCCGAGACCCCAGAGAACATGATTCGGGGGGTTTTTACCGACCCCCGAGTTGCGATCGCCGGTAATTAACCGTTTACCGGCGGTCGCAACAAAAAAAAAAAAAACGCGATTTGCCGTTTAATTTCTCTGTCCTCCGATGTGATCGCACATCGGAGGACAGAGAAATGTGGTCCCCGATGGCCCCCAATAGCCCCCCAATACTTACCTACCTCCCCCGGTGCTCCTCGTGTCTCCCCATGGGCGCCGCCATCTTTTTTCCGGGAAAAAATGGCGGGCGCACACGCAGTGCGCCCGCCGCCCGGCACCCGGATGTTCTTTGGGGTCTCGGCTGCCGGGGGTAGCCGAGACCCCAAAGAACATGATCGGGGTCGATTTGCACCGACCCCTGCTTTGCGATCGCCGGTAATTAACAGTTTACCGGCGACCGCAAAAAAAAAAAAAAAAAAAAAGCGATCAGTTATTTCTCTGTCCTCTGATGTGATCGCACATCAGAGGACAGAGAAATAGGGGGATTCGGGGACCCTAACATACTCACCCGGGGTCCCTGGGTCCTCTTCTGTCTTCTCCTGCCAGCCGGCTTTTTCATCATGGCGGGCGCATGCGCAGTGCGCCCGCCATCTGCTGCCATCTGCCGGCCGGCAGGAGAAGACAAGTTGGGGCTAAAATTAGGGTTAGGGTTAGAGTTAGGGTTAGGGTTAGGGTTAGGGTTGGGGCTAAATTTAGGGCTAGGGTTAGGGTTAGGCTACTTTCACACTAGCGTTTTTTGGCTTCCGTCGCAATGCGTCGTTGGAGAAAAAACGCATCCTGCAAAAGTGCTTGCAGGATGCGTTTTTTCTCCATTGGCTTGCATTAGCGACGCATTGCGACGGATTGCCACATGTCGCATCCGTCGTGCGACGGATGCGTCGTGCTTCGGCGGACCGTCGACACAAAAAAAACTACATGTAACTTTTTTGTGCGACGTGTCCCACATATTTCAGTGCCACGTATTTAAGTGACACGTGCCACGTATCAAAGTGCCACGTGCCACATATTTCAGTGCCACGTATCAAAGTGCCACGTGCCACGTATCAAAGTGCCACGTGCCACGTATCAAAGTGCCACGTGCCACGTATCAAAGTGCCACGTGCCACGTATCAAAGTGCCACGTGCCACGTATCAAAGTGCCACGTGCCACGTATCAAAGTGCCACGTGCCACGTATCAAAGTGCCACGTGCCACGTATCAAAGTGCCACGTGCCACGTATCAAAGTGCCACGTGCCACGTATCAAAGTGCCACGTGCCACATCTTTCAGTGCCACGTGCCACGTATTTAAGTGACACGTGCCACATATCAAAGTGCCACGTGCCACATATTTCAGTGCCACGTATCAAAGTGCCACGTGCCACGTATCAAAGTGCCACGTGCCACGTATTTCAGTGCCACGTATTTAAGTGACACGTATCACGTATAAGTGCCACGTGTCACGTATTTAATTGCCACATATTTAAGTGCCACGTATCAAGATTTTCCATGGAGAACAGACACATCCAGAGATATGTCTGCTCTCCACGGCTGCAGCAACACACTGACAGGAGCCATAGTTCCTGTCGGTGTGTCACTGCGCATGCGCGAGCGAGTTTACCGGCGGTCATTGACCCCGGCACTCTCGCTTAACGGCAGTGCTGCGTGGGAAAGTTCAACGCAGCTGTACTGCTGTTAACCGAGACGCCGGAGTCATTGAACTCCGGAACAGTACGCGATACACTGCTAGGAGCTTCGCTCCTGGCAGTGTATCGCCGGAGAGCAGCCGATCGGCGTGGGACACTCGTTTTATGGATTCTGCGGACAGGGAGTATGAATTTGGTTTATTATTTTTGGATTTTTTCCTGGAGGATCGAGGGCTTCGCCTACAAGTGTGCTGTTGGTGAGTATATACTCTGTGTTATATGTTGTATGTACTGTGTGTCATGTATGTGTATTGTGTGTAGGTGTTTTGTGTAACTTTACAATTGTGCTAAGTCGCCGGACACAGGGACAACTCTCCCATCCTAATACCGGATGGGAGTAGTAGTCCCATACGGCGACTTAGCACAATGGTGGCACTAGCGTCGCATGGGGACACACACACGCACACACACGCACACACACAAGGACTCCATGCTGCTTCACTGGGGGGCGGGGGCTTCCCTCTTCCTGTCCGACGTCACGTCCGGTCCTGGGTGTCAACCCCTCCGTACAAAGACGCCGACACCCAGGACAAAGGCGCTGTGTGTGGAAGGTAATATGGGGCCCTAGGGGGATACGCAGACACGCCGCTGCGTAAAGAATTGACATGTCAATTCTTTTTACGCCGGCGTGTTTGCAGACAAAAGCGCCGCGTTTTTTTGCGGTGTGTCTGAACGGCAAAGTGAATTTCTCATTCACTTTGCCGGCAGACGAAAATGACATTGCGCATTTTTGAAAAGCGCCCGCAAAATAGCGCTCAAAAATGCGCTATGTCTGAAAGTAGCCTAAGGCTTCTTTCACACTTGCGTCGGTACGGGGCGGTCGCAATGCGTCGGCCCGATGTACCGACGCACGTTGTGAAAATTGTGCACAACGTGGGCAGCGGATGCAGTTTTTCAACGCATCCGCTGCCCAGTCTATGTCCTGGGGAGGAGAGGGCAGAGTTACGGCCACGCATCCGCGGAAATGGCGGACGCGACGTACAAAAAAAAGGTTACATTGAACTTTTTTTGTGACGACGGGGGCTAAAGTTATGGTTAGGGTTGGGGCTAAAGTTAGGGTTGGGGCTAAAGTTAGGGTTAGAGTTGGGATTAGGGTTAGGGTTTGGATTAGGGTTGGGATTAGTGTTACGTTTGGGATTAGGGTTGGGATTAGGGTTAGGATTAGGGTTAGGGGTGTGTTGGATTTAGGGTTTTGATTAGGGTTATGGTTAGGGTTGAGATTAGGGCTGTTTTGGGGTTAGGGTTGTGATTATCGTTAGGGTTGTGATTAGGATTATGGATCGGGTTGAGATTAGGGTTAGGGCTGTGTTGGGGTTAGGGTTGGAGTTAGAATTGGGGGGTTTCCACTGTTTAGGTACATCAGGGGGTCTCCAAACACGACAGCCAATTTTGCGCTAAAAAAGTCAAATGGTACTCCCTCCCTTCTGAGCTCTGCCGTGCGCCCAAACAGTGGTTTACCCCCACATATGGGGCATCAGCGTACTCGGGATAAATTGGACAACAACTTTTGGGGTCCAATTTCTCCTGTTACCCTTGTGAAAATAAAAACTTGGGGGCTAAAAATCTTTTTTGTTGGAAAAAAATATATTTTTTTATTTTCACTACTCTGCATTATAAATTTCTGTGAAGCACTTGAGCTTTCAAAGTTCTCACCACATATCTAGATAAGTTCCTTAGGGGGTCTAGTTTCCAAAATTTGGTCACTTGTGGGGGTTTCTACTGTTTAGGTACATTAGGGGTCTGCAAACGCAACATAACGCCCGCAGACAATTCTATCAAAGTCTGCATTGCAAAATGGCGCTCCTTCCCTTCCGAGCTCTGCCGTGCGCCCAAACAGTGGTTTACCCCCACATATGGGGTACCAGCATACTCAGGACAAATTGGACAACAACTTTTGGGGTCCAATTTCTCTTGTTACCCTTGTGAAAATAAAAATTTGGGGGCTAAAAAAATCTTTTTTGTGGGAAAAATATTTTTTATTTTCACTACTCTGCATTATAAACTTCTGTGAAGCACTTGGGCATTCAAAGTTCTCACCACATATCTAGATAAGTTCCTTGGGGGGTCTATTTTCCAAAATGGGGTCACTTGTTGGGGGTTTCTACTGTTTAGGTACATTAGGGGTCTGCAAAGGCAACATAACGCCCGCAGACAATTCTATCAAAGTCTGCATTCCAAAATGGCACTCCTTCCCTTCCGAGCTCTGCCGTGCGCCCAAACAGTGGTTTACCCCCACATATGGGGTACCAGCATACTCAGGACAAATTGGACAACAACTTTTGGGGTCCAATTTCTCTTGTTACCCTTGTGAAAATAAAAACTTGGGGGCTAAAAAATCTTTATTGTTAAAAAATATATATTTATTTTCACGACTCTGCATTATAAACTTCTGTGATGCACTTGGGCATTCAAAGTTCTCACTACACATCTAGATAAGTTCCATGGGGGGTCTAGTTTCCAAAATGGGGTCACTTTTGGGGGGTTTCTGCTGTTTAGGCACATCAGGGGCTCTCCAAACGCGACATGGCGTCCGATCTCAATTCCAGTCAATTTTGCATTGAAAAGTCAAATGGCGCTCCTTTGCTTCCGAGCTCAGCCATGCGCCCAAACAGTGGTTTACCCCCACATATGGGGTGTCGGCGTACTCAAGACAAATTGTACAACAGCTTCTGGGGTCCATTTTCTCCTGTTACCCTTGGTAAAATAAAAATTTGGAGGCAAAAAGATCATTTTTGTAGAAAAAATGCGATTTTTTTATTTTCACGGCTCTACGTTATAAACTTCTGTGAAGCACCTGGGGGTTTAAAGTGCTCACCACACATCTAGATAAGTTCCTTAAGGGGTCTAGTTTCCAAAATGGTGTCATATGTGGGGGGTCTCTACTGTTTAGGCACATCAGCGGCTCTCCAAACGTGACATGGCGTCCGATCTCAATTCCAGCCAATTCTACATTGAAAAAGTAAAACGACACTCCTTCTCTTCCAAGCTCTGCGGTGCGCCCAAACAGTGGTTTACCCCCATATATGGGGTATCGACGTACTCAGGAGAAATTGCACAACAACTTTTGTGGTCTAATTTCTCCTGTTACCCTTGTGAAAATAAAAATTTGGGGGCAAAAAGATCATTTTTGTAGAAAAAATGAGATTTTTTATTTTCACGGCTCTACGTTATAAACTTCTGTGAAGCACTTGGGGGTTCAAAGTGCTCACCACACATCTAGATAAGTTCCTTGGGGGGTCTAGTTTCCAAAATGGTATCACTTGTGGGGGGTTTCCACTGTTTAGGCACATCAGGGACTCTCCAAACGCGACATGGCATCCGATCTCAATTCCAGCCAATTCTGCATTGAAAAAGTCAAACGGTGCTCCTTCACTTCCAAGCTCTGCGGTGCGCCCAAACAGTGGTTTACCTCCACATATGGGGTATCGACGTACTCAGGAGAAATTGCACAACAACTTTTGTGGTCTAATTTCTCCTGTTACCCTTGTGAAAATAAAAATTTGGGGGCAAAAAGATCATTTTTGTAGAAAAAATGAGATTTTTTATTTTCACGGCTCTACGTTATAAACTTCTGTGAAGCACTTGGGGGTTCAAAGTGCTCACCACACATCTAGATAAGTTCCTTGGGGGGTCTAGTTTCCAAAATGGTATCACTTGTGGGGGGTTTCCACTGTTTAGGCACATCAGGGACTCTCCAAACGCGACATGGCATCCGATCTCAATTCCAGCCAATTCTGCATTGAAAAAGTCAAACGGTGCTCCTTCACTTCCAAGCTCTGCGGTGCGCCCAAACAGTGGTTTACCTCCACATATGGGGTATCGACGTACTCAGGAGAAATTGCACAACAACTTTTGTGGTCTAATTTCTCCTGTTACCCTTGTGAAAATAAGAATTTGTGGGCGAAAAAATCATTTTTGTGAAAACAAATGCGATTTTTTATTTTCACGGCTCTACGTTATAAACTTCTGTGAAGCACTTGGGGGTTCAAAGTGCTCACCACACATCTAGATAAGTTCCTTGGGGGGTCTAGTTTCCAAAATGGTGTCACTTGTGGGGGGTTTCCACTGTTTAGGCACATTAGGGGCTCTCCAAACGCGACATGGCGTCCGATCTCAATTCCAGCCAATTCTGCATTGAAACAGTCAAACGGTGCTCCTTCACTTCCAAGCTCTGCGGTGCGCCCAAACAGTGGTTTACCTCCACATATGGGGTATCGGCGTACTCAGGAAAAATTGCACAACAAAATTTGTGGTTAAATTTCTGTTTTTACACTTGTGAAAATTAAAAAAAATGGTTCTGAAGTAAAATGTTTGCAAAAAAAAGTAAAATGTTAATTTTTTTCTTCCACATTGTTTTAGTTCCTGTGAAGTACGTAAAGGGTTAATAAACTTCTTGAATGTGGTTTTGAGCAGCTTGAGGGGTGCAGTTTTTAGAATGGTGTCACACTTGGTTATTTTCTATCATATAGACCCCTCAAAATCACTTCAAAGGTGATGTGGTCCCTAAAAAAAACATGGTGTTGTAAAAATGAGAAATTGCTGGTCAACTTTTAACCCTTATAACTCCCTAACAAAAAAAAAAATTGTTTCCAAAATTGTGCTGATGTAAAGTAGACATGTGAGAAATGTTATTTATTAACTATTTTTTGTGACATATCTCTCTGATTTAAGGGCATAAAAATACAAAGTTTGAAAATTGCAAAATTTTAAAAATTTTCGCCATATTTCCATTTTTTTCATAAATAATCGCAAGTAATATCGAAGAAATGTTACCACTAACTTGAAGTACAACATGTCACGAAAAAACAATCTCAGAATCAGCGGGATCCGATAAAGCGTTCCAGAGTTATAACCTCATAAAGTGACACTGGTCAGAATTGTAAAAATTGGCTCGGTCATTAAGTACCAAATTGGCTCTGTCACTAAGGGGTTAAGCAATGTTATAAAAGCATATTTTTTGTCGTCACTAACCTGGAGGACCTCCGATGCTTTGAAAACCAATTGATGTGGGGGAGAGGTACCGCCATTTTATTCTGTAGGTTTCTTGTCCCTGAAGGACAGATCCCCTCTCTCCATGGTGTTGTCATGGGCTCTGAGAAATACCATTATCGGTAAGTAACTATGCTTTTAACATTGAGAGATAGAATATCAAAAATACAATCCAGAAAATCGCATTGTATAAATTTGGATTTTGCAGTGAGAAATAAGTATTTGATCCCCCTAGCAACTATTAAGAATTCTGGCTCTTACAAACCAGTTACACGTTCCTAATCAACTCGTTACCTGCATTAAAGACAGCTGTCTTACATAGTCACTAGTGATGAGCGAGCATGCTTGGAAGCGACTGGTGCTCGCCCGAGCATCTCACTGCTCGAGACGCTCGGCGAGCATTTTCGGAGTTTCTTGGCGGGAGTTCGGGTACCCGCCCTGCATGTTTACCGCTCTTTACAGAGCCAATCAATATGCAGGGATTGTCTGCGACACATTGTAATGCCGCAGCCATGTTGGTTGTGGCATTAGAGTGATTAGCTGGCCACAAAAAAATCACAGAGAAAAAAGCAGAGATGTTTACCTGCTGAAGCCTCCAAACAAATGCACTAGCAGGGCGCATCGGACCCGATTAATGATGGCAAAAACACAGGTGCAAAAAATACCAATGAAACAACCACTTTCAATCCAGTGTTGGCTGTTTGGCATTAGTGCACAAAAAGATAATAGTCTGTATCTGGCATTGTTCACACAGGCAATGCAGAGCATCTGGTTTACAGCCTATTACTAACGCACATGCAGGCGGGCCGCCCAGTGCTACAAAATGCATGCTGTGTGAATAGAGGCCTACAGTTTACAGAGCCATCTTGGTCCGACTGCGCCCTGCGAGATAAAGTGCAAAAAAAAAAACACATATCAATGTATGTAAGGTATTAGTTTATATTGGGGCCTCAATACGTAAGCTGGCAACCCACGTCAAGGGTCCTTACATTTTGCCAGTCCTAACGCTGAACATTGAGTAAAAGCTCACAGGCACAAAAAGAGGACTTAGAAATCCTCCAGAAAATTGAAAAAAATCACAGAGAAAAAAGCAGAGATGTTTACCTGCTGAAGCCTCCAAACAAATGCACTAGCAGGGCGCATCGGACCCGATTAATGATGGCAAAAACACAGGTGCAAAAATACCGATGAAACAACCACTTTTAGTCCAGTGTTGGCTGTTTGGCATTAGTGCACAAAAAGATAAGACTGGCAAAATGTAAGGACCCTTGAGGCGGGTTGCTAGCTTACGTATTGAGGCCCCAATATAAACTATTACCTTACATACACTGATATGTGTTTTTTTTTTTGCACTTTAGTTTTTCATGGCGGCAGCTGAATGATTTACAGCTACTAGCCAGGCTGAGTACAAGTGGGGGTTGCCTGGTTGCTAGGGAATCCCCACATGTAATCAAGCACGCTAGTAGCTGTAAATCATTCAGCTGTCGCAATGAAAACTAAATCTCCGAGCAGTCATAAATACTCGGAGGTTACCCGAACGTGCTCGGGAAAACCCGAGCAATGAGTACACTTGCTCATCACTACGGATAATGCTTCCAGTCAGTTTGCCACCACCACCTTATCTTCCACACGGTCAAGTCTGAGTAGCCATGAGTCCACTGCATATTCCTCACCCTGCTACTCCTTCCTCCCTCCAGGCCGAGTGCCCGGAAACAACTGATCCCACACTTGGACACTCCGAAGAGCTGTTCACTTTTCAATTTATCAATTCGGGCCTCTTGTCCGGTCCACTTGAAGCGAGGCAAGAGGAGATAGGAGATGGCATGTTGCGATGCCCAAATATTTGAGCAGCCACGGTCACACGAAGGTGACAGTGGGAACGTGTCACGTGAGGTAGACGATGATGAGACACAATTGCCAGTAAGTCAGGAGGACCAGGTTGTGGAAGTGGAAGACGAGGTGGTGGATGATACAGTAACTGACCGAACCTGGCAGGAGGACACAGGGGAAGGGAGGCGTAGCACCCCAACAGGCAGGAAGTAGCAGTATGGTGGCTGCAGACAGAAGTCGGGCAATCATTCCCCGTAACGCTAACACGACAGAAGTTGTTAGGTCTTCCCGAGTCTGTTTTTTTTTTTTTAAAGACTGCCGATAACCCCACAAAGGCCATTTCCACCACCTACCATGCCAGCATCAACAGGGGTAGCAAAACTACCAGACTGACCACCACCAAGCATGATCAGGCACATGGCAGCAAAGCACCCGATTTTGTGTGGCGAACCCCAGGGTCCAGGAACAGTGTCTGCAGGTGACACCACTGCTTTTCTCCGCTGTGCGTGCAAGCCAATCCCCTGTCCAAGCCGGGACCCAGTCGGACCTTGGGATGGAACATGTCCTCCCGACGCCGAGGATTGAAGGCCCTAGGTCAATCAGATACAGTATACAGCACCTCCTCCTCTTCAGCCTCCATCTCTTAAATTACCACACCAGTCACAAGCAGGGAGCACTGCCTCTGCCAAGCAGCAACAGGCTGTGCTGAAGCAAATATGCTTTGGTGACAAACCGCACAATGCTGAAGAGTTGTGGACAGCTCTGAAAGAGCAGGCAGATCTGTGGCTGACACCGCTAAACCTACAGGCAGGCATGGTCGTGTGTGACAATGGCCTGAACCTGGTGGCAGCTCTGAGGCTTACTCGTGTACCATGTCAAAAGGAGGAGAACAAAGAGCATACCGTAAAAGATAAACAAATCTTTATTGATGTGCAAAATTTAAAACTACAATCAGTAATATGCCATAGTACATAAGTTCCAAGCTTAATGATGTGTTCCATGATAACGCAGAGGGGGACAATGGTGGGCCCAACTGAGAAATACAGGAGGTTATTTTCCATTTCAAGGAATTATTGCGTAAAAGAACACGCATCTGGTGGAATAATGAATTTTTGGATCAATATATACAAAAAGACATCATTCCACGAGGCCTTCGCATTCAGGTTTTTCCCTCATTCCCTATAGCCAACGAGGACTTTAAGAGCAAATGAGAGCAGTTGGCTAACACCTGTTCGAAGGGCTTTATGGTCCTTCTCAAACAGATGAATTACGAATCACTGGCATCCATTGAAATAGAGATTGATGGCTTACAGGCTATTTTGCAGAAAGATCTACCAAGTGACGCCCTCAAATAACTGAATGACGAAGTGGATGCCGAGCTCCAGAAATGGGCCAGCGATAGCCAATCCACCAAAGCAAAGAAATTCCAACGCAATGTTCAGGATCAACAGTTATCCAGGGTATATAGGTGGCAAAATCCGTCTGGACGATCCCGTGCTAAATCAAGGAATACTAATTACTCCAGATCCAGCTCTACCTCTATACGTTCTAATAGATCTATGGGTGATGAGGATATTGGTGCCATGTCCCAAGCCGTGATTCCATCTTCCTCTGGACCCACCAATAAACGAATGACTACGAGACAGTATACTAAAAATAAAGCAACGGGTGGAAAGTCTGCCCAGGTGGGTACACAGAGGGATATACAGGTGCTTAATCTTTCAGCGCATTCTCTTACGGAGGATCAGCTGGATGTTTTAAGCAGGGGTTTGACCTTCTCTCCTACTAATGCCTTTAATTATTTTTCAGCGATTAAGGACCTTCACTTGTTCTCCCGCAAGTTAATTCTAAAGAAGCTTCATACCAAAAGAGATACCATTGAGGATATGAGCGACATGGAGAGACCCAAACACTCCGTGATTTGGAGGATCTGCTTGAGGAGCAATGTACACCCACTACAAGTAAGTTCCCCCCTTCCGTTCGGCCGAGATCTACCAGGTTCCCCCCCTTGTCCCTTTCACCGGCAATAGAAATCTTTACTAAACTAGTAAGTGAGGATTTTAAAAAACTTTCCTCCCGGCGGAGATATGATAATCTGACAGTGAAACAGCGTCAGGCTATTAATCAATTACAATCTCTCAAAGACGTAGTCTACAAACCGGCTGACAAGGGGGGGAATGTGGTGGTCTGGCCCTGCGTGAAGTACGAGCGGGAAGCTTTCAGTCAACTCAGAGATTGTGGATACATACCTCAGGCTCTCCTCCAACCCTACGGTTCTGTACTTGCGGGAGTTACAGGGTATTCTTATCAGAGCCCTAGAGGCCAATATTCTTACCCAACAGGTATTTGATGGATTGTTGGTCAAATCACCGAGGGTGCCAACTTTTTATTTGATACCTAAAGTCCACAAGGATGCCCTTGACCCTCCAGGGCGCCCTATCGTCTCGGGGATTGATGGGATCTGTGATCCCATTTGTCAATTCATTGACTATTACCTTAAGCCCTTGGTAGAAACCTTACCCTCATACGTGAGGGACACTACGGACGTCCTGTCGAGGGTTGATGGCATCCTTGTGGACAATGACACCATTCTCGTCACAGCCGACGTCAAGAGTCTATATACTAGTATTCATCATTCCCAGGGATTAGATGCCGTTCGCCGCTTCCTGGGGACCTCCGACCTGGACGGCCCGTTGCGTGAGCTGATCTGTTGTGAACTCTGTTTTCGGGCTCCCTCTTGTGGTCACAGGTGGTATTTTGTGAGTTTTGTTTTTGGGCTCCCCCTGGTGGCTTTGTTGGTTATCCTGCGGATCTGTGGCTGGATCAGCTGCCTCGTTATGCACTAGGGAGTTTCCTATTTAGCTCTGCTTCACCTCCACTTGTTGCCGGCTGTCGATGTATTCAGTGCTATTCTGATCTCCCCTGATTATCTTCGTTTTCAGTCTCTTCTGGAGAAGCTAAGTTTCTGTTTGATTATTTTTTGCTCTTCAGTCTGCAATATGATTTCAGTGTATGATGAGTTTAGTCCAGCTTGCTAATATGTGAGTTCTTGCTGCTGGTAAGCTCTGGGGTACGGAGTTGCTTCCCCCGCACCGTTAGTTGGTGCGGGGGCTCGAGCAATCTCTGCGTGGATATTTTGCTTAGGGTTTTCTATTGACCGCACAGCTCCCTTCCTATTTTCTGCTATCTAGTGTTAGCGGGCCTCATTCTATTTCATCTCTGCGTTTGTGCTTCCCCCTTAACTCACCGTTAATATTTGTGGGGGGCTTTTCTATATCTTTGGGGTCATTTCTCTGAGGCAAGTAAGGTCTTAACTTTCCCTCTAGGAATAGGTAGTTTCTCAGGCCGTGACGAGACGTCTAGGATTTCCAGGTAACGTTCCACGGCTGCCTATAGTTGTTTGCGGATAGGATCAGGTTGCGGTCAATCCAGATACCACTTCCCCAGAGCTGGTCGTCGGTTTAGTTACTAGCTAGTCAAACTTGCGATCCTTGCCACTAGGATCACAACAGTACAGCCGGCCATAAAGTGTTAATTGCATGGCAGAAGCAGGAGAAGAGAAGCCTTGAGGAATTTTTTTTTTTTTTTTTGCTGCCGTGTGTCTAGCTTCTCTCCTCCTCTTAATCTTGGTGTGGCTCTGAGTTCAGCTGCTGACATGGATATCCAGAGTTTGGCCTCCAGTGTAGATCATCTTGCTGCAAGGGTACAAAGTATTCAGGATTTTGTTGTTCACAGTCCTATGTCAGAGCCTAGAATACCTATTCCAGAGTTGTTTTCTGGAGATAGATCTAGGTTCCTGAATAGTGTTGAGCGATACCTTCCGATATCGGAAAGTATCGGTATCGGAAAGTATCGGCCGATACCGTCAAAGTATCGGATCTAATCCGATACCGATACCCGATCCCAATGCAAGTCAATGGGACGAAAATATCGGAATTAAAATAAACCCTTTCTTTCCTTGTAGGTTAATTCTACATGAAGGAAAACAACTAAGAATAATGTAGGATGCATTGGGGGAGGTGGCGGAGACATTAAAGGCACAGAGGTTTAGCCCAATCAAATAGAATAGCAGGATTTTTATTTTTTTTTATGACGTTCGGCGTTAGAAAGATTTTGACTGTTATTTTTTAATTTTTAATTTTGTCAGATATTGATGTTTCACTACTTCCACGCCCTTCACCTTCTTTTTTACTTCTCCCACACTTTCTTCTTCATTATCCTCATCATCAGCTTCTTTGACATCAACTTCTTCACCTTATTCATCTTCTTCTTCATCTTCTACCTATTATTTTTTTTGTTACATTGTTCATATTCTTTTTATTTAACTATTATCTTCTTCATATTCTACTTCTTCATCATATTCTTATTTGTGACAGGCATTCCCGTAGTTGTTATCTATAAAAGTTTGAAGATTACACCTTCCGTTCTGCCTGTCACAAAAGAGTTACATTTGTCCGCGTTCAGTTTGGCCTGCAGCATCAGGCTTTATCCAGGGGCACCACGAGGAGGAACGGACTCACCCCCATACACTGCTTAGTCTTCTTCTGCTTATAATTTAGATAATATCTTTTGCTCTGATATTTAGTGTTATGCTTAATGTTCTTCTGCTCTTTGTTCTGCAGCCTCTTGTTCTTCTGCTTCTCGGTCTTCCAGGTCGTCGTCGTCTCCGGGGTCGTCGTCATCGGGGTGGTCTTCAGGGTCATCGTCTCCAGGGTCGTCGTCATCACGGTGGTTGTCGTCTCTGGTGTCGTCGTCATCTTAGGGGTGGTCTTCCGGGTCATCGTGTTTAGTCTCTTGAACTTGGAAATGTAGCAGAAGGTACAAGAAGGCTGAGAAAATGCTGAGAAACAGCTGATGGAACTGGAACTCGGATGGCTACCCGAAGGTCCAAGAGCCAATGAAACTACCGAGGACCAGCTGACGTTACTGGAACCCGGTTACTAAGCAGGAGGTACCCGTGCCTGAAAGCACTACCAAGGACCACCTGACGTTGGTGGAACTCGGATACCCAGAGGGAGGCACCTAAGCCAAAGGCTCTGCCCGGAACCAGCTGACGGTGCTGGAACCAGGATGGGGAGCAGAAGGTACAAGAGCAAAAGACACTGCCGAGAACCAGCTGACGGTACTGGAACCCGGATGGGTAGCCGAAGGTCCAAGAGCCAATGGAACTACCGAGGACCAGCTGACGTTACTGGAACCCGGTTACTAAGCAGGAGGTACCCGTGCCTGAAAGCACTACCAAGGACCACCTGACGTTGGTGGAACTCGGATACCCAGAGGGAGGCACCTAAGCCAAAGGCTCTGCCCGGAACCAGCTGACGGTACTGGAACCAGGATGGGGAGCAGAAGGTACAAGAGCAAAAGACACTGCCGAGAACCAGCTGACGGTGCTGGAACCCGGATGGGTAGCCGAAGGTCCAAGAGCCAATGGAACTACCGAGGACCAGCTGACGTTACTGGAACCCGGTTACTAAGCAGGAGGTACCCGTGCCTGAAAGCACTACCAAGGACCACCTGACGTTGGTGGAACTCGGATACCCAGAGGGAGGCACCTAAGCCAAAGGCTCTGCCCGGAACCAGCTGACGGTGCTGGAACCAGGATGGGGACCTATTCAAGCTTGTCTTCCTAGAGCCCCAACTAGCAGTGTTGGAGCAAAGGGTCAGCAGGAGGAGGAGAGGGAGCAGAGTGCACTGGCGGCAGCTTTGGGTCTGTTGTGTCTGCGTGGCAGTTGCAGGACACGTTGCCGGCTGCACAGCAGGGGAACAGCTGGCGGTGCTGAACCCCACTGACACATTGGCGAGGTGTTTGGCTCTGTGCAGCCAGCACATCTGGGCCCCAACTGGCGGTGTTAGAGCCCAGGGTCAGCAGGAGGAGGAGAGGGAGCGGAGTGTAGGCCGAAGCCTAATTGAACCAATTTCAAAGGTAACCTTAAACCCCCCCTCAGGTGTTCCAAACTAGAAGAGCCGCACAAGTCAAAGGTTGCTCTTTTAATTTTTCTCCTTGCACACGCTGAATGAAACACGTATAACATTTAGCCCTTTATACAGTCAAACTGTGTTGGAGGCGCGAGTTCCCTTCGTAATGAGACGCAGCACAGATGTCAAGAATCCCACCTTGGTGCTGGGTGCAGCCTCCTGAGCGTTATTTGCTGTACAGGAGTCTGCGCTGTCGTGTTATCCCTTGGCCTAGCGCTGCCCATCTTCTGACATCATTTAATGTCGGCCGGTGCGGTTCGCGATGACCATGAATCCCAGCCCCGCAGTGTCTTAACATTGTTAAAACACTGCGGGGCTGGGATTCATGGCCTGGCGCAGTACATATGTTCGCCTCTCACACTCGGGTCCTTACACCCGCTTCAGACTGTGCGGCGTCAGCTGATCCCTTATCGCATGCCACGGCCATGAAGCCGCACAGTCTGAAGAAGGCGGAAGGAGATGAGGGGCAGGCGAACTTATGCACTGCTCATGCCCATCAATCACACCCTCGCAGTCCAAATAAATAAGACACCGAGGGGCGTTGTGTGGGTCAGGGTGGCCGCAGAGGCGCAGGCAGCCAAACAATGATGCCAGAAGACGGGCAGCGCTACCAAGGGGGTTGCAGCGTGTCATTACAAAGGAAAGTCACACCTCCGGGACGGTTAAATGGTCACACAGAGGACACATTTTAGACGTGTTTTCAGTTCCACATGTGCGAGGAGAATACGTTTGAGCCACCTTGCACACATGCAGCATTACTGCTGTACAAGGTGGCTGGAAAACATACAAACGCCTGGGGGAGGGGGGACAGATTCCCTTCAATTTCAGTTCTTGTGTCTGCGTGGCAGTTGCAGGACACGTTGCCGGCTGCACAGCAGGGGAACAGCTGGCGGTGCTGAACCCCACTGACACATTGGCGAGGTGTTTTTCTCTGTGCAGCCAGCACTTCCGGACAGCAACTAGCGGTGTTGGAGCCCGGGCTCTGCAGGTGGAGCAGAGTGTAGGCCGCAGCCTGCACTGGAGCAAGTTGAAAGGGAACCTTTAACCCCCCCCCAGGCGTTTGTAGCTGAAAGAGCCATCTTGTACAGCACTAATGCTGGAAAAGGTAAACTTAGCTCTTTTAATTATGGTCCTTGCACATGCTGAACCTAACACTTTTGAAATGTGTCCCCTCACACGGTTAAACCGTCCGGTCGGTGGAACTTTCCTTTGTCATGTGACGCAGCACAGCCGTCATTCTTACCCCCTTGGCGCCGTGCGCCTCCTCCTCAGCGTTGTTTGAATCTGTCCCGGAGTCTGCGCTGTTATGTTATCCCTTGGCCAGGCACACTTTGCGCTGCCCGTCTTCTGACATCATTTGGTGTCAGGATGGCTGCGCCTGTGCGGCCGCGCTGGAGGAGATCCCGCCTCGCTGTGTCATCTAATGTAATCACTCTGTAGTCCTGTGATCCATGGGCATGAGCAGTGCATATCCTCGCCTCTCACTCCCCTCCCTACGGCTTCTTCAGACTGTGCGGCGTCACGGCCGTGGCATGCTATTAGGGATCAGCTGACAGCGCACAGTCTGAAGAAGGCGTAGGGAGATGAGTGAGAGGCGGAGGTTCAGATATGCACTGCTAATGTCCATGGATCACAGGTCCGCAGTGGGATTAAATCAGAAGACACTACGAGGCGGGATCTCGTCCAGCGCGGCCGCACAGGCGCAGCCATCCTGACACCAAATGATGTCAGAAGACGGGCAGCGCTAAGTGTGCCTGGCCAAGGGATAACATAACAGCGCAGACTCCGGGACAGATTCAAACAACGCTGAGGAGGAGGCGCACGGCGCCAAGGGGGTAAGAATGACGGCTGTGCTGCGTCACATGACGAAGGAAAGTTCCACCGACCGGACGGTTTAACCGTGTGAGGGGACACATTTCAAAAGTGTTAGGTTCAGCATGTGCAAGGAGCACGACGAAAAGAGGCACTTTTTCCCTTTGCATCATTACTGCTTCACAAGGTGTCTCCTTCAGTAACAAACGCCTGGGGGGGAAGGTTCCCTTAAATTTAACTACTTGTGCCTGCGTGGCGGTCGCAGGACACGTTGCCGTATACACAGCAGGGGAGCAGCAGGCATTACTGAACCCCACTAACACATTGGCGAGGTGTTTGGCTCTGTGCGGACAGCACTTCTGGATGGCAACTAGCGGTGTTGGAGCCCAGGGACAGGAGGAGGAGGTGGAGGAGATAGGAGGGATTGCCACACACACAGCTGGGGAACAGCTGACGTTACTGAACCCCAATAACAGAGGAGCGACTGTTGGGACTGTGCGGACAGCACTTCTGGACGGCAACTAGCGGTGTTGGAGCCCAGGGACAGGAGGAGGAGGAGGAGGTGGAGGAGATAGGAGGGATTGCCACACACACAGCTGGGGAACAGCTGACGTTACTGAACCCCAATAACAGAGGAGGGACTGTTGGGACTGTGCGGACAGCACTTCTGGACGGCAACTAGCGGTGTTGGAGCCCAGGGACAGGAGGAGGAGGTGGAGGAGATAGGAGGGATTGCCACACACACAGCTGGGGAACAGCTGACGTTACTGAACCCCAATAACAGAGGAGGGACTGTTGGGACTGTGCGGACAGCACTTCTGGACGGCAACTAGCGGTGTTGGAGCCCAGGGACAGGAGGAGGAGGTGGAGGAGATAGGAGGGATTGCCACACACACAGCTGGGGAACAGCTGACGTTACTGAACCCCAATAACAGAGGAGGGACTGTTGGGACTGTGCGGACAGCACTTCTGGACGGCAACTAGCGGTGTTGGAGCCCAGGGACAGGAGAAGGAGGAGGAGGAGGTGGAGGAGATAGGAGGGATTGCCACACACACAGCTGGGGAACAGCTGACGTTACTGAACCCCAATAACAGAGGAGGGACTGTTGGGACTGTGCGGACAGCACTTCTGGACGGCAACTAGCGGTGTTGGAGCCCAGGGACAGGAGAAGGAGGAGGAGGAGGTGGAGGAGATAGGAGGGATTGCCACACACACAGCTGGGGAACAGCTGACGTTACTGAACCCCAATAACAGAGGAGGGACTGTTGGGACTGTGCGGACAGCACTTCTGGACGGCAACTAGCGGTGTTGGAGCCCAGGGACAGGAGGAGGAGGAGGTGGAGGAGATAGGAGGGATTGCCACACACACAGCTGGGGAACAGCTGACGTTACTGAACCCCAATAACAGAGGAGCGACTGTTGGGACTGTGCGGACAGCACTTCTGGACGGCAACTAGCGGTGTTGGAGCCCAGGGACAGCAGGAAAAGCAGAGGAACACAATGTAGGCCGAGGCCTGATTGGAGAAAGTCGAAAGGGAACCTTTAACCCCCCCCCCCCCAAGGCGTTTGTAGCTGAAAGAGCCAGCTTGTGCAGCACAAAAGATGAAAAAGGAAAAGGTGGCTCTTCTCATTATGCTCCTTGCAAACACAGAACTAAACACTTATAAAATGTGTCCCCTGAAACCGTGAGACCGTCCCGGAGGTGGGACTTTCCTTCGTAATATGACGCAGCACAGCCGTCATTCTTACCCCCCCGGCGCCGTGCCACGGCTCCTCAGCGTTGTTTGATTCCGTCCCGGAGCCTGCGCTGTTATGTTATCCCTTGGCCAGGCACACTTAGCGCTGCCCGTCTTCTGACATCATTTGGTGTCAGGATGGCTGCGCCTGTGCGGCCGCGCTGGACGAGAGCCCGCCTCGCAGTGTCGTCTAATGTAATCCCACCGCGGGCCTGGGATCCGTGGCCATGCGCAGTGCATATCCTCACCTCTCACTCCCCTCCCTACGGCTTCTTAAGACTGTGCGGTGTCACGGCCGTGGCATGCTATTAGGGACCAGCTGACACCGCACAGTCTGAAGAAGCCGTAGGGAGATGAGTGAGAGGTGGAGGTTCAGATATGCACTGCGCATGTCCATGGATCTCAGGCCCCCAGTGGGATTAAATCAGAAGACACTGCGAGGCGGGCTCTCGGCCAGCGCGGCCGCACAGGCGCAGCCATCCTGACACCAAATGATGTCAGAAGACGGGCAGCGCTAAGTGTGCCTGGCCAAGGGATAACATAACAGCACAGGCTCCGGGACGGAATCAAACAACGCTGAGGATCCGGGGCACGGCGCCAAGGGGGTAGGAATGACGGCTGTGCTGCGTCATATTACGAAGGAAAGTCCCACCTCTGGGACGGTTTTACGGTATCAGTGGACACATTTTATAAGTGTTAAGTTCTGCTTGTGCAAGGAGCTAAACAAAAATAGCTACCTTTTCCTTGTGCAGCATTACTGCTGCACAAGGTGGCTCTTTCAGTAACAAACGCCTTGGGGGGGGGGGGGGACAGGTTCCCTTACATTTCAGTTGTTGTGTCAGCGTGCCGGTCGCAGGACACATTGCCGGCTACACAGCTGGGGATCAGCTGACGTTACTGAAACCCAATAACACTGGGTCGTATGTTTTGACTGTGCAGACGGCACTTCTGAGCCTCAACTGGCGGTGTTGGAGCCCAGGAATTTAAGTTCAGGTGGTAGAAAGATGAACACAACAGGAGACCTGGATAACGTAGACAGTGACCTAATTATTTAATCAGGAAGAGGAGTGGCAAATTCCTGCGAGATCCAGGCCTTGTTAATTTTCAGGAAAGTAAGCCGGTCAACGTTATCGGAGGATAGTCGCATGCGACGGTCAGTTAGTACACCACCTGCAGCACTAAAGACACGTTCCGATAATACACTAGCCGCAGGGCAAGCCAGCACCTCCAATGCATACTGGCTTAGCTCTGGCCATGTATCCAGCTTTGAGACCCAAAACTTGAAAGGGGAAGAGCCGTCTGGGAGTACAGCAAGAGGGCAAGACATGTAGTCTGTCACCATCTGACGGAACCGTTGCCTCCTGCTGACTGGAGCCGTCTGTGATGGTGTAGACTTTTGTGGCGGGCACAGAAAACTGTGCCACAGTTCGGCCATACTGGTCTTGCCTTGGGCAGAGGCACTGCTTCTGCTCCCTCTTTGTGCAGAGCCTCCACCACTGCCTGGACGCACTGAGCTGCTTTGTAATGCACTAGCAGCACTTCTCTCAGTTGGAATGGAGAAGATGATGGAATTCACCAGTGTGTCTTGGTACTCCCGCATTTTTCGCTCCCGGTTCAACGGTGTGATGAGGCTTTCTACGTTGTCCCGGTAGCGAGGATCGAGGAGGGTGAACACCCAATAATCAGACATGTTGAGAATGTGGGCGATGCGGCGGTCGTTTCTCAGGCACTGCAGCATGTAATCCACCATGTGCTGCAGACTGCCAACTGCCCAGGAAACGCTGTCCCCTTCTGGAGGCGTGATCTCTGCCCGCTCGTCATCACCCCACCCTCGCTGTACACACTGAGTACTGGACAATTGTGTAACTCCCTCCTCTGGACGGATGTCTTCCTCCTCCATTGACTCCTCCTCATCCTCCTCACAAACTGTCCCCTGCCTACGCGTTTGTGAGGAACCACGTGGCGCTGACTGTCCAGAAGATGATGGAAATGGTGAATCCTCATCCTCCACCTCTTCCACAACATCATCCCTTAGCGCTTGCAGTGATTTTTCAAGCAGGCAGATAAGGGGGACAGTCATGCTGACTAGTG
Source organism: Ranitomeya variabilis (assembly GCF_051348905.1). NCBI lineage: Eukaryota > Metazoa > Chordata > Amphibia > Anura > Dendrobatidae > Ranitomeya > Ranitomeya variabilis. The sequence continues at coordinate 756,133,870 of NC_135232.1, forward strand.
CATCATCTGCACTCGCCATCCGCGTGGAATAATCGAAGGGACGCAAAACCTGGCAGACGTCCTTCATAGTGGCCCACTCTGTGGTTGTGAAGTCTGAACGGCGCGGAGTGCGACTTCTTTGCGCCTGATGCAGCTGGTACTCCATTACAGCTTGCTGCTGCTCACACAACCGCTCCAACATATGTAACGTGGAATTCCACCTGGTAGGTAGGTCACATATGATGCGATGTTCCGGCAGGTGGTGTCGGCGCTGCAGAGCCGCAATGCGCGCTTTTGCCGTGCTGGAACGCCGCAACTGAGCACACTCTAGGCGGACCTTGTGCAGCAGTCCATCAAGATCCGGATAGTCCCTCAAAAAACTCTGCACGACCAAATTGAGCACATCTGCCAGACATGGGATGTGAGTGAGGTTGCCGAGGCCCAGAGCTGCCACCAGATTTCGGCCATTATCACACACTATCATGCCTGGCTGGAGATTCGCTGGCACAAACCACACATCGCTCTCCTGCTTGATGGCATTCCAGAGCTCCTGCGCTGTGTGGCTTCGATTCCCCAAATAAATTAATTTCAAGACGGCCTGTTGACGTTTGGCCACGGCTGTGCTCATGTCGGTCGTAACAGGTAAACGTTCATCACGGGTCCATGTGGAGGTGGACTGTGACGGCTCCTGCAGCGATGATTCTGAGGAACTGGTGTAAGAGGAGTCAATGCGTACAGAATGGATTCATGCAATCCTTGGAGTGGGCAGGACACGTCCTGCGCCACTCGCACGGTCTGTACCCGGCTCAACGACATTAACCCAATGGGCAGTGAGGGAAAGGTATCGCCCCTGTCCATGTTGACTGGTCCACGCATCGGTGGTGAGGTGGACCTTGCTACTGACGGCATTCAGTAGCGCGTGTTTTGTGTGTCCCTCCACATGCTTGTGCAGGGCAGGGACGGCTTGCCTGCTGAAGTAAAAGCGGCTGGGCACATTGTACTGTGGGACTGCCAATGACACCAAGTCACGGAAGCTGTCAGTCTCCACCAGCCTGAATGACAGCATTTCCAGTGACAGAAGTTTGGCAATGCCTGCAGTCAGAGCCTGTGCTCGTGGGTGGTTTGACGAGAAAGGCCGCCTTTTCTCCCATGCCTGTACTACCGATGGCTGTAGACTGGGCTGGGAGTGTGTGGATGACTGGGAAAGTGGTGCTGCGGGTGGAATTACAGCGGGTCTCTGGACAACAAGGCCAGAGGTTCTTCCACGGCGATCCTGGGAGGAAGCCGAACCAGCTGCGTGTGAGCTGGAGGAAGAGGCAACACGAGCTGAAGAGGTGGTAGCTGCCGCTGTTGGTTGGCCTAGCTCTTCAGTGTGTTTTTCTAACTCCGTCGCGTGCCTGGTGCGCACATGTTTCCACATGTTGGAGGTATTGAGGTTGCTGACATTTCGACCTCTTTTGACTTTGTGATGACACACCTTGCATTTGACATAGCAAATGTCATCTGCAACTGTGTCAAAAAAGGACCAGGCACTGCAAGTCTTGGGAGCGCCCTTTTTGGCTTTTGGAAGAGACATGCTCCTAACGGGTGCCAAAGCGGAGGCTGCAGGATCCGCAGTCTTCCCCCTCCCTCTCCCTCTTTGGGCCGTACGGGGAATCTATTCCTCAGAGCTGCTCCCACCACCTTCCTGTCCCTCACGCCAAGATGGGTCAAGGACCTCATCATCTACACTACCCTCTGCCCCAACTGCTCCTCCTGGGTAGTCTCAGCAGCAGAGCACGCACCAGTAAGTGGCACCTGAGTGTCATCATCAGCTGATGCGGCCTGCGATGTGGTGACCGGAGCCACTGGCCCACCCGCCTCTTCAGAGGAAGAGAGAAAAAGCTGTTGGGCATCACTGCACCCTGCCTCTTCTTCCATTTCTCCAATGCTGCTTGGCTGGCCCCCTGTTTCCAAGCCAAGAGATTCAGAGAACAGAAGTAGAGATGGCTCCTGTCCTGGGCTCTCTGTCTGCCTGGGCAATTTGGCAGGTGGTGAAGAGACAGATGGCTGCTCTCCAGTGCTCTGTGTCTGAGAGGATGTGGCACTAATTGAAGTTGATGCATTAGCTGCCATCCATCCGACAACGGCTTCAATTTGTTCTTCACGCAGCAGCGGTGTACGGCGCTCTGCGACAAAGCTGCGCATGAATGACTGTTCCCTGGTGAAAGTGGGTGCTGATGAGTCACCGGTGCCCGCAGCAGGCACAGAATCCCCACGTCCCCTCCCTGCTCCGCGCCCACGCCCACGTGCCTTACTCACTGCCTTCTTCATCTTGGTTGACTGATAAAGATAAGCAGAAAAGTACTAACGGCTTTGTGTGCTTATTCCTGAACAACTCCTAACAGGTATAAGAAACACTAATTTTCTAAAGTGTGGACTAGACTTTAATATGAGCTAATGTGGCCTACACAAATGTAAAGTGGTGTCACTGGTGTGTTTGGTGAACTTTATTATTTATTTATTTTTTGGGGGCTGAACTGACAACAGAGAGAGCTGCAGTCACACGGAGACCGTGCAGACAGCCGTAAACGGCGCTGCAAGGCCCAAAAACCCTCCTCTACGTTATCCTATGTAGTGTTTTTCCACAAGTTAGCTGGAGACGGGTGGAAAGACACTAATAGGAATTTTTTGAAAAAATGTGCAGTAGCCTGCACTACTTAAAAGAAAAGGAAAATTGATTTTACGGTATGACGCAGTGAAGAACCCTGAGCTGGAGACAACCAGGCTATGGCTGCTCACAGACTACAGGGCGAGCTGCAGTCACACGGAGACCGTGCAGACAGCCGTAAACGGCGCTGCAAGGCCCAAAAACCCTCCTCTACGTTATCCTATGTAGTGTTTTTCCACAAATTAGCTGGAGACGGGTGGAAAGACACTAATAGGATTTTTTTGAAAAAATGTGCAGCAGCCTGCACTACTTAAAAGAAAAGGAAAATTGATTTTACGGTATGACGCAGTGAAGAACCCTGAGCTGGAGACAACCAGGCTATGGCTGCTCACAGACTACAGGGCGAGCTGCAGTCACACGGAGACCGTGCAGACAGCCGTAAACGGCGCTGCAAGGCCCAAAAACCCTCCTCTACGTTATCCTATGTAGTGTTTTTCCACAAATTAGCTGGAGACGGGTGGAAAGACACTAATAGGATTTTTAAAAAAAATTAGCAGCAGACTACACTACTTGGAAAAAAAAAAAAAAAAGAACAGTATGAGGCAATGAACCACCCTCCCTGAACTGAATACAACCAGCTATGGATGGCCTATGTGGCTGCACTCAGACTAGAGAGTGGGCTGCACTCTCACACACACACACACAGACCTTGCAGATCGCTGTGAAAACCGCGCTACAAGGCAAAAGCAAGGTGATTAGTAGGTGAACACAGCGGTTGCTAAATTAGCCTTGGAAAAGCACAAATTAGCAAATCGCTATCTCTAAACTGGCCCTCAGTCAGCAAACAGCGTCCTGTCACTAACTGAATTCACAGCAGAGTGAGCGCAAAATGGCGCCAGCGACTTTTAAACTGCATCATGACATCATTTTAGCAGCCAATCACAGCCTTGCCAGTAGTTTCAGGCCCTCCATGCTGAACAGGATGTGCCCACACTTGGAATCAGTCTCATTGGCTGATTTCGTACAAAGTTGTGCAGTTTGAATCCTGGGAACTTCTGATTCCGGTATCCGATACGCGGCAAGTATCGGATCTCGGTATCGGAATTCCGATACCGCTAAGTATCGGCCGATACCCGATACTTGCGGTATCAGAATGCTCAACACTATCCTGAATTTTAAGAACAATTGCAAATTGTTTCTTTCTTTGAAACCTCGTTCCTCTGGTGATTCCATTCAGCAAGTTAAGATTATTATTTCTTTCTTGCGCGGCGACCCTCAAGATTGGGCCTTCGCATTGGCGCCAGGGGATCCTGCATTGCTCAGTGTGGATGCGTTTTTTCTGGCCCTTGGATTGCTCTATGAGGAACCTAATCTTGAGGACCAGGCTGAAAAAGCTTTGTTGGCCCTCTCTCAGGGGCAAGATGAAGCAGAGGTGTATTGCCAGAAATTTCGAAAATGGTCGGTGCTTACTCAATGGAATGAGTGTGCCCTGGCTGCAAATTTCAGAAAGGGTCTTTCTGAAGCCATTAAGAATGTCATGGTGGGGTTCCCTACGGCTGCAGGTCTGAATGAGTCAATGACTCTGGCCATTCAGATTGATCGGCGTTTGCGGGAGCGCAAACCTGCGCACCATTTGGCGGTGTCTTCTGAACAGACACCTGAGTCTATGCAATGTGATAGAATTCTGACCAGAAGTGAATGGCAAAATTATAGATGGCAAAATGGGTTGTGCTTTTACTGTGGTGACTCAGCTCATGTTATCTCAGCATGCTCTAAGCGCACAAAAAAGATTGATAAATCTGTCACCATCGGTACTTTACAGCCTAAGTTCATTTTGTCTGTTACCCTGATTTGTTCCCTGTCATCTTACCCGGTTATGGCTTTTGTAGATTCAGGTGCTGCCCTGAGCCTGATGGATTTGTCATTTGCCCGGCGCTGTGGTTTTGTTTTGGAGCCTTTAAAATTCCCTATTCCACTAAGGGGTATTGATGCTACACCATTGGCTATGAATAAACCTCAGTAGTGGACGCAAGTGACCATGTGCATGACTCCTGTTCATCAGGAGGTGATTCGCTTTCTTGTTCTGCATAATTTGCATGATGTTGTCGTGTTGGGTCTGCCATGGTTGCAGACTCATAATCCAGTCCTGGATTGGAAAGCAATGTCTGTGTCAAGTTGGGGTTGCCAAGGAATTCATGGCGACGCTCCTGTGGTATCAATTGCTTCATCCACTCCTTCTGAAGTCCCTGCGTTTTTGTCGGACTACCAGGATGTATTTGATGAGCCCAAACTCAGTTCTCTACCTCCTCATAGGGATTGTGATTGTGCTATAAATTTGATTCCTGGTAGTAAGTTTCCTAAGGGACGACTTTTCAATTTGTCAGTGCCGGAGCATGCTGCTATGCGGAGTTATATAAAGGAGTCTTTGGAGAAAGGACTTATTCGCCCCTCCTCCTCCCCTCTGGGTGCGGGATTCTTTTTTGTGGCTAAGAAGGATGGTTCCCTGAGACCTTGTATTGATTATCGCCTTCTAAATAAAATCACGGTCAAATTTCAGTATCCTTTGCCATTGTTATCTGATCTGTTTGCTCGCATTAGGGGGTCTAGTTGGTTCACCAAGATAGATCTTCGTGGTGCGTATAACCTTGTGCGTATTAAGCAGGGTGATGAATGGAAAACTGCATTTAATACGCCCGAAGGCCATTTCGAGTACTTGGTGATGCCTTTTGGACTTTCTAACGCTCCTTCTGTCTTTCAGTCCTTCATGCACGACATCTTCCGCGAGTATCTGGATAAATTTATGATTGTGTATCTGGATGATATTCTGTTTTTTTCTGATGATTGGGAGTCCCATGTTAAGCAGGTCAGGATGGTGTTTCAGGTCCTGCGTGCCAATGCTTTATTTGTGAAGGGCTCAAAATGTCTTTTTGGAGTCCAGAAGGTTTCTTTTTTGGGTTTCATTTTTTTCCCCTTCTACTATTGAGATGGACCCAGTCAAGGTTCAGGCTATTCATGACTGGACTCAGCCTACATCTGTTAAGAGTCTTCAGAAGTTCTTGGGTTTTGCTAATTTTTACCGTCGCTTCATAGCTAATTTTTCTGGTGTTGTTAAGCCTTTGACGGATTTGACCAAGAAGGGTTCTGATGTTACTAATTGGTCTCCTGCGGCTGTGGAGGCCTTTCGGGAGCTGAAGCGCCGGTTTTCCTCGGCTCCGGTCTTATGTCAGCCAGATGTCTCTCTTCCTTTCCAGGTCGAGGTTGATGCTTCTGAGATTGGAGCGGGGGCTGTTTTGTCGCAGAGAAGCTCTGATGGCTCTGTGATGAAGCCATGTGCTTTCTTTTCAAGAAAGTTTTCGCCTGCCGAGCGGAATTATGATGTCGGTAATCGGGAGTTGTTGGCTATGAAGTGGGCATTTGAGGAGTGGCGACATTGGCTCGAGGGAGCTAAGCATCGTGTGGTGGTCTTGACTGATCACAAAAATCTGATTTATCTCGAGTCGGCCAAGCGGCTGAATCCTAGACAGGCTCGTTGGTCTTTGTTTTTCTCGCGTTTTGATTTTGTGGTCTCGTACCTGCCTGGTTCGAAGAATGTGAAGGCTGATGCTCTTTCTAGGAGTTTTGTGCCTGACTCTCCTGGAGATTCTGAGCCGGCTGGTATCCTCAGAGAAGGGGTGATTTTGTCTGCCATCTCCCCAGATTTGCGACGAGTGCTGCAGGAGTTTCAGGCGGATAGACCTGACCGTTGTCCACCGGAGAGACTGTTTGTCCCAGATAGATGGACCAACAGAGTTATTTCCGAGGTTCATTCTTCGGTGTTGGCAGGCCATCCTGGAATATTTGGTAACAGAGATTTGGTGGCCAGGTCCTTTTGGTGGCCTTCCTTGTCGCGGGATGTGCGTTCCTTTGTGCAGTCTTGTGGAATTTGTGCTCGGGCTAAGCCTTGCTGTTCTCGTGCCAGTGGTTTGCTGTTACCTTTGCCTGTCCCGAAGAGGCCTTGGACGCACATTTCCATGGATTTTATTTCAGATCTCCCTGTCTCTGAGAATGTCTGTCATCTGGGTGGTGTGTGATCGTTTTTCTAAGATGGTCCATTTGGTGCCCTTGCCTAAGTTGCCTTCCTCCTCCGAGTTGGTTCCGCTGTTTTTTCAAAATGTGGTTCGTTTGCACGGGATCCCTGAGAATATTGTTTCCGACAGAGGATCCCAGTTTGTGTCTAGATTTTGGCGGACCTTTTGTGCTAAGATGGGCATTGATTTGTCTTTTTCGTCGGCCTTCCATCCTCAGACGAATGGCCAGACCGAGCGAACTAATCAGACCTTGAAAACCTATTTAAGATGTTTTGTTTCTGCTGATCAGGACGACTGGGTGGCTTTTTTGCCATTGGCCGAATTTGCCCTTAATAATCGGGCTAGTTCTGCTACTTTGGTTTCGCCTTTTTTTTGTAATTTGGGGTTTCATCCTCATTTTTCCTCGGGTCAGGTGGAGCCTTCTGACTGTCCTGGAGTGGATCTTGTGGTGGATAGGTTGCATCAGATTTGGGATCATGTGGTGGACAATTTGAAGCTGTCACAAGAGAAGGCTCAGCGCTTTGCCAACCGCCGTCGCTGTGTGGGTCCCCGACTTCGCGTTGGGGACTTGGTGTGGTTGTCTTCTCGCTTTGTTCCTATGAAAGTCTCCTCTCCCAAGTTCAAGCCTCGGTTTATCGGTCCTTATAAGATTTTGGAAGTCCTTAACCCTGTGTCATTTCGTTTGGACCTCCCAGCATCGTTTGCTATTCATAATGTGTTCCATCGGTCATTGTTGCGGAGGTATGTGGTGTCTGTGGTTCCTTCGGTTGAGCCTCCTGCCCCCTGTGCTGGTTGAGGGAGAATTGGAATACGTGGTGGAGAAGATCTTGGATTCTCGTATTTCTAGACGGAGGCTTCAGTATTTGGTTAAGTGGAAGGGCTATGGTCAGGAGTATAATTCCTGGGTTGTCGCCTCTGATGTTCATGCGGCTGATTTGGTTCGTGCCTTCCATGTGGCTCACCCTGATCGCCCTGGGGGTTTTTGATGAGGGTTCGGTGACCCCTCCTCAAGGGGGGGGTACTGTTGTGAACTCTGTTTTCGGGCTCCCTCTTGTGGTCACAGGTGGTATTTTGTGAGTTTTGTTTTTGGGCTCCCCCTGGTGGCTTTGTTTGTTATCCTGCGGATCTGTGGCTGGATCAGCTGCCTTGTTATGCACTAGGGAGTTTCCTATTTAGCTCTGCTTCACCTCCACTTGTTGCCGGCTGTCGAAGTATTCAGTGCTATTCTGATCTCCCCTGATTATCTTCGTTTTCAGTCTCTTCTGGAGAAGCTAAGTTTCTGTTTGATTATTTTTTGCTCTTCAGTCTGCAATATGATTTCAGTGTATGATGAGTTTAGTCCAGCTTGCTAATATGTGAGTTCTTGCTGCTGGTAAGCTCTGGGGTACGGAGTTGCTTCCCCCGCACCGTTAGTTGGTGCGGGGGCTCGAGCAATCTCTGCGTGGATATTTTGCTTAGGGTTTTCTATTGACCGCACAGCTCCCTTCCTATTTTCTCCTATCTAGTGTTAGCGGGCCTCATTTGCTAAATCTATTTCATCTCTGCGTTTGTGCTTCCCCCTTAACTCACCGTTAATATTTGTGGGGGGCTTTTCTATATCTTTGGGGTCATTTCTCTGAGGCAAGTAAGGTCTTAACTTTCCCTCTAGGAATAGGTAGTTTCTCAGGCCGTGACGAGACGTCTAGGATTTCCAGGTAACGTTCCACGGCTACCTATAGTTGTTTGCGGATAGGATCAGGTTGCGGTCAATCCAGATACCACTTCCCCAGAGCTGGTCGTCGGCCCGCCGTCCGCTGCCCATGTGCTGTGCTGGTATCGCTATATCGATGACATTTTGTTCTTGTGGGGACATCCGTCGGCCAGCTCGAGGATTTTATGAGGGATCTTAATGACAATGCCTGCAATATAAAACTCACATATACATCTAATGCTATTACGGTTGACTTCCTGGATGTCCGCCTGGAGGTCGATTCTGACCGGCGCATCCAGACGGACGTGTTCAGGAAGCCCACTTCGGTAAATTCTTTATTGCACGCCACCTCTGCTCACTATCCCGCTACAATCAGGGCCGTCCCGGTCGGACAGTTCCTTAGGATGCGGCGCATCTGCTCCTCTGAGGTAAAATTCGAATCACGGGCTGGTGACTTAAAACAGAGATTTCTGGCTCGTGGCTATAGCCGCAGATCAATCAAGGCTGGATATGACCGGGCCAGAAAGACCCCCCGTGACCGCTTATTACACTCGACTAAACGACATTGTGCTACTGACGGGAATGCACCCATCAGATTTATTTCTACCTACAACCACGAATGGGAGAGTATGCGTTCTATTCTCAAAAAACATTGGCCCGTCCTCCAAACAGAACCCTCTCTCCGTGCCACCTTGGGTGGCCTTCCCTTCATGACCCCCAAAAGGTGTAAGAACTTGGGCGATATGTTGGTAAGGAGCCATTACATCCCTACCCCAACCAACATTTTTTGTACGATGGGACCCCGCCCTGGTTCCATACCGTGTGGGCGCTGTCTTGCCTGCGCCAATGTCCTGCGCTGCTCGAATTTCACCTCTAGTGACGGGTCGAAAGAATTTCAAATTAGACAACGCATAACCTGTGGGACCACTAATGTGATCTACTATGCTACTTGCCCGTGTCCAAAGGTATATGTGGGTCTTACTACCCGTGAACTTCGCGTTCGTGTACGTGAGCATGTGCGGGACATTGGCGCGGCCAGGATAGCTCCCACTACGTTGGAACTAAAGACAATCCCCCGTCACTTTAAGTCACACCATAATTGTGATGGGAGGTTGCTTTCCATTAGGGGGATTGATGCACTCCATCTGGGCATTAGAGGGGGTGATAATAAGAAACGCTTGGCCCAGATTGAAACCAAGTGGATCGTCCTGTTGGATACTTTGACCCCTCGTGGTCTCAACGAATCTTTGAGTTTTGCCCCGTATTTATAGTTTGACTATGCACCCCCATTCCCTGTTGCTCTTTCTTCCTTGTGTCCCTCCAATCTGTTGTGGTCCACCATTTTTGTCCGGAATTATTGTGTTGTTTTTATCATGTTTTTAATTGTGTGTTTTTTTTCCTTTACCATCCGTAATGTCTCTTATGGGCCTTCTCTTTCCTCCGTGTGGACTCTGCCAACTCACTTTTACGTTGCCTGCAAATATGGACTTACACCATGCACCAAGAATGTGTTGTTCTTATGTATATATGCATATCTATATATGTGATTTGACTTGTGTCTCGATAATTTATAATAGTAGTGCTCTGTGTTCTCTTGCAGAGCCATAAACTGTATACATATATCTGCTTATAATATGCGGTGCATTGCGCCCAGGGGCTGGCTGGCACTTTTCAGCCTGGGGGGCAATCACAAGGCGGTGGCCCTCCTTTTCCCTGCTTATATCTGGCCACTGCATTAAAGTAGCAGAGATAATAGGCTTTAAAAACAGGCTGGTACACAGATATGGGAACAGAACGGAGCTTGCTGCATAGATATGGTAGCAGAACCGAGCTTACTACAGAGATATGGGAGCAGAATCGAGCTTACTCCAGAGATATGGGAACAGAACGGAGCTTACTACAGAGATATGGGAACAGAACGGAGCTTACTACAGAGATATGGGAGCAGAATCGAGCTTACTCCAGAGATATGGGAACAGAACGGAGCTTACTACAGAGATATGGGAGCAGAATCGAGCTTACTCCAGAGATATGGGAACAGAACGGAGCTTACTACAGAGATATGTGAGCAGAACAGAGCTTACTACAGAGATATGGGAGCAGAACCAAGCTTACTCCGGAGATATGGGAGCAGAACCAAGCTTACTACAGAGATATGGGAACAGAGCAGAGCTTACTACAGAGATATGTGAGCAGAACAGAGCTTACTACAGAGAAATGGGAGCAGAACAGAGCTTACTATAGAGATATGGGAGCAGAACCAAGCTTACTACAGAGATATGGGAGCAGAACCGAGTAGTGTTGAGCGATACCGTCCGATACTTGAAAGTATCGGTATCGGAAAGTATCGGCCGATACCGGCAAAGTATCGGATCTAATCCGATACCGATACCCGATACCAATACAAGTCAATGGGACTCAAGTATCGGACGGTATCCTGATGGTTCCCAGGGTCTGAAGGAGAGGAAACTCTCCTTCAGGCCCTGGGATCCATATTAATGTGTAAAATAAAGAATTAAAATAAAAAAATATTGCTATACTCACCCTCTGACGCAGGCTGGACCTCACCGAGGGAACCAGCAGCGTTGTTTGCTTAAAATGCGCGCTTTTACTTCCTTCCGTGACGTCACGGCTTGTGATTGGTCGCGTGCCGCCCATGTGGCCGCGACGCGACCAATCACAGCAAGCCGTGACGTAATTTTCAGGTCCTCAATGCCTAATTCTAGGCATTCATGATTTTAAAATTACATTCCGGCTTGTGATTGGTCGCGTCGCGGTCACATGGGCGACGCGACCAATCACAAGCCGTGACGTCACAGGAGGCAGGAGACGCGCGCATTTTTAAAATTACGTCACGGCTTGTGATTGGTTGCGTGCCGCCCATGTGACCGCGACGCGACCAATCACAGCAAGCCGTGATGTAATTTCAGGTCCTGAATGCAGAAATAGGCATCAGGACCTGAAATTACGTCACGGCTTGCTGTGATTGGTCGCGTCGCGGTCACATGGGCGGCACGCAACCAATCACAAGCCGTGACGTAATTTTAAAAATGCGCGCGTCTCCTGCCTCCCGTGACGTCACGGCTTGTGATTGGTCGCGTCGCCCATGTGACCGCGACGCGACCAATCACAAGCCGGAACGTAATTTTAAAATCATGAATGCCTAGAATTAGGCATTGAGGACCTGAAAATTACGTCACGGCTTGCTGTGATTGGTCGCGTCGCAGCCACATGGGCGGCACGCGACCAATCACAAGCCGTGACGTCACGGAAGGAAGTAAAAGCGCGCATTTTAAGCAAACAACGCTGCCGGTTCCCTCGGTGAGGTCCAGGCTGCGTCGGAGAGGTGAGTATAGCAATATTTTTTATTTTAATTCTTTATTTTACACATTAATGTTGTTTCGATACCGATACCCGATACCACAAAAGTATCGGATCTCGGTATCGGAATTCCGATACCCGCAAGTATCGGCCGATACCCGATACTTGCGGTATCGGAATGCTCAACACTAGAACCGAGCTTACTACAGACATAAGGGAGTAGAACCGAGCTTAATAAGTCTACTACATGGAACCAAGCCTGCTACATAGAAACTGGAGCAGAACCGAGATTACGACATACATACTGTACCATAATCTAGATTACTACATTGATACAGTACCAGAACCAAGCTTACTGCTTAGATATGGTGCCATAACGGAGCATACTTACAAACATACATACAACAATACATCTACACAGTGCCTAGTACTATCACCACTACACAGTGAACACATATTATAATATCACCATTACCTCTACATGAAACTACACTCTATACAAAGACCAATGATGCCACCATACACTCCCTGACAGGAGTTATGTCGCTTATCCATGTTATGTAAATAAAAGCTTATAACCTGACGTTAAATTCATCCATTGGTTGTATAAATTATTCTTTTGAAAGCTGAAACCCTCCGAAATGTGGTTTAGGTTAAGAAAACAAATTGTCATCAATGCAGAAATATTGATCAGTTAATGGACACAGAATGGTCAGATTTTGGCAAGACAAAAGTTTTGACGCCCACAGAAAGTAATGTGATATTCAAACAAATAATTAACTTAAAATACAAATATATGTTGCTTAACATTGGTGAATGAAGTTGTGGTGCTATTAGAGTCATATTTAATATTTTGTGGGACTTCCATGAGCTTGAAGGACTGCATCCATGCGGTTCAACAATGATTCATACAATTTATTAATGAAGTCATCAGGAATAGCAAAGAATGCAGTCTTACATGCCTCCCAGATTCTTTGGTTTTGTCTTCCAAGCTTCCTCTTTCATCCTACCCCAAACATGCTCAATGATGTTCATGTCTGGTGACTGGGCTGGCCAGTCCTTGAGCACCTTGATCTTTTTTGCCTGGAGGAACTTTGTTGTAGAGATGGATGTATGAGATGGAGCACCATCCTGCTGCAGAATTTGACCCCTTTTATTATTTGGAATATAAGAGGTAGCTAATACTTCTTGATATTTTAGGCTATTGATATTGCTTTCCACCTTGCAAACGTTTTGCACACCCCCATACTGAATGTAACCCCAGACCATGATCTTTCCACCACCAAATTTAACTGTTTTCTGGGTGTATTTTGGAGCCATACCGACTCCAGTAGGTCTCCTGCAGTATTTGCGGCTGCTGTGCTGTAATTCTACTGAAGATTCATCAGAGAAATCCACCTTGTGACACTTTTCCAGCGTCCATCTGTTTAGCAGGCTGTGGGGCTTTGCAAATGTCACACGGTTTTTTATTTGCCTTTTGTTTAGTGCTGGCTTCTGGGCACTGATACGACCATGGAGGCCATTTCGAGACAGAATCATACAAACTGTTCTAGTTGACACAGGGACTTGAAGTGACCAGGCCTGTTGGAGCTCTGCTGCATTGGAAGAGGAGCTTGCTTTGGATTTTCTAACAAAAAAACATTCCTCCTGAGCAGTTGTCTTGCGGGGTCTGCCAGACCTGGGCTTATCAAACACATCTCCAGTCTCTTCAAATCTTTTTTTAATTCTTTGTACTTGACGCTGAGAAACATTAAAGGTGCCCGCCACCTCTGCAGTGGATCTGGTCTCTTTATAATCCAGGCTTTGGTCGCAGGGTGGATTTTTGGCATGTTGTCAGAGCCTAAGTTGCAGTTCAAGTGAAGGTCTGGGGTGCTGGGTTTCTTTTTATACACACACACTAATTAACCGATCATTTACTGAGCACACGTGAGGATGTAAACTAGGATTGGGTGCATTATATGACCAGGCGACAAAACTTTTGTCTTGCTAAAATCTGACCATTCTGTGTCCATTAACTGATCAATATTTCTGCATTGATGCCAATTTTTTTTCGTAACCTAAACCACATTTTGGAGGGTTTCAACTTTCAAAAGAATAATTTATACAACCAAAGGATGAATTTAACGTCAGGTTATAAGCTTTTATTTACATAACTTAGATAAGCGACATAACTTCTGTCAGGGAGTGTACACCTTTTGCTACTTGTATACTACAATACTGATCATTAATTTAAAAAAATCACAATGCTAAGTGCCATTGTATACAGGAACTCTGTATTTACTGTCAGTGTAAAGATAATACAGTGATCACTCGTGACATTATACACAGGAGATCTGTATAAGGTGTCGGTGTACAGGTAATACAGTGATCACCACTGCCAGTGACATTATACACAGGAGCTTTGTATATAATATACAGTGTATAGTGTCAGTGTATAGCTAATACACTGACTCACTAGTGACGTTTCTAGCTGAAGTCCTTCATCTTTGCTTTTCATTTTCATCCAGCACAGACCGCCGTCACTTCTTCCAGCCAGGACTCGTCTCTGCACAAAATAACACAGTTACCTAGAGCATGGCTTCCAGAGCACATTCCCCACTTTTTCCCTTTCTTCTACACTACACATCTGAATACAGAGGTGCACCCACAATCAATATATAATTGGTTATTATGCAACCTCATAGATTGTAAACTTGCGAGAAGGGCCCTCATTCCTTTTGGTATCTGTTGATCTATGTGTTTATTGTTATGCTTAATGTCCATTGTCTGTACAAGTCCCCTCTGAAATGTAAAGTGTTGCGGAATATGTTGGCACTATAGAAATAAATTATAATTATTATTTATTATTATTAACCCACCATTCCAAATATAAATTATAATCCACCACTGTGCACCCACTAACTATAAATAGCCACTTTCCCCATTTAATATATAAATTAATTAGCACCTGTACTCTTTCCCTCAATTCATTACCAGTCACTTCATCCTCAAGGCCCCCCACTATGTACCTACCACTCTAACCCTAACCCCGATTCATTATAGTTACATGCCCCTCCCGCCCCAATTCATTGTCATGTCTTTCTCTCCCACCCTCTATTCATTATCAACTGCTCTACCCCACATTCAATACATCAGTTACTCCCCCACCCTTAAAATTCTTTATTTGTTCTTCCCCTAGATCATCATTTGCTCTCCCCACCCCCTTTTCAATGATCATTTGCTCTCCCCACCCCTCTTCAATGATCATTTGCTCTCCCCACCCCCACCTTCAATTAAATTGCTGTCCCCGTCCCTCACACTGAATTCATCATTTGCAGTCCCCCCCACTTTAATTTGAAGTCCCCTTACTTCATTCATTGCAGTCCCCTATCACCCCCTCGCTTCACCTGCAGTGCCCCTTCATCATTTGCAGCCCCCTATCCCCCTTCCATTTAATCATGAGCAGTCCCACCTCAGGCACACTTCATCATGTGCAGTCTTGCAGTCCCCTTCCCCCCACTTCATCATGTGCAGTGCCCATTACCCACCCACTTCATCATGTGCAGTCCATCTTACCCCTCACTTTATCATGTGCAGTCCCCATTACCCCCCACTTCATGTGTAGTTCACCTTACCCCCCACTTCATCATGTGCAGTCCCCCTTAACCCCCAATTCATCATATGCAGTCCCCCTTACTCCCTCCCACTTCATCATGTGCAGTCCCCCTTACCCCCACTTCATGTGCAGCCCCACTCTCCCTTCATCATGCGCAATCCCAATTTTCCCCACATCATCATGTGCAGCCCCATTCCACCATGTACAGCCCCACTCTCCCCACTTCATCATGTGCAGTCTCCTTTATCCACTAAACTCCATCATGTCCAGCCTCACTCCCCCTTATCATGTGCAGCCCCACTCCCCCTTCATCATGTACAGCCCCACTCCCCCTTCATCATGTGCAGGCCCACTTACCCCCTCACTCCATTATGTGCAGTCTCCTTTAACCCCCAAATTCCATCATGTGCAGTCTCCTTACACCCCCCCACTTAATCACTTTCAGTTACCCACCATTAAATTTATTTTATAAAGAAAACAAAAAAGTTTTTCATACCTCACCAGTCGCTCCCCTGCAGCACCTCTCTGCTTCTAGCTTTCGGGACATGTCGGCGCGTGCGTGATGATGCCATCGCGCATGTTCGACACCTAACCTGGAAGTATAGAGAATATGAAGGGAGCAGAAGCTGTGCAGCCATCAAGGTGACAGCCAAGCATAGCTCCCGGCCCCAGCGCAGACGTGTGCGCTAACTGTGATGTGGCTGTGTCTGCTGCCGACCGCATCACAGTACAGCGGACATGGCTGCGCACAATTTGCTGTGTGGCTGTAGCCACCACCAGGCAGCCGGCCCTGGACAGCTGCTTGGGGAGTGGCCCGGGGGGCATTTGCCTCTTTGCCACCTGGGCCAGTCAGCCCCTGATTGCGCCCTCCTGTGGCGCTATTTATGTGCACTAAGGGCTCCGCCTATTTATTTTTTTGTGGGTATTATGTTTTGTGACAGCTCTCACCATTGGTGGCAGTGCGCATCGCGCTGTGTATGGCTGGCTCGGATGTGGGGGCGGGCGTCTTTTTTGCTTGATGTGACCTGCTCCGGGATGTTCTCCCGGCGCGTGCGCACCTGGCCTGACGCTCTGCCTCCACTCCCTGACCCGGCCGTCGCAGTGCGCCTGCGCCACCGCTATTGGTCCACTCCACACATGTGACCGTGTCATTGGGGGTTATTAGAAGGTCCTGATTGAGCCACAAACACATCCCCTTGAGAAAGCGGCGTGGTAGAGCTGCGAAACGTGCGTCGGGGTCTCCATTCCGGCGGTGTCCCTCCTCTTCACCCCTCTGCACCCCCAGCTGGTAAGCCCATTTGGTTACTTTGTATATATCACCCTAGATGGGTACGTACCTTATGTAGCTTCAGTGTTGTGACAGGCAAACTGCATTTATCCCTTTACTTTGGGCTTACCCACTCTCTACATTGTTCATGGGGAGCACATTGTGTGCTTTACCCCTTGTTTTTGGAGTCAATTTGTGCAGTACTATCTGGGGTATATAGGAGCGACAGTCTCCCCTCTGTTCTGTATCTTGGAACTTATGTACTATGACATATTACTGATTGTAGTTTTAAATTTTGTACATCAATAAAGATTTGTTTTTATATCTTTTACAGTATGCTCTTTGTTCTCCTCCTTTTGACATGTATTATATGGAGCGGATTCTATTGTCTGGGGGTGCACTGATTTAGTGCCCCTTAATCCAGACTGTCAATATGGTTTTGGAATTCTGTATATTATCACACGTGTACCATGCCTGGCACATGTGCTTAACCTCGTGGTTCAGTGGTTTCTCAAAAACCTACCCAGAGCTGCCGGATCTGCTTGTCAAAGTGCCTGTGTACCCATTTTAGAAAGTCAGATACAGCTTCCGCCGCTCTTGCCATGCTTAAGCAGCGTTTTCAGCTTCCGGCTCACCGACTGGTGTGTGATGTCACCATGCGTTGGAGCTCTACACTACAGATGTTGGGAAGGATTTGGGAGCAGAAGAGGGCAGTTGTTGACTACCAGCATCATCAAGGATGTCTGTATTCAGTTCAGACTCCACACAAGGCCTCATGAGTGGACATGGATGTCAGACATGCCTCAACATTGCAATTCTCCATTGCAGATTCTTCAGCTTCAACACTGCAATTTGCCACTGTCGGGTCTTCAGCCTCAAAACTGCAATTCTCCACTGCCGAGTCTTCAACCTCAAAACTGCAATTCGCCACTGCCGGGTCTTCAACCTCAAAACTGCAATTCGCCAATGCCTGGTCTTCAGCCTCAACATTGCAATTCTCCATTGCAGATTCTTCAGCTTCAACACTGCAATTTGCCACTGTTGGGTCTTCAGCCTCAACACTGCAATTTGCCACTGATGGATCTTCAGCCTCAAAACTGAAATTCGCCAATGCCTGGTCTTCAGCCTCAAAACTGCAATTTGCCCATGCCGAGTCTTCAACCTCAAAACGGCATTTCGCCATTACCAGGTCTTCAGCGTCAAAACTACAATTCTCCACTGTAGATTCTTCAGGCTCAACACTGCAGTTTTCAATTGCAGGTTCTTCAGCCTCAAAACTGCAATTCGCCACTGCCGGGTCTTCAGCCTCAAAACTGCAGTTCTCCATTGTAGATTCTTCAGCCTCAACACTGCAATTCTCCAAGACAGGTTCTTCAGCCTCAAAACTGCAATTTGCCAATGCCGGGTCTTCAGCCTCAAAAATGCAATTCGCCAATGCTGGGTCTTCAGCCTCAAAACTGCAATTCTACACTGCCGGGTCTTCAGCCTCAAAACTGCAATTCTATACTGCAGATTTTTCAGGCTCAAAATTGCAATTCTCCATTGTAGATTCTTCAGCCTCAACACTGCAATTCGCCAATGCCGTGTCTTCAACCTCAAAACTGCAATTCTCCAATGCTGGGTCTTCAGACTCAACATTGCAATTCTCCATTGTAGATTCTTCAGCCTCAAAACTGCAATTTGCCAATGCAGGGTCTTCAGCCTCAAAACTGCAATTCGCCAATGCGGGTCTTCAGACTCAACATTGCAATTCTCCATTGTAGATTCTTCAGCCGCAAAGCTGCAATTCACCACTGCTGGGTCTTCAGCCTCAAAACTGCAATTCACCAATGCCGGGTCTTCAGCCTCAAAACTGCAATTCGCCAATGCTGTGTCTTCAGACTCAACATTGCAATTCTCCATTGTAGATTCTTCAGCCTCAAAGCTGCAATTCGCCAATGCCGGGTCTTCAGCCTCAAAACTGCAATTTGCCACTGCCAGGTCTTCAGCCTCAACACTGCAATTCGCCACTGCCGGGTCTTCAACCTCAACACTGCAATTCGCCAATGCCGGGTCTTCAGACTCAACATTGCAATTCTCCATTGTAGATTCTTCAGCCTCAAAGCTGCGATTCGCCACTGCTGGTCTTCAGCCTCAAAACTGCAATTCACCTTTCATTTTTGAACTATGTAACAGAGCAGATAATTCTCTATGGACAGAGTATAAAATCACAAAATTAAAAGACATTTGATGGGAGAACCGTCTTACCCTTTAGCACTCTGAAGAGTAGTTTTGGCGTTCCTTCTGTTTTTTGCGAATACCAGATTTTAACCCCTGTCATTGGACGTACTATTCCATCCATGTGGGGTGGGCCCTACTTCCCAAGGACGGAATAGTACGTCCTGCATGTAGGATAGCTGCGGAGACACCATCACGTGTTTCTCGACGCAAGCAGTGAATAGCCAGACCTTTCCCCGGGAGGGAACAACCACGGGAAGGGCAGCATCCAATAAAGGAAAACATCCAATACAGGAAAACCACCTATGCCAAGCATGGTATCCATCCACAGACAGCTGTTTCGGGGTGTTTGCCCCTCATCAGTGTGGAGTAGGAATCTGGCTATTAGGAGCAGTGCCTAGTAAAAGGCTGTGAAGGAACAGATGATTGGCCTCGGGGAGACCAAAACATCCAACACCGCGGAGACACCATCACGTGTTTCTCAACGCAGTGATCCAGAACACTGCCCCCATCCCTTATGGGAAATATGCAAATGCATGTAGGATAGCTGCGGAGACACCATCACGTGTTTCTCGACGCAAGCAGTGAATAGCCAGACCTTTCCCCGGGAGGGAACAACCACGGGAAGGGCAGCATCCAATAAAGGAAAACATCCAATACAGGAAAACCACCTATGCCAAGCATGGTATCCATCCACAGACAGCTGTTTCGGGGTGTTTGCCCCTCATCAGTGTGGAGTAGGAATCTGGCTATTAGGAGCAGTGCCTAGTAAAAGGCTGTGAAGGAACAGATGATTGGCCTCGGGGAGACCAAAACATCCAACACCGCGGAGACACCATCACGTGTTTCTCAACGCAGTGATCCAGAACACTGCCCCCATCCCTTGATGAGGGGCAAACACCCTGAAACAGCTGTCTGTGGATGGATACCATGCTTGGCATAGGTGGTTTTCCTGTATTGGATGTTTTCCTTTATTGGATGCTGCCCTTCCCGTGGTTGTTCCCTCCCGGGGAAAGGTCTGGCTATTCACTGCTTGCGTCGAGAAACACGTGATGGTGTCTCCGCAGCTATCCTACATGCATTTGCATATTTCCCATAAGGGATGGGGGCAGTGTTCTGGATCACTGCGTTGAGAAACACGTGATGGTGTCTCCGCGGTGTTGGATGTTTTGGTCTCCCCGAGGCCAATCATCTGTTCCTTCACAGCCTTTTACTAGGCACTGCTCCTAATAGCCAGATTCCTACTCCACACTGATGAGGGGCAAACACCCCGAAACAGCTGTCTGTGGATGGATACCATGCTTGGCATAGGTGGTTTTCCTGTATTGGATGTTTTCCTTTATTGGATGCTGCCCTTCCCGTGGTTGTTCCCTCCCGGGGAAAGGTCTGGCTATTCACTGCTTGCGTCGAGAAACACGTGATGGTGTCTCCGCAGCTATCCTACATGCATTTGCATATTTCCCATAAGGGATGGGGGCAGTGTTCTGGATCACTGCGTTGAGAAACACGTGATGGTGTCTCCGCGGTGTTGGATGTTTTGGTCTCCCCGAGGCCAATCATCTGTTCCTTCACAGCCTTTTACTAGGCACTGCTCCTAATAGCCAGATTCCTACTCCACACTGATGAGGGGCAAACACCCCGAAACAGCTGTCTGTGGATGGATACCATGCTTGGCATAGGTGGTTTTCCTGTATTGGATGTTTTCCTTTATTGGATGCTGCCCTTCCCGTGGTTGTTCCCTCCCGGGGAAAGGTCTGGCTATTCACTGCTTGCGTCGAGAAACACGTGATGGTGTCTCCGCAGCTATCCTACATGCATTTGCATATTTCCCATAAGGGATGGGGGCAGTGTTCTGGATCACTGCGTTGAGAAACACGTGATGGTGTCTCCGCGGTGTTGGATGTTTTGGTCTCCCCGAGGCCAATCATCTGTTCCTTCACGGAATAGTACGTCCAGCACGATCGGCCGCGCTCACGGGGGGAGCGCGGCCGATCGCGGCCGGGTGTCAGCTGACTATCGCAGCTGACATCCGGCACTATGTGCCAGGAGCGGTCACGGACCGCCCCCGGCACATTAACCCCCGGCACACCGCGATCAAACATGATCGCGGTGTGCCGGCGGTATAGGGAAGCATCGCGCAGGGAGGGGGCTCCCTGCGGGCTTCCCTGAGACCCCCGGAGCAACGCGATGTGATCGCGTTGCTCCGAGGGTCTCCTACCTCCCTCCTCGCCGCAGGTCCCGGATCCAAGATGGCCGCGGCATCCGGGTCCTGCAGGGAGGGAGGTGGCTTACCGAGTGCCTGCTCAGAGCAGACACTTGGTAAGCCTGCAGCCCTGCACAGCAGATGGCAGATCTGGCAGAGTGCTGTGCACACTGCCAGATCAATGATCTGTGATGTCCCCCCCTGGGACAAAGTAAAAAAGTAAAAAAAAATGTCCACATGTGTAAAAAAAAAATAAAAAAAAAAATTCCTAAATAAATAAATAAAAAAAATATATTATTCCCATAAATACATTTCTTTATCTAAATAAAAAAAATCAAACAATAAAAGTACACATATTTAGTATCGCCGCGTCCGTAACGACCCCACCTATAAAACTATATCACTAGTTAACCCCTTCAGTGAACACCGTAAAAAAAAAAAAAAAAAACGAGGCAAAAAACGCTTTATTCTCATGCCGCCAATCAAAAAGTGGAATAACACGCGATCAAAAAGACGGATATAAATAACCATGGTACCGCTGAAAACATCATCTTGTTCCGCAAAAAACGAGCCGCTATACACCATCATAAGCGAAAAAATAAAAAAGTTATAGTCCTCAGAATAAAGCGATGCCAAAATAATTATTTTTTCTATAAAATAGCTTTTATCGTATAAAAGCGCCAAAACATAAAAAAAGATGTAAATGAGATATCGCTGTAATCGTACTGACCCGAAGAATAAAACTGCTTTATCAATTTTACCAAACGCGGAACGGTATAAACGCCTCCCCCAAAAGAAATTAATGAATAGCTGGTTTTTGGTCATTCTGCCTCACAAAAATCGGAATAAAAAGCGATCAAAAAATCTCCCGTGCCCGAACATGTTACCAATAAATACGTCAACTCGTCCCGCAAAAAACAAGACCTCACATGACTCTGTGGACTCAAATATGGAAAAATTATAGCTCTCAAAATGTGGTGTGTGACGGCTGCCAATCATAAAAATCCGCTAAATAACCCGCTATAAAAGTAAATCAAACCCCCCTTCATCACCCACTTAGGCTACGTTCACATTTGCGTTGTGCGCCGCAGCGTCGGCGATGCAACGCACAACGCATGCACAACGCATGCACAACGCTGCGTTTTGCGACGCATGCGTCCTTTTTTTGCTTGATTTTGGACGCACAAAAAATGCAACTTGCTGCGTCCTCTGCGCCATGATGCGTGCGCCGCAGTGACGCATGCGTCGCAAAACGCAAGTGCAACGCATGTCCATGCGCCCCCATGTTAAATATAGGGGTGCATGACGCATGCGGCGACGCTGCGGCGCCCGACACTGCAGCACAGAACGCTAATGTGAACGTAGCCTTAGTTAAAAAAATTAAAAAAATGTATTTATTTCCATTTTCCCATTAGGGTTAGGGCTAGGGTTAGGGCTAGGGCTACATTTAGGGTTGGGGCTAAAGTTAGGGTTAGGGTTGGGGCTAAAGTTAGGGTTAGGATTACATTTACGGTTGGGAATAGGGTTGGGATTAGGGTTAGGGGTGTGTCTGGGTTAGAGGTGTAGTTAGGGTTACCGTTGGGATTAGGGTTAGGGGTGTGTGTGGATTAGGGTTTCAGTTATAATTGGGGGGTTTCCACTGTTTAGGCACATCAGGGGCTCTCCAAACGTGACATGGCGTCCCATTTCAATTCCAGCCAATTCTGCGTTGAAAAAGTAAAACAGTGCTCCTTCCCTTCCAAGCTCTCCCGTGGGCCCAAACAAGGGTTTACCCCAACATATGGGGTATCAGCGTACTCGGAACACATTGGAGAACAACTTTTGGGGTCCAATTTCTCCTGTTACCCTTGGAAAAATACAAAACTAGGGGCTAAAAAATAATTTTTGTGGAAAAAAAAAATATTTATTTGCATGGCTCTGCGTTATAAACTGTAGTGAAACACTTGGGGGTTCAAAGCTCTCACAACACATCTAGATGAGTTCCTTAGGGGGTCTACTTTCCAAAATGGTGTCACTTGTGGGGGGTTTCTACTGTTTAGGTACATTAGGGGCTCTGCAAACGCAATGTGACGCCTGCAGACCATTCCATCTAAGTCTACATTCCAAATGGCGCTCCATCCCTTCCGAGCCCTCCCATGCGCCCAAACGGTGGTTCCCCCCCACATATGGGGTATCAGCGTACTCAGGACAAATTGGACAACAACTTTTGGGGTCCAATTTCTCTTGTTACCCTCGGGAAAATACAAAACTGGGGGCTAAAATATAATTTTTGTGGGAAAAAAATTTTGTTTTATTTTTACGGCTCTGCATTATAAACTTCTGTGAAGCACTTGGTGGGTCAAAGTGCTCACCACACCTCTAGATAAGTTCCTTAGGGGGTCTACTTTCCAAAATGGTGTCACTCGTGGGGGGTTTCAATGTTTAGGCACATCAGTGGCTCTCCAAACGCAACATGGCGTCCCATCTCAATTCCTGTCAATTTTGCAGTGAAAAGTCAAACGGCGCTCCTTCCCTTCCGAGCTCTCCCATGCGCCCAAACAGTGGTTTACCCCCACATATGGGGTATCAGTGTACTCAGGACAAATTGCACAACAACTTTTGTGGTCCAATTTCTTCTCTTACCCTTGGGAAAATAAAAAATTGGGGGTGAAAAGATCATTTTTGTGAAAAAATATGATTTTTTATTTTTATGGTCCTGCATTATAAACTTCTGTGAAGCACTTGGTGGGTCAAAGTGCTCACCACACATCTAGATAAGTTCCTTAGGGGGTCTACTTTCCAAAATGGTGTCACTTGTGGGGGGTTTCAATGTTTAGGCACATCAGTGGCTCTCCAAACGCAGCATGGCGTCCCATCTCAATTCCTGTCAATTTTGCAGTGAAAAGTCAAACGGCGCTCCTTCCCTTCCGAGCTCTCCCATGCGCCCAAACAGTGGTTTACCCCCACATATGGGGTATCGGCGTACTCAGGACAAATTGTATAACATCTTTTGGGGTCCATTTTCTCCTGTTACCCTTGGCAAAATAAAACAAATTGGAGCTGAAGTAAATTTTGTGTGAAAAAAAGTTAAATGTTCATTTTTATTTAAACATTCCAAAAATTCCTGTAAAACACCTGAAGGGTTAATAAACTTTTTGAATGTGGTTTTGAGCACCTTGAGGGGTGCAGTTTTTAGAATGGTGTCACACTTGGGTATTTTCTATCATATAGACCCCTCAAGACTTAAAATGAGATGTGGTCCCTAAAAAAAAAATGGTGTTGTAAAAATGAGAAATTGCTGGTCAACTTTTAACCCTTATAACTTCTTAACAAAAAAAATTTTGGTTCCAAAATGATGCTGATGTAAAGTAGACATGTGGGAAATGTTACTTATTAAGTATTTTGTGTGACATATCACTGTGATTTAATTGCATAAAAATTAAAATTTGGAAAATTGCGAAATTTTCAAAATTTTCACCAAATTTCCATTTTTTTCACAAATAAACGCAGGTAATATCAAAGAAATTTTACCACTATCATGAAGTACAATATGTCACGAGAAAACAGTGTCTGAATCACCAGGATCCGTTGAAGCGTTCCAGAGTTATAACCTCATAAAGGGACAGTGGTCAGAATTGTAAAAATTGGCCCGGTCCATAACGTGCAAACCACCCTTGGGGGTGAAGGGGTTAAAAGATCAAGTCCAAAAATTCCTTTCCAATAGACCCTTTTTTTTCTGAAGCAGCACAAAACCTCATTTGTAACCCTGATCATAAAATTTTCTGGAGTTAAAAGTATATATATGGATGGTTTAATCTTAACACTGAATTTGCTAAGTCCCCGTTTATGCTAAAGTGGGAGGAAGAGCTTCAATTACCAATTAGTGCAGTTGAGTGGGAAAAGGCTCTTGCCAATACTTATTCTTCTACTATCTCAATTACTCTACAAGAGTCGTTTTTTTAAATGATTTCTCGGTGGTATCTAACTCCCGCAAGGCTGTTTTTGATTGGCAATCATAATTCCTCGGACTGTTGGAGAAATTCCGGGCAGAGAGGTAGTTTGCTTCACATTTTTTTGAATTGCCCTAAGATAAAACCATTGTGGACAAAGATTTCAGATATGATCAACGTCCTAATAAGAGAAAATTTTGTCCTTTCCCCTCAGATGGCATTGCTTTCTGTTGGTTTAAATTTTCTTCATTTTTCTCTTAGGGCTATTGTTATTCATATTTTACCGGTAACGAAAAATGCTATCGCATACAATTGGAAGTACCCTACACCTCCTTCCGTACAGGAAATAGTGGAACATATTGCTCTTCATAAAACATATGAACAAAAGTTCTCCATAGCTAACGATAGTTTTAAAACATTTTCTGATAAGTGGTCCCGTTGGACAGAGGTCTTCCCATAATGTATCGCAATTTGAATGATTGTTTCGATTTTTGGAAATTCGTTCGTTCGGAAGTTGTATTTATGTTGGTATGCGATTATGTGGTACTTTATTGTAAATGTGAGTACTTGTTTTTGTATTTCACAAGTGTCTTCTCACTCCTTTTTTCCCCTTTTCCTTCCTACCCTCCCGCCTTCCTTCATATCTTTTATCCCTATTTTTTTCCCATTTCCCATTTAAGTTCAAAATTTAAATAAAGTTTGTTTGAAAAAAACAAAACAAAAAAAAACTGCAATTCACCAATACCGGGTCTTCAGCCTCAAAACTGCAATTCGTCAATGCTGGGTCTTCAGCCTCAAAACTGCAATTCACCAATGCCGGGTCTTCAGCCTCAAAACTGAAATTTGCCATTGCCAGGTCTTCAGCCTCAAAACTGCAATTCTCCACTGCAGATTCTTCAAGCTCAACACTGCAATTCTCAAATGCAGGTTCTCCAGCCTCAAAACTGCAATTAGTCAATGTCAGGTATTCAGCCTCAACATTGCAATTCTCCATTGTAGATTCTTCAGCCTCATCACTGCAATTCACTAATGCCGTGTCTTCAGCCTCAACACCAATTCGCCACTGCCGGGTCTTCAGCCTCAAATCTGCAATTCGCCAATGCCGGGTCTTCAGCTTCAAAACTGCAATTCGTCAATGCCGGGTCTTCAGCCTCAAAACTGCAATTCGTCAATGCCGGGTCTTCAGCCTCAAAACTGCAATTCGTCAATGCTGGGTCTTCAACCTCAAAACTGCAATTCGCCAATACTGGGTTTTCAGCCTCAGCACTGCAATTCGCCAATGTCGGGTCTTCAGCCTCAACACTGCAATTCAGTGCATAGGCAAACAGTATGGTAGTACCAACTTCCTAATAATGGGAACATTGCTTTCAGGAGGCCATCATGTGCGTCTGTTCAAAGGGTTATTGGGGTGCGTCCACATTTGGGGCAAGTGTTACATTCACTGCATAGGCAAACAGTATGGGAGTACAAACTTCCTAATAATGGGAACATTGCTTTCAGGTGGCCATCCTGTACATCGGTTCAAAGTGTTATTGTGGTGCGTCTAAATTTGGGGCGGGGCAGGGCAGGCCTTGCATTCACTTCATGGGCAAACAGTATGGGAGTACAAACTTCCTAATAATGGGAACATTGCTTTAATCGGGTCATCCTGTATGTCTGTTCAACGGGGTATTGGGGTGCGTCAAAATTTTGGGCAGCCTTGCCACTCACTGCATACGCAATAACAGTATAGGACCACTGTTTTATAATGGGAACAACAAAACATAGCCAGCTGATGGCTCTCTAAGAATAGTCAGGGCTGACTGCTGGCACTTTAAGAATAGTAAAGGCCGTCTGATGGCTCTGTAAAAATAGGCTTTGTGACTTTCAGAGTCCCTACTTCATAATTGAAACAGGATGTGTCTGATGATGTGCCACATGGCCAGATAAGATTGTAAAATGTTAAAATAACATTTCCATGTGAATGCATATGTCTTGGTTGAAATCAATGCTAAAGTTCAAAAATGCTACGTGTGAACCTAGCCCAAGGTGTGGAGGAGCATTTTTGTTTTTGGTTATTTATTTTGCCTTATATACAAGTCATTAAACTGGAAAGGATGTTCCTTACCATATTTCCTAGGAAAATCCATTTTGTTTTTGTATGTTTTATTGGGAGTCTGTAAAAGTGCCATAAGACTCTGACAACATTGTTCACAGTATTGACCTGAGAGTCACAAATGCTTTCAGGGGTCTTCCCTGTCGCGATAGGACTGGCGAGTAAACTGGGACCAGGGGCGTCTTTCCTGGACCTAGCACTCCTTAGCTTGCCCTGTCCCCCGGGATACCTCAGATGGCAAGGATGCCGGGGCCTCCGCCCTTGCCCTGTCTCCTAGCTGCAGCCCTGCGTCTATCCCCATCCCCCACCCAGGGAAGAGAGGCACTACTGTGTACCTTAGTACACCAACCTGACAGACAGGGGAACAAAGACAAGGGTAAAAGAAAATTCCACTCACACAAATTATACTCTCACAAATAACAGAGGTATTCACCAGGGTGTGAAGGATGGGGGAAGAAAAGAAGGCAGGTAAGGCTACTTTCACACTAGCGTTAACTGCAATACGTCGCAAATGCGTCGTTTTGCCGAAAATACGCATCCAGCAAAAGTTCTTGCTGGATACGTTTTTTCGTCTTAGACTAACATTAGCGACGCATTTGCGACGCATTGCCAAACGTCGCGTCTGTTTTGCGACGCTTGGGCGTGTGGTAGCGGACCGTCGGGAGAAAAAAACATTACATGTAACGTTTTTTGCTCCCGACGGTCCGCTTTTTCTGACCGCGCATGCACGGCCGGAACTCCGCCCCCACCTCCCCACACTTCCCCGCACCTCACAATGGGGCAGCGGATGCGTGGGAAAAGTGCATCCGCTGCCCCCGTTGTGCGACGGAGACCACGCTAGCGTCGGGAACGTCGGCCCGACGCACAGCGACGGGTCTTTCCCGACGCTAGTGTGAAAGTAGCCTAAGGATGAGGAATTTCCAAGCATAGGAACCAAGCAACAGTTGCACAATAAACTCCTCCAGCTCTCCAAACACCAGCTCCTCACTCTCCAGATCTATGTAGCAACTGCTAACTCAGACAAGGACCTGTCCAGAAGGCCTAGCTTTTATAGGAGAGAGGAGTGGCTAACCGAGCACAGCTGAATGCAGGGATTTCCACATGGCCGATTAACCCCTGTCTTGCTGAAAACAAACATTTAATACACTGGAGAAGTGCTTCTTCTCAGTGGCGAAGCAGGAGCCATCAGACGCTGTGGTCTTCTGGCACTGCTCTGTCGCGGTAACTCCGTGACGGTACCCATGCTGTTCCCATGTCATTTGAGCACTGTTCCCATCGATTTCCGCAATTTCTAGTCCCTCTAAAGACCCCCGGGGTATGGGGCCGTGGTAAAACTGCTCGACTTTCCCATAGACTTACTTTGGGCTCATTGGTCAGGTCAAGCATTACAATAAGCTCAACCCGAGCAATGAACACCCGAGCATTTTAGTGCTTGCCCATCACTAATAGTCACTTTATAAAAGACTCCTGTCAAAAGACTCAATCAGTCAGACTCTAACCTCTACAACATGGGCAAGGCCAAAGAGCTTTATAAAGGACTAGATTGTGGCCCGATTCTAACGCATCGGGTATTCTAGAATATGCATGTCCCCGTAGTATATGGACAATGATGATTCCAGAATTCGCGGCAGACTGTGCCCGTCGCTGATTGGTCGAGGCAACCTTTATGACATCATCGTCGCCATGGCAACCATTATGACATCTACGTCGATACTGTGCCCGTCGCTGATTGGTCGAGGCGAATTCGAGGCAGACTGTGCCTGTCGCTGATTGGTCGAGGCAACCTTTATGACATCATCGTCGCCAAGCGGCTTCGACCAATCAGAGACGCGGGATTTCCAGAACAGACACAGACAGACAGAAAAACCCTTAGACAATTATATATATAGATGTTAGGGACAAGATCATAGACCTTCACAAAGCTGGAATAGGCTACAAAACATAAGTAAGACGCTGGTTGGGAAAGGAACAACTTTGTGCAATAGTAAGAAAATGCAGGAAATTCAAGATGACGGTCAATTGACATTGATCTGGGGCACCATGCAAAACCTCACCTCGTCGGTTATCCTTGATCATGAGGAAGGTGAGAGATCAGCCTAAAACTACACGGAGGAACTTGTTAAATTATCTCAAGTCAGCTGGGACCACAGTAATCAAGAAAACCATTGGTAACATTTTTACACCGTAAAGGTTTAAAATCCTGCAGTGTCTGCAAGGTCCCCCTGCTCAAGAAGGCACATATGCAGGCCAGTCTGAAGTTTGCCAATGAACATCTGGATGGTTCTGTGAGTGATTGGGAGAAGGTGCTGTGGTCAGATGAGACAAAAATTGAGGTGCTTGGCCTTAACTGAACTCACCGCATTTGGAGGAAGAGAAATGCTGCCCATGACCCAAAGAACACCGTCCCCACTGTCAAGCATGAAGGTTGAAACATTATGTTTTGGGGGTGTTTCTCTGCAAAGGACATAGGACTACTTCACCGCATCAAGGGAGAATGGACGGAGCCATGTACTGTAAAAAAAAACTTGAGTGACAACCTCCTTCCCTCTACGAGCACATTAAAAAATAGAATTATTCTTACCGTTAGTTTGGTTTCTAGGAGCCTTCCACGACAGCCTCAGGAGGTTGTTTCCACACCCTAATGGGGGACAGGAAGCACAAGAGGTTAAAAAGCCCCTCCCACCTCCCATTAACCAGTGACTTACAACTGAACCCATAGCACCGGTTACCTTTTAGGTTCTCAGAAAAAAGATCCAAGAACATCGGGAGGGAATTAATGCTGTCGTGGAAGGCTCCTAGAAACCAAATTAATGGTAAGAATAATTCTATTTTCTCTAGTTGCCTTCCACGACAGCCTCAGGAGGAATGCCAACCAATTCTGTATTTAGGGAGGAACCACAGCCTGGAGAACTTTCCGGCCAAAGACTAGATCCCGGTTGGACCAGAAGTCCAATCTATAATGTTTAGTGAATGTGTGTAGAGAAGACCATGTTGCAGCCCTGCAAATCTGCTCCGTGGATGCACCAGCCCTTTCAGCCCAGGAGACGGAGGTAGATCTGGTGGAATGAGCCTTTAGGCCTGCAGGTACCGCGACATTCTGAGCTAAATATGCTTCAGTTATGGCCTTTTTTATCCAGTTGGCAATAGTACTCTTCGCTACTTTTTTGCCTTTGTTTCGGCCAGATAAATGAACGAAGAGATTGTGGTCAATTCTGAAAGCTTTAGTTTGTTCCAAATAGTGTAAAACTATATGACGTACATCCAAAGTATGGAATCTATGTTCTTCCGGATTTGTGGGATTGTGACAGAACGATGGAAGGACTATATCCTGTGATCGTTGAAACTCTGACACCACCTTTGGAAGAAAACATGGATCAGGTCGGAACACAATGGAATCGTCCCTTATGCTGAGATAAGGTTCTCTGATTGAAAGTGCATGTATTTCCCCCACTCGTCTTGCAGTGGATATGGCAACCAAGAAGGCGGTCTTGCAGGACAGCAGCTGCGAGGAACAAGAGGATAGTGGCTCAAATGGAGGAGCCGTAAGGCCCTTTAGGACTATGTTTAAGTCCTATGATGGCACAAAGATTTGTTGCTTTGGATGATGCCTTGATGCTGAGACAAAAAACCTTTTTATCCAACGATGACCTGCCAGGTCTTGATCAAAGACAGAACTCAAGGCTGATACTTGAACTTTTAATGTACTCGGTTTTAACCCCAATTCCAACCCTTTTTGTAAAAAGTCTAATATTTGTGAGATATTAGGGTGGAAGGGGTCAAGATTACAAGGGTGACACCACGAGGAGAACCTTTTCCAAATTTTGCTATATATAGCGTTAGTGACCGGTTTCCTGGATTTTTGTAAAGTGGAGATCACTGATTCTGAGAGCCCTTTAGCTCTTAGCACCTGGGCTTCAATAGCCAGGCTGCCAGTTTGAATTTTTGGGGGTTCGGATGATGAAAGGGACCCTGCAGGAGAAGATCGTCTGACGTTTGTAGAAAGACTGGACCATCCACTTGTAATTCCCTGATGAGGTGGTACCAGCTCCTCTTCGGCCATGCTGGAGCTACCAGGATAGTCTGGACCTGATCGTCTCGGATCTTCCGAAGGATCTTTGCAAGCAACGGTATTGGAGGAAATACGTACGCTAACGGGAACCTCCATGTATGGGCAAAAGCGTCTACTCCCTGAGATTTGTCTCTGGGGTTAGAGAGAAATAAGTCTCAACCTGTGCATTCTGACTTGAAGCTAACAGATCTATGTCGGGAAGGCCCCATCTGTTCGTCAACATCCTGAAAACGTCTGTCTTCAGGCTCCATTCTCCTGGTTGTAAGTCGTGACATCTTAGGAGATCTGCTTGAACATTCACCGACCCTTTGAGGTGTATTGCTGATAATGAGAGATGTTTTTCTGCCCAGCAAAAAATTTTGCTTGACACAACTCTCAGGTAATTGAATTTTGGACTCCCTTGGTGTTTGAGATGCTCTACAGTCGTTATATTGTCCGAGTACACTCTGACATGTTGACCTACAATTAGACTGTTGGCGGCTAGAAGGGCCCTCTCCACTGCCATCAATTCTCTGAGGTTGGAGGAACTGGAGCTTTCTTTGTGATTCCAGTGACCCTGGAATGGGACTTGCGACACAACGGCACCCCAGCCCCTTCAACTGGCATCTGTTGTTACTGTCACCAGTGGAGTTTGTACCCAGTCCACGCCTTTGAGAAGGTTTGTTTGGATCACCCATCAGGCTAAGGAGGCTTTTACCTTCCCTGGAGTGTATACTCTTCTGTTTAGGAAGTTTGGATTTCTATTCCAGTTTTCCAGAATGTGTGCCTGCAGAACTCTGGAATGGGCCTGAGCCCACTGGACTGATTTTATGCAGGCCGTCATTGACCCTAGAAGAGACATCGCTGTCCGCAGAGTAGGGGACCTTTGTTTTTTTAAATCTAGGACTTTGGATACCAATTTCTTCCGGTGATCTTCTGGAAAGAAAGACTTTTGGTTCCCTGAGTCCAACAGGACCCCCCAAAATTTTATCATCTTTGAAGGCAAAAGATGAGATTTCTTTAGATTGGGTATCCAACCCAAGAGTTGTAGGATGTTTAGAGTTCTGGCAACTCTCCGATTGAGAATTTCGGCGGAAGGACCAATGATTAGAAGGTCGTCCAAGTAGGGTACTATCGCGACGCTTTGGCTTCTGATGTGAGATACAGCTTTCGCCATGACTCTGGAGAAAACCCTGGGAGCCGAGGAGATCCCGAAGGGAAGAACATTGTATTGAAAATGTAGAATCTTGTGATTCAACTGAACCACAAATCTCAGATACTTCCTGTGAGAAGGATGTATCGGGATATGAAAATAGGCATCCTTAGATAGATCTATTGTTGCCATATGTGAATGCGGAGCTATTAGAGGGATGGCTGATTTTACTGACTCCATTTTGAATTTGCAGTAAGTGATGTATTGATTGAGAGCTTTTAGGCTTATTATGATCCAGGCTTGTCCGGAGGGCTTCTTTACCATGAATATACAGGAATAATGCCCCCTTCAATGCTCGTTTACTGGGACCATAGAAATTGCTCTCGAAGCCATCAGGTCTTGTAATACTGACATCATCAATTTTTGAGTCTCCCGAGATGACGGGGAGGTGACTCTTAAGATCCTGGGAGGGGGGGGCTTCGAACTCTATAAAAAGACCCTGCTGGATAACACTTAAAACCCAGGAGCTGTTGGAGATATTCCGCCAACTGTGAATGAAGTTCGAGAGCCTCCCCCCTACTGGATCGGAGTCATTGTTTCTCTTGTTGTGACTGCTGGGGGATAAGGATATTTTTGGGTTTCCCCTTAGCATAGCTCCATCTACCGGTTTTCCCTTTGCCCTTAGCCTGGGAGGGCTGAAAAGACGTTTTCTGGGGGGTCTCTGCTCAGGAAGAGTCTTTCTCCTGTCGGTGGCTTTTTCCTGGATATCATCTAATGAAGGCCTGAAAACATAGTCTCCTTTAAAGGGAATGGAGCATAATTTTATTTTTGAAGTCACATCTGCACTCCACATCTTGAGCCAGAGCGCTCTTCTGGCTGAATTTGTCTGGACTAAGGATCTGGCGGCTACACGGATAGGTTCCATGGAGGTGTCTGCAAGAAAACCCGTTGCTCTATGTAAAATAGGCAAGGAGTCCAATAAATCATTTCTCGGAGTTCCCTGAGAGATGTGGTTTTCTAATTCTTCCATCCAGCAGAAGAGAGACCTGGCCACACAGGTAGATGCAATATTAAACCTGAGAGCTGAAGTGGAGGTTTCCCAGGATTTCTTAAGTAGGCTTTCAATCTTCCTATCTAGAGGATCTTTTAACTGGGAGGAGTCTTCGAACGGTAGGGCAGTCTTTTTAGCCACCTGAACATCTATTTTTGGGATGTTTTATTTAATTGAATCCTCATCCAGAGGAAACCTGTGCTTAAAGTCTGATGGGGTGGTTAGCCGTTTCTCTGGAAGTTCCCACTCATTATTGATCATGTCAATAATACTCTTATGAACGGGAAAGCCAGTCTGTTTATCAGTGTGAATGCCAAATAACTCGTCCTGTATAGTTTGAGGAACGGGTTCTTCTTTAAGCCCCATAGTATTTCTCACCGCAGACACCAACTCCTCAATATGTTCAGAAGAGAATAGGTACTTTCTGATTTCAGGAGTTTTCTGAGGTAGGGCATCTTCCCATTTAACTGAGGATGACGTATATGAGCCGTCAGAATCTGAGTCAGAGTATTCCTAGATTTTTTCTTTTCTTGGGAAGCGATGGACCAGGTGAGGGTGGTGGTGGCAGGGGAGGGGCAAATGTGGCCATAGAGGTCTGAACCTCCTGCCTAACCAAGGAACGTATCTCTTCAATTAGTGAAGGATGTTCAGCCCAGATTATTTTGTCCGTACAGGGTTGGCACCATGTTTTCTCCCATTTTAAGGGTAATTTTTCATTACATGTAGCGCATTTGCGCTTAGAGGTGGATTTAGGCTTGTCTCCCTGAAATGAGAGAGGGAGCAGTATAAGAATGTATACTAAAAACCACCCTTAAATGGGACCCATCCCTGCCACACTTACTGGGGCCTGGGGAGCACTGGGCTCTGCAGCTGCAGGGCAAGACATATCCATCTGAGCAGCTTACCTGAGAGACGTCTTCAGGAGGTTGTCTCCATAACCTAATGGGGGACAGGAAGCACAAGAGGTTAAAAAGCCCCTCCCACCTCCCATTAACCAGTGTCTTTCCTGTTCCCCATGGGGCATGGAGAGGTTCCTAGTACGCTGCGCGGCCGACTCTGGCAGTGGTACCTGTAGACTTTTTGCCGGGCAGTGGTGGTCGGGCCCTGGGCTTCCTCCTCCGCTTTCTGCTCCCGTCTCCTTGGATTCTGGGACCACTGTCCTGGTCCTCCTGCGTCCCCTTCCGGGGGTAAAGCGGACCAGCGATTCCCTCCCGGAGGCCTCCCTGAGCTCTCCGGCGTCTCCCCCTCCTGTGCACGCTTTTCGGCGACCCGGAAGTCACGTGGTGCTTCGGCGCTTCACTTCCGGGTCGGGCTCTCCTGTACAGGAGCGCTGTACTTCCAGGATTCTGGACCACTGAACGGCGTGTGGGGCACGCTGCATCCTCGCACGCCTGCCCGGGACTGCGGAGGGGGAGGGGATGGCTAATTGCCAGGCGCTGTGGCAGCTTTTATTTTCTATATAAAGCTGCAGAGGCTGTCGTGGAAGGCAACTAGAGAAATGGGTCGTGGCTGGGTCTTCCAACAAGACAATGACCCAAAACATACAGTCAAGGCAACAAAGGAGTGGCTCAAAAAGAAGCACATTAAGGTCATGGAGTGGCCTAGCCAGTCTACAGACCCTTAATACCATAGAAAACTTATGGAGGGAGTTGAAGCTCTGAGTTGCCAAACGACAGCCTCAAAATCTTAATGACTTAGAGATGATCTGCAAGGAGGAGTGGACCAAAATTTGTCCTGATGTGTGCAAACCTCAAAGCCTCATCAACTACAAAAACCGTCTGACTGCTGTGCTTTCCAAAAATAGTTTTGCCACCCAGTATTAAGTATTTGATCCCTCTGGCAAACAAGACTTATTTCTCATTGCAAAATGCCAAGAAATTTATATAATTTGTACAATGTGATTTTCTTGATTTTATTTTTGGTATTCTATCTCTCAATGTTAAAATTAACCTACCCTTAAAATTATAGACTGTTCATGTGTTTGTCAGTGGGAAAACTTACAAAATCAGCAAGGGATCAAATACTTGTTTCCCCCACTGTAGCAGACCTCCCACTGCTAGAATTCTATAAATGTAACAGTAGCAGTAATTAATGTCCCTCTGAGGAGATATGCAATGTAATACACGTGTTAGATACAACTTACTGCTGCTAATTTTTTTTACAAAACATTCCAAAGAGTCACTAGCGCTCCAGACCAAACGCAAATCTGGAAAAAAAATTACGTATAGCACTGTCATCCATGCCACTGCCACATCAAAGAAGAATCCAGTCATCAGATTAAGGGTGACAATTGTTTAGCCACATATAGCAGTGTAATTTTCAAGTTGATAATGGTTTATATCCAAATGACATTTTCCAGAAAAAAAAAAAAAAAAGTTCTCCACCTTTGTTCATTGTAATGACAACTTTATACAAAGAAACCCAACACCAGCAGGTCAAAAAAATCATTTATTGAGCAGTTATTTTACATATTTCTCATTGCAAGTAGTGTTGAGGACATTTGCACAGTTAAGGCTTCTTTCACTCTAGCGTCGGCACGGGGCCGTCGTTATGTGTCGGCTCGACATGCCGACGTGCGTTGTGAAATAAATGCCCGACGTGGGCAGCGGAAGCAGTCTTACGACGCTTCCGCTGCCCCATTGTAAGGTCCAGGGAGGAGGGGGCGGAGTTTCGGCCGCACATGCGCGGTCGAAGATGGCGGACACGACGCGCAAAAAAAGTTACATGTAACTTTTTTTGTGCCGACGGGCCGCCAAAACACGACGCAACCGTCACACGACGGTTGCGACGTGTGGCCATACGTCGCAATGCGTCGCTAATGTAAGTTTATGGGGAAAAAATGCATTCTGCAGACAACTTTGCAGGATGCGTTTTTTCTCCTAAACGACGCATTGCGACGTATTGCAAACGACGCTAGTGTGAAAAGTAGCCTAAGAACCATGTGCCACTGCAAACACAGGATAACCTCCTCGAAGAGAGCTAGGGCTCCCTATTGTTATGGCCCAAGTACAGCTTATTACACAGTGTGAGAAGGAAGACCGCTTTGTTTTCTACTGCACATGACAAAAATCCTTGTGCTATTTAAGCCTTAATAATGGTGGGAGTGATCATTTTGGGAAAGGAGTAGTATCTGCACTCCTCAGGAGGGATAAGATCCATCACAGTTGTTCTAATGTTGTCCTGTTTGAATCCAGCCTCCAATAGCCGAGGTACTTGAGTCTCCTAAAGAAAAAAAAACAAACAAAGAAAACAGCATATATTACAAGAAAAAAAAACCACACTAATCTGATCTATTTGAACCACTTTCTACACCCACCAAACCAGTCTATGGGCAAGTAGGTCATAGAAAATTGAATGAAAGGATATCTGATTACAGATATCAAGGTCTTAAGAAAATCGCTGGAACATGTAAATGTTAGATTTATGGGCAAGACAAGTCTATATTTACAATGAGGGGGGCATTACAAATCAGAGACATGTAATGACAGACTGTTTTCCTGATCTACACTTCTCACACTGGTAACTCCCACTGTCATTTATAATCCCTGGAGGCAGGTTCTCCTGCAGATCAATGTCCGGCCCATAGCCTGGAACAGCTCATTTCCATATTCCAGAGAAACCCACAATTTTTCATAAGACTTGAGAATGCAGATCTCAAGGTATCATTTTATTAGCTTTCCATGACCTACATGCCCATATTAGATGGCTTAGGACAGATGATCCTACTGACAGATTCACTTTAAAGGTGGTTGCACTGCCTAAAAGTTACAGTATTGATAAATATACTGCATGTGACATATATGAAAATCCTTACACATCTTACCTGAAACATTTTTTCTATATCATTGTATTTAGCTTTCAAAAACTCTCCCCAAGATGTCAGGTTGCAGTATGTAAGGACACCCCCAGGCTTCAATAGGCGGTAAGCATGAGCCTGTATAAAAAGATACATTGTAAAGCTTATTCCTATTATGATTGAGTCAATTTCTTAATACATTAATTTGTGGCAAAGCAAAAAAAAAAGTGTGTCTTATTTTTCATTTAAAAAAGTTGATTTTTTTCCCTCTATAGTCCATGTTCCATTATCACTGGCTACAAAATGAGTTTTCTGAAAATGTATCCGTAAGCCCGCTATAGAAGTCAGATTGAGTTGTAATTAAGGGAACCTGTCAAGTCCCTCAGAAGTTGTGTCTACATAGCTAAACACCCTGCCTAACAGTCCCTGTATCACATTACACAACCATATCTTTAGAAAAAATATTCCTAAAGTTGGTTTATATGTAAATGAGGGATTTGACTGGTCAATTGGCCATTAGTTTCTCCAGACTAGTTGTCCCACTTCCATGTCACCATGCCTCTGTGGGAGTGATAACTTACAAGTGCCTGTGTCATCACTTGCACTATACCAGTGGTCCCCAACTCCGGTTTTCAAGAGCCACCAACAGGTCACGTTTTCAGGATTTCCTTAGTATTGCACAGGTTATAATTGCATCACCTGGACAGGCAAGCATTCAATAGCCTGTGCAATACTTAGGAAATCCTCAAAACATGACCTGTTGGTGGCTCGAGGACCGGAGTTGGGGAACACTGCACTATACTTTCATGGGCGCTGGTTAACCACGCCATCATGCCCACAGTGGCATATCATCTTAGGGGGCCGACACCAAAGCCCCCTTGACTAGTCAAAGGGTTCATTTACAAAGATCTGTATGTGTTTAATGTAGTGCTGGGACTGTTAGGCAGGGTATTTACATATGCATACAACGTCTGGTGATGCTGGGAGCATGGGGGACCAGACTAGTTCCTTTTCATTCCCCCTCGGTTGATTTATGACCGCAGACCACAAAGTTAAATGTCTTTGAGAAGAAGTTTCCCTTCCCGTGTGTAGTTCAGTAGTGCATCATAGCTGCAGGGGCAGATCATTGAGTGGCCCGCTCTGGATCCAGGAGGGCGACAACAGGAAACTTCCCAAGGTGGCAGACTCCCTAAAAATAAATGAATCTCCATTCACCCAGACAATCATTTTAAAAACTGACCGGTCATCTCCCATGTCCATTTTTGTAGATACACCACCCACCCTTCTTGAAGTGTTCTTGATAAGACAACATACTTACCATCAGGGTATGTTTCCACGTGCAGGAAACGCTGGGTGTCAAACACGCAGCAGCCAGATGTTACAGCATAGTGGAGGGGATTTTATGAAATCCCGTCTCCACTATGCGTGGTAACACGCACCCGTCGGCCCTGCGATTACGGACATGCGGCGCGTCTTTTAAGATCGCAGCATGTCCGTGTACCTTGCGGCGACGCTGCGCCGCCGCAAGGTAAATCACAGGGCCCTATGTGTGGGGTGCGATCGATGCCGGATGTGTGCAATGAACACATCCGGCATCATCGCGTCACAGAAGGGGGCGGGGCTTAGGGCAGAGCGGGTTTGCCGCTCCGTCCAAACCGCCGGCCATCCTGAAGGTGGAAACATACCCTAATAGAGTAAGTTCACACACAGTGTGACGCTATGAAGAGACATTGTACACCATGTTCCAAATTATTATGCAAATGATATTTTTCCAGGACGTCCCTCCTGACAGCACCACCAGGAGGTTGCCCTTCATATCCTTGATAGGGACAGGAACACTGAAGAGGTTAAATAGCCCCTCCCCACCTCCACCCCTCAGTGTTTTTCCTGTACCTATCAGGAACAGACGCAGGAGAGAGTTCTCCAGAAGAGAACGGATTTACCTGATGCCGGAGTCAGGTTTTCGGTAGAGCAGGTGCTCTCGAGGGCAGTCTTTTCCTCCTGGAGGGGGCTCTGGGCAGCGGGAGTCTCGTGGAAGGACTCCCCTAGATCGCAGGATACAGACGGAGATCCCTCACGCGACAAGGTAGAGCTGTGTGCTCCCGTTAGCTGCCTCATCCCTTCACAAAGGGGCTCTGAGGCAGCGGCTGCTGCTGCGGTGTCTGGCGCTGTTCCCTCAGGCTCTACATGCAGCTGGCGCCGGCGGCGTAACCCAAACTTCCGGTCCGGTGCTCTGGGTCAGAGGGCGCTGGTGGCGACTTTTGGGGGGCGTGGCCAGATTCCCGGAGTCGGCGGGTGCATTGAGATACGTCGGTGGAACAGGAGTCTGGGACATGATGGCGCCAGGATCAGGGTCCCAGACTGGTCAGCGTGCGTTCCAGATGGTGCATGCGCAGTACAGCTGGGGACCTGCAATCACCGTTGATGCCAGCAGCTGAGTTCGGAAAGAGGACGAATCAGATGTCTTGAAGTCGGGTAAGACTGACTATTTAATGACGGACAGCTGACAGCACACCCGACTTAGTAAGTCCTTAGAGCTCGCCCACGGACCATGTGAGTAGACGTGGTGGGGAAGTACCTAGCGGGACTTTAGATCCGTAGCTACAGGGCTTTCCTTTACATTTTTAGGACAAGGACATTCCCAAGCGATCTGCCACTAAGAAAAAGGCTATCAGATGTCCGTTATGTACCGCCAAGCTCCCAGATGGTTATAACAAGAAGTTATGCGAAATGTGCATCACTAAACTACTTAAAGACGAACAATCTTCATTATTATCTAACATTAAAACCATGATTAGAGACAAAGTCCAGGCTACAGTATGAACAATGGTGCCACCCCAATCTCCTCATCCTAAGAGGCCCAGATGGGATATGGACTTAAGTTCAGAAGAAGGAGAGGTTTCAGGATACTCCGACCCGGACTCTGGTGAAGGCAATTCCTCGGTTGTATTTCCGGAGGAACGCAAGAGATACCTGTTCTCATCTGAGAACACGGATGTGCTACTAAAAGCAGTTAGGAGCACTATGAAAATAGCAGACTCCACTGAACCACTATCGGTTCAGGACAAAATGTTCGGGGGCCTGAGAACCCGCAGAAATAGAGTATTTCCAGTCAACAACCATATAACGGCGATGATACTGGAGGAGTGGGAAGATGTGGGAAAAAAGCTAGTAGTCCCAAGTAGTCAATGTTTAGCGTTAGGACTGGCAAAATGTAAGGACCCTTGATGCGGGTTGCCGGCTTACGTATTGAGGCCCGAATATAAACGAATACCTTACATACATTGATATGTTTGTTTTTTTGCACTTTATCTTGCAGGGCGCAGTCGGACCAAGATGGCTCTGTAAACTTTAGGCCTCTATTCACACAGCATGCACTTTGTAGCACTGGGCGGCCCGCCTGTATGTGCGTTACTAATAGGCTGTAAACCAGATGCTCTGCAATGCCTGTGTGAACAATGCCACATACATACTATTATCTCTTATCTTTTTGTGCACTAATGCCAAACAGCCAACACTGGATTGAAAGTGGTTGTTTCATCTGTATTTTTTGCACCTGTGTTTTTGCCATCATGAATCAGGTCCGATGCGCCCTGCTAGTGCATTTGCTTGGAGGCTTCAGCAGGTAATCAACTCTGCTTTTTTCAGTACCCCCCTGGAACCTCAGCTTGGTACTAAACTAATTACAGAAAGCTCTATACGAGCCGCTAGATCAGGCAGACCTAAAGTCTGTAACAGTCAAGACTGTCTTCCTAGTCGCAATAATGTCGGCAAGGTGAATAGGCGAGATCCAAGCCCTTTCCATAACAGATCCATACTTAAAAATACAAGAAGATTGCATCATTCTAAAATTGGATCCTTCGTTTCTCCCAAAAGTAGTGACAGACTTTCACAGAAACCAGGAAATTATATTGCCTACGTTCTGCTAGAACTACAATGATAAAGGACGTACCTCTATTCCCTGGATGTTAAAAGAACAGTATTGCAGTATCTAAAACTTACAGACAGCTGGAGAATTGACTCAAACCTCTTTATACAGATGTCTGGGAAGAACACAGGCAAAAAAGCCTCAAAGGCTACTTTAGCTAGATGGATTAAATCCATCATTTGCGCTGCGTATATTTCAGCCGGTGAATCTCCTCCAGAACACCTAAAAGCCCACTCACTGAGAGCAATATCTGCTTCATGGGCAGAGAGTGCAGGTGCATCCATGGACCAAATTTGCCAGGCGGCAACTTGGTCTAGCTCAAATACCTTTTGCAAACACTACGAGCTGGACATTGTCAAATCAACACACTGTCTTTGGGAGGAAAGTCCTCCAAGCTGTAATCCCACCCTGAATAGGAGTTATTTGGTATTTCTCCTGCTGGTGCTGTCAGGAGGGACGTCCTGGAAACTAGGAATTAGTCCTACCGGTAATGAAATTTCCAGGAGTCCATCATGACAGTACCCATTATTCACCCTCCCTTGAATTCCTGTCTGATGTGTGATATAAACATGTATAGAGAGGAAGTTCAATAAAATTGCGTTGTATCCATCCTGGTGTGGTACTTTGTAAAATCACTGAGGGGTGGAGGTGGGGAGGGGCTATTTAACTTCTTCTGTGTTCCTGTCCCTATCAAGGATATGAAGGGCAACCTCCTGGTGGTGCTGTCATGATGGACCCCTGGATATACCATTACCAGTAGGACCAATTCCTAGTTTCTCGGATTTTCCTAAATGTTTGGTGCAAATGACAGTCAGTCTAATAAAAGTCATCACCTCTAAGAGTATACATCGAATTTTATTGAAGAAACCTCCCAATGATAACAGTATAATCTCCAAAATGAATAAAAACTCAAAATGCACTGTTCCAAATTATTAGGCACAGAATTTATAAACATTTGATATGTTTTAAAGGGAACCTGTCACTCCCAAAATGGAAGTTGAGCTAAGCCCACCGGCATCAGGGGCTTATCTACAGTATTCTGGAATGCTGTAGATAAGCCCCCGATGTATCCTGAAAGATGAGAAAAAGAGGTTAGATTATACTCACCTGGGCAGGCGGTCCGATCCGATGGGCATCGCGGTCCGGTCCGGGGCCTCCCATCTTCATAGGATGACGTCCTCTTGTCTTCATGCTGCGGCTCCGGCCTCTCTGACCTTTCCCGGTGCCTGTGCACTGCAGTACTTTGCTCTGCCCTCAACAGGGCAGACAAAGTACGCCTGCGCCGGAGCTGCAGTGTGAAGACAAGAGGATGTCATCCTATGAAGATGGGAGGCCCCGGACCGCAG
The DNA here is from genome assembly GCF_051348905.1 of Ranitomeya variabilis. NCBI lineage: Eukaryota > Metazoa > Chordata > Amphibia > Anura > Dendrobatidae > Ranitomeya > Ranitomeya variabilis. Next base: position 756,176,205 of record NC_135232.1, read on the forward strand.
CGGGAACGCCCCTGGGTGAGTATAATCTAACCTCTTTCTCATCTTTCAGGATACATCGGGGCTTATCTACAGCATTACAGAATGCTGTAGATAAGCCCCTGATGCTGGTGGGCTTAGCTCACCTTCGATTTTGGGGGTGACAGGTTCCCTTTAAAGAACTGAAAATGCTCATTTGTGGATTTTGCAGCATTAGGTCACATTCACTGAACAAAAAAGCTATTTAACGCCAAAACATCCTAACAGGCCAAGTTACATGTTAACATAGGACCCCTTCTTTGATATCACCTTCACAATTCTTGCATCCATTGAACTTGAGTTTTAGGAGAGCTTCTGCTTGTATTTCTTTGCATGAAGTCAGAATAGCCTCCCAGAGCTGCTGTTTTGATGTGAACTGCCTCCCACCCTCATAGATCATTTCCTTGATGATACTCCAGATGCTCTCTATAGGGTTGAGGTCGGGGAACATGGTGACCACACCATGAGTTTCTCCTTTTATGCCCATAGCAGCCAATGGCTCAGAGGTATTCTTTGCAGCATGAGATGGTGCATTGTCATGCATGAAGATGATTTTGCTCCTGAAGGCACGTTTCTGCTTTTTATACCATGGAAGAAAGTTGTCAGTCAGAAACTTTACTTTGCAGAGGTCATTTTCACACCTTCAGGAACCTTAAAGGGCCCTACTAGCAGTTTACCCATGATTCCGGCCCAAAACATGAATCCACTTCCTTGATGATGTCGCAGCCTTGTTGGGACATGGTGGCCATCCACCAACCATCCAGGGTTGCTCGACACTCATCAGTAAACAAGACTATTTGAAAATTAGTCTTCATGTATGTCTGGGCCCACTGCAACCCTTTCTGCTTGTGAACATTGTTTAGGGGTGGCCGAATAGTAGGTTTATGAACCAAACCAAGCCTTTGAAGGATCCTACACCTTGTGGTTCGAGGGACTCCAGAGGCACCAGCAGCTTCAAATATCTGTTTGCTGGTTTGTAATGGCTTTTTATCAGCTGCTCTCTTAATCCGATGAACTTGCCTCGCAGAAACCTTCCTCATTAGGTCTTTATCCGCACGAACTCTGTGCGCAGAATCAGCCACAAATCTCTTAACAGTACAATGATCACGCTTAAGTTTCGGGAAATATCTAATGTTTTTATCCCTTGACCAAGGCATTGCACCATATGATGCTTTTCGGCAGCAGAGAGATCCTTTTTCTTTCCCAAGTTACTTGAAAACTGTGGAGCGTCCTTCTTAAGTAGTTTTCCTTTAATTAGAATCACCTGGAAAACTAATTATCACATGTGTTTAACCCCTCACCGAACTCCGCTGTATAAGTACTGCGGAGTTAAGATCCCCTACTTTGATGTGGGCTCTGGCGGTGAGCCCCCATCAAAGCTGGGACATGTCAGCTGTTCAAAACAGCTGACATGTGCCCGCAATGCGGTGGGTGGAATCACGATTCATCTGCCGCTAATAACTAGTTAAATGCTGCTGTCAAACTGACAGCAGCATTTAACTAGCGCATCGGGCCAGAAATGAATGCAAAACTGACCAACGTCACATGATCTGGGGTCAGCGATGAGTCAGCATAACAACCAGAGGTCACCTTGAGACCTCTATGGTTGTTGATGCCGGATTGCTATGAGCGCTCATAGCAATGCAGTAAATCTACTACATAGGAGCGATCTGAGCATCACTTCTATGTAGCAGAGCCGATCGAGTTGTGCCAGCTTCTAGACTCCCATGGAGGCTATTGAAGCATGGCAAAAGTAAAAAATAAAAAAAAGTTTTAAAAAATATGAAAAAAAATCTATATAAAGTTTAAATCACCCACTTTCGCCCCATTCAAAATAAAAGAAAAAAAAAATTTGGTATCGCCGCGTTCAGAATAGCCCGATCAATAAAAAATAAATAAAAAAAGGATTAACCTGATTGCTAAATGGCGTAGCGAGAAAAAAAAAATTGAAATGCCAGAATTACATTTTTTGGGCCGCCACGACATTGCATTAAAATGCAATAACGGGTGATCAAAAGAACATATCTGCACCAAAATGGTATTAAAAACGTCAGCTCGGCACGCAAAAAATAAGCCCTCACCAGACACTAGATAACGAAAAATGGAGTCGCTACAGGTATCGGAAAATTGAGCAATTTTTTTTTTTTTTTACCAAAGTTTGGAATTTTGTTTAACCACTTAGATAAAACTTAACCTAGTCATGTTTGGTGTCTATGAACTCGTAATGACCTGGAGAATCAAAATGGCAGGTCAGTTTTAGGCTATGTTCACACGCTGCGGATTTTTCTACGGATCCTCAGCATTTCCGCAGCTGCGGGTCCGCAGCGGTTTCCCATGCTTTACAGTACAATGTAAACCTATGAGAAACGCAATCCGCAGTGCACATGCGGAAAAAAACGTGCAGAAACGCAGCGGTTTATATTCCGCAGCATGTCAATTCTTTGTGCGGAATCCGCAGTGGTTTTACACCTGCTCCATAATAGAAAAATGCAGGTGTAAAACCGCAGTGGAATCCGCATAAAAACCGCGGTAAATCCGCAATAAATCCGCAGGAAAAACACGCAGTTTTTGCCCTGTGGATTTATGAAATCCGCTGGGGAAAAATCCGCAGAGGATCATTCTACGTGTGCACATACTCGTAGCATTTAGTGAACCTAGCAAAAAAGCCAAAACTAAAACAACAAAAATTGTGGGATTGCACTTTTTTTTGCAATTTCACCGCACTTGGAATTTTTTTCCCGGTTTCTAGTACACGACATGCTAAAACCAATGATGCCGTTCAAAAAGTACAACTTGTCTCGCAAAAAACAAGCCCACACATGGCCATATTGACGGAAAAATAAGTTACTTATGACTGTTGTGTTTGAAACTGTTAAGCTGTAAAGCACTGCGGAATATGTTGGCGCTATATAAATAAAGATTATCACTATTATTATCCTGTATGTACGGGTTATGTGTGGACGCTTATACTGTATGTACGGTGCTATGTGGGCGCTTATATTGTATGTAGGGGGCCATGTGGGGGCATATTGCCTGGACTTGTGAGCCGTTATCCTCATTGCAGTACGGCTTATGGTCTCCTTTTCTTGTCCTGATGGAAGGAATTCCCTGAATGACCAAAAGACATCCAGATTCAAGAATAAGAAGGCCTGCTTCTCACAAAGAAACCTCTACTGCAAACTTCATGTTTTGTCAGAGCAACACAAGGACTGGACATTAAAGCAGTTGAAATCTGAACAGTGATACGACAAGGCAAAAACGTGAGCTTTTTGGGGACTAACAGCCACATCTTTGTGGTGTGATGTTGGGCTTTGCTGGTGATCTATTCCAAGTTCAATGCAGTCACTCAGCATCTACAACATGCACCCCATCGAGGTTTGCACTTTGTGGGACCATCATTTGGGTTGCCACAGGATAGTGACAAGCTACAGAATGAAAAAGCCATCTGTTCTTGAGAATGAAGAGGATTCTTATTAGGAGGCACTTTTTTTTTTGCAAAGTATTTAGTAATTTTACGCATTTAACAAGACAACTCTGTTTCTGTTTGCGCAAAGTGCATTCTGCCAAAATCTTTTCCATTGCATAATGGACTATGAATCAGGCTTTAAAATACTATCTAGTAGTGAGGACACCAACACTGGAAATCTGATCTTACCTTGATAAAGTTGAACTGATGTGTATGCCAGGTCTCCTCAGACAGAGGATATGTGTCATACAAAATGCCTACACAGACAAAACACATTACTATGAAGAATAAGCCAAATGGGGACAGAATTAAAGAGGGTATGCATTCTTACCATCAAAGTGGCCATCTGGTAGAGTAGGTACCACATCTTCCCAAAGCCCTTTCAGTGGTACAATCTGTAAAGAATATAAAATAAAAACACACATTTATATTACTGTCCTTGAATAAAATATCATACAGAATACCTGACACCCCATCACCAACTTAATAGTAGAGCTTATTTCCTCAGGGAATGTGAAGCCCTCAATACCTGCAATGTCCATGTACTCTCGCCTTATTTATCTACCCATACTTCTGTACATGCTGACCATGCAGTCTGCTGTCCATGACTGCCTGCTGCCCCCTTAGACCCTTGGCTTTTGCACTTTGAAATGAGCAAAAGCTGTACAAACACATGCTATCAGTCCTATGTAGATGTGTACTCATGATCCCAATTTCCACATGCACATTGACCCTCCAGTCCTGCAAGCGTCAGTGCATTGCAGTCTTCCATATATACACATGCTTCAAGTTATGACTTCAGCACCAAGATATTCTGACCTACTTATATCCTGCAGCACATTAAATAGAAGCAGCAATGACATGAAGCCATAGTGATAAGCTGCAGATAATTTACTGTATTTTGTATTATAAGATGCACTTTTTCTCCCCCAAATTTAGGGGGAAACTCATAATCCAAACTGTGGCTGCAGTGGAGTGTGGTCCCAGGGTTGCTGCTGCCAGTAGCAGAAGTCGATGGATTGTTAAAGGCCCTAGGCTGGTAAGGCAAGGTGATCAGCGCACGGTTCATTACCCCGTAATGCATGGCCTGTGCTCGCTTCATATAGACTGTGAAGGAATTTCCATTTATTCTAGGTAGGTAATAGCAGAGCAGACATATGTATATCAGTATATACCAAAACAGACACCTATAGCGGCACAATTAGGTTCTGCTTGCTATACATAGTGATACCTCCATACATCACACCTTATGGGGTTGTGTTTTGGCCCATTCCTGTAGTCGCTGGAATACCCCATCGTTACACTCCACAATCCAGTGCTCGTCTATATTATACTCTTCCACTTTAGTAGCAGCTATGGCCATGCCAAAGCCGAGCTCCAACACACGGCCACCTGGAAGAAAGGATGTGGTTAGCACTCAACATTCACGAATCGTCCAATCTGCCTGTACATGGGGAGGTGACCCGCAGGGCCGATAAACACTAGTGAGAATCAGCAGCAGCGTTCTCTGGGGGCATCTTCTCCGGCCATAAAGGGACAGTCACTGGTTGGTTTCATGGCGTCCTTGCACGGCATAAAGACGTGACCTACATTACAAGGTGGCTAACTATAGGCCACACAGAAGCGTGAGCAGTAACACAGGTGTATTGGGATGCGCGCAGGGCCGGACTGGGACTAAAATTCAGCCTTGGCATTTGAAGTCACACAGGCCCACTTGTCACATGGTGACTGTATAATATCTTTGTACACTTGTAGGCTACAAGAAGTGAGGGGAGTGTAACACGACTATATAACATATAATTACAGCTGTATCCAGCATTACAGCTCAGCCCCCATAGAATGTAATGCAGCCAGCCCCCATAGAATGTAATACAGCCAGCCCCCATAGACTATAATACAGCACAGCCCCATAGAATGTAATGCTGCATAGCCCCCATAGAATGTAATACAGCACAGCCCCCATAGACTGTAATACAGCACATCCCCATAGAATGTAATGCTTGCCAGCCCCCATAGAATGTAATGCAGCACAGCCCCCATAGAATGTAATGCAGCACAGCCCCCATAGAATGTAATGCAGCACAGCCCCCATAGAATGTAATGCAGCACAGCCCCCATAGAATGTAATGCAGCACAGCCCCCATAGAATGTAATGCAGCACAGCCCCCATAGAATGTAATGCAGCACAGCCCCCATAGAATGTAATGCAGCACAGCCCCCATAGAATGTAATGCAGCACAGCCCCCATAGAATGTAATGCAGCACAGCCCCCATAGAATGTAATGCAGCAGAGGCCCATAGAATGGAATGCAGCAGAGGCCCATAGAAAACAATGCAGCACAGGCCTATAGAATATAATGCAGCACAGGCCCATAGAATGGAATGCAGCACAGCCCCATAGAATATAATGCAGCACAGGCCCATAGAATGGAATGCAGCAGAGGCCCATAGAATGGAATGCAGCACAGCCCCATAGAATATAATGCAGCAGAGGCCCATAGAATGGAATGCAGCCAGCCCCATAGAATATAATGCAGCAGAGGCCCATAGAATGGAATGCAGCCAGCCCCATAGAATATAATGCAGCACAGGCCCATAGAATGGAATGCAGCACAGCCCCCCCCCCCCCCCCCCCAATAGCTCCACAATCCAGTCATCACTCATTGATAAAAAAAAAACCACAAACACTCTACTCACCTTTCCTCCTGCCCCGCGCTGCTCTGGCTCTGGTCTCAGCAGTCGCAGTCTGCCCGGTCACACAGCAGGTGCGCGATGATATGACGTCATCGCGCACCCGCAGTGTCAGCGGCAGGCAGAGCGGGGAATGATGGGAGAGGGGGCGTCAGCAGACGCTCTCTCCTCCATCATTGCATTCAACTGTACCGGCGTCGTATAGTTGAATGCGGGGCCGGGAGTGTGCCGACAGCGGGGAGAGTGTGCCGACAGCGGCACACTCGAGCGGCCCACTACTGCCACCGGCCCTTCTGGCATTTGCCAGAACTGCCCGATGGCCAGTCCGGCCCTGGATGCGCCTCATGAGCCACAGGCTCTGAGCATGGAGATCGGGTCTGTAGGCAAGTACCATACTCAGGAGGAGCGAGAGGACGCACCCAGACCCCAGTGCCCCCTTATAAAGACAATAACATCTGCGGCTCTATTGTAGGTAAATGGGGTCTTATTAATGCAGGTTAGTAAGTGTACCACCCTCCGTAGTAAGGCAGGCTTTATACCTATAGGGCTAGTAATCCGCACATACTATGGGGCCAGCACTAACCCAATGCACACACTCTGTCAGCACACAGTGGCTATATGGCCACTGACTTCTGAAAGATTGGGGATGTCAGGTGGCCAGTCATTAGTTTGGAGGAAGGGGGCAGTCCAGCAGGTCAGTAGAGGAGGATGGCAGAAGTACGTTAGTTGGGGTCCGGTGACATTCTGGGACGGCGCACATTAATGACCCACTGTAGGGTGAGGAGCCCTATATAGCATCCCCACCCCCTCCCTGCTCTCCAGCTGTCACCATGTGGGGCTATTCTGGGCCACACTGCCCCCACTCACACACAGGCTGGTGCAGGGGGCACCCCATACCTTTACTGGCCGCCACCCCAGCCAAGCTGTGCATGTAGGGGGTCTCCCATCTCTCCATAACCGGCTTGCCCATGATTTCCAGGTGAGTGTCTGTCTCATTGTAGCCGGCGTCCGCGCTGTGCCACGACGACTTGCAGCTCTCCCCTTCTGCAAAGATTTTCTGTGAAGCCATGGCTGCCCTCGGGGAACACTGACAGAGGGCGAGCGCCGGCCGGGACCTGAGATATAGCGATCCAGTGGGGGCGGGGCTTCACGAGGCATGTCGGGGCGTGGCCGCCGGAGGGGGCGTGGTCAGTGCTCAGAGCAGGACTCTGGGCTCAGGGCTGAGCAGCAGAGGAGGATGTTTGCTGCAATGTGTCAGTTAATAAATGGCTAAGTGTAGGCAATCACCTATATGCAGGGTAGAAAATACAGCAAGATCGGGGATAAATCGGCATTTAGAAAAAGGATCCGAATGCTAATGTCTGCCCACCATGAGTTTTTTGACGCTGCGTTTTTCAGTTCCAGCAAAGTAAATGGGATTTATAAGGGCATTTTGTGCACACGTAGAATGGTCCACTGCGGATTTTTCCGCAGCGGATTTGATAAATCCCCAGGGCAAAAACACTGCATTTTTCCTGCGGATTTATCACAGTTTTACTGTGGATTTACCTCGGTTTTTGTGCAGATTCCTGCGGTTTTCTATTATGGAGCAGGTGTAAAACCGCTGCGGATTCCGCACAAAGAAGTGACATGCTGCGTTTCTGCGCGTTTTTTTCCGCAGCATGTGCACAGCGTTTTCGGTTTCCCATAGGTTTACATTGTACTGTAAACTCATGGGAAACCGCAGCAAAATCCACATCCTGTGCACAGAGCCTAAAACTCTCATGCCACTCAGCATAAGCTCACCTGCAGTACGTGGTTATAATCCGCAAAATGTCGCTTTCTCTTTCACACTTACATTTTTTACAATCAGGGCTCATACTCACTTGCGTGAAATACGGCCGAGTCTCGCATGGTAACACCCGGCTCTGCCGCCGGCACTTGGGAACAGAGCGTGCAGCTCCATGTATTGCTGTGCGACCGCATGCTCCGCTCTGGAGTGCCGGCGTTAGAGCTGGGTTTTAACCTGCGAGACTCGGCCGTATTTCACGCAAGTGAGTATGAGCCCTATGTCACAATCCGTCAAAATGGTGAAAAGACGGATCCTGTGCAGATTGTAAAAAACTGATATACTGGATCCTTTTTTTTTATGGATCCGTAGCGTTTTCCAAGTGATCTGTAGCATCGCTTGGAAAACTGACAGGTTGGTCACACTTGTCAAATATAGTGTTTGACAAGTGTGACCAACTGTTTACTATTGATGCTGCCTATGCAGCATCAATAGTAAAAAGATATAATGTTAAAAATAGTAAAAAAATCTTGATATTCTCACCTTCCGGCGTCCCCCGCAGCCTTCCCGATGCTCAGTTTCAAAAGATGGCATCCGTCGCTTGATTCCTGCTTTTGACAGTCAGTGACGGATCCTGCGTCCATAGGCTTCCATTATAGCCAACGACGGACAGCGCAGGATCCGTCGCTGTCGATTTTCCGACGTACAGAAAAAACGTTCCTCTGTGCGTTGTCTCCGCCCGACGGACAGCAATTTTACGACGGATCCAGTGCACGACAGATGAAACGGAAGGACATCCGTCACAATCCGTCGCTATTACAAGTCTATGGGAAAAAAACGGATCCAGCAGAAACATTTACTGGATCCGTTTTTTTCACAAAACGACGCATTGTGACGGAAAAAGAAAGACGGAAGTGTGAAAGATGCCTACAGGTACGCTGAGTTTTCTGTGTAGATTTTACCAATAGACGCATTAGATGCAGGTAAAAAATCCACTTGTGCTCTTAGTGCCTTTCCACAGGGAAAGACATAAAATACACGTGTGATCAAAAGCGCAATATAAATGCAAGTGAAAAACCGCGCTTAAAATCGCAATGAAAAAAACGCAAGTAACATAATTTACTTAGGTGCAGAAATTCTGCCACATCAAAAGCTCATCGTGGGAACAGAGCCTTACGGTACGTGTCCACTTTCAGGAAACGCTGCGTTTTTGACGCAGCGTTGAGCCGCAGCGTCAAAAACGCAGCGTCCAGATGTTACAGCATAGTGGAGGGGATTTAAAGAAATCCCGTCTCCACTGTGCATTAAAAAACGCAAGCGTTTTTCCCGCGAAAACGCACATGCGGTGCGTTTTTTCAGAACGCAGCATGTTGCTACAATGAGCAAAACACGCAGGAACACCGCAGGTGACCTGCCAGTGACCTCAGGTGCATTTTTGGTCAGGATTTCACCTGCATAAAATCCTGACCAAAGCCTGAAGCAAACCTGAACGTGGACACATACCCTTAGGGTATGTTTCCACGTTCAGGAAACGCAGCGTCCAGATGTTACAGCATAGTGGATGGGATTTTATGAAATCCAGACTCCACTATGCGTTTAAAAACGCATGCGTTTTTGCCGCGAAAACGCATGCGTTGTGCGTTTTTTCAAAACGCTGCATGTTGCTACTATGAGCAAAACACGCAGGTACACCGCAGGTGACCTGCCAGTGACCTCAGGTGCAGTTTTGGTCAGGATTTTACTTGCATAAAATCCTGACCAAAGACTGATGCAATCCTGAACGTGGAAACATACCCTTAGGGTATGTGTCCACGTTCAGGATTGCATCAGGATTTGGTCAGGATTTTCCATCAGTATTTGTAAGCCAAAACCAGGAGTGGAACAATTAGAGGAAAAGTATAATAGAAACATATGCACCACTTTTGCATTTATCACCCACTCCTGGTTTTGGCTTACAAATACTGATGGAAAATCCTGACCAAATCCTGATGCAATCCTGAACGTGGACACATACCCTAGGGTATGTGTCCACGTTCAGGATTGCATCAGGATTTGGTCAGGATTTTACCTGCATAAAATCTGCACCTGAGGTCACTGTCAGGTCACCTGCGTTTTTCATGCGTTTTTTGACGCGTTTTTTTCATGCGGATTTGTGGGTGTTTTTGTAAGCTCAATAAAGATATAACAACCTCTTCATTTACATACTCCATTGAAGAATAATGTTTACACACACAGACAGATAGTTGATAGATAACAGATAGATCAATAGATAGATAATAGATGATAGATATAGGTAGACAGATAGACAGCTGATCAGCTGTTTGCGAGAACCAGACTAGTGACCGGAGATAACTCCCGGTCACGTGCACGGCAGTTCTCGCGATAACATAAGTTATCGCGAGAACTGCAGTGGAGAAGGGACTTCCGGCGGCGGGACAGGTGAGCCGGCAGACGTGCGTAGTAAGCTGCGTGTACTCAGTTTCTACGCATGTGACTAATCATTAGATGCGATTTTATCGGAGCGTCGCCGCTTTGTAAACAAACATGCTGCGTTCTGAAAAGACGCACCGCGTGTCCGTTTAAGCCGGTCTGCCGCCTCCGTGTTTTACCGCATAGTGGAGACGGGATTTCATGAAATCCCCTCCACTATGCTGTAACATCTGGACGTGGCGTGTTTGACGCTGCGGCTCTACACAGCATCAAACACGCAGCGTTTCCTGAACGTGGAAACATACCCTAAGTGTACCCACAGTGTTACTCATCATTGCAGAAGTCCTGCTGATTTGCCGCACGTTTCATCCTTTCCATTGCAAAACAGCAAGGCTGTGTGCACACAATGAGTTTTTGGTGAGTTTTTCTGTGTATTTTTGCTGCGTCACAGCGGATTTCTAGAGATCTCCTGCCCACTGGGCTTCTTTTTCACGCTGCTGAATCTGATCCACAAGATGCCCGTTTTGTTGCGGGTACACTGAGTTTTCTGTGCAGGTTTTCATCATAGATTCATAGACTTACATTAGATGCAGAAAATCCGCAGGTTAAACAGCAAAAACACATTAAAAAAACACATGTAATCCAAACATGACTGTATCAATAAAGTTTTCAAAGCCAAATACCAGGAGAAATCAATAACAAAACAGCTTTATTTAACCCCTTAATGACCAGGCCAATTTTTACAATTCTGGCCACTGTCACTTTATGTGGTTATAACTCTAAAACGCTTCAATGTATCCCACTGATTCTGAGATTGTTTTCTTGTGACACATTGTACTTCATGTAAAGGTACCGTCGCTCCATTATCGCTCCAGCGTCGTAGACAGCGGTCACACTTCGCAATGCACGGCGCTGGAGCGATAATTTCATGACGTATTTGCAATGTAGAAGTCGTACGGGACAGTACGATATACAATATATACAGTATACAATATCGTGCACACCTTTGTTACACGATGCGATCATGCCGCCACAGCGGGACACTTGACGACGAAAGAAAGTTTCAAACGATCTGCTACGACGTACGATTCTCAGCGGGGTCCCTGATCTCAGTAGCGTGTCAGACACAGCGAGATCGTAAGTATATCGCTGGAACGTCACGGATCGTGCCGTCGTAGCGACCAAAGTGCCACTGTGAGACGGTACCCTTAGTGGTAATATTTCACACTAGACCTTGTAAATCAAGGTCCCAGAGTCTGGAGGAAGAGTGGAGAGGCACACAATCCAAGCTGCTTGAGGTCTACTGTGAAGTTTCCACACTCAGTGATGGTTTGGGGAGCCATGTCATCTGCTGGTGTAGGTCCACTGTGTTTTATCAAGACCAAAGTCAGCACAGCCATCTACCAGGAAATTTTAGAGCACTTCATGCTACCCTCTGCCGACAAGCTTTTTGGAGATGGAAATTTTATTCACCAGTAGGACTTGACACCTGTCCACACTGCCAAAAGTACCAATACCCGGTTTAAAAACAACAGTATCACTGCTTGATTGGCCAGCAAACTCGCCTGACCTTAACCCCATAGACTATGGGGTATTGTCAAGAAGAAGATGAGAGACACCAGACCCAACAATGCAGACGAGCTGAAGGCTGCTATCAAAGCAACCTGGGCTTCCATAACACCTCAGCAGTGCCACAGGCTGATCGCCTCCATGCTGCACCACAATGATGCAGTAATTGATGCTAAAGGAGCCCCGACCAAGTATTGAGTGCATTTACTGAACATACATTTCAGTAGGCCAACATTTGGGATTTTAAAATCATTTTTTTCAACATGGTGTTATAAAGTATTCTAATTTACTGAGATAACGAGTTTTGGGTTTTCATTGGCTGTAAGCCATAATCATCAACATTAACAGAAATAAACACTTGAAATAGATCATTCTGTAATGACTCTATATAATGTACGAGTTTCACTTTTTGTATTGAAGAACTGAAATAAATTATCTTTTTGATGATATTCTAATTTTGTGAGAAGCACTTGTATAACAATGAACTGTGTAGATTGTTAAATGAATAAAATGCCACCTTTGTCTGTACATAGTGATTGAAGCATATTGTGCCAAGTATTGCTCATATAAGAGAGTGGTGGCCCACCCTTGCATAGGGGCCCACCAGAGGATTCTTTTGTTCTCCAGTGGTCCAGTTCAAGCCAGGTGGGGCCATTACATAGCATGGGTGAAAATGTGGGAGCCATTATAGAACGTGGATGCAAATGCTGGGGCCATTATACAGCATGGGTATAAATGTGGGGACCATTATACAGCATGGGTCCAAATGTGGAGGCTTTTATTTAGCATGGGTATAAATGTGGGGGCCATTATACAACATGGGTCCAAATGTGGAGGCTTTTATTCAGCATGGGTATAAATGTGGGGGCCATTATACAGCATGGGTCCAAATGTGGAGGCTTTTATTCAGCATGGGTGTAAATGTGGGGACCATTATACAGTGTGGGTACAAATATGTGCATTATTACTCAACGTGGATGCAAATGTCGAGGCCATTATAGAGCATGGGTGCATGTGTGGGGGACATTATACAGTGTGGGGGCCTTTAAACATTGTGCAAATGTGGGGCCATTATACATTGTGGGGGCCATTATACAGCATGGGCACAAATGTGGAGGCCATCATACAGTGGGGTGCAAATGGGGAAACCATTATACAGCGTGCATGTGAATGTTGGGTCCATTATACAGTGTTGGTTCAAATGTGGGGGCCATTATACAGCAAGGGTACAAATGTGGGGGCCATTATCTAACGTGGGTGCAAATGTGGAGGCCATTATACAACGTGCGTGCAAATGTGGGTGCCATTATAGAACGTCAGCGCAAATGCTGGGGCCATTATACAACAAGGGTACAAATGTGGGGGCCATTATCTAACGTGGGTATAAATGTGGGGGCCATTATACAGCATAAGTGCAAATGTGGGGGCTATTATAGAACATGGATGCAAATGCTGGGGCCATTTTACAGCATGGGTGTAAATGTGGAAATCATTATACAGCATGTGTGCAAATATGGGGGCCATTACATAGCATGGGTGCAAATGTACGGGCCATTATACAGCGTGGGTGCAAATGTCGGGGCCATTATAGAACATGGATGCAGTTTGGAGGCCATTATACAATGTGGGTTCAACTGTGGGGGGACCATTTTACAGCGTGGGGGCAAGTGTGGGGGTCAATATACAGTGTGATGGCCATTATATATTGTAGATGCAAATGTGGGGGCCATTATACAGCGTGGGGGTGATTATACAGCGTGGGTGCAAATGTAGGGGCCATCATACAGTTTGGAGGCCTTTTACTGGTGTGGGATCTAATGTGAGAGCCATCATACAGTATGGGAGCTAATGTGGTTGCCATCCTACAGTGTGGGGACAATTGAGGGGTCCAACATACAGTTTAGTGGCCATTATACAGTATGAGGGCCACTATACAGTTTGGGGGCTACTATGAGGGCCATTATACAGCTTGGGGGCTACTGTGAGGGCCATCGTACGGTGTGGGGGCCCTCATAAAGTGTAGGGATTAATGAGGGGGACCACCATACTGTGTATAGGGGAGCTGTATATGGGAGGACTCAGGGGACATTGTTAAATGTTTAGTAGGCACTTAAGTATTATTGTTATAGGAGCGCATAGGGTATTGCAACCATCAAAGATGCACACGGGGGCATTGACACAGTTTTCTATGGCACTTTCACAGCGTATTCAATTTTTGTAGGGGACATTTCATTACTATGTAAGGGGCACAATGGTGGGCATTATTATGTGGGCGCTAAGAGGAGCATAATATTTGTGCCACACAGCACACAGAAGGGGCAGTAATAGGGACACATACGGCCGCAGCGGCTCAGTATTGGGGTATCAGTAGGATGAGGAGTTTGTGCAGGTTGGGAATACATAGGGAAAGTGCACAAAATGTGAAAAGTCATATGTCTTTGTTGCAATCTCTGCAGAGGAGTCGTGGCTGGAGAATTTATGTCGGTCTGGGGCAGATGGAAAAGATGAGAAAAGAGAACGATTCCATCAGAAAGAACGTCAGCTGTAAGTCACTATCTATAACTGTACTGTGATCACTTCCATGTTCTGCAGGACTGGTCTTTACCACTGTATGCTCACAGTATGTCAGCAATAACAGTGCTGGTCTTTGTATAGAGATTTATTTTCAGTAGTGGTGAGCGAATGTAATGGGATAATGTCTTATCCGAGCATCTGGGGTTGCTTGTATATTATGTTTGAGTCCTTGTGGCTACATGATTAGTGACTTTTAAACAGCCTGAACACATGCAGGGATTGCCTGTTTGTTATGCAATCCCCACATGCGGTCAGGCTGTCTAAGGGTATGTGCACATGTTGCGGATTTCTTGCAGAAATTTCCTGAAGAAAACCGGAAATTTTCTGCAAGAAATCCGCCTTTTTTTTGTTTGCGTTTTTTTTCCGTTTTTTTCGCGTTTTTTTAGCATTCTGCAAGCGTAATTAGCTTGCAGAATGCTAAAGTTTTCCAAGCGATCTGTAGCATCGCTTGGAAAACTGACTGACAGGTTGGTCACACTTGTCAAACATAGCGTTTGACAAGTGTGACCAACTTTTTACTATAGATGCAGCTTATGCAGCATCTATAGTAAAAGATAGAATGTTTAAAAAAAATAAAAAAAATAAAAAATGCTTATACTCACCCAGACATCTCCTCACCGGCGTCCGTTCTTCTTCCTATAGCTGGTCTGTGCGCACAGGACCTTCCGTGACGTCACGGTCACGTGAGCGGTCACATGACCGCTCACGACCAATCACAGGACAGTGACGTCATCGGAAGGTCTTTCACCGCACACCAGCTACAGGAACCGAAGCGACAGCATGCAGTGGAGGCGGGAAGACATCGAGGGTGAGTATAGGACTATTTTTTATTTTAATTCTTATTTTTTGACCACTTATAAGGTGCCCAGTGTGTGGAGGAGAGTCTCCTCTCCTCCACCCTGGGTACCAACCGCACATAATCTGCTTACTTCCCGCATCGTGGGCACAGCCCCGTGCGGGAAGTAAGCAGATCAATGGACCCCTAGGTGTGTGGAATCCCCTGCAATTCCGCATTTTAATGAACATGTTGCTTTTTTTTTCCGCGATGCGATTTTTTCGCGGAAAAAAAGGCTACATTTGCACAAAAAATGCGGAATACACTTAAAATAATAGGAGGCATATGTAAGCGTTTTTTTCACGTTTTTATCACGTTTTTATAGCGAAAAAACGCGAAAAAAACGCGAAAAATACTTAACGTGTGCACATGGCCTAAGGCTACTTTCACACATCACGTTTTTTTGTTTCAGGCACAATCCGGCAATTTGTGAAAAAAAATGGATCAGGTTTTTTTTTTACGCCGGATCCGTTTTTTTCCCATAGAGTTGTATTAGCGCCGGATTGTGCCTGATGGCCAGATGTTTCATCCATTTTTTTTCCGGATCCATCCAAATAGTCGTTTCCGGCGGACAGAGAAAATGTCCACTGCAACGTTTTTTTGTCTGGCAGAAAAAAAACGCACATTGACGAAATCGGCCAAAAACACATGAAACGGACGTGTGAAACTATGAATACGGCGCCCGGATCCGGTTTTCAATGCATTTTCCATACAAATCATGCAGATTTGCCGTTCTGGTCTCTCTCTCTCTCCTCTCTCTCTCTCTCATTGTATTGTATGTGGTAGACGCCTTGCTACACTCATCAGCAGAGGTTTAAACTAGAGCAATATGGCATGGGAAATATAGGGCCAGGAAAAAATATGCAGCTAATGAATTCTTTTGAGTACCCTGCTATTAGAAGTGGAAATAAAGAACAAAAACAACAAATTCTGAATGAAAATAGAAAAGCAAGAGAAACCGACTACAAACTAAAATGTGTCTATACAAATGCACAGAGCAGGGGAAACAAACAAGGAGAATTGGAGCTGCTAACACAGGAAGAGAGGTATGATGTCATAGGCATCAATGAAACTTGGTGAGATGATACACATGATTGGAATACAAGCCTTGAAGGCTACAACTTATTTATTAGAAACAAGATTAACAAGAGGGGAGGAGGTGTTGCACTATATGTTAGGAAAACATATACCTCCACAGAGATCCAAGCTTCAGAGAATGGAAGCTCTGCAGAAACTTTTGTTAAGAGTATAAGGACAGAAGAACAAAAAGGACACTATTAGGTATTTCCTATAGGCCACTTGGACAGACTGAAAATATGGATGAACTCATTTTACATCAGATGTCTCTGTTCTCAAAAAAGTGTAACATAGTGATCATGGGAGATTTTAACTATTCAGATATTTCTAGGGAATCTCTCTCAGGCAAAAGTAATAGGTCCAGAAAATTCTTATCTTCTCTTGCTGACTACTTTATCTTTCAAAACGTAGAAGAGAGAACAAGAAGATCTGCAATCTTGGACCTAATTCTTACCAACAGGGAGGAAATGGTTTAGGAAGTAAATGTGGCTGGGAGTTTATGAGGCAGCGATCATGCTATCCTCAAATTTTAGAATACAAGAGGAGGAAGAGCAGCAAGGAGGAAGACTTTAAGGTTGGACTTCAGAAAGGCAGATTTTCATGGACTCAAAAAGAGGATAGGAAAGGTCCAATGGCTGGATGTTCGAAAGGACAAAAATGTCCAAGAAGGATGGGAGATTTTGCTAAATGAAATTCTCACTGCACAATCGGTAACGATACCGAAAAGAAGAAAGAATTGGAAGCATTTAAAAAGACCAGGATGGATGATCAGAGAACTTAATAACTTGTTAAAAAGCTTATTAAAAAGGAAAAAATAAATGTATACTAAATGGAAAGAGGGGGCATATCTAAAGAAGATTATTATGCTGTTGCAGGGAATGCAAAAATTCAAAAATGATGTTGAGAAGGCAGAACTTTTAAATTCCTATTTTGCATCTGTGTTCTCTTTCATACGTCAGTGTTTCCTGTATGTGTGGTGACAGTTGTCACAGGTACCTGAGCCATTTACACACGTAGACCCATTCAAGTGAATGGGTCTATGCACATGTTAGTGTGTTTCCACGGACCGTGTGTCCATGGGCAAAACATGCTAACATGTCTGTTTTTTATCAGCAGCACGGGCCACAAAACGTCCCACACACATACGTGTGTCATCAGTGTGACACGTACCGGCGCATGGGAATCAGCGGAACAGTTGACACTTGATCAGCGCAAGCAGGAGAGAATATTGAAAGTTGTATTCAACTGATAACAGCGAGAGCAGGCGGCAGCTGATGAGAGTATTCATCAGCCGCCGCCTGTGCTATAAATAAATAGATTAAAAAAATGATGTGAGGTTCCCCTGTATTTTTGATAACCAGCTAGGCAAAACTGACAGCTGTGGGCTGCAACCCTCAGCTGTCAGCTTTAACAAAGTTGGTGCTCAAGAATAGCAGGGTCCTGTTGTGAATTTGCTTTTTGCTCCCTCTAGTGGTTACTAGTTTTTTGACTCTGGTTTTTCTGTCATTCCTTTTATCCGCACCTGGGTCGTTAGTTAGGGGTGTTGCTATATAAGCTCCCTGGACCTTCAGTTCTATGCCTGGCAACGTAGTTATCAGAGCTAGTCTGCTGTGCTCTTGTCTACTGATCCTGGTTCCAGTTATATCAGCTAAGTCTGCCTTTTGCTTTTTGCTATTTGTTTTGGTTTTGTATTTTTGTCCAGCTTGTTCCAAATCTGTATCCTGACCTTTGCTGGAAGCTCTAGGGGGCTGGTGTTCTCCCCCCGGACCGTTAGACGGTTCGGGGGTTCTTGAATTTCCAGTGTGGATTTTGATAGGGTTTTTGTTGACCATATAAGTTACCTTTCTTTATTCTGCTATCAGTAAGCGGGCCTCTCTGTGCTAAACCTGGTTCATTTCTGTGTTTGTCATTTCCTCTTACCTCACCGTCATTATTTGTGGGGGGCTTCTATCCAGCTTTGGGGTCCCCTTCTCTGGAGGCAAGAAAGGTCTTTGTTTTCCTCTACTAGGGGTAGCTAGATTCTCCGGCTGGCGCGTGTCATCTAGAATCAACGTAGGAATGATCCCCGGCTACTTCTAGTGTTTGCGTTAGGAGTAGATATATGGTCAACCCAGTTACCACTGCCCTATGAGCTGGATTTTTGTATTCTGCAGACTTCCACGTTCCTCTGAGACCCTCGCCATTGGGGTCATAACAGTTTGCCAGGCCCATATTAAATGTTTAATGCATTGCAGAAGAGGGATTATAAGAAAGAAGATTCTGAGTTTTTTTTTTCTTCTTCCCCTTTACCTCAGAGTGGCTATGCTTGCTGCAGACATGAATGTCCAGACCTTGATTACAAGTGTGGACCAGCTGGCTACTCGTGTGCAGGGCATACAAGACTATGTTATCAGAAATCCTAGGTCAGAACCTAAAATACCGATTCCTGAACTGTTTTCCGGAGACAGGTTTAAGTTTAGGAATTTCGTGAATAATTGTAAATTGTTTTTGTCCCTGAGACCCTGTTCATCTGGAGATTCTGCTCAGCAAGTTAAAATTGTGATTTCGTTCTTACGGGGCGACCCTCAGGATTGGGCTTTTTCGCTGGCGCCAGGAGATCCGGCATTGGCTGATCTTGATGCGTTTTTTCTGGCGCTCGGTTTACTTTATGAGGAACCCAATCTTGAGATTCAGGCAGAAAAGGCCTTGCTGGCTATGTCTCAGGGGCAGGACGAGGCTGAAGTGTATTGCCAAAAATTTCGGAAATGGTCCGTGCTGACACATTGGAACGAGTGTGCACTGGCCGCTAATTTTAGAAATGGCCTTTCTGAAGCCATTAAGAATGTTATGGTGGGTTTTCCCATTCCCACAGGTCTGAATGATACTATGGCACTGGCTATTCAAATTGACCGGCGGTTGCGGGAGCGCAAAACCGCAAATTCCCTCATGGTGTTGTCTGAACAGACACCTAATTCGGTGCAATGTGATAGAAAAACCGCAAATTCCCTCATGGTGTTGTCTGAACAGACACCTGATTTAATGCAATGTGATAGAATCCTGACTAGAAATGAGCGGAAAATTCATAGACGCCGGAATGGCTTGTGCTACTACTGTGGTGATTCTACACATGTTATCTCAGCATGCTCTAAACGTATAGCTAAGGTTGTTAGTCCTGTCACCGTTGGTAATTTGCAACCTAAATTTATTCTGTCTGTAACTTTGATTTGCTCACTGTCATCTTATCCTGTCATGGCGTTTGTAGATTCAGGTGCTGCCCTGAGTCTCATGGATCTCTCATTTGCTAAGCGCTGTGGTTTTACTCTTGAACCATTAGAAAATCCTATTCCTCTTAGGGGTATTGATGCTACACCATTGGCAGCAAATAAACCGCAGTATTGGACACAGGTTACCATGTGCATGACTCCTGAACACCGCGAGGTGATACGTTTCCTGGTTTTACATAAAATGCATGATTTGGTTGTTTTAGGGCTGCCATGGTTACAGACCCATAATCCAGTCCTGGACTGGAAGGCTATGTCAGTCTCAAGTTGGGGCTGTCGTGGTATTCATGGGGATTCCCTGCCTGTGTCTATTGCTTCTTCTACGCCTTCGGAAGTTCCGGAGTATTTGTCTGATTATCAGGATGTCTTCAGTGAGTCTGAGTCCAGTGCACTGCCTCCTCATAGGGACTGTGACTGTGCTATAGATTTGATCCCAGGCAGTAAATTTCCTAAGGGAAGACTGTTTAATCTGTCGGTACCTGAACATACCGCTATGCGTTCATATATCAAGGAGTCTCTGGAGAAAGGACATATTCGTCCGTCTTCTTCCCCTCTTGGTGCGGGATTCTTTTTTGTGGCAAAAAAGGACGGATCTTTGAGACCTTGTATTGATTATCGGCTTTTAAATAAGATCACTGTCAAATTTCAGTATCATTTACCGCTGTTGTCTGACTTGTTTGCCCGGATTAAGGGTGCCAAGTGGTTCACCAAGATAGACCTTCGTGGTGCGTACAACCTTGTGCGCATTAAGCAAGGTGATGAATGGAAAACCGCATTCAATACGCCCGAAGGTCATTTTGAGTACTTGGTGATGCCTTTTGGGCTCTCCAATGCGCCTTCAGTTTTTCAGTCCTTTATGCATGACATTTTCCGGAAGTATCTGGATAAATTTTTGATTGTTTATCTGGATGATATTTTGGTTTTTTCTGATAATTGGGATTCGCATGTGGAGCAGGTCAGGTTGGTCTTTAAAATTTTGCGTGAAAATTCTTTGTTTGTCAAGGGCTCAAAGTGTCTCTTTGGTGTACAGAAGGTTCCCTTTTTGGGGTTCATTTTTTCCCCTTCTGCTGTGGAGATGGACCCAGTCAAGGTCCGAGCTATTCTTGATTGGACTCAGCCCTCGTCAGTTAAGAGTCTTCAGAAGTTCTTGGGCTTCGCTAACTTCTACCGTCGTTTTATCGCTAATTTTTCTAGCATTGTGAAACCTTTGACGGATATGACCAAGAAGGGTTCCGATGTAGCTAACTGGGCTCCTGCTGCCGTGGAGGCTTTCCAGGAGTTGAAACGCCGGTTTACTTCGGCGCCTGTTTTGTGCCAGCCTGACGTCTCACTTCCCTTTCAGGTTGAGGTGGATGCTTCGGAGATTAGGGCAGGGGCCGTTTTGTCGCAGAGAGGCCCTGGTTGCTCTGTTATGAAACCTTGTGCCTTTTTCTCTAGGAAGTTTTCGCCTGCCGAGCGAAATTATGATGTGGGCAATCGGGAGTTGTTGGCCATGAAATGGGCATTTGAGGAGTGGCGTCATTGGCTCGAGGGTGCTAAGCATCGTGTGGTGGTCTTGACTGATCACAAAAATCTGATGTATCTCGAGTCTGCTAAACGCCTTAATCCGAGACAGGCCCGCTGGTCATTGTTTTTCTCCCGCTTTGATTTTGTTGTCTCGTATTTACCAGGTTCAAAGAATGTGAAGGCCGATGCTCTTTCTAGGAGCTTTGTGCCTGATGCTCCTGGAGTCGCTGATCCTGTTGGTATTCTTAAAGATGGAGTTATCTTGTCAGCTATTTCTCCGGATCTGCGACGTGTGTTGCAGAGATTTCAGGCTGATAGGCCTGAGTCTTGTCCACCTGACAGACTGTTTGTCCCGGATAAGTGGACCAGCAGAGTCATTTCCGAGGTTCATTCCTCGGTGTTGGCAGGTCACCCGGGAATTTTTGGCACCAGAGATCTGGTGGCCAGGTCCTTTTGGTGGCCTTCCTTGTCAAGGGATGTGCGGTCATTTGTGCAGTCCTGTGGGACTTGTGCTCGAGCTAAGCCTTGCTGTTCTCGTGCCAGCGGTTTGCTCTTGCCCTTGCCTGTCCCGAAGAGACCTTGGACACATATCTCCATGGATTTCATTTCTGATCTTCCGCTATCTCAGGGCATGTCCGTTATCTGGGTGATATGTGATCGCTTCTCCAAGATGGTCCATTTGGTTCCTTTGCCTAAGCTGCCTTCCTCTTCCGATCTGGTTCCTGTGTTTTTCCAGAACGTGGTTCGTTTGCACGGCATCCCTGAGAATATTGTGTCAGACAGAGGATCCCAGTTCGTTTCCAGGTTCTGGCGATCCTTTTGTAGTAGGATGGGCATTGATTTGTCGTTTTCGTCTGCTTTCCATCCTCAGACTAATGGACAGACGGAGCGAACCAATCAGACTTTGGAGGCTTATTTGAGGTGTTTTGTCTCTGCTGATCAGGACGATTGGGTGACATTCTTGCCGTTGGCTGAGTTTGCCCTTAATAATCGGGCTAGTTCCGCCACCTTGGTTTCGCCTTTTTTCTGCAACTCTGGTTTCCATCCTCGCTTTTCTTCGGGTCATGTGGAGCCTTCTGACTGTCCTGGGGTGGATTATGTGGTGGATAGGTTGCAGCAGATCTGGAATCATGTGGTGGACAACTTGAAGTTGTCACAGGAGAAGGCTCAGCGCTTTGCCAACCGCCGCCGCGGTGTGGGTCCCCGACTACGCGTTGGGGATTTGGTATGGCTTTCTTCCCGCTTTGTTCCTATGAAGGTCTCCTCTCCCAAATTTAAACCTCGTTTTATTGGGCCTTACAAGATATTGGAAATCCTTAATCCTGTATCTTTCCGTCTGGATCTTCCTGTGTCGTTTGCTATTCACAATGTATTTCATAGGTCCTTGTTGCGGCGGTACATTGTGCCTGTAGTTCCTTCTGCTGAGCCTCCTGCTCCGGTGTTGGTTGAGGGCGAGTTGGAGTACGTGGTGGAGAAGATCTTGGATTCTCGCCTCTCCAGGCGGAGGCTTCAGTACCTGGTCAAGTGGAAGGGCTATGGTCAGGAGGATAATTCCTGGGTGGTCGCCTCTGATGTTCATGCGGCCGATTTAGTTCGTGCCTTTCATGCCGCTCATCCTGATCGCCCTGGTGGTCGTGGTGAGGGTTCGGTGACCCCTCACTAAGGGGGGGGTACTGTTGTGAATTTGCTTTTTGCTCCCTCTAGTGGTTACTAGTTTTTTGACTCTGGTTTTTCTGTCATTCCTTTTATCCGCACCTGGGTCGTTAGTTAGGGGTGTTGCTATATAAGCTCCCTGGACCTTCAGTTCTATGCCTGGCAACGTAGTTATCAGAGCTAGTCTGCTGTGCTCTTGTCTACTGATCCTGGTTCCAGTTATATCAGCTAAGTCTGCCTTTTGCTTTTTGCTATTTGTTTTGGTTTTGTATTTTTGTCCAGCTTGTTCCAAATCTGTATCCTGACCTTTGCTGGAAGCTCTAGGGGGCTGGTGTTCTCCCCCCGGACCGTTAGACGGTTCGGGGGTTCTTGAATTTCCAGTGTGGATTTTGATAGGGTTTTTGTTGACCATATAAGTTACCTTTCTTTATTCTGCTATCAGTAAGCGGGCCTCTCTGTGCTAAACCTGGTTCATTTCTGTGTTTGTCATTTCCTCTTACCTCACCGTCATTATTTGTGGGGGGCTTCTATCCAGCTTTGGGGTCCCCTTCTCTGGAGGCAAGAAAGGTCTTTGTTTTCCTCTACTAGGGGTAGCTAGATTCTCCGGCTGGCGCGTGTCATCTAGAATCAACGTAGGAATGATCCCCGGCTACTTCTAGTGTTTGCGTTAGGAGTAGATATATGGTCAACCCAGTTACCACTGCCCTATGAGCTGGATTTTTGTATTCTGCAGACTTCCACGTTCCTCTGAGACCCTCGCCATTGGGGTCATAACAGGGTCCCCACGCTGTATTTTTCATTTAAATAAATAATTTAAAAAAACGGCAAAATGGGGTCCCTCCCATTTTTGACAACATCCAAACTAAAGCAGACAGTTGGGGGCTAGTATTCTCAGGTTGGTAAGGGGCCATGGATATTGGCCCGCCCCAGCCTAAAAGTAGCAGTCCGCAGCCGCCCAGAAAAGGCGCATTTATTATCAATTCTGGCTCTTTGGCTGGCTCTTACCACTTGCTCTGTGGCAGCGGCAAGTGTTTATATTTCTGGGGCTGACTTTTGTATTGTCCAGTGCCATCAAGCCCACAGGTTAGTATAGGACGCCTGTCCATTACTAATCCTATAGTTGTAAATAAACATACAGCGAGTATAAAGTCCTTTATTTAAAATAAAAACAAAACACACTTTTCTTTTTTTAATTTAAAAATAACAAACAGTTATACTCACCTAACACCCATTCCATTGAAGCCCTCGTTTCCTGTAATAAAAATTAAAAACAACCATATCCCTCACCTGTCGGTTGTTCTGTCCCATGCCGTAATCTATGTCTGGGGATAAACAGTTTTAAATCTTGACGGTGCCAAGATGCGACCTTCCAGGCTGAGAACCACTGGGGAATGAGTGCAGGTGATGGCTCATGAATACTCCCATCAGCCACTGAACACTCTTACTGTTATCAGTTGAATACAACTCTTAACATTCTCCCCTGCTAGCACTGATCGCAGAGCGAGCAGGGGAGAATGATGAGAGCGGTCTTCAGCGCCAGGTAACAGCGCTAACAGTACCGTTGATTCCCAGGCGCCGGTACGTGTGATACTGATGTGGCATATGGGCATCACACGATTGCCACACAGACACGCGGACACACAGATATGGATATCTCCGATACTGTTTTTTCCAGTCCTGGAAATATCAGGACATGAGACAGAGCCTTAAGAAAGCATTTGCAACATCAACTGATCTTTGCGTTGTTATCGAAAGAATAAAATAATCCACACTATCTATAAACAGAGAGATGGTGTCACAACTCGGTGACCCGGCACCAGGAGTTCCTTCCTTGTCCCTAACACTAGGGGGTGCCCTAGCTTGCCCTATTCCCTGGGATACTTCTGAAGGTGAAAATGCCTGGGCTGCCACCATTGCCTTATCTCCTGAATCAGCCCTCCGTCTGTTCCCTTCCCCCTCCCATGAAAGAGGGCACCAACCCGACGAACAAGGTAACACGACCAAGAGGTAACTAAAAATATCAGGCATACAAATATTCACTCACATATTACAGAGGAATGCATCGGGGAGTGGAGGATGAGAAATAAACAAAATAAGAGGAGAGAAGGGAATAATCACACTTAGAAATCCACTCAACAGTATCACAGATAACTCCTCCAAACTTCTCATATAAGCACCAAAAAACACCTCTCCTCCAAGCCAAGCAGCATAAGCTAGCTCTGACATGGGTTTCAATCAGGGCCCAGATTATAAAGGGGATAGGTGTGGCTAACTGAGCTCAGCTGAAAGTTCAGACTACCAGAGCTCTCAACGTGGCTGATTAACCCCCTGTTCTGCCAAAATAAATTAAAACCATATAAAAAGAAGGTGAAGTGCTTCTTTTCAGAGCAGGAGTAGGAACAATCAGATGCTGTGGTCTTCTGGCTCTCCTCTGTTGCGGTAACCCCGTAACAGATGGTGAGGAAACACTTAGCTAGTTTAAATTAATTTAAATCTCCTGGTCCAGATTAATTACATCCTGGGATACTGAAACATATAGGAGAGGAAGTTGCAGAACCACTAGCCAGAATGCTGGAGTACAGGAGAAGACCCAGAAGATTGGAGAAGGGCAAATGTTGTACCTATCCTCAAAAAAGGAAAGAAGATGGAGCCAGGAAATTACAAGCCAGTGAGCCTTACTTCTATACCAGGATAGGTCTTTGAACAAATTATTAACGAACATATATGTAAGTACTTGGATAAGAATATAATAATTAACCAGAGCCAGCATGGGTTGGTAGCAAACAAATCATGCCAGACTAATCTAATTTCCTACTATGATGGAATCACTGACTGGGTAGATCAGGGAAATGCAAAGCATTTGATAAAGTATCTCATACTATCCTTATTGAAAAAAAATGACCAAGTATAGGATTGACAAGGCTACAGTTAGGTGGATCCATAATTGGCTCAAGAGTGGTAATAAGTGGTTGCACATCCAATAGCGAGAGTGTTTCAAGTAGAGTACCACAAAGCTCTGTCCTGACCCCATTGTTGTTCAACATTTTTATAAATGCTCTAGATAAGGGAACTGAAGGTAAACTGATCAAACTGCAAACGTTGCAAAACTAGGAGGAATAGTAAACACTAGAGAAGACAGAAAAGGGATTCAGAAGGATCTAGATAAGCTTGAACAATGGGCAGCGACTAAAGGTACCGTCACATTAAGCGACGCTGCAGTGATATCGACAACGATGCCGATCGCTGCAGCGTCGCTGTGTGGTCACTGGAGAGCTGTCACACAGACAGCTCTCCAGCGACCAACGATGCCGAAGTCCCCGGGTAACCAGGGTAAACATCGGGTTACTAAGTGCAGGGCCGCACTTAGTAACCCGATGTTTACCCTGGTTACCATTGTAAATGTGAAAAAAAAACAGTACATACTCACCTTCTGATGTCCGTCAGGTCCCTGGCCGTCTGCTTCCCGCACTGACTGTGAGCTCCGGCCAGCCGTAAAGTAAAAGCAGAGCACAGCGGTGACGTCACCGCTGTGCTGTGCTTTACGGCCGGCCGGCGCTCACGGTCAGTGCGGGAAGCAGACGGCCAGGGACCTAACGGACATCAGAAGGTGAGTATGTACTGTTTTTTTTTCACATTTACAATGGTAACCAGGGTAAACATCGGGTTACTAAGCGCGGCCCTTCGCTTAGTAACCCGATATTTACCCTGGTTACCATTGTAAAACATTGCTGGCATCGTTGCTTTTGCTGTCAAACACGACGATACACGCCAATCTGACGACCAAATAAAGTTCTGGACTTTCAGCAACGACCAGCGATATCACAGCAGGATCCAGATCGCTGCTTCGTGTCAAACACAATGATATCGCTATCCAGGACGCTGCCACCTCACGGATCGCTATCGTTATTGTTGCAAAGTCGTTTAGTGTGAAGGTACCTTAATAGAATGTATTTAACAGGGAGAAATGCAAGATTCAACATCTGGGTGTAACGATTATAAGGGATAACTCAGGGGACTCTTTGCATGGAACAAGACAACTACAGGACACAGTTTTATAAGTGGTAAAGTCTATATTATCACACGGTGATTCAAACAGGTGCAGAGAGAAACTCAAGTCCACAACACTTGGTGTAAATATTAAACGCAGCTTAACAGTCTATAGGAAACTTCAGAGGAAAATGCAATCACGCACAAAGTCTATGAAGCACAATTATTCTTGAGGATACTTGACACGAATAAGTTCTTGGTAGTCCAAACACAGATAAATATGCTTATAAGGCAGTTCAAATAATATCTTAGCACAACCAGGGAGGCCTGGGTAAAAGTCTCAGGTTTAAGCAGAGCAGCAACAGCTTACATGTCCAGCAAATGCAGATGGAAACAAACACAAGCAGCCAGATGGAGGATTACTGGAAACCGATGTATGCAGCAGAAACTCAGAGCCGAGTAGCAGGATCTCCACACAGGTTCACAGGAGCAGGTGCAGGTGCAAAGCCAGGGAGTCGTCAGGAGCTGAATGCAAGGCAGACTACTCTAGCACAGACTAAAGGCTGGGGTGGAGTTATATAGCAGGAAGACACAGTGCATATGAGACCAAAGATGCCATCTTGGAAAAGGGCAGTAATGCACAAAAGGTAATCAAAATGTTCAGAGTCCTGACATTACTCCCTCCTTAGAAGCGGCCTCAGGACGATCCTGGACCTGGTTTCTCAGGTAATCTTTGATGAAAACGAGAGATCTTCTGTTGGGCATTGATGTTTTCCACAGGTTCCCAAGAGTCTTCCTCAGGGGGATATCCCTGCCATCTTATCAGATATTGGAGCCGATTCCTGCGAATCCTGGAATCAATAATTTCCTCCACCACAAATTGTTCTTGCCCATCAATCACCACAGGCTGCGGAGGTGGCACAACACGTCCCTGGAAGGTATTAGGAGATACAGGCTTTAGTAAAGATACATGAAAAACTGGGTGTACCTTCATAGTCCTAGGCAGCTTCAGACGGCAGGACACAGAGCTCACAATACCGTTGATCTTGAAAGGGCCAATGAATTTCTGTCCAAGTTTTTGCGAAGGAACGTTTAAGTTCAGATTCTTAGTTGCTAACCACAAGGGATCTCCTACCTTGAACATGGGTGCAGGTTTACAGAATCTATCAGCCGATCTCTTATAACGTTCTTGAGCCGTGGTCAGGGATTCCTTCAGAACCTCCAGATTTTGCCTCATCTCAGTCAGCCTTTCCTCAACTGCTGGAACCGGAGAATTAATCAGAGACCTAGGTAAGATACATGGATGATAACCCAGATTGGCAAAGAAAGGAGTGAACTTAATGGAGGCGCTCTGAGAATTGTATGAAAATTCGGCTAACGGCAGTAATTCCAACCAATCATCTTGGAGATGGCTAACATAGCATCTTAGATATTGTTCCAACGTCTGGTTGGTACGCTCAGTCTGACCATTTGTCTGGGGATGGTAAGCGGAAGAGAGACAGACATTAATATTGAGTGCAGAGCAAAACCCCTTCCAGAATCTTGAAGTGAACTGTACGTCACGGTCAGAGATGATCTCATCCGGGACCCCATGCAGCTGGAAGACATTCTGAATAACCAAGTTCACTGTATCCTTAGCTGAGGGGAGGCCGGTGCATGGAACAAAATGAGCTGCTTTAGTCAGATGATCAACTACTACCATGATCGTATTCATGCCCCCCGATGTAGGCAGCTCCACAATAAAGTCCATTGATATAGACCCCAAGGTCGGGACGGAACAGGTAATGGTTGCAGGAGACCCGTAGGTGTCACACGAGGACTCTTGTAACGAGCACATACCTCACAAGAGAGAACATAGTCCTTAGTATCCTTCAGGCAAGTTGGCCACCAGAAAAATCGGCTTAGGAACTCTTGTGTCTTCTGTACCCCCCTGTGACCAGCCAACTTGGAGTCATGTACCAACTTGAGGATCTGCAGACGGACGGCCTCAGGGACTTAGATACATCGATCTCTGAACCACATGCCACCCTTAAAGACAAGATTAATATCAACAGGTGGGTTGGCCAGAAATACATCACCGTCATAAGCCTCCCTGCACTTCTTCCACAAGTCCTGATCGTGGATAACTCCGATGAAATTGGCATCAGATAGAATGGTCTTGGATGGGGCTCCAGGTACGGAATCCGCAGCATGGATTCGGGATAAAGCATCAGCCTTCCCATTACGAGAACCTGGACAGTACGAGATAACAAAATTAAATTGATTTAAAAATAAATTCCAACGAGCCTGACGAGGAGAAAGACATCTAGCGGATCTGAGGAACTCTAAATTGTGATGGTCAGTAAGCACTACGATCTGTTGTGCAGCTCCTTGCAGATGATGCCTCCATTCCTTGAAAGCCGCAATAATAGCCAGCAATTCCTTGTCTCCCACATCGTAATTCTTCTCTGCTGAGGTTAGTCTACGGGAAAAGAAAGCACAAGGATGTAGCAGACCCTTCTCTCCAGTTCTTTGGGAGAGAATAGCCCCCAAAGCATTATCAGAAGTGTCCACCTCCACCATGAAAGAAAGTGTTGGATCTGGGTGTATCAACAGCGGTGCTGAGGTGAAACAGATCTTAAGCCGATCAAAAGCTTCTTGAGCCTGTGATGACCACTTAAACGGCTTTTCCTTCTTTGTCAAGGAAGTAATGGGACGGACAATATCAGAAAAATTTCGAATAAAACGTCTGTAGAAATTTGCAAAACCAATAAAACGTTGCACCTCCTTAACGTTCTTGGGTACCAGCCAGTCAAGGATAGCCTGAATCTTACCACATTCCATGTTCAGCCCCTGGGGAGAGATGATATAACCTAAGAACTGTATCTCAGAACGATGGAACTCGCATTTCTCCGGCTTGATATACAGATGGTTCTCTTTCAGACGTCTTAAAACAGCTTTGACATGTTCTTCATGTTCCTGTAGAGAGTCAGAAAAGATTAGAATATCGTCCAAATTGATCACCACAAACTGGTCCAACAAATCTCTGAAAATGTCATTAGCAAGGTGTTGAAACATTGCAGGGGCATTACAAAGCCCGAAGGGCATCACGAGATATTCAAAGTGTCCATACCGGCATCGGAATGCTGTTTTCCACTCATCCTCTGGACGAATACGCACCAAATTATAAGCCCCACGAAGATCTAGTTTAGAGAACACCTTAGCATGGCGGACACTTTCCAGTAATTCGGGAATCAGAGGCAAAGGGTAACCATTCCGTACGGTTACCTTCTTCTTTACAAAAAATATAGGTGCCCCTGCTGGTGAAGAAGAAGGACGTATGAAGCCTTTGGCCAGATTTTCATCAATATACTCCTTTAAGGCTTGAAGCTCAGGTGCCGCCAAAGGATATACGTTACCAAAAGGAATAGCTGCCCCAGGAAGCAACTCAATGGGACAGTCATAATGCCTGTGTGGAGGAAGCTGATCTGCAGTCTTCTTGTCACAGATGTCAGAGAACTCTTTATATGCTGAAGGTAAAGTAAATTCTTGTACCGGTGGTTCCGTAGCAGTGGACTCGGGGACAGCTTCAGTTAATGCCGAGTTGCTCCTTGTTGGAAAGATAATCTCCTTGGTCTCCCAGTTGATAGTTGGATTCTGAGAACGCAGCCAAGGGATGTCTAAAATCACAGGAAAATGAGGAGAAGAAATTAACAAGAAAGAAAGTTGCTCTTGATGATTAGGCTCCAACAAAATCTCAAGGGGTGCGGTCTCCTGATCCACAGGCCCAGAGATTAAAGGTGACTCATCCACTGTTTCCATGTTAATTGGAGAGGCTCTTTGCTGAATTTCAATACCATGTTCCTTGGCAAATGCGATATCCATAAAATTGCCACCTGCACCAGAGTCAATCATAGCTGCACTGGAAATCCACTGTCCTGTACACAGGATCTTAATTGGGAGAGAACAGTGAGAGTTCTTTTCATTTAGCTCCTTGGCTGGTGAAGTCATAGAAAGTGAATGGAATACAGCGTTTAAAGGCAGGCTACATTCAGAGATGTCAGATTCATCATCATAGTTGTCATACGCCCCTACTGCTGCTAACACCTTGTTAGGCCGCTTGGGACACTTGGGACAGTTGATTAGAAAGTGGTCAGACTGGCCGCAGTAGAAACATAGACTTTCTCGAAGGCGATGCTCCCAGCGCTCATTACTCTCGCGCCTCTGAACAGAATCAATTTGCATGGGCACCTCCTCTACCTCTCAAGATGTTTTACCTGCAGGCTCTTTGGAAGGAAGGGAAAAGATAGAAATACGGTTATATGCAGCAAACTTCTGCCTACGCTCAGTAAGGCGAATGTCAATGCACACACAATGCTGTATAAATGTTTCTAGCTCTTGTGGTGATTCAGAGCGAGGTAATTCATCCTTTACAATCAGGGCCGTATTTAGAGTTTCTGCTGTCAGCACTTTTAGTGCTGTCCCCCCCCCCATTGGTGAGTATGACAGTATTGGCAGTGACTTTAGCAAGAATCGCTGATGTAAAAGTCGCCTTTTGCAGCAGATCGGGAAGTTTTTCTGCATGTGCCGCGTAACGGATCACTTACGCCAACACTGCGTTCGGCCTCATTCATTCCTTATGGTATTTGCGGCACTTGCCATGATCCGGCAAATGCGGTACCATACCTCCCAACTTTTGAAGAAGGGAAGGAGGTACAAAGTGTTCGGCGCGCTTAGCGCGCCGTGGCAAATTTTAGGCCATGCCTCTGACCACACCCATTTCACAACTAGTCACACCCATATCCACGTCCCAACCACAGCCATTTAGCACTGCTGATCACACTGTTTTATATACAATAATTATAAACAAAAAAATATGGCCACAGTGCTCCATACTGTATAATGGCCACACATGATGCTCCATACTGTATAATGACCACACATGATGCTCCATACTGTATAATGGCCACACATGATGCTCCATACTGTATAATGGCCACACATGATGCTCCATACTGTATAATGGCCACACATGATGCTCCATACTGTATAATGACCACATGATGCTCCATACTGTATAATGGCCACACATGATGCTCAATACTGTATAATGGCCACACATGATGCTTAATACTGTATAACGGCCACACACAGTTCTCCATGATACTGTATAATGGCCACAGTGCTCCATACTGTATAACGGCCCTACATGATGCTCCATATTGTATAATGGCCACACATGATGCTCAATACTGTACAACGGCCACACATGATGCTCAATACTGTACAACGGCCACACACAGTTCTCCATGGTACTGTATAATGACCCCCCCTCCTGTATGCATGGCTCATATTCCCCCCCTGTATGCATGGCTCACACTCCCCCCCCTGTATGCATGGCTCACACTCCCCAGCCGCCCCCCGTGTGCATGGCTCATATTCACCCCACCCCCGTATACATGGCTCATATTCACCCCCCTGTATGCATGGCTCATATACACCCCCCCCTCTGTATGCATGGCTCATATTCACCCCCCCTGTATGCATGGCTCATATTCACCCCCCCCATATGCATGGCTCATATTCATCCCCCCCGTGTGCATGGCTCATATACACCCCCCCTGTATGCATGGCTCATATACACCCCCCCCTGTATGCATGGGTCATATTCACCCCCCCCTGTATGCATGGCTCATATTCACCCCCCCCTCTGTATGCATGGCTCATATTCACCCCCCCCTGTATGCATGGCTCATATTCACCCCCCCCGTATGCATGGCTCATATTCACCCCCCGTATGCATGGCTCATATTCACCCCCCCCCCCGTATGCATGGCTCATATTCACCCCCCCTGTATGCATGGCTCATAGTCACCCCCCCTGTATGCATGGCTCATATTCACCCCCCCCCTGTATGCGTGGCTCATATACACCCCCCCCCTGTATGCATGGGTCATCTCTCCACCCCTCCCTCTGTATGCATGGCTCATATTCCACCCCCCTGTATGCATGGCTGATGGCCCATACAGGGGGGGTGGAATATGAGTCATGCATATGGCTCATATATTCCCCCGTAGGACCAGGTATATACTGTGCCCTGGCATACACAGGGGTGGCAGAGCAGGACTTGGATGGCGTGCGGGGAGTTTGCCAGTCAGCCGGACCGGGACCCGCTCGGCTCTGCTATATCTGCGCAGCACTCACCTTCAGGTCGTGCGGGTCCCGGTCTGGCTGACTGTCATACGATTTCTCCGGCGTCAGCATCGGGGCAGAGGAGCCGTTGAACTCGTCCATGAAGATGCGAGCGTCGGCTTCCTCCTTAGGGGGAGACGGCCGCCCGCGACTGCTCCGAGCTGCGGCGCGAGAAGACACTTCCTGGCTGGATAGTGCACCTGCTCTCCGCGCCCCCCTCCTACCCGCCCGGTGTGAGTTGTGAGTATTGTTTTCAAGGAGGGCGGGTGGGACTCGGAGGCGGGGGGCGGGGCGGTCGGTCGCTTGTGGCCTGGGACTTAAAAAGAAAAAAAAAATCCCTTGCTCAGGTGCCGCCCCCCCGCAATGTCGCCGCCCTAGGCACGTGCCCTCGAGTGCCTAGTGGCAAATACGGCCCTGTTTACAATGCTAGACAGACCCGTTTTAAAAATAGGTAATTGTGCATAACTGTCCCAATTAGTATCTAATGCTAATCTCCTGAATTCAGTAGCATACTCAATAACAGAACGTTTAGCCTGGCGTAAAGACAATAAAGCAGATTCAGCAGTTGCATGGCGATTAGGGTCATCAAACATTAATGCCATAGCGGCCAAAAAATCGTCCAAATTATTTAACCGCAGGTCACGAGACTCAATCATCGGATTCGCCCAGGCGAGCGCTCATGCGGTCAGCAGCATTATTACACACAATACTTTGGATCTATCATTAGGAAAACGGTCAGCATGCACATCAAAATATAGCATACATTGATTCACAAAGCCACGAAATTTGTCACGATCACCATTAAATCTGAATGGGGGCAACTTAGGTGGGCTAGCTGGTGGCGGTTGCCCAGATGGTAAAGTCGCTTGTGCAGCCATTTGCGTGCTTATGTCCTGAAAAGCCCGTCCATACTGGGACTCTATACCAGCAAGTTCGTTTTCCTGGGCTGCCATGCGGGTGCTTAAGTCCTGCAAAGTTTGTCCAAACACTTGTTGATTGTGTTCAAAGCTTCCAAACTTCTTTTGCAGACCTTCCACATCTTTCTGCAGTGATCTAATTATGGAGAACACCAGCTCTAGTCTGCTTTCTGCAGTCATTGTTCCAGCAGTCTCCTCTTTTGAGGCTAGAGTATCCTGTAACGATTATAAGGGATAACTCAGGAGACTCTTTGCATGGAACAAGACAACTACAGGACACAGTTTTATAAGTGGTAAAGTCTATATTATCACACGGTGATTCAAACAGGTGCAGAGAGAAACTCAAGTCCACAACACTTGGTGTAAATATTAAACGCAGCTTAACAGTCTATAAGAAACTTCAGAGGAAAATGCAATCACGCAGAAAGTCTATGAAGCACAATTATTCTTGAGGATACTTGACACGAATAAGTCCTTGGTAGTCCAAACACAGATAGATATGCTTATAAGGCAGTTCAAATAATATCTTAGCACAACCAGGGAGGCCTGGGTAAAAGTCTCAGGTTTAAGCAGAGCAGCAACAGCTTACATGTCCAGCAAATGCAGATGGAAACAAACACAAGCAGCCAGATGGAGGATTACTGGAAACCGATGTATGCAGCAGAAACTCAGAGCTGAGTAGCAGGATCTCCACACAGGTTCACAGGAGCAGGTGCAGATGCAGGTGTAAAGCCAGGGAGTCGTCAGGAGCTGAATGCAAGGCAGAATACTCTAGCACAGACTAAAGGCTGGGGTGGAGTTATATAACAGGAAGACACAGTGCACATGAGACCAAAGACTCCATCTTGGAATAGGGCAGTAATGCACAAAAGGTAATCAAAATGTTCAGAGTCCTGACACTGGGCAAGAAAAACAAAAATTACATCTACAGAATGGGAGGAATAGAACTAAGCAACAGCACGTGTGAAAAAGACTTGGGTATACTAATAGATCACAGACTGCACTTGAGTCCACAGTGTGATGCAGCAGCAAAAGAGGTTAACACAGTTCTAAGATGTATTAAGAGATGCATAGAGTCTAAAACAAGTGAAGTAATTATCCAACTCTATTCCTCCTTGGTCATGCCGCATCTGGAATACTGTGTCCAGTTCTGGGCACCACATGTTAAAAAAGACATTGAAAAACGAGCAAGTTCAGAGAAGAGCTATCAGGATGGTGAGCGGACTGCCAAGTATGTCCTACGAGGAACAGTTAAAGGATCTGGGAATGAATAGCTTGCAAAAACAAGAAGGCTAAGATGAGACTTAATAGCTTGTCTACAAATATCTGAAGGGAAGTCACAGTTTAGAGGTATCATCCTTATTCTCATTTTCACATGGAAACACGATAAGAAATGGAATGAAACAATTAAACTGAAATGGAGAAGATACAGATTAGATATTAGAAAAACTTTTTGACAGTGAGGGTGATCAATGAGTGGAACAGGCTGCCACTAGAGGTGGTGAGTTCTCCTTCAATGGAAATCTTCAAACAGAGGCTGGACAGATATCTTTCTGAGATGATTTAGTGAATCCTGCATTGAGCAGGGGGTTGGACACGATGACCCTGGAAGTCTCTTCCAACTCTAACATTCTATGATTCTATGTGATAAGAGACAACGGGGAAGCTGTGGGGGGAGAAATATACAATAAACTATTATGCTCCCTTAAAATTTAATTAGCGATTGTGCCAAGGCATTGACACGAGAGATAGGCAACTGCCTAAGGCACTACTTCATTCCACCTTGGGGAGATGCAATTAGAAAAAATAATTTTTTTTTGGTTGCGTCACTGATGTTGCTTAACAGCACACCAGAGTACTGTACTAACTACACAATGACAGCCAAAGCACAGGCAGAATGTTAAGTAGTGAGTTACTGACATTGCTCATCTGTCTGCCTGTGCCCCAGCTGTCGCTGACCATCATGACAATCCATGACATACCCTAGAGGTGGGGGGGCGGGGCGTTCTGTCAGCTATTTAATTACAGTGAGACAGGGAGCCAGCATCTGTTTTTTACAATGCCGTTATTGCATTCAGTGGCATGTAATGTACTGTATCAGATGAGTTGCAAAATTTAGCATCCTCCGTTGTCACTAAGATTTTATTTTAGCCCCACATTTGTAATTTTCACAATAGATAAAGGGAGAAAACGGACTCTATAATTTGTTACACAATTTCTACCAAATGTGATGATATCGCATACAGTCATGGCGGAAATGTTGGCACTCTTGAAATTGTTCCAGAAAATGAAGTATTTTCTTCTCCCATGTCAGCGCCACCTGAGAGAGCGGATCTGCCCATCAAGGACAGAAAACCTATTGAATTAAAGGGCGGTATCTCTCCTCCACATCAGTTTAGTTTCCTGTCCTTGAGGGAACCTTGAGTGAAGGACGTGACGGTACTGAAGAGAAGAAAGAAAGGACTTGCCCAGGCCTGGCTGGTGACTCTCAGAATAAATTTCTGCGGTACCGTCGGTCCAAGGGATTGAGCGGTGTGAGGTGGCAGGCAGGCTTGCTAGATTGGCGTTCCTGGGTGTTGAGTGCACCAGAGACTCTGCCGCCCGGGTCTGTGCGTGGGATGTACTGTGTTGTGAATTAGACTTTTTGGCTCCCTCTTGTGGTCACTAGTGATATGACTCTGGGATTGTCTTTCTTCAGTTTGGCACTCACCTGGGTCGTTAGTCCAGGGGTGTCGCTATATAAACTTCCTGGATCCTTAGTCCAGTGCCTGGCATCGTTGTAATCAGATCCTTCTGTTGCTCCTGTCTGCTGGTCCTGGTTTTTGCAAAATTAAGCTAAGTCTTGCTTCTTTGTTTTTTTGGGTTATTTGCTTTGCTTCTATTTTTGTCCAGCTTGTACTAAATGTGAGTTCTGACCTTGCTGGAAGCTCTAGGGGGCTGGTGTTCTCCCCCCGGCCGTTAGTCGGTTCGGGGGTTCTTGAATATCCAGCGTGGATATTTTAATAGGGGTTTTTGCTGACCATATAAGTCATCTTACTATATTCTGCTATTAGCTAGTGGGCCTCTCTTTGCTAAATACCTAGCTCATTCTTATGTTTGTCTTTTCCTCTTACCTCACCGTTATTATTTGTTGGGGGCTTGTATCCAACTTTTGGGGTCTTTTCTCTGGAGGCAAGAAAGGTCTTTCTTTTCCCTTCTAGGGTTAGTTAGTTCTCCGGCTGGCGCGAGACGTCTAGAACCAACGTAGGCACGTTCCCCGGCTACTGCTATTTGTGGTGCTAGGATTAGATATATGGTCAGCCCAGTTACCACTGCCCTATGAGCTGGTTTTTTGTGTTTGCAGACTTGGTATTTATTCCTGAGACCCTCTGCCATTGGGGTCATAACAGTATGCCAGGCCAACATTGAATGTTTAATGCATTGCAGAAGTGGGATAATAAGAAAAGGAAATTCTGAGGTTTTTTTTTTTTTTTTTTTCCTCTCTTCCTCCCCTTTACCTCTGAGTGGCTTGAGCTTGCTGCAGACATGAATGTCCAGACCTTGATTACAAGTGTGGACCAGCTTGCTGCTCGTGTGCAAAGCATACAAGATTTTGTTACCAGTAGTTCTATGTCTGAACCTAAAATACCTATTCCTGAACTGTTTTCTGGAGACCGATTTAAGTTTAGGAATTTCAGGGATAATTGTAAATTGTTTCTATCTCTGAGACCCCGTTCATCTGGAGACTCAGCTCAGCAAGTTAAAATTGTTATCTCTTTTTTACGGGGCGACCCTCAGGATTGGGCTTTCTCGCTAGCGCCAGGAGATCCGGCATTGGCAAATATTGATGCGTTTTTTCTGGCGCTCGGATTGCTTTACGAGGAACCCAATCTTGAGGTTCAGGCAGAAAAAGCCTTGCTGGCTATTTCTCAGGGCCAGGATGAAGCTGAAGTGTATTGCCAAAAATTTCGGAAATGGTCCGTGCTTACTCAGTGGAATGAGTGTGCTCTGGCCGCAAATTTCAGAAATGGCCTTTCTGAAGCCATTAAGAATGTGATGGTGGGTTTCTCCATTTCTACAAGTCTGAATGATTCCATGGCGCTGGCTATTCAAATTGACCGGAGTTTGCGGGAGCGCAAAACCGCTAATCCTCTGGTAGTGTTGTCTAAACAAGCACCTGATTTGATGCAATGTGATAGAATTCAGACCAGAAATGAGCGGAAAAATCATAGACGTCAGAATGGGTTGTGTTTTTACTGTGGAGATTCTACACATGTTATATCAGCATGCTCTAAACGCCTAACAAGGGTTGTTAGTCCTGTCGCCATTGGTAATTTGCAACCTAAATTTATTTTGTCTGTGACTTTAATTTGCTCATTGTCCTTTTACCCTGTTATGGTGTTTGTGGATTCAGGTGCTGCCCTGAGTCTTATGGATCTGTCATTTGCCAAGTGCTGTGGTTTTGTTCTTGAGCCGTTGGTTAATCCTATCCCTCTGAGGGGTATTGATGCTACGCCATTGGCGGAAAATAAACCGCAGTTTTGGACACAGGTAACCATGTGCATGACTCCTGAACATCGGGAGGTGATTCGTTTTCTTGTTCTGCATAAAATGCATGATTTGGTCGTTTTGGGTTTGCCATGGTTACAGACTCATAATCCAGTCTTGGATTGGAAGGCAATGTCTGTGTCAAGTTGGGGCTGTCAGGGTATTCATGGTGATTCCCCGCCGGTGTCTATTGCTTCCTCTACTCCTTTGGAAGTTCCTGAGTATTTGTCTGATTATCAGGATGTGTTCAGCGAGTCCAGGTCCAGTGCTCTGCCTCCTCATAGGGACTGTGACTGTGCTATAGATTTGATTCCAGGTAGCAAATTTCCTAAGGGAAGACTATTTAATCTGTCTGTACCTGAGCATACCGCAATGCGTTTGTATATCAAGGAATCTCTGGAGAAGGGGCATATCCGTCCTTCCTCTTCCCCTCTTGGTGCGGGATTCTTTTTTGTGGCCAAGAAGGACGGATCTTTGAGACCTTGTATTGACTATCGGCTTTTGAATAAAATCACTGTTAAATTTCAGTATCCTTTGCCTCTGTTGTCAGACTTGTTTGCCCGAATTAAGGGTGCCAAGTGGTTCACCAAGATAGATCTTTGTGGTGCGTACAACCTTGTGCGCATTAAGCGAGGAGATGAATGGAAAACCGCATTTAATAAGCCCGAAGGTCATTTTGAGTACTTGGTGATGCCTTTTGGGCTCTCTAATGCTCCTTCAGTGTTTCAGTCCTTTATGCATGATATTTTCCGGAAGTATCTGGATAAATTTATGATCGTTTATCTGGATGATATTCTGTTTTTTTCTGATGATTGGGACTCGCATGTAGAGCAGGTCAGGATGGTGTTTCAGGTTTTGCGTGAGAATGCTTTATTTGTTAAGGGCTCAAAGTGTCTCTTTGGAGTACAGAAGGTTCCCTTTTTGGGGTTTATTTTTTCCCCTTCTGCGGTGGAGATGGACCCAGTCAAGGTCCGAGCTATTCATGATTGGACTCAACCCACGTCAGTTAAGAGTCTTCAGAAGTTCTTGGGTTTTGCTAACTTCTACCGTTGTTTTATTGCTAATTTTTCTAGCATTGTTAAACCTTTGACGGATATGACCAAGAAAGGTTCTGATGTTGCTAACTGGGCTCCTGCAGCCGTGGAGGCTTTCCAGGAGTTGAAGCGCCGGTTTACTTCGGCGCCTGTTTTGTGCCAGCCTGATGTCTCACTTCCCTTTCAGGTTGAAGTGGATGCTTCTGAGATTGGGGCAGGGGCCGTTTTGTCGCAGAGAGGCCCTGGTTGCTCGGTGATGAGACCTTGTGCCTTTTTCTCGAGGAAGTTTTCGCCTGCTGAGCGGAATTATGATGTTGGCAATCAGGAGTTGTTGGCCATGAAGTGGGCATTTGAGGAGTGGCGTCATTGGCTCGAGGGTGCTAAGCATCGTGTGGTGGTCTTGACTGATCACAAAAATTTGATGTATCTCGAGTCTGCTAAACGCCTGAATCCTAGACAGGCCCGCTGGTCATTGTTTTTTTCCCGTTTTGACTTTGTGGTCTCGTATTTACCAGGTTCAAAGAATGTGAAGGCTGATGCTCTTTCAAGGAGCTTTGTGCCTGACTCTCCGGGAGTCGCAGAACCGGTTGGTATTCTTAAAGAGGGAGTTATCTTGTCAGCCATTTCTCCGGATTTGCGACGTGTGTTGCAGAGATTTCAGGCTGGTAGACCTGACTCTTGTCCACCTGACAGACTGTTTGTTCCTGATAAGTGGACCAGCAGAGTCATTTCCGAGGTTCATTCCTCGGTGTTGGCATGGCATCCGGGAATTTTTGGCACCAGAGATCTGGTGGCTAGGTCCTTTTGGTGGCCTTCCTTGTCACAGGATGTGCGGTCGTTTGTGCAGTCCTGTGGGACTTGTGCTCGAGCTAAGCCTTGCTGTTCTCGTGCCAGCGGGTTGCTCTTGCTCTTGCCCTTGCCTGTCCCGAAGAGGCCTTGGACACACATTTCCATGGATTTCATTTCAGATCTCCCGGTGTCTCAGGGCATGTCTGTCATCTGGGTGGTATGTGATCGCTTTTCTAAGATGGTCCATTTGGTGCCTTTGCCTAAGCTGCCTTCCTCTTCCGATCTGGTTCCTGTGTTCTTTCAGAATGTGGTTCGTTTACACGGCATTCCTGAGAATATTGTGTCTGACAGAGGATCCCAGTTTGTTTCCAGGTTCTGGCGATCCTTTTGTGCTAGGATGGGCATTGAGTTGTCGTTTTCGTCTGCCTTTCATCCTCAGACTAATGGACAAACGGAGCGAACTACTCAGACTCTGGAAGCTTATTTGAGGTGTTTTGTTTCTGCGGATCAGGATGATTGGGTGACCTTCTTGCCGTTGGCTGAGTTTGCCCTTAATAATCGGGCTAGTTCCGCTACATTGGTTTCGCCATTTTTCTGCAACTCTGGTTTCCATCCTCGTTTTTCCTCGGGACATGTGGAGCCTTCTGACTGTCCTGGGGTAGATTCTGTGGTGGATAGGTTGCAGCAGATCTGGAATCATGTGGTGGACAACTTAAAGTTGTCACAAGAGAAGGCTCAGCGTTTTGCCAACCGCCGCCGCGGTGTGGGTCCCCGACTTCGTGTTGGGGATTTGGTATGGCTGTCTTCTCGATTTGTTCCTATGAAGGTCTCCTCTCCTAAATTTAAGCCTCGCTTCATCGGTCCTTACAAGATATTGGAAATCCTTAATCCTGTGTCCTTTCGCTTGGATCTTCCGGTGTCATTTGCCATTCACAACGTGTTCCATAGGTCTTTGTTGCGGCGGTACGTTGTACCTGTGGTTCCTTCCGTTGAGCCTCCTGCTCCGGTGTTGGTTGAGGGCGAGTTGGAGTACGTGGTGGAGAAGATCTTGGATTCTCGTCTCTCCAGGCGGAGGCTTCAGTATCTGGTCAAGTGGAAGGGCTATGGTCAGGAGGATAATTCCTGGGTGGTTGCCTCTGATGTGCATGCGGCCGATTTAGTTCGTGCCTTTCACGCTGCTCATCCTGATCGTCCTGGTGGTCTTGGTGAGGGTTCGGTGACCCCTCCTTAAGGGGGGGGTACTGTTGTGAATTAGACTTTTTGGCTCCCTCTTGTGGTCACTAGTGATATGACTCTGGGATTGTCTTTCTTCAGTTTGGCACTCACCTGGGTCGTTAGTCCAGGTGTGTCGCTATATAAACTTCCTGGATCCTTAGTCCAGTGCCTGGCATCGTTGTAATCAGATCCTTCTGTTGCTCCTGTCTGCTGGTCCTGGTTTTTGCAAAATTAAGCTAAGTCTTGCTTCTTTGTTTTTTGGGTTATTTGCTTTGCTTCTATTTTTGTCCAGCTTGTACTAAATGTGAGTTCTGACCTTGCTGGAAGCTCTAGGGGGCTGGTGTTCCCCCCCCCCCGACCGTTAGTCGGTTCGGGGGTTCTTGAATATCCAGCGTGGATATTTTAATAGGGTTTTTGCTGACCATATAAGTCATCTTACTATATTCTGCTATTAGCTAGTGGGCCTCTCTTTACTAAATACCTAGCTCATTCTTATGTTTGTCTTTTCCTCTTACCTCACCGTTATTATTTGTTGGGGGCTTGTATCCAACTTTTGGGGTCTTTTCTCTGGAGGCAAGAAAGGTCTTTCTTTTCCCTTCTAGGTTTAGTTAGTTCTCCGGCTGGCGCGAGACGTCTAGAACCAACGTAGGCACGTTCCCCGGCTACTGCTATTTGTGGTGCTAGGATTAGATATATGGTCAGCCCAGTTACCACTGCCCTATGAGCTGTTTTTTTGTGTTTGCAGACTTGGTATTTATTCCTGAGACCCTCTGCCATTGGGGTCATAACAGTACTGTTGATGTTAATGTCAGTTTTCCCTGATGACAAGCGTGCTGGAAAGTGTGATGTGGCAGCCTCTATAACACACTAGATGCTACAAAGAATTTTAAAGTCATGTCCCCTCTGTATAACACTAGGAACAGAAGAATTTTTTGTGGCCTATGGGTCAGGCCTCTATAACACACTAGATGCTGCAAAGTATTTTAACCCCTTTACCCCCAAGGGTGGTTTGCACGTTAATGACCGGACCAATTTTTACAATTCTGACCACTGTCCCTTTATGAGGTTATAACTCTGGAACGCTTCAACGGATCTTGGCAATTCTGACATTGTTTTCTCGTGACATATTGTACTTCATGATAGTGGTAAAATTTCTTGGATATAACTTGCGTTTATTTGTGAAAAAAAACAAAATTTCCCACATGTCTACTTTACATCAGCACAATTTAGGAACCAAAATTTTTTTTTGTTAAGGAGTTATAAGGGTTAAAAGTTGACCAGCAATTTCTCATTTTTACAACACCATTTTTTTTTTAGGGACCACATCTCATTTGAAATCATTTTGAGGGGTCTATATGATAGAAAATACCCAAGTGTGACACCATTCTAAAACCTGCACCCCTCAAGGTGCTCAAAACCACATTCAAGAAGTTTATTAACCCTTCAGGTGTTTCACAGGAATTTTTGGAATGTTTAAATAAAAATTAACATTTAACTTTTTTTTACACAAAATTTATTTCAGCTCCAATTTGTTTTATTTTACCAAGAGTAACAGGAGAAAATGGACCCCATACGTTGTTGTACAATTTGTGCTGAGTACGCCGATACCCCATATGTGGGGGTAAACCACTGTTTGGGCGCATGGCAGTGCTCAGAAGGGAAGGAGCGCCATTTGACTTTTCAATGCAAAATTGACTGGAATTGAGATGGAACGCCATGTTGCGTTTGGAGAGCCCCTGATGTGCCTAAACATTGAAACCCCCCACAAGTGACACCATTTTGGAAAGTAGACCCCCTAAGGAACTTATCTAGATGTGTTTTGAGAGCTTTGATGCCCCAAGTGTTTCACTACAGTTTATAACGCAGAGCCGTGAAAATAAAAATTATTTTTTTTCCCACAAAAATGATTTTTAGCCCCCCAAATTTATATTTTTCCAAGGGTAACAAGAGAACTTGGACCCCAAAAGTTGTTGTCCAATTTGTCCCGAGTACGCTGATGCCCCATATGTTGGGGTAAACCCCTGTTTGGGCGCACGGGAAAGCTCGGAAGGGAAGGCGCACTGTTTACTTTTTCAATGTAGAATTGGCTGGAATTGAGATCGGACGCCATGTCGCGTTTGGAGAGCCCCTGATGTGCCTAAACAGTGGAAACTCCCCAATTCTAACTGAAACCCTAATCCAAACACACCCCTAACCCTAATCCCAACGGTAACCCTAACCACACCCCTAACCCTGACACACCCCTAACTCTAGTCCCAATCGTAAATGTAATCCAAACCCTAACCTGTTGTGAATTCTGCTTTTGGGCTCCCTCCGGTGGTTGTAGGTGGTAATGCAGTTGCCCCTGAGTTGCAGTCCTGGTCAGGTGTATCTGCTGATTGCAGTTCTGACTGGGGTATTTAGGCGTGCAGGATTCATTAGTCCTTGCCAGTTGTCAATTGTTGTTGGGAGGTGTAGGACCTCTGCCTGGTTCTTCCTGCCTTTCTGCCAAATCAGCAAAGATAAGTGTCTGTTTTTTTTTCCTGTGGCACACATGTTGTGTGCTTCACAATTCAGTGCTATTCTTTGTGTTTTTT
This sequence comes from Ranitomeya variabilis, assembly GCF_051348905.1. Classification (NCBI taxonomy): domain Eukaryota; kingdom Metazoa; phylum Chordata; class Amphibia; order Anura; family Dendrobatidae; genus Ranitomeya; species Ranitomeya variabilis. The sequence goes on from NC_135232.1 coordinate 756,220,265, forward strand.
TGTCCACCTTAGATTGTGTATTTTCTCAGTCTTGTTGGATTCTCTGGAGTGGCAGATATACATTCCATGTCTTTAGTTAGATTGTGGAACTTTTTGTATTATCTGCTGTGGATATTTTTGGAAGGGTTTTAATACTGACCGCCTAGTAATCTGTCCTATCCTTTCCTATTTAGCTAGAGTGGCCTCTTTTGCTAAATCCTGTTTTCTACCTGCGTGTGTCTATTCTTCTCCTACTCACAGTCATTATTCGTGGGGGGCTGCCTATCCTTTGGGGGTCTGCTCTGAGGCAAGGTAGCATTCCTATTTCCATCTATAGGGGTAGTTAGTCCTCCGGCTGTGTCGAGGTGTCTAGGGTATGTTAGGCGCACCCCACGGCTACTTCTAGTTGCGGTGTTAGTTTAGGATTTGCGGTCAGTGCAGGTTCCACGACTCCAGAGAAAGTTTCATGCGGCTCCAAGGTCACCAGATCACAACAGTACAACTGGCCCATAATGAGTTAAATGCATCTCAGAAGAAGGGAAGAAAGGTGTTGAGACATTTTTTTTTTCTGCAGTCTGTTTTGTCTTTTTTTTCCTCTTTATTTATGGGTGGCTGAGGAGTCTTGTGCCAGCATGGATGTTCAGGAATTAGCTTCTCGTGTAGACCAGCTTGCTGCTAGGGTACAGGGTATTTCTGATTATATTGTTCAGACTCCTGCTTTAGAGCCGAAGATTCCTATTCCTGATTTGTTTTTTGGTGATAGGTCCAAATTTTGGGGTTTTAAAAACAATTGTAAACTGTTTTTTGCTCTGAGACCGCGATCCTCCGGTGATTCCATTCAGCAGGTTAAAATTGTCATCTCTGTTATGACCCCAATGGCGAGGGTCTCAGAGGAACGTGGAAGTCTGCAGAATACAAAAATCCAGCTCATAGGGCAGTGGTAACTGGGTTGACCATATATCTACTCCTAACGCCAACACTAGAAGTAGCCGGGGATCATTCCTACGTTGATTCTAGATGACACGCGCCAGCCGGAGAATCTAGCTACCCCTAGTAGAGGAAAACAAAGACCTTTCTTGCCTCCAGAGAAGGGGACCCCAAAGCTGGATAGAAGCCCCCCACAAATAATGACGGTGAGGTAAGAGGAAATGACAAACACAGAAATGAACCAGGTTTAGCACAGAGAGGCCCGCTTACTGATAGCAGAATAAAGAAAGGTAACTTATATGGTCAACAAAAACCCTATCAAAATCCACACTGGAAATTCAAGAACCCCCGAACCGTCTAACGGTCCGGGGGGAGAACACCAGCCCCCTAGAGCTTCCAGTAAAGGTCAGGATATAGATTTGGAACAAGCTGGACAAAAATACAAAACCAAAACAAATAGCAAAAAGCAAAAGGCAGACTTAGCTGATATAACTGGAACCAGGATCAGTAGACAAGAGCACAGCAGACTAGCTCTGATAACTACGTTGCCAGGCATTGAACTGAAGGTCCAGGGAGCTTATATAGCAACACCCCTAACTAACGACCCAGGTGCGGATAAAAGGAATGACAGAAAAACCAGAGTCAAAAAACTAGTAACCACTAGAGGGAGCAAAAAGCAAATTCACAACAGTACCCCCCCCTTAGTGAGGGGTCACCGAACCCTCACCACGACTACCAGGGCGATCAGGATGAGCGGCATGAAAGGCACGAACTAAATCGGCCGCATGAACATCAGAGGCGACCACCCAGGAATTATCCTCCTGACCATAGCCCTTCCACTTGACCAGGTACTGAAGCCTCCGCCTGGAGAGGCGAGAATCCAAGATCTTCTCCACCACGTACTCCAACTCGCCCTCAACCAACACCGGAGCAGGAGGCTCAGCAGAAGGAACTACAGGCACAATGTACCGCCGCAACAAGGACCTATGAAATACATTGTGAATAGCAAACGACACAGGAAGATCCAGACGAAAAGATACAGGATTAAGGATTTCCAATATCTTGTAAGGCCCAATAAAACGAGGTTTAAATTTGGGAGAGGAGACCTTCATAGGAACAAAGCGGGAAGAAAGCCATACCAAATCCCCAACGCGTAGTCGGGGACCCACACCGCGGCGGCGGTTGGCAAAGCGCTGAGCCTTCTCCTGTGACAACTTCAAGTTGTCCACCACATGATTCCAGATCTGCTGCAACCTATCCACCACAGAATCCACCCCAGGACAGTCAGAAGGCTCCACATGACCCGAAGAAAAGCGAGGATGGAAACCAGAGTTGCAGAAAAAAGGCGAAACCAAGGTGGCGGAACTAGCCCGATTATTAAGGGCAAACTCAGCCAACGGCAAGAATGTCACCCAATCGTCCTGATCAGCAGAGACAAAACACCTCAAATAAGCCTCCAAAGTCTGATTGGTTCGCTCCGTCTGTCCATTAGTCTGAGGATGGAAAGCAGACGAAAACGACAAATCAATGCCCATCCTACTACAAAAGGATCGCCAGAACCTGGAAACGAACTGGGATCCTCTGTCTGACACAATATTCTCAGGGATGCCGTGCAAACGAACCACGTTCTGGAAAAACACAGGAACCAGATCGGAAGAGGAAGGCAGCTTAGGCAAAGGAACCAAATGGACCATCTTGGAGAAGCGATCACATATCACCCAGATAACGGACATGCCCTGAGATAGCGGAAGATCAGAAATGAAATCCATGGAGATATGTGTCCAAGGTCTCTTCGGGACAGGCAAGGGCAAGAGCAAACCGCTGGCACGAGAACAGCAAGGCTTAGCTCGAGCACAAGTCCCACAGGACTGCACAAATGACCGCACATCCCTTGACAAGGAAGGCCACCAAAAGGACCTGGCCACCAGATCTCTGGTGCCAAAAATTCCCGGGTGACCTGCCAACACCGAGGAATGAACCTCGGAAATGACTCTGCTGGTCCACTTATCCGGGACAAACAGTCTGTCAGGTGGACAAGACTCAGGCCTATCAGCCTGAAATCTCTGCAACACACGTCGCAGATCCGGAGAAATAGCTGACAAGATAACTCCATCTTTAAGAATACCAACAGGATCAGCGACTCCAGGAGCATCAGGCACAAAGCTCCTAGAAAGAGCATCGGCCTTCACATTCTTTGAACCTGGTAAATACGAGACAACAAAATCAAAGCGGGAGAAAAACAATGACCAGCGGGCCTGTCTCGGATTAAGGCGTTTAGCAGACTCGAGATACATCAGATTTTTGTGATCAGTCAAGACCACCACACGATGCTTAGCACCCTCGAGCCAATGACGCCACTCCTCAAATGCCCATTTCATGGCCAACAACTCCCGATTGCCCACATCATAATTTCGCTCGGCAGGCGAAAACTTCCTAGAGAAAAAGGCACAAGGTTTCATAACAGAGCAACCAGGGCCTCTCTGCGACAAAACGGCCCCTGCCCCAATCTCCGAAGCATCCACCTCAACCTGAAAGGGAAGTGAGACGTCAGGCTGGCACAAAACAGGCGCCGAAGTAAACCGGCGTTTCAACTCCTGGAAAGCCTCCACGGCAGCAGGAGCCCAGTTAGCTACATCGGAGCCCTTCTTGGTCATATCCGTCAAAGGTTTCACAATGCTAGAAAAATTAGCGATAAAACGACGGTAGAAGTTAGCGAAGCCCAAGAACTTCTGAAGACTCTTAACTGACGAGGGCTGAGTCCAATCAAGAATAGCTCGGACCTTGACTGGGTCCATCTCCACAGCAGAAGGGGAAAAAATGAACCCCAAAAAGGGAACCTTCTGTACACCAAAGAGACACTTTGAGCTCTTGACAAACAAAGAATTTTCACGCAAAATTTTAAAGACCAACCTGACCTGCTCCACATGCGAATCCCAATCATCAGAAAAAACCAAAATATCATCCAGATAAACAATCAAAAATTTATCCAGATACTTCCGGAAAATGTCATGCATAAAGGACTGAAAAACTGAAGGCGCATTGGAGAGCCCAAAAGGCATCACCAAGTACTCAAAATGACCTTCGGGCGTATTGAATGCGGTTTTCCATTCATCACCTTGCTTAATGCGCACAAGGTTGTACGCACCACGAAGGTCTATCTTGGTGAACCACTTGGCACCCTTAATCCGGGCAAACAAGTCAGACAACAGCGGTAAAGGATACTGAAATTTGACAGTGATCTTGTTTAAAAGCCGATAATCAATACAAGGTCTCAAAGATCCGTCCTTTTTTGCCACAAAAAAGAATCCCGCACCAAGAGGGGAAGAAGACGGACGAATATGTCCTTTCTCCAGAGACTCCTTGATATATGAACGCATAGCGGTATGTTCAGGTACCGACAGATTAAACAGTCTTCCCTTAGGAAATTTACTGCCTGGGATCAAATCTATAGCACAGTCACAGTCCCTATGAGGAGGCAGTGCACTGGACTCAGACTCACTGAAGACATCCTGATAATCAGACAAATACTCCGGAACTACCGAAGGCGTAGAAGAAGCAATAGACACAGGCCGGGAATCCCCATGAATACCACGACAGCCCCAACTTGAGACTGACATAGCTTTCCAGTCCAGGACTGGATTATGGGTCTGTAACCATGGCAGCCCTAAAACAACCAAATCATGCATTTTATGTAAAACCAGGAAACGTATCACCTCGCGGTGTTCAGGAGTCATGCACATGGTAACCTGTGTCCAATACTGCGGTTTATTTGCTGCCAATGGTGTAGCATCAATACCCCTAAGAGGTATGGGATTTTCTAATGGTTCAAGAGTAAAACCACAGCGCTTAGCAAATGAGAGATCCATGAGACTCAGGGCAGCACCTGAATCTACAAACGCCATGACAGGATAAGATGACAGTGAGCAAATCAAAGTTACAGACAGAATAAATTTAGGTTGCAAATTACCAATGGTGACAGGACTAACAACCTTAGCTATACGTTTAGAGCATGCTGAGATAACATGTGTAGAATCACCACAGTAGTAGCACAAGCCATTCCGGCGTCTATGAATTTTCCGCTCATTTCTAGTCAGGATTCTATCACATTGCATTAAATCAGGTGTCTGTTCAGACAACACCATGAGGGAATTTGCGGTTTTTCTATCACATTGCACCGAATTAGGTGTCTGTTCAGACAACACCATGAGGGAATTTGCGGTTTTGCGCTCCCGCAACCGCCGGTCAATTTGAATAGCCAGTGCCATAGTATCATTCAGACCTGTGGGAATGGGAAAACCCACCATAACATTCTTAATGGCTTCAGAAAGGCCATTTCTAAAATTAGCGGCCAGTGCACACTCGTTCCAATGTGTCAGCACGGACCATTTCCGAAATTTTTGGCAATACACTTCAGCCTCGTCCTGCCCCTGAGACATAGCCAGCAAGGCCTTTTCTGCCTGAATCTCAAGATTGGGTTCCTCATAAAGTAAACCGAGCGCCAGAAAAAACGCATCAAGATCAGCCAATGCCGGATCTCCTGGCGCCAGCGAAAAAGCCCAATCCTGAGGGTCGCCTCGTAAGAACGAAATAACAATTTTTACTTGCTGAGCAGAATCTCCAGATGAACAGGGTCTCAGGGACAAAAACAATTTACAATTATTCACGAAATTCCTAAACTTAAACCTGTCTCCGGAAAACAGTTCAGGAATCGGTATTTTAGGTTCTGACCTAGGATTTCTGATAACATAGTCTTGTATGCCCTGCACACGAGTAGCCAGCTGGTCCACACTTGTAATCAAGGTCTGGACATTCATGTCTGCAGCAAGCATAGCCACTCTGAGGTAAAGGGGAAGAAGAAAAAAAAAAAAAAAACCTCAGAATCTTCTTTCTTATAATCCCTCTTCTGCAATGCATTAAACATTTAATATTGGCCTGGCAAACTGTTATGACCCCAATGGCGAGGGTCTCAGAGGAACGTGGAAGTCTGCAGAATACAAAAATCCAGCTCATAGGGCAGTGGTAACTGGGTTGACCATATATCTACTCCTAACGCCAACACTAGAAGTAGCCGGGGATCATTCCTACGTTGATTCTAGATGACACGCGCCAGCCGGAGAATCTAGCTACCCCTAGTAGAGGAAAACAAAGACCTTTCTTGCCTCCAGAGAAGGGGACCCCAAAGCTGGATAGAAGCCCCCCACAAATAATGACGGTGAGGTAAGAGGAAATGACAAACACAGAAATGAACCAGGTTTAGCACAGAGAGGCCCGCTTACTGATAGCAGAATAAAGAAAGGTAACTTATATGGTCAACAAAAACCCTATCAAAATCCACACTGGAAATTCAAGAACCCCCGAACCGTCTAACGGTCCGGGGGGAGAACACCAGCCCCCTAGAGCTTCCAGTAAAGGTCAGGATATAGATTTGGAACAAGCTGGACAAAAATACAAAACCAAAACAAATAGCAAAAAGCAAAAGGCAGACTTAGCTGATATAACTGGAACCAGGATCAGTAGACAAGAGCACAGCAGACTAGCTCTGATAACTACGTTGCCAGGCATTGAACTGAAGGTCCAGGGAGCTTATATAGCAACACCCCTAACTAACGACCCAGGTGCGGATAAAAGGAATGACAGAAAAACCAGAGTCAAAAAACTAGTAACCACTAGAGGGAGCAAAAAGAAAATTCACAACACATCTCCCTGCTGCGTGGCGATACACAGGATTGGGCATTTTCCCTGGAACATGGGAATCCGGCCTTGCTTAATGTAGATTCCGTTTTTCAGGCTTTAGGATTATTATATGATGAACCGAATTCTGTGGATCAAGCGGAGAAAACCTTGTTGGCCCTGTCTCAGGGTCAAGAGGCGGCAGAATTGTTTTGTCAGAAATTTAGAAAATGGTCTGTGTTGACTAAATGGAATGATTATGCTTTGGCGGCAATTTTCAGAAAGGGTCTTTCTGAATCCGTTAAAGATGTTATGGTGGGGTTTCCCACGCCTTCCGGTCTGAGTGATTCTATGTCTCTGGCCATTCAGATTGATCGGCGCTTGCGGGAGCGTCAAACTGTGCACGATGTGGCGTCGTCCTTAAAGCAAAGTCATTGTGGCGACGTTTCTCATGTCATTTCAGTCTGCCCTAAGCGGACAAAAAGGATCGCTAGTTCATTTACTATCAGTACTGTACAAACTAAATTTCTGTTATCGGTATCCTTGATCTGCTCATTGTCATCATTTTCTGTCATGGCGTTTGTGGATTCAGGCGCCGCCTTGAACTTAATGGATTTTGAGTTTGCCAGGCGTTGTGGTTTTCCCTTGCAGCCTTTGCAGAACCCTATTCCTTTAAGGGGGATTGATGCTACGCCTTTGGCTAAAAATAAGCCCCAGTTTTGGACACAGGTGACCATGCACATGGCGCCAGCCCATCAGGAAGATTGTCGATTTCTGGTGTTGCATAATTTGCATGATGTTATCGTGCTGGGTTTCCCATGGTTGCAGGTACATAATCCTGTGTTGGATTGGAAATCTATGTCTGTGACTAGTTGGGGTTGTCAGGGGGTTCATAATGATGTTCCTTTGATGTCAATCTCCTCTTCTTCCTCTTCTGAAATTCCAGAGTTTTTGTCTGATTTTCAGGATGTATTCGATGAGCCCAAGTCCAGTTCCCTTCCACCGCACAGGGACTGTGATTGTGCGATTGACTTGATTCCAGGCAGTAAGTTTCCTAAGGGCCGACTTTTCAACCTGTCTGTGCCTGAACATACCGCCATGTGGAGTTATGTTAAGGAGTCTTTGGAGAAAGGGCATATTCGGCCATCTTCTTCACCGTTGGGAGCAGGTTTTTTTTTTGTTGCTAAGAAGGATGGCTCCTTGAGACCTTGTATTGATTATCGCCTCTTGAATAATATCACGGTCAAGTTTCAATACCCTTTACCTTTGCTTTCCGATTTGTTTGATAGGATTAAGGGGGCTAGTTGGTTTACGAAGATTGACCTTCGGGGGAATATAATCTTGTTCGTATTAAACAGGGTGATGAATGGAAAACTGCGTTTAATACGCCCGAAGGCAATTTTGAATACCTTGTGATGCCATTCGGGCTCACTAACGCTCCATCTGTTTTTCAATCCTTCATGCATGATATCTTCCGGACTTATATTGATAAATTCTAGATTGTATATTTGGACGATATTTTGATTTTTTCCGATGATTGGAAGTCTCATGTGGAACAGGTCAGGATGGTATTTCAGATCCTTCGTGACAATGCTTTGTTTGTGAAGGGGTCTAAGTGTCTCTTTGGAGTGCAGAAGGTTTCTTTTTTGGGCTTTATTTTTTCTCCCTCATCTATGGAGATGGATCCGGTTAAGGTTCAGTCCATTCATGATTGGATTCAACCCACATCCGTGAAGAGCCTTCAGAAATTTTTGGGTTTTGCAAATTTTTATCGCCGTTTCATTGCTAACTTCTCCAGCGTGGTTAAACCCTTGACTGATTTGACGAAAAAAGGCGCTGATGTGGCGAATTGGTCCTCTGCGGTTGTCTCTGCCTTTCAGGAGCTTAAACGCCGATTTACTTCTGCTCCGGTGTTGCGCCAACCAGATGTTTCTCTTCCGTTTCAGGTTGAGATTGATGCTTCTGAGATTGGGGCAGGGGCCGTTTTGTCTCAAAGGGATTCTGTTGGTTCTTTGATGAAACCGTGTGCCTTCATCTCCCGCAAGTTTTCGCCTGCTGAACGCAATTATGATGTCGGCAATCGGGAGTTCTTGGCTATGAAGTGGGCGTTTGAGGAGTGGCGACATTGGCTTGAGGGAGCTAAGCACCATATTGTGGTCATGACCGATCATAAGAATTTGATTTACCTCGAGTCTGCCAAGCGGCTGAGTCCTAGACAGGCTCGATGGTCCTTGCTTTTTTCCCGTTTTGATTTCGTGGTTTCGTATCTTTCGGGTTCTAAGAATATTAAGGCTGATGCCCTTTCTAGGAGTTTTTTGCCTGATTCTCCTGAGGTCCTTGAACCGGTCGGCATTCTGAAAGAAGGGGTGGTCCTTTCTGCCATTTCCCCTGATTTACGGCGGGTTCTTTAGGAATTTCAGGCTGATAGACCTGACCGCTGTCCTGTGGGGAAATTGTTTGTTCCTGACAGATGGACTAGTAGAGTGATTTCTGAGGTTCACTGTTCTGTGTTGGCTGGTCATCCTGGTATTTTTGGTACCAGAGATTTGGTTGGTAGGTCTGTTGTGAATTAGACTTTTTTGGCTCCCTCTTGTGGTCACTAGTGATATGACTCTGGGATTGTCTTTCCTCAGTTTGGCACCCACCTGGGTCGTTAGTCCAGGGGTGTTGCTATATGAACTTCCTGAATTCTCAGTCTGGTGCCTGGCATCGTTGTAATCAGTTCCTTCTGTTTGCTCCTGTCTGCTGGTCCGGGTTCTTGCAAAATTAAGCTAAGTCCTGCTTCCTTGTCTTTTGGTTATTTGCATTGCTCTTATTTTTTGTCCAGCTTGTACTAAATGTGATTCCTGATTTTGCTGGAAGCTCTAGGGGGCTGGTATTCTCCCCCCGGGCCGTTAGACGGTTCGGGGGTTCTTGAATATCCAGCGTGGAAATTTTTGATAGGGTTTTTGCTGACCGTATAAGTCATCTTACTATATTCTGCTATTAGTCAGTGGGCCTCTCTTTGCTAAATACCTAGTTCATTCTTACGTTTGTCTTTTCTTCTTACCTCACCGTTATTATTTGTTGGGGGCTTGTATCCAACTTTTGGGGTCTTTTCTCTGGAGGCAAGAAAGGTCTATCTTTTCCCTTCTAGGGTTAGTTAGTTCTCCGGCTGGCGCGAGACATCTAGAACCAACGTAGGCACGTTCCCCGGCTGCTGCTATTTGTGGTGCTAGGATTATATATACGGTCAGCCCAGTTACCACTGCCCTATGAGCTGGTTTTTTGTGTTTGCAGACTTGGTATTTATTTCTGAGACCCTCTGCCATTGGGGTCATAACAGTATGCCAGGCCAACATTGAATGTTTAATGCATTGCAGAAGTGGGATAATAAGAAAGGAAATTCTGAGTTTTTTTTTTTTTTCCTCTCTTTCTTCCTCCCCTTTACCTCTGAGTGGCTTATGCTTGCTGCAGACATGAATGTCCAGACTTTGATTACAAGTGTGGATCAGCTTGCTGCTCGTGTGCAGGGCATACAAGATTTTGTTACCAGTAGTCCTATGTCTGAACCTAAAATACCTATTCCTGAACTGTTCTCTGGAGACCGATTTAAGTTTAGGAATTTCAGGAATAATTGTAAATTGTTTCTATCTCTGAGACCCCGTTCGTCTGGAGACTCAGCTCAGCAAGTTAAAATTGTTATCTCTTTCTTGCGGGGCGACCCTCAGGATTGGGCTTTCTCGCTAGCGCCAGGAGATCCGGCATTGGCGAATATTGATGCGTTTTTTCTGGCGCTCGGATTGCTTTACGAGGAACCCAATCTTGAAATTCAGGCAGAAAAAGCCTTGCTGGCTATTTCTCAGGGCCAGGATGAAGCTGAAGTGTATTGCCAAAAATTTCGGAAATGGTCCGTGCTTACTCAGTGGAATGAGTGTGCTCTGGCCGCAAATTTCAGAAATGGCCTTTCTGAAGCGATTAAGAATGTGATGGTGGGTTTCTCCATTCCTACAAGTCTGAATGATTCCATGGCGCTGGCTATTCAAATTGATCCGGCGTTTGCGGGAGCGCAAAACTGCTAATCCTCTGGTGGTGTTGTCTGAACAGACATCTGATTTAATGCAATGTGATAGAATTCAGACTAGAAATGAACGGAAAAATCATAGACGTCAGAATGGGTTGTGTTTTTACTGTGGTGATTCTACACATGTTATATCAGCATGCTCTAAACGCCTAACAAGGGTTGTTAGCCCTGTCGCCATTGGTAATTTGCAACCTAAATTTATTTTGTCTGTGACTTTAATTTGCTCATTGTCTTCCTACCCTGTTATGGCGTTTGTGGATTCAGGTGCTGCCCTGAGTCTTATGGATCTGTCATTTGCCAGGCGCTGTGGTTTTGTTCTTGAGCCATTGGTAAATCCTATCCCTCTTAGAGGTATTGATGCTACGCCATTGGCGGAAAATAAACCGCAGTTTTGGACACAGGTAACCATGTGTATGACTCCTGAACATCGGGAGGTGATTCGTTTTCTTGTTCTGCATAAAATGCATGATTTGGTCGTTTTGGGTCTACCATGGTTACAGACCCATAATCCAGTCTTAGATTGGAAGGCAATGTCTGTGTCAAGTTGGGGCTGTCAGGGAATTCATGGTGATTCCCCGCCGGTGTCTATTGCTTCCTCTACTCCTTCGGAAGTTCCTGAGTATTTGTCTGATTTTCAGGATGTATTCAGCGAGTCCAGGTCCAGTGCTCTGCCTCCTCATAGGGACTGTGACTGCGCTATAGATTTGATTCCAGGTAGTAAATTTCCTAAGGGAAAACTATTTAATCTGTCTGTACCTGAGCATACCGCAATGCGTTCGTATATCAAGGAATCTCTGGAGAAGGGGCATATCCGTCCATCCTCTTCCCCTCTTGGTGCGGGATTCTTTTTTGTGGCCAAGAAGGACGGATCTTTGAGACCTTGTATTGACTATCGGCTTCTGAATAAAATCACTGTTAAATTTCAGTATCCTTTGCCTCTGTTGTCGGACTTGTTTGCCCGGATTAAAGGTGCCAAGTGGTTCACAAAGATAGATCTTCGTGGTGCGTACAACCTTGTGCGCATTAAGCAGGGAGATGAATGGAAAACTGCATTTAATACGCCCGAAGGTCATTTTGAGTACTTGGTGATGCCTTTTGGGCTCTCTAATGCTCCTTCAGTGTTTCAGTCCTTTATGCATGATATTTTCCGGAAGTATCTGGATAAATTTATGATTGTTTATCTGGATGATATTCTGTTTTTTTCTGATGATTGGGACTCGCATGTAGAGCAGGTCAGGATGGTGTTTCAGGTCTTGCGTGAGAATGCTTTGTTTGTTAAGGGCTCAAAGTGTCTCTTTGGAGTACAGAAGGTTCCCTTTTTGGGTTTTATTTTTTCCCCTTCTGCGGTGGAGATGGACCCAGTCAAGGTCCGAGCTATTCATGATTGGACTCAACCCACGTCAGTTAAGAGTCTTCAGAAGTTCTTGGGTTTTGCTAACTTCTACCGTCGTTTTATCGCTAATTTTTCTAGCGTTGTTAAACCTTTGACGGATATGACCAAGAAAGGTTCTGATGTTGCTAACTGGGCTCCTGCAGCCGTGGAAGCTTTCCAAGAGTTGAAGCGCCGGTTTACTTCAGCGCCTGTTTTGTGCCAGCCTGATGTCTCACTTCCCTTTCAGGTTGAAGTGGATGCTTCTGAGATTGGGGCAGGGGCCGTTTTGTCGCAGAGAGGCCCTGGTTGCTCTGTAATGAGACCATGTGCTTTTTTCTCTAGGAAGTTTTCGCCTGCTGAGCGGAATTATGATGTTGGCAATCGGGAGTTGCTGGCCATGAAGTGGGCATTTGAGGAGTGGCGTCATTGGCTCGAGGGTGCTAAGCATCGTGTGGTGGTCTTGACTGATCACAAAAATCTGATGTATCTCGAGTCTGCTAAACGCCTGAATCCTAGACAGGCCCGTTGGTCATTGTTTTTCTCCCGTTTTGACTTTGTGGTCTCGTATTTACCAGGTTCAAAGAATGTGAAGGCTGATGCTCTTTCAAGGAGTTTTGTGCCTGACTCTCCTGGAGTCGCAGAACCAGTTGGTATTCTTAAAGAGGGAGTAATCTTGTCAGCAATTTCTCCGGATTTGCGACGTGTGTTGCAGAGATTTCAGGCTGGTAGACCTGACTCTTGTCCACCTGACAGACTGTTTGTTCCTGATAAGTGGACCAGCAGAGTCATTTCCGAGGTTCATTCCTCGGTGTTGGCAGGGCATCCGGGAATTTTTGGCACCAGAGATTTGGTGGCTAGGTCCTTTTGGTGGCCTTCCTTGTCACGGGATGTGCGGTCATTTGTGCAGTCCTGTGGGATTTGTGCTCGATCTAAGCCTTGCTGTTCTCGTGCCAGCGGGTTGCTCTTGCCCTTGCCTGTCCCGAAGAGGCCTTGGACACACATTTCCATGGATTTCATTTCAGATCTTCCGGTGTCTCAGGGCATGTCTGTCATCTGGGTGGTATGTGATCGCTTTTCCAAGATGGTCCATTTGGTATCTTTGCCTAAGCTGCCTTCCTCTTCCGATCTGGTTTCTTTGTTCTTTCAGAATGTGGTTCGTTTACACGGCATTCCTGAGAATATCGTGTCTGACAGAGGATCCCAGTTTGTTTCCAGGTTCTGGCGATCCTTTTGTGCTAAGATGGGCATTGATTTGTCGTTTTCGTCTGCCTTTCATCCTCAGACTAATGGACAAACGGAACGAACTAATCAGACTCTGGAGGCTTATTTGAGGTGTTTTGTTTCTGCAGATCAGGATGATTGGGTGACCTTCTTGCCGTTGGCTGAGTTTGCCCTTAATAATCGGGCTAGTTCCGCTACTTTGGTTTCGCCATTTTTCTGCAACTCTGGTTTCCATCCTCGTTTTTCCTCGGGACATGTGGAGCCTTCTGACTGTCCTGGGGTAGATTCTGTGGTGGATAGGTTGCAGCAGATTTGGAATCATGTGGTGGACAACTTAAAGTTGTCACAGGAGAAGGCTCAGCGTTTTGCCAACCGCCGCCGCGGTGTGGGTCCCCGACTTCGTGTTGGGGATTTGGTATGGCTGTCTTCTCGATTTGTTCCTATGAAGGTCTCCTCTCCTAAATTTAAGCCTCGCTTCATCGGTCCTTACAAGATATTGGAAATCCTTAATCCTGTGTCCTTTCGCTTGGATCTTCCGGTGTCGTTTGCCATTCACAACGTGTTCCATAGGTCTTTGTTGCGGCGGTACGTTGTACCTGTGGTTCCTTCCGTTGAGCCTCCTGCTCCGGTGTTGGTTGAGGGCGAGTTGGAGTACGTGGTGGAGAAGATCTTGGATTCTCGTCTCTCCAGGCGGAGGCTTCAGTATCTGGTCAAGTGGAAGGGCTATGGTCAGGAGGATAATTCCTGGGTGGTTGCCTCTGATGTGCATGCGGCCGATTTAGTTCGTGCCTTTCACGCTGCTCATCCTGATCGCCCTGGTGGTCTTGGTGAGGGTTCGGTGACCCCTCCTTAAAGGGGGGGTACTGTTGTGAATTAGACTTTTTTGGCTCCCTCTTGTGGTCACTAGTGATATGACTCTGGGATTGTCTTTCCTCAGTTTGGCACCCACCTGGGTCGTTAGTCCAGGGGTGTTGCTATATGAACTTCCTGAATTCTCAGTCTGGTGCCTGGCATCGTTGTAATCAGTTCCTTCTGTTTGCTTCTGTCTGCTGGTCCGGGTTCTTGCAAAATTAAGCTAAGTCCTGCTTCCTTGTCTTTTGGTTATTTGCATTGCTCTTATTTTTTGTCCAGCTTGTACTAAATGTGATTCCTGATTTTGCTGGAAGCTCTAGGGGGCTGGTATTCTCCCCCCGGGCCGTTAGACGGTTCGGGGGTTCTTGAATATCCAGCGTGGAAATTTTTGATAGGGTTTTTGCTGACCGTATAAGTCATCTTACTATATTCTGCTATTAGTCAGTGGGCCTCTCTTTGCTAAATACCTAGTTCATTCTTACGTTTGTCTTTTCTTCTTACCTCACCGTTATTATTTGTTGGGGGCTTGTATCCAACTTTTGGGGTCTTTTCTCTGGAGGCAAGAAAGGTCTATCTTTTCCCTTCTAGGGTTAGTTAGTTCTCCGGCTGGCGCGAGACGTCTAGAACCAACGTAGGCACGTTCCCCGGCTGCTGCTATTTGTGGTGCTAGGATTAGATATACGGTCAGCCCAGTTACCACTGCCCTATGAGCTGTTTTTTTTGTGTTTGCAGACTTGGTATTTATTTCTGAGACCCTCTGCCTTTGGGGTCATAACATAGGTCCTTTTGGTGGTCTTCATTGTCACGTGATGTGCGTTCTTTTGTGCAGTCCTGTGGGACTTGTGCGCGAGCCAAGCCTTGTTGTTCCCATGCTAGTGGGTTACTTTTGCCATTGCCAGTCCCTGAGAGGCCCTGGACGCATATTTCTATGGATTTTATTTCTGATCTTCCGGTTTCCCAGAGGATGTCGGTTATCTGGGTTGTTTGTGACCGGTTTTCTAAGATGGTTCATTTGGTGCCTTTGCCTAAATTGCCTTCCTCTTCAGAGTTGGTTCCGTTGTTTTTTCAGCATGTGGTTCATTTGCATGGTTGTTATGACCCCAATGGCGAGGGTCTCAGAGAAACAAGTAAGTCTGCGACGTACAAAAATCCAGCTCATAGGGCAGTGGTAACTGGGTTGACCATATATCTACTCCTAACGCCAACACTAGCAGTAGCCGGGGAACATGCCTACGTTGGTCGCTAGATGTCTCGCGCCAGCCGGAGGACTAACTACCCCTAGAAGAGGAAAACAAAGACCTCTCTTGCCTCCAGAGAATAGACCCCAAAAGTAGGATAGTAGCCCCCCACAAATAATAACGGTGAGGTAAGAGGAAATGACAAACACAGAGATGAACTAGGTTTTAGCATAGAGAGGCCCACTTACTAATAGCAGAATGTAGTAAGATAACTTATATGGTCAACAAAAACCCTATCAAAATCCACGCTGGAGATTCAAGAACTCCCGAACCGTCTAACGGCCCGGGGGGAGAACACCAGCCACCCTAGAGCTTCCAGCAAGGTCAGGAAACAGATTATATACAAGCTGGACAAAAATGCAAACCAAAACAAATAGCAAAAAGCAAGGAAGTAGACTTAGCTTAATCAAACAGGAACCAGGATCAGTAGACAAGAGCACTACAGATTAGCTCTGATATAAACGTTGCCAGGCATTGAACTGAAGGTCCAGGGAGCTTATATAGCAACACCCCTGACCTAACGACCCAGGTGAGCATACAAGGGATGAATGACATACCCAGAGTCAAATCACTAGTAGCCACTAGAGGGAGCCAAAAGGTAAATTCACAACACATGGTATTCCGGAGAATATTGTGTCCGACAGAGGTTCCCAGTTTGTTTCTAGGTTTTGGCGGGCCTTTTGTGCTAGGCTGGGTATTGATTTGTCTTTTTCTTCTGCATTTCATCCTCAGACAAATGGCCAGACCGAGCGAACTAATCAGACTTTGGAGACTTATTTGAGATGCTTTGTGTCTGCCGATCAGGATGATTGGGTGGCCTTTTTGCCATTGGCCGAGTTTGCCCTTAATAATCGGGCTAGTTCGGCTACTTTGGTTTCGCCTTTTTTTTGTAATTTTGGTTTTCATCCTCGTTTTTCTTCTGGGCAGGTTAAGCCTTCTGACTGTCCTTGTGTGGATTCTGTGGTTGACAGGTTGCAGCAGATTAGGGCTCATGTGGTGGACAATTTGGTGTTGTCTCAGGAGGAGGCTCAACGTTTTGCTAACCGTTGTCGGTGTGTTGGTTCCCGGCTTCGGGTTGGGGATTTGGTTTGGTTGTCTTCCCGTCATGTTCCTATGAAGGTCTCTTCCCCTAAGTTTAAGCCTCGGTTTATTGGTCCTTATAGGATTTCTGAGATTATTAATCCGGTGTCTTTTCGATTGGCGCTTCCGGCCTCTTTTGCTATCCATAATGTCTTCCATAGATCTTTATTGCGGAAATATGTGGTGCCCGTTGTTCCCTCTGTTGATCCTTCGGCCCCTGTTTTGGTTGATGGGGAGTTGGAGTATGTGGTTGAGAAGATTTTGGATTCTCGTTTTTCGAGGCGGAGGCTTCAGTACCTTGTCAAATGGAAGGGATATGGCCAGGAGGATAATTCTTGGGTTTTTGCTTCTGATGTCCATGCTGCTGATTTGGTTCATGCTTTTCATCTGGCTCGTCCTGATCGGCCTGGGGGCTCTGGTGAGGGTTCGGTGACCCCTCCTCAAGGGGGGGGTACTGTTGTGAATTCTGCTTTTGGGTTCCCTCCGGTGGTTGTAGGTGGTAATGCAGTTGCCCCTGAGTTGCAGTCCTGGTCAGGTGTATCTGCTGATTGCAGTTCTGACTGGGGTATTTAGGCGTGCAGGATTCATTAGTCCTTGCCAGTTGTCAATTGTTGTTGGGAGGTGTAGGACCTCTGCCTGGTTCCTCCTGCCTTTCTGCCAAATCAGCAAAGATAAGTGTCTGTTTTTTTTTTTTTCCTGTGGCACACATGTTGTGTGCTTCACAATTCAGTGCTATTCTTTGTGTTTTCTTGTCCAGCTTAGATTGTGTCAGTATTTTCTCAGTCTTGTTGGATTCTCTGGAGTGGCAGATATACATTCCATGTCTTTAGTTAGATTGTGGAACTTTTTGTATTATCTGCTGTGGATATTTTTGGAAGGGTTTTAATACTGACCGCCTAGTAATCTGTCCTATCCTTTCCTATTTAGCTAGATTGGCCTCTTTTGCTAAATCCTGTTTTCTACCTGCGTGTCTATTATTCTCCTACTCACAGTCATTATGCGTGGGGGGCTGCCTATCCTTTGGGGGTCTGCTCTGAGGCAAGGTAGCATTCCTATTTCCATCTATAGGGGTAGTTAGTCCTCCAGCTGTGTCGAGGTGTCTAGGGTATGTTAGACACACCCCACGGCTACTTCTAGTTGCGGTGTTAGTTCAGGATTTGCGGTCAGAACAGGTTCCACGACTCCAGAGAAAGTTTCATGCGGCTCCAAGGTCACCAGATCATAACACTAACCCTAACTTTAGCCCCAACCCTAACCCTAACTTTAGCCCCAACCCTAGCCCCAACCCTAACCCTAACTTTAGCTCCAACCCTAGCCCCAACCCTAACCCTAACCCTAGCCCTAACCCTAGCCCTAACCCTAACCCTAGCCCTAACCCTAACCCTAGCCCTAACCCTAACCCTAACCCTAGCCCTAACCTTAACCCTAGCCCTAACCCTAATGGAAAAATGGAAATTTATACATTTTTTTAATTTTATTATTTTTCCCTAACTAAGGGGGTGATGAAGGGGGGTTTGATTTACTTTTATAGCATTTTTTATAGCGGATTTTTATGATTGGCAGCCGTCACACACTAAAAGGCGCTTTTTATAGCAAAAAAGTTTTTGCGTCTCCACATTTTGAGTGCTATAATTTTTCAATATTTTGGTCCACAGAGTCATGTGAGGTCTTGTTTTTTGCGGGACAAGTTGATGGTTTTATTGGTAACATTTTCGGACACGTGACAGTTTTTGATCGCTTTTTATTCCGATGTTTGTGAGGCAGAATGACAAAAAAACAGCTATTCATGAATTTCTTTTGGGGGAGGCGTTTATACCGTTCCACGTTTGGTAAAATTGATAAAGCAGTTTTATTCTTCGGGTCAGTACGATTACAGCGATACCTCATTTATATAATTTTTTATGTTTTGGCGCTTTTATACGATAAAAACTATAGAATAAATAATTATTTTGGCATCGCTTTATTTTGAGGGCTATAACTTTTTTATTTTTTCTTTGACGCTGTATGGCGGCTTGTTTTTTGCGGGACAAGATGACGTTTTCAGTGGTACCATGGTTATTTATATCCGTCTTTTTGATCGCGTGTTATTCCACTTTTTGTTCGGCGGTATGATAATAAAGCGTTGTTTTTTGCCTCGTTTTTTTTTTCTTTTTTCCTACGGTGTTCACTGAAGGGGTTAACTAGTGGGACAGTTTTATAGGTTGGGTCGTTACGGACGCGGCGATACTAAATATGTGTACTTTTAATGTTTTTTTTTATTTAGATAAAGAAATGTATTTATGGGAATAATATTTTTTTTTTCTTTATTTAGGAATTATTTTTTTTTTCTTACACATGTGGAAATTTTTTTTTTTTTACATTTTTACTTTGTCCCAGGGGGGGACATCACAGATCGCTGATCTGACAGTTTGCACAGCACTCTGTCAGATCGGCAATCTGACTTACAGTGCTGCAGGATTACCAAGCGCCTGCTCTGAGCAGGCACTCGGTAAGCCACCTCCCTCCCTGCAGGACCCGGATGCCGCGGCCATTTTTCATCCTTGGACTGCAGGGAGAGGAGGTAAGAGACCCTCGGAGCAACGCGATCACATCGCGTTGCTCCGGGGGTCTCAGGGAAGCACGCAGGGAGCCCCCTCCCTGCGCGATGCTTCCCTGTACCGCCGGCACACCGCGATCATGTTTGATCGCGGTGTGCCGGGGGTTAGTGTGCCGGGGGCGGTCCGTGACCGCTCCTGGCACATAGTGCCGGATGTCAGTTGCGATAGTAAGCTGACACCCGGCACCGATCGGCCGCGCTCCCCCCGTGAGCGCGGCCGATCGCGCTGGACGTACTATCCCGTCGGTGGTCATACGGGCCCACCCCACCTCGACGGGATAGTACGTCCAATGTCAGAAAGGGGTTAAAGACAGATCCCCAACTGTATAACACTAGTAACACAAGAATTTTTTGTGGCCTATGGGTCAGGCCTCTATAACATACTAGATGCTACAAAGTATTTTAAATTCAGGTCCCTTACTGTATAACTGTCACGGATCCCTTACTCCGTAGTGTAACTAATTCGTCACATGCCCGCTCTCAGCACGTGACTTGGGTTGTGCCTGCAAGACTTAATCTATCTCTCCACTCTCAGTCCAGCATCCAACCTCTGTCCTATGCTGTAATGGGAGCATAAATCATACACCGACCCAGGCCACACACCCGCTCATACACGCTGCCACCACTCACCGAACACACGGGCGATGAGTCCTGGAAATATTAATACTAATAATGTCTACGACTTATAAGGCTCACACACCTTAGGCTATGGATTCTTTTAGAACATTCAAGGTTCAACTTGCTAAAGTTTTATACTTTAATACAAAAGGGTTCAATGCTTACAGTAAGAAAAAGTTATAAAAATATGATAAAAAGAAGACATACGACTTATGCAAAACAGTATAAAATAACAGGAGAAAAACTTACAGAAATCATCTAACTTGTAGTCTGCTTTCTGCTCCCTGAGGGTAGTATGAATGTAGATTGGATCACACCAGCTCGGCCGCCCCATTATGTGAATATGTTTCTCTGTATACAGGTCTAATTTATAGCTTTGGTCTGGAGGTCAGGTTTCTAGACCAGCCCCTCAGGTTAATATCATATTTGCTTGGTTTTTGATTGGACCACGGCCACGCCCCCCAATGAATATATTATTTTCTCTTGAGATCCTTTGTGTAAAAGCTCCACAGAGATACTATCAGGCTGTAATTAACATCTCTATTCCAAGAGCTAAGAGGTGTCAAATGTTACCTTTCTTCTTGGCTTCCAGCAGGACCTCCTGGTGAGATTGGAGACAGAATTCTACTTGTCCCAGGAAAATACATATTAACACCTGGGTGCGAACCTGCAGCCTTCAGGACAGATGTTCCTGGTCACACAATACCTATACATAAGGTCACTGCACACACACACACACACACACACACACACACACACACACACACACACACACACACACACATATATATATATATATATATATATATATATATATATATATATATATATACACACACACATATTTCACCGAAATAACACTAGAAACAGAAGATTTTTTTGTGGCCTATGGGTAAGCATCTATAATACACTGTCATGCCCTCAACCACGGGTCCGGTCTCTCATAGACAGGGAGACCGGCGCTCCTCACCTGGTGCTATGCACCTCACCTGCTCTGTTCCTGCTGCGACACCGTCGCCTATCACTCAGACTCAATGGTACTGCTCACCCTGTCCATGGCTCCAGATGGTCGGAGGCTCCGTTCTCTGTTAGGAACCTGCATCCCTTTGGCATGTCCCCTGGAAATGCTCTTAGGAGCCACACGCCAACTTTCTGCACATACTTAAAGCAGCAGGGCACCTGTACTCTATTAGGGCTGTCTGTGTTGTGATGCTCTGTGCATAAAAGGCATCCTCCCTTTGAGGGAGGTGCCTGGGCAACGTGTTCATTCTGTAGGATCGTTGCCTCCTGCTCAGGCCACACTCTGTTGTGCTCTGCGATTTGAAGACTGTTGCTTTGCATTATACTAATGTGGGGGAGTGACAGGGCTGTAGTCGTGGCTGACAAAATCTGTTTACACATGCCCTGGTCTCCCGCCACATGAATACAATGTCCTTTAGTCAGCGTACCTGTCTCTCTGCTTTCTGCACCCTCAGGGTCACCTCTGGTTTGTTGCAGGCTCACTCCCGACGATTGCGCACAAATAAAAATAACAGAAAAACAACTGGCACATCCAAAATAGTGTGAATAGGTGCATACCAGGAGCAGCTACCTCCATTGTTATGATCCTTAGTGGCTGAGGATCACAAATAGACCAGCAAGAAAATAAACTAAGGACAAGCTCTAGGGAGATGGTAACTGGACTGATCGCAAATCTGAACCTATGCAACACAACTAGAGGTAGCCGGTGAACGTGCCTAAAAGTTTCCTAGACGTCTCGAGCCAGCCTGAGGAACTAGCTACCCCTAAAGAGAAAGAGAGACCTCGCTTGCCTCCAGAGAAATAATCCCCAAAGATATAGAAGCCCCCAACAAATATTAACGGTGAAGTAAGAAGAAGGCACATACGTAGGGATGAAATCAGATTCAGCAAAAGAGGCCTACTAGTACTAGAAAGCAGAAAATAGAGCAGGGGTCTGTGCGATCAATAAAAAACCCTTACAAAATATCCATCCTGAGATTTCAAGAACCCACGCACCAACTCATGGTGTGTGGGGAGAAACTCAGTCCACTAGAGCATCCAGCAAGCGAGGGAATCACATTTTAGCAAGCTGGACAAGACAACATGATAAACACTGCTGATCAAAAAATGAGCAAACAAAACTTAGCTTGTCCTGGATGGACTGGGAGCAAGGTAGTCAGAAGGAATCTGAGTAGCACTGATTACATCGACAGCCGGCAACAAGTGGAAGTAAAACAGAGCTAAATAGGAACCTCCCAGAGGATAACGAACCAGCTGATAGCCAGAGACCAGCAGGATAACAAACAAAGCCACCAGGGGGAGCCCAAAGCAAAAGTCACACCATACCACCAGTGACCACAAGAGGAAGCCTGAAAACAGAGTTCACAACAGTACCCCCCCCTTAAGGAGGGGTCACCGAACCCTCATGAAAAACCCCAGGGCGATCAGGATGAGCCACATGGAAGGCACGAACCAAATCGGCCGCATGAACATCAGAGGCGACAACCCAAGAATTATCCTCCTGACCATAGCCCTTCCACTTGACCAAATACTGGAGCCTCCGTCTAGAAACACGAGAATCCAAGATCTTCTCTACCACGTATTCCAATTCTCCCTCAACCAGCACCGGGGCAGGAGGCTCAACCGGAGGAACCACAGGTACCACATACCTCCGCAACAACGAGCGATGGAACACATTATGAATAGCAAATGATGCTGGGAGGTCCAGACGGAATGACACAGGGCCAAGGACTTCCAGAATCTTATAAGGACCGATAAACCAAGGCTTGAACTTAGGAGAGGAGACCTTCATAGGAACGAAGCGAGAAGACAACCACACCAAGTCCCCAACGCGAAGTCGGGGACCCACACAGCGACGGTGGTTGGCAAAGAGCTGAGCCTTCTCTTGAGACAACTTCAAATTGTCCACCACATGATTCCAAATCTGATGCAACCTATCCACCACAACATCCACTGCAGGACAGTCAGAAGGCTCCACCTGACCCGAGGAAAAACAAGGATGAAACCCCAAATTACAAAAAAAAGGAGAAACCAAAGTAGCAGAACTAGCCCGATTATTAAGGGCAAACTCGGCCAACGGCAAAAAAGTAACCCAGTCGTCCTGGTCAGCAGAAACAAAACATCTTAAATAAGTCTCCAAGGTCTGATTAGTTCGCTCGGTTTGGCCATTCGTCTGAGGATGGAAGGCCGATGAAAAAGACAATTCAATGCCCAACTTAGCACAAAAGGTCTGCCAAAATCTAGACACAAACTGGGATCCTCTGTCAGAAACAATGTTCTCAGGAATCCCGTGCAAACGAACCACATTTTGAAAAAACAGTGGAACCAACTCGGAGGAGGAAGGCAACTTAGGCAAGGGCACCAAATGGACCATCTTAGAAAAACGATCACACACCACCCAGATGACAGACATTCTCTGAGAGACAGGGAGATCTGAAATAAAATCCATGGAAATGTGCGTCCAAGGCCTCTTCGAGACAGGCAAAGGTAACAGCAAACCACTGGCACGAGAACAGCAAGGCTTCGCCCGAGCACAAATTCCACAAGACTGCACAAAGGAACGCACATCCCGTGACAAGGAAGGCCACCAAAAAGACCTGGCCACCAAGTCTCTGGTACCAAATATTCCAGGATGGCCCGCCAACACCGAAGAATGAACCTCGGAGATGACTCTGTTGGTCCATCTATCCGGGACAAACAGTCTCTCTGGTGGACAGCGGTCAGGTCTATCCGCCTGAAACTCTTGCAGCACACGTCGCAAATCTGGGGAGATGGCAGACAAAATCACCCCTTCTCTGAGGATAACAGCCGGCTCAGAATCTCCAGGAGAGTCAGGCACAAAACTCCTAGAAAGAGCATCAGCCTTCACATTCTTCGAACCCGGCAGGTACGAGACCATGAAATCAAAACGAGAGAAAAACAACGACAACGAGCCTGTCTGGGATTCAGCCGCTTGGCCGACTCGAGATAAATCAAATTCTTGTGATCAGTCAAGACCACCACACGATGTTTAGCTCCCTCGAGCCAATGTCGCCACTCCTCAAATGCCCACTTCATAGCCAACAGCTCCCGATTACCGACATCATAATTCCGCTCGGCAGGCAAAAACTTTCTTGAAAAGAAAGCACATGGCTTCATCCCAGAGACATCGGGGCTTCTCTGCGACAAAACAGCCCCCGCTCCAATCTCGGAAGCATCAACCTCCACCTGGAAGGGAAGTGAGACATCTGGCTGACATAAGACCGGAGCCGAAGAAAACCGACGCTTCAGCTCCCGAAAAGCCTCCACAGCCGCAGAAGACCAATTAGTCACATCAGAACCCTTCTTGGTCAAATCCGTCAAAGGCTTAACAACGCCAGAAAAATTAGCTATGAAGCGACGGTAAAAATTAGCAAAACCCAAGAACTTCTGAAGACTCTTAACAGATGTAGGCTGCGTCCAGTCATGAATAGCCTGAACCTTGACTGGGTCCATCTCAATAGTAGAAGGAGAAAAAATGAAACCCAAAAAAGAAATCTTCTGGACTCCAAAAAGACATTTTGAGCCCTTCACAAATAAAGCATTGTCACGCAGGACCTGAAAGACCATCCTGACCTGCTTAACATGAGACTCCCAATCATCCGAAAAAAACAGAATATCATCCAGATACACAATCATAAACTTATCCAGATATTCACGGAAGATGTCATGCATAAAGGACTGAAAGACTGAAGGAGCATTAGAAAGTCCAAAAGGCATCACCAAGTACTCAAAATGGCCTTCAGGCGTATTAAATGCAGTTTTCCATTCATCACCCTGTTTTATACGCACAAGGTTATACGCACCACGAAGATCTATCTTGGTGAACCAACTAGACCCCCTAATGCGAGCAAACAAATCAGTTAACAATGGCAAAGGATACTGAAATTTGACCGTGATTTTATTCAAAAGGCGATAATCAATACAGGGTCTCAGGGAACCATCCTTTTTAGCCACAAAAAAGAATCCTGCACCAAGAGGGGATGAGTACGGGCGAATATGTCCCTTCTCTAAAGACTCCTTTATATAACTCCGCATGGCAGCATGCTCTGGCACAGATAAATTGAAAAGTCGTCCCTTAGGAAACTTACTACCAGGAATCAAATTTATAGCACAATCACAGTCCCTATGAGGAGGTAGAGAATTGAGTTTGGGCTCCTCAAATACATCCTGGTAGTCTGACAAAAACGTAGGGACTTCAGAAGGAGTGGACGAAGCAATTGACACCACAGGAGCGTCACCATGAATTCCCTGACAACCCCAACTTGACACCGACATAGCTTTCCAATCCAGGACTGGATTATGAGTCTGCAACCATGGTAGACCCAACACGACGACATCATGCAAATTATGCAGTACCAGAAAGCGAATCACCTCCTGATGAACAGGAGTCATGCACATGGTCACTTGTGTCCAGTACTGAGGTCTATTCGTAGCCATTGGTGTAGAATCAATTCCCCTTAGTGGAATAGGGAATTTTAAAGGCTCCAAATCAAAACCACAGCGCCTGGCAAATGACCAATCCATCAGACTCAGGGCAGCACCTGAATCTACAAAAGCATTAACCGGGTAACATGACAGGGAACAAATCAGGGTAACAGACAAAATGAACTTAGGCTGTAAAGTACCAATGGTGACAGATTTATCAACCTTTTTTTTTCCGCTTAGAGCATGCTGAGATAACATGAGGTGAGTCACCACAGTAAAAGCACAACCCATTTTGCCGTCTATAATTTTGCCGTTCACTTCTGGTCAGAATTCTGTCACATTGCATAGATTCAGGTGTCTGTTCAGAAGACACCGCCAAATGGTGCACAGGTTTGCGCTCCCGCAAACGCCGATCAATCTGAATGGCCAGAGTCATTGACTCATTCAGACCTGCAGGCGTAGGGAACCCCACCATGACATTCTTAATGGCTTCAGAAAGAACTTCTCTGAAATTTGCAGCCAGGGCACACTCATTCCACTGAGTAAGCACCGACCACTTCCGAAATTTCTGGCAGTACACCTCTGCTTCATCTTGCCCCTGCGAGAGGGCCAATAACGTTTTTTCAGCCTGGTTCTCAAGATTAGGTTCCTCATAGAGCAATCCAAGGGCTAGAAAAAACGCCTCTACACTAAGCAATGCAGGATCCCCTGGCGCCAATGCGAAGGCCCAATCTTGAGGGTCGCCACGCAAGAAAGAAATAATAATCTTAACTTGCTGAACGGAATCACCAGAGGAACGAGGTTTCAAAGAAAGAAACAATTTACAATTGTTCTTAAAATTCAGGAACCTAGATCTATCTCCAGAAAACAACTCCGGAATAGGTATTCTAGGCTCTGACATAGGACTGTGAACAACAAAATCCTGAACACTTTGAACCCTAGCAGCAAGATGATCCAGACTGGAAGCCAAGCTCTGGACATCCATGTCAGCAGCTGAACTCAGAGCCACACCAAGATTAAGAGGAGGAGAGAAGCTAGCCACAGCAGCTAGACACACGGCAAAAAAAAAAAAATAATAATAATTTCTCAAGACTTCTTTTCTCCTGCTTCTGCCATGCAATTAACACTTTAGGGGCCGGCTGTACTGTTATGATCCTTAGTGGCTGAGGATCACAAATAGACCAGCAAGAAAATAAACTAAGGACAAGCTCTAGGGAGATGGTAACTGGACTGATCGCAAATCTGAACCTATGCAACACAACTAGAGGTAGCCGGTGAACGTGCCTAAAAATTTCCTAGACGCCTCGAGCCAGCCTGAGGAACTAGCTACCCCTAAAGAGAAAGAGAGACCTCGCTTGCCTCCAGAGAAATAATCCCCAAAGATATAGAAGCCCCCAACAAATATTAACGGTGAAGTAAGAAGAAGGCACATACGTAGGGATGAAATCAGATTCAGCAAAAGAGGCCCACTAGTACTAGAAAGCAGAAAATAGAGCAGGGGTCTATGCGATCAATAAAAAACCCTTACAAAATATCCATCCTGAGATTTCAAGAACCCACGCACCAACTCATGGTGTGTGGGGAGAAACTCAGTCCACTAGAGCATCCAGCAAGCGAGGGAATCACATTTTAGCAAGCTGGACAAGACAACATGATAAACACTGCTGATCAAAAAATGAGCAAACAAAACTTAGCTTGTCCTGGATGGACTGGGAGCAAGGTAGTCAGAAGGAATCTGAGTAGCACTGATTACATCGACAGCCGGCAACAAGTGGAAGTAAAACAGAGCTAAATAGGAACCTCCCAGAGGATAACGAACCAGCTGATAGCCAGAGACCAGCAGGATAACAAACAAAGCCACCAGGGGGAGCCCAAAGCAAAAGTCACACCATACCACCAGTGACCACAAGAGGGAGCCTGAAAACAGAGTTCACAACACTCCATATACGATATACAAAAAAGTTGCACTCTATCGTGCCAAAGCATGTCAATATGAAATACATGAAATATGAATAGCAAAATGGCTTTTGAACATGAGGAAAAATATTTACCGTATAGGCCGAGATTTTCAGTCCATTTTTTTTAGGCTGAAAGTGCCCCTCTCGACTTATACTCAAGTCATTATCCAAGGGGGTCGGCGGGGGAGCGGCAGGAGTGGTGGCTGTCACATCATACTCACCTGCTCCCGGCGTGGTCTCTGCACGTCCCTGCTTTTCAGATGGTCTCTAGCGCCTGCAGCTCTTCCTGTGTTCAGCGGTCACATGGTACCGCTCATTAAAGTAATGAATATGGACGCAACTCCACTCCCATAGGCGTGGCACGCAAATTCATTACTTTAATGAGCGGTACCATGTGACCGCTGAACACAGGAACAAGCTGCCGGCGCGCCGGAGACCATCGGAGAAGCAGGGACCACGCCAGGAGGGTGAGTATGATGGGGGAGGGTGAGCAACATTCACCTGTCCCCGTTCCACTGCCGGGCTCTGTCTTCCGCATCCTCTGGGTGTGACGTTCAGGTCAGAGGGCGCGATGACGAGTTTAGTGCCCGTCCTCTGCCTGAATAGTCACTGCAGAGACCCGGAAGACACAGCGGCACGTTTCGGCAGAACAGGGACAGGTGAATATCGCTAGTGCCGGGGGCCTGAGCTAGCGGCGATACCGGCACCTGACCCCCATAGCGCACCGGTGTCCCCGTCTGCTAAGGACACCGGACTCGGCGCCCAGCGATGAGAGGTGAGTATGTCATTTTTTTTAATCGCAGCAGCAGCATATGGGGCATATTATGCTATGGAGCATCTTACGGGGCCATCAACCTTTATGGAGCAGCATATGGGGCATATTATGCTATGGAGCATCTTATGGGGCATATTATGCTATGGAGCATCTTATGGGGCCATCAACCTTTATGGAGCAGCATATGGGGCATATTATGCTATGGAGCATCTTATGGGGCCATCAATCTTTATGGAGCAGCATATATGCTATGGAGCATCTTATGGGGCATATTATGTTATGGAGCCTCTTATGGGGCCATCAACCTTTATGGAGCAGCATATGGGGCATATTATGCTATGGAGCATCTTATGGGGCCATCAACCTTTATGGAGCAGCATATGGGGCATATTATGCTATGGAGCATCTTATGGGGCATATTATGCTATGGAACATCTTATGGGGCCATCAACCTTTATGGAGCAGCATATGGGGCATATTATGCTATGGAGCATCTTATGGGGCCATCAATCTTTATGGAGCAGCATATATGCTATGGAGCATCTTATGGGGCATATTATGTTATGGAGCCTCTTATGGGGCCATCAACCTTTATGGAGCATCTTATGGGGCATATTATGCTATGGAGCATCTTATGGGGCCATCAACCTTTATGGAGCAGCATATGGGGCATATTATGCTATGGAGCATCTTATGGGGCCATCAATCTTTATGGAGCAGCATATATGCTATGGAGCATCTTATGGGGCATATTATGTTATGGAGCCTCTTATGGGGCCATCAACCTTTATGGAGCAGCATATGGGGCATATTATGCTATGGAGCATCTTATGGGGCCATCAACCTTTATGGAGCAGCATATGGGGCATATTATGTTATGGAGCATCTTATGGGGCCATCAACCTTTATTGAGCAGCACATGGGGCATATTATGCTATGGAGCATCTTATGGGGCATATTATGCTATGGAGCATCTTAATGGGGCCATCAACTTTTATGGAGCAGCATATGGGGCATATTATGCTATGGATCATCTTATGGGGCCATCAACCTTTATGGAGCAGCATATGGGGCATATTATGTTATGGAGCATCTTATGGGGCCATCAACCTTTATGGAGCAGCACATGGGGCATATTATGCTATGGAGCATCTTATGGGGCATATTATGCTATGGAGCATCTTAATGGGGCCATAAACTTTTATGAAGCAGCATATGGGGCATATTAAGCTATGGAGCATCTTATGGAGCCATCAACCTTTATGGAGCAGCATATGGGGCATATTATGCTATGGCGCATCTTATGTGGCCATCAACCTTTATGGAGCAGCATATGGGGCATATTATGCTATGGAGCATCTTATGGGGCCATCAACCTTTATGGAGCAGCATATGGGGCATATTATGCTATGGAGCATCTTATGGGGCCATCAACCTTTATGGGGCAGCATATGGGGCATATTATGCTATGGAGCATCTTATGGGACCATCAACCTTTATGGAGCAGCATATGGAGCATATTATGTTATGGAGCATCTTATGGAGCCATCAACCTTTATGGAGCAGCACATGGGGCATATTATGCTATGGAGCATCTTATGGGGCATATTATGTTATGGAGCATCTTATGGGGCCATCAACTTTTATGGAGCAGCATGTGGGGCATATGCTACAGAGCACCTTATGGAGCCATCAATCTTTATGGAGCAGCATATGGGGAATATTATGCTATGGAGCATGTTATGGTGCCATCAACCTTTATGGAGCAGGATAATAAGTGAGTGCACTATATACTAAGGGGCTGTGCTACTAAGGGGCTGTGCTATACATAATAAGTGAGTACACTCTATACTAAGGGACTATGTTAAACATAATAAGTGATAATAACGTCTTCCTCCACCTCCCCCTGTTCCTAAATCCATTATAAATTCCCCTTCCTCCCATCCCAATCCCCCACACCCCTCATTGTCCTCCTCCCCATATCCCACTATTGTCCTCTACTCCACCCCAATCATTGCCCTCTTCACCACCTCCATCATTGCCTTCTCCCCACCACCCCCATCATTGCCCTTTCCACCACCTCTATCATTGTTTTCTACCCCACCACCCCATCATTGCCCATTCCACCACCTCCATCATAGCATTCTCCCCTCACCACCCCATCATTGTCCTTTCCACTACCACCATCATTGCCTTTTCCTCCACCACCTCCATCATTTCCTCCTCCCCCACCACCCCCATTAATGCCCTTTTCACCATCATTGTCCTTTCCACTACAACCATCATTGCCTTTTCCCCCACCTCTTCATTATTGCCCATTCCACCACCTCCATTCTTTCCTCCTCCCCCACCACCCCCATCATTGTCCTTTCCACCACCTCCATCATTGCTTTCTCCCCCACCACTACCACATTGCCCGTTCAACCACCTCCATCATTTCCTCCTACCCACCACCCCCATTATTGCCCTTTCCACCACGACCATCATTGTCCTTCCCACCACCATCATCATTGCCTTTTCCCCACCACCCCATCATTGCCCATTCCACTACCTCCATCATTGATTTCTCCCCAAGCACCCCCATCATTGTCCTTTCCACCACGTTCATCATTGATTTTCCCCACCACCTCCATCATTGCTTTTTCCCCACCACCCCATCATTGCTCTCTTCCCCACCACCTCCATCATTGTTATTTCCACTGGCACCATCATTGCCTTTTCCCCACCACCCCTATTATTGCCCATTCCACCACCTCCATCATTTCCTCCTCCCCCCAGCCCCCATTATTGCCCTTTCCACTACCATCATTGCCTTTTCCCCACCACCCCATCACTGCCCATTCCACCACCTCCATCATTGTTTTCTCCCCCACTACCCCATCATTGTCCTTTCTACCACCTCCATTATTGCTTTCTCCCCCACCACCCCCACATTGCCCATTCCACCACCTCCATCATTTCCTCCTTTCCCACAATTCCCATCATTGCCCTTTCCACCACCACCATCATTGTCTTTTCCACCACCACCATTGCCTTTTCCCCACCACCTCATCATTACACATTCCACCACCTCCATCATTTCCTCCACCCCACCACCCCATTACTACCCTTTCCACCACCCCATCATTGTCCTTTCCACAACCTCCATCATTGCTTTCTCCCCACCACCCCCATAATTGCTTTCTCACCCACCACCCCTTTATTGTCCTTTCCACCACCTCCATTATTGCCTTCTCCCCATCATTGCCTTCTCCCCCATCACCCCCATCATTGCCCTCCCCTCCACCTACACACACACACAGACACACACAGCACCATTCACCTCTCTGTACATTCCCTCGCAGTGCTATGCACGCACACACACACGACCACTCATCTCTACATACACACACAGACCAAACATAATTGTGGCAAATCAAACTTTTTTTATTTATTTAACAACTGAAAAAAATTATTTTTTACTGCGCCGGCTTGGGGTAGAGTGATGTAAACGGGGGGTGTGAAGAACTGAGGCCTGGCTAACCGTGGACGACGCAGAGGTGGCAGGAGAAGGGGCAATGAAACTAGAAGGGTCTGGAAGTTCGGGGATGGGGCTGGACACATGAGAGGCTTGAGATGCACTGGAAGGGTGAAACAAAACTGACATTACAGACACATTGGTAGGTGAAGGGGGAGGAATGCTAAGAGTCCTCTGTTTTTTTTTTACTGGGTTTTTTTTTGGGTTTGCCTGGTTGTGGGACGTCTTGGTGGGCTCATATGCTGTGGCGTGGTGGCGGGTGACCTGTCAGGGTCCGGCTGCACTGTGTCACAGTCCATAGCGATTGGCGAGCGGACGGCCATGCCAGGGTCCTGCTGCATCGTGGTGGGGGCGGTACGTAATGGCATGCCAGGGTCCTGCTGCATCGTGGTGGGGGCGGTACGTAAAGGCATGCCAGGGTCCTGCTGCATCGTGGTGGGGGTGGTCCGGAAAGCCATGCCAGGGTCCTGCTGCATCGTGGTGGGGGCGGTCTGGAAAGCCATGCCACGGTCCTGCTGCGTCGTGGTGGGGGCGGTCTGGAAAGCCATGCCACGGTCCTGCTGCATCGTGGTGGGGGCGGTACGTAAAGGCATGCCAGGGTCCTGCTGCAACGTGGTGGGGGCGGTCCGGAAAGCCATGCCAGGGTCCTGCTGCATCGTGGTGGGGGCGGTCTGGAAAGCCATGCCACGGTCCTGCTGTATCGTGGTGGGGGCGATCTGGAAAGCCATGCCACGGTCCTGCTGCATCGTGGTGGGGGCGGTCCGGAAAGCCATGCCAGGGTCCTGCTGCATCGTGGTGGGGGCGGTCCGGAAAGCCATGCCAGGGTCCTGCTGCATTGTGGTGGGGGCGGTCCGGAAAGCCATGCCAGGGTCCTGCTGCATAGTGGAGTCAGTGGAGGAGGTCCAAGCAGGAGCGGCGGATGTCATGGTGGTGGTGGTGGGATGTCCAACTGCACTCGGCATGGTGGTGGTGCTGTAGTGGTGTCCGGCTGTGGAAGGAATTGAGGTGGCCGTGCAGTGGGATGCAGCAGCGGTCGGCATTGAGGACAATTGTGACAGTGAAGGCACAGTTGGATATGCCGCCACTGTCTGCTGGAAATACCGACTCTGCTGCATAGCCTGCACGTAAGCAGCATTGCAGGCCTGCATGACACTCAGCTGGAGATCAGGAGTAAGGTTTTCTGACATGCCCTGCTCAATTTGGTTAAAAAAATTATGAGCTGGCCTCTGGAGGTCGGCTTTCACTTGATCAAGGCTTTTGGTGACCTCCTGGATACGGGCATTCAAGAGGTTATGTGAAACATCCATTCGGTCACCTAAAGCCTTGATTGCTTTGTGTAAAACCGAGCTCAAGTGCAAAAACTCGGGCATGAGTGACCTGTCCGAAGCCCTCTGCCGCTGCCGGGATGTGCCCAAAAAAAAGGGGCAGTGGAAGAGGACTGCGAAAGGGGAAGACATGATGGACCAGCTCCCTGGTCTCCAGTTAGTGTGGAAGGCCCACCTGCTGCTGCGCTGCTGGATGGCTGGGTTGGGTCTGTGGCTGTCGGATGAAGGACCGCTCCAGAACCTGGGCCGACAGTCGTGCTGTATGTGCTGTGAAAAAAGGAAAAAGAAAATTAATACCAAAAATTAACCAGACACAAAATCCTGTGGAATTTAAAAATACAGATTATGGCAATACAACACAACCTAATACACGTGATAAATACTTACGTTCTCTGGGCAAGGACCGGTCTTAGAAATGCCAATACTCGATGGTATTTGTATCGTCTGATCCTTGCTCCTGAACCACTGGGAACACGACTCTCTTCACGC
This sequence comes from Ranitomeya variabilis, assembly GCF_051348905.1. Lineage (NCBI taxonomy): Eukaryota > Metazoa > Chordata > Amphibia > Anura > Dendrobatidae > Ranitomeya > Ranitomeya variabilis. Next base: position 756,253,411 of record NC_135232.1, read on the forward strand.
AGGTCCTTGTTGAAGCGGTCCTTCATCGAACGCCAACGTGTTTTTACTTTGTCCACTGTTAAAAAAAACCCGTTATGGTAAGAAAATTGACTTTTTGCCGTGCTCATCCAACTGTGTGTAATGAGAGAAACTCCGTAGAGTTTCTTTCATCACACAGAGTTGAGTGAGCACGACCAAGGTCTCTGCTGCTTCACACTGCAGTGCAATACTTACCAAATGCATTTCGGACCCGTGTCGTGGCGTTGTCCCAGCCATCCCACATCGCTTGGGCCACCTCAATCCACAACCGCCGGATCGTGGTGTTGTTCGAGTGCAGTGGATCCCGGCTGTCCCACAACGGGACTCGCTCCTGGACCAGGGTGATGAGTAGGTCATTGTCTATCAGGTTATGGTCCCGTTGTGAAACCTAAAAGATAAAGAAAGTCATTAAAGTTTGCTCAATTACATAAGGAAAAGAAAGAAAAAAAGATGCTGAGAAATGGCATGAATAGGAAAGTCAAGGTACAAAAGGATTCCAGAAGGAAAAAGTTTAGAAATACGAGTGGAAAGAAAGGAAGATTCAAGAATATTACACTGAGGACAGTCAGCCTTGTATACGTACCCGCTGCCGCCTTTCCACCGGACCTTGACACCGCTGCTCCGGCCCTGTCTCTGCCGCAGTAGAAGAGCTCTAAAAAAAAGGAATAATCAAATTGTCACATGTGTAGATGTGACAGTGAATACTTACCAATCTGACGAGGCAAATACTCACCTCACTGACATGCTCCACTTCCGACTGGCGTGGCTGAAACTCCTCACCAGATGAAGAATCCGAAGATGACATTCTGATGCATGTAGAAAGAAAAAAATGGCAGAAATTAGGACATGTAGAGACAGAAAATAAAAAATAAAGGCATTGGCTACAATATACTCACATTGTTCAGAGTCTTTTCCTCCAAGATGTGGCCTGTCAGGGTGTCTTCGGCTTCAGAGTCTGGTGACAAGTGACCTGCAACTGTCCACACCCTCCCTTTTATCACCTTGATGGTCGGGGGTGGCTTATCAGTGTCTAGACATTGTTATCTTAATGGAAACGCATGCGTTCAAAAACACAACAAAACGCATGTGCTAAAAAACGCATGCGTTTACATAGACAGCAATATGTTTTTTTTGCGGCAAAAAAACGCCTCTAGAAATCACTACATGTTGCGTTTCTGCAACAAAACACAAGCATAGAAACGACGCATGCGTCGTAAAACGCGGCAAAACGCATACCAAAAAAACGCATGCGTTTTTAATGTTAAATATAGGGGAAAAAAAACGCATGCTTTTTTTGCGCTAAAACGCAGTGGCAAAAAACGCAAATGTGAAACCAGCCTTACGGGTGCATGCCTTCAGAAAGACGGGCAGGGCATAACGTACTGTTGACTGCAACGTACTGGTCACTACAACGGAAGTTTGCAATTTTCACTCGGCAACATTCATTGCTGCTTGTTTCTGGAAAATACCCATGGAGTCAAAACTGTCACTACACCTGTAGATAAATTCCACAAGGGATATAGTTTCCAAAATATGGTCACTTGAGGGGGTATTCTGCTCTTCTAGCAATTAGGGGATCTGTATATGGAGTCTACAAACTGTTCTAGGAACATCTGTGCTCCAGGAGGCAATTAGCGCTTCGTTCCTCCCGAGTCTCTCCGTATGGCTAAGTGGTACTGTACAGCCACATGTGGTGCAATGTCCCATTCAGTAGAAATTGTGGGACAAATTTTTGTGCAATTTTTACCCTTGTGTGAAAATGTAAAATCTGGGGCTAAAGCAAACTTTTGGTGGTAAAAATGTAGTTATTTTTTTCCACTGCCTAATGTTATAAAATTCTGTGACACACCCGTGGTGTCAGTATGATCACTGCACCCCTAGATGAATTCATTGAGAGGTGTAGTTTGTAAAATGGGGTCACTTATGGGGGTTTCTCTTGTTCTGGCATCTCCTGGGCTTTCCCAGTGGGTCATGGTACCTGAAAACCATAACAGTAAAATCTGGGGCTCCTTGCCTTCTGAGCGTTGAACTGTGCCTGAAAAATATTTCCTGATTACATGTAGGGTATTGGCGCACTCACAAAAAAATGGACCTAAAGAAAAATTCCTATTAGCCCTTAGAAAATTTAAAAACTTGGGGCTAAAACAACATTTTTGGGGCATTGGCGTACTCAGGAGAAATTGCACTACAAATTATATGGCGCAAATTCTCGTGTTATCTTTATAAAAATGCTAAATTTGGGGCTAAAATAACATTTTTGTGAGGAAATGTGATTGTATTATCTTCATAGCTTAACGTTATAAACTTCAGTGAAGAACCAGGGGGGTTCAAGGTGCTCACCACGCATCTAAATACATTCCTTGAGGGGGTCTAGTTTCCAAAATGTGGTCACTTTGGGGGATTTTCACTGTTTAGGTACATCAGAGGCTCTCCAAACACAACATGGCATCCGCCAATTATTCGAGCAAATTGTTCATTCAAAAAGTCAAATGGCACTCCTTCCCTTCCGAGCTCTGCCGTGCGCCCAAACAGTGGTTTTCTCCCTCATATGGGGTAACGGCATACTCAGGAAACATTACACAACAAATTTTGGGGTCCATTTTTTCCTGTTACCCTTGTCAAAATAAAAAAAATTGGGTCTGAAGTAAATTTTTGTGAAAAAAAGTTAAATGTTAATATTTTTCCACATTCCAAAAATTCCTGTGAAGCACCTGAAGGGTTAATAAACTTCTTGAACGTGGTTGTGAGCATGTTGAGGGCTACAGTTTTTAGAGTGGTGTAACTTTTGGTTATCTTTTATCATATAGACCCCTCAAAGTGACTTCAAATGTCATGTGGTCTCTAGAAAAATAGTTTTGTAAATTTTGTTAGAAAAATGAAAAATCCCTGGTCAAGTTTTAACCTTTATACTTCCAAACACAAAAAAATATTGGTTCCTAACAAAAAAAAAAAAATGTTGGTTCCAAAATTATGCTGATGTAAAGTAGACATATGAAGCATTAAATAAATATAGAAAATTAAATAAATTCTGTAAAAAGCAAATCAAGGCAGCAAAGATTGAGACAGAGAGACTCATTGCCAGAGAGTAAAAATAATCCCAAAATATTCTTTAACTACATAAATAGTAAGAAACTAAAAAATGATAGCGTTGGCCCCCTTAAAAATAGTCTGGGGGAAATGGTGGATGAGGATGAGGAAAAAGCCAATATGCTAAATGACTTTTTTTCATCAGTATTTACACAAGAAAATCCCATGGCAGACAATATGATCAGTGATAACAAAAATTCCCCAATAAATGTCACCTGCTTAACCCAGCAGGAAGTACGGCGGCATCTAAAAATCACTAAAATTGACAAATCTTCGGGCCCGGATGGGATACACCCCCGAGTACTGCAGGAATTAAGTACAGTCATTGATAGACCATTATTTTTAATCTTTAAAGACTCCATAATAACAGGGTCTGTACCACAGGACTGGCGTATAGCAAATGTGGTGCCAATATTCAAAAAGGGGACAAAAACTGAACTCGGAAATTATAGGCCAGTAAGTTTAACCTCTACTGTGGGTAAAATCCTGGAGGGCATTCTAAGAGATGCTATGCTGGAGTATCTGAAGAGGAATTACCTCATGACCCAATATCAACATGGGTTTACGAGGGACCGTTCCTGTCAGACAAATCTGATCAATTTCTATGAAGAGGTAAGTTCCGGACTGGACCAAGGGAACGCAGTGGACGTAATGTACCGTATTTCGCGGACTATAAGACGCACCGGACCATAAGGCGCACCCCAAATTTGGGGTGAAAATTGCAGAAAAAAAGATTTTTTATAAGATGGCGGTCCGTCTTATTGTCCGAATTTACAGTATCTTACCTGAGGGCTGGTGGTGGCAGAGCAGGGTCACAGGAGGCATGGTGGCGGCAGAGGTGGGGTGATGCGGTACGGCGTGCACCTGAGCAGGGTCCCTTCCTGCTTAGGTGGGCGACGCCACGGCCTGGTGTCCATGGGAGGGTGGCAGCAGTGGTTACTGACAGGAGCTGGGATGAGGAGGCACAGTGAGAGTTATGGCGTGGGCAGGGTCCCTTTCCCCGGTGAGGTGATGGAAGGATCTCGTGGGCACATGGACTGGAGATGATGGAGGTAGTGGTGTACATTGTGAAGCGAGTATTCCACAGGAGCTCATATGTCTGAGTCCTTGCCGCTTCCCGGCACTCCTCAGCGCAATAATTATTTCAGAAGCCGGTAATAAGTGAGGAGCTCCGCTACCGAGACACAGCCGCCATGACCGGACACTGCGGGAAAAGCGCCTCTGTACTGCTGCGAGCCCTGCTGGAGGCGGAGAGCCGGCCGTGCCATGCGGTGCTGAGGAGCGCCGGGAAGCGGCAAGGACGACATCTGAGCGCCTGTGGAATACTCGCTTCACAATGTACACCACTACCTCCATCATCTCCAGTCCATGTGCCCACGAGATCCTTCCTGAACCTTGCTGCACCCATCCTGGGAAGCAAAAGGATGGAGTATACAGAGTCCAAAGTCCCGGTGAGGTGATGCAGCTGCAGCAGCCCGGTAATGCAGCAGAGCCGGGTGAATCCTGTTGATATCGGTGGGCGCGGCCATCTTCCTGAGGCCGCGCATTCGCAGATGGAGCTCTGCTGCCCGGGGCTTCAGGAAAATGGCCGCCGCGATCCCCATCTGCGCACGCGCGGCATCCCGCGGCCATTTTCCTGAAGCCCCGGGCAGCAGAGCTCCATCTGCGAACGCGCGGCCTCAGGAAGATGGCCGCGCCCACCGATAACATCAGGATTCACCCGGCTCTGCTGCCTTACCGGGCTGCTGCATCACCTCACCGGGAAAAGGGACCCCGCTCACTGCACCTCCTCATCTCCGTACCTCTGCTGCCACACCTCTGCAGCCGCACCTCTGCCACCGCACGGTAAGCCTGCATTGCGACTATTAGACGCACCCCCCATTTTCCCCCCTTTTTTGGGGGGGAAAAAGTGCGTCTTGTAGTCCGAAAAATACGGTATATGGATTTTTCAAAAGCTTTTGATACAGTGCCAGACAAAAGGTTGATACATAAAATGAGAATAATGGGGATAGTTGAAAATATGTGTAAGTGGATTGAGAGCTGGCTCAGGGATAGGAAACAAAGGGTGGTTATTAATGGAGCACACTCGGACTGGGTCGCCGTTAGCAGTGGGGTACCACAGGGGTCAGTATTGGGCCCTCTTCTTTTTGACATATTTATTAATGATCTTGTAGGGGGCATACAGAGTAGTATTTAAATATTTGCAGATGACACTAAACTCTGCAGGGTAATCAATACAGAGGAGGACAATTTTATATTACAGGATGATTTATGTAAACTAGAAGCTTGGGCTGATAAATGGCAAATGAGCTTTAATGGGGATAAGTGCAAGGTCATGCACTTGGGTAGAAGTAATAAGATGTATAACTATGTGCTTAATTCTAAAACTCTGGGCAAAACTGTCAATGAAAAAGACCTGGCTGTATGGGTGGATGACAAACTCACATTTAGTGGCCAGTGTCAGGCAGCTGCTACAAAGGCAAATAAAATAATGGGATGCATTAAAAGAGGCATAGATGCTCATGAGGAGAACATAATTTTACCTCTATACAAGTCATTAGTTCGACCACACTTACACACTGTGTACAGTTCTGGTCTCCGGTGTATAAGAAAGACATAGCTGAACTAGAGCGGTGCATTGAAGAGTGACCAAGGTTATTAGAGGACTGGGGGGTCTGCAATACAAAGATAGGTTATTACACTTGGGGCTATTTAGTTTGGAAAAACGAAGGCTAAGGGGTGATCTTATTTTAATGTATAAATATATGAGGGGACAGTACAAAGACCTTTCTGATGATCTTTTTAATCATAGACCTGAGACAGGGACAAGGGGGCATCCTCTAAGTCTGGAGGAAAGAAGGTTTAAGCATAATAACAGATGCAGATTCTTTACAGTAAGAGCAGTGAGACTATGGAACTCTCTGGTGTATGATGTTGTAATGAGTGATTCATTACTAAAATGTAAGAGGGGACTGGATATCTTTCTTGAAAAGTATAATGTTACAGGAGAGGCGTAGCTAGGGGTTTGGTTCAGGGGGGGGGCGAAGCTTCTGAGTGGGCCCCTAACCAGGTAACCTTTATTACAATTCGGTGACGCACCCTAATAGTGGAGGAGAACCAACATAGATATTACCACCATACGGTCAGTGGTAAATACAGTCCTACAGAACACATAAGAGATCACAGCACAGTTACAGATAATGTCTTACCGCTTATGTTTTCTGATGGAGTTGTTCACTTTTCCCGTCTTTTCCATCTAGCCCAGACCGACAGGATGACTTCTTCCAGCCACGACTCGTGTGCAGAGAATACAACAAAGACACATTTCACTTCTCACATTCCAGCCCCATCATCATCTATTCCCAACCTGCACAAACTCCTCATCCTGCTGATACCCCAATACTGAGCCTCTGCTGCCGTATGTGTCCCTATTACTACACCTGATACCCCAATACTGAGCCGCTGCTGCCGTATGTGTCCCTATTACTGCACCTGATACCCCAATACTGAGCCTCTGCTGCCATATGTGTCCCTATTACTGCACCTGATACCCCAATACTGAGCCGCTGCTGCCCTATGTGACCCTATTACTGCACCTGATACCCCAATACTGAGCCGCTGCTGCCGTATGTGTCCCTATTACTGCACCTGATACCCCAATACTGAGCCGCTGCTGCCGTATGTGTCCCTATTACTGCACCTGATACCCCAATACAGAGCCGCTGCTGCCGTATGTGTCCCTATTACTGCACCTGATACCCCAATACTGAGCCGCTGCTGCATGTGTCCCTATTACTGTACCTGATACCCCAATACTGAGCCGCTGCTGCCGTATGTGTCCCTATTACTGCACCTGATACCCCAATACTGAGCCACTGCTGCATGTGTCCCTATTACTGTACCTGATATCCCAATACTGAGCCGCTGCTGCCGTATGTGTCCCTATCACTGCACCTGATATCCCAATACTGAGCCGCTGCTACCGTATGTGTCCCTATTACTGCACCTGATACCCCAATACTGAGCAACTGCTGCCATATGTGTCTCTATTACTGCACCTGCTGTGTAAATTCTAAAGCACCCCCTCTATAATATAGTAATGCCAGGTGCAAGTGCCCTAGAAAACACTGCCCATATTTTTCCCCCTAGAAAGTAATATTGCCCTGTGTGCCCCTTTGATAGTCACAGTAACCCGAGTTCCCCTATAACAATAAGTGCCCACTTTAAATTTATTAATGTCCCGAGTCTCCCCCTGTACAGCTCCCCTATACACAGCATGATGCTCTCTTATACACAGTATAATGCTCTCTCACTGTATAGAACCATCCACACACTGTACTGACCCCTTAGTAGACTCCAAACTGTTTGGTGGCTCCAACACTGTATGATGGCCCCATAGATAACCTCCATATAGTATAATGTGCCATATAGTCCTTAATATAGTACAAGACAGTACCCCTATAGGCAGACCCTGTAGTATAAGGCAGTACCCCTATAGGCAGACCCTGTGGTATAAGGCAGCATCCCCCCATAGGCACATCCTGTAGTGTATAAGGCAGCCCCCCATAGGCAGATCCTGTAGTGTATAAGGCAGCAGCCCCCCCATAGTCAGATCCTGTAGTGTATTAGGCAGCAGCCCTCCCCCATAGCCAGATCCTGTAGTGTATTAGGCAGCAGCCCCCATAGTCAGATCCTGTAGTGTATTAGGCAGAAGCCCCCCATAGGCAGATCCTGTGGTATAAGGCAGCACCCCCCCCCATAGTCAGATCCTGTAGTGTATAAGACAGCAGCCCCCCATAGAGCCTGTAGTGCATTAGGCAGCAGCCCCCCCATAGGCAGATCCTGTTTTATAAGGCAGCACCCTCCCATAGGCAGATCTTGTACTGTATAAGGCAGCAGCCCCATAGGCAGATCCTGTAGTGTATAAGGCAGCAGCCCCCCATAGTCAGATCCTGTAGTGCATTAGGCAGCAGCCCCCCCATAGTCAGATCCTGTAGTGCATTAGGCAGCAGCCCCCCATAGGCAGATTCTGTAGTGCATTAGGCAGCAGCTCCCCCATAGTCAGATCCTGTAGAGTATTAGGCAGCAGCCCCCCCATAGGCATATCCTGTAGTATTATGCAGCAGCCCCCCATAGGCAGATACTGTAGTATAAGGCAGCAGCTCCCCCCCATAGTCAGATCCTGTAGTGTATAAGGCAGCCCCCCATAGTCAGATCCTGTAGTGTATAAGGCAGCCCCCCATAGTCAGATCCTGTAGTGTATAAGGCAGCCCCCCCATAGTTAGATCCTGTAGAGTATTAGGCAGCAGCCCCCCCATAGGCATATCCTGTAGTATTATGCAGCAGCCCCCCATAGGCAGATACTGTAGTATAAGGCAGCAGCTCCCCCCCATAGGCAGATACTGTAGTATAAGGCAGCAGCTCCCCCCATAGTCAGATCCTGTAGTGTATAAGGCAGCCCCCCATAGTCAGATCCTGTAGTGTATAAGGCAGCCCCCCCATAGTTAGATCCTGTAGTGTATAAGGCAGCAGCCCCCCATAGGCAGATCCTGTAGTGCATTAGGCAGCAGCCCCCCCCCATAGTCAGATCCTGTAGTGTATAAGGCAGCCCCTATAAAAAAAACAAAACACAATACTCACCTCTCTTCCTCCTTGTTCCAGCGGTGCTCCCTGCTCCCGCTCTTGTCCTGACAGTGGGCACAGGGCGGTGACGTCTCCGCGCCCACTGTCAGTGTTGGCGTCTGCGAGTGACGTCAGACGCTGACAGGGGGATGATGGGGGAAGGAGCGCAGCACAGCGGTGAACTTTCTTTTATTTTGCTTTGTGATTCACAGGCTTACTGATGTAAACACAAGGCGCTCCAGCGGGTTTAATATGACTCCATCTGCATCCTAGGGGATACATATCGACCCTCGTATATGATCCCCCTCACTACCTCACAGTACCTATAGACATGAAAGGAAGTACACAAATACTGTATTTTTCGCTTTGTAAGATGCACTTTTTTTCCCCCAAACTTGGGGGGAAAATGGGGGTGTGTCTTAGAAAGCGAACATGCCTTACCGATACTGTGGGTGTAGGCCGAAGGCTGGGATGAGGGGGGTGTCCGGTGGTTGCTGGCTGGTGCTGCAAGTGTCTCCGGTGCCCAGCGGTGCTGCGTGGGTTTTGCAACCGATCGGGGCCGATTAACCCCTTAAACACCGCTGTCAATCGCAACATCGGTATTTAAGTTGTTACAAAGGGGTCACAAGACCCCCTTAGCAACCGTGGGACCCCCACGATGAGAATCGCGGGTCCCAATGGTTACCATGGTACCCTGAGGTCTAAGCTGAGTGTCACCGGCACAGTCAGTGAGTCACTGACAGGCTCATGCACTGTATGAGAACAGTGATCAAGATAAAAATTATACATTTCCCACAGTGAAAAAGTGTAATAAAAGTGAAAAAAGTAAAATTTTATATGTACAAAAGTAAAAAAAACACACAAAAAAAGCACACACAACCATAAAAATCCGTTTCGAAACTCAAAACGCAGCATTTCTGATAAAACAAAAATAAACACTAAAAACTACACATAATTGGAATTACCGCATGTGTAACGACCAGCTCTTTAAAACTGACATGTTATTTATTCCGTTTGGCGAACGCCGTATAAAAAAAAAAAGACCAAAAAGTCGCTTTTTCATCATAGTGACTCACAAAAAAGTGATCAAAAAGCAATAAAAAGTAATATGCAAAATAAAATGGTATAAATGAAAATGTCAAACCGTCCCACAAAAAACAAGCTCAAATATGGCTCATTCGGCAAAAAAATTAAAAAGTTACAGCTCTCAGAATATGATGATGCATAAAGAAAAATATAATTGCTAAAATATTGTTTTTAGTGTGTAAATATGTAAAAATAGCAAAGCATAAAAAAACAATATAAATCTGGTATCGCTGTAATCTTACCGACCCGACGAACAAATCTGTCACCTTTACCACACGGTGAACAGCGTAAAAAAGTAAAAGCAATAACTGAATTGATAGGTTTTGCTCATTTTGTGTCTGAAAAATCTGAATTAAAAGGGATCACAAAATATTATGTGCCCCAAAATGGTACCAAAAAAAGCAGCAACTCGTCCATCCAAAAATAAGCCCTCATACAGTTCTGTTCGCCAAAAAATGTACAAGGTACAGCTCTCACAATATGGCAACAAAAAAACTTTTTTTTTTAAATAAACAAGCATTTTTACTGTGCGATAGCAGCAAAATCTAAAAAAAAATATAAACCTGATATCGCTGTAATCGTACTGACCCGAAGAATAAATGCGACTTATCACTTATACCGCACAGTGAACAGCGCAAAAATAAAAATAAGAATTATTCTTGTATTGCTGTCTATGTGTTCAGTCAACCTCCCAAAAATCAGAATAAGGGTATGTTTCCACGTTCAGGAAACGCTGCTTGTTTGACGCTGCGCAGCGCTGCAGCGTCAAACAAGCAGCGTCCAGATGTTCCTGCATAGTGGAGGGGATTTGATGAAATCCTGTCTCCACTATGCGTGGAAACCCGCACGCGGCGGCCCTGCGACTACGGACATGCTGCGCGTCTTTTCAGATCGCAGCATGTCCGTACACCTTGCGGGGACGCAGCGTCCCCGCAAGGCATATCACAGGGCCCTATAGGAGAGAGCGATCATCCCGGATGTGAAGAGTTAACACATCCGGCATGATCGCGTCCCAGAAAGGGGGCGGGGCTTAGCGCCGAGCGGCGATACCGCCGGCCATCCTGACAGTGGAAACATACCCTAAGGCTTGGCTCACATTTATCCTGCGCACTCTGCTGAGTGCTTACATGGGGGTTTCCGAGTAAATTCCCTAAAACTGCAATTCAGACAAAACCCCGGACGAAACCACTCAATTATGAGGCAGATGGAGACACTTGGACTGGTCTGTATTCCATCATTTTAGGAGTCTTTTTAGCGCACACGTTTGGGCGACCACAGATCTGTGCACGCCTAAAACGATGGATACCACTGGAGCAGACGCCAAACGAAGTGTCTCCATCTGCCTCATGGTGGGTTGTTTCATTAAGGGTTTCGTCTGAATCACATTTTTATGGGATTTACACACAAACCCCCACTTAAGTACTCAGCGTAGAACACAAGAATGTGATCCAGCCTTATTCTGGAAGCCATCAAAAAATATTATGCACCCCGACATGTTATCAATATAAACCCTAATTTATCACACACAAAATCAGTTCCCACTCAGGTCCGTCATCTGTCACTGGAACTATAGGGGGTTACCATGTTACTGCTAGAACAAAGATTCTGGAAAAACGACATGGCTGCCGCCCCCAAATAACATCCAATGCATTCTGCACTCCCAAATCTAAATGCCCTCTCCTCCTGAGCCCCACTGTGCCTAAACCACAGTAAGAGGCCACATGTTTGGCATTATTGTAATGGAGAGAAGGCACTTCATTTACGGGTGGGAATCACCAGAAGCACAACTTGGGCACAATGTATGGGGGCACTACAATATATGGGGGCTTTACACTGTATGAGGACACAATGTATAGGTACTAGGCTGGCAGGTTGAAATTCTCCAGAAAAAAAGCCTGGCATGGATGTTCCAAAATAGTCATTGCAGCTGTTAAAGAATTAATTGAGAGGTGCAGTTTCTGCAATGGGGTCACTTTTGCGGTTTTTATGCTGTTCTGGCACCTTCAGAGCTCACAAATGTCACCCCGTAAACTATTCTCGCAAAATCTGTGCTCCAAAAGCCAAATAGCGATCCTTCCTTCTAAGTCCTGATGAATGGCTAAACAGTTATTTCTGACAACATATGGGGCAGCACCACGTTCAGGAGAAACTGCACAATAAATTGTGGGGTCTAGTGTCACCTATTAACCCTTGTCTACATGATAATTTTGCAGCAGATATAAAAAATATTACCACTAAAATATCATATTTCTATGTCTCAATGTTATAAAATTTTGTGAGGCACCTATGGATTCAAAATACTCACTACACCCTTTCATGATTTCCTTGAGGTGTCTAGTTTCCAAAATAGGGTCACTTAGGAGGGGTTTCTGCTGTTTTCACATGTCAGGGGCTCTTCAAGTACGACATGGCATTCACAATCTATCCCAGGCAAATAGCGCTTTTCCTTTCCTTGGCTTAGCTATGTGCTCAAAGAGAAGTTTTTGACCATATATGGAGTATAGTCGCATTCGGGACAAATTGCGCAACAAATTATGAGATCCGTTTTCTCCTTTTATCCATTGTGAAAATTACAAATTTGGGGCTAAAACAACATTTTTGTGAAAAAAATTTAAGATTTTCAATAGGACGACCTAATGTTATCAAATTCAGTGTAGTACCTGTGGGTTCAAAATGCTCACTATACCCCTGGATATAATTCTTAAGGGGTGTAGTGTCCAAAATGGGGTCATTTGTTGGGGGGGTCCACTGTTCAGGCACATTATGGGCTCTCCAAACGCAACATGGTGTTTGCTCTAAATGCCAGCCCGTTTTTCTGTGCAAAAAGTCAAATGGTGCTCTTTCCCTTCTGAGCCCTTCCGTGAGCCCAACTAGTAGTATTCCTCCACATATTGGGCATCGGTGTACTCAGTAGAAATTGTCTCCTGCTACACTTGTGAAACTAACAAATTTGAGATTTCCAAATCAGCAGTAGGTGGATGCTGGCAAAGGGAATATGGGAGATATACAGGTATTGACCCGTGGAAGCGCTAGCAGGCGCAAAACGGCCGTCGTCAAGCTTCTGCCAGACTCCCGTCCTCATTTCCCTGGCCAACATGCTTTTTTACTACAACTAAAGAGCGGAATTTCTACAAAAGACCGGTGAGTGCTATCTGCTTTTCTTTGGAGGAGATATACAGGTGTGTTATGATCCTAGTGGCTGAGGATCACAAACGGACTAGCTAAGTTTATGAACATAGACACGAGCTCTAGGGAGGTGGTAACTGAACTGACCGCAAACCTGATCCTAACCAACACACTAAAGGTAGCTGGTGAACGTGCCTAAAATCCTGGACGTCTCGACGCAGCCTAAGAAACTATCTACTCCTGGAGGGAAAGTAAGACCTCGCTTGCCTCAAGAGAAATCACCCCAAAGATATAGGAAGCCCCCAACAAATAATAATGGTGAGGTAAGGGGAAAATACAAACGTAGAAATGAAAACAGATTCAGCAAATGAGGCCCGCTAATACTAGATAGCAGAAGACAGATAGTGAACTGTGCGGTCAGTAAAAAACCCTATGCAAAATATCCACGCTGAGAAAACAAGAACCCCCACACCAACTAACGGTGTGGGGGGAGAAACTCAGCCCCCTAGAGCTACCAGCAAGCAAGGAAATCACAAATTAGCAAGCTGGACAAGAAAACAAAAATAAACCAAGAAACATATGACCACTGATGGTCAAAAAATGAATCAAGCAAAACTTAGCTTCTCTTGAAGAGACTGATAACGAAGGACTGCAGGAGAGCTCCAAAATAGCACTGAAGACATTGACAGCAGGCTACAACTGAGAGTCCAGGTGAACTAAATAGGAAACCAGCTAAGAGATAACGAGACAGCTGATCCTGCCTCAGACCTGCAGAATGACACAAAGAACCACCAGAGGGAGCCCAAAGACAGCACTCACACAGTACCAGTTGTGACCACAAGAGGGAGCCCAAAAACAGAGTTCACAACAGTACCCCCCCTTGAGGAGGGGTCACCGAACCCTCATCAAAACCCCCAGGGCGATCAGGATGAGCCACATGGAAGGCATGAACCAAATCGGCCGCATGAACATCAGAGGCGACAACCCAGGAATTATCCTCCTGACCATAGCCCTTCCACTTAACCAAATACTGAAGCCTCCGTCTAGAAATACGAGAATCCAAGATCTTCTCCACCACGTACTCCAATTCACCCTCAACCAGCACCGGAGCAGGGGGTTCAACAGAAGGAACCACAGGCACCACATACCTCCGCAACAAAGACCTATGGAACACGTTATGAATGGCAAATGACGCTGGGAGGTCCAAACGAAATGACACCGGGTTAAGGATTTCCAAAATCTTATAAGGACCGATGAAGCGAGGCTTGAATTTAGGAGAGGAAACCTTCATAGGAACATACCGAGAAGACAGCCATACCAAATCCCCAACAAGAAGTCGGGCACCCACACCGCGACGGCGGTTGGCAAAGCGCTGAGGCTTCTCCTGTGACAACTTCAAATTGTCCACCACATGGTTCCAAATCTGCTGCAACCTATTCACCACAGAATCCACCCCAGGACAGTCAGAAGGCTCAACCTGACCCGGGGAAAAACGAGGATGAAAACCAGAATTGCAGAAAAAAGGCGAAACCAAAGTAGCAGAACTAGCCCGATTATTAAGGGCAAACTCGGCCAATGGCAAAAAAGTCACCCAATCATCCTGATCAGCAGAAACAAAACATCTTAAATAAGTTTCCAAGGTCTGATTAGTTCGCTCGGTTTGACCATTCGTCTGAGGATGGAAGGCCGACGAAAAAGACAAATCAATGCCCATCTTAGCACAAAAGATCCGCCAAAATCTGGACACAAACTGGGATCCTCTGTCAGACACAATATTTTTAGGGATGCCGTGCAAGCGAACCACATTCTGAAAAAATAGAGGAACCAAATCGGAGGAGGAAGGCAACTTAGGCAAGGGCACCAAATGGACCATTTTGGAAAAACGATCACACACCACCCAGATGACAGACATTCTCTGAGAGACTGGAAGATCCGAAATAAAATCCATGGAAATGTGCGTCCAAGGCCTCTTCGGGACAGGCAAAGGCAAAAGCAAACCACTGGCACGAGAACAGCAAGGCTTAGCCCGAGCACAAATCCTGCAGGACTGCACAAAGGAACGCACATCCCGCGACAAGGAAGGCCACCAGAAGGACCTAGCCACCAAATCTCTGGTACCAAAAATCCCAGGATGTCCTGCCAACACCGAAGAATGAACCTCGGAAATAACTCTGCTGGTCCATCTATCTGGGACAAACAGTCTCTCTGGTGGGCAACGGTCCGGTCTATCCGCCTGAAATTTCTGCAGCACTCGTCGCAAATCTGGGGAAATGGCAGACAAAATCACTCCCTCTCTGAGGATACCAGCCGGCTCTGAAACTCCCGGAGAGTCAGGCACAAAACTCCTAGAAAGAGCATCAGCTTTCACGTTCTTCGAACCAGGCAGGTACAAGACCACGAAATCGAAACGGGAGAAAAACAACGACCAACGAGCCTGTCTAGGATTCAGCCGCTTGGCAGACTCGAGATAAATCAGATTTTTGTGATCAGTTAAGACCACTACACGATGCTTAGCTCCCTCAAGCCAATGTCGCCACTCCTCAAATGCCCACTTCATAGCCAACAACTCCCGATTACCAACATCATAATTTCGCTCGGCAGGCGAAAACTTTCTTGAAAAGAAAGCACAAGGCTTCATCACAGAGCAATCAGAGCTTCTCTGCGACAAAACAGCCCCTGCTCCAATCTCAGAAGCATCAACCTCGACCTGAAAAGGAAGAGAGACATCAGGCTGACACAAAACTGGAGCCGAAGAAAACCGGCGCTTCAGCTCCCGAAAGGCTTCCACGGCCGCAGGAGACCAATTAGTCACATCAGAACCCTTCTTGGTCAAATTCGTCAAGGGTTTAACCACGCCAGAAAAATTAGCAATGAAGCGACGGTAAAAATTAGCAAAACCCAAGAACTTCTGAAGACTCTTAACAGATGTAGGCTGAGTCCAGTCATGAATAGCCTGGACCTTGACTGGGTCCATCTCAATAGTAGAAGGAGAAAAAATAAAATCCAAAAAGGAAACCTTCTGTACTCCGAAGAGACATTTTGAGCCCTTCACAAATAAGGCATTAGCACGCAGGACCTGAAATACCATCCTGACCTGCTTCACATGGGACTCCCAGTCCTCAGAAAAGACCAAAATGTCATCCAGATACACAATCATAAATTTATCCAGATATTCTCGGAAGATGTCATGCATGAAGGACTGGAACACAGAAGGAGCATTAGAGAGGCCAAAAGGCATCATCAGTACTCAAAACGGCCTTCGGGCGTATTAAATGCTGTTTTCCATTCATCCCCCTGCTTAATGCGCACAAGGTTATACGCACCACGAAGATCTATCTTGGTGAACCAACTGGACCCCTTAATCCGAGCAAACAGATCAGACAACAATGGCAAAGGATACTGAAATTTGACCGTGATTTTATTTAGAAGACGATAATCTATACAAGGTCTCAGAGAACCATCCTTCTTGGCTACAAAAAAGAATCCTGCACCAAGAGGGGAGGAGGACGGGCGAATATGTCCCTTCTCTAAAGACTCCTTTATATAGCTCCGCATTGCGGCATGTTCTGGTACAGACAAATTAAAAAGTCGTCCCTTAGGGAACTTACTACCAGGAATCAAATTTATAGCACAATCACAATCCCTGTGAGGAGGCAGGGCACCGGATCTGGGCTCATCAAATACATCCTGGTAGTCCGACAAAAACTCAGGGACCTCAGAAGGAGTGGAAGAAGCAATTGATACCAAAGGAGCATCGCCATGAATCCCCTGGCAACCCCAACTTGACACAGACATAGCTTTCCAATCCAGAACTGGATTATGGGCCTGCAGCCATGGCAGACCCAACACGACAACATCATGCAAATTATGCAGCACAAGAAAGCGAATCACCTCCTGATGTACAGGAGTCATGCACATGGTCACTTGAGTCCAATATTGAGGCTTATTCTCAGCCAATGGTGTAGCATCAATTCCCCTCAGTGGAATAGGGAATTCCAAAGGCTCCAGGACAAAACCACAGCGCCTGGCAAACGACAAATCCATCAAATTCAGGGCAGCACCTGAATCCACAAAAGCCATAACCGAGTAGGATGACAAAGAACAAATTAAAGTAACAGACAAAATGAATTTAGGCTGTATAGTACCAATGGTGACAGGTTTAGCGATTTTTTTAACGCACTTAGAGCATGCTGAGATAACATGAGTTGAATCACCACAGTAAAAGCACAACCCATTTTGACGTCTATGATTTTGCCGCTCAATTCTGGTCAGAACTCGGTCACATTGCATAGACTCAGGTCTCTGTTCAGAAAACACCGCCAGATGGTGCGCAGATTTGCGCTCCCGCAAACGCCGATCAATCTGAATGGCCAAAGCCATTGAGTCATTCAGATTTGCAGGCGTGGGGAACCCCACCATAACATTCTTAATGGCTTCAGAAAGACCTTCTCTGAAATTTGCAGCCAGGGCACACTCATTCTATTGGGTAAGCACCGACCATTTCCGAAATTTTTGACAATACACCTCAGCTTCATCCTGGCCCTGAGAAAGAGCCAGCAAGGCCTTTTCTGCCTGGTTCTCAAGATTAGGTTCCTCATAAAGCAGTCCAAGCACCAGAAAAAACGCATCCACATTCAGCAATGCAGGATCTTCTGGCACCAGAGAGAAGGCCCAATCTTGAGGGTCGCCACGTAACAAGGAGATAACAATTTTAACTTGCTGAGCGGAATCACCAGAGGAACGAGGTCTCAAAGACAGAAATAATTTACAATTATTCTTAAAATTCAGAAACCTAGATCTATCTCCAGAAAACAACTCAGGAATAGGTATTTTTGGCTCTGACATAGGGCTATGAACAACAAAATCCTGAATGCTTTGCACCCTTGCAGCAAGATGATCCACACTAGAAGTCAGACTCTGAATATCCATGTCTGCAGCTGAACACAAAACCACCCAGAGATTAAGGGGATGAGAGAAGCTGGACAGACTGCAGCAAAGATAGAGAGAAAAAAAAAAAAATTGTACTCAGGGCTTCTCTTATCTCACTTCTGCGATGCATTAAACACTTTTCTGGCCTGCTGTACTGTTATGATCCTAGTGGCTGAGGATCACAAAACGGACTAGCTAAGTTTATGAACATAGACACGAGCTCTAGGGAGGTGGTAACTGAACTGACCGCAAACCTGATCCTAACCAACACACTAAAGGTAGCTGGTGAACGTGCCTAAAATCCTGGACGTCTCGACGCAGCCTAAGAAACTATCTACTCCTGGAGGGTAAGTAAGACCTCGCTTGCCTCAAGAGAAATCACCCCAAAGATATAGGAAGCCCCCAACAAATAATAACGGTGAGGTAAGGGGAAAATACAAACGTAGAAATGAAAACAGATTCAGCAAATGAGGCCCGCTAATACTAGATAGCAGAAGACAGATAGTGAACTGTGCGGTCAGTAAAAAACCCTATGCAAAATATCCACGCTGAGAAAACAAGAACCCCCACACCAACTAACGGTGTGGGGGGAGAAACTCAGCCCCCTAGAGCTACCAGCAAGCAAGGAAATCACAAATTAGCAAGCTAGACATGAAAACAAAAATAAACCAAGAAACATATGACCACTGATGGTCAAAAAATGAATCAAGCAAAACTTAGCTTCTCTTGAAGAGACTGATAACGAAGGACTGCAGGAGAGCTCCAAAATAGCACTGAAGACATTGACAGCAGGCAACAACTGAGAGTCCAGGTGAACTAAATAGGAAACCAGCTAAGAGATAACGAGACAGCTGATCCTGCCTCAGACCTGCAGAATGACACAAAGAACCACCAGAGGGAGCCCAAAGACAGCACTCACACAGTACCAGTTGTGACCACAAGAGGGAGCCCAAAAACAGAGTTCACAACACAGGTGATTCTCACAAAATTAGAATATCACCAAAAAGTTAATTTATTTAAGTTCTTCTATACAAAAAGTGAAACCCATCTACTATATAATTGTCTAAGGGTCACTTCCATCTTTCTGTCTGTAACGGTTATTTGTTCGCTGATTGGTCTCGCCAGCTGCCTGTCATGGCTGCCGCGACCAATCAGTCCGGAAGAAAATGGCCGCTCCTTACTCCCCGCACTCACTGCCCGGCGCCCGCATACACCCCTCCGCTCACACAGGGTTAATACCGGCGGTAACGGACCGCGTTATGCCGCGGGTAACGCACTCCGTTACCACTGCTATTAACCCTGTGTGACCAAGTTTTTACTATTGACGCAGCCTATGCAGCGCCAATAGTAAAAACATCTAATGATAAAGATAATTAAAAAAAATAAAAAATGATTATATACTCACCTACGCCACCTTTCCCGCTCCTCGAGATGCAACCGCCACGTTCCGTTGGCACGGATGGTCTGGCAGAAGGACCTGCCATGACGTCACGGTCATGTGACCGCGACGTCATCACAGGCACTGCGCGCCTGCGCGAGCAGCCTGGGACCGGAAGCTGCCGCCTGTACCTCGCACAGGCGACAGAACTACAAGTATGGTATGTTAGAACTACAAGGGGCCCTCGGATCGGAAGGTGAGTTTGTTTATTTTTTAACCTGTGACATACGTGGCTGGGCAATATACTATGTGGCTGGGCAATATACTGCGTGGCTCTGTGCTGTATGCTACGTCACTGGGCAATATACTACGTGGCTGGGCAATATACTACATGGCTGGGCAATATATAGTATTAGAACACAGCGATACCACAGATGCAGAGGATATAATAATATATCTCTACCATTATTCCCAATCTCATAATTCACCAATTCATGGTACGCTATGTAAAATAGTGACTACCGCCACCAAGTGGAGAAAAAGACCCAATCACCTTACCTACACATCACCAGAAAGTAACCACAGCAAGGAATTATATTAAAAATATACTTTTATTCACAATATACGGTAACAACAATAATTATAACAATTCATAAAATTATATCATATAAAATAAATAACTGTACGCAGCACAGGACAAATAGTAATATATAATCTGACGGCTACCCCACTATTGCATAAAAGGATCCCTGCCAGGAACAGGCTTTATTAATTTCACTGCTCCTATTAAAAATGTGTAAAAATATAAAAATTACTCAAAGTGCAAAAAGTGCTGAGGAAATCCAATATTATAAATCACAAAATTAATAAAGCACCGTGCAATGTGCTAGGACTGCACTTAGCAACAATTGCTAAAAGTGCAGTAGTGCTAAAGAAATATATGTGTATTAAAACATCATATAAAAAGTGCAATGTGCTAAGACTGCACTCAGGCAGCCAACTTCCGTGCTTAAAGTACAACACTGTGCAGGAAACCGGAAGGGACCATGTATATAAAATATATGCGGGTATATACCTTGGGATAGCCGTGTCCTGTGGTGCCGCACCCCAACGCGCGTTTCGGACTATTTCCTTCGTCAGGGGGTCATATAAGCTGGTCCAAAAAGATTATTTATACTATACGTCCTCCTATCCCTATCGCCCATAGTTTGTCCGGCGCATGCGCAGTCAGGAGGACCCGGAAGTCCGCAATCCCGCCCCACGTGACCGGACGCACAGGACGAAGTCCCGACGTTGCCAAGGCCACTAGGACGCCGAATCACGGACCTCGGATCGCAGACCACGCATGCGCACCACCAGGAGCGAAGTATAGGGGGAATCCACACTACCAATGGCTCTGTAATACAGGTAACTGTCAGATGCCAATTGCCACCTACCAATATAATCTCCCACCTCTATGTCTCACCTATATCAATTTAAAATATGGAAACTACAAGGGATATAAATCCTACAATAAACAGATGCTTTAATCACATCATTCAATACAATGCATATACTATACCTACATTTTAGCCATATTTATCCACCCTTGACATTATAACTATATAAACATACCCATATATAGCAACCTATAGTATACAGGAACCTTCCAAATATTCTAACACACATTATATACCATACAAAAAACTAGCAATGTAATAATATTCAAATTATACAATAGTCGCTATGGGGACACTTGGTGTATAAAACCTTCCAAATGACTAAACATATGTGGATGACAATATTGGAACACTCTGATATTTCATCATTTTTTCTTTGTTTCTTTTCTTTTTCAGAGTCTGACGTTCTCTGACCGGGCCCATATCCCAACGAGGGCAAAAACCCTGGTCCAGATTCATCCATTCCAGCAGAGCACCCACATCCACTCCGGACATTAGGTATGTGTGAAACTAAAATAAAACAAATTAATTAAAATACAGACCATAATAAAAATATACACACATATATATGCATATATCTCTATATGCACATATATATACATATAAAACAGTTTAAAATATAAAAATATATTAAAAAATATATATATATATATATAAAATGGTTTACACAAGAACCCTAATTTATAAAAAAGGGGCAAAACTTAAATTTTCGTTCAAACCCCTTGGTGACACGGTATTTAAAACCCATATCCATCTCGTTTCCATTTTGGCCCATGGTATAGTGATTGGTCCACCACGTTCACCAACCTTAATGGTATCAATGCCAATCACCTTAAATCCCGAAGGGTCACTATTGTGGTGAAGTCTAAAGTGCTTGGGAATTGTTTTCAAAGTTGAAATATCTTGTACTTCTTTAGCAGCTTCTATCCCAAGCACATGTTCTCGGACCCTTGCCTTGAGCTGTCTTGTGGTCATGCCCACATATATCAGGGAACATGGGCATATGGCGTAATAAATCACTGCCTTTGTTGTGCATGTTATATTATGCCTAATTTGAAAGGTATTAGTACCATTTGAGTTACAAAATGTATGTTCCCTTGCTATATTTGGGCACGCCACACATTTTCCACATGGTCTACAGCCCAATGTACGTTTACATTTGTCCAAAAAACTAAGGAGGAGTCAACTCATGCATGTAATGGCTTTTTACTAGGTGATCCCTAAGATTCCTTGGCCTCCTATATGCAATATTTGGCTTTTCACCTACATAGTTTGACAGGATCGGATCTGCTTTTAAAATTCCCCAAAATTTGTTAAGTTGGGACCTCACCATTTCACTTTGCCCATGGTATCGTGTTATATATCTTACAACCTGATTTGTTTTACTTGGTTTACTTCCATAAAGTGCTTGGTGCCTAGAAATATTCTTTGCCCGATTATAGCCTTTTTTTACTGATCGATGACTATATCCCCTTTCAAAGAATCTCTCCTTCAACTCAGAGGCCTGTCTTTCAAATTCAGTATCTTCTGAACAGATTCTCCGCAAACGCAAAAATTGGCCGGTAGGAATGGAGTTGATCATTGTGGGAGGATGTGATGATGTTGCATGCAGCAGTGAGTTTACCGCTGTGGTCTTCCTAAAGACCTTAGTATGTAAGCAATTCTCATCATTCCTATGTATGCTCACATCCAAAAACTCCATTACATCCCTGTCGTATTTGTATGTTAACCGTAAATTGCGGGAAAAAAAGAAAAAATGATGAAATATCAGAGTGTTCCAATATTGTCATCCACATATGTTTAGTCATTTGGAAGGTTTTATACACCAAGTGTCCCCATAGCGACTATTGTATAATTTGAATATTATTACATTGCTAGTTTTTTGTATGGTATATAATGTGTGTTAGAATATTTGGAAGGTTCCTGTATACTATAGGTTGCTATATATGGGTATGTTTATATAGTTATAATGTCAAGGGTGGATAGATATGGCTAAAATTTAGGTATAATATATGCATTGTATTGAATGATGTGATTAAAGCATCTGTTTATTGTAGGATTTATATCCCTTGTAGTTTCCATATTTTAAATTGATATAGGTGAGACATAGAGTGGCTGCCTGAGTGCAGTCTTAGCACATTGCACTTTTTGTATGATGTTTTAATACACATATATTTCTTTAGCACTACTGCACTTTTAGCAATTGTTGCTAAGTGCAGTCCTAGCACATTGCACGGTGCTTTATTAATTTTGTGATTTATAATATTGGATTTCCTCAGCACTTTTTGCACTTTGAGTAATTTTTATATTTTTACACATTTTTAATAGGAGCAGTGAAATTAATATAGCCTGTTCCTGGCAGGGATCCTTTTATGCAATAGTGGGGTAGCCGTCAGATTACATATTACTATTTGTCCTGTGCTGCCTACAGTTATTTATTTTATATGATATAATTTCATGAATTGTTATAATTACTGTTGTTGCCGTATATGGTGAATAAAAGTATATTTTTAATATAATTCCTTGCTGTGGTTACTTTCTGGTGATCTGTAGGTAAGGTGATTGGGTCTTTTTCTCCAATGGCTGGGCAATATACTATGTCGCTGGGCAATATACTACATGGCTGAGCAATACACTACGTCGCTGGGCAATACACTACGTCACTGGGCAATATACTACGTCACTGGGCAATATACTACATCACTGGGCAATATACTATGTGGCTGGGCAATATACTACGTCACTGGGCAATATACTACGTAACTGGGCAATATACTACGTAACTGGGCAATATACTACGTTGCCCTGTGCTGTATACTAGGTGGCTGGGCAATATACTACGTGGCTCTGTGCTGTATACTACGTCACTGGGCAATATACTACGTCACTGGGCAATATACTACGTCGCTGGGCAATATACTACGTGGCTGGGCAATATACTACGTAACTGGGCAATATACTACGTTGCCCTGTGCTGTATACTACGTGGCTGGGCAATATACTACGTGGCTCTGTGCTGTATACTACGTCACTGGGCAATATACTACGTCGCTGGGCAATATACTACGTGGCTGGCCAATATACTACGTGGCTGGCCAATATACTACGTGGCTGGGCAATATACTATGTAGCTGGGCAATATACTACGTGGGCTGTGCAATATACTATGCGGACATGCATATTCTAGAATACCCGATGCGTTAGAATTGGGCCACCATCTAGTATATAACATAGAGTCAATACAAACAGAGTGATGTATTTCAAGTGTTTATTTCTGTTAATGTTGATGATTATGGCTTACAGCCAATGAAAACCCAAAAGTCATTATCTCAGTAAATTAGAATACTTTATAACACCAGCTTGAAAAAAGATTTTGAAATCCGAAATGTTGGCCTACTGAAATGTATGTTCAGTAAATGCACTCAATACTTGGGGCTCCTTTTACATCAATTACTGCATCAATGTGGTGTGGCATGGAGGCAATCAGCCTGTGGCACTGCTGAGGGGTTATGGAAGCCCAGGTTGCTTTGATGAAGGGACAAAAAAACGGTCATAGGACCGTATGCGAGACGGTGAGTTGTTATAAAATCTTCATCTATTAGTTTCCACAAAGCGTTTCAATGGAATAGCTCCGTCTTCCTCAGGTGGCAGTTTTCATTGGCTGTAAGCTATAGTCATCAACATTAACAGAAATAAACACTTGAACTAGATCACTCTGTAATGACTCTATCTAACATATGAGTTTCACTTTTTGCATTGAAGAACTGAACTAAATTAACTTCTTGATGATGTTCTAATTTAGTGAGAAGCACCTGTATGTGCGCCTTCCTAGCCTGCAGTATGTGGATGCTGGCTATGGGAATATGGGAGCCATAGAGGAGATTTCCTAGTTTGCAGCAGCAGCTAATCTGTTTCTGCCTTATGTAACATGGGGTAAGGTCCTTGCGCGCCGATAAGGCGGTGAGGTGAGGCAATGCTGCCGCTTCCCCCACACGTGTGAAGCCTCACTAGCCTGGAGTGAGAATTCGTGGCTCTGTACAGCGGAGAAGAGGGAGTAGAGGTCAGAGAACGGACCGCCAGTCGGCCCCACACTACCGCGCTCAGAACGCACCAGAAATGTCTGCTGCAATGCATGGTCCTTCCCCTCAGACATGACTCCAGCAAAATGGCGTCTTTCCGTATACTCATGACCTTGCCTCTAGTGTCCAAAGTAATCCGTGCGTAGTGACGCTGGCGCTGCCCCCTGCCTGGAAACCCCGTAGCCTCGCGCTGTGTTACCTACTCGTCGGTTGGAGGTGCTGAGAGAGGCGGCGGAGGCACGAGATCTGCCGCAGAGAAATGAACAACCAGGGCGGGGATGAGATCGGGTGAGAGGCCGGAGCGGGTGGCGGGTTACATGAGGTAGTGCCGAGAGGAAGGAAGTGAGGTGACCCTGACAACGTGAGAGACTCGAAGGCCTGGGCGTGTGAGGAAGCCCCGGGACGTGTGCGCTCCCGCCAAGCAGCCTGCATGGTGCGGTGCTCGGGTGTCCGCACATGCTCTGTGCAGCCTGGCGGCCATGGAGCTGAGCCCCCGGTGTGTGAGGCCCCTGCTCCGCAGCTGCTGGCCCGAGCCGTGTGCTGTGGGCTGAGAACCGGTCGGGCAGGTTGGTGCTTTGTGTGCTAATTGCTGCGCGCAGCAGCTGCTTATCGCTGGGATTAGCTGCAGGTATCTGCGCACATGATGCTCCTGCGGCCCCGGGGGGTCGTGGTATCCCGAGGGTGCTAGTATTTCTGGCAGGGCTTGTGCTCCCCGGTGACCAGAGGCGGTGCTGCAGATGCTGGCCGCCCTCTGCATGTATGCTGTACCTGCGATCACTAGTGCTGGTAGCTGGCTGATCTCCGGATGGGTGTAATGTAGGGCACCGCTCTGTAGTAGGAGCCTTCCTCTTCAGATGATGAATGGTCATCGCGGTGTCTGAGGGGTCTGCGCTTCGTGAAGGAAAACGTCAAAAGTATGTGTTCCACCTTAGATCCTACTTGCTTAAAGCCATCTTTGTCGGCAGCACATCGTGTTATGTAAAAAGGATGTGCTGCCCAGAACAATCAGCCGGTGTATGTTCCCCCCCCCCCCCCTGCGCCATCAGCCGGTGTATGTTCCCCCCCCCCCCCTGCGCCATCAGCCGGTGTATGTTCCCCCCCCTGCGCCATCAGCCGGTGTATGTTCCCCCCCCTGCGCCATCAGCCGGTGTATGTTCCTCCCCCCCCCCTGCGCCATCAGCCGGTGTATGTTCCTCCCCCCCCCCTGCGCCATCAGCCGGTGTATGTCCCCCCCCCCCCCCTGCGCCATCAGCCGGTGTATGTTCCCCCCCCCCCCCCTGCGCCATCAGCCGGTGTATGTTTCCCCCCCCCCCCCCCCCGCGCCATCAGCCGGAGTACGTTCCCCCCCCCCCCCCCCTGCGCCATCAGCCGGTGTATGTTTTCCCCCCCCTGCGCCATCAGCCGGTGTATGCGCCCCCCCCTGCGCCATCAGCCGGTGTATGTGCCCCCCCTGCGCCATCAGCCGGTGTATGTGCCCCCCCCCCCCCCCGCGCCATCAGCCGGTGTATGTGCCCCCGGTGCCATCAGCCGGTGTATGTGCCCCCCCCCCGCGCCATCAGCCGGTGTATGTGCCCCCCGCACACAATACCTGCCGCTTGTGCCTGCGTCTTGGCAGGTGTGTGGGTGGTAATGATATCGCCAAAGCTCACCATGTGGAAATGAGCACCTGTGGACGGCACTAGATGAGCCAGCCGATGTGTATGGGCTCCTCCCGGCTGTCCCCCAGTCGGTGATGCCAGGCTAAATAAGGATTAGGTTGTCTGCAGTCACATGCCTGATCCTATTGTTCTTTGGGCAGATAAACTGCGGTGAGCGGAGTATGTGTGGAGGAGTCTGGAGAGCCTGTTCATCCAACACGTCTCCAATCTGTATGCCACTTTGGAGCAGAAATCCTTGCTGATCCATGTCTACACCTAGAATCTGTTACTTGCATTACATCTTATTAATGTTCATTTACACTGCAAGATTATTGTGAAATGTGCGCTCATTCACTACAATAGGACAGTGTAAACAGGCTGCTGATCACCTGACGATTGAGGAAAATGTTCATTGATTTCGTGAAATGATCTTTTGTGCTGCACAAAAGATCATTGTTCTCAGCCGTGTATCGTCCTGTGTAAACAGGACTCGTATTGCCATAAACAATGGCAGCATATGTGTACTGAACTGTATTATAGATCGTTCAGTGTGCATTAATGTGATGTGCCTGCATAAACAGGCTATTAAACGACCGCCACGTGTTAAATATTTATTGATTGGCCATCATTTAGGGCATCTGTCAGTAGGATAAGTCATTTATATGGGCCTGTAGGTCATACGAAGCTGAGAAAAAGGATGGTTTGATGTCCGTAATCCAATGTCTTGATCCTGAAAAATCTGTTTTTAATATGAAAATGAGCTTTAAAGATCTATGGGCCGGACACTGATCCCCCTGAGACTCTGCCTCCAGAGATTATTTTAAATGAATGGGGGAGTTACCAATGTAATGATGGGAAGTCTGTTCCCCTGATCTATGTGTCTCACGCTAGTAATGCCCCCTTTCATTTAAGATGAGCTCCGGAGGCAGATTCTCGGGGAGCGCTATGTGCAGCCCGTAGTTCTTAACAGCTCATTTACATATCACATAGTCTGAAACTATTTGCATTCTCTGACTCTTTTCAGGTTTTTCTCCAGGCTTTGTTCCTGTATGTACCCGAGCATTTAGAGTATATGAACTGCTGATGTCACAAAGTGTCCATATCTCGATGCCATACTTTGCTGGTTACTCTGTATATTCTTTGAATGGGCACCTACCTCAGAACGCCACAAGTTGTGCATCCACAGTGACATTTTCACCAGTGTAATTTTGGAAGAATCTCTCTATCCATTTATTCCAAACTTATCTAATAGCAGCTAGTTATTAGAGAATTATCTGTTGGCGGAGGACAATTTTCTGTAATAATGAATACTCGCGAATTTCACTGGGTAAAATTGGCGTTGTAGAATAAAATGGCACAATATACATAAATAATAAAATTGCAGCAAACACTAACCAGTATAGCAACAATAGGAGTTTATATTTTACAGCAAAACAGTTCTGTCCTGAAAGCCCATCCACATGCAGTAACTTGCAAATGTATCGAGCGCACAAATCTGCAGTAAAGGTATGTTCCCACGGTCAGTAAATGCTGCGAGTTGGACACTGCGTACATCCAGACCGTAGCATGTCTGTTTATCTTGCTGAGACGCTCAGTCTCCGCAAGATAAATGTCACCCATACAATGTATAGGACGTGGTGGTTCCGCATGGTTCAATGAACATATGTGGAATCGCCACGCGTACAAAAGCCGGCAGCGCTTTGGACGGAGTGGACATGTGCTGCCGATTACTGACAGTGGGGATGTGCCTAACTGGTGAAATCTATAAACAAAAGTAGTTAAAATAGTCCACAAGGATACTATAAGTAATTTATGTGACTGAAAATATGGTGGGTGGTCTGTATAAAATACAGTCAGCTCATATTGACCTGAACAGTACATGGGGAACAATCATTATTTCATACAAAAATTAAAAAAAACAACAACCTCATAATAACAACACCCTTCCATTAACAAACTCTCCTGACCAGGATTTGCAGATCCTCGTAATAAATCTGCAGATTTACAAATTATTGTTTCAGGTTAAATAGACCTGAATTGTTCTGCAGGGTTAAATTCTGGTGCAGATCATTTGTGGATTCTCATCATGGAGTACAATGCGAAAATCAAAATCTTTGGCAAGCCCCACTTATTACCAGTAAAATCTAAAATTCCTGAGGGAAAAAAACATTTTGCAGTTGAAAATTAAAGGACCTGAAACTATAATCACTACCCTTGAGATTTCTGTGGGTCTCCGCCTGGGACAAGACAGGAGACTGGCAGATGACCTGCTAAGAGAGTCATGGAATTGCCATTGGAGGCGAGTATTTATACAGTAGTAGTATTAGTATAGTGTTTATTCAACTGTCCTGTTGCAAATCACCAAAACTACCTGCACGTGTTAGTGTGGATTTCCCTGCAGATTTTAGTGCAGTTGCTACTGAAGATATTGTCAGAGTTTAATTTAAAAAAAAAAAAACAACGCATAAATATCATTGTTCGTTCTCATTTGTCATTTACATTATCTTTGCTTAAATATTATTAAACCCCCACCTAACAAATGAGTTACAGGATTGATCCTGCCGTCAAAACAATTTTCTGTCCCACACTTGACAAAATGTACAGGTCGAAGACCTTTCTCTGAAGCTAGCCATGCATGTTAAGACATCCTTCACACATCCATGTTTCCCGTATGTGTTTTTTTTTGTTGTTTTTTAACACGGTTACCAAAGGTACCCATTGTAACCTATGGTGCTATGTACAGGTCCGTTTTGTTCCGGCAGCACGGATGACATGGGCCAATACAAGTCTGTGAAAAGCACGTTCAGCACACGGCTGGCATCAGCGGACAATCTGTGTGCTGTCCGTGTTTACCATCACAAGGTATGGAAGAAGCTTTGTCATTTGTCTTTATCCATACCGGAAATACACTGATGGTAAATACGGACAAACTGGTAGAAAACATTGATGGATGACAACGGTACAGGTTTTCGTGTATGTGTTTTACACAGACATGTGAAGGGGGCCTTAGTAATAGGCAGTCTACTGTGCTAAGTTATACATGGTATTGCTTGTACACATTATCCCTCATGGGCCAGTATTTTACCTCCGTATCTGTAAACCAAAACCAGCAGAGGGTGATAAATCCTGAAGTGGTGACGTGTCTCTTTTATACTTTCCTCTGATTGTTCCTCTGCTTGTTTTGGCTTACAGATCCTGAACATGGTATAAGATGCATGCTACACTGAGTTGGCTCAAACAATCAAAGAAGTAATACACATTGTGCTGCAGGCATTGAGTGGCGAAATGAAATTTTACCTGACTAACAAGCTTTTTAGCAAATATCTGTTAGGCCGGGATCACACAAGCGAGAAATACGTCCGAGTCTCGCATGGTAATACCCGGCATTGCCGCCATCTCTCTGGAGCGGAGTGTGCGGCCGCGTGTGTTGCTATACGGCCGCTCTCTCCGCTCCTGAGTGACAGCGGCAATGCTAGGTATTACCATGCGAGACTCGGACGTATTTCTCGCATGTGTGATCCCGGCCTCAGGTGTCAGACATTCATTCCATGCTCCCATGGGCCTCACCAGTATATAGGGGCTCCCTGTTATTGCTTGCTAGTAAATCACTGCCAGGAAAAGAAGGTACTACCCAGCCTTCACACCAGAAATGAACAATAGTATTGTTCTGCAAGCATCATTCCAACAGTAAACAACTTTAAGGCTAATCATCCTTATTTGTGTATTTCATTGAATACGTGTATTATTTTATCAGGAATGTGTGAAGAGGGTCCGATCAGAACTGAATGGGTCTAGATGTGTACAGCATCCCCCAATGTGATGTCCTGACTCTGTGACAGAGCTGTCAGTTATAATGGTTTTATAATGGAAGTGAAACTGTTAATTACACTTAACTCTGTTCTTAGCCATAAGACAGCATCATTCATGTAAGGCTATGTTGACATCATGTTTCATACACTTGTCAGTGGCTTCATAGGGATTTTAGTCTGAAGCCCTGAAATATGATCTGAACATTGAGCTGAAAGGGCCGTTGACTCTACTGATGCACTATTAAGTAGAATATCACTTTTAAAGTATAGGTGGGAATGGTTTGCTTGTCTTAAAGGGGTATTCCCATCGTCAAGTAAGTAGTAATATTAGCAAATACCTCCAATTAGAAATTTAGTATAGTTCTTCTGATTTGCTATCTTTCATCATGTGTAGGCATTGTAGTGGCTTAGGTATCCATGGTTACGACCACTAGCAACTAGCTAATTGTAATGAATGGTTGTAATCATAGATACCTAAGCTGCTGCAATGCCTGAACCAGAAAAACTATACTACATTTGTCATTGGAGGTATAATCGATTATCATTATCTTTACATATTGGGATAGGATGTTTGAGATGGGAATACCCCTTTAAAGCGTAACTGTCATTTTCATTTAATAATATAGAGGAAGTGATTTTAATAAACTTTTAAATATACCTTATAAATGAAATCCAACTGAAAGCTTTTCAAAACATTCTAGAAGATCGTTCCTACAGTATGCTGTTTCTGAACCAGACAATCTGTTGTTTGTCCGGTAAATCTGTATTCGGTCCCACAGACAGTAAATACGGTTCTCTAAGGGTCAGGGCGAAGCCTACACGACGTGCACACTCCTGCCTGAATGCCATGCATTGTGAGTGCTTGCCGGTTTACTTTAGTCTTCTGCTCTGTCAGCTGATGGTTGTGTGTGGCACATGGCTCCATCTGCCTTGTCAGCTGATTGTCCTGTGTACTCAGTGACATCAGCACTTCAGTGCATAGCACAGACACACAGGGCAATCGGCTGACTAATGGCACATTTATAAATGGGCTTTAATGTTGTATAAACCTTACTTTTCTTGTACAGATCCATAGTTGAAATTGTAGGCTAATGAGATGCAAGTACAGTGGGTGGGCCCTTCACTTAAGGTACCTTCACACGAAACGATATCGCTAGCGATCCGTGACGTTGCAGCGTCCTCGCTAGCGATATCGTTTAGTTTGACACGCAGCAGCGATCAGGATCCTGCTGTGATGTCGCTGGTCGCTGAATAAAGTCCAGAACTTTATTTGGTCGTCCGATCGCTGTGTATCGTTGTGTTTGAAAGCAAAAGCAACGATACCAGCGATGTTTTACACTGGTAACCAGGGTAAACATCGGGTTACCAAGCGCAGGGCCGCACTTAGTAACCCGATGTTTACCCTGGTTACCAGCGTAAAAGTAAAAAAAACAAACAGTACATGCTCACCTGCGCGTCCCCCAGCGTCTGCTTCCTGACACTGACTGAGCGCCGGCCCTAAAGTGAAAGTGAAAGCACAGCGGTGACGTCACCGCTGTGCTGTTAGGGCCGGAGCTCAGTCAGTGTCAGGAAGCGGACGGCGAGGGACGCGCAGGTGAGCATGTAGTGTTTGGTTTTTTTACGTTTACACTGGTAACCAGGGTAAACATCGGGTTACTAAGCGCGGCCCTGCGCTTAGCAACCCGATGTTTACCCTGGTTACCCGGGGACCTCGGCATCGTTGGTCGCTGGAGAGCGGTCTGTGTGACAGCTCTCCAGCGATCAAACAGCGACGCTGCAGCGATCGGCATCGTTGTCGCTATCGCTGCAGCGTCGCTTCGTGTGAAGGTACCTTTAGAGCTCCCCTGCTTCTCTCCCTTTTCCCAAACCACTGCCTCCTCTGACTGTCACTGAGGCAGGAGAGCTGTAAGTGCAATGGCCATTCTCACTGCACTTCTCACCGGAAGTAAAAGGCCCAATCTACATCTTCCACATGCTACAGTCACAGATGTCCTCATGAGCTGCAGGCTGTACATCTTTACTTACCGTATATACTCGAGTATAAGCCGAGATTTTCAGCCCATTTTTTTAGGCTGAAAGTGCTCCTCTCGGCTAATACTCAAGTCATTGTCCCAGGGGGGTCGGAGGGGGAGTGGCGGCTCTGACATACCTGCTCCTGGCGTGGTCCCTGCATCTCCGATGGTCTCCGGGCACTGACAGCTTCTTCCAGCGTTGAGCAGTCACATGGTACCACTCATTACAGTAATGAATATGGACACGACTCCACTCCCATAGGGGTGGAGCTGCATATTCATTACTGTAATGACCGGTACCGGTGACTGCTCAACGCTGGAAGAATCTGTCAGCGTCAGGGAAGCTGCCAGGGACCGCCCCGGGAGCAGTTGTGTATAATGGGAAGGGGGAGCAGCACTGCGCGATATTCACCTGTCCTCGATCCACTGCCGTATTCCGCGTCCTCTGCTGTGACGCTCAGGTCAGAGGGCGCGATGACGTAGTTGGTCTGGCCCTCTGCCTGAGCGTCGGTGCAGAGGACGCGGAAGACACAGCGGTGCCCGGCGGTGGAACGAGGACAGGTGAATATTGCAAGTGCTGGGGGCCTGAGCGAGAGGTGAGTATGCCTTTTTTTAATTTTTTTTTAATCACAGCATATGGGGCAAATATCTCTATGGGGCATCTTATGGGGCCATAATCAGCATTTGTGCAGCATTATATGGGGCAAATATCTCTATGGGGCATCTTATGGGGCCAGAATCAGCATTTGTGTAGCATTATATGGGGCAAATATCTGTATGGGGCCATAATCAGCAGTTATGCAGCATTATATGGGGCACATATCTCTATGGAGCATCTAATGGGGCCATAATCAGCATTTGTGCAGCATTATATGGTGCAAATTTCTCTATGGAGCATCTTATGGGGCCATAATCAACATTTGTGCAGCATTATATGGGGGAAATATCTCTATGGAGCATCTTATGGGGCCATAATCAACATTTGAGCAGCATTATATGGGGCAAATGTCTCTGGAGCATCTTATGGGGCCCTTATTAACCTTTATGCAGCACTGTATGGGGAAAATGTGTCTCTGGAGCATCTTATAGGGCCATTATTAACGTTTGTACAGCATTATATGGGTCATATTTTAATATGGAGCATCTTATGGGGCCCATCATGAACTGTATGGAGCATTATATGGGGCTCCTGATTCAATATGGATATTAAAAAACGCTTAACCTACTGATGTCTCAATTAATTTTACTTTTATTGGTACCTATTTTTATTTTTGACATTTACCGGTAGCTGCTGCATTTTCCACCCTAGGCTTATACTCTAGTCATTAACTTTTCCCATTTTTTTGTGGCAAAGTTAGGGGTCTCGGCTTATACTCGGGTCGGCTTCTACTCGAGTTTATACGGTGTTTTAGTAGAGCGGAAAAAGGTTCTCTGGGCCCCTCCGAACGTGGCATACAGGCATTACTACCAAGTGGGGTGATAACAGGAATAAATGTTTGTATATTCCCTGGCGTTCATTAGGGACGGTGCTAGGGGAGTGGGAAGAGATGACGGTAACATGAAGTGCTTTCTTCCAGATGGTATTGCACGCAGCTCCACCGTTCCCTACAGACTAGTCTCTCAATCGTATCGCAAGCTTTAGTATCTATATGTAAATGTAACACAGCATGTTGGGGTGCATTTTTTTTATACTTTTGGTGTGTCTAAAGTACATTTTTCTTTTTACAGTAAACTCTTTGTTGGTGGCCTTGATTGGAGTACAACGCAGGGTAAGTTGATGCCAAATGACCTTTGTATATAATGAATATAAGCAGAGAAGGGCAAATTAATCCTTGAGTATTTGATATGTCTAGGCCTTCTCACCTGCCCCTGTGTAAGCCGCTGGCCATGTCATGCACATAAGGCTGTTTTCTGGGTCCTTTTATATTGATGTCTTTTTTAGGAAACCATTAAAGGTATATGACACTGAGTTCCCTTATCACCCTTAACCCCTTCCTGAAGTGGCCAATTTTGCTTTTGTTTTTTCTTGTTGTTTTTTTCTTGTTGTTGCTGTCCTAATGGCATCATTCATTTTACTGCATAGTGCATTTGAAATTGGGGGAATCCCAAGTGTTGTGGAATTGTGAAAAAAAAAAAGCAAAATTCACAATTCTGACCGTTTTTTTTTTCAAAAATTTGTTTTTACGGCGTACATTTTGTGGTAAAAATGACTTTGCAATATGATTCTGCTCATCAGCACAGTTACAGCGATACCAAAATTTTTTTTTTTTTTATTGATGGGAAGAAAAAAAGCTTTTGGGATGTCGCCATTTTCCAAAAATCATAACATTTTGGTATTTATCTTGTGTATTATCTATCTCCATATCTATCTATCTATCTATCTATGAATCTGTGTGTAAACATTATTCTTCAATGGAGTATGTAAAAAAAGAGGTTGGTCAAGGAAATGACATCACATTTTTTTAATTTAAATGATAGATCTTTATTTAGCCTACAAAAACTCATACAAATCTGCATGAAAATCCGCATCAAATCTGCTCGGATTTTCAACTGCGTTTTCTGCCAAGAGAGGAAGAATCCGCGCAGACAATTCCACAGGCAAATCCACAATTTATGCACATAGCCTTAGTTTCCTTGGCTGACCGTTGCCTCTATGGTTCTTCACGTTGCCCGTTTGTGATGCTTGAACTGCTCAACTTGAAACCCCTAGTCCCTATTGACATCTTTGGACGGGAAACACCTTGCTTGTTGATGCAGACCCAATTTTAAGCCTTTTACACAGCCGTTTCTTTGACTGTTTCAACCTTCATATAAAAATGATAATCACTTGCATTATTATTATTATTACGCCTTTTATTCCATGCGCTTTACATGTGAGGAGTGGTGTATATATAGTAAAAACAAGTACAATAATCTTAAACAATACAGGTCACGACTGGTACAGTAGGAGAGAGGACCCTGCGTGCAAGGGCTCACAATATACAAGGGATGGGTGAGGATACAATAGGTGAGGGTAGAGCTGGTCGTGCAGCGGTTTGGTTGATTGGTGGTTACTGCAGGTTGTAGGCTTGTCGGAAAAGGTAGGTCTTCAGGTTCTTTTTGAAGGTTTTAATGGTAGACGAGAGTCTGATATGTTGTGGTAGAGCGTTCCAGAGTAGGGGTGATGCGCCAGAAAAATCTTGTATGCGATTGTGGGAAGAGGAGATGAGTAGAGAAGGAGATCTTGTGAGGATCGGAGGTTGCGTGCAGGTAAGTACCGGGAAATGAGGTCACAGTTGTATGGAGGAGACGGGTTGTGGATGGCTTTGTATGTCATTGTTAGGGTTTTGTACTGGAGTATCTGGGCAATGGGGAGCCAGTGAAGGGATTGACAGAGGGGAGAGGCCGGGTAGTAGCTGGGGGGACAGGTGGTTTAGTCGGGCAGCAGAGTTTAGAATAGACTGGAGGGGTGCGAGAGTGTTCGAGGGGAGGTCACAGAGCAGGAGGTTGCAGTAGTCAAGGCAGGAGATGATGAGGGCATGGACTAGGGTTTTTGCAGATTCTTGGTTTAGGAATGTAAGGATTCGTGAAATATTTTTGAGTTGAAGTCAGCAGGAAGTGGAAAGTGCTTGGATATGTGGTTTGAAAGAGAGATCAGTGTCGAGGATTACTCCGAGGCAGCGAGCTTGTGGGACTAGGGAGAGTGGGCAGTGGGCAGCCGTTTACTGTAATGGATAGGTCTGTTGGGAAGGGGGGGGGGGGGTCGCGTGAGATGGGGGGAAAGATGATGAATTCTGCTGTGTCCATGATAAGGTTTAGAAATCTAGCGGAGAAGAAGGATGAAGTAGCGGACAGACATAGAGGGATTATGGTTAGTAGGGAGGTGATATCTGGTCCAGAGATGTAGATCTGTGTGTCATCAGCATAGAGATGATACTGAAAAAGATTCTATAAGCTGTCCCAGGCCGAAGGTGTAAATGAAGAGCCGGGGCCCTAGGACTGAACCTTGCGGGACTCCGACAGATAGAGGGCGAGGTGAGGAGGTGGTGTGTGAGTGGGAGACGCTGAATGTCTGGTCTAAGTACGACGAAATCCAGGATAGGGCCAAGTCTGTGATGCCAAGGGATGAGAGGGTCTGTAGTAACAGGGAATGGTCCACTGTGTCAAAGGCAGATGACAGGTCCAGGAGGAGGAGGACAGAGTAGTGTCGCTTGCTGTTGGTGGTTAATAGGTCATTGGTGACCATAGTTAGGGCAGTTTCAGTGGAGTGATGGAGAAGCCAAATTGTAAGCGGTCGAAGAAGAAGCAGGAAGAGAGATGGGAGGACAGTTCAAGATGGACGTGCTGTACCAGTAGTTTTGAGATATAGCTAGATACAGAGGATGGGTCAAGAGAGGGCTTTTTGAGGTTAGGTGTGATTGAGGCATGTTTAAAGCTTGAGGGGAAAACACCAGTTAGTGATAGGTTGAAGAGATGGGTTAGGGTTAGGATGAAGACTGTGACGAGGTATGGGATGAAGTGAGATGGGATCAGGTCAAGTGCACAGGTGGTGGTGAGATGCGATCTTCTGTAATGGTGGTGAAGTTGGTTTTGGAGGTGGAGGGCTGGGCAGTTGGGAGGAAGAGCTCTGGGGGTTGTCGACCAAAACTGTCTCTGAGGTTATCAATCTTCTGCTTGAAAAATGAGGCAAAGTCTTCAGCTGAGATGAGTGGGGAGGGAGGAGGTGCTGGGGGGACGGAGGAAAGAATTGAAGGTGTTGAATAACTGTTTAGGGTTGTGAGACAGGGAGGATATGAGAGATGAGAAGTAGGTTTGTTTAGCTGTGGCGAGTGTGGCCTTGAAAGTAGTGAGGGACTGTTTGAATGCAATGAAGTGCTCTTTGGGAGTGGGATCTTTTCCATCTCCGCTCAGCAGCCCTGGAAGCTCGCCTCAGTTCTTTGGTCAGGCTGGTGTGCCAGGGCTGTCTGTTGATTTTGTGAGTTTTGGTATGTGTTGGAGGGGCAACAGATTTCAAAGCTACAGCTATTGTGGTGTTATATAGAGCGGCAGCAGCATCCGCATTGTGTATCGAACTTACCGTATGTCTGTAAGAGGGAGAAGGGATTCAGAGAGTGAGTGTAGATCAAGATGTTAAAGATTTCTGCGAGGGTGTGCAAGTTTGTGGGTTGGGGATTGTAGACAAAGAGTGGAGAGGGAAGAGAATGTGAGTAGGTTGTGGTCAGAAAGAGGAAGAGGTGAGTTAGAGAGGTTAGATAGGGAGCAGAGGATGGTGAAGATGAGGTCCAGTTTGTGGCCATCTTTGTGGGTTGCTGCAGAAGACCATTTAGTGAGGCCGAAGGAGGAAGTGAGGGATAGAAGTTTAGAGGCAGCTGAGAGGGAAGTGTCAACGGGAATGTTGAAGTCGCCCATGATGATAGTGGGGATGTCCACAGAAAGGAAATGAAGTAGCCAGGTGGTGAAGTGGTCAAAGAAGGTGGTGGCTGGCCCTGGGGGACAGTAAATGACAGCCAGTTGGAGGGGGAGTAGATGTGCACAGAGTGCACCTCAAAGGAAGGGAGGGTAACAGAGGGTGGCAGTGGGATGTGGGTGATGGAGCAGTTATCTGACAGGAGAAAACCAACTCCTCCACAATGCTTGCTGCTGGGGCGGGGTGTGTGGGAAAGGTGCAATCCACCATACAAAAGTGCAGCAGGGGAGGCTGTGTCAGAAGGGGTGAGCCAGGTTTCAGTGATGGCGAGGAAGGAAAGTTTGTGAGTAATGAAAAGATCATGGATGTAGGAAAGCTTGTTGCAGACAGAGCGAGCGTTCTATAGAGCTCCTGTTAGTGGGACTGGGGAAGCGGGGGCTGGGCGAATGGGTATAAGGTTAGAGGGGTTACGGAAATTTGTGAAAGAGAGTGGATGGGAGGTACAAATGACTGTGGGGATGTGGTGAGGAGGACCAGGATTTGGAGCAATATCACCAGCAATGAGAAGGAGCAGGGAAAGTGTTAGCAGATGGGAGCAGAAAAGGGCATGAGGTGGATGTCTGTATTTGGAGACAGAGGATTGTATGTTGAGGAACAGTTCAGAGGAGGAGGTGAGATGGATGGGGAGGATGGAGGAAGAGATGAACAGTTCCTTACTAGGTGTAGGGATTGGGGGGTTAATAGTAAAGGATTTTAGGGGTGAGAGTGAAAACAAACAAACATTGTTTACAGTGACTGTATCCAGTTCCCTTCAGTTCCCTTCTGGTTCAATGGAATTAATTCTGATCTTCACACTTGTATGATACACACTTATAGGATACACACTTATAGGATACACACTGCAGACTAAAGTCTTGACAGACTTGTGCTATGCAATATACCTGCATATTGTTATTGGTTATAATCCTGCAAAACCACTGACTTTGTGCAAGTATACCTAGAAGAATTAATGCTGTTTCGAAATATGGATGTGATCTAGATTTTTTATTTATTCACATTGCATTTTGATAATTAATAAAAATAAAGGAACGGTTCTAGTCTTGAAAGCATTTTAACGTTACAGCAGTTCTTCACTTGCCTAAAACTTTTGCACACTACTACTATATAGATCTATAGGGGTTGTGTGTGTATGTATAATTGAGAGAGTGAGGTTGCAGGGGAGTGAAAGGGAGTTCAGAGATAATTACATTGTGCTATGTCTACACATTATGTAAGGCAGGACTGCTTTTCGTGTTAGATTCTTTTAGCATTGCAGATGTGAACACATTGACATCCTGCCACACTACAATAATACACCATGTCGCCATGACCTGATCCTTTGTAATTTTTCCCCATAGGTCTTTCATAGATGAGTGCACTGTCAATATTGTTTCAGCATATATTTGGGCTTCTGTGTTCTGAGCTGTTAAATTTTCTACCTTTACTTAGATCGTTTCCACCCATAAAACTGAAAGTTTCCATATATTACAAAAAATCAGTTGCTGGAGCAAAAGCTATAGTTGTGAAATGCTTTTGTATTTGTTTCTAAAGGCGATTGAATGCGGAGTTGTTAGACTCCTCCATGCGTAGAGTTGAAAGGTTATTCCTGTCTGATAAAACGATGGTATATTTCCAGGATCATTTTATGGCCAGTAGACGTTTGACCTCCTATGAACCCAATAGCCCTGAGAATGGAGGGATGGAAGTGTTGGTTTGGATTGCCTAAAGTTCCTTTATTTAGTTAAATACTTATTCCATGGCTTTGCAGGGGACTGTAGCACTGTCCTATTGCAGTGAATAGAATTGTGTGGCCGCTCCCTGTATTCATGGGTTTGTGGCTAGGTGTGAGGTTATGGAGAACTTTGAAGACACAGCGCTTCATCACCTTCATTTTCACAATTTTTGGGGCACAGAGGTAATGGCTTATACTAGAGCTATGTCTTCCCTTTTATCACATTGGAATAACCCTCAAATTAATCTCCAGACTGCAGCCATCACTAGCTGCCTGCAGTTTATTAATTGACTTCAGTGATAAGTGTGTGATAAATGTTTGGTTCCTCTGGTGCTTTATACACGCAGTCAAAAAGTTATTCCTTATTTACAGGGAATCTGTCATGACTATTATTCATTAGTATTCCCCCGAACCACTTATTTTGTCAGTCCCTGGAAAGATGGGCCAATATATACATTTTTGTTCCTAAATAATGTGCTACTCAATAACTGAAAATCAACCTTTTTTAATCCTTAGTCAAATGAGGTTGAAATTCTATTCCTTGCCTAGTGACCATCTTCTGCTTGATTGGCAGCTCACTGGTTTATTTACACCTCCAGTCAAATGCTAGTGAAGCAGAAGTGCTCCAAACATGCCCAGAGCTCTTCAGCCTCATTTGCATATGGTTTATAGTGACAACATTTATAAATAACGGTATAAATTGTCTCATCTTTCAAAGAGCTACATGACAATTTAAACTGTTAGGGTAAGTTCACACAGGACTTTTTTGCTGCGTATTTTTGCTGCGTATTTTATGCCAATTTTCAGCTGCTTACAGATGCGTGTTTTGTGCGGTTTTGGTGCGTTTTTTTGTCTATTTGTGCATGATAATAAAGTTGAGTGACCCCAGTGGAGCTTAGCATCGCCTTCATCCCAGCGGAGGAACAATTTACGGCGAATTACATGCCATGCATCGGCCTTTTTTTGACGGTCACTGTAGTTTGGGCAAGCTACATCCCAAATTACAGGCATTGCTTCCACCTTGGAAAAATAAATGAAAAAGTAATTACCAAATGCAAGATGAAATGAAGCCAACATTCATGACAAGGAAGATACAAACATACACATGCAGAACACATGACCATGTACATAACAGCACATGAGCATCGCAAAGTGTACCACTGCAAACAATCGGATAGATAGATATATCACAAATTAAAAAAAAATATTACCTCCATGATTAGTTGGGAAACATTAATGCTCATCCTCCTATACCAAGACATGGCTAAAGGCCCCGTCACACATAGCGATTTACCAATGATCACGACCAGTGATACGACCTGGCCGTGATCGTTGGTAAGTCGTTGTGTGGTCGCTGGGGAGCTGTCACACAGACAGCTCTCTCCAGCGACCAACGATCAGGGGAACGACTTCGGCATCATTGAAACTGTCTTCAACGATGCCGAAGTCCCCCTGCAGCACCCGGGTAACCAGGGTAAATATCGGGTTACTAAGCGCAGGGCCGCGCTTAGTAACCCGATGTTTACCCTGGTTACCAGCGTAAATGTAAAAAAAAAAAAACACTACATACTCACCATCTGATGTCCGTCAGGTCCCTTGCCGTCTGCTTCCTGCTCTGACTGAGTGCCGCCGTACAGTGAGAGCAGAGTGCAGCGGTGACGTCACCGCTGTGCTGTACTTTCACTTTGCGGCGCTCAGTCAGTGTGGGAAGCAGACGGCAAGGGACCTGATGGACATCAGATGGTTAGTATGTAGTGTTTGTTTTTTTTTACATTTACGCTGGTAACCAGGGTAAACATCGGGTTACTAAGCGCGGCCCTGCGCTTAGTAACCCGATGTTTACCCTGGTTACCAGTGAAGACATCGCTGGATCGGTGTCACACACACCGATTCAGCGATGTCAGCAGGACCTCAACGATCAAAAAACGGCCCAGGCCATTCCGACACGACCAGCGATCTCGCAGCAGGGGCCGGGTCGCTGGTACGTGTCACACATAGCGAGATCGCTACTGAGGTCGCTGTTGCGTCACAAAACTTGTGACTCAGCAGCGATCTCGCTAGCGATCTCGCTAAGTGAGACGGGGCCTTAACACCTCACTACCAGGAACTCCCTCACAATAGATCACAATCAGGACACCTCACAATGGCTCTTCACACCTCACTTCAGGAACTCCCTCCCAATAGATCACAATCAGGACACCTCACAATGGCTCTTCACACCTCACTACCAGGAACTCCCTCACAATAGATCACAATCAGGACACCTCACAATGGCTCTTCACACCTCACTACCAGGAACTCCCTCACAATAGATCACAATCAGGACACCTCACAATGGCTCTTCACACCTCACTACCAGGAACTCCCTCACAATAGATCACAATCAGGACACCTCACAATGGCTCTTCACACCTCACTTCAGGAACTCCCTCCCAATAGATCACAATCAGGACACCTCACAATGGCTCTTCACACCTCACTACCAGGAACTCCCTCACAATAGATCACAATCAGGACACCTCACAATGGCTCTTCACACCTCACTATCAGGAACTCCCTCACAATAGATCACAATCAGGACACCTCACAATGGCTCTTCACACCTCACTACCAGGAA
Source organism: Ranitomeya variabilis (assembly GCF_051348905.1). Classification (NCBI taxonomy): domain Eukaryota; kingdom Metazoa; phylum Chordata; class Amphibia; order Anura; family Dendrobatidae; genus Ranitomeya; species Ranitomeya variabilis. Next base: position 756,295,407 of record NC_135232.1, read on the forward strand.
CTCCCTCACAATAGATCACAATCAGGACACCTCACAATGGCTGGCTCTTCACACCTCACTAACCACACCCCTAAGCTCTTGGCTGTGAGATCACTTCCTGCTGGCCATGATTTTTCTGCACAAAAAACGCAGCAAATAATGCTACATGCGTTTTTGCAGCGTTTTTTCCATCACCCATTCAAGTCAATGGGTGAAAAAACGCTGCAAAAACGCTGAAAGAAGTGACATGCCCTATGTCCAAAAATCGCAGCAAAGCAGAAAATACTGATCAAACAAAAACCCAATGTGTGTGCATGAGATTTCTGAAATCTCATAGGCTTTGCTGGTACTGTATAAAAAGCAGCTGAAAATTAGCATAAAAAAAGCAGCAAAGATACGCAGCAAAAAAGTCCTGTGTGAACGTACCCTTAGGGTGAGGATGATCACCATGACAAATATAAGCAGTTTTTGGACGGGGTTGATTTTTATGACAGATTTCCATAAACTCTCTTTGCAGTAGAATAGATCTAGTGACCTTTCTAAGCATAAGGGTACATGCCTGCGATCAGGAATAAGCAGCGTTTTGGACCTAGCTCACCTGCGCTGCATCCAAAAGGCTGCGTTCTACATTAGAAGCACGGTAGATGGGTTTTATAGTAATCCCATGCCCACTGTGCTTCTATTTAACGCTGCGTGAACTCACCCGTTGCGCGGGTTTCTGAGCATGTTCATGATTGCAGCGGAGACGCACATCTCTGCTACATAGTTCCACCCATAGCCAGTCATTGCATGCGGTTAATCCACATGGTTCACTGAACACACGCGGATTTAACTGCTTGATTAGAACGCGACGTCCAAAATGCTGCTACTTCCTGATCGTGGGGACGTAGCCTTAATATTAATTAGACATTTCTCTTTTTTTCCCCCTGGTGTTTGCTATAGACAACAACTGTTGTTACTTACAACTTACAACCTCACATGTATTGTACATACTTGTACTTTCTACAGAGACCCTGCGAGGTTACTTTTCCCAGTATGGGGAAGTTGTCGATTGTGTGATAATGAAGGACAAAACAACAAATCAATCAAGAGGATTTGGTTTTGTAAAATTTCAAGATCCAAACTGTGTTGGCACAGTGCTGACCAGTAGACCTCACACACTGGATGGCAGAAATGTAAGTAAACTTTTTACCATATTTGCTGTGGTACAAAAATTACAGCCTTAAAAATATTTTGTGATTTAACTCCATGATGACTCTTAAAGGGAAGGTATTCTCATATAATGTCCTATTGTTTAAATCAGATGTTTGTGTTAAAGGGAACCTGTCACCAGGTTTGCACCATGTGAAATACGGCCACCACTTTTCAGCCCTCATATACAGCATTCTGATATGCTGCGTGTATGCCCCCGATCCAGCCTGCTGCAAAAGAAAAAAACCTGTTATTATACTCCCCTGTGGGGCAGACGGGTCCGATGGGTGTCACTGGTCTTGCTCCGTGCCTCCCTTCTTTCGATGCCGTCCTCCTTTTGTGCTTCGTGTAGGTGACGCATCCTACGTCATCCACAGTGTGCGCTGGCATACTTCTTTGCCCTTGTGAATTGATATATTCTAATTTTTTTTTTCTGCTCTTGTTGATGCACTGGCATTTAAAGGGAAATTGGACTGCATTTTCATGGAGCCAATCTGCAGACACCATTTTATAAAGCAGGGGAAGCTGAGTAGATTGATATATAGGTTTCTGAAAAAATATTCAGTATCTTCATTCATTCATTCATTCTCAACTCTATCCAGGCTTTTCGGTCCAGTGACTGACAGCCATCTCTGCTTGCACACTTGTACAAGGAAAGCTGTCACTGATAAGACTGCCCACTGGACCGAAAATCCTGGAAAAAGGAAAGGTTTAAATAATTAAAATCAGGTTATACTGAATCTTTTCTCACAAAGCTATCAATCTACTCCACTACTGCTGGTCTGTAACATGGTGCCTGCAGATTGGATAGCATTTTCATGGTGACAGGTTCTCTTTAAATTGTTAGAGAACATGTCACTCAATTTATACTGCGTGAATTAGTCTGGCTGCACGCTTGCAGCTAGATACGTCTTTCTCTGTAATGCTCTGGTATTTTAGAGAAAAGAAACAAACATACTTTTGAAGAGCCAGCTGGGGACTATAGGAAGAGATGTAACAGGTACCCTTTAAGAAGGAAGTGTGTATCTATTCATTGCACTGTCCTGTTTCAGATTGATCCAAAGCCATGCACACCTCGTGGAATGCAACCGGAAAGGACCAGGCCGAGAGAAGGATGGGTAAGGACCCGTGATATGAATGTTTGAATGGGTGAATAATTCCAGTGTGGGACTTAGAAATGAAAGGAAATGGGAACCCCCCTTTGTGTTTCATAAGATACATGATTTTTAGTGTTTATTATGTGCTTGCTGTGAAGCTCTTGGGAAATCTGCACTGTCAGTTGCAGCTATTGCATCACGCTGGGAAGGAATCCTGCCTCTTCACAAGCCAAGGCCTCCCTCCCCACCATGCTGATGGACAGCTTTCTCCTTACACTATACTAGAGAGAAGTTGGAATCAGCAGCTGGATTTCAGATCTGGGTCATTCCATATCAAGTGATCCAAATATGAATTTTTTTTTTACCTTACGTCTTTAGATTTTTTTTATTTTTTGTTTTTATGAAGTAAAACTTTAGTTAATTACAAATTAAAAGTTTAGAATTTTTTTCTTCATCAGTTAATTTTTTACAGATTTTTAAAGTTTTGAAAAAGCGCGGATTTTGGCCTGGTATGGCTTTACATTTTTTATCATATCTCGGGCTAGAATTAAGATATAGAGGTGGGAGAGGCATCATTTTTCTCAGAACGGTACCGGCTTTCATTTGATATGTCACAAGACTGTTTCTTTATATTTTGTTTTGGAGAAATCAAATTAAAAATTTTCATGCGCAATTCTGAAAAAAACGTATGTTTTAAAATTGTGAAAACATGCATGTGTGTTACTTGTGTCCTTGTTTATATTTGTACAAGGATTCAACTTGGGACCTATCAAATTTGTATTTTTTTTTTTTAAGCCTTGAATCATCTGATTTTATGTTTGTGTGAGTTTCTTCCCTTTTTCTTTTCAAATTACAACTTATTGCATTCAACATTTATATGTAACAATAAAGAAACACAAAAAACAAATACTGAAGTGCCAGAATAAATACATCTTAATCATCATAACACAACTTGCTCAGCATTTTCAACCTGAATTCATTGAACAAGCCAAAAGATAAAAGGTGATCACATCCTCAAGTGTGGTTTTCTAAATACAGTCTGATCCTAATTATATGTTAAAAACAAGATTAAAAGAACCAATATTTTTACCACCTATTTATACATGGAACAATTTTTTTTCTACTATATCACTAAACATGTCATTTATGAAGTGTTTGAGAATATTACCGTAGTTAGATCCTCGTTCTATAAAATATGAACTAATCAAACAATAGTAGGTTTTTACACTGGCCTGTTGTCATCAATGTGTCCCTTCTAGTGGGTGAAATGTCATCTTGCCCATAAGCGCTCACTAGCAATGGCCGTCTTCTGTGTCAGAGTATGTGCGGCTTTCATGGTGCTCGGCTCCACCTGAGTTATATCTGATTTTTGTTCACTTTTACAATGTCTGATTTTCTTGGATACACAAAGGATGGCGCTGGACCAGACGGTGCAGAAAAGTCCTTTCTACGTCTTCATTTTCACAATCTTTGGAGAGTCCAGTAGCCGTCAGCGCTGATCATATTCACAGGTCACATAGCCAGTTGTGTCATCCATTGCCGATCTTGTGCCGCCTTCTACCACTTCATGGACGTCACTGTCTTTATTTCCACTACATGGGATGACAGTCCGGTATTGCTGAGTCCCTCTGAAGGGTTCTGCTTCCTGTAACCGATGTTTTCACAAACTCTCCTCCTCTTCGTAGTCCTGGTTTGTACAATACATGAACTGGATGTTAAGAGTATTTTTCTCCCTACATTTGAGGAGTGGCATGGATGATAAGATTTGGTGTGAATACGGTCTGTGGAGGCCCAAGCTGCCGGCCTGTCGTCTGCTCTGCATTCACTGTCTACCCCTGGTCATCCTCAGCCCTAACAAAGCTTCTCCTCTGTCCTCTCCTGCTTCTAAGTGGTAACATAATAAAATAATACAGTAATATCTAACAATCATGGATTATTTGGTAAATCTAGACCCCACACTGTTAGACCACAGGCTGAACAGATCTGAAATCAAGATTTTTGAACTGACACTGTAATAGTTTTATTTTTTAAAATATGATCCCATCGCGATCCCAGCTTGTATTTTGGTACAGATGTGGCTAGGAGCATAGCAGGCACATGTGTAGTTTTTGAAATTTTTAAATTAAACGTTTTTTTTTGGAAATGCGTTTTAAAGTTTTGCGCTTGCGTTCGCATAGCTAAAATATTATCAAAGATACTCTTGTGACATACCTGGTGAAAGCCTGTACTGTTCCGAGTAGAATGGTGTTTATTTTATTTCTCTCTTTTCTAGCCTGAGTTATGGGGAGAAATGTAAAGGCAGGCAACACCGAAATTCGCACTTTTTCCGAACTTTGAAAATCAATAAAAAATAAAAAAAATATCTAGAATTTTTTCTTCTTCACATTTTGCATTCTCTGACACACTATTACCAAATAACAAAATCTCAAAAGAATTAAAAATATAGTGGTAAAAATCATTGGTTCACTTGATATGGAATGATCCGAGACTGGATATTAGGCTTCCAGTTTCTGAACACCAAGGACTCCGAGTGCAAGAGTGCACCTTGCAACTTTTTTGTGCACCCTCTGAGAAGACAGCATTAAGGTGGCGATGGTCCATTTGTTAGTGAAATAAAGGATTCTTAAAGAATCAATATGCACAATCCAATTGTGGAGCCGGACATGGTGTTGACCCTCAGTATGTCTTCCTTTTTACTACAGCAGCAGAAGAGCCCTAGAACTGAAAGCAATAAATCTAACAAGATATTTGTGGGTGGAATTCCACATAACTGTGGGGAAGCTGAACTGAGAGATTACTTCAAGCGTTTTGGAGTGGTAAGTCCAGCAATCCTTCAGTATGTCTTTGTGTAATGTACAGTTGTGTGAAAAGTGTTTGCCCCCTTTCTGATTTCCTATTATTTTGCATGTTTGTCACACTTCTGTGTTTCAAATTACCAAGCTAATTTAAATATTAGACAAAGATGACACCAGTAGACACAAAATGCTCTTTTTAACCCCTTATCGACCGCCAATATGCTTTAAAACAGAGGTCATTAAGGGGCCTTATTTTCTCATTGCCGTTTTAAAATGGCTCCTATTCCCACAGGTGTCAGCTGTACACGTCGCCTGACATCTTGCCGTATCTTACACGGCCGGTTTTGCAACCGATTGGGGCTGATTAACCGTTTAAATACCGCTATGAATTGCGACAGCGGTATTTGTTGTTGCAATGGGGTCACCAGACCATTGGACCCCCTGCTATAAGAATCGTGGGTCCCAATGGTTACCATGGTGGCCTTTGAGATCCAGCAATAAGCTGTGTCAGTGAGACACTGACAGTCTCATGCACTGCTGTACATGAGTACTGCAGTGTATGAGACCAGTGATCAAAGTAAAAATTACACATGTCACTCAGTGAAAAGTCTGGGAAAAAAAAGTAAAATTAAAAATGTAAAAAAAAAATAAGACACAGTGCACACAAATCACGAAAAACTGTCACTCAAAACAGACTTTGTGTTAAACAAAAATAAACCAAAAAAATGTATACCTAATTGCTATTGCTGCTACCAGAATGATGCGCTCTATAAAACTGGCATGTTATTCAGTTTGGTGAACGCCGTGTAAAAAAAAAAAAAAAAAGACAAAAATGTCGCTTTTTCACGATACTGATTTACAACAAAGTGAATAAAAAGCAATCAAAAAGTCGTATGTAAAAAAAAAAAAAAAAAAGTGGTATGAATGAAATCGCCAACACTTTCCACATCAACAAGCCCTAACATGGCTTATTCGTAAAAAAAAATTGTTACGGCTCTCGGAATGACTATGCAAAAACAAATTCATTTTTGTAAAATATTGTTTTTAGTGTGTGGGGGGAAAAAAAAGCATTAAAAAATAAGTATCGCTGTAATTGTACCGACCCGACGAACAAATTGGACTTATCAAAAAAATCTGCAACTCATCCCGCAAAAAATAAGCTCTCATACAGCTCTGTTTGCCCGTAAATAAGTTACAGCTCTCAGAATATGGTGAAAAAATGTTTTTATTAAAGTTTTTACTGTGTGATGGTAGCAAAACCAAAACAAATCCCTAAAACCTGGTAATCTCACCGACCCGAAGAATAAATCCACCTTGCCACTTACATCACACAGTGAACAGCGCAACGCAATTAAACTATTCTTGTACTGCGGTCTATTTGTTCATTCTACCCCCAAAAAAAATTGTAATAAGGCTCGGCTCACACTTATCCTGCGCTCTCTGCTGAGTGCTTAAGTCGAGGTTTCCGTGTAAATTCACCAAAACAGATTCAGTCAAAACCCTCGACAGAACCACTCACTTATGAGCCAGATGGAGCCACTTTGGAATGGTCTGTGTACCGGCAGTATCACATCCTTTTTGGCATCTTTTTAGCGCACAAGTGTGGTCAACCACAGATCTGTGCACAACTAAAAAGATGGATACCAACGGAGCAGAAGCCAAACTGAGTACAATGTGTCTCCATCTGCCTCAATATGCTGGATAGCTTCATTTGGGTTGTTGCCTGAATCGTGTTTTTATGGAATTTACATGGAAACCTGGACGGAATTGCTCAGCATTGAACACAAGAATGTGATATATTATGTTCCCAATAAAACCCCTAATTTATCCCTCAAAAAAACAGACACCCCCCCTCAGGTGCGTCATGTCACTGGAATTATAGAGGGTTCCCAAATTATTGTTAGAATAAAGACCCTGGAAAACCGACACTCCTTCAAATAAAATCCAGTGAATTCTGCACTCCCAAATCCAAATGCCCCCCTCCTTCTGAGCCCCACTGTGCCTAAACCACAGTACGCAGCCACATGTTTGGCATTATTGTACTGGGGGGAGATCACTTAATTTACAGGTGCCTTTCACCAGAAGCTCAAGCTGGGCACCATGTATTGGGGCACTACACTGTATGGGGACACAATGTATGGGCACTAAACTGGCATATTTGCAATTCTCCAGAAAAAACCTGGCGTAGATGTTACAAAATAGTCACTGCAGGGGGCGTGGCTTTGGAGTAAGAGGAGAAAGACGCGTTCTGGGAGAGCTCCCTAATATCCTTTCACCATCCTGCCTATTGGACCCCATTATAACCTATATTCTACTGCTGCCGAGACCCCTGGAGGTATAGAGGCTGCCGGCTCCTGGAGAGGACTGAGGCGGTGACAGGGAGGTGCCGGCGAGGGAGGAAGAGGAAGATCGGCGAGGCGGTGGGCCCTGCATGTGGCGGCAGCCATCTTCCAGGAGGACGCTTTACTCACAGGCTGCGGGGTGCTGCGAACAACTGCGGCTGAAGTTCCTTCCTGATCTCCGGGAAGCACTGGGCGCCTGCAGGTGAGAGCTGCGGGACCCTGGCCCGACGGGAGGAGAAGGACGCATACTGGCAGTGGGGGCGGCTGTGAGCGGCGGCCATTACTGAAGCGCGCGCTCCTGCAGCAGAGGACGTGGCGCAGCTCCTCATTACAGCGCGGCTGAGAAACAAATACCTGCGCTCCACAGACTAAGGGGCAGCGCGGTGTGAGCTCTGAAAGATTGAGCCCCGCGCTCCAATATCAGCCATAACTCGGCCAGCTGTGTCTCCAATTGGAGATTACATAGGTCCCCTTGCTGCTATCACCACTACCCAGGACATTCCCTACTGCAGGGACTGCCATTAAACCCTCAGCCTACACTTCCTGGTAGTACACTGGTGCACCTCCTTTACATAGAGGCCCTAAACAACAACGCCGTATACTATATACAACAGCCCTGGTGTGACCGCGGGACACTGCTGTAGATCTGATTTAGACCACCTTGCTGCATCATTTACCTGTTAATCATGCAACGTGCAAAAAATACGTCTGTAGCTGACAAGCTAAAAGAGTTTGCTAGGAGTGATGCTCAGGACAGTGCAAGATCTCTTAGAAATAACTCCTCACAAGCTCAGCGGGGGAGAAATCGTCTTTCTGATAATATCGATGAGGGTGAGCAAGATGAACTGACTCTTAAGCAAGCATCTGCACAATTAATGCAAGCTATATCTCTGACTAGAACGTCCCTCTCTGAACAAATAGAAGACGTACACACTGAGGTGGGGCGTCTGAGGCAAGACATGCAAGCTATGAAGGGATGTATGGCGGAAGTGGAGACAAGGGTGTCTCAGGTGGAAGACACCATTAAACCTATGGAGGCCAAATTGGCAAAAGTTGCTGGCTCCACGAACGCCTGGAAACAAAAGGCTGATGACCTTGAAAACAGAATGCGTCGAAACAACATTCGCATCATAGGCCTGCCGGAACGTACAGAAGACCCGCAGCCTGAAAAATTCCTGGAGGATTGGCTTAAATCATCACTGGGAGATACATTTTCTCCAATGTTCTCGGTGGAAAGAGCCCATAGAGTCCCCACCAAGTCTCTTCCTCCTGGAGCTCCACCCAGACCTTTCCTGGCACGTATCCTTAATTGTAAGGACAGAGATGCTATCCTACGATTGGCACGACAAGAGTCCCATCAAGTTCAACGATGCCACAATCTCGATATTTCCAGACTTCTCCGTTGAGCTCCAGAAACAGCGGGCAAGATTTGTGGATGTTAAGAAGCAACTCAGAGATAA